>NC_138542.1:62081898-63281898 GCF_964234715.1 Podarcis melisellensis
ATTAGACTATATTCTGACATATGCCCATTAACAAGATGAGCAAGCTGTCATTCAGAAAAACGAGTCTTTCATTACCAAGCTTCTATGAAGCTACCGTATGTAACCTTCACGGGAACAACAGGGTTCCCAGAAAAGAGTTGGCAAATTACTGAAAGCTGGTGCTGCATTTTGTGGTCTTCCATCAACTCAGTGATTTTTCAGCTACACTTCTGGAGCCAGTGACAACCTCCTGTGACTCTAGACATGCAGCTGAATTTAAAGAATGGCTTCAGTAGTCCTAGCTATGGTTCACATGTAGCCTCAAACCATGGTGGCTAGTCAACCTGAATTCTTAATACCTTGGTTTCTGTGAACCCAGAAGAAAAGTGAATTGGGGCTCATGAGAAGAGAAGGGAGTATGCAAACCCTAAGGTAACATATTGTGAATTATCCCTATGTAGAATTAACTCTATTTGAGTTTATATAATTGGAAGGAAAAGGCTGAGCAAAAGATGTGTATACACCTTTGTGATTTTTAGAGTACGGATCTTTTTAAATAAGCAACTTCTCTTCCAAGAAATCTGGATAATGATCTAGAATTGGGGGGGGGGGGGGATTTTAGACTTAAAGCTGTTCAAATAGTAAAGTTTTCAGAATTGCCTACAAAGTGAGAATTGGATGCATCTTCAGAAATGTACACATCCACGCTGTAATTCTTAAAAACAAATGCATAGATCTTATCTTTTTCCTCTTGTAAGCTTGGCCAGATATACATTGGCCATGTTTGAGCATGTTTTTAATTATTATTATTATGAAAAAAGATATTTCCATTCTTCAATTCTTTCTCCAGTCAACATGGAATCTGTAGTCCATTTTCAAGTGGGTTTAAAAACGAGAAAGCCCTGTTAGGTACTAACAAATTAAAATCTGTAATTTTCATGACACTCAAAGGTGCTGTGGCTTTTTCATCTCCCAGTATTCATTCCATTAAATGTTCATTTCAAAGCAAGGTTACTTATATGGCTTTATCACACCGTGCATAATCTCAGATCGTCACACAGTGCATTTGCATGAGGATATGCCTTGAAATGAAACACTTAAAAAGTCCTCTGGGGATCTATTCTGTGGTTGGAATGCTTGTATGGCTAAACCCTTGCCTCATGCTTGCAGATGTAGCCCTTCCTTAAAAGCAGGGAGAGAGCTTACATTCTTACTCTGTACACAAAAACCCTGTGCATGTATGTGAAGGTAGAGAAGATAGTCGACATGTGAACTGTTAGCAAATATGCTTTAATGTAGATTTGCCATTTTCTTCCGTTTCCCTCTCCCACCTTCCTTGTCAGTTTTAAAAATGTTGTAACATTATGTTCACATTGGCACTAATCAGCATACCTAATCAGCAAGCTAGGGTTTGAAAATGTACTTCAAATATGCTCTTCTTGGCAAGGCGATCCCTTTACACATCAGCCACAGTTACTGCTAATGCAGACCTGCCACTGTCTCATGGTTATACAACAGGAACCAGGAGGGAAGCAGTAGGAACGCAGGAGCCTGCAGCTTGCTCCCAACATCCTAACCACACTCTGAAGATTGGCGCAGTGCAGAATATCCTCAATGCCCCATTCATTAATACACTTTAAAACGCATATGCTGAAATGTATGTCTATATATTTTGGCCTGTGTCTTTATACTAGGCAGTCTGAAATCTAGAATTGGAAAGAGGACTTAATATGTCAACAATCTGTCTTCATGACTGCAGTGTGATTATTGTGTTAGCTGCGGTCCCATTTAGCCTCTTATAATATTGGGGGCAAGGAGGTGCAAACAATAACATTGGAGCCATATAGAGTAGAGCCACACTGGAAAACTCAGGTATCTAAAGTCCTTACTGGCACTTAGACATCTGAATGATTTTCCAGTCCATGTAGAACCCCAACTGTCATCCTCTGCTATCTGAATTGATTGTTTCTCCTCCATGTAGTCCCTCATCAGTGTAACTTTGGTGTAAATCTTGCTTGCCTTGACACATTTCTTTAAAAATTTGTCAAAATAGTATGTTGCCCCCGCCCAGTTGTTTGTGTAAAGGAGTATGTAGTGTATAGCTGCTTGTGTTGTGTTAAAAGTCTTATTTAACAGTAAAGCTGAGAGTGAAGTAATAAAACCTGCATGTCAAAGACAGTGCATTTACAGTTTTCATTGTGTTGTCTTCACAGATAATGTCCTTTTTTTGTAAATCTCATGTAACTCTTCTTGAGTTTTTCGGAGACTAAGAAGTAAAAGAAAACGTTCAGAATTCTCAACTGAGAATTTATTCACTGCCCTCTTAACTGCATACCAAACCTTTGGTATAATTGAAACTGATTTATCTCTCTCTCCCCCTCCCCCAAATTTGTTTGTTGGTTCTCACTTGTTTTGGCTAGTATCTAAACTTTTTTGTTTTCTGTCATTTTTTCTTGAAGACTTTTGAAGATCACTAATGAATGGAATTCCAGACTTAGCTTTACCTTCATAGGTTACCTTCATAGCAAGAATAAATAGCTCTGATGTGCTTTCCCCTTCTGACAATCCATATTTGGCATTCCATTATGAACTGAAATTTACATGGTGTGTGTGTGTGTGTGTGTTGATTAAATGCATTCAGGCATATTATGTGCTTAACATTCAATATGAAGTAATGTATGCTTAATTAAATGTTAACTAGACTACACACTGTTTTGCATGATTTTAGTGAATTTGTTTGATGGGAGTGTTCTTCCTTATTATAGCTGACACAAGATGAATGTAGGGGTACTCTGTACAAATACAGATCAGAAGACCTAGATATTGATGTAAGTACTGTTGGCTTTCTGTATGTTGCATTGGTGTGTTTTAAACAAACTGGTATGCTTGACTCATGTAAAAACAGTTCAAACTCAATATGACATTAGTCTGTCACATCTCCCTGACTTTCTGAAAGAAGAGTTGAGATGCGCTTTGACTAATCTGTAGCTGAAAGCCTGCAAAAAAAAAAATGTAATTTTACCCACAGCCACCTTTGAGAGAACAGAAACTTTTGAGCCTTACCTTTTTTCAAAAACAGGGTACAAGAGGAATAGCTTTTCTGAGACAAAATGTGATGTGACTGTGTGGCCAAAGCCTTAAAATGAACTCTCTCTTGTTTGTACAGAGTAGCTTGTGTTCCAAATGCATACAAAGTAGTCACTGTAGGACTTCAGCTTGTTGATCCACAAACAGGGAATCGGTGTATAAGTTATCTTTCAGTTATTCCCAGAGCCCCTTGTAAATTCAGCAGCACCCCCCCCCCCAGTGAATAGGTCATCCTATCCCAGATATTCAAGAGCAGTATCATATAATGTGTACAGTAAGTTGAACCTTTAATACACAAAGTCTGTATTAAACAAAGCTCCTCCTCACTTGGCTTTACCAAAAAGACATCCCTCCCTTCATAAATCAGATACTGTACCAGGTTTTTGCAAATGCCACAGCAGGTTCACTATTTGTCCTAAGTTGGACATGTGCAGTGGGTACTCAGTTCCCTATCTGCAGGAGCTGCCCCTTATTAGATAATGTATCAGAGATTCCCCATGCTGTGTATGGAGCGTTCCCTGACAGTGAATGGGACAGCTAGATCACCAGGTGCATAATGGCTCCTACTGACTCAGGGTAATAATAAATAAATAGTAAATAAAACAGAACACTCCACTGTGGTTCAAACCTAGCTTGGCGTGTAATTTAGGGTCATGCCTGTGGTAATCTGCATTTAGATATTCCAGGCTCCCCCAATGTGTATGTGATTTTTAAAATAAAAAGTGCAAAACAACTAGTGGCACTAATTATTACCATCTTCACTTCCACACTAGACTAAGCTTAGCCGATTATGCGAGCAAGACAAAGTGGTTCAAGCCCTGGAAGAAAAGCTTCAGCAGCTGCACAAGGAAAAAGTAGGACAATTATATTTATTACCCAAAATGGATGTTATTTTGCATGCTTTATTATCAGAACACTGATAAGTGAAGTAAAAAGAAAATTAGTTCAATGATGTGGAACATTAAAATTATTCTTTTTATTACCATAGTATACGCTTGAGCAAGCTCTGCTATCAGCCAGTCAGGAGATAGAAATGAATGCGGAAAATCCAGCCGCCATACAAAATGTCATCTTGCAGAGGGATGATTTACAGAATGGACTCCTTAGCACTTGTCGAGAAGTGTCTCGAGCTACCGCAGTAAGTAATGCCATTTTTCTTCAGCTAGTAAAGCTCAGTGGTGTGTTAAGAGGTGGCCTTCTTCGAGTAGGCATTTTTTTAAATAAAGAAAACGACTATATAGAGGTTTGTTCTTTATTACACTCTAGCAAACATTAATTTGTCTTGAATTCACCACTCCTTGTGTGGGCATGGAAATAGGGAGCAGGGGGCTCCTTTTGCTACAATGGAACAACAGAATGCAATTATTTTGGAAAGTGATCCAGAGTTGCAGAGATGTGTATCAGCTGTTCAACTTTTAGGGCACCGCCTACCCACAGTTTCTGGCAACCCAACCCATCTGAATGTTGTAAAACCATTTATTTTTCTTAATCATGCATACTCCCAAATTTATATTTTTTGCATTTACCCATGAGGCAAAACTAACATGCGTACATTTTTAATGTGTCTGTATTTAGGAGCTTGAGAGAGCTTGGCGGGAATATGACAAACTAGAGTATGATGTAACGGTCACAAAGAACCACATGCAGGAGCAGCTGGAGCGGCTGGGAGAAGTTCAGGTGCGACCAATGCCTAAACTTTGTATCATATCCATACATGCCAGAAATAATACCAAAACGTATGCAATACTATTAGAATGTACTTGTGGATGTGATGTGGAAAGATGAATGAGTTCACCCACATTTGTTAAAGGATCTGAAATGCGTAATGGCGTAGAACAAATTACACGCCTACCTGCTTCTTCAATCTTCAGAACAGTCAGCTTTGTTATGGTCATAGGCCTTATACACATGAGCTTCTACTGGAGATGTATGTTCTTGTGTCCCAAGCCAGATACTAGTATATTGATGCGGTGGGGGAAATTCCCAAAGCATTGTAATGTCATTCTGCCAGTTGACAATCCAATCCAATAAGATTTTTCCCTATAAGAGGTTGGGATGCAGTGAGTGGGGATGAAAGGACAAAATCTCAATGAAATATGCATAGCTGTCAACTTTCAGATTTGAAAATAAGGGATCAGCAGCCTCACCTGTCCTGGGGACAGTCTACGGGATATCTTAACAATCTGGGATAGCAGCGGGAAACGGCACTGGAATGAAGGAATTTCCCGCAAAAAAAGGGAAGGTTGACAGCTATGGAAATATGTGGTGCAGTCAAAATTTGGGTCAGAGGTTCAGTCTCTCCTAGTTTTTCCTTCATTTCCACCCAAGCACATCTGCCTGAATTTGGTTACAAAATAAAAAGAAACATTTTGGAAAATACAGCTTAAACACAATATGCAAGCATGTGCATAATGTTCCCTCATTTTGCCTCTAGAACATCTTAGAGTCCTCAGTACTGCAGTTAAAATAAATAATATAAAATGTGTAATGTGAATGGATTCTACTGCCTTTGTTCTCCACATCCTGCACTGCCCCCAAGCTCCAGGAACAGGTCACGGGGTAGATGAAGGCTGACATCCCCAGATGCCCCATGTGGGTAGCAGTTGACAGCCTTGGATAGCTTGTTGCCTTGGGAGAGGCCTGCAAGTGGCTTTTGTTTCAATCTAAGAAAAGGGCATTGTATCCAGAACGGAAAAAAGTGTGCGTGATAAAATACAATGAACCCTTCAATGCTTTTTATAAAAAGTGGAGGCAGACAATCTCAATTTTAACATTTCTCTCTGGCAGACTGAGTCAGCCGGTATACAACGTGCTCAAATTCAGAAGGAGCTTTGGCGAATTCAGGATGTCATGGAAGGTTTGAGTAAACATAAACAGCAAAGAAATAGCACTGCAGAGGCAGGTAAATTGGCATGTCATCCTCTTAGAAGCTGTTATATACACTCTTGATTGAATACAGTTTCATTTCAGTGGTTGAAAAGGAAATATTTAAGCTGTTGATCACTACCAAGGATTTAATTCATTACTCATTATAAAAATAAATGTTCTTCTTTCTTTTTAAATAGATATCGTTGCAACAAAGGCTTTCTCATCTAAATATAAAAATGAGGTATGTCCTAAGGACTTGGGGGGTACTTTTGTAATCACTTTCTGATTCAAATCTCCTACTTGTCCTTTTATTAAAGTTATTTTATGTATCCTTAGTATATTTAAATAAACAGATTTCAAAACTGGGTTAATTCTAAAGGCTGAACTCCCAAATGACAATTTCTTTGTATGTTTTGTGACTTCTTACTCTTATAAGTTCATATATCTCTTCCCATTTCTTATTTTCCCTTTATCCTGATTCCTCCCCCAGCAAATTGTGAACCTTGATTCTTTACCCTGCCCCACACACATTTCATAGAGCAAGAAATGCTTTACATGTGTGTTCGCACCTATAAGCTCAGTTCTGCAAGAGCTGAGCACCCACAATTCCTGCTCAAAATGTTGGGGAGTTGATATTGCTCAGTGTCTCTGAGCCTGTAATAACTTCAGGAATTGGGTAGCTTTAAAGGGACACTGTGAGTGACATGTGGGAGGCAATGTCTAACGGAACTAGAATATACGTTTTATTTTTTATGAGGGAATGTACACTTTTTAAATTGGAATGTGTGAGAGTGCATCAACACATGAAATATAGGGGAATGGGGGGGGAAATACCATCAAGAAAAATTGACCTGAGGAAAGTTCCTTTCTTTGCTCAGGGGTGGGGGTGAAGATTGCATGCTTTCTTCTGTCCTCCCCAGGGGGCCAGAGTAAACAGAGGTGGACCAAGAACAAATTGCTAAAATGTTGTGTCCACTGGTGATGTACTAGAGTTATTTTTTTAATCTCTCCCTCTCATTACAGCAGTGTCCCTTTAATTCCAACCTGTAATATAACTGCTGTAAAATATGTGAAAGAAGTTATAATTGTTGTGATAGATGAGCACATCTAAATCAGGTGACTGTTCTGCAATCTTTAGGAAGAGGAAGTAGTCCCACCTCGTCCTCCACTCCCTCGGTCCTATGACTTTGCAGAGCATCCTCCCATAATCCCCCCTCTGCCCAGTGATAGCAGCTCCTTGCTCTGTTATAGCAGGGGCCCTGTACATCTGCCAGAAGAGAGGAAGATTCACCAAGTTCAAGGATACCAAAGAAATGGAGCTCACTGTGTAAGTGGCCAAAACTGCCACGTTCTTCATCAGTCATCCCACCACCTTGCACAGTTGCCATTTTATTTTGACATCCAGCTACTTTTATGTTGTGACGTTGCTTCTTTTCAGCTTAACTGTGTTACTCCCAGCTGCATTGTTAATGTTTGCCACTTCTGTTTTCATCAATATTATGTGAATGTCATTGTACCCATTGACTCAGACTGGTTGCATTTTGTACTTTGTCCAGCAATATTTGTGGCTCGGAAACCAGATTTGAGCTTTTGCTTTGTTCCATTTTGGTATGTGGGTTTTTACAGTATTTATTTTTTATTTTAAAAAATCATTTGAAACAAGTCCAACAGGTTTTTTAAAGGAATTATTGACAGTACCTGGCACTGTCCAGAATTATTTAATCATGGATAGGTAGCTGCCACAACATGCTTACATTCTGCAGGGGGAAATGATGCGATAAGCAGCGAACACTTTTCTCCAAATTTTTCATGTGATGCTCTAAGGATAGAAAAAGCAATAGGTTTTTCAGTAAAGGCTGAGTGTTGTTAACACACAGCTACGAAAACAAGTTCTGTACTCATGAGTTGTTCCTATTCAGCCACTTGGCATATATTTGCCATTCAGTTCAGTTAAAAATAAATCTACACAAAATGTAAGCAATCTTTTGTTGTCCTGGGCCTTTAAATAAGAGGGCATTTCAGAATACAATATCATCATTGCCATACTCTACAGGTGGCCATGTTGCTGTTACGTTCTGACATGTCTTATGGGAAGATGCTAACGTATGTTTTACTGTGGTTGACTCTAGGGTCCAGATTACCGTCTTTATAAAAGTGAGCCTGAGCTAACAACTGTGGCAGAAGTTGATGAATCAAATGGGGAAGAAAAGGCAGAGCCAGTTTCTGAGTCGGAAATGTCTGCAGCTAAAGGTTGGTAAAATAATATATAGGCTAAACAACAGTTGGTTGTTATTTTCCCTGATAGGGGAATAGGAAACTCCTGTAATCACACAGAAGAAACAACACAATTGGTTAAAGTTTTACAAATAGAGTAACCTGTTCTTATTATAAGGAAAAAACTAGCATAGTGAAATTAGGTTTAATTATACGACCAGAGAAGGCTTTCAGCCAGTTGCAGGAAGAAGAAAAATAAAAGATAATACCGAGAATCAGCCTTGAAATCCCTATTGACGCTGTGCCTAATCACATCTCTCATGTTCTGCACATACCACTCCTCCAAACAATTGTTCATTTTCAGTCATTGCCCTTGAACAATCTTTCCATCTTTGTTCATCCATTTCCTGCATTATTTTGCTGAAACATCCTTGAAGGCAGCACTACAGAACTTCAAGATTTGTCAAAAGACAGGAAAAAAGTGTCTCCTTAAAAAGAAAAGAGAAAAGCGTAATATTGCAATTCTCAAGTTTTCTCTGTCTCCTAGACAAATGATAAGCTTTACCCTGTAGTGGTTGGTGTGGGCTTGGTGTTTTTTTAAGCCACATTGCTTCACTTTTGGTCTACTGATTCTTAAGTCTGCAAGTGGGAGGCTTGTTCACCTTGATTTTACAAAGCACTTAGTTTTGGGCATTCAATCCAAATAAGAATATTATTTATTTATATATGATGAAATACCTCATGGGCTTTATGGCTGAGCAGAAATGTATGCTTTTTGGCAGCATTCTCGCCACTGCAGCATCTGTTCTGTGCAATCCATTTTGAATGAAACTCCCTTAAGCTCAGTTCACTCACGTAAATAGCATGAATGGCATGTTGAGATTGCTGCACAAGGCTATACTGCCTATTTATTACTTATTTGAAGGATTTTTAACTCACAAGGCGGGGAAAGCTCCCAGACCAGTTCAAAGTGAACAGTAATGAGACAGTACTTGCCTCCGTGGTCTCCCTTCAAAAGGCATGACATGAAAGGAAAACTGATTGGGAGGGAGAAGGGGGAGCAAATTCAGGAACTTAGTTTTTAATTACAAAAAGATTATTCATATTGGTCAGCGACAATGATATGTATGTGCATATTACGCTCCTGCCCACACACACACACACACATATATATGTATAGAATGGTCTGTAAAGAGTTATCAGAAAGGATATAAATAGCCATCACAATATTGCACAATAGCCTTGTGCAATATGCAGTTTAATCATACATGTGCTTGTGTGGAGCAGTACCCCTCAGTGATTTTTCACACCATTGGATTGCTTGGTGGTTAGTGTTTGATGGTGAGGTGAAAAATGCAAAAATAATTTGGGGGGTGTATGTGAAGAGCCTGAACAGTTTCACATGTTGGGCTGCCTTACTCTTTCAATATCTTCTTGTTTGCATCAGGCCTGAGTCCAATTTATTAATATATCCAGTTGGCTTTATCAATGCCTTTCAGTTTGGGGAGGGTACTCTTACAGCTCTTTGATTCCAGTTTCTCCTCGTTTCCATCTTACACTAAATTCAATTTAAGCAGATGAAGTGCCTATAAGCTGGCTACTTTGAAGTCTGTAGAAGAAGCAGTGAGGTGGTAAACTTCAAGCAAAAGAAGTGTAGGCTGGACTGGAGGAAAGTTTTGTCTATAAATGTGCAGTAATAGAAGAAACAGCCTTGGATGCTGTCATATCACCTTGGAGATTATTTAAATAAGCAGTTGGGCATTTATCTGGGGCTGCTGTAGGCCTAGATAGACCATTCTCAGAGCAAGGAACTGGACTGTTATTTTAACGTGAGACAGGAAGGTGGTCTAGTAAGAACCGTCGCTTTACCTACAATGGTTTATATTCTGAAGCAGCCACATTTTCTAACAGTCCCTTTGGAAATACCAGACCCATTTTGTTCATCTTGCTAGTGTCAGACCTCTGTCTGCTCCTGTACTAGAGAGATGGTCAGATAAGGCAAATGTGTGCAGCTTCTTTCAGCAATCTAATAAGCCAAAATTGATGCTTTAATAAGACGATTGTCCTTGCATCTGCTTACAGTGGAGGAAGTGGTGAGCTAAAGTCTCAGAGTAAATCCTATTAACTTAGTCTGAGAGCTTTAGGGGCTTAGGTAGGGAATGTTAACCTGTGTGTTTATTCTGCTAATCGCATTCATCGCACAACTAGAGATCAGCAGTTTAGGCACATACATTTCATTGGAGCTGTCAAAACTACCATGCAGCAGGCCTGGGAGATGCAAGGCACAAAGCAATACAGCTTTTTAAAGCTATGGTGCGATACTTCTTTCCATCGGTATGCATAGAAAGTTTTACTACATCTGTCTTTCCAAAAGTGGAGGGGAAAACATTTTGCAGGATAGCCAGTAATAAAATCCTCTTATCTAATTAAACCATCTACTATGTATTTTGGAAAGTTGTTTGTCTCTTCTCTCTGCATTTGGACACCTCTTAAGATATCTTCACAAAATCTTGCATGGTGGTCCCTGTGATCAAGGGGCAGGTTTTCATCTGTTTGGATACAATTGGATGCCATTTGGAATCAAGATAGCAATCTGAACCTTACAAAAAAAAAATGGTTTCTTGGAATTCCTGAGCAGCTCTAGGTATGATGCTGCTAGTTTTAAATAAAGAATCCTAGTGGCAATGTCCCATTTCCTGCTGGAGTAATACATTTCATCAGACCAAAGTGTTCAAAGCAAACAGTTAAAGCAGGATGAAACCCGTTTTTAAGGATCCAGTGTTGAATTGTCAACCACCTGCACTGCTTTGAGAACAAGGAGGGAGATCTGGGCATGCTGCATTGGTTTTAATTGTCATTTATGTGGCTGTACCTGCATAAAAGGGTTAGGATTGTATTTTAAGTTCCTTAGATGAAAGCTGGCAGAAAGTGGCCAGACTCCAAAATCCTGCCTACATGCTGTGACAAGGAATACACAATATAAGTATTGTTTTATACATAGAATATGATGGCCTGTTGATATTTGCACTGTGAGGATTTGTATGTGTTTTACTGTTCTGTAATGGAGTCTTGAGCCAGTTAAAAGTAGCACAGAGAAACTGAAGAAAAAATGATAGGTTTTTCCCCCTCTTTGCACATATCCTTCTCCTGCTTCACAAAATATAGGTGCAGAGTGCTTTTCTTTTTTCTGTTTTAGGATTGGGTTTCCTTACCTCTAGATATAATGTTGCAAAACCCAGATCATGTATATAGCACAAACTGAATTTGTTCTTTTGTGTTTCCCAGTTTTGTGACACATAAAAAGTTTTTCCTGTGTTGTGGGGGGTTTTTTATGAGGGCAGTGTCTGCTTTTCTTGTTCCCACAAGTTTCTTTTTCAAGGTTGCTGTAAGATTAATTTATGTATGAGTTGCTAATAGATACCAAAAAAATGATGATTTATTGGTTGTAAGATCTCCACTAAAATTGAGATTTTAGTATTGCCTTACCAACTTTCTAAACTCAGTTGTGTGTTGCGAATAAAATCTCAAAGCACACTAGACATTCAATGCTCTCCTACTGTGTGCTTGCTGAGATGGTCGAATTTCCCCACTACAAATGGCAGTGATGTTCTTGGGAGCAGGAAGTATTGGGACAAAAAGAGAGCAACGCCACCTGTTGAGACCTATTAGAAGTAGAACATACCATAGGCATGAACCGCAGATTGGGTCTTAGCACCGCTTTGTCCAGGTGAAACACATAAGCCGGGGATCAGAATACAAGGCCCCCAGCTCAGAAACTCACTGTGCTGAAGTGATAGCCACCAAAAAAACTCTTAAAGGGCAAGATAATCAGCAGACAGGAAGCCCTGGGCTCAAAGGAAGATTGCAGTTATAGAGCTTTGATGATTGAACACATCATCTATGTCAGCAGCCGTTGAAGGTGGAAGTCAAAATGTTTTGTTAATAACATTATAAATTTTCTGTTTCATTAGTCACTGGTGTGTGTGTGTGTGTGTGTGTGTGTGTCTTTTTAATAGGAATTCCCAAAACAGCTTGTAACAATGGTAATTCAAAACCAAACATTAATAACAGTTAAAAAACAACCAACCAACCCACCCATACAACACAGATATTCTCAAAGTAAGCAGTAAATATAACTGAACTCTCAGCAACTTATTGTCCAAAAGCATGTCAGAAAAGTTAAGCTCTTGTTGTTAATCCATCTCAAAACCCCCAAAGCTTATTCTGGTTGCATAGTCCTGGGGTTTCTCTTGCTTAATCCAGTGAGTGCCCCACTTTCAGCAACTGCTGTAGTGAATCCACCACCATCTGTCTCTCTTCTTACACCTCACAAAGCACTATTGGCAGAATGGGAGTGCAGAAATTGTGGGCAACACAGGAGTGGAATGATCAGGGTCTAAGGCTCCTTGGCATCAAAGACTGTGTACTTGTACATGGATCTTAAAAGAGAAGTACCAGCACTTGGGGTCCATCATTCTAGAATCATTACTTCTTCAGACCTAGCTTTTATCTATAATCATTAGATTTCAATGTAATGTATTTTAAAATCCTTATTATGAGCAGACTTACTGTTAGGCAGGTGCTGAAATATGATAACTGCATGATAAAACGTGTTTCACATTAACTGCATCTAGAGTTTGTGTTAAGGTCTTTACAATATGCTTCCAACACCCCTCTTGTTTTATAGGCTCTCATTTTCCCATTGGAGTTGTGCCTCCCAGAACAAAGTCACCTACACCTGAATCTTCAACAATAGCTTCCTATGTGACTTTAAGGAAAACTAAGAAGATAGATCTAAGAACGGTATTTACTACTTTTGAATTGTATCCCTTGCTGCCTCCCGTTCTCCATCTGCATTGCACGTCAACTCAGGGTATTGCACCAGTGCAACTGCGTGGCTACTCTTACACCAGCAGACACCACCACTGCCCAACATGTAGTATAAGATCATCATGGCAATGCTCTTGCTTGGCACAGTATTCAGAAGGACTGTGATGGGAAGACAGAGAACAATTTCATATAGCAGAGAAAAAGATTGACTTGCCGGATTGCCACCATCCATCAAGTGCACGTTTTCCATAATGCCCAGTGGGCTTCTGCATATTGTATATATGAGAACATCAACACCACCCTCTCACCCCCTGGATCCTTGGCCAAATACACAGGGATGTGAATGCCTTACTGAAAAAGTGCAGCTGATTCATGATGAAATATGAAGAGCTAGTCTTTAAATAGCACAGCGCCTATCTCTTCCCCGCCTCCTCTCCCCAGTCACATTTATCTGCAGCATCATTGATAGGCAGCAGACAAAAACCAACTTGCCTAACAAAATAGAGTGCTTTCACTCCATCAGTGCAACCTCATTCTGTGAATCAGAGATGAGAGTTTGTTCAGCATTATTGTAGTCAGTTCTAGTTCCATAAGGCTATTGGCGAGTTTTTTTACATGGTGCTCTTTGAATAGAGGCAGTGGTATTTTATGGAATTTATCACAGTGCAATGTATTCTGTGGATGGAAATCTTTAACATGGATTAAAAATTATAGATGTAGTTAACCTTGTTGCTTCAAATCATGCCAGTTTCTGTGTATTGGGATTAGCATGGTATATCCCATTGCAACAGCAGAGTAAAGGTGTTCCTCAAACATTGCTCCATTTTTTAGAAGTGCTTTTTTTTACCATACATTTCTTTCCTTTCAAGGAAAGGCCAAGAAGTGCAGTAGAGCAGCTATGCCTGGCAGAAAGTGCTCGTCCCCGGATGACAGTGGAAGAGCAGATGGAAAGAATAAAGAGACATCAGCAGGCTTGTCTAAGAGAGAAGAAGAAAGGACTGAATATTATTGGTGTCTCAGATCTGTCCCCATCACAAAGCCCATCCCTTGTCAGAGAGAATCCTTTTAAGTTGTCTCAGGTATGCCACACGTTCATCCCCCCCCCCAAACCCTCTCCTTGACAGACAGAAGCTCTTAGAGCCTCAGTTTATGGCTGAGGACTGACTTCGGTGCTGCCTCAAGAATCTGGATAAGGGTGTGGAAACAGATATTGTGAAGGAAGTTCTTTTGTCCAGTCAGGTGGAGCTTTTGTTCCTGTTGTGAGAGTAAGGAAAATGTTGGCCTGGAGTGGAAACAGATAGTGTAATGCCAAAATATTTGTGTTTATATTAAGCCCCACTAATCTCAGAGGAGTGAGGGACATTGGAGACTCCTCATGGTCTTAGAGCAATCTTTCTCCCCAAGAAGATTAGCAGCTTCCTTCCTGCTTTTTGGAACGGACAGTAGCATCACTAAAAGATAGAGGGGTCTACTCTTTGGTTTTAAAAAAGTGTTTTGAGCAATGTTAGTCCATTTGGACACGTTTAGTGCACAGGAAAGGTACAGGCAATTGCAAGGTCCTATGCTGCAGGTGTTTAGTGACTACCCATTATATCGGTACCTATGTGTCATGTAAGATGTATTCTACAAGGAAGTTAACATTCTGTGGCTCCCTCCAGACTGACGTTATATTGCGGGCATATTCTGCAATATGTTTTTGACACAATAATGGTGCTTTAATAGTAGATGTGTTTGGTGATGCCACCACATGCTACCACATTACTGCTGTCTGGAGGGGTTAGAGCACAACAGAAGTGGGACAAAAATAACCAGAACATTTTTGGTATAAAAAGTTACAGTATTTCAGCAGGACGTTACTGAGTGCAAGCAAAGGAGTGTGACCACTCCAAAACCTTTGAAGGCACAAACAGTATTGAAGGCACCCAGACAGCATCATGAGCACAAATCTTAGGAATGTGCTTTAAAAATGATGTCCAGGGGGCCCCTGTTGTATCTTGTTTCCTAACTAACCAGTGTCTGTCTTTATCATTGTACTGCCAATTAGTTGCCTTGTTTGTTCACAATAAATCAAATATTCTCTGCAGAACCAAAGGAAGGATGATTTTGTATGCATTACCAAGGAATTAGAGTATGCCATTAGAGGGAGTGATGCAGGCCAGAGCCATCAAAATTGTGCAGAAGACTCCCCTTGGATTAAAGATAATGATCGTCCAGAAGATAAGAGTAATGATCATCCAAATGAACATAATGCTGGTTTTATTACACAGGTACTGCTTTTTCCTGATCACAGAAATTTATTGGCATACAATCAGAAAATAAGGAACTGGGGTCAGAAAATATAGAACCAAAACCTTCCCCACAAAGGCACCTCTAGAACTGGAGCTCTTATCTACATTTTTACCACTTTTCTAGTCTTCTTTCTCTTTTGCAGAGCATGCTTTCAAACTGAAATTATAGTTTGGGTTACTACAAATCACTGAGCATATGTTGGGTAAACAATGCAGAGTTCAGATAGTCTACAATTAACTGGGAGAAAGAGGGATGTGAAATCTCAAGGGTACACAAAAATAAAGATATTGTTGGCCAAACATATTTCACAATATATTTCTTCCTTAGAGGCACTTAGAAAGCACATCTCTGTGTTCTCTGCTCATGACACAGAGAACACAATGACGTGCTTCTTAAATGCTCCTGAACAAAAGTGTTTTTAGCGTGTGTACCTTTGAAACTTTACTTCCCCATTTTTTCTTTCCTTGGTGCCTCCTGGTTGTCCCAAGCATAACTCTGCTTGTTCATTAGATACAGCTTTAAAAAGTGCACCAACCTAAATGCAGGAGATTGAGTAACTGAAATTAAAAACAGAAAATAAAACTCTTCTATCTACACACCTCTTCAGCTTAGGTACTTCAAATAGCTAACATTTATTATTCACTTTTATTTTTTTACCCTCAGTTACCAAAAAATGAAGGTCAGCTGTCACCAGATGTCTTAGAGCCAAAGGAGGGGACTCCTTATGAGGCTTCTGAAAAGCTAAAAAAAGTAGAAGAGACACAAGATGCTGACTTCAGGTAAAGCAAATCTAACTTACTAGTAACAGCAGCTGTGTGGGGCTTTGCAGTAAAACCAGAAGTCATTGCAATGATTCCATATCTGCAAATTTAGGGGGTGACTTTACCCTCATTCTGTTTCTTTTCACTTCATAGGAGGGGATTGACAAACTAACAGTTACCCCCTCCACATCAGCCCTTGCTTTACCACTTCAGGTAGTTATTTCTGGGACCTGAAAATAAAGTACTGAGTGCTAATTGGTTGAAGCTATTACATAATATAGGTTTCAAGAGCATTTTTTTAAAATGTAAAATTGTCCAGTTTGTTTCTGGATCACTGCCGAACTTTTAAATAAAGGAATTAAAGTAGTCTCACAGCCATTAAAAACCAGCTGTGTTGGCCTTTTACCTAGCATGTGAAAGCTAACGTAAAAGTTCCTGTCTTCCAAAGGCTCTGAAATAGATTTTCCCATTTTGAAAATGTTAGCATGATAAAGCGGTTGGTGCTGTGGGTTAAACCACAGAGCCTAGGACTTGCTGATCAGAAGGTCAGCGGTTCGAATCCCTGCGACGGGGTGAGCTCCTGTTACTCAGTCCCTGCTCCTGCCAACCTAGCAGTTCGAAAGCACGTCAGTGTGCAAGTAGATAAATAGGTACCGCTCCAGCGGGAAGGTAAACGGCGTTTCCGTGTGCTGCTATGGTTTGCCAAAAGCGGCTTAGTCATGCTGGCCACATGGCCCGGAAGCTGTACGCCGGCTCCCTCGGCCAATAAAGCGAGATGAGGACCGCAACCCCAGAGTCAGCCACAACTGGACCTAATGGTCAGGGGTCCCTTTAGCTTCACCTTTTAGCATTATAAAGGTGTCAAAATTCATTCCAAATTCATTCTACTTCCAGTTGGAAAACTACAAGGCTGGGATCAAAAGAAGCCCGTGCCTACTTGCAAAGCACTTTGGTGTATACCTAGGAGGCAGCTGCTCTTGGCACATTGCAAGCCTTTCCACGAGAGCCCTGACCTTCAGAAATTATTTTGGGGTAGGAGGAGGGGACGCAAAGGGCTGAGTTAGGAAAGGAAAGCCTGAGAACCTTGGTGAGCCTTCAGTCTTTTGGATCCCTGTCCAAGTCTTTAATGACCCAAAACCAGAAACATTATAGTCACTCACCATTCAGAAGGTATGACTAGCAAGTTGATTTGGTTTAGGGGTTGCCTAGTCCTGTGAATCTGACCGTGCTTTAAGATCATCTACAGAAGCTCCTCTAGGTGTCTTCACTGCAGAAATAAGTTTGTTGTGTTGAGGAAGACATAGCCCTTGTAGGGCCCATACCCAAATTGTGGAACGCTCTTCTGAAGGACACCCATCTAGTTACCTTCATCATTAACTTTATGGTGCTTATTATTACTACTATTTATTAAATCTGTATACTGCCCTTCATCCAAAGATCCCTGGGCAGTTCAAAATATAAAATCAGAACACAATACATGATAAAAACAAAAGCAAGCCAATAACCCCTCCCTCCCACAAACACATTTAATCGAACTTCGAATGTCCTTTTAACCAAAGGCCTGGTTAAAGAGAAGCGTTTTCACCTGGTGCCTAAAGATATGTAAATGAAAGCACCAGGCAAGCCTCCCTGGGGAGAGCATTCTAAAATGGGGAGCCACCACGGAAAAGGCCTGTTCTCATGCTGCCCCCCTCCAGATCTCTCATGGAGAAGTCGCATGAAGAAGGACCTCAGGTGAAGATTGTAGGGCCCGGGTTGCTTCCTATGAGGAGAGGTCGTCCTTGAGATGCTGCAGTTTGAGGTATTGCAGTCCTAAATACTCTGCTTTGATAGCACTCAGGATAGATAAAATGAAAAAAATATGTAATCTGATTTCTTAGGTCTTATTTTAAAAATGCTATGTGTGTGTGAATTAGAAAGCAGTACTGATGTTTCCCCCCACTCTTCTAGAAAAGCATAGATTCCGAGATTGGGTTACGTGATCTCATAATCCTATATACACCACAACTAGTATTTTTGTATTTTAGGCTTTTATTGAAGTGGTGTACAATATCAGTTAACCCAATTAGAAGTTAGAGGAAACTCTAAACTTAGATCATTCTCTCCCCCCCCCCCAGCCTGAAGAACGAGGCCCCAGTTGCAAACCACAAACCTGAAAGCAGCACAGAAGAGAGTGAAGAAACCAGCATTCATGAGCAGGAGGATACTATTTCTTCATTTGAGATGCCAGCACAGACTTCAAGAGGAAACTCAACAGCAGCAGGTTTGATTTAGGATATGTAGACTGCCAAAATGTATTATAACAACATGCACTATAGTTTTGCTTCTAAATTAAAAAAAAAATCAAAAGAAAATTTTGAAATAAAGCAAACATTTTAGATGTTTCTGTGGCCAGGCCAAAGATATAATAAGCATGCACTGGCAGAGGTTTCTAAGCGCTGCTGCAGTGTTACAGCAGGCATCTAAAACACCAGTTAAGGGTTGGTCTTGGTAAATAATTTGGAATGTCCAAATACTAACCTTGGGGATAACGCTGGAAGCTACCTTTTGCCAATGCAAAGTATTTGTGTGTCAGGCTCAGTACGGTCTGTTCTGCCTGGCAGTGGCTTTCTCTCCAGGGTCTCTCTCATCATCTGCCACCTGTGAGATTTTGACCAGCTTCGGCCCATCTGAAGCTGATACAGGCTTGTCTTATCTTGAGCCCAAGCAGAGTAGTCCACACAGCAGAAGGATAAGCAGTATGTGCCACATTCTTAACTTTATTTCCACTCTATGCTGCCTCTGTGAGAGCAGAGAAGCAACTGTCTCTCTAACAAAGAAACCGAGAGAACAGTGAAAAACAGGAAACCAGTGTACGTCACATCCAGTCTCCCATTCCCGTGGGAATCCAACAGTAACTTGGACTGTGGAATGCAAAACAATGTCTTGTGACTGCAGTTGCTGCTCAGTGAGGGAAATAGAAACCAACACCACCTCGTCTCTCGAAGTGGAGATGATGGGGATAGAACTTGGGATCTCTGTCTGAAAGCATGTCCTCTGCCACAGAGCCACCAGTCTTGAGTTTAATGCCTTTGTTCTTAGGATACAAGAAATGGCACCTTTCTGACCCAAACACAAGGCTTCCTACCACCTCTTAGAAAATAATGTCCAGGAATCATGTCTGTGTGGTTAGCATCAAACTCTTTCTCTCCTGTGCCCTCAAGCCCCCCATGTGCTGCCAAAATCAGTGTCTGTGTGTTGAGTGACACACACCCCAGATAATATTTTGCGGGTGCTAAAACCCAGTGAAAACTGACAGGCAGTTGATTCGGGACAGAGCCTAACTTTTAAAGAAAATTAGGGATTCATGGAGGATAATTCTGTCAATGGCAGACCACCAGGAAAGAAGATGGCTGAGCTAGATGGGGGCTTTGATCTGATCCAGCTACAGGGTTGCTCTTCCATTAGAATTACTTCAGATTATGGATAATCCCATTGTACGGAAGGTGGTCCCCATTATCTCTGTCCAGGTTCAAAAAGAAAACCCCACATACTTCTCTTTCAGTGGCTTGTTTGCAATAAACCTCACTCAGCTTTTTTTTCCAGCTCTTCCAGCTTCTGCTGAAACGATTCACGGCTAACAAAACTGACCTACGGAAAGAAGATACTGTACAGTCAATTTTATTAAATCTATGAAATTCATAGTTCTGATGCTTTTGGCCACAGAGCATCATTTTTTATCACTTCATGGAAAATGTTTATTCCAAGAGAGCTTTAAATGCCTCCCACGGTACCCTCAACAGTTTGGAGATTGTTCTTCTGACACCAGCCTGCTGCTACTATGACTTCCATCCACATCATTAAGGCTTCTTTTTCAAATGTGCGGCCTACAATCGGAACCTTCGCAAGTGGTTTTTCTCTGGTGTAAGGTTTTTTTATTTTAAAAAAGAATTGAATTTAATTAAGTTTGCTTCCTTTTTAGCCTTTTTCATGGGTTGCTTTTACAGATCACCACTTAAACCTCAGTTATGCTTCTAAAAATGAATCATGTATTGCTTTCACTTTTTGATTTGTAAATGTTTTATGCCCTATTTAAAATGTGCCATTTTTTATTATTATTATTGCCGAGTTAAGATGTGTTCTATTTCTGATCTGTAATTATTTCTCGGTCAAGTTGCAATGTCAGTTTCTCCCATACTGTCCTCAACATAGACATGAATGTTAGTGTTTACTTCTCTCTCTCTCTCTCTCTCTCTCTCTCTCTCTCTCTCTCTCTTACTTTAAACAAAAATGAAGGGTAGGAATCTTGAGGTACTGGGCTCTTCCTCTTTTGGAATAGGGTATGTACAGCAATAAGCAGGTATTCAGTTCCCAGTTAAGTTTGTGTACAAATGTAATTATGTTCATTGTGTATATATTATACAATGAGCACAACCAATGTAAGTATAAGAAGCCACTTACTATTGTTCAAATAAAAATGTTCATATCTCATTTCTTTTATATCATGTTATAAATAAATGTTCTTAAGTAATTGTGTGGATGTTATCTTCATCTGCAAGGAAACTTTTAACTAGAAGAAAGGGCTTCTGCCTCTTAGAGATGTGGGCGATCAGTTTCATGAAGTCCAAATGAAGAACACATGATATGGGGCAGTTCCAGTCCACATTAGACTGAGAATAGAATCAGGATTACTTTGGAATTATTAAGAAGTGTGACAAGGCTCCATAACACGGTTTCCATGTCTAAAAGCAGAAGAGTAGCATTTATGATATGGTTAAGCTCTATAGATTTAGAGATTTTGTGCATGACACTTAAATTGCTCAGTTAATCTTGATAAGGCCTTCGTTTACAGGTTGTATTATCACGGTCCCTCTCCCTCAAATTAATACATCCACAGTAAACATGACATTAATTATTTTGTTGTCACATTCTCATGTGGACTAAATCAAACTTTTATATTTTTTAATTATATTAAACAGTGGAAGTGTTTTATAAATCAGTACTGTATCTGCCACAGATATTCCCAGAACTACTAATTTCAGAATAGTTAGCCCTCTGTAGTGTTCTCGAAGCTACCAGCATGAGTTTGACCAAACTGCGGGAGGCAGTGGAAGACAGGAGTGCCTGGCATGCTCTGGTCCATGGGGTCACAAAGAGTCGGACACGACTAAACAACAACAAACATTGTAATGGGGAGTTTTATATGCTTCACTCTTCCCTTTAGTTTCCACTAATAGAGCACCATAAGTGCCAATCTTTCTGTTGAATGTGGCAGCAATGGGAGTTTCTTTCCTAACATGACTTGTTGTGCCGAGACAGTTTTTGCCTGAATCTTGTTTGGGGCACAAAGGGTTTCTTCCCCCTGTGTGCTGGGGTCCCAGTGAAAATCAGGACCACTTCCTCCACCAGTTGAGGACTACATTTTAAAAAGTTTGCTAATTGCACAATAAAAGTAACAGCTTTGGATTGGCCTTCAGTGTTAGTTCCGTTGGTTATTTTATTGTCTCCTTTAATGTGTGACATTGTACCTTTATCAAGGACAGGAGGATGTCTTTCCAGAAGCATTTTTAAAAAATGTGTTTTATTTATAAGACACCAACTGAATTTTTTAAATAAAAATTGGTGGTGTGTAATAAGATAATTAAAGCATTATAAAATCATTAAATACAGAGCAAATGACCAGTACGGAATCAAACTAATTTTCTAACAAAAATTGCAAAACCAAAACATTTTCAGCAGTTTGTGGGCAGAGCAAGAACACACAGTCAAAAGGGTAAAATCAGTCTAGCTTTGAAAGTATAGTTTTCCATGAATATTTTTGGGACATTGGAAACAAAAGCATATGTCAAATTGACGCAATAGATATCAAGGCTGTAGTGAAAGGCAATAAATAAGCTGATTCATCAAATATAAATGCTTGATAAAGAGAACAGGAATTGCAGGTGTTGGACTTTATCCAGATGCTGGGGATACACACACACACAAACTTTAAAACTCAAGGCCCATTTCAGCCCGTGGTTTAAGCACATCTACAGTAAGTATGCACTGAATTGAAATCAATGGAATTTTCACTAGATTGTGCCCCTGATAAGTGTATTGTTGCAATACATACAAAAACAGGAATAATTAAGAGATTCTGATCTGAAGCCTCCTATTAAAGAGCTGTTGGCTTCTCTCCCAGAACTGTCTTCATTGGAGCATTTTTACCCGGCAGCACTAGAGGGCGAAGTGAAACAGCAAGGCTCCTTCCATTGGCTCAGCTGCCACAAACTGCCACCGGGAACTTCCAGTATCAGCTCCCTCTGGGACCTTCCTACCTAGCAAGAATTAGTATCTGAATTTGCTTATCTTCCTGTTCCCTCCCCATTCTTTCTTCTTTAAAATCATGTCTATTAAATTAGAAGTCTGCAGGCAGGGCCCCTCCATTTCTATTTTTGTACAGTAATTTTATGTATGTGCTTATAAACAAATAATGTAGTCTCTGGTGGCTAGTAATACTGTGTCATCCAAAGTGCTTCACTTACTATGTGAAGCAACATTTTAACAGCCACCCTGTAAGGTAGGTCAATCCTTTTCCCATACAGTGGTACCTTGGGTTACAGACGCTTCAGGTTATAGTAGGTGTCAGGGTTTCAGGGAGAGAAGAGCAGATGAAGGAGGAGACAGAGAGCGAGGGGGAAGAATCCCAGAGAGACGAGGAAGAGGATGACAATGACCAAAGGTCGTCCATGAGTCTGTCCAGTGAGTCAGAGGATTCCCAAAAGGAAGCCCCCCTGGTCAGACCAAGGGGAGCCCAAGGGAGAAGCAGTCAGGAGCAGGGGAGCGAAGGGAGAGCCCCCAGTGGGAGTTGGAGATTGGGGCCGGTTTCTCCGCCGGAACGGAGTGAAGGGGGTGGAGTTACTAGTGTGTCAGAGGGAGCAGAGCAGGAAGCAGACAGGGGAAGGAGATCGGGGCAAGACGTTCTGCCGGAAGGGGCGGAGAGTAGCACCGGGAGCAGTGTAGCGGTCGAGAGGAAGGTCAGGAGCAACGTACGCGCGCCAAGTTCAAATGTGGAGGCGCGCGGAAGTGAGGAGAGCCCTGGGGAGGAGCCTGGCCCCAAAGCACGAAGGAGGGGGGAACAGGCGTCAGAGGATTCAGCCTCTGGGGAGTCCCGGCGGGAGGGAACCCAGGGGGGCAGAAAGACCCTGCGGAAGAGGAAGGAGAGGAAGAGGTGGTCCAGCACAAGCCTCTTAAATTGGTGCAGGGGCGGCACTGATTCAGAGGGGACTTCAGCGGTCTGATGTCACAGACGTAGAGCCACGGAGATGGAATGTAAAAGCAGCAATGTTCTTCAATAAAGACTTTTGTAAATAAACTGGATTGGACTTGGGTCTCTTGTGAGCTGGGACCACGGGTGGCTCTGACAGTAGGGTTACCAGATGTTCCTGGTTCTCAGGGACACTCCCCGGACTTGTAAATCTGTCCCCGGACAAATTCCGACCCCGGAATGACCCCAGATTTACAAATCTGTCCCCGGGAAACGTGGCAGTGGCAGCCTCAGCAGCCCGGAGCCAGCCTGGTAGTGCAGTTGGCTCTGGCTGGCTTCAGGAGCTGCCCGCTGCCGTGGCACCCGCCATTTTTCCTCGCCGGAAGTCCCCAAACGATGTGTCTTGTGCGCAACACTGAGGTTGGTGAGGCTTGAAGAGAGAAGGCCATGAGCAGAGATAGAGCTTGATACAAAAGTAGAGAGATAGAGAACAGTGCTGTGGAGATCTTACAGCTCAGGTGTTGCATAACTATTATATTGCATAACCTCCTGGGCAACGGCTGCCCGCCTGCGACTCCCGAACCTCCCCCAATCTGTCAAAACAAAGGGGGAAGGGGGCAGGAGATATGGGAAGGCTTGGGAGTCACGGGCGGGCGGCATGCCATTGCCCAGGAGGGGTGCAAGGCACGTGATTTCTCTGCCGGGCAAGGTGCAAAGCCCTTCTTTTGCACCCTGTGAAACAAACATGCGCAGAGTTTTTAAAAAAACTGGGCAATGGTGGCTCCCGAGGCCCCCCATCTCCTGCCCCCTTTGTTTTGACTGTTTTGGGGGGGGCTTGGGAGTCGCGGGGTGGGCGTTGCTCAGTTTTTTAAAACTCTGGGCATTTATGTTTCACAGGGTGCAAAAGAAGAGCTTTGCACTTTTATACAACATGCATGTGTGCTTGGGCCCAGGGTCTTTTGGCTCACCATCCCCACTACTGACTCCCTGTTGCTATTCAGCTTCAAAAAAAAAAGTGTCTCCAGATTCATTGAAAAAAATCTGGTAACCATAGGTTACAGACTCCGCTAACCCAGAAATAGTTCCTCTGGTTAAGAACTTCAGGATGAGAACAGAAATTGTGCGGTGGCGGCGCTGCAGCAGTGGGAGGCCCCATTAGCTAAAGTGGTGCTTCAGGTTAAGAACAGCTTCAGGTTAAGAACGGACCTCCAGAATGAATTAAGTTCTTAACCCGAGGTCCCACTGTATTTCAGAGGCTTGGTGTGCTGTGGATGAGAAATTGCAGCTTGTCCGAGATCATATAATCATAGCTAGAAAGGGTTGAATGGGAGGCTCTGTAGTTCATGACTTCCACTCTTGGCTGCAGTCCTCTGGCCAACTCCTCCAATGGAAAAATGATAAGTAATAGACAATGCATCACCGAATCGTCCAAATGAAGAAGTGAAGAATGATGACAGTCCCCTCTATTTCCAGGTTCTGAGTGCCATTGCTTCTGTGCCCAAAAAGGCACCGGGCATGGAGAGGTATCATGCAAACTAATAAAATGAATGGCAGGGAAGACTGTGTAGAAGCAAAATAGATGCACTCAGTGAGGCGGAGGTGTATCTGGCATCCCAAACAGGGAGCACTCCACACTGCAACATTTTGTTGCAGGTTGTATTTGTAGTTAATGAATTCCAAGAGCAGGGTGTGATTGATTTCACTTAGCCAATTTAAATGAGGTTCTGCTGATCCCTTGGTACTTCACCTTGATATCAGTCATCAGTTACCGTAATCCCGAGAAAAGCCACTTTACTGGAATGAACTGTGGCCTTTTCTTGCAAAACTGCTGCCTTGGGTTCAGCATGGTTTGCGACCGTCTCTGTTTCTGTAAGCAATCTTAAAATTCCCATGCTGAGGCTCTCAAAAACAATTTACAGTGAAAAATTGCTGGCTTGTTGCTTCTGCACAGAAGCTGTCCCCTCCGCTTATTTCACCCGCTTGAAATCCCTTTCCTTTTGAGTGTTCTTGAACATACCTATTGACAGTCAAGCCAGGCTTGGGAGAGTAAGAAAGCACTTACTCTCTGCCCCTCTGTGCATGCAAGTGCAGGATTGTCCTTACTGTAAGGAAGTGACTGACTGTTTCCTTGGTTTCTGCACACCATATACACAAGGAGAAGGGGGTTTTCTTTTCCAAATGAGCGACCCATTGGGATAGTGGGACACATGCTCTACAGATGTTCATGCTCTTCAAAATCAATTACATCTTCCATCTGGAGCCATTGTTCTGAGAAGGCTGGTGAACGTGCTCTTTTCATATCCCTCACACAAGCGAGGCCCCTTAATAAAAAGAAAGAAACCTCATTCCTTTTTTCTTTTTTTAATAATTCTTTATTTTATTTGCTCAACACATAGCACATAACAACAATAATTTGCTCAACAACAAAAGACAAATTACATCATAATAAGAATATAATCAGTCACACCTTACATAAAGAATTAATATAAATTTCATAATCCATAAGCTGCAATGGTCTCTTCCTTTTAAGTCCGACTTCCCATCTAATCCATAAATCGAATTACCATTCTTTGCTGTCAATACTTGTTATTGCTATTATCTCAAATCACTTCAGAATATGTTATATCATATAACTAGTGAACGATATTGCTGGTGTTATTCAAATGCCGCTACGGATTTTAAGTCAGTCTTATTAATTTTCAAGTATATTTTAAATGCTTCCCATTTTGAAATAAATTCTTTCCTTGGTTTGTTCTTTTAATTTTTTTGGATAGGCTAATTCAGCATAGTCATTTTTTGAACCCACTCTTGTCTTGAGGGAACTTTTCCACTTTTCCACATTGTGGCTATAAGAACCCTCAGTGCCACCATTGAATAGAGAAAAATATCCTTAAATTTATTAGAAAAGTCTGTATCAATAATACCCAATAACTATGCCTCTGGTTTGAAGTTAAAGGAGATTCTTAACATCTTTTTTTGGTTAGTTTCTGAGGAGTTAGGTACAATCAGTGTTGCATTTTAAGGAAATTCTCCCTGATGGCATAACAGGTAGTAAATTTCCAATTGTTCTTCCAGAGATTTTCCCATTGGGACAATGTTATGACGTATCCAAAATCTTGTTACCACTCCCAGTCAATGAGAAGTCTGTATGCCTTGGAGAGAGTTTTGCATTTTGAATTTAATACCTCGGATTCCAATCTGGAGATTTCGCTGGAAAAGCCCTTTTTTTCATCTAATTTAAATTTCTCAAACACTTGATAATACTGAAACCAGTCTGTAATCAGCTTTCTAAAGTTCCCCAGCAGGTTCCTCCCACCATTCCATGTGGTCCAACCAATCCATGACAGAACCTGTGGCCCTCTGGATGGTGATGATAGACTACAGCTCTCATCATCCCTGACCACTGGCCTTGCTGGCTGGGGCTGATGGGAGATGAAATTCAGCAATGTCTGGAAGGCCACAACTTCCCTACTCAGTTCTCCAGCAAGATCTGGGTGTTTTCTGTCTATCAGAAGCTAGCACTGCTTGGTGGCACTATATAAACAGTAGATGTAGGAAGCATTTCTCCTGCAAAGCCTGTTTCACAAGATGCTGAGACCACCTTGTTTTAAAAGTATGAGGCAGCCAGTGCCATTTTTATAGAAAAAGAGGTGCTGGAGCTCACCATGAACTTCTCCCTTGTTCTCTTCGAATGGCAATGGAGCCCACCTGAGAGGTGCCAGATCTGAGCTCCAACTGGAGGGGGGGGAAGCCCTGTGTACAACATGAGAACTATAAATGGTGTTATTTTTAAAATGCATAAAACCAGTAAAACAGATGTATAAAGGCATACCATAAAACATCTTAGTAAAGGTAAAGGGACCGTTAGGTCCAGTTGCGGACAACTCTAGGGTTGCAGCACTCATCTCGCTTTACTGGCCGAGGGAGCCGGTGTACAGCTTCTGGGTCATGTGGCCAGCATGACTAAGCCGCTTCTGGCGAACCAGAGCAGCGCACGGAAACGCCGTTTACTTTCCCACCAGAGCGCTACCTATTTATCTACTTGCACTTTGACGTGCTTTTCGAACTGCTAGGTTGGCAGGAGCAGGGACCGAGCAACAGGAGCTCACCCCGTCGTGGGGATTCGAACCGCCGACCTTTTGATCAGCAAGTCCTAGGCTCTGTGGTTTAACCCACAGCACCACCCACGTCCCATAAAGCATCTTAATGGGGACTTAAATAAAAAAAAAAAGTTCTGATCTTAGGGGGCAAGCAAATCCTGAGCAAAATGGTGTGTCTTTACAGAAGCCGGGGGGGGGGGGGATGCTGTTTGATGTACGAAAAAGGAAAATAAGGGGCCTGCACTCCACTTACCTGGGAGTAAGCCCCCCTTGAATTCTTACCTTCCTGTAGCCATGTATTGGATTGCACTGGGGGTGGGGGATAAGATACATTAGGTTGGGAAGGAATCCCCTATTTGAGCCAGAGACGAGTGGGCAAGAGAAGGCTGCCGCACTGTGCCATATTAAACTTTGCCACCTCTGGCCGGCACTGCAGAGCTGCCTTCTCTGAAAGATGCAAAAACCCAGCCTTTCATTTGCACAAGTTGAAGGTCCCTCATTCCCCCCTCCTGGACCTAACCAGGCTTGTTTAATTCCCTGCGTGCACACTCCGTAGGCTAGGAGGAAACTGAGCTGGATTTAGAGCCTCCGTTGCCCTAAATTTGCTACCCCATGACTTTTTATACGTATTATTCTCTGGCTTGCCTTGTCAGTCCTTGGAAAGCTGCTTTCCAGAAAGTTTTATTTGCAAGTTACGGTCTGCCGGTGACCCGTTGCACAGGAGAGGCCCGTTTCCAGCTCATTTCCAGTTTGGGACACCAGGGAGATTAGCAACACCAGAACCAAAGGTGGGGAAGTGATTGGGCGGCTGGAGTTTTGGAAGTGAGGGGGAGAGGAGTTGATCCGTTGAAGAAATCGAAGCTGAAAGGGCCGTAAGGACGGAGGCTGGTTTTCAACAGCAATTGCAGCTGCTTCCTTCCAGCACTCGGCTTCCGCCCCCCTTCTCCTCCCTCCCCAACAGCTTTTTGTCCTCCCGCTGTTTGCTATTGTCCAGGAGTTTGAGAAATGAAAGCTGGTGATTGACAGGATGGCACCTTGCATAGGAATGGAGATTGGCTCCCAGGAGCTGCTCCAACAACAGCCTGAGGAGGCGGCACAATGGAACCCCAGAGGACTGTCAGCCAGGAACGCAAGCAGCTGACAAAAGAGGTTGTGTTTTGTCACTGCTCAGAAATAACCGTTTTGGAAGGAGGGCTGGGAAAGCGGGAAAAGGGATTTCTTCCTGCCCTCCTTTGACCCATTTTTGAACATTTTCGCTGGGGTTTTTTTTTAGAGGACACGTATCTGCCCAGGTTTTTTTTATGGCAAGGTTTGTTGAGATAGGGACGCCGGTGGCGCTGTGGGTTAAACCACAGAGCCTAGGACTTGCCGATCAGAAGGTTGGCGGTTCGAATCCCCGTGACGGCGTGAGCTCCCGTTGCTCGGTCCCAGCTCCTGCCAACCTAGCAGTTCAAAAGCACGAAGTGCAAGTAGATAAATAGGTACCGCTCCGGCGGGAAGGTAAATGGCGTTTCCGTGCGCTGCTCTGGTTCGCCAGAAGCAGCTTAGTCATGCTGGCCACATGACCCGGAAGCTGTACGCCGGCTCCCTTGGCCAATAAAGCAAGATGAACGCCGCAATCCCAGAGTCGTCCGCGACTGGACCTAATGGTCAGGAGTCCCTTTACCTTTACTTTGTTGAGATAGGGCTGCCCCAGGACATTTTGCTATTGGGGCAGGGCCATAGCTCAGCAGTGTGCCTGGCATGCAGAAGCTCCCATCTCCAGGTAAGACCGGGAAAAGCTCCCTAGTCTGAAACCCTGAGAGCTGCTGCCAGTCAGTGTGGACGGTACTGAGCTAGTTGGACCAATGGTCTGTCTCAGCCTAAGGCAGCTTCCTCTGTTCCTAGTTGAGGCAACAAACAAGATACACACCCAGAAGGGAAGTGAACTTAGCAGCCAAATCTTGCTGCCATGAGCTCCAGTAGAGGTATGAAGTGAGAGGAGCAAAGACAGCCATGCAGGCGCAGTCTCTCATTGCTGGGGGCGGGGGAGCTGAAGAGAAGGAGACTTAGATAGCTGTGAGGAACTTCAGTCTCCACAACTGCTTCATAGGGGCAAGACTTATCAAAGAAGAGGAGTTGCCATGCTCATTACGCCTGACACTCCTGTGCAGATCCTATTTTTTCTAATAAAGAGTTAACTCCACTTCCTTTGTGTGACTTACTAGCGAGGTCTCACATAACAAACCGGCTTCCTCAAAAGATCGACAAGAAAAGTGATGAGGAGGTGCAGTGGAAAGTGTGAAGTAACACTTGCTTTGATGCAGTGTCATCTAGCCTCCCTACAAACAAGTCAGGATGAATTAAATAGTACAGTGGTACCTTTGTTTACGTACACTTCAGGTTACAGACTCCGCTAACCCAGAAATATTACCTCAGGTTAAGAACTTTGCTTCAGGATGAGAACAGAAATTGTGCGGCGACTGCACTCCAGCAGCAGGAGGCCCTATTAGCTAAAGTGGTGCTTCAGGTTAAGAACAGTTTAAGGTTAAGAACAGACCTCCGGAACGAATTAAGTACTTAACCCGAGGTACCACTGTATACCTACCCACAAACAAATCTAGAGGGGTGGTTAATAAACTGGACACTTGGAAGTGCCTCACTTTTCAGCTATGCTCTTCAGCTGAGAACACACCATATACTAAAAGCACACAACTTTCCTCAAATAATGCTGGGAGCTGTAGTTGGTTGAACTACAGCTGGGAATTGTAGATGTGTGGTGGGTAAACTACGGTTCCCAGGATTCTTGGGACGGGGCATGTGGTTTTAAAGGTGTGGTGTTTATGTGGTGAGCAGCTCTTCAGGTGGAGGAGACACTTCTATAAAGATATTATGGAATAGCCCCACAATCCAGCTTTTGCAATAAGGATTGCTGCCTGTTCCGGCGAAGGGTAGAGTTGGGCATGTTCAAGCAAGCTACAATACTTCTATTGACTGCTGCCTCATTGACTGTAAATCTTTGCCGTCTTTTGTCCCTTGTAAATTTAAAGTTAAAATAACATAACATTCCTTCCGGAAATGTTAACCCATTATATGGACAACAAAACCTCACTCCTCCCTTCCCCACAGTGACTAATCAAGAAGTTTTGATGACCTGAGGCTCCCACCAGAAAATATCTGTTAAGCTCTTTCCCTTCCCTCTTTCTAGACAGCAGAATGAAGATGCATTTTTAGAAGCCATTTCTAGGAGATTTAGGACAAACTCCACTTTCCCGCCACCATTTATTATTTTTTTAACATCCAACAGCTATCAGAAAGAAGCATACTAACAGGGTATTTTTAGGGCAATTTACCCTGCCTCAGACATCTTAAGCCATTTATCACACCTCCCAGATCCTGACAGCCATACAGGAGGAGGAGTATTTTGTCTTTCATTCTTAAGCCCATCTTGAGCCTAAAGGATTATTCATTTCACTTTAGCAACTAGGAATCATCATAATAAGAAACCTCACTCCTTCCTTTTCTCTCTCTCTCTTTCTACCCTATGCTCTTTGTCGTTCTGGGATAGAAGAGTCTGAACACATCAAAACACAGCCTCAGAGAAATAAGACCAGTGTCATGGACTGGCTGGACACATAGGAAAGGTGGGGGGCAGCAGCTCACAGCTCAGGTCTTTCCCAAGCAATCTGAGACTACATAGCCACTTCCGCCCTTCGGAGGAGGTGGGGTTACGGGCTTCATGGCCCCCTCACGCCGTGGCGGTTGGAACCCAGCCCCCGCATGATAGGGGGGATTCCTGGCTGCGTCACTTCCTGGCCAGCCAATCGGCTGGTTCTGGGGGTGTGGCCTGCCTTATTTAAAGCAGGACGTGGCCGGGGATCTCCCTCTTTGCCGACTACCAGCTGTTCCTGCTTTCCCCACCCTCCCGCCCTATAAGGTTTTTGTTCCTTGACCTTGCTATGGACCACGGTTGGTCTCTGTTGAGGGGCCTGGTAGGAATTTTTCCACTTGGCAAATTGGCACCAGCCACTTGGTTTTCGCCTACCTTGTAGCAAATCGTCACAACATTCTTGGTGTTGGTGGTTAGGCATTGGTACAGTTCTGTAGATGGAAGAGGGGAGGTAGCGCCATCACCTACCTCGCATATTGAAGGGTAGTCCGATAAAAGATTATGGGGGCCCTGTCTGAAGCCTGGGGAGGTGAGGGCCTAAGGCACTCCCCCTATCGGTGACCCCGGAGGAGGTCCTAGTTGATGTGCATCAGCAGGACTCCCCCTACTGGTGGTTAACCCTTCCCAGACTTCAAGCGGACAGGCTGAAGTCGGATATAGTCGGTTAGGACCAATGCCTAAGCCAATACAGCTCATCACCTGTAACCAATAAATTTGTGGCCTTGTTTAGCCCATTAACCTTAATAATTGTGTCACTTTTTCAACAGGGGGGGTGGGAACTTGCCACGCAACTGCTTTTCTTCCTCCCACTTCATACCTCTCCTGGTCCTCGGAAACCAGGGAGGAGGAGAGGTTGTTGAAGCAGGAGGGGAAGACACCCTTGCCTCATCTAACTCATCTCTGCCTTTTGGCCTCCCTCCTCTCCTGCTTCAAATTCTGTCTTTGATTCTGGACCTCTCTCTGCCACAGATGCTCCCAGCTCACTAAACCCTGTTACCTCTTCAGCTTCCGACACCTCCCCCCCCAAGTCTGCCCCCTCTTCTCCCTCTAACCACTCATTGCTGTCCCTCCCCAGGCCCTGAGCCTTCTTCCTTGGGGGTTCCCCAGCTGGTTCCTCCCCGCACTTCTCAGTGTCCAACTAGATTCTGACATCATGCAACTTGAATATCTATTTACTGGGACAATTGATATGCTGCTTATATTTAAGCAAAACTCACAGCGGTTTGCAACATAGCTTTAAAGCATCTGAAATAAACAGCAAATACGGAAATAAACAGGAAATAACCAAATAATACCACAGATCAGACCTTTGCATGCTAAATTAAGGAACTCTGTTTTCCAAGGAATGCTGAGGCCTCATAAAACCAGATGAAGGTTCAAGCTCAAAAGTAAAGGCGGCCACACAGACCTTAAGGCAGTATCAATAGAAGACAAGACATGTCTCCTAAGTTGGACAGACCCCAGAATCGGCAAAGGAAAATTAAACTGCAATTTTCATGTCAAAGCACAAAATACAATCATAGGCAAATTAAACAAGCTAAGGGAAACATTTGCAGCTAGGCAAAGGCATGGGAGAAATCAACAACAAATAACCAACAGAATACTGAAGAAGTGTCTCCACCCCCATCATTCAACCCAGACACTGAGGTCCAGCTCCAAGGGTCCTCTGGCGGTTCCCTCTCTGCGAGAAGCAAGGTTACAGGGAACCAGGCAGAGGGCCTTCTCGGTGGTGGTGCCCACTCTGTGGAACGCCCTCCCATCAAATGTCAAGGAAATAAACAACTATCTGACATTTAGAATACATTTGAAAGCAGCCCTGTTTAGGCAAGTTTTTAAAGACTGATGTTTTAATGTATTATTAATCTTTTGTGGGAAGCTGCCCAGATGGGCAGTGTATAAATAATAAATAATTCATCATCATCATCATCATTATTATTTCTACATTCTTTAAAGCAGAATTAACAACCAAGCAGAGCATCCTCATTCGTATTGCTATATACAAACGTTTTGTACAAGTATCAGCTACACAAAATGCCAGGAACTTTCACAGCAAACATAGTAAATGAATAAAAATATCCTGTGAACATCAGGAAGTCTCACTGGTCTACTGATGGAGCATCAAGGTAACAAGTGAGTTAGGCAGCAGACCAAGGAGACCAGCACCTTTCTGGAGGAGAATAGCCATTGTTCAGGTAGAAAGGCAGCAGGGATGTTGGGGCAATTCAGTGTGATGTACATATGAACATACATGTATGAATGAACATGCATGAATATCTGCCTCCTGGACAAAAGCTGCCAGGGTGGTGGAGACTTGCTGCAGAACATCTAGGCATGTACCTTGGCATCCCCATCCAAAAAAACAGTTGCAGCCTCTTGAGCAGCTGCCTAAAAGCATCAGCAGTTTAATAAGACTCCAAGACAGAGCATGGGGCAGAGCAGCTGGAAAAATTCAGAGTTCATTACTGTGCAACTCTTCCTGGCTTAGCTCCTGCTAACAGTTCCCTTGATTCTGAAGAGAGTATTTGTGGTAAAAAGACTTTTAAAAAGATTGCTTTTACAATGTCAGAGCAAAATTATGGAAAGAAGAATAGCTGCTATTTTTGAAAGCAAAGCATAATAAGAATGAAATCTTATACACGGTTAGCTGGGAGTCAGTCCCATTGAAATCAGCAGCGCTTATTCCTGAGCAGGCATGTCTAGCGATTGTGCTGTAAAGTATCTTGGCATTGTTATACAAAAATGTGCTCCGAGGCTTTCCCCCTTTTCTCTTCTCAGAAAGAAGATCCTTAACAATTGTCCTCCTTCCCTCACGCAGAGCACCTATTAGCATTCACTATTTTTTAGTGTTACTGAACATGATTGTACAGAAACGCTATTGTGCGAACTTTCCCTAGATTGCATGTGCATCTGCTAAGGTTGCACTGTAACTGATGCAGACTCCTCATTTCCCTCCTTTACCAGAGTATTTCGTTCTGTTCTTAACAGCTCCCAGATCTTCGAGGTTTAAGCTCTTGGGGCACTCCCGCTGCATTGGCCGACGTGGTGAATAAAATCCAAACCCGTCATGAGTTTTGCACAGTAATCTGTGTAGACAGAGCGAAGCTTCTGTGATGGAGGTCATGGGGAGTTCAAGGCTGCTGACAAGGGCCAATTTCAACAGGCTGGGGGGGGGGGGAATCCGACACCACTGAGACTCTGTACGGGATCCAATTAACGTGTAGGGGGTGATGGCTGCAGAACCACATGCAGCACAGAATATTCTAGAAGGCTCCACGGATATGGTGTAGAATGACCTATTTGTTGCACCAGCAAGAGACAGGAAAGAGAGTTGTCTGTAGGCGTTAGTATCAGTCTAGACAGGATATGTTCCATTTACCTGAGACCCTTTCAGCATAGAACGCCTCTGCTCAGAGACCTGTGCTGCTTCAAGGTCTTACTCTCAGTATATAAAGCCCTTAACAACTTGGGACCAGTTTACTTGCAGGATCGCCTTGCCCCCACATGTGCCGACGCAGCCACTCCGACCTATGGAACTGGCACTATCTAACGCGGGTGGCGCTGTGGGTTAAACCACAGCGCCTAGGACTTGCCGATCAGAAGGTCAGCGGTTCGAATCCCCATAACAGGGTGAGCTCCCGTTGTTCAGTCCCTGCTCCTGCCAACCTAGCAGTTCGAAAGCACGTCAAAGTGCAAGTAGATAAATAGGTACCACTCTGGCGGGAAGGTAAATGGCGTTTCCGTGCGCTGCTCTGGTTCGTCAGAAGTGGCTCAGTTATGTTGGCCACCTAACCCGGAAGCTGTACGCCGGCTCCCTTGGCCAGTAAAGCGAGATGAGCGCTGCAGCCCCAGAGTCGGCCACAACTGGACCTAATGGTCAGGGGTCCCTTTACCTTTAATGTGCCATGTAATACTTGTTCCACATTTGTAAGAAATTGATCTGGTCTTGCAGCACTCACACTTTGGAACTGCCTATTTACACATACCCTCCAAGGGTCCTGATTTTCCAGAGACAACCCCGGAATTACAGAATTCATCCCAGTTTCTGACTTGATCCCAGAATGTTCCAGTTCTCCTTTTCACCCCCTCCCCTCCACATCTTGGAGAACAATTACAAGTAGTGGGTGTGTAAGTGCAAAAACAAGATTCCTGTTTATACTGGAAATAAAATGCCGGCACCCAATGGAGGAAGTGGTGAAGCTGGCATATGAAGCCCTTCCTAATTCTGAAGGAAAAGGTCACCAATCCACTTTAGATTCAGCAGCCGGCCATTTCTTAGGAAATGTGTGGAGTGCTTATTCCTTTAGTGTAGATGGAGCCTTACATTGTGCACTCTCAAGTACCATTAAGTCCTATTGTATTCAATGGAACTTACTCCCAGGCAACTGGGTAAAGACTGCAGCCTTGCAGACTGTGCAGCCTCCTGATAATTCTCACTGTTGTTGTTTGTTAACCACCTTTTCCCCTGATAGGGTCTCAAGGCAGCATTTATCTGTTGAAGGTGTTGTACATGATCCCTTCCCTCACACATTTTTTATTTACAACAATATTGTGAGGTAGGTTAGGGCGAGAGGTTGTAATTGGCTCAAGGTGACAGATTTATATGTCTGTATTACTACAGGTTAGTGCCTCAGCCAGCATGGTGAATCATGAGGGATGATGGGAGTTGTAGTCCAGCAACTTCTGGAGGGCAGCTGGCGCCCCCATCTCTGTTGTAGACAATACTGAGCTAGATGGATGGACCAATGGCCTGGCTCATGTTAATGTTCCTGTGTTCAAATTTCATAGTTCTAAGGTCATACTTCTCAGCTATTTCAAATCAGATTGTGATGGCTTAGTTCTGCTCCACAGCTGCTGCTGCTGCTGCTTGAAGTTTGTACAAGCAAAGTATCGGTTTCTAGCTTGTTTGTATTGAAACACACAAACCAGCTTTTAGAACAGCAGCTGCACACTTTCTATCAGCCCCTCAGATGAGGGTAGCCAGTTGGTTTTAGGGCCACTGATGTCTCTGCCGTCCTGGAGAAGGGATGAGTTTGCGACGTCAACTCATTTTCGGGAATGACTTCATCGTGGGCTGCATATATTTGCTCCTTTCCTTTCAAAACTGGAAAAGTGTTTTTGAAAGCTGAGCACTTACTCGGATTCCCCAGCTTGAAGCTTTTTGCTAGGTTCGCTTTTGCTGAGAACGTTTTTAAGATGCCCCAGTTGTTCCCTTTTGCTGGTGGATGTGGGAGAGAGGGAGCAATAAAGTATGATTTCTCCCTCCCTCCAGTTAAACCCATGGAAGTGTATTACCAGGGAGATTACCTTCCCATTCCAAATCTCTTCTTGTCAGGATGTTAATGATTAATTGCCTGTGGTTCCACTTTCTTCCTTAACCTTCTCCTCCTCCACCAGCTGCTGCTCCCTTTCCTAGGAAGAGTGCTGTTGGCTGGGTCAGGCCAAAGGCACATGGAAGCCCTCTACAGTGGTACCTCGGGTTAAGTACTTAATTCATTCTGGAGGTCCGGACTTAACCTGAAACTGTACTTAACCTGAAGCACCACTTTTAGCTAATGGGGCCTCCTGCTGCTGCCGCGCCGCTGGAGCATGATTTCTGTTCTCATCCTGAAGCAAAGTTCTTAACCTGAAGCACTATTTCTGGGTTAGCGGAGTCTGTAACCTGAAGCGTATGTAACCCGAGGTACCACAGTACTTCAGGATCCTGCAGCCACAACGGCCAAGCCAAGCAGATGCCTAGAGGAAGCCCACAAGAAGGACCCTCAGCGCAACAGCACTGACCCCGTTCCTAAGTCCCAGCAACTACAGTCCCTATGATTCTTTGTTTAAAGTGATATGGTGCTGCTTCAAATGTATAGATGCCGCCCTCCCAAATGGGTGAGACTTTTCCTCTGCTGTCCCAATGGGCATGAGATCTAATGGGTTTGAGTGAAAGCAGAGCAGATTTTACCCAAACATTAGGAAGAACCTCTTTGCAGTAAGGGCAGTTCAACAATTAATCAGATTCTGTGTGTGCAGATGGCTTTCCCTCACTGGAAGTCTTCAAGCTGCGCCTGGAGAACCCCCTGTTGGAAATGGCTTGGGCTGGTCCTGTGGAGGAGAGAGATGGGTTGTCTAACCCAACTTGCTGCTTTCTGCAAGAAATTCAGTCTAGAGCATTCATCCTGTTAGGAGACACCCCACCCCGAAGCTGAAATTCTCAGAGAACTAGAACCAATCCCTCTTCCCAGGGAACTCAAGTGAAGACGGTTGGAATATCATTATTTTTATAGCAAATGTAAGATTATGATTCTTCCCATCACCACCCCTGTTACATTTGCAAGAATAACGTGCATTAAAATAAAATAAAATCGAGGCGATCTTAAGCTTAGTACCGTATTTTTCGCTCTATAACACACACCCGACCATAACACGCACGTAGTTTTTAGAGGAGGAAAATCCGTAGGCATGCCACCCTTAGGCATTCCCTCCATAACATGCACAGACATTTCCTCTTACTTTTTAGGAGGAAAAAAGTGAGTGTTATGGTGCAAAAATACGGTATTTTAACTTTTGTATGTTTTTAAGTAGGGCCATGAATTCCCCCCATTTTAGCATTACCGTTATTATTTATTACATTTCTTAGTTGCTTTACTGGCAACCAAAGAAACATACAGACAATAACCTCCCCGACCCAATACGGCGCATTGCAACCAAGAGGAAAGAGATATGCACTTATTTATCATTTTATAGCGTGACCTTTCAGGTCTCTCTCTCTCTCTGTGTGTAGTTTTTTTAAAAACAAACAAACAACCGAGCCGGGTATTAAATTGCATGAAATAAATAATATATGAAACGAAAAAACAACAACAACTGCCTTGCGAGGTAGGCTGGGGCTCACACAGATACCCATATCCAGCTTCCCGGGGATTAAAAGGCAAGGATTTGAACCTGGCTCCCTGCGTACCTTCACTCTGAAGAGAGACACCAGCAAGGGTGTGTCCCCCCCCCCACGTTCCATCTCAGCCAATCCCTTGGCCCGCCCACCCCGTCCTCCTGCGGTTGCGTCCTCGGAGCCCGCTTCGCGCTTTTGTCCGCAGGCGGCTGCCGTAGCGAGCGGAGCGCGCGCGTGCCTGGCGCCGCCACCACCACCACCGCCGCAGCGGAAGCTCCTCCCACTTCCCCTCCTCCTCCTCCTCCTCCCTCCCCTCGCCCGCGGCGGCATCTGGCCGGTGAGTCGGTCCATCAGTCCCGTCAGTGAGCAAGCGAGCAAGCGAGCGTCGGGCTACGTAGGCGCGAGAGGAGAGCGGAGGGCCGAGCGACGCGGAGACTCCCGACGCGCCATGGCGGCCGAGCTGAGCGACATGGCGGAGCCTCCCCTGCTGGTGGTGCCGCCGCCTCCTCCTCCTCCTCCTTCTTCATCGGGCGCTGAGGAGGCCGAGTGCGAAGCCTCCCCTTCGGCCGAGATGGAGGCCGAGCCGTCGCCGCTGCTGCTGCCGCCGCCTCAGCCCCTCCTGAGCGGCGGCGGCGAAGGCGCGGAGAGCATGTCGGAGCCCAGCCCTCAGAGCGCCAGCCAGGCGGGCGACGGCGACGACGAGGACGAGGGCGACGACGAGGAGGAGGACGACGACGACGACGAGGCCGAGGCCGGCAGCAGCGCCGGGTCCTCCTCCAGCGGCTGCTGCAGCGACGAGACCCGCTCGCTCAGCCCCGGAGGCAGCGAGGCCGACGCCAAGGCCGGCCCGGGAGGAGCAGGAGGCGGAGGGAGCGCGGGCAGCGGCGGCGACGGGCCCGGGGGCAGCGGAGGAGGCGGAGGCCCAGCAGCGGCCGGAGCGGCGGCGGGAGGTGGAGGCCCGAGCGGCGGCGGCGGCGGCGGGTGCAACAGCAGCTCCAGCGCGGGCGGAGGAGACGAAGGTTACAGCACCGGGAGCGGTGGAGGGAGCGGCGGCAGCAGCACCTGCAGCGCCTCGTCGGCAGGCCGGAGGGGCAGCCTCGAGATCTCCTCCGACGGGGAGCCGCTCAGCCGCATGGACTCCGAAGACAGGTCGGTTGGCGGGGGGGGGGGGGAGGGTGCGCCCGTTCTTCTCTCTCTCAAGTTTAGGGGGCCCTGCGGGGCAGGGTGTTGGTGTGTGCCCCAGCCCCTTGAAATGTTAATTTAGCCTTTAAAAATCAGGACGCAAACACTTTTAAAAGCGGATTACGCCCCCGGCCCAACGCTAACCCTCAGCATCTTTTCGCTTCCATCCCACTCCGCTCCATTTTTTTGCAATGCCCCCTTCCAATCTGCATCGTCTCCCATCTTTGTTCCAGGTTCAAAAGTTCCAGAAGTTAAGCTGCTGCTGCCTCACTTGGCAGGACTTGCCCTTGGCCTGAGCATGGCTCCTCCATCTTGGACAGGGATGGGGCTTTTCACCCCCCCTCTTTTTCTTCCTAGGCATGTACAGCAGTGTTGCCCAAAGTTGGATCTCTAGCTGTTTTAGGACCACAGTTCCCATCATCCCTGACCACTGCTTGCTAGGCATGATGAGAGTTGTAATCCAAAAACAGCTGGAGACCCAAGTTTGGGAAACACTGATGTAGAGTAATTCCTACAAAAGAATTGCTACTTGCTGCCCCAGGTGTGTCAAAAGTATTAAAAGGTTTCATGTGTGCCCATAGTAAGGTAACACCAACAAGACCCTAAAACGCCTTTTCCTGTTCTTCCAAGGCAACTGGGCCTTTATGTATTGCATATCTTCATCTGTCAGTGAGAGGAACTTTATTTGGTTTTTCTGTTTGTTGGGATGCTTGTGGCTTGTTACTACACAAATCCTCCTTTCCCCCATCTGGCTAGAAGCCAGGCCCCATATAATCCATTGCTGGTTTGGGAGGAGTTGGTTTAGAGAGTCTTAGATGCTCATCTTGTTGTAATCTCTCCCCTCATTCCCCCTCCCCCCAACTCCTACCTTTTTTACCACACCCTGTTCTAGCAAACATGGCCATCTTAGCTCTGGAGCTTTTTATGTTTTAATACACTCCTCTCTAAAGTCCTTCTCAAAAGACAGCTTGGCTTGGGAAGTGGGGAATGGTTTGCACTGGTTCCTCTTCTCCCTTATTCGCCCTTTAAGGGAGCAGCAAACACCTAATTGTGTGTATCAGCCGTGTAACTAACAAGCATATCTTGTAAAATTTACTAACACAAGTGGGTTTATGCAGCTTATGAAAACCCAGTTGTGCTTCTGAACAAAAGGGTATGTGTGTAAGAAATGCTTATATTGGCACAACAAGCTTCTGCATGACCAATAGTTCTTAGTTGTGTTCTCACAAGCGTATGCAGCAGATAGTTACAATCTGTTGGGATTCTGGGCATTTCTTAGTAGGTACGTTTTTTATGATACTTGTCTATTAGTATATAGTTTGACATGGTTAAAAATAAGTTGTTAAACTAGTTCTAGTGACTATACTATTTTAACTTGCACCTGTTTTTTATTTAGTCACTCTATTAAATGAATAGTAGCTGAAGGCAGATCGATTTCATGCAAACATGCAAGTTGCAGTGTTGAGCCAGTATTTAAATTCTTAAGGCTGGTTCAGTTCCTAGGAGACTGTTGCTGACTAGAAGAAAACTTGAAGCTTATCAGATGCGAAATAGTTTGCATTTTTAAAAAAATATAGTCCTGAAATATTAAAGTTCCTTAAAAAAAGATTACTTGGCCCAAGTCCCTGCAAGCCAGAATTTGCTAGCCTCTAGACTCCATCTATCACATATAAAATCACATTGAATTGTTGAGTAAAGGAGGAATTTATTATGAGATACTAAAGCTTATCTTAGATAATGCTGAAATAGTATAATTCCATAATCATTTTTTAAAGTTTCCCCTGTTTCCCCAATCAATTAGTACATAGAAATTAAGTTAACAGTGTCTTCTGTGAGTACAGGGATAGGTGCTTTGGCTCATCACTGTGGGTGCCTGCAACAGGAACTCCCCTTTTTGTTGGGCTACATGGAGTTGGGGACATGGAAATCCTTGGGGGAAGTTGAAGTGTAAGCAAATTTTCCTTTTAATACTTTTACAATATAAAATGAAAACTTACTTAGTGCATAGCTGTGTACTTACTGTTTTCAGTATTTATGAATTTTGCGGAGGAATCCTATTCATATTTACTCAGAAGTAGAGCCCACTCTATTTAATGGTGAATATACCCCCTGGTTAGCTTGCATAGGACTGCTGCTTCAAAGCACAACTGCTTCAATGACATTGGTTTGTAAATTCCAAATTGTGGATATACCCAATAGTAGAGAGAAACTGCTGAGAACACACATCTTAGTTCTTGCTGTTTTGCACATTTCTTTACACATTTGTCACTTGACATGTATATTTTTTAGGACCTACTTTATTTCTGTGATGTACGTTGTTTTAAACCATTTCCCACACTACGTTTCAGTTGTTGTATCCCACCCTGGAACCCTTGGATGAAAGGTGGGTAATAAAATATAGTAGTAATACATAGAGCACATTTTGAATAAGTAAAACTGTGTCTCAAAAGCATTTTGCTATTCAAAAGGGAAAGTATTTAATATTTTCCCCCAAATTTCCAGTTTTACCATTTGAAAATATTGAAAGAAAAAGCCCCTGGGGAGGGGGTGGGGTGATACTAGTGATGGTGATTTATTAAATTTATATATACACCCTTCATCTGAAGATCTCAGGGCAGTTCACAAGATGGTTCCCCCCTCCCTTGAATTTTTCCCACCTTCACATTTCTGTAAGTCAGAAATCTTTCAAAATTTACTCTTCTCTACTTCAGATCTCTCTGATATAATGCATGATATGCCCTCACTTGGTCTAAATAAGAGTGGATGGTAGCAGCTCTTTTGGGGCATTGATGACTTACTGCTCAATACTGTATTTGGGAACACTTGTCTCTTCTTGGCACATTTGTGTGATAGCTCAGGACGGCTGAGGCACTACACCTGGCCAGTGCCAGTAGTGGAGGCAATTTCCAGTATTTCCCAGGAATGGAGTTGCTGAAAGCAGAAGAGCATGTCTTATTCTGTTAAAATTAACAATACCTCATCTTAAATACAGAACTTTAATATTGATCCCAAATACTAAAAAAAATTGAGCCAAGTTAAATGCCATCATTATTTTTTCTATTTTCATTTCGGTTAATGTTGTGATTATAAATGTTGCATTCTTCCCTAGATGATATGGAGTCAGCAATTGCCTTTGGAAGTTTTTAATGCTGCATTTATCTAAAGTCAGCAATCAGTTTTAAGGTATAAATTTTTGTTTATAAGAAGCAGCTACTAAGTGGGCACTAAAATCTGCTAAAACAGCTTGCTTGTTTAATGTGCTTTAAACACACATTTATGACTTCATAAAAGCCCCATAGGGCAACAAATCACAGAATGAATGTTCAGCAGATTAAATATGCTTGGTGTACTCATCCCTATCATTTGACGTTCTTCATATCTCTGTGCCTTTATACATGAGCTGTTTTTGATGCAGCTGACAGCTAGGTGGGTTTTACTTTGTGAGGAACCCAACATCAAAACAGCCGACCAAGTTTGAATTCTTTAATGGTCTTCTTCAAGTATGATGCATTTAAAGGTGCTAGCACTTGATGTTTATATTTGTGTCAGCTTTACTGACATTCAGCAGCTCATCTTTATCCTGCACATATTCCAATCTTCATTGAACATTTGTTGTGATAAAGTTAAAAAACTCCATGTGCTGTTCCATCCGTTTTTCCTCATTTGTCTTTAACTTAAAGTTTTCTTTATGTTCTACAGTACGACAGTCGTACAGTTTGTTTGACTTCCAAAAATGTTCAACAACCAAGCGTGGCTTCCGATTGACTGCAGGAGCTTCCTGCAGTCAATCGGAAGCGGCGTCAGATGTTTGGGTTCCAAAGAACGTTTGCAAACCAGAGCGCTCACCTGCAGGTTTGCGGCGTTCAGCAGCCAAAACGTTCAAGTCACAAGGCATTCGAGATCCAGCGTACAACTGTACAATGGCTACAGACTAGCAGATGGAGATGGCTGTAAAATGAAGGCTTCTTCATGTATTTTAGGAATACTTCAAGTGCATGTACAAGCATGTGCCTTTAAAAAACCCCATTAAACTCTTTTGAAACTACAAATTAAAAACAACAAACCCAGATTCAGAGGGTAAGTTATTAATGTAAGTAGCTTACACACATGCCTTCTGAGCTTCAGTTGCTCTTCATTAATAATCTAATTTCCACTTCTAGAACTTTATGAAAGTTAACTTTATTATAGACATTGAAAGCTCTGATGTGTGGCAACTTGGTGTCTCAGTATTTCAGATAAAAGTGGTATACATGGCTCTGAATCTTTTAGCCTTTATATGTGCCACAACCCCTCAAAAACAGCTTACTAAGTTTTGGGGAAACTTAGGTTATGCTGCAGTATAGCATGGAGTTCCCTGAAGTAGTTCAGACTGCTTGAATAAGAATCAGAATCATTGGTTTGTATTCTCTGAACTAATCTTCCCTGTAGGCCCACTTTACCTCTGGGCCTCCCTGAAACTTTTTGGTTTGAGCTGAATGTTTTCCTGTAAGTGAGCTGATCCCAAATACAAAAACATAACTTGGCACAACTGAGTCTAAAATGATTGAGTTACCATAATCATTTGCAGAGGCTACTGTACTGTCATTTCTCTATCTGTGGTTAAAATGGTGTAGAATCCTTATCCATTGCATCTTCACAGTAATAAATGGCAATCGTTGCCCCAGTGCATTCATGGAAGAACTGGGAATGGATTTATACTTTAGTCGTTCTAAGGGCCTCTAGAGATGGTGCTGTTGTTCTCAGACCTTGTATGTAGCAAGAGTGGTCAAAGGTTCATGTTCTCCCTTAGAAAAGACATTGACTACATGAGTGGTGTCACATTTATTTTAAATAACTGTTTTCCTGATGCTACTGTTATTTTCTCTGTGAGTGAGGGAGTTGGGGAATCTACCATTTGGGGACCAGTGTTAGTCATGCAGCAAAAACTTATTTATTCTTAACAGTGAACAATGAATAAATTGCCTTTAAAATGTCAGGAATATAGATAATGAAGCAAGATACTTAAATAACGTACTTTTCCGTGTATTAGACGAGGTTTTTTTTTTACTCCTAAATAAAGTTTAAAATGGGTGGGGTTCGTCTTATACGTGGGTAGTACAGAGGGGGAACAGGCGATTGGTTGTATCCGCCAGCAGGATCTAGCGATTGGGTGGGTGAATGGTGTCTGCTGCAAGGGCTGCTTTGTATTGGCGGCTGCTATGTCAGTTGGGTGGATTATTTGTGGATGTGGCAAGGGCTGCTTTGGATTGGCTGCAGCTTTGGCAATTTGGCTTGCATTGCTTGCGATAGTTAGTGTTTGCCAGTTGGGTGAGTGATAGTTGATTTGGCATTCTTCCCCCCCACCCTTGCTCATTTTCTTAAATTTGAGGCCTCCCTAAATAAGGGGCACCTTATACATGGGGGCCTCTTATAGATAGAAAAGTATGGTATACTGAAGTGGAAAGTGATTTTTTTATATTTTAACTTCCTTTATTAGTACCGGCTTAGTGTTCAATGAAAATATATACAGATTGGCCTGACATTTCCTACACCAAAGTATCTATCTTGTGCTTCAAATTGCCCATTTGAATCGGAACCTTAATTCATTTGACAATGAAGATTTAGCAAGGGAAGATAACTCATGTTTTATGTAGTTTTGGAATGCTTTTTCTTGTATGTTCAACAGTACTCTTATAAAGCAAATGATTCTGTCATATGTACTAATCCAAAAAACCCAAAGACCAGTTAGCTAAGAGGAGCTAAGTATATACAGGAGCATAAAATAGATTTAAGACCAGAAGAACCTTGTCTCTTCAGTTTGTAAACCTGTGATTTTCACAGTTGTGTTCATTACCGCATGATAATGAATGATTAGAATCATGGAATTTTAGAGTTGGAAGGGACCATGAGGGCCATCTAGTTCCACTCTCTGCAATGCAAGAATCTTTTGCCCAATGTGGGGTTCAAACCCTTGACCCTGAGATTGCGTCTTACGATCTGCAAAACTGAGCTATCTGAGGATATGTAACAGCAGTATGAGGGAAATTTGAGTGTTCTGAGATGTACACATTTGTGATGAATATGTCTATGCATATGACCAGGTGGGGAAAAGTTTTGGGGTTTTTTTTGATGACACATATGTGAAATGTACTTATATGTAAGAATCAGAACTGTCTAGTGAGTCAAACCCTCTGCAGTGCAGGAATCTTTCACCTACCATGGGGCTCAAATCCACAAACCTAAGAGTTTCATGCTCTACCAGCTAAGAAGTAATGTTCATCCTTTTTGAATCTACATTTGAGTGCTTGAGCAGAGTGACATGAATGTAAGTTGCTGTCTTAACAACCTTAATCCTTTTGGCTAACTGGTTTAGAGACCACAGAGTGCAAAGAAGTTCTGGTGCCATCAGCTTGCAGCAATCAGATGTCTTCAGCAGAGGCTGCTATCTCCGCAAACCTTGTTCCTTTCTCAATAACATTTACATTTAGCTTCACAGTGTAAAAGCATCAACATAGACACACAGTTTCTGGAAAAGACCAGTGTGAAGTGAATTAAACATGTGCTGCTCCTATAAATTATGTGGCATGTATAAGAGAGGACAGAACGTTTTCTATAATTTTGCACTCTGCTTTGGAGAAGGGGGACATTGGTTGGAATTCTTCTTGCTTTTTTCTCTAATTCCTAAGAGCAAAGGGAGAACTGAAGAGAGAGCAGTGGCTGTCACTGGCCATGAATAAGCAAAATCCAAATTGATAGAGGCCTGCAAATGCTGCCAACAATGTGGAGATGGTGGGAGGACAAATTCTTTGCTTCCCTTCAAAGGGAACATTCAAAGGAACACAGAGAGGATTGGCTGTTACCAAGGGAGGAGATAACTTTCTTCATTAGTGTACAAGTCAAGCTCCAACATTTTCTTAACTCACTATCTGATTCTGTACATTATATCAGAAAAGACAAGTGGTTGGAAACTTCACTCAGTTCAAACCCCAGCTGGGACTGGCTAATAGGATCTCTAATCTTTACCCTGTCCTTGAACAGCTATCCTGAACTATTTGTCTGTTTCTGGGAACAGCTGAAACCAGAAATTTGGTGCTCACCTCTGAAGTCTTAAATGGCTTGTGCCCTACATATCTATTGTGCTTCCTCCTTCCACATGAACCTGCACAGGTCGTCTTCAAAGGCATTAATCCAAGACCCACATATCTTCTGAAGTTTGTTAGGTTGACTGGAGTTGTGGTGATCCTGGTTGTACTGTTGATTTCCTCCATTTGTTTTCTTATATCAGGTTGAGTTTAATTGTATGCATTTTATGAGTTTTATTTGTTTACTGCCTTGGAAGTCTTAGAGCTGAAGGGTTGCAGACGAGTTTGTCAATTGCTGTTTGGAGAGCTTTACTTAAAATGCAGTTAAATCTTAAAGTGGGACCAAATGGGAATGGAATCCTGGAGTTAGATCTAATGCAGCTCCAAAACAATCTTGTTTCTTTTTTCTTTCCTCCCTAATAGCTTATTTTTGGTGTGCATTTGACCACTCCCCTGACATTTCATCTGGTTGTCATTTAAGCCCTGGACACCAGAAGAAAGTGAGCAGAACTCTCAAAGGATGGCTTTGAAGAGAAGCTCCTGAGCCTTGGGCTCTACAAAACTAGTGTGTGGAATATTATAGTTTAGCTGCTGTTATGCTATAAACTGCTGAGCTGACCCTTACCAGGGGGTGGGTGGATACAGGTCAGTTTCTAAGTGTGAATTCCCAGCTGTGTTTGGGAAAGCTATTCCACTACTAGACTGAATTAAAACTTTTAGATAGATTATTTTATATGCTGCTTGTAAGCTACTGTCTTATGACAGTACCAGTCTTAGCTCAGATTAGTGGGGAACTTAACCTGAGCTGTGCCCTGTCTTTGAGGGGCTCTGTCTGAGCAGCGACTAATGTCTAGGACTTGAGGTGGGGGGGGGGGAGTACAATAGTGCCCAATGTGTTGTTGTTCATTGCCTTCCACACATGTTTCAAGGCGTTGTATGGAATCTGATAAAACAGTAACTAATCAGCACAAATAAAACCAAAATGAATTTCAAACAATACAAAATGGACACATGTGCCAGAGATGAATTCATCCAGCTGGGCAAGCTTGTCAGAACAAACATGTCTTCAGTTGTTTTTTGAAAATGCAGATAATTGCCCCAGTAGGCATGCTGTTCTACAGAATGGGGCATCTACGCTGAAAACCATACTTCAGTTTTCCATAGAAGGGCTACTAATATCTTTGAAACTTGAAGGAGCGTACTGACCTGCTGTGTATGCAAAAGATACCGCAATCATTCAAATAAGCTGTCCCCAAGCTGTATATGTTAGTGTCAAAATTTTGAACTTGGCCTTGTAGCAAATTGGCAACTAGTGCAAATCTCTAAGACTCTCTAGATCCTTTTCATGTGTAGAACTGGCAAGCCAAGTGTCCCCATCTTATAATAGTACAGCTGGTTCTTCCTGCCTAAGTGTAGAACCTGACATTTGTCCCTATTGAAATTCATTTGTTTGTTTGGGCTCAGTTCTCCAATCTGTTAAGGTCTCCTTGAATCCCGGTTCTGTCTTCTACGGCATTAGCTATCCCTCCCAGTTTGGTGTCATCTGCAGATTTGATGAGCATTCCCTTAGTTCAAGCATGGCCAAACTTGGCCCTCCAGCTGTTTTGGGACTACAACTCCCATCATCCCTAGCTAACAGGACCAGCGGTCAGGGATGATGGGTATTGTAGTCCCAAAACAGCTGGAGGACCAGGTTTGGCCATGCCTGCCTAAGTAATTTATAAAGACAAACTAGCTATGAGCTTAGGACAGAATCCTGCGGCACCCCACTTGTTACTTTTTTCCAGGAGGATGCGGAACCAGCTACAAATCCACCTGAATCCTAGCAGACATCAAAAATAAAAAAAGTCCATACCTTTGTCAGCATTATGGTGATTACGGGTGGATGGTAGATCAGAGGTCTGTATGCTGCCCCTTGACCCCATTGGAGCATGTACAGAACTGGGCTAAGAGAGAACATATGATTCTTAACATAGGCAGATATTTTGTGAATCCCAAAATGTACATCAGCTTTGACTTAGGTTAGTGCTATTCTGTGTTGGCTCCCCCTAACCAGCCAAGATACACTTTGGTTGCAAATAGTTGTGTGTGTGCTCAATGGAAGGTTTGCATCTCAGGAATACTGTTCTGGCCGGCATGTTGACCTCCAGGGCCGCTGGTGTAATGATCCATCTGTTAGATCTGAAGTGTGCCTTAGGGAAAGCTGCCCTGGTCAAACACTTTAGGAAGGAAGGTTTAAAGGCAGAGCACGAAAATACTTAAAGATTGTTTAGGTTTTTTGTATTTATCTGGCATTGTTTTGCAATGTTTTGTCTAATCAGCCATCACAGCATTTATTTGATGAACACTACAGTCATACCTCGGGTTGAAGTAGTTTCAGGTTGAGCATTTTCAGGTTGTGCTCTGCAGCGACCCGGAAGTAATGGAGCGTGTTACTTCTGGATTTCGCCGCATGCACAGACGCTCAAAATGACGTCACGCGCATGTGCAGAAGCAGCGAATTGCGAGCCATGCAGACACGGGTTGCGTTCGCTTCAGGATGCGAACGGGGCTCCAGAACGGATCCCGTCTGCATCCAGAGTTACCACTGTACAATGAATATTTTTGTATTTGTTTTTGACTGACCTAGCCACTACAATTTTAACAAATGCAATACAGGCAGATTTTTAGATGGCAGGCCTTTTCATTACATTTGCCAAAAGGGATTGCTAGTAATAATGATGAAATCTCATCCCTTGAAGGAATGAACTGCAGATCTTGAGTGCAGTGAGTGCAGTGTGTTTCTTTCCTTTAATAGAATAAAATACCGTAGCTGTAGCAATACTGTTTCTTTTTTCTTATGTGTCCAAAATAAAGCAAGGTGTTATGTGACATAAAGCATAAAAGCAACAATCACCAAAACATGCCCAAAAGCTTTTACAGTCTTGCATAAGAGGGTGGGGGGTGGGGAGAAGGTGCACAAGGAGGCACCTGCAGTGCAGTCCTGTTTCTTCGTACTTGGAAGTAAGCTCCATGGTGATAGTAGTGTTTACTCTCTGTTAAGTGTTTCTGCAATTTTAGACCAGCCTAAGTTAAATTAATTTCTGAAGTGCCTGGAATGGTATTTGGTTGCTTAGAGATACCTGTTGATGCAGCCTAGGAGAGCATTAGCTTTCCCCTCCTGCTGCATCAACTGTTGACTCATGCTAAGCTACTGAGAACTCATAGATCCATTTCACATGTAGTACTGGCCATCTAGGTGTCCCCCCATCTAATATTTGTGCACCTAGTTCTTCCTTCCTGAGTGTATAACTTTACATTTGTCTCTAGTGAAATTCATTTTGTTAGTTGGGGAGCAGTTCTCCAATCTGCTACGGTCATTTTGAATCCTGATTCTGTCTTCAATGGCATTAGCTATCTCTCCCAGTTTGGTGTCACCTGCAAATTTAACAAGGTTCCCCTCAGTACCTCCATCCAAGTCATTTATAAAGATGTTGAACAAAAATGGGCACGGGATAAAAACCTGCAACACTCCACTTTTTACTTATTTCCCAGATGACAATGAACTGTTAGCGAGCACTCTGGGTTCAGTCAGTCAACCAGCTACAAATCCACCTAATGGTTATCTCGTCCAGTCCACATTTTACTAGCTTTTTACAAGAATATCATTGGCGAATTTGTCAAAGCCTTACTTTGATACACTAAGTCCACAGCATTCCCATGATTCACCAAGCTTGTAACTAAAAAAATAAAATAAAAAAAAAAGAGATCTGTCTGGCTTGACTTCTTTTTCAGAAACCGATGCTGGGTCTTAGTACAGGTGGTGAACATTTTAGGCATGTTCAAATGTTGTGTGATAACTGACATGTGGGTCCTTTTGGACCCAGAAGAGGGAAGAACAGGGAAATGGCCATTGCCTGCAATCACAGTCATTCTTTTCTATGTGCTCAAAGACTGAGGCAATGTGCAGTTGTTTACATATTTCCAGAAATGGCTGTGATGTATATTATGGGTACATCAGTTTTGTAAAGAATCCCAACAGTTTTTAGTAGCCTGTTGGAGACCGGCAGAGAAAGGGCAAAAAATCTCATTTTCTGTGTTCAGAGGAGGGCTCCCTTCCCCCGGCAGCCCATTCTGTTTCTATGCTGGGCACAGTGGAGGGGTAGACTACTCCATCCCTTCTCTGCCAACCCACCCATTTGCATGGAGTTCCTTTGTTACACTCCTGGCCTGTGTGAAGCAAAACAAGCCATGATCGTGGGTTTGCATGTAATGACAAGCCAAGGTTTGTGGTTTGCTAACTCCTGACATGGAGCCAGGGAGTAGAAAAATGGGCACCTTTGAGCAGTTTTAATGAATCACAACTAGTTTTGGCCCATATTGAGTCAGAACCAACATTTGCCTCATTTATTTGTGTATTGAGATTTGTTAATTTGCGTGCTGGGATTTAGAGTGTTGCCGTTTATGATGAAATATAAATTTGCTTGAAAACATGAGAAAGTTCATAATTAACTCATTTCTCTCTCCCCTCTCTTCCTGTAGCATCAGCAGTACCATAATGGATGTAGACAGCACCATTTCCAGTGGACGCTCAACTCCAGTTATGATGAATGGACAAGGAGTTACAGCTTCAACAGCAAAAAGTATTGCTTATAACTGCTGTTGGGACCAGTGCCATTCCTGCTTCAACTCAAGCCCAGATCTGGCAGACCACATTCGCTCCATACATGTAGATGGCCAGCGAGGAGGGGTTGGTTTACTTTTTCATTGCTGTTCCATGATATTTGTACTGTGTGCATTGAGAGTTAATAACTGCTGCTGCTAAATAAAATTCCAATTGTTGTTGGAAGCCACCTGGTCCTCTAGTGACAATGCTGGATCCAGATGACAGACCTCTTCCTTCAGAGGGAGTGCCATTTTGTTTAGAGCAGGCTGAATTCCCAATTCCTGGAAATGCCAGCCGTCCATCAGCATTGCCTCCATCTTGCCTTTATTCAGCTTCCTGTCTTTTTGAGAGAGGTGGGGATTTTTCTCACTCTCACTTTGGTGTGTGGAAAGTTAAGAGATGAGTTATCTAATTTGGAATTTTGCAGCTTGATAAAGAGAAGGCAGGGAACAGTGTCTAGGACTGGTTCACTTTCAAGTTAGTTTGTGTTCCTTAATGTAGCTTTTCTTCTTCTGCATCAGCAGTTTAGATTTTGGTTTGGTAACTTGGAGTTTGGAGACTAGGCAACCTGTTTTTAACATAGCATATATAGAAGTGGAAGAGTAAATGAAAAGCAAAATACTCGCTTTAAAAGAGGAAAAACAGCTGTCTTCATAACATAAATAATTAAAGCATAGAATCCTTTTCTAGTGTAAGGCTGTTGGACTTCAGCTGCACCAATGGCAGGGGTCTCTACACAAACAAAAGGGTAGCTATCTGCAGTTTCTGTGGTGGAACAAGGAGACTGTTATCAAATAGAAAAGAACGTTTCTCCCTAAATACTCCCCAAGTATCCCACAGTTCTATGAAATATACTGTAGCCCTTTCTCAGGACTGCTGTTAAGAATGTAAGTGATGCCATTCTTCGCCAGATCAGCAGTCTTACCTAACTGAAGCTGAATCCTTCTTAGTCTGAGAAGTTGTAGCTTGATGGTTTCTGGGTCTAGGAATTGTGTGTTCTTGGTGGAGTTATGCCCCCACCCCAGGATCATCTTATAGCTATCAAGGTACTTCCTAAATATGGGCATACAGGTTTGTTCAGTATCCTTCATGGTAATTATCAACAGACCTATGGCCTCCCAAAATTTGTCATACATATACATGTACACACACACACACACACACACACACACACACACACACACTTGTGTGTGAATTTTTGACAGACCTCTCCTGCAAGTCCCCTGCTGTTGATTCTGTGATGCTAAAAGGCTTTTGTGCTCTCTAAGGACTCCCCTCCCCCAGTTTCCTTTTTTAAAAGGGGAGGCACATTCACTTTGATGTGGCCCTGACAGTCTTGATGCCCTTGGCTCAAAAAAAAGGGTGATGATTATTACCTACCCTTCACTCCAGGGCTAGCCACCCATGATTTATATCTTTTTAAAGTTGTCCTTAATCCCATGATTTTTCACATAATTGCTAATTGAATTTTAGAGGTAATGGCCATCACACATTTTTGCTTCCTCTAATAATGAATATTTAGGGTCCCGATGTTAATTTCTTGATTTTGATTTTTATATTCTTCCCATTTTTAAGGAGTTCATTCCATTTATCATGATTTAGCCATGTGGCTGACACAAGTATTAGTCTCTTGCAACAAAAACCATCAATCCTGTGACACCTTAAATACTAATGATTTATTACGGCATCAATTTTCATGAACTCAAGTTACCAAACTTCCTCAAAAGCCTTTCATAAGGAACTGAGTTGTATGCTGGAACAGACTTAGCTTGTGCAGTGGGTCTCTGTCTTTCTTTTGTCCCCCATGCAGCCCTTTGTGCACCCTCAAAATCAGCTCTAGAGGGTTTTACATGTCTTTTTAATAAAGCTGTTGATAGTGTACTGTGTCAGTTCCTTGGATTGTGATTGTCCAAGCCTCAAACTAGAAATTTACCAGCATCCTTAGTCTTTATAACCTGCTGGTGGTTCTCTTCTGTTTGCACATTTTCTGTTCTCTTAGCTCAAAAGTGTGTTTTTTTAAATGCACGTTCTTTCCCAAAAGAAATCTGTCATGTTTTCTAACACCAAATTGAATTACAGCTGTAGAAATCATTAGAGGAAACAATTTCACACTTCACTTGAGAGTTTTAACAGTTGAACTGAGAGTGTACTTGAGTTTGGATATTAAAATCATGCAATAGGTGAACATTCACCCTACCTTAATGGCTTGTGTTTTCTTTTACTAGGTATTTGTCTGCTTATGGAAAGGCTGCAAAGTATATAACACCCCGTCAACAAGTCAGAGCTGGTTGCAGCGGCATATGCTGACGCACAGTGGTGACAAACCATTTAAGGTAAGATATCTTTTGGAATATTGTGGATAACTCCTAATCATCCGAGCTAGTTTAAATTTGGTGGCTGTCCATTGCCTGTGTCCTCATCAACTTCTGACCTCATTTTGAGGGCAATCAGCATCCAAATCCTCACCCCAGCCCATGTTATTCTGAACCAGATCCTTCCGTCCATTTGATTCCATGAAAAGTTTCTATTTTGGTTCTGTTTTGGTTTGGTTCAAGTAGAACCAATATCTCTTCTACAGTCTTAATTTCTCTTAAATTTAATTGCCCACTTTCTCCCTACATAGTCCTATGCATGCAGTCCTGCCTGTGCAGATAGCCCTGAGGGTGGAAAAGACACATTTCTGAAGATCTTTATCCTTTTTTATTTCATGACTACATTTCCCAGTAGCTGTGTGTATCACTACCACGGGCACCACATGCAGCCACTCACTTGCAGCCTATCTAATCAGGCCACTAAGCTCATGTGATTTTGCAGTTTGGGGATTATTCAGTCAGACTAGATTACTCAGATGCCATTTCTAGAACGAATTGAACCCACTTTCAGACTTACTCTCGTTCTCATTTAGATTAAGTGTGCAATTTAGGATAAGCATACAATGGTGGGTTTTTTTTTACAAAAATGTTCTAAGAATGTAAAGATGTTTGTGTTTAGCTGTCTAACTTAAAGCAAGAGCTTTGTAAAAGATAAGTCTTAAATGCAGACACTCATCTTCACAAGCGACCATGTTTGGATGATCACAGATTGGCTTGATAAGCAAAGATATGAACAAGTTTTTTGGCCACAGCCCATTTCCTCTTCTGTTCACATGAGCAAGTGAGCAAACCAAGAAGTCTTCTGTTAAGTACTGCTTCCTGTTTAATTTGAACTGGGCAACTATTGTTAAGGGTTTTGGATATGATGTCATGGTTTGAAGTTGTCTTAATAGTTTGGCTTGATGTACAGCTGTTAAATACAGTTTTCTGATTCAAATTAAATGAGAAAGTATTCTTGAACTTCCTGATAGTTCTACTTTTTTTGGAATGCTTTTAATGTATATTTTTTCAAATATTGAAACTCTTCAAGGTTTTCTTAATAGTGAAGTGGTACGAAAATGTGGTTGATGGAATTGTTGGCTTCCTCCACAAAGGGAGCAGTGAAGGAGCTATGTGCATGCCCACAAGATTCATTCATATTTGTATTTTAAGCCAAAAGATTATTGTCCAAACCAATTTGGGGTGGTGTTTTGTTAACCTTCAGGTCTGAAAACATCAATATCAAGTTTGGGAGGAGCAAAAATATGCTACTGTAGGCTAAGGGCAGTATCCAGCTAAACAGTTTTGCTAGTTCAAGCACTTTGGGATGTACAATGGTACTTCCCTTCTCCCCACATGCCCCCTGAATCTGTTCTGGAGGGTTGTTGGGAAACCCAAAACAGATTTTGGGGGAGGGGAAGTTCCTTTGCGCAGCTGAAAATGCTTGTGCTAGGAAATCTGTAAGGTTGGACGATACCCCAAAACTTTAACTAAGCTTCAGGAAAATTCGGCTTAGCAAAACCTTCAGCCTTGATTTGGTTTTCAGTATAAAATGATTTTCAGTTAGTAGGTAGATAGCACATGGCTATTGTGGCGTTGGGGTCCTCTGCTCAGGTTAAATAAACTTAGCTTGTGTGTGAGATGGTATATTAAATGCATATAAAGTTATGAGCAGGTTAGGGTGTGGGGGCTGGTATAATACTAATACAAGATTTGAAGTTCTCCTAACAATGTCACTTTTGGAACCCAAGCAGACAAAATTATATTTTGATAAACTGGGTTACAAAGTACATGCTTCTATCCAAAGAAAACATTTCAGCACAAATGAGAATTCAAAATATTCCTTACTGAGAAACCTTCAGGGAGTAGTAAGGATATGCGTAGCAGCTTTTACTTATCTACTGTATTGACGTTTTCTCTCAGCAGCTTGATGTTATTCAAGGGCAACATGCCCTCAATATCCTTGAACAGCAGACTGCTTGACGTAGTCTGTTCGCTCATACTGGTCTTTGTAATGTCTGCAATTTTTGATGCATATGGTTGGGGCTGGCTCATGTTGCTTGTTTAGAACATTGCCACCTAATCTACTTTAATCACAGTACTCAAGGAAATGTGTAGAAAGGAGCCTTAAATTGATTGTAATAAAATTTTCTATAATAGTTTTCTTCAAGGTTTCTTTCTTGGTCAGGAGAACAAGTATTTTACCCATGTGAAATACTCATAGGGATGGGTGGTGGTTGTGTAGCATGCAAGAAAATTGTCCCTTGCATGTGATGTGATTTCAGGATTTTTAAAATTATAACAAGGCATATGTTTGCATGGTATAATTGGAATGGATTGAGTGCTCGAGTATTTGAAGGTCAGCTTTGATTCAACTATCATTCCTTGTTAACACACACAGATCTGCATTAGGGACATCCAGGGAAGAGGAAATTCTTTTTGAAATAAGCAGTTTTTAATATGTTGCCTGAATTTGTTGTTCCTTTGTTAAAGGAGCAGCAGTGCAAGGTGAGAATGAATCGGTAGCTTCCTTATGATGTCTTAATTGAGCATTTCTGATTTTGTATTTCTTAGTGTGTCGTTGGAGGGTGCAATGCGAGCTTTGCGTCTCAGAGTGGGTTGGCTCGTCACGTGCCAACACACTTCAGCCAGCAGAATTCTTCAAAAGTTACCAACCAGCCAAAGGCTAAAGAAGAATCTCCTTCTAAAGCTGGAATGAACAAAAGAAGGAAGTTAAAGAACAAGCGGAGGCGCTCTTTACGTAAGCACATGAATCTTCTACAGTAATAAGCAGCATAAACTTTAAAAACTGCCTTTCTTGACTACTTGTCCACTTTTTAGTTATTGATTTTTTGCTAGCCTATAAATTCCATTGTTTTCAACTTTTGATTTAAGATCTTTTATGTAAGGTACAGGGTGATAGAGATGCTTATATGATCTGGTCCATTTCCACAACTCGGCCAGCCAGAATAGATGCAAGTACTTCACAGTAGAGGGGAACATTCTGTGGGCGTCCTGAAAAACAGAAGGGATCTATTCTTTTCTGGACTCGGAGCAGTTATCTAGACTAATGTGTGTCTATAATCATAGTATTGTCTAAGTCCAGAAACTGGGTGCACCACAGTTTCATAGATGGTAGCTGTACCATACTTTATGTGCTACTAACTTCACAGTAATTTGTTAGGTTTAAGGAGGTTGGATGTGTGAAGGTTTTGGACCCTGCTCTCTTATAGGGCTGATGCCACATTATGTGGGGGAACATTTAACCACTGCTAAAAGACTGAGCCGCAAATAGATAAGGCCAGTGCTGATGTAAAGTTTAAGCATGGTTAAAACTAGCAAGAAAGGGGCATGGGGAATTCATTCTGGACAGGAAGCTGATGGTAGGGAGCACAATACTGTGCCTCCATGCTCTTTCTGTCTTAGCCATAGACAAAACAAGTTCACCATTGTGCCTGTACTAATCCATATTGTCAGTGATCTTCAAGGCATGTAAAACTCAACGGGAGGTGGGGAGAGCACTCCCAGACTCATGCACCTGAAGCCCAGTTTAAATACATTAACTGGTGGAAACCCTTCTGACTCACAATAACCCAGCCTTCTGTCTTTTCACGCTCCCACTGTTATTCCTGTCTCCCAGTAACTGTTCACCCTTAGCTGAGAGTGGCAAAACGAGAATCCTTGTGCCAAGGTGCAAGCCATACATAACCCGGGAAGGGAGGGAGATGAAGCAGCCTCAATCAGGAGTGCCATTGCATCCAAACACCTTCCAATCAGCTCCATCCATTCTTGTTTGGTTCATCTTCCTTTAAAAAACAAAAACAGAACTAAGCTTGAATAAATGTTCTTATGGGCTCCTCCTTTATTCAGAATCCCAACATAGTTAATCTACTGCTTCAGAAATTAAAAACTAAAATGGCCCTTCTTCCTATTTGTGCTTATTTCAACTTTTCTAATTCTTCTGCCCTCCAGGCATTTTTGAACTACAACTCGCATTAGCGCAAGCCACAAACATGGCTGCACTGGCTAGAGTTGATGGGGGTCATGCTCAGTGACACCTGAAGGGCACCCAGTTGGGGAAAGCTAGACCTCAATAATTGTAACATGGTCTCTGGACAAACTGCCAGGCTGTGGGGCCGGTTCATACGGGCATGTTCGGCATTCTTCACCTGCAGCTTCAAGTGATGATTTGCATGCATTAGTTGACCATCGCAAATCAGTGCCACAAGTAGGGTTTTCCTATCCCCTAATGTCAACGTAATTAATATATGTCAGCATTGGAACTAAGTTTGCACACTTGACTGAAAGCAGTGTATATGTATATGCGATCAAACTCGTTAAATCAAGCATTTTTAAAAAGAAAAAGTGCATGTCATCCACTTTTACCAGCTGAATGTGATACACAATCAACTGCACCACTACATCGGGTTCCATTTTCTCCTTTACAGTGTATTTTATTTATTGAAGGCATATCCTGCTCTTCCTCCCATAGCAGCCCAGGGTGGCAAGCAACAATAAATACCCCTTGAAACAGTGTTTCTCAAACTAGGGTCTCAAGCTGTTGTTGGACTAAACATCCCATCATTCCTAGCTAGATGGGAGTTGCAGTCCAGCAACAGCTGGGGACAGAAGTTTGAGAATCACTGCCTTAAAAACAATTCCAATATAAGATGCAGACTGGGAAAGAGCTCAACTTAAAAGTCTTGTTGTCCTCAGCAGGCACTGAAAAGACAGAGACGGTGCCTGTGTGGTATTTAAGGGGAGGGAATGCTAAGGGGTGTGTGCCACAACACTAAAGGCCGGATTCCTACATTGTGTGGAACAGACCTCCTGATGAGATGGTATTGGCAGGAGGCCGTCGCCTGCAGTGTGCAGTGATCAGTTGGGTATATAAGGGGTGAGATGATCTTTCAGGTATCCTGGTCCCAAGCCATATAGGGTTTTATACGCCAAAAGCAGCACCAGTGGCTAATCGGCAGCCAGTGCAATTCTTCAACTGTGGGGTAACTTGTCAGCGATATCCTGCTCCAGTGGACAGCTGAGCCACTGCATTTTGCACCAGCTGCAGCTTCTGGGCCAATCTCTAGCCCAAGTTTGGAGGCCACCGGAAGTACCCAGCCTTCTTTCCTTTTTTTTTTGCATTTGACTTTAGATGAAACTTGATAGTGATGAATCAAACACCCTGACTAAGACTTAAAAATTTAGGTTTACAAACATAGTAAAGTGCAGTTCTGTCCTTCTTTGCAGAAGAATTTTACCATTTTTTTCTGCTAGAATTTTAGTAATATTGAAACTACTATAGCTTATTTGCCGAAATGGAAGGTACTTAAAAAATAATAATATGGGAAATACAATTGCAGCACTTCCTTTTACTCCAGAACCTATTAATTTCTTGTTAATTATAATTTCAAGTGTTGCTTCTGTTGCAAACAAAACTGCAGAGTAAAGTTTGTTCCTATAGTTTCGATTAATTTCATTATACCAGTTTTGACTTACTGGCATTGAACTATTGCATAGTTATTTTATATAAACCAGCAGTACCTGATGTGCAACACGGTTGAGAAAGCAAGCTTGCCACTCTTGCAGTTGTTGAAAATAACAGGGAAGCTTGCTAAACAACAAGCTGTAGCTTGCTTTTAAAAAAAACCACAAGGTGATGAATAAGGGTTTAAAGCTGCCTCTTTCAAAAAATCAAGGCTATCTCAAGCAAAAGGTTTAGAATTAGTTTCCAGTGTTTACATTAGTAGTATCCAGAGAATTGAAACTTGATTCCCCAGTTTTACGTCTTTGTTTCCCTTACTGTTGCAGTAAATGAGTCAGTAAATATATTTATGTCTTCGCTTGTATAGTGAATGTATAAAGTTGAATCAAATGTATTTTTTCCTTTTTCTTGCTGTAGATACCTTCATAACCCAATTACATAAGCAGTCAGTCACATGGATGTTTGCTTCCCTGAAAGTTTTTAAGCATATTTGCTCAGTCTTATTTCTGTCCTCAGATTCTCTTGTTCTCAGTACTAAGATTCAATTCAGAGGCCTGCTCTACCCCCTTCACACAATCTTCTTCACTTTCTTTTTGCAGTTTAGCACTGAGCATAATTGTAGTGCCTAAAATTGCTTGTCCTACTTCCAAACCAGAAGATAAAACTTCAGTTTGAATTGTGGTTTCTAATTGTCTGGGTGGTAAGCACTAATTATGGTTTACCGGTTTTGATGTCACAGCAAACTATGGTTGGAGCTAAACTTAAAAGTGGAGGGAAGAAGAGAATTGTGTGATTCCAGTTTCTGATTTCCCAGACCATGGTTTGGAGAACTGTTTTAATTGAGCTAAGACATTGGTACAGTCTGTTGAAGTAGAATATAGTAGCAGTTGAACAGTGCTGAAGTAGTCATCTGCAGTTTTTATTCCATCTATTCGGAATATTTTCAATTTCTAGCATTTTAAGCAAACTAGCATAATGTGAGTGGAAGGTATTTTAGGCAGAACTTGCATAATTAAAAACACTCCTAGTGATGTATAATTTTTATACATCTAAAATGAAATGTTCCGAAGATTTGGCAGTTAACATTATATATAGGTAAGAACTCATCTAAGTTTAATCTTAAACTGTTCTAAATTGCTTGTTTTTGAGGTATGTATATTTAAAGATTTGTCTAGATCTTTTAAGATTTCATTTCCCAAGGTTGCTCAAAAGTTTTCTCTTAGTCAGTGGAACACAATTCTATGGTCCATAATAACTTTTAGTACAAAATGAATGAAAGCAAATTACACTGATTCGTATAGACTGCCAACTAATGATTTCGTAGGCCTAGAAGGATGTTGATTCTTCCTCAGCTAAAACTGTAAGTTTAAGGCTTGTTTTTATGAAAAGAACTGGCACATCCCGTATTTTTCCATGTATAAGCCTAGGTTTTTTAACCAAAAACTCAGGTTTAAAATTGGGGCTCCTCTGATACACTGGTAGTGCTGAGGGGTGTTTTCCTTAATTTGGAGTACACAAAAATGCATGGGGGCATCTTATACACGGAAAAATATGGTACTTATTTTGCTTTTGTTTATGTGTATCATGTGATGTAGAAGACTTAGTTCACAGTATTCTGTTTTGTAAATTGTAAGATGCTTTAGGGGGGTGTTCTGTTTAAGCAGCTATAATTTTCTTGGATTAATCTGCCGGTTTGTTGGTCACCTTTTTATTACAATATCATCTGAAATATATTATAAGACTCATTGCTAAGTTTGCCCCCGAAGCAGAGAGAATACTGGAATGTTACGCAAATCAGAAAGTTGCTGGTTGTATATGTGATAAACCTGTTTTTTGTTACTTTTGTTTTTGCTTTGCTTTGCTTTAAGTGGAATTTGGGATATGAATGACTTGTATATCTCTGCTAATGTCTCTTTATTGTGGAAATTACAACTGTTCTGAGATTGGTCGATAACTTTTTCTCTTCTTTAAGAACTGATGCTGATTAGATATTATTAATAAGATTCCACCATGTGTAAATGATTAAGAATTTTTCCGCATCATAATGCTCATAAAATACATTGATTTTGCCTACTTTGCTTTCCTGCTTTTTAAATTTATAATTCAAAAGGGCAGCCACCATATTAATTTTAATAGAGAAATTTAAATTTATATAATGCCCTGCAGGCAAGGCTTGCATGTGAATAAAAACCTTTTGTACTGAGTATTTGGTTATTATTGCTCTTTTGAGTTAATATAGTTGAAGCAATTCTAGTATGATTTTGTTCTTCTGTAACCTTCTGAAAGAGCCTGTATATAAGACAGAACCTTCAGTTGAATGTACTATCCTGAAGAAATTGCTCATTTCCAAAGGCTGTCTCACTGCTACTTAAGTGCAGTTACGGGGACTGCTTGTCTTCAGTTTATAAGCACCATTTTTCTTAGTATTGGTTGTGTTAAGTTTGGACAGAGTAGATTTAGAGAGAAGCACAGTTCAAATAGGATGACATCTATGAGATGCTTGCCCATCCTAAAAGCAAGTGCATTGAACATTTCAGTTAGTTTAGGGAGTTGTTGCAAAGCTGATCAGAATTTATTTTTAACCAGTAAACTTTGCTTCATGATAGAATACGACCCTTGTAGCTTGAATATTTGAATACTTAACATGCTCTTCCAGTATTTTGAAGGCTTTTTTCCCTTTTTTTAGCAAGACCACATGACTTCTTTGATGCGCAGACTCTGGACGCCATACGACATCGAGCTATCTGCTTCAACCTTTCTGCTCACATAGAAAGTTTAGGAAAAGGCCACAGTGTCGTATTTCACAGTACTGTAAGTATTCTTCTGTACTTACCTTAATAAGATGTTCAGCTTTTAAACACTGCTTAGATATATTCATGTCCACATGTTCATGGCAGATTTTATTTTCACAGCATTTTGATTGCTCAAAATGTTCCTTATACAGGAATGGTAGTAAGACACTTTGCAGGAGGTTATATTTTGCACTTCTTGACAGCAATCCAGTGAAATAGGTTAGGCTGAGAGGAACTGACTTGGACCCAAAGTCACTAAATGGGAGTCATGGCTAAATGAGATTTTGAACTTTGCTTTCTCAGGTCTCTAGGTTTCCTTCAAACTCAGTAGCCTGTGGTGTCTCAATTGGGCATACTATGGTTAATACTAACCTCAGTTTGTCTTTTTTAAAAAAAACATAATTTTTATTAACAGGCCAATCCAATCACATTATTTCCAAATCATATTACTTCTAAATTATACAGCCAGATTTTTAAATTTTGTTGGGGGTACCCTTACATCAAGCTCCGAACGAGAATCAAAACATCACTTCTGTTACTGCTTTTATCAAACGGTTCTATGCAGATCTGTCCAGATAGTCTCTTTATTACTTCTTCATCTTCTTGTTGTTATCATGTATTCCTTTCTTTGCAATCTCTGATAGTCTTTGCAAGCAGGTTAGGAACAAACAACATCTGCGTGGATTTTGCACACTCCAAAAGTCATATCTCAGAAGGACAGCCGCCATTCCTCCCCTTCTTCAAAAATTTATCCTCGGTCCGTCCTATTAATTTTCCCAAGCTTGCCACATATATCACAAAGGGGCTCTGCCAGGTTATCACATTCAATCCATCATTCACATTCCAATGACCCTGGTCCTCCTCCCCTCGTCTTTCTTCGACAAGCCTGTCTTAGCAAGACACCATTAAAAACTGCGTCATAGAATTTTTCCTCCGCACTCCATATTTACCAGTCCTCTCTTCAATCAATAATTCACTCCACACAGCTCTTAAATTCTTGCTTGCGATTAATAAAAGGCGACGATTTGTCTCTCCGGGGTGGAGGTTTATAAATACTCACATGAGACAAAGAAAATAAAAGTTTTTTCCTCCAGCCCCCTCTTTTTTCGCTCTGCACATACCAGTCTCGTAATGGTGGTTCATCGCTTGATTTATTTGTCTCCTCCCATCACTCCAAACACAGAGATGCATTAATCAGCAGCCTTATCTCTCGAACTTTGCTTGATGTAAGTGCTTCAGCTTCATTCCAATTATGTATTTCCAATTATATTTTCAAGCTGAAGCGAACCAGGGCGCTGATTGGAGACAGCGTCAGGAAGCGCTGAACCCACCGAGGGCTGATGCCAAATGTCCTGCACCCCCTTGTTTCGAATCCGGGGGTGCATTATGGACGTCGCTGGCAAGGCTGTCTCCCCCCCCCCCCCATATCCTTGGGAGGGTAGGAAGACTGCATACTTCCCATAGCAGCCTCTTTATTACCTCGTGTGGGTTGGAGAGATGTTATTGTCGGCCATCTTCCAATGCACCACCTGGTGGCGCAAACCTCAGTTTGTCATACTTGGACATCATAGAAACTATGGTCTACTGTCATTGCTTGCATTTGAAGAGGGAAAGAAATTACAAAGTAGCAGTGAGACAAAGCTTTAGCTCTGTTCCCTGTGTTATACTGCTCCTGCTGGATGCTTATGAGTTCAGCTGTAACTTCTGCAGGGGGGAGCCTTTTTCTATTTGCCGAGGCTCCTCTGCACGACACAGAATCTGATCTTCCATTGCTCTAAATCACTCAGGAGTCTTCATGACTAGAAAAGGCTCCCATCACAGAAGTTGCAGCTGAGTCATGAGCGAGCAGCCTGCATGAACCAGCCGGCATTGCAACAGTGGGGCTGTGGCTTCAATTACAGCAGTGCAGCCCTTTGTACCTCCTTTCCCTCTTCATGTGAGTTATTACTGAAGAGTGCTTGAGGTTAGAGGACATCTGGGAATGGAGCCCTCAGCACGTTCCAAGCCTTCAGAACATGGAATAGAGCAGAGGCGAGGAATCGTTTTCAGTGAGGACCTCATTCCTCATTGGTGCATGGAGCACTGATCTCCATCCTGGCAAACGACAGATGTTATCACAGTTTAGGCCAGGCACCCCCAACCTTTGACCCTCCAGATGTTTTGGACTACAATTCCCATCATCCCTGACCATTGCTCCTGTTAGCTAGGGATCATGGGAGTTGTAGGCCAAAACATCTGGAGGGCCGCAGGTTGAGGATGCCTGGTTTAGGCAGTGAAGGTACCAAACGCACCTGCCCTGCACTGAACATATGTTTTCATTAAAAACCTGGCTTATCTGGGGACGCAGGTGGCGCTGTGGGTTAAACCGCAGTGCCTAGGACTTGCCGATCAGAAGGTCGGCGGTTTGAATCCCTGCGACGGGGTGAGCTCCTGTTGCTCGGTCCCTGCTCCTGCCAACCTAGCGGTTCGAAAGCACGTCAAAGTGCAAGTAGATAAATAGGTACTGCTCCGGCGGGAAGGTAAACGGCGTTTCCGCGCGCTGCTCTGGTTTGCCAGAGGCAGCTTAGTCCTGCTCGCCACATGACCCGGAAGCTGTACGCCGGCTCCCTCGGCCTATAAAGCGAGATGAGCGCCGCAACCCCAGAGTCTGTCACGGCTGGACCTAATGGTCAGGGGTCCCTTTACCTTTACCTTTAAAAAACAACAACAACCCCCCCAAAAAACCTGGCTTATCGGAAAGGGATTTGCCAACACTGCAAGTCACATGATTTTTGAGAAGCCCTGTGCAAAAGGCTTTGTAAGACTATGATCAGTTTGGGACTTGCAGAGCACTTTGAAACACGCTTTGTGGGCTCTACATTTCAGACTGTTCAGGGAAAAAGGGGATCGCTTGGTGTCATTATGAAGGCAAGTGATTGACAAGTCTACCTGCCTGTCAAACGTGGCCCAAGTGAGGGTGGGGGAGATAACGATGGGGCCCACTAGCCAGGTCCCATTAACCAATGGTTTAAGGACACATTCCAGACAGGCAAAAGTACTTGAGGATGGTGCAGAGCATGGCTGGTAAGATGTGTGGCATGGGGAGACACATGTCCTGGGGAGAGTCTGGAGGGACACATTGAAAGGCTTTTAGAATGGCTGCATTTGACTCCTGGGTCTGAGGCTCCCTTCCCCTGATCAGAGCAGTAGCATTTGCAAAGGAAACATGGAGGTGAACCATGACAAACTTGGGGGAAGGAATTATGTCAACTCCACTGCTGTTCAGCAGGGGCAGCAAGGATAACTGGGTCTAAGCCATATAACATACAGAATGACAGACTTCAAAATAAAAATTAAAATGCCAGCTTTCTTATAGTTTCTGCATTTGCATTTCTGCTCTTCTCCAGAAGAGGTCAGCAGAATTCCATTTACTTAGGTCTAACCTTAATTCCCAGCTGGAGCTGACCTTTTATAGATCTGTGCTTTAAAATTGAACAGTTTCTTTTGCGTATGAGAACTCCAGTTCTTCTTCGTGATGTTTGCAGTCCCACCTCCCCCTTGAGCCACTTCAGAGTTAGTTCCAGGAACGTTCTAGAACTTCATTAAAGGAGGTGATTCTTCTTCCACAAGAGTTTTGTGGCGGTCTCCCCATGCTTCTAGAGATGAGACAAACACCTTCCCTCTCAATTCTGCACTCGTGCATCCCTTACAACCAGCAAGCTTTTGGACAGAAATTTAAAAGGCAAACTGCATAAAAACATTGGGGATAAAAGCACATGGTCTTGTGTTACCATTTCCTTGGTGCAGCAGTAGGAAAGCAGATGCAATACTGACATGTTACATGTCTTTTCAACTATTATTTTTCTGAGGAGATGCTGTCTAGCAGTGTCCCCATAGAGTAATAGAACTGTAGCGCTAGTAGGGACCACAAGGGTCATGTTCCTCTGTACTGTCTCATTTGTGTCTAAGACTCCCATACATATATAGTATGCAAACACACCGCATTGTGTTAATATTGTAATGCATTAGACTGGAGGCAGAAGCTAGTAGTGGTCTCCAGCACCACCACATGCACCCAGGAATTGGCTGCAACAATGTAATAAATAACTTCCTTGCCATTTTCAAGTTTGTAGTTAACATTAATTATAAAGAATATTTTCTGGTAAAAGGTTATAGAATTGTAGAGTTGGAAGGGACCCCTAGAGGAATCTAGTCCAACCCCACTGCAGTGCAGGAATCTCAGCTAAAGCATCCATGGCAGCTGGACATCCAGCCTCTGCTTAAAATCCTCCAAGGAAGTCCACAACCTCATGAGGGAGTCTGTTCCACTGTTGAACAGTTCTTACAGTTAGAAAGTTCTTTCTGACGTTTAGTCAGAATTTCCTTTCTTGTAACGTGAAGCCATTGGTTCGAGTGTTTACCCTCTGGAGCAGGAGAAAACAAGCTTGCTCCCTCTTCCATGTGTCAGCTCTTAAGATAATTTGAAAATGGCTATTATATCTCCTCTTAGTCTCCTCTTTCTCATGCTAAATGTACTCAATTCTCTCAACTGTTCCTCATGAGATTTGATTTCCTGACGCAGCTCCGTCCTCCCTTCCCTTTACCTGTGTATCCCCCCCTGCAAGTATCTCACACAACGAAGAGACTTGAAAACAATACCAGGCCTCCAGATATTAAAAGTGTGTGCAAAGTCTATACTTCTGTTCTTATCGATTCAATTTGCCTAATTTATTCCAGTGGTACAGTGTTGTTTGCAGAGTGATAAGGCACTTTCCATGCATGGTTATGAGTGCCAGCCCAATAATTTTGACTGTTCTTTTTAGGTAATAGCTAAGAGAAAAGAGGAGTCTGGAAAGATAAAGCTGCTACTTCACTGGACACCAGAGGATATGTGAGTATGGGAGGAAGCCTATGCACAACAAATGCCGCAAAGCAAGCCGGTGTAAGCTACACCAGATTCAAACTCCATTTAGCAGTGGGCTGGCTGCTGCTGCACTACTTAAGCTTGGCAGAGGGGAAAAAGAGTTCTGTGCCATATTGCCAGTTCACGTGAACAGGCTTAGTTAGGATCCAGTCTGGTCCCTGAAACACCCCTTTTTGGGGACTGAAAACTGGAAGCAGTTTAGAAATTAGCAAGCTATGCCAATGTCTCTTCAGCTGAGCTGAGGTTGGGGATGCCAACTTGAGCCAGAGATCTGCTGCATCCTAAGTCTATCATCCCAGCAGATTTTGCTGTGGGATTACTCATGCATGCATGCACTGAAGAGTCAACTGTATATTAGTGCATCTTCATCCTTTGCTGTTTCACGTGTTTTGCTATCATTATGAAAAACACTGGCCTGGGGAGATTGCAATTTCCTTATAATTCTCTGACTTCTTGAAACTGCAATTCATTTTATATGCCATATTCTAAGCTATTTGTGCTTATTGGATGCAGGACAGCTTTTATTTCAGTTTAAAGCTAGTTTTTTGTGGTGTGCACATGGAAGTATGGCCACTATGAGGAAGAGGCACTTCTTAAACCAAGAGTAGTTGCATTGGTTGTCTCATCATGATACACCGGTAAGTTGAATTATAATGGATGTTGATGGTTGAATCCATGCTCTTGCACAGGCTAGGATTTTCATTGCCAAAAGAAGTTAAAACATTTCTACTGCCTTATGGCTTAGCATCTCAAAAACCTATGAGAGTCCTGTGCAGGATCTAGCAGTATTCTCATCTTTCGGATGACAAGGAGAACAGGAAAGCCCTATACTCTGATCCTTTTGGTAATTTCTAATGGTCCATGGCTGTTTCATCAGGTATAGACAGTGCCTCCTCGTGTGCAATGCTGCCATCACTTTGCATTAAGTAGAATCCTGAGAATACGCATGTTGTCATTGTCATTGAATGGTTATCCAACATTATTCCCTTAGTTCATGTGTAAGCTAAGCAAGGCTACTGAAAACCATTCCACTCATAGACCATGTTCATTGTCTAATCTGACGGTAGTGCACATTCATTGGTGAGGATTTTGTTTTTAAATGTCGTTTAGAACATCTATGGTTGGGGGAAAAGGTTGACAGTTTTTTAATTTTTTTGTAATTCATAGTCTTCCTGATGTGTGGGTAAATGAAAGTGAGCGACATCAGTTAAAAACTAAAGTAGTTCATTTATCAAAACTACCAAAAGATGCTGCCTTGCTTCTGGACCCAAACATATACAGGTAACTTCTAAATTTTTGATTGTTCTCTTCTCATTATGACCTTAAGCCTCGCTTGACTTTTTGAAGCTGATGCCAAAAATAGTAATGCTGGTAGCTTAAGTTTTATTTATCATTTGATTAATTTGATTTATATCCTCACTTTCCTACTGAAGGAGCCATGGGTGGAAGACCCAGCGATGATAAAACATAAAAGAACACACAACTAAAAAGAGTTGAAAAATATTCTAACAGTTAATGCCTAGATATGTCTTCAGTTTCTTTTTAGTCAGTCAAGTAGACGGAGGTATTCTTAATTAAGTATTCTTAATTTCACCTTAGTTTTATTCCCAGAAGTTAGAGAAAGTAAATAGCATTTGATACACCAATACATCAACTTCCAACAAAAACAGCATCAAAAAGTTAAGTTTTGAGGTTTGAGATCATTTTAACAGTTCTTAAACTATAGTGAGAGGAAAAGGGAATGTGTATATTTACCAAGTGTATTTTACTTTTTTGTGCTTGGTGTACAGAAAGTCTAGTAAAGGAGGTACACACAGTGGAATCCTGAAAGATCACTTCTGTTAAGATCATGCTGGTTTGTATACCAATTTTTGTATACCAACTTTTAAAAGTCCAAATTTATCTTCTCATATATATTTTAATAAATATATGCTAATTATTCTTGGCCTGTAATACACGTGGTATTACCCTGAAATCTGTGCTCAGTGCAATTTTTAAATTTGAAAATAACTTTCTTTCCACTTTGGGGAGAGGGGGTGGTCAGCTCTTGTAACCCGTTTTTGAGCATCAGGTGCCGCTTGAGATTTGATTATCTAAATCTGCTTCTTAAAAGCAGATTTGCTTCCTTTATATTAATGCCTAAAGGTGCCCACCACTAAATCTTCTGTACATTCCCCCCCCCCAAGATATTCTGAAATGTTTTAAAAGAGAACTGTTGTATTGAATATATGGTGCATATTCAAAACAAAACTTTCTCCTGTCATAGGAAACCTCTGTGTTCCTGCACTTTTTAAACTGCTGTTGTCAATCAGAGATTAAGAGCAGGAGCTGCTTAACAGAAGAGCATACCTTCTTCCTTTCTTCTTCTTTTTCTTCTTTTGAATACTGGAAGCCCTTGCTTCAACCCCCAGTGAGTCAGTTAGTAGGCAGGGGAAGAACGCCATCCTTAAAGAACTCCATCAAGCCCAGCATTAGCTTAAGGGTAGCTTGATGCTATATCAGGAAGCTTCATGTGTTTACGTATCATAATACCACAGCTTTTCCCCTGACGCAATTCAATATATGTGGCTATATACTTTTATGAACATTTGTATGGGATCCCAAGCCAGGTGGGGAACACTGAGTTGGGGTGTTGATGTCCAGTAAGCCTTTCCACTTACCTTTTATTTCTCATATTTTTGATTAATCAGCTTCAGTTTTGCCTTGGGAAAGTGCACGCTGCTATCAAATGCGCTATGCAACACAAGTAATTGTGACTGATATAAACACAAAGCAGTCAGTCACGAGTGGTTTACCCTGTTACACTGGCCCTTTGAGTTTTCAGATGTACATGATGCAGTAGTGAAATGTGTTCCGGCTGTTTTGAGGAGATTTAAACTGCAATCCAAACCACACTTGCTTTGAAATAAATGGCATTACAATAAATGGTTAGGATCCAAGCCCCCACCCTCCCGGTATCAGTTTCTTAAAGCTCCAGAAGAGCTTCCCAGCAGCTTGGAGGGCCCTTCTGTATCAGCACCCCATGTGGTGTAGGGCTGCCATTGAATTGGAAAACTCACCCAAACTCAATGTAGCACTGAAACACTGTGTGCACTAGACCAGGCATAGGCAAACTCTGCTCTCCAGATGTTTTGGACTACAACTCCAATGATTCCTAGCTAACAGGACCCAGTGGTCGGGGATGATGAGAGTTGTAGTCTCAAAACATCTGGAGGGCTGATTTTGCCTATGCCTGCACTAGACTCTCTGGATTCTTGCCATTAAGATTTCCAAGTTAATGTACTCACTCTTGGATAATGAAACTTTTTGTTGTTGTTGCCAGCTTTTTCAGTCTTCATAAAATACATTTACTAATATTTTTTTGAAATGTTTACAGTGTTTTCTTAACTAGATATAATTTACATGTTGTGACATTTTGGCTCCTGCAACCAAGGTAAAGTTTGCTTTTGGTAAAAAATAAAATAAAAAAATGGTGAGCATCAGAAATAAAACGGGAACACACATGACCGAAGAAATGTACTGGAGATTCTGTGTTGGCCATGAATTGTTGCCACGTGAAAAAGGAAAAACAGAATCCTGTTGCAAAATTGAGGTTGTGACTCCTGATCCTTATTTGGGTAGTGTGCACATTTTCTAAGGGGCCACTGCTCATAATTTCTGAACCACACTAGAACATTTTCACAAGACACATCCATGTCTGAAGAGCTGTCTAGTACCAGACTGCAACATTTCTGCATAGCTGGAGAAAGGACTGTGGAGGCTTTTTGCTGTTCTGGGTTTCCCTTAAACTTGACTGCTTGTCCAAACTTGGGAATGTGGTTTATCACGAACTGTGGTTGGCTGCAAAACGACCCACAATAATTAGTGATAAAACCACAAGCCCCAATTCATACGTAAGGGCAAACTGAGTTGTAGGGGAAGCAAAATGAAGATTTCTGAAGCCTTTTCCCTGGTTGCATAGGACCAGGAGAAAAGGATATAGGCCTTTCATGGATGATTCCAGCTTGCACACATCAGGCTGAACCGCGATTTAACGTGGCGCGCAGACAAAGCCATTGAAGAGTGTCATTTGTGAACCCGTTAACCAGCGCATGTTAAGTTTCCTTGACGTTTTTTGGGGGGAAGCCACCAATGCAATGTTTCCTTTTTCCTCCCTAGAACAATGCCACAGAAGAGGTTGAAGAGGTAAAGACGAGCTCAGCGTGGGCACCTCATCTATCATCTTATTCACTGACGGTGGAATTAGAATTGAAAATGCACATTAGTCAAGCCCCTCCACCTTACGCTCTTCCCCTGCGCCCGGCTGCCACCAACTATTTACGCTTGGCAAACCATTCTGTGAATGAATTCGGTGCATCTATGGAATATATTATATACGTGGAACAGATCCTATATATCTGTACGATGGGAGATGAGGAAAGCAAAATATACCGGCAGTATAGTGGGTGTTCTCAAAGGCTTTGCATGCTTGCGGCTTTTATTTTAGCAACCTCTCCCACCCCACCCCACCCCACCCCCCTGGCGTAGCCTATATCGGATGAACTGGCAATTAATACATTGCCCTTTACAACCCTCCCTGTGGTGGTTGTTGTTGGGTTTTATTGTAAGCAAGCTTCTTGGGATCTTGTCATTTGGTAAATGAAATAAATACACACTAGAGAGGGAACTCTTCTCTCAAGAGTATGGTGCGGAGTAATCCATTGTCACTTTCGTGAACTTGTCGTCGCATAACAAGTGGTGGTATCATGTTTAAGCAAAATGGTGGTGGCATATTTTCATTTCTGGTGGAATATACGTTCAAGAGGAACAGGTCGGTGTTAAGTGTTGCTGTATATCTGATCCTCTCCATAAGGACTATTACTGTATGTTAGTAAGACTTAACTTTAATAACCTCTACAGAAGAAGGTAGCAATGTTGTTTTGTTTACTACTTGGCCTTTAAAACTCCTCTTTGCTACTAAAGAAATCTCCCTTCTCCTTCCCCCTCCTTTTGGCCTAAATTTTTCTAGTTGTAAAAAAATTGTATTTTTTAAAAAAGAAGCATTTAAAAATACAATCGTTTATGCACCAAAGTTGGCTATGAAAAGGAAATTAAATTGCTTCCTGGCTTTACTAAGCAAGAAATTATGGACTTCTTTTAACCTACAGGAATAGAAAAATATGTGTTACCATGTTCGTCTTATATGGAGACAAAAGAGACAGAGAGAGAAATAGATAGATAATGGGACATTGCTTGTAAAATAATTTTGCAGATTTGTAATATATTTTTATATTATGAAATGTATTGTAGATGTTTTTTCTAGAGGCATGGAAGTTGAGATGTATATATTATGGTAGAAATAATATGGAAGGATATTGTAATTCATTAGTGCTGCCAGAAGAATTTGTTTAAAAGCAAGCACCTTTCCTAACAATAAAAAAAAAGTCTCTTGGATTTCTAAGAGCCTATATACTACTGTTGTAAAAACAAAAAACACATTGAACATCCTTCCAGAAATCCTTCGGATTTTTACAGCGCTCATTGCTGGTAAGGGATATGAAATCATTCTTTTCCTTGCTGGTTGGAAGGAACAAATGTAAAAAAAAAATTATATGGTGGCTATATGCAGTCAAACTGCATGATTAACCCTCCATGTTTAGGAGGATTTTTTTTTTTTTTTGCATTACTACAGTGAATATAAATACCAGCTGTTTTTACACTAATTTTTTTATTATTAAATAGCAAAAAACAAAACTCTAGACTCTCTGCTTGGAGAACTTAGCTTTTCCAATACCATAAATTGGGGTCTACCTTAATGAAGATGAGATGCTTGCTTGGGTCCCATTGAGTCTAGAATGGTCTATATACATTTGAATTCTTTATCAATGTGTGGATTATAAGCACCACTAACATGGAATGGTTCTGGAATAGTCATTTAATAATGGTATTTCATAAAGATCTGTAGCAATGTTACTATTTAAAAAAAAATGCAGTTCATTATTTTTATTATTTTTTAAATTTTGCTTGAGCACTTCAGTTACCGCTTAAACTTATATGGTCATCTGCAATTACTTTGATTCTTTTTTTAAAAAAAAAGTTATAAAATTGCCAAATAGGTGTTTTCAGATATAGTTTGTATTTGTATTTTTTAATTTTATTTCTTTTTGCATTCATTGTATACCATTCTTAATTGACAGATGATTGTAGACCCTGCCTGAGTATTTTTTCTAATAAAACAACGCAAATATAAGTATGTCTCAAGCGTCTAAATGTTAGCTGCTGTAACAGGCTTTTTATAACTGGCGTCAAAGATACAAATTAAATACTAGCTTTCATCTGATTAAGTGTTCTGTGCACTAAGATAGCGCCGTTTGTGTATTATTATTAATAATAATAATTATAAAAAGAGGAAGGTTTTGATGGCAGCTATCCATGCATAGAGAGGGACGCGGGTGGCTCTGTGGTCTAAACCACTGAATCTTGGGCTTGCCAATTGGAAGGTTGGCGGTTCAAATCCGCGCGATGGGGTGAGCACCTGTTGCTCGGTCCCAGTTCCTGCCAACCTAGCAGTTCTAAAGCAGGCCAAAGTACAAGTAGATTAATAGTTGCCGCTCTGGCAAGAAGGTAAACGGTGTTTCCATGCACTGCTCTGGTTCACCAGAAGCGGCTTAGTCATGCTGACCACATGACCCGGAAAAACTGCAAACAAACGTCAGCTCCCTCGGCCAGTAAAGCTAGATGAGCGCCGCAACCCTAGAGTCGTCTGTGACTGGACTGAACTGCCAGGGGTCCCTTTACCTTTTTTATCCATGCATAGAGATGTGCAGCCAAGGAATTGAGAATAATCAAGGCTAAGCTTCTTATTGGCTTGTTCAGCTCCACACCTATTTTGGCAGATCAATCCTACTATACTTGGAAATGTGTACTTCCTGGGTAGCAGAAGGAAAGGTGCAGAGTTTGTGTAAAAACAGCAGAAAAGAGGAAAAAGTAAATTTCCCATCAAGGCAGGGGATAGGAACCTGTGGTGTTCCAGATGTTGGATTCCCAACCTAAAGTCAGCCCCAGCTAGCATAGCCAGGTTGTAGGGAAGTGTTGACACCTCTCTTAGGGGTGGGGTAAAGGGTGCCTCTCCCCTCTTTAGAATTCTCCTCTCCTAAAATGTAGGATGCTTGAGGGTCCTTAGTAGTTTTCTGTTGCTTTTCCTATTTGTTTCAGGGCCTTGGCTCTACATGTCGTAACCCCTCCAGACAGGACACACATCTCTCTGCTGCCCCTTTGGTATTTATTGACGGGTCAGGAAAACTTGCTTCTGTGCTTGCTTTGGCAGCACATATACTAGAAAAACTTGCTTCAAGGCCAGGCAGCTCATCAGTGGAGGTCACCCCACAGGGACCCTCGGTTTGGGTCAGTTGAGCCAGTTTACAGTTAAGCACGGATGCGGGTGGGGCTGTGGGTTAAACCACAGAGCCTAGGACTTGCCGATTTGAAGCTCAGCGGTTTGAATCCCTGCTGAGCTTCTGTTGCTCGGTCCCTGCTCCTGCCAACCTAGCAGTTCGAAAGCATGTCAGTGTGCAAGTAGATAAATAGGTACTGCTCCGGTGGGAAGGTAAACCGTTTCCGGGCGCTGCTCTGGTTCACCAGAAGCGGCTTAGTCATGCTGGCCACATGACCTGGAAGCTGTATGCCGGCTCCCTCGGCCAATAAAGCGAGATGAGCGCCGCAACCCCAGAGTCGGCCACGACTGGACCTAATGGTCAAGGGTCCCTTTACTTTTACCTTTACAGTTAAGAAAAGTAAAATATTGAATGCCTGAAGGGATCATATTGGCTAACTCCAGCCTGTTGCCATATTATCAAAGAGTTACTGACTTTCCACTTTATGCAAAGACAAGAGAGCCCAGTTGTTCAAAAGTTAAGGCAAAGGCATAGAATAAAATGAGAAACTAGGCATTACATCAGGGTTTTCTAAACTTGGGTGTGCAGCTGTTTCTGGACTATAATTCCCATCATCCCTGACCACTGGACCTGCTAGCTAGGGATGATGGGAGTTGTAGTCCAAAAACAGTTGCAGTAGGGTAGGCTGGGTAGGAACAATACCCAGCATGTGGGGGGGGGGGGGGAGATCGGGGACTATACAATTGACCAGCCCTGTAGAAAGATGCTTCCTTTTGCACTCAGGTAGAAGGAAGATTCCAGGAGTGTGTATAGGAACCTACGAAACTACCTTATTCCAAGTCAGACGAATGGTCCATTGAGTTCTGAATTATCTATATTGTCTCAGTATTGTTCCTCAGCTTGATGGTCAGATGGGGTGGGCATTGGAGGCAGGGCTTGTATGAGTGCCCCTATTTCCCTCTCCAATTTAAACCCTTAAAATTCCAGGGGACATTTGAATGGGGCTAGATCGTTGGTGGAAAAGATCTCCACATTGACAAAATAAAATATGGTGTTTCACTGCAAGTACACAGGCAGACTAAATGGGCTTACTCTCGAATGAATGATCAGGTACACATTTTTTATCAGTCTTCTGTTTGATGATTCTGCTGAGTATTTAATCTTTAATAATAACCAACCCTCAAATGAATGGCTGATTGCTCTTAACCTTTTTTTTTATGGGAGTGGGGAGGGTTAATTTGAAGTTCCAACATGCAGGCAAGATTCACCATAGCCTTTTTTCATCCCTTAAGTGAAAGGTGTAGATCAGCAGGAAGCAAGTGTCACTCGACTTGTATGCATTAATAATAGGTTGTCTCTGCGGGAAAGTTCCGAAAAGGTGGGCAAGTCACTCGGAAAGCTGATGTACAACAGAGCAACATGTTCACATAAGCAGTGCCACAAGAGGGTGCACTTCACCTTTGCTAGGATCCTTCCATTTGCCAGAGGTGCCTTGTGGGGGGGGCTTCCTGACTCTCCCCCACCCTTTCTCCAGCCATTGCTTAGAGCATAAAGCCCTATCTAGCAGTCACAAGAGGACCCCTTTTATTTTAAAGAAATATTTGTATACTGCCAATATTTTATATCAAGGTGGTATACAAAATTATGTATCCAATAAAATATGAAACACCATTTTAAAAGTACAAAATAATCATTAAAATGACTGGCTAGTCAAGAACATTTTTTAAAAAACAGCTGCCTTTATGAGGTCTTTAGGAGATGCCTGGAAGTCGAAAGTGAGGAAGCCTGTCAAATCTCTACTGGAAGAGTGTTGGGACCAGCAACACTCAGTGCCCAACTTGCAGCGGAGTGCATCTCTGGGTGATCTCTGTGATGAAGCTAGGATAGAAAGGCTCGGGTGGGACTTAAGGTATCCTGGACCCCAAGTGGTCTATCAACACAAGAGCCTTGAACTTGGGAAGCCAGTGTAGATTTTTTAACAGAGGCACCGCATGCAGTCTAGCTGCTGAATTCTGCAATAGTTGGAGTTTCTGGACCAGGCTCCAGGGCAGCCCCATATCTCGAGTTTACCAGTGCATGGAGTAAAGTGGTGAAGTGGCTTATGGTGGCAAGTTATCCCAGTTACAGCTCGCGTATCAAACATACCAGCCACAGAGATCACTTGTGTCTCCAATGGCAAAGATGTATCTAGGAGTCTCCCAAGCTATGCACGAGTTCCTTTAGAGCAGCCTTTCTCAACCTGTGGGTCCCCAGATGTTGTTGAACTATAACTCCCATCACCCCTAGCTAGCAAGGCCAGAGCTCAGGGATGATGGGAGTTGTAGTCCAACAACATCTGGGGATCCACAGGTTGAGAACTGCTGCTTTAGAGGGGTGCAGCCCCATGCACAACAGGCAGCTGGCCTGTATTCCAGAGGTGGGAACCACCTAACCATCTGTGGCCACCAGCATCAGAGAAGGACGTCATCCCTTCACCAGTGCTGAAGTAGAATTCAACTAGTTAAATTGGTGGCATTTCAGTGGTTTCACGGTGGGGTTTTTTTGTGGTACATTAGTGTTTTAAGTCACTTCAGCGACTTTTCCTTTGGAGGCAGAAATGAATAAATTTAATAAATAATGCTAAAAGACCCTGATGTTGAGAAAGATGGAGGGCACAAGGAGAAGGGGGTGACAGAGGACGAGATGGTTGGACAGTGTTGAGCATGAGTTTGACCAAACTGCAGGAGGCAGTGGAAGACAGGAGTGCCTGGCGTGCTCTGGTCCATGGGGTCACGAAGAGTTGGACATGACTAAACAACAACAACAACAAAGTCTTTTCAGGCTGCCTTTCTGAGCAGATCTCTCTCAAGGGCAGCTTACATTAGGGGTTGGGAGAAATTAAAAACAAAACAATAGCAATTCAAAAATAGAAAATAGGAAGCAGTTTCTGCAAAACACAACCCCCAAATGAACCAGCAATGATGAAACATTTTCCTCCCCGCTCAAAATATCAAAATAGTACTGAAACAGCAACAATAACAATAGTAGTAGCAATAGTAATCGTGTTCAGTCCAGTGGACTTCTGGTTTTGGAATATGTGTGAGGAAGTACAAGAGGGAGGTACTCAGGATATCTACAGCAGAGAATCCTTGTTAGACAAGCCTCCCTTCCAGTTGAACTTCAGGTGCAAGACAAAGGAAAAGTCCTCTCTATTTCAGCAGGCATTTTAAGAAGGTTTTCCTGTTCTTACAATTATTTTTGATTGATCTTATCTATTGTATGCTTTTAAAATACACACTCTCTCTCTTTGTAGAAACTTTGGCTTTTATATGGTAAATAAACAGCACAAATAAACAGAACATTCACTGTTTGCAGCTCTAGGGAGTTTCTGAATATAAGCAAGGAAATATGACCAGTAACATATCTACTGCAAAAGCTTCGCTTCTGCCACACAGACTATCTCTCTTATTAATATCCGGAGGCTGAGCTGCTGGTGGAGACTGAACTCCCTTTACATGGGCTTTTTTGTTCAGTCTGTGTCAGTCAGCCTTTAAAAGACTCGGAGCAATGTCCCACTGTGCCTTTGGCTGGGCTGTGTGTACCTGTGATCCATTCCTAGAGAATGCTTTCCTGGGAAATCTGTGCTCAGTCTTTTTCTGAGAAATAGTTCCTTCTAGGGAATGACCTTTCTCGGGGAGCTCTTGCACCTGAGGGAAGGAAGAACCACAATTGATGTGCTTCGTAACTTTGCCACTGTCCTCCAAATGAACACGGGACCTTCACTGACTTAATGCCACTTAATCTGACAGCTGCCTGGGCAGGCTCCATTCCTTGACAGAATCGCCCCCCCCCCCAAAAAAAGACAGGACTGCAGGAACTGAACTTTAGAAGAGGAACAGGCTGTAATCATTAGGGCTAAGGCTACTATACAAGTACTACTTGTGCAGGTGGAATGAAAGGAAGTGAATAAAGGTAAAGGTACCCCTGCCCGTACGGGCCAGTCTTGACAGACTCTGGGGTTGTGCGCCCATCTCACTCAAGAGGCCAGGGGCCAGCGCTGTCTGGAGACACTTCCGGGTCACGTGGCCAGTGTGACAAAGCTGCATCTGGCGAGCCAGAGCCGCACACGGAAACGCCGTTTACCTTCCCGCTGGTAAGCGGTCCCTATTTATCTACTTGCACCCGGAGGTGCTTTCGAACTGCTAGGTTGGCAGGCGCTGGGACCGAGCAGCGGGAGCGCACCCCGCAGCAGGGATTCGAACCGCCGACCTTTCGATCGGCAAGTCCTAGGCGCTGAGGCTTTAACCCACAGCGCCACCTGCGTCCCACTCTATTCTGCCTTGGTCAGACCACACCTGGAATACTGTGTACATTTATGGTCACCACAATTTAAGAAGGATGTTGAGAAGCTGGAATGTGTACAGAGGAGGGTGACCAAGATGATCCAGGGTCTGGAAAGCAAGCCTTATGAGGAATGGTTGAAGGAGCTGGGTATGTTTAGTCTTCAAATATCTTACGTGGAAGAGGGAGCAAGCTTGTTTTCTCCTGCTCCGGAGGGTAGGACTCGAACCAACGACTTTAAGTTACAAGAAAGGAGATTCCGACTAAACATCAGGAAGAGCTTTCTGAGAGTCAGAGCTGTTTGACAGTGGAACGGACTCCCAAGGAGGTTGTGGACTCTCCTTTTTTTAAGCAGCTGCAGCTGATGGGAGTTGTATTCCCAGACATCTAAGCACATAAGAAGAGCCTGTTGGATCAGGCCAATGGCCCGTCTAGTCCAGCATCCTTTTCTCACTGACCAAGCAGGTGCCCTTGGGAAGCATGCAAGCAGGACTTGAACACAACAGCACTACCCCCCCCGCCCAACTTTCCAGCCACTGTCTGCCATGGTGGGTATAGAGCAGGGGTCAGCAAACGTTTTCTGCAGGGGGCCGGTCCACTGTCCCTCAGACCTTGTGGGGGGCCAGACTATATATTTTTGGGGGGTGTGTGTGAATGAATTCCTATGCCCCACAAACAACCCAGAGATGCATTTTAAATAAAAGGACACATTCTACTCATGTACTAACATGCTGATTCCCGGACCGTCCGCAGGCTGAATTTAGAAGGCGATTGGGCCAGATCTGGCCCCCGGGCCTTAGTTTGCCTACCCATGATGTAGAGCATAGCCATCAGGGTTGGTAGCCATTGATAGCTTTATCCTCTACAGGTCGGAGAAGACTGATTGAGCTAGAAAATATAATTTTCATCAGTAGTATTGCAGGAAGGCAGTGCTGAATTAGTAGTGCTCAGAGAAGAATTTGCCAAATGATAGGTGCAGATCATTTATTTAGCAGACATTATTGTATGCAGTTTTGCCCTACATGAATATTTCCCCACGTCCATTGTTATCTTCACAAACATGCAGTTTCACGCAGGCTTTGCCTTAGTATATTGCATTTCTGCACATTTTAGTTGAGCGGGGCAGCTGCCTTACGAAACTGGTGGAAGTACGAATCGGAAGGATGACTGCATGTTGCTGTGCATATTAATTTGCAACGTGTGGGGTTGCCTTTCCACACAAACGGAGTAGAATTTCTCCCTCATCTCTACTGGAGGGCAAGACCTGTTTGCCTTTGGCATATTGTCTCCTTCCCGATTCCATCAGGCATCTCTTCCCCTCGTTTTTTTCTTTGAAAGGATCCAAGTCTGTCCTTTTTGGAATCGCCGTACAAGCAGCGAGCGTGTGTGAGGTGAGGACCACCCACCCTGGGGGCAATTGGTGCCGGCAAGAATGATGTGGGAGGTCTATGCTGGCTCAACAGAGTTATTTATTTGAGTTTTTGTGCTCTCTGTCCCTAGAGCAAGCCAAGGCACTTTGGAGCAGCGATCACTGGCAGACCCCTTTCAGCTAATAGATGGCAGTTAAGGGAGGATGTTAAACTGCAAATGCTTCTGACCCAAACGTAGCTCCACTTCTTTTACTTTGGAAACAAGGAAACGGTGGCATGACAATGGCGTCTCTGTTTCATTTCGAACCGAAATGTGCTAGCAATTGGCTGTCTTCAGAGCCACGGAAGGTCTTTTCAAGAAAAACACTTCTTCTCCAGACGCGTTAGGTAGCTTGTAATAGAAGCTTTTAAAAATTAAAACTGGAGTAAGGATTACATTATTTAAAATCCAGACTCGAATGTAAACAGAGGAGCACACATTTTTATCCATTAGCAGAAGAGAGCAAACACACGTGAAAGTTAAACGGAGAGAAATCAACCCCTCTTGGAATTTGTAGCAATAAATTAACTGGCCCAATAGGACGAAGGTCAACTGAACAAAACCAAGCTAAGCAGATTAATCCTAGCTCTTCAGGTCAACTGAATATCATGCACTCACCATAATTTTAGCTACCATGGCATTAGCTGAGGATCTGTGACACACACATAATATAAACTCTCTGTAGCTTTCAATAGTCTTCAGGTAATAATAATAATAATAATAATAATAATAATAATAATAATAATATAAATAATTTTTTAAAATTTATATCCCGCCCTCCCCCATGAAACCATGCTCAGAGCAGCTAACAACAATAAAAGTAACACACAGTTACTGTCGAAATGCTTCATGTGTGCAGGAGCTTCCTTTTGTCTTCTGTGCAGGGCAATGCTGCAGTGTGTTTGCCAGTTCTCTACAGCACACACGGAGCACTCCCTTGCTCTTCAGAGATTAACAGGACTTGTGCAGAACTCCATGAATGAGGTGACCTGCAGGCATTCAATGGAAGCAAGTGCAGCTGAAATCAATAGGGTCTGACTTCAGCAATCAGACACATGCATTAAGCCCATTTTGATGGGATTTAAATGTGCATAAACTGAACATAGGATGGTGGCCTTTGTGTTTACCACCTCGGTGTTAGTGTTAAAGCAGAAGCAGTTCATGCAAGGGATTTAGCACAAAGAAGCAAGCGGCCTACAGCTAATGCCGTGTTGCCTAAGGAGGGGACAAAACAAATCAACCTGCCATTGGCTCAGGTGACACCAACCACCACTACTGTTTCCTACAGAATCCCACCCTACAGATATAGAACAGGCTGGGAGGGGACCCAAAGACGTTCAGACCAATCCCCTCAACTGACAAATCAGGGGCAGGGAACCTGTGGCCCTCCACACACTGCTGGACTACAGATCCCATCATCCCTGATGATTGGTTGTGTTGGCTGGAGCTGATGGAAGGAGCAACATCTGGAAGGCGGCTCCTTGCCTGCCTCCTGATCTTCAGTATGACATTGGAACTCTGTTTATGGTGGGCAGAAACCGGGCACGATGGTGGTTTCCACCCTCTCTTTGCAACTAGTGTCCGGAGGCCAAAATGCTGACAAATACTATATGTGCACCACCCTGAAAGTCATTGGAGGAAGATTGGGCCAGAAATATGTCAATGACGGCAGATCTGGGCCTTTTCCACCCATGAGCTTTGGAAGATCAGTGTCCGATCGAATATCAAAAGTGGCATAAAATTGCTTAGCGCGCTTGACATTCTCATCCCCTCCCACTAGCCTTGGAGGAAATATATTGTTTCTTACAAACACTGACTAATATGATTACTTCACTTGCCTTCAGGCCTATTACTCTACTTATAATCATCACAGTTGTTCAGTTTCAGTTTGACATTTTCCTTGCCGCGTTCCAGATCCAGTGGCCTGCAACTACTTGGATTTCAAAAGGATGTATCTCATTGTAGTTTCCTTTCCCTTCTGGCTGCCGACACTCACTGCAAACATCTTGAAGGGTTCCCCGTAATGTGTGTGCTTACTTAAAAAAAGTGAAACGAAAGTGCCATTCTATATAAATTCTTTCTTTCCTTTTTAAGTCGGAGAGGTTTATTCCTGGCAATGATGGCTTCAGGATTTGGGGGGGGGGGTCCCTCAGTGCCCCCTGCCAAAATCCTGCCCGACGGAGCAGTACAGAATTTATTAGCTTGCACCTGAACTTATTGAACGCAAAGTGGAGATGGTTGTGTTGTTACATTCATATATCTGAGGATCACAGGGCAGTTTACAGTATAAAAACACGAAAATGCACTATGTAATTAAAAACTAAACAATACCCCCCTCACAGTTTAAAAAGGCCATGAAGAAGAGGAATGTTCTTCCCTGGTGCCTAAAGAAGAAGAAGAAGAGGAGTTTGGATTTGATATCCCGCCTTTCACTCCCTTTAAGGAGTCTCAAAGCGGCTAACATACTCCTTTCCGTTCCTCCCCCACAACAAACACTCTGTGAGGTGAGTGGGGCTGAGAGACTTCAAGGAAGTGTGACTGGCCCAAGGTCACCCAGCAGCTGCATGTGGAGGAGCGGAGACGAGAACCCAGTTCCCCAGATTACAAGACTACCGCTCTCAACCACTACACCACACTGGCAAGATATGTAATGAAGGTGCCAGATGAGACTCTCTGGGGAGAGCATTCCAAAAATTCAGGGGAGCCACTGCAGGAAAGTCCCCGTTCTCATGTTGCCACCCTCCAGTTCTCTCATTGTAGCTCTTGCAACCTAGCTCGTACCTTTGAGATGCTCAAAAGAGGACACTTAAGTGGCCGGCTAAAGTCGCTGTCTTTCAAAGAAACTTGTCTCACTAGTTCAGTAAACCCCCCATGGTTACAGGACCCCAAGAAATGGAAGGAATTCAAGGCAACGTTCAGTCTGACCCCTACCCAACCCAAAACATTATGAATCCAGCAACATCTGGAAAGCACCTCACACCTCTTTCATTTATTTATCTACTGTGAACCAGGATTGTGAACATTTACACAGTTAAGGGAAGTGTGCATTTTACAGATCAGCCCATCATGCAGCGTAACTTTGTTCTGCCTGCTTAGAAGTTGGTGTTTTGGCTGTTTTTAGTGTTATTCAGTTAATCTGAAGGTTAATACTGAGGCATGTGCTTTAGCCACCCCCACCTTTGCAAAACCTTTTTGGAGGAATATATATATAAAATTGTCCAGTAGCACCTTAGAGACCAATGAAGTTTGTTCAGGGTATGTGATGGCCTGAGAATCCGATTCAGAGGCTGAACCAGAGGAATCCCAGCCTGCACAGGAGTCCCTGCCTCCAGGGCCGGCTGAACTGGGGCAGGGCCTTGATGCTGAAGCGCCTGCACCTGTGCCGGATCCTCAGGAGCAGGCACCAGGTGAATCCACTCTGGCTCCAGAGGTGGTTGAGGACTCAGTGCCTACAGGTGAGTCTCCCCCTGGGCCCAGTAACCCTTCAGCCTCTCCTGAACTGCAGAGGCTCAGGGCAGAGAGGCGAAGGGAACTGGTTTCTCCCAGGAGGAGTGCTCGCCTTAAGGCCAGGAGAGGCGGGTCTCCTGGGGGCCGGGACCACCCCGGGGCCTCAGAGAAGATAAAGGCCAGTCAGCCCGGTCCCAGGTTGCAGGAGCAATGTCGTTGATGAGCTGTTTCAGCCAGCATCCAGTCCTGTTTCCCCAGAGTTCCTGTCCTTGCCCGGCTTCTCATTGTGGACCCCGCTTCGCCCGAGGAGGACTGTCTGCCGACCCTCAACTCAGGTCCTGGGCCTCGCCCCATGGTAACCCCCCCCCCCCGGGACCAGCACAGGGTATAAGCTTTTGTGTGCATGCAGACTTCTTCAGATACACTGAAACAGAAGTCACCAGACCCTTATATAGAGAGGGAGAGTGGGGTGGGGTTTTTCTCAGGAGGGTAGTAGGAGATGGGTGATTGACTCAATGGGTATGGTAAACCTGTTGACGACTGAGTGACTTCTGGTCTCTAAGGTGCTACTGGACAATTTTTTAATTTTATTTTTTATATATTTCGACTGCGTCAGACCAACACGGCTACCTACCTGAATCTAGAAACTTTTCGGAAGATTTCTGTGTCATTTCCACCTCCTGTTCTGCACCCCAAGTCAGGGCAATTAGAGAAGCCAAGGTTGAGCCCTCCCCTCTGAAACGGTAATTTCGCTTTGCTCCTTCTCCTTCTCATCCTAACACAAACTGCAAGGCCGCAGCTGCCCTGTGCATTTCAAACGTTGGATGGATTCGGATCAATTAAGAGGCCTTTTGCATCAGCAGCCGTTCTTAAGTGCCTCCGAGGGGCTTATTCAACCTGCTGCCTTGGCTGCCAAGTTATTTCTGGAGCAGCTTTTCAGAACAGCAAAGCTCCCAATTAAAAGAATCCAAACAAAGAACCTGAAATCTTTTGTATCCTTGGGATGGGGGCACGACTGCAAAACACAAGTTGCAAATGCGGACACAGCAGAGGGGGCGGAGGCTGGTTCATTAGGACAGAGGGGGCATTGCCTCACTCTGCACACAGCCAGACACCACCTGCCAGCCTTCTCCTGTCCTGACATTTGATGCCCAGTTTAAATGGATCTTGGGTAGCTAGAAATGGGAAAGGCTCTGGCTGAGACCCTGACAACGTGATACCAGTCAGAGCAGACAATACTTGGTTATATGGACTGGTAGAAGGCTGCTTTCTATGGCTGGAGTGGGGTATGTCCAGCTTAGTGGGTTTCAAACGGGGATGAAGAATCTGTGATTTCCACCCCCAGATGCTGCTGGACTCAGCAATGTCAGGGATGATGGGAGATGTAGTTCAACAATCCTTGAAGGGTCGCAAGTCTCTCACCAGTGCCAGAATTTAACTATGCACTGTGGGAAGAAGTTCCTGACAGTCTATCCTGTCAGGCTGGGGTAGATATTGACAACATGCTGCTCTCCAGATATGGAGGACTCCAACTCCCATCAGCTCCAGCCATCATAGCCAATGGTCAGTGATGATGGGAGTTGTAGTCCAGCAGTATCTGAAAGGCCACCAGTTCCTCATTTCGCACTTCAAAATTGTGCAGCTTTACTTTGTATCTTAAATGTCTTGTTCCGTCTTTCTCTCTCGCTCCTCTCCTTTGGCCTTTTTCAGCTTCCTTCCTTAGGTCTTTAGAGATTTGCCTTCCACAGCGTTTTAGATATTGGCCTTGGGCAGACCTCTTGGAAAAATATAGCAGTTGTTGTCTTTGGCCTGATTATTATAAATAATGTCTAGGAGGAAAATGAGAAACTGAAACGTAGCTTTGAGCTGATTGGTGGCAACTTGAGCTTCATGTCTTAACTACTGACCTGACTAGCCGTCTCTGTCTGACCAAATTTGGAGAGATCCTGCGCTTGGGAGCCTGAAGCATTTTACTTGGAGAATCTGAATCACATGAGCATCTGTGCTACTGGCTTTCTGTATACAGTTCTACCTCGGGTTAAGAACTTAATTTGTTCTGGAGGTCTGTTCTTAACCTGAAACTATTCTTAACCTGAGGTACCACTTTAGCTAATGAGCCAGTGTGGTGTAGTGGTTAAGAGCTGTAGACTCGTAATCTGGTGAACCGGGTTCGCGTCCCTGCTCCTCCACATGCAGCTGCTGGGTGACCGTGGGCCAGTCACACTTCTCTGAAGTCTCTCAGCCCCACTCACCTCACAGAGTGTTTGTTGTGGGGGAGGAAGGGAAAGGAGAATGTTAGCCGCTTTGAGACTTCTTCGGGTAGTGATAAGGTGGGATATCAAATCCAAACTCCTCTTCTTTTCTTCTAATGGGGCCTCCCACTGCCGCTGTTAATTCTGGGTTAGCGGAGTCTGTAACCTGAAGCGTCTGCAACCTGTACTTGATTGCTGTACGCTTGAGAGCCCTGTTCAGGTGACAAACAGGATTCCAGGAACAGGACACACACACACACACAGGCTGGCCCAAGACATCTTCCAGCTTGAATATGCCTGTTGCCATCACCTCCTCCTTCTCTTCCTCTACTGCCTGGGGTGTCCAGAGGCGGCCCAAGGAAGCCCTGGTGTGCTGAAGATGGTGGAAGAGAAAGAAGGAGGACAGAGGTGGCGGCAGCAGAGTCCCTTCTCTTCCCAGGCAGCAGGGGCAGGTGACAAGTGCAGGAAGGCGGTGCACAGTGTGCTCCTCAGGGGCCCAAATCTGCTGTCCCTTCCAGCTGTCCCCAGTCTGCAGCCTGAGGTCAGGGGCGGAGCTTCATGTTCCGGCACCGGGGGGGGGGGGGGCAGAGAGCAGGTAGTGGCATGGCTGATGAGTGTCCAGGGGGCGTGGCATGCTGCCTGCGGAGGCGTGACACCCAGCACGTGCGGGGGGGGGGGAGTAGCTGCGATGGCACCCCACTGGGATCGCACTGCTGGGGGCAATGCGCTCCCCCTGCACTCCTCTTCCTCCGCCAGTGCCTGAGGTGACTGCTTCATTAAGGCTAATGGGTGGGCTGGCCCTGACGCACTCACACCTCAATTTCTATCAGTTTCATCAAATATCTGTACAGAGCTTGCCTGTGCACCAGGTGCTGGTTTGTCGCCTTTCCCTACATGATTAGGGATTCTGTTTTTGCTTAGCCTCTATCGTTTCCCCTCACCCTAGGGGGAAATGGGCAACCAAGCCTTTTGTTCTGCTCAGTCTACATGTTAACTTGGTACGTGAGGAGCTCTGAGCTGCTCCTTCCAGCCATGCTCCTTAACCAGCCTCTTTTGTCTGAGAGAACAACTGAGTCTGAAACCAACATTTTCCTATATCAATAGTTTAGGAGCTTTTACCATGTTGTAACCAGCAACATTTTACTGCCTGCGCAATTTCCCCCCTCACTGCTGCATGGAGAAGCACATGAATTTGACCTTTGAAGAGTTTTGTAAGTAAGCCATTGCATAACTTACTAATGTGTAGTCTATGTGTGTGCTAGGGAGTTGTGGGATATGCTGGGGTTCACTGGCGAGGACACATTTTACAGCCTATATTTCCACGCTCTTCTCTTTGCTGCATGTTTTGCCATGCTAAATCTTTGCTGGGGTTCTCTCACCAAAGAGTGCTTTCCCCAAACGTGGGTCCTGGCACTAAGGATTTCCTGCATCCTCTAAAATTCTGCCACCGCTCCATGCCTACCCAGCTACCTGGGGTCACTGCTTCACTCTACTTAATGCCTTCGTCTCTCCCCTTCCTCTTTTGCAACCATAGCTGGGAGGGCCACCACCGTAACTGAATTCGCGCAAGTAAAATGCACGTGCAGTGTGATTAAACCATATAGCAGAAATGGTTAAAGGGTAATTTATTTTGATTTTAATCTGATTTTAAGCTGTATTTCAGTCGATTGTTGAATTTTATGTCGTAATGTATTCTATATTTTGATGTTAGCTGCCCTGAGCCCGGTTCTGGCCGGGAGAGCAGAATGAATGAATGAATGAAGAATTATTATTATTATTATTATTGAATCATTAAGTAAGGGTGGTATTGTGGATAGGGTATCGGTCCTGAACTAAGGAGAACCAGAGTTCAAATCCCTGTTCAGCAATGAAGCTCACTTGGCAACATGATTTCTCTCTTGCCATTAACATACCTGCTCTTTTGTAAGTTTATGCCATCCTTTATTAATGGCTTATTTATTCATTGTAGGTTTTGATTACTTTTACCTTCGTCACCACACAAAGCTAAGAGATCATCTTGACTAATGTCAAGATGGAAAGAATCCTTGAGGTATAAACTAATGTATTATTAGGCCAAGGCTCGTGAGGCCAAGGCATGGAATAATACAATATTTCCAAGGAATTTCAAACCAAGAATATCCCCAGTATATCATAAAGGAAGTGGGCAGAACCATCAACTCTGGTTGTTTTCTCTCTCTGTGAGCATCAGGCCAAAGACACTAATTATAACATCTGTTATTTTCATTTTGTGATTCATCATTAACCATCCACAATGTTTTGATAGTATCTCTTCTTTGCGCGTTCTTGGCTGGTACCAGGAGATCTGAATTGGGATCTGAAAGGTGAACTGATGGATAAAGTAGATTCCAGGGGTTTCTGGATTCTGAAGGGTTTCTTTTTTGGGGGGGGAGGGGGGAGTTATTATCAGTTCGTTGCAAAAAGGCATGCAAATATATGCAAATCAAGAACATGGGGGAAAATACATGCCAATAGAAAACGGAGTCATTTTTCTGCACTAGACATTTCAAGCAATATCACACCACTTTAAACAGTCTTGATTCCCCCCTCCCCCCAAAAAGAACCCTGGGAACTGTAGTTTGTTAAGGGTGCTGAGAGGCCCCAATCCCCCTTGCAGAACTACAGTTCCCAAAGCAGAGTAAGTCAATCACTATTCCAAGAGACCTCTAGGACTCTCCTATCAACTTTGATTTTCAGGAAATGCAAAGTTTCGGACAACTGGAGGTCTGCTTGTTTCGCGATTGTCTCCTTCCCTTGTCGTGTTTAGCCGATACAATGATCAATTATGTGCAGGGCATGAGAGCTTTATTGGATGATGACAAATGGATCTTTGTACAAACATTCCCATCTTTTCCCTCGCCCAGACGCTTTGTTTTTAATCAGAGGAGATGTGTGAAAAACCAACTTTAAACATTTCCTCTCCATGTTATTGGCATAGCGGGCTTTGTCGAAGAGGCATATGGTTTATTCAAAGACAAAGCTAATCTGGGAACACTGACATAGTTAAGCTTTAATTTAAAAAGCCTGTGAAAACAGTCAAAAACAGATGGAAAGTTGCCATGGAAACCACGAACGTGGTAGGGTTGAAAGTGTATGCTGGAGCAGAGGGGGAGATTTAGGCATCTACAGGGTCTCCACCATTCTTTCGAAGAGCAACTCCTGGTTATAGAAGAATCAGGATCCTTCCTCAGCTCTGTCAGGAGAGCAGCTCACATTGCCCGCGCTTATATATTTCTACATCCATTACATTCAAGAAGTTTGCACCCCACTCTTTAAACCCCCACTGATTCCACAAAGAGTCGTGCAACTTCAAGAAACCTTCATGAAACTGGCTGGGGTTGATGGGAGTTGTAGTCCATAACATCTGTGGGAGACCAGGTTCGTAAGGACTGAATTACAGCAAACAAACACAGGTTCACTTAAGGAAAAACTGAAACATGAAAAGATACTTCTGTGGGAGGTGGGGGGAAATACAAACCCTTTAAGAGCCCCTGAAATTAAAAATGAAAATATTTCTGCATCCTGAAAACGAAGACAAGCCTCTCTGGAGAATGGATTTCACAATAAAGGTGCCACCACAAAGAAAGCCCAGCTGGGACGGGGGAAGACCCACTGCCATTCGGTGTATTAATTTGTTATGGGTATTCTATACTTGGTTAACGTTTTCAAGGGGATGTACAGGTATATGGGTGATAGTATGGAACATGGAGCAATCGTCTGCTTATATACAGGGGAAATCTAAGAGTAATGAATTTACTTGGAATTTACTTTTATATAACATGGATGGCACAAGCTATTTTGAGAGTCAGAGTATAATTTGGAATTTATCTTTTCAGCTTCACCCTGTGTACCTGGCTGCTCTATACCACTCTGTTGATAAATTTCCAGTGTCCTCGTTAAGGTAACAACTGAGGGCAAATGCCTATTGATGACTGAAAGCGAGTAATCTTCCATGTTCATTTTTGCACGAATGAATGTGCTTCCTATGCATAGGCTTAGCTATTCAGTAACCTTATGCTTTTCTATAGTTGGCAACAAACTTCTCAATCCCCTTGATTTCTGCTACAGCTACTGTACTCGGGTGCTTTCGTGATGAATGACAGACGAACCTACAGTAAAGGGGCTTAGAGCGGGAGATAAAGTGGTTTTAGTAGATGGAGATTACATTGTTTTGGAGGTGAAAAGAGGTGGTTTAATAAAACATAAAGGAGGGCTTATAATATTTTAGTTGTCCTCAGACTGCTTAATAACAAGGTGGCCCTTTGAGATACGAAATGGCACACTTGTTTCAGGCTAAGCTTGCTTCTGTGCTAGGGGCCTTGCATAATGCTCCTAAGGCATTGCTCTTCCACAATCAGGAAAAAGAGGAATTAAAACAGTGGTGCACACTGTGCTTAAAAGAGTGCTAGATTATCCAACAGCACCCAGTCCTTACAGCCAAGATCATCCTATAATGTTCTCTCAAAAACAAGTTATTTACAGGAAAGGTCTCCTGCAACCTTAATTAGTAGCTTCCTTCTTGCACCTGCTGTGTCTTTTACGGCTTCCTGTTTAAAATGGCAGGTGGATGAATGGTGCCTTAATTGCCGCTTAGATCGTCAGTTTCTGTTCCCTGTAAGGAAGTGGGTTAATTACTGGCTCCCTTTCATTATCCCCGCTCCCTCTTCTTTCATTCATTCAAAATAACCCTATTTTTCAGTAAAACAAACAATAGTGAAAGGAAGGCAGTGATTGAAACTCCCTCCTCCCACTGCTCCACCATCTCTGGTAAATTCTGGACCAAGTTTTTAATTCAGATCTATGAAGCCTTACTTCCATGATGGTTTTCTTTTTCTCTGTCAAGGGCTATTTTTTTAGGGATAATCCGTATACCAGCCGAGGGCAGAGCTACCAATGAGTGGAGCCAGAGACAAAAGTGTTCTGGATTAACTATTCCAGAATAAAGACCATCTTGTTTCAGTATTCACAGTGGCAGCCTCAGATTAGAATTCTAGAAAAACTGGTTTGATGGTTATTGTTCTGGAAAGAAATTCCTTTCTTACTTTAGTGTGCTCCACACTCACACATGACAGGAACCTAACAATTTGTTCTCAGACAGCTGACAGCAGAATTGGGGGAACTCAACCATTTATTTTTTAATCACACAAAAAACTGACCAGAGAAAGGCAAACTGCTGCTTTTTAGATGCATACAGTTTGCATTTCTCAGAGTAGCATGTTTGTTGTCACATGGATACTGTCCAGAGAGTCTTCGTTTGTTGTGAAATAAATAAATCAGAGATGGGTAAAAATGAATAAATAAATGCTGCTCCTTCCAATTGTTCTGAAATTACACAGAAAGAGGGATATGCCAAGGAAAATATGGAGGATACTAACTTAAAGAAAGACAGGGCAGTTTCAGGAGGTGTCAGGGATTGCAAAAAATAAGTTGGACATTACCCTGTGCCCACTTGCAGTATCTACTTTCCCCCAGCGTTTAAAACTCCCATTGTTCTAGGTGCATTTTGCGACAGGGAATTTCATTAATGTGAGCAGTTCCTGAGCTCTCAGTGCAGTAGAAAGCCAGCGTGGTGCAGTGGTTAAGAGTAGTAGACTCGTAATCTGGTGAACTGGGTTCGCTTCCCCTCTCCTCCACATGCAGCTGCTGGGTGACCTTGGGCCAGTCACACTTCTCTGAAGTCTCTCAGCCCCACTCGCCTCACAGAAAGTTTGTTGTGGGGGAGGATGGGACAAGGAGATTGTTAGCCGCTTTGAGACTCCTTCAGGTAGTGATAAAGCAGGATTTCAAATCCAAACTCTTCTTCTACTGCGCCTAAGATTTCAGATTAAAACTGCCACTGCTGGAATGCAAAGAAGGAGGACCTTTTTTCTTCCTCCCCACTTCCAGCCACTCTCTGAGGACTTGAGAAGGGGCCCTCATAAAAATATTGGGGGGGGGCAGGCCGGGGAAGTATGGCTTTGTTTTTGCAATTTTCAGATGAGGGCTAGACCATGTGAAAAATAAATATAAGATTTTAGCTGCAGTTCATTCATTTTCAGCTTTGTATTCTTCTTTTTTTAAGTGTGTCTAGATATTCTGCCATGGCACCCATAGGTTTAAGGTGCCATTTAGCTTTCATATCTCAGTTTCTAACACTGCTTTCCCCACATGATCCTGTCAGAGTGTTAAGGTCACCCTCTGATGCCCTGCTCTGGATCTCTCCACCATCTGAAATAAGGTTGGTGATAACAGAAGGCAGGGCCTTTTTTGCTGTGGCACCCTGTTTCTGGAATTCCCATTGCCTTTCCCTCCCCTGGTGCTGTCTTTGTTTTCTTTCTGGTGCTAAGTGAAAATCTTCCAATTTGTCTGTGCCTTTTAAGGTGTTTGGTGCATGCAGTTCTGGGATTATTTTGTTGTCGCTGCTGACTTTTTATTCGATCTCTGTTCTGCTCTGTTTCATTGTGGTTTTATTGTGAGTTTTTTATTTGTGAATCAAACACTTTGAGAACATACACTTACGTGTGGCTGGCAAATGCTGCAAAAAAAATGAATGAGTAAATACGCAGCTTGGCCCCTGCATACTTTCAAGAGACCACCATAAAGCAATATAGGCAAGAGACAAAACATTTCTTCATCTCCCTGCCCTCCCACTTTTATTCAAAAATAGAAAAGAAACTGTTTTGTGCCTAGGGCAAAGGAGGTTCTGTTTGCAGTAGCCGTACTCAGAGATTACTTTCTGCTTATTGATTTCCTCCCAAAGAAGCACAGAACAGTTTGGAAGGGGAGGGCAACCAGTTCGAGCCATTGATAGACTTTCAGAAAACAGGGTCACTCTACTTCCTCAAGCCAAGTTCCATATGGGTCACGGCAGGATATGCTTCATATGTGTAATTGAATGTTTTTATGAATGGCACACTCCCATGCATTTTTCATTGAAGATCTCCTAGTGTTTTCATTCATTAGGAGTTAGAGGCAAGGCTTGTATTCAAGCCGATTAAGAAGCATGGCTTATTCATCGAAATCAGTAACTGCTTCCAGCCTGAGAGATTATATACATTAGCAGGATACTTCCAAAAGGGCTTTCAGCCATTGCCCTTGAAGCACCTCATCTGTAATTCCACCCCCCATGGGTGTGGGGTGGGTGATCACTCTGATGTCGATTCAATGCTCAGGTTTGGATGTGATCACCTGGACCACTTGACTTGTGTCTCCAGTGCTGCTTCTTATGGAATCATCTGCACCAGGACACTGTGCCTCAGTTGCTGAGGGTCACAAGTTCAAGTATGTCACTGAACTCATGTCCTGCTTGTAGACATCTCTGAGGCATCTGCTTGGCCCCTGCTGTGCGGACAGGATGCCGACCTAGATAGAAGTGGATCTCTGTGTACCCAGAATGATTAAGCATATTGGAGTGGTCTGGGGTACGTTCTTGATGTTCTTGAACAGGGTTGTGCAGTTGTCAAGGTGTGTTGAGGTGCATCAGGGAGTCAGTGTGGTGTAGTGGTTAAGAGAGGTGGACTCGTAATCTGGTGAACTGGGTTCGATTCCCCGCTCCTCCACATGCAGCTGCTGGGTGACCTTGGGCTAGTCCCACTTCTCTGAAGTCTCTCAGCTCCACTCACCTCACAGAGTGTTTGTTGTGGGGGAGGAAGGGAAAGGAGAATGTTAGCCGCTTTGAGACTCCTTAGGGTAGTGATAAAGCGGGATATCAAATCCAAACTCTTCTTCTCTTCTTCTTCTTCCTAGTAGTTCTGCTGCCTCCATTTTTCCGAAAAAGTGAACACAACATTGATAGCTGTCAACCACTGTATGTCATTATCAGGTGATTTACAGGTGGTGCTCCTGTCCACTTGTCAAAACTGGAAAATGGAGGTCTGGCCAACCAGCTGGTTTCGAATCCCTGAGCTAGTCCCATATTGGCTGCTCTGACTTGCATTGGTTTTGCTGGCTGTCAGGCAGAGATATTTCACATCAACAGCACTTGCATGTTTGACACCACCTCCTTTTAACTGAGACGGAACCTGGGAACTGCTGCATGCAAAGCATTATTATTTATTATTGGTAATAAAATTTGTATCCTACCATTCCTTCTCTTCCTCCCATGTAAACATTTATTTGTATGCAACATACGTAGCCATACAAATTCCTGTACAGTGGTACCTCGGGTTACATACGCTTCAGGTTACATACGCTTCAGGTTACAGACTCCGCTAACCCAGAAATAGTACCTCAGGTTAAGAACTTTGCTTCAGGATGAGAACAGAAATCGTGCTCCGGCGGCGCAGCGGCAGCGGGAGGCCCCATTAGCTAAAGTGGTGCTTCAGGTTAAGAACAGTTCCAGGTTAAGAACGGACCTCCAGAACGAATTAAGTTATTATCCCGAGGTACCACTGTACCTCCATGGGGTAGCAAACCGATCTTGCAGCCGTCCTTGGATTGCTCTGCTTTCTGTCCCTCCTTCCCCATTAAAATAGGACACAAAAGTAGCCTAGTGGAAAGCAAAGGGAAGGTCATGGTAATAAACTAAAAACCTTTCGTGCGCAATTTGCTTTGTGCCTGAAGAGAGAGAATTGTAAACCCAAGAGACATTTCTAGGAATTCAGAAAGCTTTTGTTTGCTTTGTCTTCCTGCCTGCGACAGGAACAAAGCCCCCGTTCATTTCTCATTAGTAATTATCAAGGGGCCTATAAAGAGGTGTTCTTGAGATTGCATTGAACCTTGGTTGCACTCATGACTCTGATCCTGAATGCGAAATCATAACTGCTGGGATCGGCAACTAAACATTGCCGTGTGGAGTCTCAGCTGCTCCATTCAATCTCCTCACAAAACAGTCACGCAGCCTTCGGTGGTGTCAGAGCATGCTCAGCCTTCGTTGTGTTGTTTCAGGGTGTCTTCTTCTTAGTTTTCCCTCCACCTTTTGGGTGTGTGTGGGTGTGTTTCTCCAAAGCTTGGTTTCCCTCAAGCCTACTGATACCTCTCTCTTGTTTGTGGGAACCAATGTAGCAGCCATTTTGTGTTCTACATTTTGTGTCCCACCCATACTAAAGCAGCCATTTTGCGACTGGCGCCCACAGCCCTTTCTCGAAACACCAAATTAACACACATTAGCACATTAACACACTTTTGAACAGTGATCCCAAATTATTCAGCTCAAAACACCTCCCTCCCTGAAGATTAGTGAAGGGTCTGTTTTTCTTCTTTAAAAATCCACCCTAAGCCTTGCTACTGAGTCATACTTTCAACTGCTTGGCCATAGTCCTCAGACAGAGGACTCAACTACTACTACTACAATGTTATAAATGTGTTATAACATTGTGACACCAGATGGTACTGTAGAGCTGAAATTGGAACTTTAGGAAATTTTCCATAGTGAGTTTTAAAATGGTTTTTTTCCAGAGTGTTTATTATAGCTGTGTAGATGCAGCCAGAATGTCCCGAGGAAAAATGACTATCTCCTGGATTTCTCTGATGTCGTCTATGAACAGCTTTCATTCTGGACCAAAAAAACAGCTTTCAAAATGAACCCGGTAGCTGAGTGCAGTTTGTGAGTCTAATTGTTACATGTCTGTGGGGACTGATGAATTTGCAGCTTGTTCAATAAACACATGTCGACATTCGAAGCAATTAAAGGTGTCCAGGTTATTCTTAAGAAGCTACAGAGTAAATAAAACACTGCATGTCATTTTGCTGAAGAAGAGCAACGTGGCAGCATTTTCCTGTTGGAAGTTATTAAGGTATGGAATTATCTGCAGAGTTTAGGGGTTTGTGAGTTTGTGTAGAGTTAGGTTTTGCATGTTTATAGGTCCAGAGGTTGGTGAAGGAACTGTATTTATTTACTTACTTCCATGAATCAAAATATAATCTCTGGTTAATTAGCCCTAGATATAACCGTCTCCAAGTTCTGTGTATTTGGATTGGGAGTTTAATATCACACCTGTGTTGGTTTTTCTGTTTAACTTGCTAATGAAGAAGAGGTCATGAGGTGCTTTTTCCAGGACAGAGTGGAGTGTTTGTTCTGAAGTAAAGTAGGCCTTTAAAGAGCAATATCTTGTGAATGACCTCCAGATTCCACACACAATTTATTTATTTAAATTTCTAACCTTTAGGCTCTGCCGTTTTAACATTCAAAATATATGCATTGGTCCATGAATCCTACCAGCTGCTCCATTTCCCCCCTTCATTTTTAAAAGCACTATAAAGAAATTCAGGACAATACACAGCCTTAGGCCACATCTGCAACACACATTTAAAGCACGTTTAAATAACATGGCCCCCACCTACAAAAAACAATAATCCTGGGAATTGTAGTATACCCACTCAGGGAGCTACAGTTCTTGCACCCTTAAGAGACTAGATTTCCCAGGATTCCTTGGCGGAAGCCGTGCACTTTAACTGTGCATTAATGTATGGTGCAGGTATAGTCTGGGACTTCATAGGTTTTCCAGATACACAAGTGACCAATCTATGCACAAACTCAGGACTCAGCTACACAGCTGCAAATAAAACGTTTTAAATGTGTTGTAAAGTGCAATATACAAATGTGACACTAGATGGTGACAGTGAGCTATGTCAAATTCCATGTATTTTTTCCACAACATTTTTTTAAAAGCATTTTCACAGCATTTTTTAATATGTGGGTAGATTCCACCTAAGCTGCAGTTTAGGGCGTCAGATTATTTGTGAATTTCAAGTATTACATACTTTTTTAAAAAAAATAAAGGATAGAGGCTCTAAAACAAACGATTACATAATTGTTGGTCAGCATGAGACTCAATGTCAAGGTTGTGGGTTTGAGATGACCTCGTGGTCCCTTCTAACTCTGCAATTCTATTATATTGTTGTTTGTGAGTTTTTAAAAATAAATCTGTGCAGAAATAAATATGATATGGTCTAAGTAATAAAGCATAAGGTATTTTCATTTAAAGCTATTTCATATGCAGAGAGGCTTCACTTCACACTTTTACATGCATTTATTTCCCCATTATCTTCCCAACAAAAAATCCAGTTTAATTTTTACTGTGTTGAATTTATTGTGCTAGAGCAACAACACTTTAGTCCAGTGGTTCCCAGTTAGCTAATGATTGCAGATCCCTTGTTGTTTTCTTAAAAATCCATGGACCCCCTACTTTTGAAGATTTTGATATCTCTATGGCAGTTTTTTTGATATGTGAATGGTGCCACGGACCACCTGGGTGGATTACACCCCTCCCCCAGGATCTGCGTACCACTGATTGGGAATCACTGCTTTAGTTCATTTTGATGAAGTTGGGGTCCATCACACCTGGGGGGCGAGAGGTTCACTGTAGCACAGAATGCTTGTTAGATACGTATGGACTCCTGTCTTCCAAGCTTATTCCACTAACCGGTGCAGAAGTTTTATACGAAAAGACCAAATACAAGATCCAGGTGTGGTAAACGCACCATGCTAGGTTAAATAAACTGCTCTTTCCCAGTGATTGCTGGGGTGGTGGTGGACAGGGGGAGCTGGAGAGAATAAATAAATAAATTGAGCGAAGTCAGGAGCAGCCAACACTCTGGGATAAACAACTTAGGAATCCGGGAATGTCTGAAAAAGCAGCGCTTGTCACTTCCTGAATTTTGAGCAAACAGGTTTGTGCAGCTGCATATAATTACACGAAGCTAAAGGACTGTTTATTTAAACCATGATGTATTATAAATTCCCTGGGATACAAAATGTTAGTCCGAGAGGCATTCCAATATCTATTAAACTGCCCTCCTCTACAGTGGCAGGCACTGTGGCTGGAGACCTGAATTGTAGAATGAATATATATATATATATATATCTCCAAATCAGAATAAAGGATTGCAATGTGTGGGGTGGTGGTGATCTAAAGAAAAGAAAGGGTGATGATGGTAGACCATGCAGTCTGCCTCTTCCTCATATTTTAAATCCCAGGCTGCTACTTCACTTCCCGCAAAGCTTTGCCACGAAGAGCATTGTGCTGGGGGAAGTGCCTAAGTAGGAGAGGAGAGGGGTGTACAACTCTCCCCCCTGCCTACTTCTCTCCTCCACCCCCGCAGCCTCTCCCCCCGCCACACACAGCAGTGCCATTTGCTTCTGGTACCAACATGAAACTTAGTCCTGTGGAACAAATACGTTTTGCCAACTTGATGACACTCTTGCAGGTGGCGCTGTGGTCTAAACCATTGAGCCTAGGGCTTGCCGATCAGAAGGTCGGCGGTTTGAATCCCTGCGATGGGGTGAGCTCCTGTTGTTCGGTCCCAGCTCCTGCCCACCTAGCAGTTCGAAAGCACATAAAAGTGCAAGTAGATAAATAGGCACCACTCTGGTGGGAAGGTAAATGGCGTTTCCGTGCGCTGCTCTGGTTCGCCAGAAATGGCATAGTCATGCTGGCCACATGACCCGGAAGCTGTCTGTGGACAAACACTGGCTCCCTCGGCCTATAGAGTGAGATGAGCGCACAACTCCAGAGTCATCCATGACTGAACCTAATGGTCAGGGGTCTCTTTACCTTTACCCCCAGCTGTTTGGGGAAGGGGATCCACTGATTGGGGATCGGGGCCGTCCTATGCCCCGGGGCAGATAAAAGCCACCAGTCCCAAGTTGCGGGAGCAACATCGTTGGTTGCTATTTCCTGCCTGAACCCTGTCCTGCTTTCCTGCCTGACCTCCTGACCTACCCTGGCTCCCTGCTCCTGACTTCACCCGACTCCCTGCCCTGCACCCAGCTTCAGCTACTACAGACTGCCTCCATGTTTTACCTTTGACCACGGACCGGACTTGGACCTCACCTCTCGGGTAACCCACGGGACCAGCACAGGTGGGCTCTTATCATATTTTTAGGAAGACCACTTCTCTCTTCTACCCTCTTGCTCAGGCTGTGTGGTGTTGTGCTTAGAGTCCCTACTGGGCGACCTCGGACTAGTCTTTGAATCTCCGCCTAACCTACTTCATAGGGCTGTGCTAGGGATTATAGGAGCAGGATTTGAATTCACGTTCTCTCTGTTTTCAGCCCAGCACGTGAACCGCCATGTCACACCAGTGTAGCAAGCAAAGCTAGTGTCTAGCAGCATGGGCATTCAGCTGAGCTGGAGCTGACATTTGCAAGGAAGGTCACTGCCCATCGCTGCCCCCCTCCATCACTTCCACCCTGTCCACTCCTTGCCTCGACTAGCCCTGGGTAATTTAGGACCCTGGGAGTTCATGGTTCGAAATCCTTCAGGGAGTGTCCACAAGTAGAGGAGTCTCTCTACCTCAAACATTCATCCTCCAACTTGCAGACAGTGATGGAAGCAGCAAAACTGAGCAATCTTATTCCCTTGGGCCACGATGTTCACTGTCTCTATCGCTTGACCTTACCTGGCTCACAAGGTTGTTGTGAGGATAAAATGGAAGAGGGAAGGCCATGCTTTGTCTCCATTTAACACTTTCTCAGAGTAGATAGTTGATGGTTCAGGATAATAAGTTAACAGAGATGGAAAGAAGTAAGTGTCCCTACCAGAGAGGAATGGCAAACTAAGCTGATGGACTACGCCAAAATGGCAAAACTGACTGGAAAGCTCAGGAACCAAAAAGACAAGAACTTCAGGAAAGAATGGGGGAAATTTACAATTTATTTAGGGGACCATTGTAAGCTCATAAAAACATTACCAAGATTTTAATAACACTTGGAATGTAACAAATACCGTGGGTAAATATGGAGAGTTATAGTACATGGATTATGAAATAATATGCAGTTGAAGATGTTGACAATTGGACTCACAGAGGGGATGGTGGGAAGTCAAGAGAGTCAGAGAAATCTCTTATGTATTTGGTATTGCTATAATCTTTTGTTCTGTAAAATCCAATAAAAATTATTTTTGAAAAACAGGATAATAAGTTAAAAAACAACAAAAACTATTCTAATATAAGGTCAATTGTAAGGAATGGAATGTGAATTAGAAATAACTAAGAAAATAATGCAGCAACAAGAGGAAATGTTGGACACATCTAGCACGGAGTGTGGGAAATCAATTTTTGGAAAAACTGTATTAAATTTGTGGCTGGTTTGGTAAAATTTGGCAAAACCCCCCCCACGATTTGGCAAAAAGACCAAAACAAATTTGCTCGGAGTAGACCTGTGGCAATTAATGGACCTAAGTTAGTCAAGGCCATCCATTTTATTGGGTCTACCCTGAGTAAACATTAGTTGAAGGCAACCCTATGTACCCCATCTTGAGCTCCTTGAAGGAAAAGTTGGGGTATAGGTATAATAATAAATAAAGTGGGCTTGAGTCAGAATCACATGCTCACAAGCAGATCTGTGCATCTCCCTGCTTCAGCACGTATCACCCAGGACGTAATGAGGCATCATTAAGTAATCTTTCCAAAATGGGTTGAGATCTCCAGATGAAAGGCGATGGAAGTGCAAAGCACACATTGCCCGGCTACTCAACCCTATGGCAGTGAAAGCCACAGCCATTTATTTCAGGTTAGATGCGTTTTAAGCAAAATTAAGTGGTTAATCATTAGAAAAGAGTCGGGGCTGCTTGTGCCCCCTCCCCTCACTCTCTGATGCCAGAGAACAAGATTTGCCACTAAATATAGTCCAAGAAGTCCTCAAAAAAACAGTGAATGAAGCGTAATTGGCGCATACAGCTGGAAGCGCATTTCGCCTCTTGTTGTGACCATTTTTTGATGTGTTTTTTTTCCACTTTCTGGTAATAATTCCATTCAGCCTGTAAACGGGTCTAATGAGACTTTGAACCAGCGCCGACTTCAGAGAGAGGTGTGGATTCCGAAGCCCTTTTGAAGTCTTTCCCCCCTTTTCTCTTGCGGTCCCTGATTCAGAATTCCCTCTTCCCTTATCCACCCTAATGCTTTTGACTGAGTTTGACCGACTGTTCCAAATCCCGATGGCCACATTTTGTTATTTTAGCAAAGCTCTCCAACTGCGTGCAGACAATAGCAAAGGACATTTCCAGACTGTTTTTGGGAGGGATCCAGTCGCACACTGGCAAATTCAGGTCACACCATCAGAGGTCACACCATCAGAGCTGATAGCTCAGTTGGTTAGACTGAGCATGGTGCTGCTAATAGCAAAGTCGCAGGGACAGCTTCACATGTCTGCATTGTAAGGGGTTGGACTAGATGAAATTCACCAGAAAGTGTGGAATAAAACTTGGCTGCCAGTTTATTTCCAGGCCCAATGCAAGGTGCTCATGCTAGTGTTTAAAGCCCAAAATGACTTAGGCCCCAAATATCTGAGAGACTGCCTCCTTCCCTACAGACCTTCTCAGGTATTAAGATCAACAGAGAGAGCCTTTTTGGTAGTTCCACTTCCCTGAGAAATTTGGAGTGATGGCAGCAGCCTGGAAGCCATCACTCTATGTGTCAGGCCTCAAAGTGTGGAACTCCCTCCTCATTGAGATGTTACTGGGCTCCCAACTGCCCCAGTCAGCATGGCCCAAGGGTGAGGGATTATTGGAGATGTAGATTATTGGGTAGACAGGGTTAGGGAAGGGGTAGTAACTCAAGTGAGAGACACAGTGTGCTCCTCCTGCGGCAGTCGTCTGCCTTTGGACCCTACCCCTCAGTAGGCTCTCAGTTGTGGCTCCTAGAAGTTGTCAGCATGCGGCAGTAGCCGTAGCCTGGGAAATGATTTTGACTGCCTGGCTAAACCAGGTAAGGGTAGCCGGTGGGTCTCAAACCCTCAGTGAGTCACATCAAGGGCTTCTCTGCTTGGGAAGACAGGCTCCATCAGAATGAATGGATGAGACCAATAGTGGGTCCAAGGTGGTTTCTGCATGTGTTGTAGAAGGAAGTGGGAGGCAGATGGGGCTCATCAACCTGGGAAGGTAGCCCATCTAGGAGAAGGAAAACTCTTATCCTAAACCTCCACTGAGAGCCAGTGTGGTGTAGTTGTTAAGAGCGGTAGACTCGTAATCTGGGTTCGCGTCTCTGCTCCTCCACATGTAGCTGCTGGGTGACCTTGGGCTAGTCACACTTCTTTGAAGTCTCTCAGCCCCACTCACCTCACAGAGTGTTTGTTGTGGGGGAGGAAGGGAAAGAAGAATGTTAGCCGCTTTGAGACTCCTTCGGGTAGTGATAAAGCGGGATATCAAATCCAAACTCTTCTTCTTCTCCACTGTCTTGCAGGACATCTGTGGGAGAAGTAAAGGCTAAGGAGTAAACCCTATGCAAGTCTGGATTGGCTCTTTGTATGCCTCCTTCCAGCAGCTCCTGCAGCCAAGCTGGTGCCAAATATCTTGCTCTGCTTTCCTTTTGACTACATTGGTGAGTTGGTCTTGTCGTTTGGGCAGCCCAGGACCTCCATACACAATCCCTAGGCTTGGGCCCCAGGGAGGTCACTTTGCTCCCCTGCTCTTATAGGTCTACTGAGACCTCATGTTCTTGATCATGTTGACTTCCGTTATGGGAGGATGTGCTAGTCATGATGAAGGTCTTTGGGTCGTTCCCTGGCATCCCCAGGCAGGGCAATGAAAGACTCATGGAGAGCCTCTGCCATCTGGTGTGGACAGTATTGGCCTAGATGGAACAATGGTCTGACACACTGAAAGGGAACTTCCTATGCTTCCTTTTATTCACCCAATTCCTACTGCAACCCTGAGTCATTTCCCCGCTCCCCCTTAGCAATTGTGTTTTGATTTCTTCATTGTTAACGAAATCTCCTCTTCCAGGGTATGTTCCACAGCTGCTGGTAGGCTAAACACAGATGTGTTATAGAAGCAAATGCTTCCAAGTGTGAAAGAGTGAAAACAGAATCGGAGCCAATGGTCCATTGGCAAAAACTATTATAGGCACAGCCTATTCTGTATTGGAAAGCAGAAGAGGAAAGGCAGAGAATTCAAGTCCTTTATCGACATACATAAAAGCTACAAGGGCATTCTTGTGTTTCCAAACCCTTTCAGTGCACGCAGCCCATTTAAGTGTCCTGAACAAAGGCTGCTTTGCACAACTATTGGAAGAAGCTGCTGAATTTTGTCTTCTGACACATTGCTGCAAATGTTGTAGTGGTGACCATAGACCAACTAGGTATTCTAAGTGTGCACCAAGTACACTCATTGTTCATCTGATGGAGTGGAATACAGTCCACAAAACCTTGGGCCATAATAAATTTGTTTCTCTTTTAGGGCCCCACAGTTTACAGAGTGGTAGCTTATAGCAGAGGTTTTCAACCTTTTCGGGTTCACGGCTCCCTTAACCAACTACATTCTTTCTGTGGCACCCCTGTGGGGCTCAGGAGCCCAGTTATGTCACCCCTTGCCTGCAGAGCTGGGAGCTCCTCACCCTTTTTCAAACACCCTGGAGTGTTCCCTCAGCCTCCTCTCTCCTCTCTCTGGGAGTCCTCAGGGCAGCTGCTGCTGCCTCCCCAGGCCCCAAAGAGAGGTGCCTCCTCACACTGCCCCCATACTGCCCCACAGGGGCCTGGGAAGCATCTCCTGGCCAGCCCCAGAGGCACCATTCGCCTGGGGAGCTTGTAGCCAGGGCTGCTGCAACAAACAGCCAAGGAAGCCTTTGCGGGGCAGAGACGAGAGAGGGCATCAGAGGAGGGAGGGAAAGAGAGGGATAGAGACCAGTGTTGCCTGCAGCACCCCTGACCATCATTCAAGCACCAAAGAGACAAACAAATGGCCCACGGTTGGGGGAGGGTAATTTTAGTTGGCTTCTTCATGCTTTCTTGGTGGTTTTAGCATACTAGAATCAGGAGCATTCCCCACCTGGATTTTCTTTAAGAATTACTGGGCTCCTCCAGTTCACCTTTTTATTAAGCATTCAGCCCAATTTGCTTGCACAAATCTTAATTGATGGTGAGATTATATCCAGCCTCTGTTTGTTAGGATATAGTTCCGTTCCACCTTAAAAGGAACAGGCATGACTGTTGTGTGTCACATGCCTGTTTACTTCCAGCACAGGCTTGCTGGGAACTTCCGTTTGTACAATGCTTTTGCTATATTGCTGGTTTTTTGGACACGAAGGGAAGCAGACATGTTTTTCCTTTGTTCCTGAACGATGCTGAATAAACGCCTGTAAATAATGCTTACACATGTCTCTGTCCGCCACTTCCGCTGTGAGAAGATTTTTTCACTCTGCTGATAGAACGTGCCAAGTCTCTTAAAGGTATCTGAGGCTTGTGTCGCTGTTTGATGCTGTTCCAAGGGAAACCAGAGTGCGCCCGGCTGCCGGCCAGTGGCTGGAGCCAACTGGGGGGTCTGCCTGATGCCCCCATCTCCCCGGCAGTATCCCAACACTGTTGAGCATTTATTCTGGTTTATATACAGGGCAGTTATACAACAACAAGCGTTCATCTTGCATCCATTCGAATTTGTTTGGTGAGTACTTATATGTATACGGAAGAACATGAGATGAGTTTGCTGGTTCAAGACAATGACCCACCCAGTCCAGTGTCCTGTTCTCATATGTCTATGGTAAGCCCACAAGCAGGACCTGAGCACAAGAACACTTTCCCCTCTTACAGTTTCCAGCTGCTGGCATTCAGAAACATTCTTGCATCATAGTCATCATAGCATTGACAGCCTTGTCCTCCGTGATTTTATCTCACCCTCTTTTAAAGCCATCCAAGTTGGTGACCACCACTGCATTCTGTAGGAGTGATTTCTTCTTCTTCTTCTTCTTCTTCTTCTTCTTCTTCTTCTTCTTCTTCTTCTTCTTCTTCTTCTTCTTCTTCTTCTTCTTCTTCTTCCATCTATTAATCTGACCCCAATTCGTTCATCACGTTGATGGGAGACTCCACGAAGCTCATCAGCTTTGATAAAAATCAGATCCATGCTGCATACAGCTGCCCAGATGAGAGCATTTGTTTGGCAGGTAGAATGGCATTGATTAGTAAGTGAACTAATAGCTGGGTGGCTGGCAGCAGTGGTTGGAAATCACTCTGACAAATTTCCCCTTGGGCCATCTTTGAAGAGGAAGCAAGATGACCTCAAGTCACCTCTTATCACAACCCCCCAACACCCTCTTGCCTTTGAGCTTTGGGAGAGGGGATTTATTTTCCCCATTAACTCTTCATTGCAGTGACAAATTGACGTTGGGAAAGGAGACGTCCTTTGAATCTATTTTTAAGTAGCAGTTGACCCAGTTCCTTCCCCTGTCTCAATGCACAGCATCTTCTGCAGAGTTTTTGTGGATGATGGCTCTACGCTGACCTGCAGTGACCTATCTTGGTGTCTTTGAGTGCCTCTGCAATGCATGAACCTGAAGTTGTTTCAACCACTTGCAAAGTCATTGCAATATTCAGCTTGAAAGGAGGGCCATGGGCATGGAGGACAAGAGGACAAGAGGACAGAGAGTTCTGTTAATGATGGGGAGAGAAGCAGAAAAGTCAATGGCCCCAACTAGATGTACATTTCTTTTTTAATTAAACGGATATCCTTCTCTTCCTCTTGAAGGAGCCCACAGCAGCAGGAAGAAAACTGGCTTGGGGAGGGGCTGGAATGGTGCGAAATGGAAGGGTTAAGCAACCTCTCCCCGTGGCTGATTTTTTTTAAAGAAAAAATATATGGGAAAGATGTATATAACAGCATGCCATATCCCCTTTGAATGTGAGTAGACATGTAGTGCAGAACAACTGAAGGCCAATTTACAGAATCAGTCTTAAATTGTATGACCAAAGGCTGCAGGTGAGAAGTTGCATGTGTGAACAGTCCCTAATGATAAAAAAATACTGTGCACCTAGAAAGGTAGCACTGCAGGCACAAGGGTTCAGACTAGCCTTGCCCCTGACAAGCTAGCTTTCTATGTGCGAGCGGGAGCCTCTCCCCTCTGTATTCAAGCATGCTTCTTTAGCCAGGCAGAGTTTTAAAACTCACTTGTGCTGGTTGTATAACAGAGCTCTATGTGTCTGGACACTTAAAATATGCAGAAGGCAGAAAAATCACCACAGTAACTTGATGGGCATCAGTAACATATTCTCTTTCCGGAGTCTGGCTTTGTGATCTGCAGCTGAGAGAATAACAGAGGGAAACAAATTGGACTAAACAAATTGTGTTGGCTGTGGATATATTTCATGTTATTTGAGTTGGGGTTAGCTGGTAGCAAATTGTTTGGTTTATTTATTCGTTCTTTGTTTATTCCCTGTTTCAAAGTTTCTACTGAACTTTATCGGTTAAGCTTTATTTATTTAAAACACTTAATATCCTGCCCTTCGGTTGTTGTTGCTTTTAAAAAAAACAAAACCCCAGCAATCTTCCAGTGGGACTTGCACATGAACAATAAACACATCTAAGAAATATTACAAAAGGGCGAGTAAGCCAAGCAACCTAAAATGATCAACAGCATTAAGCAGCTCTGAAAAGCTATGTGCTCCCAGACTGCAACTATTTTGCAAGAGAGTTTCAAAGCACTTGCCGCAAATTAAAGTGGATTAAAGCACTCTTGTCGCTTTAGCACAACTAATCTTAAAGAGAGAGAGAGAGAGAACTGGCTTTTTGCAGTTTGGCAAGTGACACGATGAACGAATGATGAATCAATGACTGGGAAGATGCAGAAACACAACGCGAGCAGATCAGATGAATGCTCATTGTCACAGAACTTGCTTGCAGAGAAACCAGAATGAATGCTCAGTAAACACCAGGCCCCATTGGCATGATATAAACATGTGAAGCAATATCACACTGCTTTAAACAACCATGGCTTGCACCAAGGAATCCTGGAAACTGTAGTTTGTTAAGGGTGCTGAGAGTTGTTAGGAGGCACCTAATGCCCTCGCGGAGCTACAATTCCCAGAGCGGTTTTACAGTTCATCCCTCTTCCCAGTGAACTCTCTGGAAAGCCCAGCACTGCCATGGGGAAGAGTGGGGTGTGCCTGCATTTAGGGAAGAGAGAACGGGGTGTGTGGCTAAGCATATGTGTATGTGAAAGAGTACGTCTGGACGTGTGATGAGTTGTGATGTGCTTCAGTGTGCACACAATGTGTGGGGCCCTGGCTGACTCCAGCTACATAAGCTCATATCCTCCAACTTTTTCTCTGATGAAAGAAAGGACGTATTTATCATCATCATCATCATCATCATCATCATCATCATCATCATACCCCATCCATCTAACTGGGTTGCCCCAGCCACTCTGGGTGGCTTCCAGTGTGGTGTAGTGGTTAAGAGCAGTAGAGTCGTAATATAGTGAACCAGGTTCAATTCCCTGCTCCTTCACATGCAGCTGCTGGGTGACCTTGGGCCAGTCACACTTCTCTGAAGTCTCTCAGCCTCACTCACCTCACAGAGTGTTTGTTGTGGGGGAGGAAGGGAAAGGAGAGTGTTAGCCACTTTGAGACTCCTTTGGGTAGTGATAAAGCGGGATATGAAATCCAAACTCCTCCTCCTCCTCCTCCTCCTCCTCCTCCTCCTCCTCCTCCTCCTCCTCCTCCTCCTCCTCCTCCTCCTCTTCTTCTTCTTCTTCTTCTTCTTCTTCTTCTTCTTCTTCTTCTTCTTCTTCTTCTTCTTCTTCTTCTTCTTCTTCTTCTTCTTCTTCTTCTTCAACATATATAAGAACATAATAAAACATTAAACATTTAAAAGCTTCGCAGTACAAGGCTGCCGTCAGGTGTCTTCTAAAGGTTGTAGAGTTAGTAGCACCTTATATTAACTTGGGTAATGTAAACTTCAGGTTGTGAAAGCAGCAAACCCAGAAATGTTTTGCCGTGCGCGCATGCGCAGAAGCAGTCCCTCCAGTTGCAGAAACCTCAGGATCCGACCAGAGCTCCGGTATGGATCCCGTCCACAATCGGAGGTACCACTGTACTTATCTCCTTGACTCCAGGGTCACATAACTCCATACCCTTCAACATTTCTCTGATAAAAATAGGGACATCCCACAGAAAAGCAGGACATTGCAGGATCAAATCAGAAACTAGGACGGCTTCTGTAAATCCAGGACTGTAAATCCTTGGAAAACAGGGCCTGACAAAGAGCACATTCCCCTCCTGTGATTTCCAGAGACCAGTATTCAGAAGCCTCCTGCTTCTGGCCTTTGGTGGGCTGCCCAACCATGAATGTGGCCCCTGTGTCCAGAAAGTATAGACAATACTGAGGTCAATGGGCCAATAATCTCACTTGGCTTCCCTGTGTAAGCTAGACTGGTTCTGAATTGGTTGCAGATTCGCCAGTGAAGGGAATGCTAACAACTTTATGCTGCCAAGATGTAACCAAATGGATGGAAAAAGCCATTGCTTTGGAGCTGAACGTGTTCTGTTCTAGGAAGGTTTTCAGAGTCGCCTTTTGTAAGGATGCTGGATAAAATATCCAGGCATGTTCCAAGAACTGACTGGAAAACATTTCCGCCAATGCATCTTGGAAGAGAACTACCAACTTAAGAGCCACTGGTTTGTGTAAGTGGATTTGTGTGTGTGTTTGTGTGTTTAAACTGGGGAGGCAGGATCACAATGTTCTTATGTCGCTCCTGATTTTTCAGTGGCTTCTAAGATAACACACCACAAAAGGCTTTGCAGATTTTATTCCATGCTCCGAGGTGCAACCAGTTTGAAAGGGCCGTACTATTGTGAACTGGTGTGGCTCAGTCCCGGCTACACTTACCTTTACAGTCCAGGCCATATGGCAGACTCATTAAAGCAAATGAATGCCATGTGGATCCAGCCGGCATGTGAGTCACGTGATGTCTGTGGAGCAGTCAGCACTGCGTCGAAACAGACTTGCCCTTCGCTTTCTCCTCCTAGGAAACAGCAGCTTAGGAACTCCTGGAAATTAAATGTGTGCCCAGGTTACCTGGAATGCACATTAGGCCTTTCGGCAGTTGTTATAGTGGAAAAAGCTGATGGACTGCAGAAGCGGCCTTAATGGGGTTCTTTAACGATCCACGTTCTTTGTGCAGGGCTTTATATAGGTTTCACAGGCAGGGCTGGCATAAGGGTGCCAACAGCCTTGTTATTTCAGTTGCGGAAACCAGAGGCTGAGGTGCAAATGAGTTTGGGCTTCTCCGGGTGACCTATTTCTTGAGCCTTCAGCCGGATTTGCTCGCACAAAACTTATGAGCTGTTTAGGGGCTCTCCAGACAGCTCTCTCCTTCCCCTTCCCCTTGGCTGTCTCCAGCAACATGCCATTGACATACAGTGGTACCTCGGGTTACAAACGCTTCGGGTTACAGGCGCTTCAGGTTACAGACTCCGCTAACCCAGAAATAGTACCTCAGGTTAAGAACAGTTTCAGGTTAAGAACAGAGGTACCACTGTAGTGCATTCGTGGTGGATTTACAGTGGTACCTCGGGTTAAGAACTTAATTCGTTCTGGAGGTCCGTTCTTAACCCGAAACTGTTCTTAACTGAGGTACCACTTTAGCTAATGAGGCCTCCTGCTGCCACTGCATCGCCGCCCCGAGATTTCTGTTCTCATCCTGAAGCAAAGTTCTTAACCAGAGGTACTATTTCTGGGTTAGCAGAGTCTGTAACCTGAAGCGCCTGTAACCTGAAGCGTCTGTAACCCGTGGTACCACTGTATACTGAACCATCTGCCCACTATCTGCTTTATTGTTTATCCCATGATGCATCGCCAATGTTACTAAAGTGGAGGGTGTAGGAGGAAGTGTTACTGGAAGTGTTGCTGCCATCTGAAGGTGCAACAAAAGCGATACAAAAAGCACCGGGACATTTGTGGTATAAAAGGTCCTTTAAGAAGAGTCCTGCCCATCTAGGCTGCTATAAAAGGGAGTGTGGTCTAAACCACGGAGCCTCATGGGCTTGCCAATCAGAAGGTTGGTGGTTTGAGTCCCCGTGATGGGGTGAGCTCCCGTTGCTCTGTCCCAGCTCCTGCCAACCTAGCAGTTCGAAAGCACACACGTGCATGTAGATAAATAGGTACCACTCCGGCGGGAAGGTAAACAGCATTTCCATGCACTCTGGTTTCCGTCACAGTGTTCAATTGCACCAGAAGCGGTTTAGTCATGCTGGCCACATGACCTGGAAAGCTGTCTGTGGACAAACATCCAGCTCCTTTGGCCTAAAAGCCCAATGAGTGCCACACCCCATAGTCATCCCATAACCGTCCAGGGGTCTTTTACCTTTTACCTTTACCTTACACAGCTTTAAAAAACACTTTGAAAATGCTCTGAAAAAGACCATTTTGAAGCTCACAATGGAAAATTTCATAGGGAACAATTTCAGCTCAACAGCGCCATCTGGTGTCACAATGTTGGAACGCATTTATAACATTTCTTTAAAATTTAAAGTCACAGGTAGGTAGCCGTGTTGGTCTGCCATAGTAGAAAAAAAATTTAAAAATTCCTTCCAGTAGCACCTTAGGGACCAACTAAGTTTGTTATTGGTATGAGCTTTTGTGTGTATGCTCATACCTATAACAAACTTACTTGGTCTCTGAAGTGCTACTGGAAGGATTTTTTAAATTTGGTTTTAAATTTAAAGTAATGTAGCTAAGTCCCTTGTCCAGCATCCAGTTCCCACAGTGGCCAAACCACGGGAAACCTGCAAACAGGACATGAGGGCAAAAGCGCTCTGCTCACCTGCAGTTCCCAGCACCTGCTTTGGAGGCATACTGTCTCTTGACAGTGAAGGTAGCACATGATTTCAGCAGGATGCTGTGACGTATACACCAATTGGAAATCGAAACCGTATGTCCACTCCAAAACTTTCACAGGTGGAAACAGGATTTTATATTGTTGTTCTTTAGACGTTTAGTTGTGTCCAACTCTACATGACCCCACGGACCAGAGCACGCCAGGCACTCTTGTCTTCCATTGCCTCCCACAGTTTGGTCAAATTCATGCTGGTAGCTTCGAGAACACTGTCCAGCCATCTCGTCCTCTGCCCTCCCCTTCTCCTTGTGCCCTCAATCTTTCCCAACATCAGGGTCTTTTCCAGGGAGTCTTCTCTTCTCATGAGGTGGCCAAAGTACTGGAGCCTCAGCTTCAGGATCTGTCCTTCCAGTGAGCACTCAGGGCTGATTTCCTTCAGAATGGAGAGGTTTGATCTTCTTGCAGTCCATGGGACTCTCAAGAGTCTTCTCCAGCACCATAATTCAAAAGCATCAATTCTTCGGTGATCAGTCTTCTTTATGGTGCAGCTCTCACTTCCATACATCACTACTGGGATTTTATATAATCACCTCAATAGAATTGTGAGCACAAATAATCATTAAGACACAATGAAGACATATAATGGGGTCCTTAGACCATCTGATATCCAAACTTCCATTTGTCCAGGTACAGGTCAAGGAGGTTTTTCTTTTGTCTCGCTGCTGAATTGGAACAAGCGTCAATTGGGTTTTACGCAGATTGGAGCTTGTAAGCAGTGGGTTTTCCCGGGGAAAGTGGTGGGTCAAAAGAGGACCCTCTCGCATACCCTCCAACATTTCTCTGTTGGAAATGGGGACATCCCATTCCATAGTGATAAATTTTACTATTTATACCCCCCCACACACATCTTAGTGGGTTGCCCCAGCCACTCTGGGCAGCTCCCAACATAGATAGAAACATAACAAAACATTAAACATTAAAAAACTTCCCTATACAGGATTGCCTTCAGATGACTTGGGAGTTGGATAGCTCCATACCCTCCAAAATTTCTCCAATGAAATTAAGGACATTCTAAGGAAAAGTGGGACGTTCCAGGATCAAATCAGAAACCAAGATGGCTTCTCTAAATCAGGGATCTCCCTGGAAAATAGGGATACTTGGAGGGTCTGCTCTTGAACTTTTGCCTAGAAATCATTTGATTATTCCATTTCTACACTGCCAAATATGTTAAAAATATGTCTAATCGGATATCTGCTCACCCTCACTGAGTTCAAACCTACCTGATTACTTCCAGGTAAGTGTGAAAAGGATTGCAACCTGTGTCCTGCTATTATAGACCTTTATGAGAACGCTGCTCTTTTTTTATAAAAAAAAATAATGACATTTCCCCCAAAGTATTCTGGATAGCATATAGAAATCATTTTGCCACAGGCCCTCTATCTAGAATCCCCTGAAAACGCTGCAGCTACTCTCAAATTTTTCTCTGAACCTGTGATGCTATTTTAATGCTCTCTGCTTAAATGTCTGTTCAAATGTATTGCTATCATCTCTTTTCACCCTCAGAGAGTTCCCTCTCTCTCTCTCTCTCTCTCTCTCTCTCTCTCTCTCTCTCTCTCTCTCTCTCTCTTTCTGCTGAGATCCACAGAAAGGCATATAAAAAGCATGCTGTTATTCTGTGGTAATTAGGCCCCGGAGAGGTCCGGAGGAACATGGTTTTACCACATTACCTTGTAATGAAGGTCTCAGAAGTATAATTAATAACAAAAAAAATGTATCCATTCATCTGTTTCACATAAGCCTTTTAAAGTTCATATAGGAACATAGGAAGTTGCCTTATAGCATGTTGGACCAATGGTCTTTCTAGCTGAGATTGTCTACACTGGCTGGCAGCAGCTCACCAGGGTTTTGAGTTGGAGTCTTCTTCATCTCTACTGGAAGCCTGAATCCCAGAACTTGGGCCTGCAGAGTATGTGGCTTTCTGCTGAGCTTTGGCATATAACACAGCCTTATATAATTCAACAACTTTGCTGAAGCCTCCCCAGAAAAAGCTCCACAACCTTGGGGGTCTTCCTCACCCCCAAAGCTCCACAACCTTGGGGGTCTTCCTCCCCCCCAAAGCTCCACAACTTTGGTCAATCCAACGGGTAGATCACTGCCAGTTTTTTTAATAGTGGGAGTAGATCTCAGTCTTTTGGGAGTTGGACATGCCTGGACTAGATGATCCTCATGGTCTTTCTCAACAATTCTGTGATTCTATTATCTTCATTAGGGACGCAGGTGGTGCTGTGGGTTAAACCACAGAGCCTAGGACTTGCCGATCAGAAGGTCGGTGGTTCAAATCCCCACGATGTGGTGAGCTCCTGTTGCTCGGTCCCTGCTCCTGCCAACCTAGCAGTTCGAAAGCATGTCAAAGTGCAAGTAGATAAATAGGTACCGCTCTGGTGGGAAGGTAAACAGCGTTTCCGTGCGCTGCTCTGGTTAGCCAGAAGCAGCTTAGTCATGCTGGCCATGTGACCCGGAAGCTGTACGGCAGCTCCCTCGGCCAATAAAGCGAGTTGAGCGCCACAACCCTAGAGTCAGCCATGACTGGACCTGATGGTCAGGGGTCCCTTTACCTTTACCTATGATCTTCATTGTACAGCTGGTTGACTGTACATCAGTCACATGCACCAAAGAAGTGTAGGATCTGTACAGATTTTGTGATTCTCTGAAACAACCTTCTGCTTTTTCTTTGAATACCCAAACCTCTTTTAATCCCCTCACCCCAGGAAGTAAGGATATATTCATTGTTATTTAATAACACTATGAAATGTGGCTGATGCAGAGAGCTTAGCAGCTGTAAGGCCAGAGAAAGAAGGATGCAGATGGATGGAGTAATATTAGCAATAGGAGTTTGATGGTGTTGACGGGGAGGCTATTTATTTTTCTGCCTCTTTGCCAGCCAAAGTGTTTGAGTGCACGAGAAAATCTGAACATATTTGAGCAAGCTGCAAGCAAACAAATCTCTTCCTTTATATCTGCAGGACTAAGAGCCACAATGTTTGCAGATGGTGTCAATACGGAAAAATCAGCTCTCATTGTATGTTTTCACAGAGTTGGCTTCTCTCCCCCCTACGGCTGGTTTCTTGAATTTTGGCACCATGTTTCACACCTCAAGGCTTTAAAGAAACAAAAAACGGCATTCTTACTGTCGTTGCTGACAAAAGCCTCACACATCATATTGTCAAAAAAAGTTAGCCGCGTTACTGTATAGCCTGGCAAACACCTGTTCCATTAAAAAAAAGTCTTTTCTGTTCATGGAAGAGGAGAAGCTGGCACTCACATGTGTTGGTGTGGAAATGGGATGATGTAACATTTCCATAGGTCCTGTTTGCTTTCTGCGGGATGTGGCGCCTTGCTTTTTGAGAGATGTATACCTTTTGTTTTCTCCATAGTGCTGCATGTTGTTGTTGTTTAGTCGTGTCCGATTCATTGATTTTTATCCACCCTGGGAAGCACTGATTCTCTCAGCTGAGTCTGTGACAGATACTTTGCTTTGCATTTTGGCAGGTGATATCACCGGGGCTGGTGTGACGGGGAAAGTAACTCGCTTGTCTCGGTGCAACCAAACCGTCTTCGAGGATGCTGTGAAACTTACAAATGGAGAACCACCAGATAAAATACACATCCTTAGGGTATGGAACTAGCTATACACAGGATTGGGTGGTGGGGAGGAGGAGGTAAAAGTTATGGGGTTTTGCTTGGAGCCCTGGATTTCAGGGGTGAGTGCAGACATCACATTTTTAATGTGCCAGGGCTGTTCTTGAACCACCCTCTCAACATTCAGTGCGAATGGGATCTAGGGGTCTAGTTGTTGTTTAGTCATTTAGTCGTGTCCGACTTTTCGTGACCTCATGGACCAGAGCACGCCAGGCACTTCTGTCTTCCACTGTCTCCCGCAGTTTGGTCAAACTCATGCTGGTAGCTTCGAGAACACTATCCAACCATCTCGTCCTCTGTCGTCCCCTTCTCCTTGTGCCCTCCATCTTTCCCACCATCAGGGTCTTTTTCCAGGGAGTCTTCTCTTCTCATGAGGTGGCCAAAGTCTTGGAGCCTCAGCTTCAGGATCTGTCCTTCCAGTGAGCACTCAGGGCTGATTTCCTTCAGAATGGAGAGGTTTGATCTTCTTGCAGTCCATGGGACTCTCAAGAGTCTCCTCCAGCACCATAATTCAAAAGCATCAATTCTTTGGCGATCAGCCTTCTTGATGGTCCAGCTCTCACTTCTATACATCACTACTGGGAAAACCATAGCTTTAACTATACGGGCCTTTGTTGGCAAGGTGATGTCTCAGAAATAATGGGATGCTTCCAGTGGCAGACCTAATCAGAGCAGTCCAATGGAAGTTCATAGAACCAACTAGGGCGCCATTTGCATTCAAAGCGGCACCATCATACCACTTTTAATAGTCATGGCTTTCCCCAGAGAATCCTGGGAAGTGTAGTTTGGTAAGGTTGTGGAGAGTTAGGAGAGCCCTATCCCACTCACAGAGCTATAATCCTGGAGTGATTTAACAATCCATCCCTCTTCTCTAAGGGGTAGCTCAGTCGGTAGAGCACAAGATTCTTAATCTCAGGGCCATGGGTTCGAGCACCACGTTGGGCAAAATATCCCTGCATTGCTGGGGGTTGGACTAGATGACCCTCGGGGTACCTTCCAGTTCTGCAGTTCTCTGATTCCCTTGGAACCTGGACTGAACAGCCCTTCAGACAGAAGACAGCTTTAGATAAAAGACCGTACTTTGAGATATATGATTTTTTCAATTTTTAGAAACATCAAATAAAAACGGAAAACAACACATATATCCCCTTTGACTTCGCTCCCCCCTTTTGTGTATCCTTATGTTATGATTTCCCCCCTGCATCCCCTTTATAATTCCAATTTTTAATAAATCCTTAAATATTCCTTCATTCAGATTTTTAACTGCAAGTTTTATATCAATCCCACTAATGCATTTAATTGTATGCACTAGTTTTTCATATATGTTATATACTTTCCCCATTCTTTATTAAAAATTCTTTCTGGTTTCTAATTCTTCCCATACATTTTGCCACTTTGGCCTAGTCCATTAACTTGGTCTGCCATTCTCCCTTGGTCAGAACGGTATCATCCTTCCGTCTCTGGGCTAACAAAATCCGGGCAGCTTTGGTCATATATATAAACAGTTTCACCGGGCCCTTCGATATCTTTGCACCTCATAGAAATGTAAAGTATTGTAGAGAAATGTAAAGTATTGTAGAGAAATGTAAAGTATTGTAGAGAAATGTAAAGTATTGTAGAGAAATGTAAAGTATTGCACTTGGGCAAAAAAATGAGAGGCACAAATACAAGATGGGTGACACCTGGCTTGAGAGCAGTACATGTGAAAAGGATCTAGGAGTCTTGGTTGACCACAAACTTGACATGAGCCAACAGTGTGACGCGGCAGCTAAAAAAGCCAATGCAATTCTGGGCTGCATCAATAGGAGTATAGCATCTAGATGAAGGGAAGTAATAGTGCCACTGTATTCTGCTCTGGTCAGACCTCACCTGGAGTACTGTGTCCAGTTCTGGGCACCACAGTTCAAGAAGGACACTGACAAACTGGAACGTGTCCAGAGGAGGGCAACCAAAATGGTCAAAGGCCTAGAAACGATGCCTTATGAGGAACGGCTAAGGGAGCTGGGCATGTTTAGCCTGGGGAAGAGGAGGTTAAGGGTTGATATGATAGCCATGTTCAAATATATAAAAGGATGTCACACAGAGGAGGGAGAAAGGTTGTTTTCTGCTGCTCCAGAGAAGCGGACATGGAGCAATGGATCCAAACTACAAGAAAGAAGATTCCACCTAAACTTCCTGACAGTAAGAGCAGTTCGACAGTGGAATTTGCTGCCAAGGAGTGTGGTGGAGTTTCCTTCTTTGGAGGTCTTTAAGCAGAGGCTTGACAACCATATGTCAGGAGTGCTCTGATGGTGTTTCCTGCTTGGCAGGGGGTTGGACTCGATGGCCCTTGTGGTCTCTTCCAACTCTATGATTCTATGATTCTACTCCTGTAGAGCAGGGCACAGGACTAACCTGTCCATTTCTGCTTCTACAAGTCTCCTCTGGACAAGTGGGAGGCCAGGCAGAGCTTGCTGAATCCCAGCTACTACAAATCATGCTGAAACAACTCGGGCAATTTCCAAAAGGCCCTTGAAACGGTTGCCAGTATTACCCTGTTTATGTACATACTGGCTGAAGCCTCCTCTGAGGACTCCAGTGGATTAATACTCCATAAGCTTCTTTTTCCGGAAAGCCTGGCTTGGTACATCAATAAGCAAGCTGTTCAAATAGTTTCGTTTGGAAAAAATAATAATATATATTTTTTTAAAAAAAAGAGTTTAAGCAAACATGCCTGTAAGTCTCAGGTTTTTCTTCGGACTCTTTCAGAACCGATGCACAGCACACTTGGACTTTTTCCATTTCCCCATGTGTTCTGTGGAAAACAGGGAAGCTGTCAGGAAGGTTCACGCCGAGGGCATCCCTGGAGCACAGCTGCAGTGCAGACATCTTCAACCTGTAGGAAGTCCTCTTCGACACTTGATTTAAATGTTCTTTGAGAAAACATAAAACCATTACTTAGATGCTCTTGGTTCCTCTGCTATCCAGCAGAAGCAGAATTTGTTCGGAGATCAAACGCCCTGCTCGGGCTACTTCTGGATCTGGCATGATGCAAGTCAGTGTTCTGTGCAAAGGGAAGGACCCTCCAAAGTCTGCATCAGCCTGTCTGTTCAACCGCCTTGGCCAACCTGGTGCCCTCCAGATATTTTGGATGTTGGCAAATCCAGACGAAAATGGGAACAGGAAACTGCCAGTGCTTGCTCGTTCGTCCCAAATCCAGGATGGAAATCAATCCAGCGTAAAAGATTGGCATTCACTGTCACTGCTGCTTTTTTAAAAAAATATTTTTATTAAACAGTCTCAACAAAACTAATTATCAATCCAAATATTCAATTACATTTTTGCCCCTTTTTATTCCCTCCATCCCTCCCCCCGCCCAGAGACTTCCCTCAGTTCCCCTCTCTGATTTGTTTGCCCATATTATTCTCTGCATGTTAGAAGTTGTACATATCATTACCTTATCTGCCATATATCCTATTAATAAATTTGTGGATGTTTATTCAAAACTTGTCAAGGAGTCCAAATCATTTTTTTTAAAAAATAGTTTGTCAAAAGTTCCCAATCTTCCTTGAAGTCACGATTGTCCTTCTCACGTAATTCATATGTCAACTTTGCCAGCTCTGCATAACTCATCAGTTTTTCTTCCCATTGTTCTTTCATTGGGATTTCCTCCTTCTTCCATCCTTGTGCTAACAAGACTCTTGCCGCTGTTGTGGCATACATAAATGAATACTTTGTTTTTCTGGGCAGGTCTCAATTGATGCTCAATTGATTATGTTGCAGTTGCCTTTTGTTGAAGTGAAGAAGGTGAAGTAATGTAATGACAACATAATTACACAATGTATGCAATTTGCCTAATTAATTACGTACATCACTTACATAATTTTACCCTAGAGACAGATAATGTTGTTTTTGGATGAAGTAGAACAGCAGTGGAATGGAAACAGTGCTGCGTGTGATGGATACAAGGTGGAACAGAAAAGGATGCCTTCTTAGACTCCTGAAACCCCACCAGCCCCAGCCAGCAAAGCCATGCAGGTGGCTATTGTCCTCCAATACCTTTTGGAGGGCACCACTTTGGTAAAAGCTGTTGTGCACTAAGGGCATCATTGCTGATTCCTCTCCAGTTACATCTACCAGCATGAGTTTGACCAAACTGCAGGAGGCAGTGGAAGACAGGAGTGCCTGGCATGCACTGGTCCATGGGGTCACGAAGAGTCAGACACGACTAAACGACTAAACAACAACAGGCTCCATATTTTCCCAGTCTTAAATTCAGTTTCTCTTATTTCTGCAACAATTTGTGATTTTTTTTAAAAAAAACTCTGCATGAAAATTAATCAGCATATTAGTATGAATTTCTCTGAATAATCACATTTTTATATGTGCACTTTTGCCTAATGTGCACATTTTTGCAAGCCATTTCCCATAATGAAATGCATTTCTGTATGTTATTTTCATAAGGTGTTCATTTTTTATGTACACCCCTCTCCCAGTCTATGCATTTTTGTGAACATTGCTTGGCTGCGGAGCTGCATTGCAAAATTCAGAAAATTGTGTATTTTGGCTGTGTTTTGGTTCTCATATTGTTTGGGAAAGTACAGATTTGGAAGATTGGCCTTTAAATGCGAACTGAACCGAATCGCTTCCCCTTCCCTACGCAGTAGTCAAAAACCAAGGGGAAAGAGGTGTGACATCAGTATGTGACAAAATCTGGTTTGGCACTTCTGTGGACCACTCAAAGTGGTACTGGAGGCAGGAGACACCTCCACCAGCAACTTTCCACTTCTTTAATGGCTTCCGCATCCCTACTCTGAATACTGGCATTAAGTACGGTATTCTTTCTGCTCTGCAGCCCTTACTCTCTACCCTCTTTGTGGCATTGCTGTTTTTCCTTCATGCAAAAAGACAGTGAAGTAAATTGCATATATGGGTAGCCTGACGTACAAGCAAGAGAGAGTCCTATTTGCTGCCTTTCAATTTGGCTTATCTTTGAACCCTAAACTATATTTCAGCAAGCACACTTTGCTTCAGTAGTTTTCCAGCTGGTCATTTCGGGGGTGAGGGGGGAAATTCTCTGATCCGAAGTGTGTGGTGCTAGTTGCTCAAGGCAATGCTGTTTAGCCTTTAATGTTCCCCATCGTTTCCCACTTCCAGTGCTCCTAATGGCCAGATGCTCTCCTGCACTTCAAAGGAATTTTGGATTTTAAAAGGAATGGTGAGTGTTAAAACACTGTAGCTGCTCTTTGATCCTCGTTCACTTTCCATTTAAGTCACATTAATCAATTATTTCCCCATTTCTTTTGCCCTTTTCGGCGGGGCGGGTGTGCGGGGTTTGGGGACAGAAATATGTTTTGATTTAAAGGTTGCATAGTTCAAACTGCACATGTGCAGACCTAACAAGGCTAGTATATATCTTTACCAAGAGCTGAAGATGTCAGTTACTTCATCAGTTTCACTTCAGCTGGGGGCACTTCCAGACTGTGGCTATTTTCAGGTGGGATTCAAACATATCCCGGCAAATTTGGGGTTGCGCAATTATAGTTGACTCTGAGGTCTTGCGCAACAAACCCATTTCTCCCCCAAACTGGACTTTTTGCGATAAGGAAAGCAATGGTGAAATAATTTGGAAACTGAGGGGTTAATCTTTGCTTTGACACAACAACATCGCAAACGAATTGGGATGAATGCTCATTAAATAGCCAACATGGTTTGACCTCCCTGCAAATAAATCAGGATGAACGCTCAATAAACAGGTCATCTGGAAGGACCAAGAGTAAGATGCTAAACTATGCTAAACCATAGTTTAGCCTGTTCAGCTACAATACTTACTGGAGTGGCCACCATCCCTTAGCTTAACTTACCTCACAGGGTTGTTGTGAGGGTAAAATATACCTGGGGGTGGCCAAGTATGCTGTCTTGAGCTCCTTAAGAGGATAAAAGTGTATGTAAAAGAGCATTTAAAGGCAGATCAGAGCACATCTGCTGTCACCGGGTGATAGTATTTCGAAGTCCCCCTGGTATCAGTGGCAAAGTTTTAACCACATACTTTACATTCCCTTTAAAATCAGTGGGACATACAAGTACTTCACTTTGGCTATCCATGCCTAAGGCTTGTCAATTTTCAGAACATGCTGGGCCAAAGTACTTTCTCTCTCCCCCTTTTTAAAAAGTATTTGCACAGCTTGTGGAAATTACCCGACATGAAATTAAATCCATTAGTTTTGTAAGTTTGCCTCTGCCAGCTCCTTTCCCCACAGTCAACGTCTTCATTGCAAAATAAGCAAAACGTTTGTCTTATTAAGTTCTAATGAAAGGGGGACATGAAGCACAGGAGAATGTAGCGCCTTCCACCTGGTTGTTTGGGTCGCCTCTCTTAAATTTGATCGGTCGGCTGAGCGAGTGGCAAAATGCTTTGGCTTGTTGGCTTATGATCCCAACCCGTTTTACTTGGAAAGCCGAGAGTGTCTTAATATACAGGGGCAGAGAAACTTTTTCAGACTGCTGCCAGTCAGAGTAAGCAATTCTGGGCTAGATGGACAAATAGCCTGACCTGGAACAAGGCAGTTTCTCTATGGGTGCATTCAGACATGGGGATTATTGTGTTAGTTTCCCTGGCTATAACACTAATTCCCTACTCTTATTTATTTATTTTTCTCTATTCCCCATCCCTCCCCCTTTTGTTTGGTCAGAAAAAGAGAAAAATATACTTAGTTTGGTTTAAAAAAGGAGGAAAGATACTAAGTTTTTTATTTTTCTCTATAAACCTTAATTCAATTTATTTTAAAAAAGAAGATGGAGAAAGCTTGTGATTCAAATTGCAAGAAAGGAGATGTGGCGATCACACAGGGTCCCCGGACGTTTCACCGTCTATTGATCCCTGTGCCACCACTTTATTTCTCGCTGCCACCACCCAGGCCCTACCTGGGACAGTACTGAGTCCAGTCATGTTTGAATTGGAACATAAACTTCTATTTATTTATTGCAGTTTAACAAGCGTGTGGTTTCATAAACGGTATCGGTCAATTACAAACATGGGGGGCCTATCCAGACCTATAACTTCGCTACCTGCTCTCACTCACTAAACCACCTCTCAGATATTTCCTTGTCTTCCTAGCTCCTAACTGTTCCTGACTCAGCTTATTTCTCTACACTAACTCAACCTACCCACAGACTCTATCCCAATTCACTCCCACTCCAACCAACCTCCTAATGAACTCCTCCCTTCACCCCCTCCCAGAGCTGGTTTTATAGTCCCTCTGACTCCACCCCCCTGGGTTCTGATTGGGTAACCTGTTTAACTATTTCACCTCCAGCACTCTCATATGTTAACGTCACAGGAGATATCAGCTAAACATTAGGAGGAACTTTCTCATGGTAAAAGCCGTGGAATGGACTCGCTCACAAGGTACGGGAGGTTTTCAAACAGAGGTTGGATAGCCATATGTCATGGATGCTTCAGCTGTGATTCCTGCATTGCAGGGGGTTGGACTAGATGTCCCTCAGGGTCCCTTCCAACTCTACAGCTCTATGATTCTAGGACTGAAGCTGCTACTGTGAGCGATGTTACCGAGACAGAAACCAAACTTGCCAGCCATTCAGTTTCATGAGTCTCCCTGATTTTGCTTTTTTCATCTTGTAGTAAATGGCTTCCATTCACATCAATGGGAGAGGAAGAAAAAAGTAGCAGATTGCCTGCTCCCTCTGGAGTGGTGCAGGAGGCCCTACACACCAGCTGCATGACCTAACTAAACCATGGAAAGTCAGCAAACAGCTTTTTATATAGATGATAAACTTTGATAAGTCTGGCTGCTAAGTCTGGATGGCTCAGAGCTAGCGTCTTGGAAGCAGACCTTACAAGAACTTACTTCCTTTGCCAGCAACCGAGCGGGAGGTGCCTGGATTAGAACTTACAAACAAAGCCTTGAATCGATGTTTTGGTGTCAAAGACTGGCAGTATACAACATCTTAACGGTGTTGCTTTTAGGATCCATTTTGGAACACGAGCGCCTGGAGGGTATTGTTGCAATATCCGTTGTGGTTATCTTGGCTCTACTCCCATTCAACTTGTGAGGGATGCACAGTCAGAAGAAGGAGTCTAAATCTCTTGCTCCTGAGATATTTTAATAGTTGGTGACTAGGGGTTACATGAGCAACACTCATAGCCAGTGTGTTGAAAAGCACACACCGACTTATGTACAGTGCGTGGTTAACTTGAGAGATTCACAGCTGCAAGATGGGGTGATGACCACAAGCACAGATCCCTTTAAAGAGAGGATAGGCAAATTCAAGGAGGGCGGGAACAGTAGCTAAATGACATGGAGAGGCAGGAAAAGTATGCAATTTTTTTTTTGGGGGGGGAAATAGATTCCTGAAAACAACATGCAAAAATCATTGTACAGTGGTGCCTCGGGTTATGGGATGTGGGTGGTGCTGTGGGTTAAACCACAGAGCCTAGGACTTGCTGATCAGAAGGTCGGCGGTTTGAATCCCCACGATGGGGTGAGCTCCCGTTGCTCGGTCCCTGCTCCTGTCCACCTAGCATTTCAAAAGCACGTCAAAGTGCAAGTAGATAAATAGGTACCACTCTGGCGGGAAGGTAAATGGCGTTTCCGTGCGCTGCTCTGGTTTGCCAGAAGCGGCTTAGTCATGCTGGCCACATGACCCGGAAGCTGTACGCCGGCTCCCTGAGCTAATAAAGCGAGATGAGCACCGCAACCCAAGTCGGTCACGACCGGACCTAATGGTAGGGGTCCCTTTACCTTTACCTTACCGCGGGTTATAGACACTTCAGGTTACAGATGCTTCAGGTTACAGACTCTGCTAACCCAGAAATTTACCTCGGGTTAAGAACTTTGCTTCAGGATGAGAACAGAAATCGTGTGGCGGCAGCGCAGCAGCTGTGGGAGGCCCCATTAGCTAAAGTGGTACCTCAGGTTAAGAACAGAACTCCGGAACGAATTAAGTTCTTAACCTGAGGTACCACTGTATTAGGGAAAGGTGCTTTGCAAGGAGGTGCAAAGTTGTATACAAAGAGGGGTGTATTAGGAGAAAACCACACTGGAATGCTACTGAATTTTCATGAGGCCTTTTTTAAAAAAAAAAACAAAAAACAACACACCTCATGTGGAAATGTGGAGAACTGAATTTAAGATTAGAAAAATGAGAAATGGAGAGAAATCAAAATCGACAGATGCGCTCATCCCTGCTTGAGGCTATACACACACATGCACATACACTACTCAATGCCAAATCCTGACAACAAACTGCAAGGGAAGGATGCCTCTTCGAAGTGTGGCTTGCGAGCTTCCCAGAAGCATCAGCTGGCCAAACACTGGGGTAGACTGAGTTTGTTCTGATCTAGCAGGCCAGTTCTTATCATGCAATGCCTTTGGCGTTTGGCTCAAGAAACCATCAGTCAATGGGCAAACCCTTTTGCATGCTGCCAAACCTATTTGGCCTTCCACCGACTGTACACATACATTAATAGACACCCCCTCCCCAGTGCTTTGTAAACAGGTTTCTCTCCCCGGCCCCTTTAAAGCAACCAAGAAGTGTAAGAGGTTTTGACACAGGCTGTTCTTTCTGAATGCACTTAGGCATATCACACAGTACATCATGGCCAAACCTTTCCATGCTGTTCCTTTCCCAGGAGCCCTGCTTGCCAAGCACAACATGGTCCGGGTGGTGGGGAAAATAATCAGGAGGAATCGGGTTTTAACCTAGATGTCTACCCTGCTTGGCACTGTGCACCCTGTGCATAAATCAACAGGATCTGTCTCCAGATTTCCAGTTTGCAGAATGCTAAGAGAGCAGCACCAGCCTTTGGATTGGATGGTATTTGCTGGGGGTTTTAGGGTTTTAAAGTCAAAGTGGATTTAGAACTGCCTGTTGTTTAACGTTAAGCTAGTTCTCTAAGCCACTTGGGACCCGGTTGGATAACTTGTAGACGCAAATCACAAATATGTACGAAGCAGCAATTGATCACCTTGGCACCAGGCTTCTGTGATCATCAGGGTCTTCACTCGGTGTAGCAATTCACACACACACACACACAGAGAGAGAGAGAGAGAGAGAAGGGGAAGAAGAAGAGTTTGGATTTGATATCCTGCTTTATCACTACCCTAAGGAGTCTCAAAGTGGCTAACATTCTCCTTTCCCTTCCTCCCTCACAACAAACACTCTGTGAGGTGAGTGAGGCTGAGAGTCTTCAAAGAAGTGTGACTGGCCCAAGGTCACCCAGCAGCTGCATGTGGAGGAGCGGGGAAGCAAACCCGGTTCCCCAGATTACGAGTCTATTGCTCTTAACCACTACACTACACTGGGAGCAGAAGAGGTTGGATAAATGCAAACATTTGCACAGCTGGGAGGGGGGATTCCTTAGGAAGAGATGGAACTCTGGTGACACTTTTACTTGTCGAGGCCAGCGCCAAACCTGCCTGCAAGTGATCTGAAGCAGAACAATTTCTATGATTCGCTGTGAGCAGTGAGTCTGTAGAATGGGAAGCAAGTACAGTGATCCTCAAGCTGACCCAGAATAAGCAGCTGAGAAGGCTCATAGCTCAGTGGTAGAGCTCAGTGGTCTGCTTTGCATGCAGAATGTCCTAGGTTCCATCTCTGGCATCTCCGAGTAGGCTTAGGAGAGAATGTTGGGAATCCTTCTGCAAAGAAACAGTAAGGATGTTTGTACCTTTAAGAACTGTTTCTGTGAGCTTTGGGCAGATTGGGTACAGCTGGTCATGACTACAAAAGGAGGGAAAGTTGCAGTTTGAACTTTGCCTGCAAGGAAAAACACCCACAAGCTTTGTTGTTTTGTAATAAACCTTTATTTGTTTGGTTTTACACCGGTCTTGTGGTGTCATAGCTTCTGTCATCTGCCACCAGAGGAAAAAACAGGGGCCTGAAACCCTGGAGAGATCCTATGGGGAAGCAATTACTGTTAACCCAGTTTAAATCTGTAGATCCCATAAGAACTCATCACCTGGAGAGACCCCTATGAGCAACCTGCCAAGTGCAGTGGGATCAGACTCAATAAGGGCTGGCTATTGTTTTGATATCTTGGGGGGATTTGATGGCAGGGAATTGAATTGAATTTTATTATTTCGGTCACAGACCAGTTCCAGCCCACATACAGTATCAAGGAAGTCATAAAACACAATAGGGATACATTTGAATTTGCAATTGGGTATAACAGGGACAATACAGATATAGCAACAGTTAAAAAATATATATGTTAAAACTTAGTCACTAACATATAACCCAAAATTATCATTTAAAACCTTAATCATTATGATAGCACAGCTTGTTCCCTAGGTTTTATGGCAATCACACAGAATTTGGCTACCCTTAAAGTGATCTCAGGATCCTTGTCCTCTACCAGGGATTTTAGACATTGAAGTTCGGATTCATTTGGAGATTTTTGCATAGCAGGAGTAATAAATACCAAGCGTATATCCCCGTAGAAACGGCAGCGTAACAAGGCATGAGAGACAGTTTCTACCTCTATCAAGCCGCAGGGGCAGATTTGTTCTGCGTACGGTTTACCCTCAAATCTGCCCTGCAATAAGGCAGATGGCAGCACGTTGTATGGCAGGGAAGGAAGTGTGTGGCTGTACCAGGGGCCAAAGCATCAATAAAACTAGAAAACTAGAGTTGCTTCTCTTTTGTTGATAACTGGGGTTCTGGGTTGGGTATATTACCCCATAGAACCCATAAATCAAGAGGCATTCAATGTGCCACTCCCTCACATAGTCACAGAACCGTAGAGTTGGAAGGGACCCCAAAAAATCATCTAGTTCAGTGTTTCTCAAACTTTGGTCTCCAGCTGCCTTTGGACTACAATTCCCACCATCCCTGACCACTGGTCCTGCTAACTAGGGATGATGGGAGTTGCAGTCCGAAAACACCTGGAGACCCAAGTTTGGGAAACGCTGATCCAGTCCAACCCCCTGGGATGCAGGAACCACGGCTGAGAAATCAGGATGAGAGATGGCCACCCAGCCCCTGTTTAAGACCTCCAATGGGGGAGAATCCCCCACCTTCAACTGTAGCCCACTCAGTATTGTCTGCAATGACTCTTCAGTGTTGCAGGCAAGGAGTCTCACTAACCTAGCTCTTCCTGCTGAGGTCAAGGATTGAACCTAAGACCTTCTGCATGCAAAGCAGGTGCTCTTCCACTGAGCTGCGACCCTTCTTCCTACCTTCTTCCGGTGCTTACCATTAATTATGTTATGCACGGATGGTTTCAAATGAATCAGCAGCCCAGCTGCACGGACAGGGGAATGCAAATCTCGCCTTCTTTTCCCAGAAGCTCACACAGCACAGAAACACAGCAACCTGCCTTTCAAATCCAAACCTGTCATTCCCCATAAATCAGTAGCCTGGCGAAATTGCCTACCCTATTCTGCCTTTGGTACTGATGAAAGGGAGCAAGCTCTCCGCATTCCCTTTCCTGGAGGCGCATACGACTGCCCCCTTTTAAAACAAACAAACAAACAAACAAACAAACACTTTACAACAGACCCAGCAATACGAAGTTATGCTTAGATCCTCCTGGAGCCGAAGAACGAGGCAGATACATGTGTCGATTGCCATCAGTCTGTATGGCTTTAAAAGAAATTCATGGAGAGTAAGGCTGACAAAGCTACTAAAAGGTAAAGGGACCCCTGACCATTAGGTCCAGTCGTGGCCGACTCTGGGGTTGCGGCGCTCATCTCGCTTTATTGGCCAAGGGAGCCGGCGTACATGTGGCCAGCATGACTAAGCCGCTTCTGGCGAACCAGAGCAGCGAATGGAAACGGCGTTTACCTTCCCGCCGGAGTGGTACCTATTTATCTACTTGCACTTGACGTGCTTTCGAACTGCTAGGTTGGCAGGAGCAGGGACCGAGCAACGGGAGCTCACCCTGCCGCGGGGATTTGAACTGCCGACCTTCTGATCGGCAAGTCCTAGGCTCTGTGGTTTAACCCACAGCGCCACCTGCGTCCCTGACAAAGCTACTATCTGGAGGCAATAACACTTCTGAATTCCAGTAGCCAAGAATCACAGGTGAGGAGAGGGCCATTGCACTCAGGTCTCGCTTGCTACAGGCATCTGATTGGCCACTGTGAAAAAGGATTCTGGGCGAGTTGGGCCATTGGCCTGATCCAAAAGGGCTCTTCATATGATCTCATGCAGGCATAGGCAAACTCCAGCCCTCCAGATGTTTGGGACTACAATTCCCATCATCCCTGACCACTGGTCCTGTTAGCAAGGATGATGGGAATTGTAGTCCCAAACATCTGGAGGGCCGGAGTTTGCCTATGACTGATCTCATGCATTTGGTGTTTGGTATTAGAAGCCTATTGATACAGCTCTTTTATTCGAAGAAGTGAGTTTGCTCATGCCTCCTTGGAATCGGGACTCAGAACTTGTCTTCAGGACACCCTTGAAATATGTGCCGTTGTAAGAGGTGCACTCTCCAAATGTCCAGAAGCACAAATGTCCTATAACACTGGGTTGGAAAGCAAAGTTGGGAAACCTGTGCCCCTCCCTCAAATGTGGTTGGACTCCAACTCCCATCATCTCTAGCCAGCATGACCAATGGATAGGGATAATGGGAATTGTAGTCCAGCAAATGCCTGGAGGGCTACAGGCTCTCCATCCCTGTTAACATTTGGGATTGCTTCCAGGACAGTTGTCACAACTTTTGGATAACCCAGATCCAGGTTTTGATTGGCACATAGCCTAGTGGGCTCACTGCAACACTTGTGGGCTCCCAGCCATGGGATTCCTTTCTTAAAAATAAAATAAAATAAATAATTTTATTTCAAATTTCAAAATTATACTGTAACACTCAAAGTTGTAACCCTATTCTACAATACTAATGACTTCCCACTAACCCATCCTCGATGTTTAGAATCACAATTACATACAATTACGTTTTTAAAAATCCAGTTTCATCCTTTTAAACAGATTTCTTACTGTTGTTGTTGTTTAGTTGTGTCCGACTCTTCGTGACCCCATGGACCAGAGCACGCCAGGCACTTCTGTCTTCCACTGTCTCCCGCAGTTTGGTCAAACTCATGCTGGTAGCTTCGAGAACACTGTCCAACCCTCTCATCCTCTGTCGTCCCCTTCTCCTTGTGCCCTCCATCTTTCCCAACATCAGGGTCTTTTCCAGGGAGTCTTCTCTTCTCATGAGGTGGCCAAAGTCTTGGAGCCTCAGCTTCAGGATCTGTCCTTCCAGTGAGCACTCAGTGCTGATTTCCTTAAGAATGGAGAGGTTTGATCTTCTTGCAGTCCATGGGACTCTCAAGAGTCTCCTCCAGCACCATAATTCAAAAGCATCAATTCTTCGGCGATCAGTCTTCTTTATGGTCCAGCTCTCACTTCCATACATCACTACTAGGTTCTGCTATTTTTTCCTTAGACTTCAAACCCTGCTGTGGACTACACATTTGAAAAGTTACTTTTTAAGTAGACTAGCAAAGGTTTCAAGTCCTCCTTGAATGAGTCTAAACTTGTGACTCTTATCAGCATTGTCAGTCTTGTCATCTCTGCATATTCCATGTTTTTCACCAGCCATCACTCGTGGGTAATTAATAAAGTGGCACACTTAATGTTCCTTTAAATATCTTCCCTAGAGGAAAAGCGGGGAGCATATGGCTCTCCAGATGTTGATGGACTACAATTTACATCATCACTGACTATTGGCCATGATGATTAGGGATGACGAGAGTTGGAGTCCAATAACATCCAAAGGCCACAAATTCCCCACATATTTTCTAGAATAATGCCACACAAGGGCCATTAGGGAAAATTTGAATGGCTACCAGTCAGGTGCTGGCATCCGTGCTGTTCTGTTTTCTGTAGTGGCGGCCATGTGTTTGTTACCCACAATGCACTGGAACATGTCTTGCTGCAGCCTATGGCTTCAGAGTTCTCTTCATCCAACATACGGAAAACTTAAGATTAGAGGAGGGCTGCTGCAGTTGCATCCTTGACCTTCCTTTTTTCTAAACACTATTGAGATTGTTATCTTGAAGAGCATTTAGTCTTAATGTATTCAATTGTACATGAAGAAGGATAATCTTAATAGCACTCATAATTTTTCGGGGCACTCAAAGCAGGATGATGACTCTAATCAAATGCCATTCTCCTAAGGGTACACAATCATTCGGATCAAGAAGAAGATGATCCCATTCAGTAAATTGGGTGCTCGGGATAATAATTGTGTTACAGAACTTTTAGACCAGCTTGTTTACATGTAAATCTAGGCCGAGGGTTTCGGGTAGTCTACTTAAAATTCTCTTTCTCTTTGAAATCTTGTTTGGTCTACCATTGTATTTTCCCATTACGAAACAAGAGCACAAACCCACCCTCTAGTAACAGTTAAAGCATAACTGCATTAGGTAATCTTAATATGCATTCTTGGTCAAGAACACAAAGATGCTGGGAGAGACCATGGACCAGAAACTCAAGAAGTTGCCTTTTGTGCTTCGCCAGTGACTTCTTCTGCAGCTATCGGAAGCCACCTCTGTAATGACGGCACATATTTCAGGAGTGAGCTTTGGTCCCAAATACAAGTTTTCAGTCCCAATTCCAATGAGGCCTGAGCAAAGTTAGTTCCTCAAATAAAAAAGCTGCATCAACATGCTTCTGCTCTCTTCCTGCTCCTGTCTCTGTTGGTCCATCTGTCTGAGCACATGGGCAGATGTAGAGGGCATGCCAGTGGCAGGCATGACTTTTGCACCTCCGCCCTGGGCCCTGGGCCTTTGGCGGGGCCAACCCCTAGATATGCCCCTGGTCAAATTAGTGGCTTCTTGTTACTCTTCTGTTCTTCCTGGAGAGAATCATCAACAGTCCTGACTAGCTCCTTCACTGGCATGCCCTCTACATCTTCCTTCTGATTGAAGCGTATCCTATGCCAGAGGTATACTCTAGTTCAAGAGTGTTAGAATATTTCCGTTCCACCTTAAAAGGGAGCAGGATGTTTGTGTCACAGCCTGCGTATTTCCTGTTCACAGGATGTTTCTGTTGTGTCTATGCTTTCGTTTTCTCTCTGTGCCTGAGACATTGAAGCAGGCAGTCATGTTTTCTTTGTTCTGACCAACGCTGAATAAAGTTGTAAATAATGCTCTCCTGCGTGCATTTTTCGCTGTGCATTATCTGCTGATAGAGCGTGCACCAGCTCTGGAATGTGGCAAGCTATTTCTGGAGCTCGTGTCGCTAATTGAATGATACTGCGTGTCTACGGGAGGTTGATGGATCGCAACGGAGACGACGTGGGGTCACAGTGGCGTAGCGTGGGGGTGCAGGGGGGCCCGGCCGCACCGGGTGCAACATCTGGGGGTTAGGGGGTGCAAATCCACGGGTTAGGGGGCGCAAATCCATGGGTAAGGGGGCACAAATTACTTGCCTTGCCCCGGGTGCTGACAACCCACGCTACGCCACTGTGGGGTCATGATGGACTCTGTCTCCATGGCAGTATCCCAACAAAGAGAAGGCATTGCCTAGGAAAAGTAATCACTAAGGTCTAGAACAGGGATGGGGAACCTCAGGCCTGGGAGCGAAATGCAAGCCTCTAGGCCAGGCTTCCTCAAACTTGGCCCTCCAGATGTTTTTGGCCTACAACTCCCATGATCCCTAGCTAGCAGGACCAGTGGTCAGGGATGATGGGATTTGTAGTCTCACAACATCTGGAGGGCCGAGTTTGAGGAAGCCTGCTCTAGGCTTTTGCATCTGCCCCTTGACATTCTCCGCAGGCCCAAGCCCCTCTTTGCTTCACAGTCCAGGTGCTTTTGCCTGACTGGAATGTGCCACTTAACTCCGATAACGCCGCTTTGCTTGTTTGGATGAAAGGCAGAGTGGGGTACAAATTGCAGAGAAGCAGATTTTGGCTAAAGTTTCAAAGAAATATCCAAGCAGGAAGAGCTGCCCTGGGAAGTTCCACAAGGGAGGCCCCATAGGACACACAAGGCTGCTCCCCGAAAGAGGCGGATGCCTGGTGTGTGTGTGGACCTTTCTGCACTCCCTTTCACCTGGAGAAATCAGAGGCAGTTTATCCAAATTCAGATTAGAAATGGGAACGACTTGCTCAGGATGAATGTTCATCATTGTGTGAATGCCCTGCAAACCAATTGCAACAAAGAAGAAGAAGAGGAAGAGTTTGGATTCGATATCACTACCCGAAGGAGTCTCAAATCGGCTAACATTCTCCTTTCTCTTCCTCCCCCACGATAAACACTCTGTGAGGTGAGTGAGGCTGAGAGACTTCAAAGAAGTGTTACTGGCCCAAGGTCACCCAGCAGCTGCATGTGGAGGAGCGGAGACACAAACCCAGTTCCCCAGATTACGAGACTACCGCTCTTAACCACTACACCACACCGGCTCTCACGAAGGCTCTGTAAATACAGGGCATCACCTAAGCTTCAGGTAAGCTCTTTGCAAGCAAATGCTCAATAAACTGGTCATTTTGAGGAGCTCCCCACGGCAAGAAAATATATGGCCCCAGTTACTTTTTTCAGTTATCTGTTTTGGGAGCGGAAGCTGGAGTACAGGAGACAGTTGGCGGGCTATGAGTTTACTTTCCTGACATGTGCAAGAATATTCTCTCACTCTGTTGGCAGGCCATCTGGCAAGTGAGCATGCAAGAACCAAAGTGCTGAGGCTGGAGACTCAGACATCTGTCGCTGCTGCTCCTCCAGGTACAGTGCAGAGCGTGTGTCAAAAAATTGATTTAGATTCATTCCTTTCTTAAACAACAACAACCTTTCGACAACTCAATAAGGAAACACATTTTTTTTCTCCTGCAGCAAACACACACTCCAACACAGCACCACCAGAATTTGTTTTATATCCACAAGGAATTCAGAGGCACCTTAAAACTGTAGTATGGATATGTTAGGGCTGAATTGTAGGCAGGTATTGAGCAGGATCCAGGACCCAGGAGTCACAGGTCAGGATCTGCAGGAGCCAGAGAACTAAAAGCCTGAGCCTCTAAGCCAGGGGTAGGCAACCTATGGCCACTCCCATCATGATGGGAAATGTGGTCCAACAATATCTAGAGACTTGATGTTGGAGAGGATGTCAACAGCTAGGTTCGTATCACCATATGTATTGAGAATACAAACCTGTGCAGTTATTTTGGGAAATGGTTATAGAAGAAGTTTTTTTCCTAGGAGGAGAGGAGAAGATCATTCCACTGTGTATCCTTGTGCTGACCGGGCAATCTCCTTAGTGCTACATCAAACGCAACTCAAATTCTGATTATGTGTAGCATTCATGCTGTACATCTTGATGTGTTGGTTTTTGTAGTCTCTTGTTTTCACTTTTTAACTTGGGTCAGCGCAGACAATCTGAAAAACACGAAATCCATTGTGCAGTGCGACTCCCAGTGTAAACAGGATGTGTGCGAACAACATCCATTTTGCAAAAGTCACGTTGTAGTTGTTTTTCAGTGCAAGAGATCCCATGGAATCAGTGTGTAAGCCCAGAGGCTGATCTGAAACCAATTTCCACATTAAAGGAACCCTTTAGGAAGAATTTGAAGACAACTCTGAACCTGATGCACAACGGTGGCATTCGCTTTAGGTAAACAATGCCTTCTGGATATATGATTACTCCTTTTCCCATGTATCTTCAAAGAGTGTAAATAATACAAGAGTGCCCAGGGCAAACTTCCTTTGATCCAGCTGCTTTTTCCCTGAAAAACATGTAACTTATTTATCTGGGAGCAGTTATAGCCATGTGTCTCACCACCTGCCCAAGAAAGTACCATTGCACAACAAAGCCCATGCAAGGAGACAGCGGCCCTGATAGATGAGAAGGCTCCAACTGGCTGGCTGTATTGTAAACCTCCAGCTTTAAAATAGGTTTTGACTTTACTGGGGCGCTGAGAACCTTGTCCAAACAACTGTCACAGGCATTGGTTATGTGCTCTGATGCTAAGCTTGCTGTTAAGAGTTTCACTTGGGAAAGATTTAACACCAGGAAGTTTCCATTGAGCTCTTGGGCCTGGCTATAGATGATGCATGACTCCCTTTGACTATTTTTGGTTTTCCTGGCTCACAATGGAACATCCTGAAATGTCACTAAGCCCCTTTGTTTATATTAGGTAAGGAGTGGCTCAGTTGTCTTTATCAAAACTTCAAGCTCCAGAGGAGAACTTGGCTTAATTTATTTTTTTAAAAAAATTGCCCGGGTTGTTAGATGCACTCAGGAGGGGAGAACTTCCCTCAGCTCAGTTTGGAAGTGGGCTGGTAAACTGCAAGTTCCCTTGGTCAGCACCCACGAAAACACAGTATGTTTTGTGAGAGTTTTCTCCCAGCTTGCAGTGCTTGGGCACGTACAGCAATGGTGCCATTGGAATGCGTATAATAGCAGTTTTCCCCGGGGATTGCAGTCCCCAGTGCCAGCCATGGCAGAGAGTCACAAGAAATTCACCCCCAACCCTATATGCGCACATTCCCAAAACAAACTCAGACAGGAACAAGAGGTTTTTGATAGGGACACAGAACAAGAATAACATAGAATGATTGCAAGAAACCGTCGAGGGAATTGACTTAGCCAGAGAAGATTCTTAATTTAATCAAGTGAAAGGTTGTTTCTTGAGTAGTCCAGTCGTGTAGTTCCCAGAGGTCAGTCAAGAGGTAAGGGGTTAATATTTGGTGCATGAGTCACGTCTAGGATATGAGATTACCTTTAGACATTTGGAAATTATTATTGCGACATATCCCACAACTAGGGATGGCTGAATCCATCCATTTCTGTTTCTCTTGCTTTCTCATTTTTTACAGCCTTAAGTTCGCTTCTTCACATTTTGCGCATTCATCTTTTCAGAACAAATTCTCTGAACAGGAATATTATCCATGCAATTTTGCCTAAGATTCACATTTTTTTTGCAAAGCAATTTCCTCTAAATGATGCATTTTCACCCATATATGCATTTGTTAAGCCCAGAGTATGTATTTTCATACACATAACTTGACTGGAGTGCTGCCCTGCAAAATTTGGAGAAGTGTGAATTCTGAAGCAAGTTCATATTTCAATTCTCATATTGTTTCAGAATGTTTGAATTAGCTAGGTTAACCTGTAAATGTGAACTGATTTGAAATTCTCCCCCCAAAAAATTCCTACCGACAAGATGCCACTGGGATGAATATGAATTAAAGCTTGTACAATCAGATTTTTTTGTTGACATTTGACACCTGTAAGGCTTAATGGTATTTATGCAGGGGCAAGCAATATAATGTCGGAAATGCAGGGAAAGAAATGCTCTTATGGAACACATCTTTTGGTCTTGCTCTAAAAAAACACACCTTTTGGATATATATAATAAAAAGAAATCAAATTCATGCTGTATAGATATTGCCATTCGATTCATCATGATAAATTTCCAGGAGAAATTCGAAAGCATTCCTGTTTTCCCAGGTATTTTAAGTTCCTGGCAACTCTGAGATAACTAAATGCATTAATGTTTTAAGATATGTTTTTAGAATGTTTTAAAAAAAAATTTAGAATGCTTAAAAAAATTGTGTATGTGGGCATAAACAAACAAACACACCTTGTATGAACTTGATAAAGTAAAAGAGTTTTATTTGGGGGGAAACAACCCCCCCAACATATATATGGCACAATTCACTAACAGGGTGAGAGTGAAGGAAGGCAGGGAACAAAATAATATTTCTATTAAGAAAACGAAGTGCTTTTGTCATGTAATAAACTGCAAGAAAATGCAGGACCATCTGTGCACATTACATGATCACGGAACTAACATAGTGAGAAAATATGAATTACCGGTACTCCATCACTTAAGACTGCTTCCTCAATCCAGCTTTAAAATCATATCTCCTGTAAGAAGACTGGAAAAAAATTAAAGATTATTTACAGAAATACTGTAAAATCAATGAATGTTAGAAAAATGTTGGAATGAAGTTATATGGCTTTAGCAGAAATGTTATAAGGAATTAAGTACAAATAGATTGTTAATGCATTAAAGGGAAAAATAAGGTTAGAATATGTTAAGATAAATTACAGGACAGAAAACAGAAGATGGAAAGGAATTGCTGAAACAGTTAACTGAAGTGGAATACAAAAAGGGAGGTGTGAGGAGGTCGCTGAAACAAGTGAATGAAAGATAAGATATTGAAATTATTGGATGTGTTTTTAATTGTTTTGTTTTGTTTTGTTAATTCAATGCTTTATGTAGTGCTTTTGTTTTTGTAATGTATCGTATTGTCTTGTTTAATTTTTTTTCTTCTTTTTGTAATCTTTAAACTGTTAATAAATATTATTATTTTTAAAAAATAAAGTCATATCTCCTGTATCGTCTCTCATGGGTCCCTGAGTTACCATATCTTTTTCATACCACAATTAAACCTTTGAATCTAGGACATGGTCACCATTACTTTGTACACATATCAGATGGAAAGAAATGCTTCCAGCTACATATTCCCTCGGAAACTCTCAGATCTAATCCCCAAAGAGTTTTGGGCCCAGATGCCAGAAAATCATGGAATATTTATATATCAGGTTTTATTTACAGATGCTGGTTTCCTGTGAGAAATACCAGCCGGTGCCAGATGTTACCAAGAAGGTGGCCAAGAACTGCAGAAATGGCAAAAAGCTTTAATGCATACTTCTAAATTTAGCCCCGTCATATAAATGAGATCGGTACTGGTAGCAAGATGTCTTGCAGTGGTTCAAGAATCATGAAAAAGACCAACAATGGATTCTGTGATATAATTCATTTTTCTTTAGATCTGGAACTCTCCCCCCAGCTAAATACTAATTGTCACCTAAACTCATATGATAGTATCCCACTGTTTCTGCATATTCCAGCTGTGTTGCCTCAGGGCTGTGCTATTTATTTCATTTATGAATTGCTTCCCACGAGGCCAGAGTGATTTACATGATAATAACATGCACAAAACAGTTACATATGCAAAAGGATGAAGCAATTGCGTATGCAAAACCAATTTTAAAAGACAAACCAATTATAAATATAAAAAATGTTTCAAGCGTGTACATCAAATCAAATCATCTCCAATACATATATCAACTAGGATAAAGATTTTAGGAGGCTTTCATCCAACAAAGTTGTCCCATTACGTCTCTGAAGGTTAAGCATCTTTTGGCAGGAGATTCAGAAGGTTATTCAATCAGTGACTAATCCTTTGGAACCTCAGTTTATGGTCCTAAATGGAGAATAGAAAGAAGTGACCTTTTGGGCACTTTAGAAATGAGAATCTGAAGCAAAACATGACATTGCTTGAGCCTGCAATACCTCACACAATAACACAACGGTGTTCAGACCTTTGGGATTTTTTTCCATTATACACATATTCTTACTAAGCAAGCTCAAAAACTGAAAGGACCTTGCAAAATAAATGGATTTATGAAGGTTACTTTTCATTTTTTATGAAGACAATGACAATGTCAACACCTCTTAAGCCTGAAATGAACAGGAATGTCCATATTGTTCACTTAATAGACTGTAATTTACACTGCATTTAATTAACAGACTAAGCAGTACATTGCTTTTAATGTACCCTATGCGAGGGGTGTGTGTGTGTGTGTCAATTTTCTTCTTTTTGTTTCTCTTTGTTAGTTTTAATTGATGATTTCCTGCTGAGACAAGTCTTACGGAGCGTCTATTGTCATTTGTTTTGGTTTATTTATTATTATTTTTTGCATTTTTCTATGTTCCATGTTCTGGAGCAAATTCTTTATATGCTGAGAAATCACTTGTTGAATCATTTAATAATAGAACAGAGTGCCCAACCCTGCCCAAGATTTTAAAGAAACAAGTGAATTATGTGGGTGGTTGTTGTTGTTTAAAGGAAAGTGCAATTTGTGAGTTTGGACCCACCACACACTCACACACAAAATCAAGTGGAGTCATGCTGAAGTCACATTTGGGTCCACTATCTTGATTCAAAATAGAACCCGGAGTACAAACATTGACAAACATCACCGTCCCCACCTCAGGAACCCTTCTGCCAAGTTTAGTGACAAGATCTCAAGAGGCGGTGGGCCCAATAGCAAACAGACAGACAGACGGACAGACAAATTTCCAAAATATATAGTAGATTATTTAATTTACCCCTTTCTCCCACAGCAGGAGAGAAAAAGGCAACCTACCCATTAGGGATTTGCTGAGACAAGACTCACAATAATATGTTTTTATACATATGCATCGACGATCCTACCAAATTTGGAATAATGTCTATAGAATCTGAAGAAGTGTGCATGCACACGAAAGCTTATACCCAAACTTAGTTGGTCTCTAAGGTGCTACTGGATGATATTTATTTATTTATTTCGACTGCGTCAGACTAACACGGCTACCTACCTGAGTCTACAGATCACATTACAGATTAGCTGTTATGATATCACTTTATGATGGGATATGCGAAGTTTCTGCTTTTTAAAATGAGTGATGGAGCAGGAAAAGCTAGGATGGCTATTTTTTTTTTAAAAAAGCATCCAATTTATTGTTAAAGCCAAACAAGACTTTAATTAGGAAACTGTGATCTGGAATTTGGCTTTCATTTGCCCATTATGTTGCTTTAAAAAAAAAAAAAAGAGAGAGAGAGATTATTTCTAGCAATTTGTCCCAATATCAACACTCAAGGTTTCCTTAAGCTGCATCACTATCTACTCTTGTGGTCTGAAGGCTTTGGGCAGTGACGCTGATTGGCTGAGCTGGCGCAATGGCTTGAAATGTTCTACCCCTGGCTGTCAGAGCGGATCACAATTGAAAGCTCATTGGGCTAACTGAGAACTAACGGTCTGTTACTGTACTCCGAGGCAGCTCTGTATGTTCATATGACTTGAATAATGCAGCTCCAGACTAGTTCTCAGTGTTTCCCATTTAAATTATAAGAAGGAAGAACAATTCTTTAGGCAATGAAATCGTACAGCAAAGTACAAGAAGTTCCCAAATGCTGTTGAAAAGGAACAAAGGAAAAGGGGGAAAAAAGCCACAAACATTTCTGTCATTTTTATAGCAACGCAGTGTTTGTGTCGTCAGTTAATGAATCACCGCTCCAAATGGCAAGTATATCACCAAGGGAGCTCAGCATGGGAGAAAGTCACATTCGTCATGTTGCATTTCTTTTAATACAGTGACATGTTTAGGCAAGAAAGGGGGTCTTGTGGTCAAAAATGTGCCTGGAGCTTTGGAGCGGGCCTTGGCCTGGGTCATGAATAGAGGCAAAACAGGCCAGAGGTTGGGTTGAAGGACATCAGGCAAGGAACATTGCCCAGACGGGAGCGTGGCCCTTGGGTCTCAAAACTAGCACCCCCTCTTTGTCTTCATTGGAAGAAGAATGCTCAGGGAGCCATTATGGACCTTGGGATCACAAAGGAATTGCAATAGCTGCAAAGTTTTAGGTAGCCCTTGTGAAATATACTCAGAGTCGAGAGTGGGTTTCATGCTCTTTATTCAGCTCATAGTGGTGAGGAGGAATGGAAGTTCCCCCAGAATGTCTGCCTTACAGTGGTACCTCGGCTTACATACGCTTCAGGTTACATACGCTTCAGGTTACAGACTCCGCTAACTCAGAAATAGTGCTTCAGGTTAAGAACTTTGCTTCAGGATGAGAACAGAAATCGGGCTCCGGCAGTGCAGCGGCAGCAGGAGCCCCATTAGCTAAAGTGGTGCTTCAGGTTAAGAACAGTTTCAGGTTAAGAGCGGACCTCTGGAACGAATTAAGTACTTAACCCGAGGTACCACTGTATATACATTATTTACACAATGAGCCCCATGTGATTGGCTAATTCCAGGATTCTCCTGTAGGCCAATCAGGTTGCAGATTCCCTTCCACCTGGAGCTGGATTGGGTGGCTCCTGTGGATCAACCAGACTGCTGCATTCTGGATCCTATTGTTCTAGGACTAATCAGACTGCTGCCTTTTGGATGATCCTATTCAACTCAGTACATAACACCTTGGCTGGGAAAAGGGGGGGGGTCAATGTTTTTCTGGTCTATATCAGTTTTGTATGTGTTTATTCCTAATTTTATTCCTGTTTCCATATTCATCTGTTGGTTGGTTGGTTGGTTTTTCCCATGGAAATCGTTAGTAAAAGGCGAAAGATTTATATGATCTGAAGAGAAACCTGTTTGTTTGGTTTTTTAAAAACAAACTCCAGGATCTGTATTTCAACAGAATTTTAAAATCGCAAAATACTATTTAAATGTACATTTTATTTCAACGGATGCACAATCTAAAATGAACTTTAACCTAAAATACACATTTTATTACCTTATTACCTTATTACTTTGCTACTTTTTCCTTTTCTTTTTACCCTAGAACAGTTATCGCAACATTTGGAGAAGTGTGAAATCCAAACGATAACTATGTTCCAATCCATGTATTAGTGTGTGAGACATTCAGTATGTTGAATTCAGCAAGTTTGCTTGGAAACGCAGTCTGTCCTAAACTCTCCTCCAACCCTAGCCGTTGGAATATTGCTACTGAATGTAATGAGAGCCAAACAGAGCTAGAGCCAGTGTGGTTATTTTACTGCAATGCTGGCCCCGCCCAAATGCAATAATTAATTGGCTGTAAAATGCAACTCCGACTGGTTTAGCATCTTGTTCACAGGGAGGGCATTTGGCACGGGAACAATGGGAGCTAGTGTCTGCAAATTGTCACCATAATTCCATTTCTGTTAGGGGGGCTCTTTTATTTAATTCCCTATTTTATAGGTGTTGCATAACAATGCCAATAAAGCAAGATGTATTTCATCCTGACACTTTGGGACTGCAGAACAGCTTTGGCAAGCTGTCAGGGTATTTGCAAAGGGAGGGGAGACTGGGGATAGAATCCAGGTAACTGGGCTTCTTTTATTGCACGGCAGCAAGAAGTTTTCTAGCAGAAGCTAATGTAACTAACATTTCAAATAGTCAGGTAAACCCAAATGTAAGACACGTTACAATTTAGCATTATTTGTTCTCTGTTATCACTTATTTTAAAAAGCACGCTCTTTTTTTAAAAAAAGCCCCTGGTGCTACATTGAAAACGGCACTGTTCACATTGCTTTAAGACTCCAAATCCTATGGTGCAGTGTGACGTACAGGGAAATTATGGTGCAGCGGAAGGTGTGTGATATGTTAGCTATGGAGACCTGGTCCAAATCCATGCTGAAAATGTGATGAGATAAATGTATGCCACCTTAAAGGTAAAGGGACCCCTGACTGTTAGGCCCAGTCATGGCCGACTCTGGGGTTGCGGCGCTCATCTCGCTCTATGGGCCGAGGGAGCCGGCGTACAGCTTCCGGATCATGTGGTCAGCATGACTAAACCGCTTCTGGTGAACCAGAGCACCACACGGAAATGCCGTTTACCTTCCCGCTGGAGCGGTGCCTATTTATCTACTTACACTTTGATGTGCTTTCGAACTGCTAGGTTGGCAGGAGCAGGGACCGAGCAACGGGAGCTCACCCCATCGTGGGGATTCGAAACTCCGACCTTCTGATCGGCAAGTCCTAGGCTCTGTGGTTTAACCCACAGCACCACCCGCATCCCGTATGCCACCTTGGGTGCCTTGAAAAGCAGGCTGGGTATACAGTGGACGCTCAGGTCGCAAACGTGATCCGTGCGGGAGGCAAATTCGCAACCCGCAGCGTTCGCAACCCACAGCACGTGCAGGTTGCGATTCGGCACTTTTGCATGCACAACCACTGAAACCCAGAGGTAGCCCAATACAGTACTTCCAGGTTTCAGCAGTCCGTAACCTGAAAAAACGCAACCTGAAGCATCTGTAACCTGAGGTATGACTGTATATCTGCTAAGAGAGTAAGTAAAAAAGAAGCACATATATACAGGCCTATGGGCACCAGCTTATAGAATTCACATATAGAGGTATCCAAACCGGGCTCAACTGAGATCACTGTTAGAAGCTGCTGGAATCAGTATGTGGCTGCCCCATGTGGTGAATGACTATAGTGCAAGTGGTAGCTTTCTCAGCAAAGGACCTTCTGGCAATGGACCTTTCAGTCACCCATCCAGGCTGGCTGTTGAGTCCTCCACGAGGTTTTTTTAGATGTGGTCATTGCACCTCATGTAAATATGCATTGCAGGTGAAATAGTCTTCTAACAAAGAAGGCTTTAAGTTTGTTTTACAATCATTTGCCACATGCGCCACTTCATGCGTAATTTACGTGATTATGTGCGCTTGTGGGTTATTGTAGGTAGGACACACCCGTCAGGGTCAGGATCTGAGCATTGTTCCAGAATCAGAAATGGTGTCATTGATGCGCCTTATCACATTCTGATGAGGATCTAACATTTTTGGTCATCTGGGCATATCAGGGACCTATAGAACAAGCCAAAAAGATTCTTTTGCAGAAAGAAACCAGATTTATTTTTCTACTCAACATTTTACATCCTTCAGGCTGGAATACAGAATAAGATTACAGCTGTTTTTTTATGAGTTATTACGTGGTTAACATCTTAAATGAATATTATCAATTTCTTTAAAAAATTATTTATAGTTTATAGTTAAAATATGGTCTCTTTAAGAAGCCTTTACGGAAATTATAGCCATCTGTGGTTGTACTCAATATGGCCTCTCTCTGTATAAAGAGGCATTAGGTTAATGGTCGTGATGACTGAATCCATTATGTTCCATGTTTCTGATCTACAAGAATACAGTATGTAAATTTATTGTTTAGTATGAGTGTTATGCTACTTGGTTTTGTATAAAATTACATCACGTTATGTTTGTTTATATAATCCAGAGAATGCACAGTTGACGAAGCCCAGTTGGGTGGAACAAGGAATTATCCTGGAATCCTTGTCTCATTTTCTACATGTGCCATTCTTCCAAAGTTTTTTGTCTGATACCTGCAGACAAGGAACGCTAGAGTTCTTAAAAGCATCTTCATGTGGAACACTACAAGATTGCTATAATAATCCCACACAGTGGATATTGCCAATATAAGAACTGAATAGATTGTATTTCCCGATCAATCTTCTGGACTTTAATTTCTCATAATATGTTTCGTTTATATGATAAGTTGGTCTATAGAACCATATATTTTGATATGATATGTTGAATCGCTTTTAAAAAGAATTTATATAGTTACATACAGCCTGTTACGTTGTTTGTGTTGTTATCAGTTGAGTCCTCCTGGGCAGGAAGGACTATGGAACTTCCTATTCCAGCTGAACCTTTCTTGATTAGCAAGCTTTTGCTGAACTCCGCTGGTGCAACTCTATAGGGCTGAGGTGTCTTCGACCCCCTCAGTATCTGTGGAGAGGGGGCTGGGCCCCCTCAATGTTGAGGAGGCAGAGAAGGCTGAGCACCAAATTGAGTGCAGCATGGCTTCGGTGGCCGGCTCCTCCAGGGTGCGAGAGAGGAGGAGCTGCCAGCAATTGAAGCCATGGTGCTCTGGACTCTGCCAACAATGCAACATTGTGTTTGTGTTGCACGTTGTGCACATGACGTCGCACACACGTTGCCCATGACATCATACACATGTGTTGTCCTTTGCGCTCATGATATCAGACACATGAATCACGAGTCACGTGCATGATACCACACACAACACAGGCCTCCTCAATATTGGGCACAAGTCAGCACCTCTGCTGAACACTGATGTGTGCCTGTGTCCTGGCTCCGGTCTTGACCCTTAAACCTGGTTTGACCTTCGATTGCTAGAATGGTCTATGGATATTGCAGAATACACAAAAAAAGTTTGCATTTCCTACAAAAGAGGCACAAAACTTTTGATTCCTGAGTATGCTAAAAGTTAAAGGGACCCCTGACCATTAGGTCCAGTCATGACCAACTCTGGGGCTGTGGCACTCATCTCGCTTTATTGGCCGAGGGAGCTGGCGTACAGCTTCCGGGTCATGTGGCCAGCATGACTAAGCCACTTCTGGCGAACCAGAGCAGCACACGGAAACGCCGTTTACCTTCCCGCTGGAGTGGTAACTATTTATCTACTTGCACTTTGACGTGATTTCGAACTGCTAGGTTGGCAGGAGCAGGGACCAAGCAACGGGAGCTCACCCCGTCGAGGGGATTCGAACCGCTGACCTTCTGATCAGCAAGTCCTAGACTCTGTGGTTTAACCCACAGTGCCACCCGTTTCCCTGAGTACTGTATGCTAAAGCTATTCATTGTTAGAAGGGCTATTCCCTCTTCACACTCGGAATTGTAGCTCTGAGGGGGGAATAGGGGTCCCCTCTTAACTCTCAGCATCCTTGACAAACTACAGTTCCCAGAATTCTTTGGGGGCAAGCTAAGGCTGCTATCAGCTGAAATTGTATGGTTTGAACATGGCCTTGTTCTGTGCAACCTTGGTGGGCAGGACTAGCGGGGTAGATCTTGGTTGACTATTCGTAAAAACCTCTTGTCAGTAAGTGCAGTGCAGCAACACAACCAATGACGTGTGATGGTATCCCCTTCCTGCAGCTCTTCAAGCCTGGGTTGGGCAGTCATATGTTGGGTACGCTGTCTCTCTGGATTTTCCTGAAACGTGCAGGAGGGTTGATCTAGGTTACAAGACCCTCTCAAACTGCAAGATTTGTGTCTTTTATCAGAAGCGAGCGATCAGCATTACTGAAGGAATGGAAGGGCAGGCAGAGTAGATTTAAATTTGAATAGGCACAATTTGAATAGGCAAATATTGAACAGCAAATATTGAATAGGCAAATGGCTGGAGCTAGTATTTCTCCTGTACGTTTCCTTTTATCAGTCATCACTCACAACAATAAAGTGGGAATCACTCAGATTACTTACTTAGAAGAAAGCTCACTCGCCCCACAGACGCGGGCTGCTTTTGTTAGTCAGCTAATAAAATCTGGGCAGTGCTTTTAAAACCATCTCTGAAACCGGGATGCAGACATATACGTGAAATGGTTCTTTGCTAAGAAAAAGTTACTTACGTATGAATGACAGATCAACTGCACCCGGTGCCTTCTTGCACATCTGCAGGTTTGTTAAAGGTTGACTCATGCACCACACATGCTTTTTACCTTTTAGGTGGGGGGATGGAGAAACATCTTTGTGCACTAAATAAAAAAGCCCACTGAATGGTGCCTCTGCTTTGACGCAGTCAGGACTCTCAGCCTGAGTAATCACTTATCCACCACCAGGAATTCTTGCCATAGTCAGACATTCCAGATCCATGAATAAAGAATCCGCCATGCCTACATCTGCCGGGTTTCACTGCAGATTAGCCCATAGCAGAGCTCCCATTGCAAACTACCGTATTTTTCACTCTATAAGACGCACCAGACCACAAGACGCACCTAGTTTTTGGAGGAGGAAAACAAGAAAAAAAAATTCTGAATCTCAGAAGCCAGAACAGCAAGAGGGATCTGGCTTCTGGGATAGCTGCGCAGCCTGCATTCGCTCCATAAGACACACACACATTTCGCCTTACTTTTTAGGAGGGGAAAAGTGAGTCTTATACAGCAAAAAATACGGTATATTATAGTCAATGATCGGAGGTCATTTCCTGGTCCTGGAGAACTGTGCGATGGCAGATCTGTCCATTTCAGGTTCTTTCAGTTTCTCATCTTCCAAACTTCAGTTTCATTCTCCATGTTCCACATCAGTTCAATTTTGTCTTTTTCTCTTTTGAAGTCCTCAAGAACATTTGCAAGCATTTTTGCATGTGGATTTCACAGCTAATATGGCATTTTTCATGCAAGTTGCTCAGTGCACACATTTTTACAACTTTTTTACAACACATTTTTAAACTTTATTTATTCATATTTTCTCCAATATAAACAATTCCCCTTAATGTGTGTGTGTGCGCGTGCAGGGGGATTGATATGCATTTTTTGTTTGATAAATGCACCACTGAATTCAGAGAAGGATGGATTTTGAAGGATGACTGGGTTTCAGTTCACATATTGGCTTAGGATTAAAATGTGATCCAAATGAATTTCTCCCCCATCCATAGTTAAGAAAATGTCCAATCTCTTGGGATCACTGAAGTGTGCCTCTCTTGAACCCCATCTGTAACACTGAGAACCACCCCACAGGGTCTTAGGATAAACATCTCATCTCTATTTTGCCACCTTTGGGGATGCCTCTATCTACCATGGATTGACTCCCTTGTTTCCTCCCTGTCCCACCTTAACAATGTGCTCATTCACCAAGATCATCAGATGAGGTCCACCTGGTGATGTCATGACCTGCATTAGTCCATCAAATGACAACCAGGAGGAGGGTCTCCTCTGTAGTGGCACCAGCATTATGGAACATTCTCTCCTCTGGATTTCAGCATCTTAAGACTCCAGTACTGGCAATTTATAGGAAATTGTTTTTGAAAAACATCTTAAGACTCCAGTACTGGCAATTTATAGGAAATTGTTTTTGTAATACTTGCCCATGGATATTTCTAAAGTAACGTAGGAAGCACAATGAATGAATGAATGAATAAACAAATGGTACCTTCAAAGTGCATGCTATATGCCAATTTAAATACAAATATTGAATATAAGCACCAAAGATTTCACTGCTGCGAAACAGAGAAAGCTGCATTTTTGCAGCGCTTTTAAAGCTATGATGGATGCTCAGCTGCCCTTGCTTTGTTTTTATTTTTAATGCCCTTGTTATCTGAATTGATTTCCTGTCTGGTTTGTTTCTCTAGTGAAGTTAGTCTAACTAGGAGCGAGAAGAGAGGAGAGCCGGGAGCTATTAAGCAATTTACTTTTGAATCCGTTTGTTGTTGATTTCCTATCTGTTTCATTCTTGGTCATCGCATGAGGTGCTTGAATGAATTAGGGGGAAGAGGTGGAGGAGGGAATCAGTACCATTCTGGAAAATACGTTAACAAAACAATTAAAGGTGTAGATCCCATTCTTGGGGTGCTGCTGAAGAGACCATGGATGCTGATTAGCTGCATCCTGATCTACATGATCCTAAGTGTGGAGAACGTCTGGATCATGGGGCAAGCTAGACATTTATGCCTCTGGTGTTATGGACAGATGTGCCCTTGAGCTGTGAGAACATCAGTAATTTGCCGGTTACAGATGGTAAGCTTTGGAGTGATGATAGATACTTCTGGCTTTTGCATGGCTTGAATGTTGTCTGCTGTACAAAGGAAAGAGTCATATCAGTTGCTCCACCCATTTTTCCTTCTGGCCCCACCCACTTTTGAATCTGGCTCTGTGCATCATTGACATGCAGATCCCAGAGGGCTGCCTAAGATCAAATGTGACTCTCTGGCAGAAAAAAAGTTTTCCTGCCCCTGTATTCTTAACGATGCACAAAAAGAAGGAAAACCCGTAAGATCACTTAGATTATCTGGGGAAATGTTACTCATGGCGCTGCGCCCCATGGAATATCACAGGGCAGCAACCTGAAAATGGACAGTTTATGCCGTTATCCCTGCATGGTGGCATGCCTTTCTCTCTGCCACATACAGAAGCACTAGCAGTTTTAAACCAAATTCATTGAAACCGAAGTACCAAGTGTCAGGCTTTGGGGAATTGGCTTCCTCCCCTGTGGCAGTAGATAAGATCAAACGAAAGGAACGTCTCACCAGTTAGATTCTTTAATAATCACAGTGAGAGAGAAAAGAACACATCACCTAGAAATGGCGGTGCTCCTAATTAAGGTTCACCCCCCCCAATCCCTATTAATCTACGTCACTCCTACGTCTTGTAATCTGAGCTTGTACCCTCTGTGCTTTCTGTTCCAAGACTTTCTGAACTCTTCTTGACTTTGGGGAGAGCAGTGGAAGAATGCTGCTCAACGATTGTGAATCTGTTAACCCCCTGTCTCCCAGTCTTCTTCTTCTTCTAGCTGTTCCCCATCCAGTATTTCCCAGCTTCTGCTTTCTGAACTATGCCCCTCTACAAACCAATGTTCCAAATCTATACTGTCCTCCTGCTCCTGGGAAGATTCGGGGTCAGGATCGGGGGAGGGGGTGGCTCCCACCATTCTTCCTCAGTGCAGCCCTCCTCAGCACAGTCCCTGACACCAAGACTCTTTGATGTCAGAGGCAAAGATGGTGTTCCCTCCCCATGCAGAAGCCAACCAGATTGGCAACTGAGTCATGCTTCAAAACACTGGTGAGAGGATAACCTCCCTGTCCTTCAAACTTGAGAGCAGCAAGCTAGTCTAAGGCAGGGGTTGGCAACATGCGGCCCATGGGCTGGATCCGGCCCATGAAGACTGTTTTACCAGCCCACGAGCCACCCTTGAACTGAGCCGCTCGCTTGGTGAGCCCCCATGCAACGCGCACGGCACAGGGACTCACGAACGGCACCGGAAATTGCATCTGTGCACACACAGATACCGGAAATCGCTTCTGCACATGCCCAGACGCTGAAAATCGCTTCTGCACAGGTGCGATTTCTGGCGTTGCACTGTGCTGGTCCGGCCCACGGATAATCTCTGTGGGAGTGATCCGGCCCATGGCTGGTAAGCCTTGCTGACCCCTTGTCTAAGGGATGGGTAGAACAGGCTGTACAGCCTTCACAACTCTGTCCTGCGATAGGGTGGAACAGCCAGTGGGGCTTAGAAGGAACAGCCAGGAGGCCGCCACCAACCTCCCTCAGCATTTGCCGCCTGAGGCAACCACTCCACTTTACTTGATAGTAGGGAAGGCATTTTTCTAACAGGCCATCATGATTCCCAAATACGCACCTATGCAATAGATACTACTGAGTTGTTAGTAATCGCAATAAGAAAACACAGGCAGTATTTATTTCTAGCATCATGAGAACTGAGGGTATTGGAAATCCCATTACATCCTGCTGCAATTTATCAGGATCTAGCAAACTCCTCCCCCCCCAATGGTGGTTTTCTTCCCTCCCCCCCCCAGCTTTCTAACACAGCTAATTATACCTAATGCCGAAATAGCAGCCTGCCAATGGTGATTGTAATTGGTTGTGTTTTGTTGCACATGATAGGTGGTTTTTAATTGTAGTTTTTGGAGATGGTGTATAAATGAGGTTCTTCAGCAGCTGAACTGACACCTGTAATTAGAGAATGGATTAACTGGAGCGGATTGAGCAATTGAGAGAGAGAAAATCTATTTATAACTGGAACCGGGATGGCAAACACACCCCTCCCTCCCTTTGCAGTTCTCTATTCCAGTGAAGTTCCCTGATCACAGCAACATTCCAGGCAAACCCATCTAGGCTGGTTGCAGAACTGGACTGTTTGGTATTCTGCATTAAGCTCTAGCAAAAGGGCAGGCAATGTGGTGCCCTTCAGATATTGATGGACCCCAGAGGAGCACAGCATACAAATGTATGAAGAGTTGTTGCTGGATCACTCCAAAGCCCATGTAGCGCAGCATCCTGCTCTCACAGTGGCCACAGTGGCCTATAGGAAGCCCAAAAGCAGAACCTGAGTCCAACAGCACTCTCCTCACTTGTGATTCCCAGCAACTGGTATCTGCACTGCAAGGCGGTAATCAGGCATCCGCACAACACGGCCAGTCCAACGAAGTTGATGTTGAAGAATCATAGCTTTGACACTGGTGATCTTTGCATCTTCCAGTACAGTGGCATTAGTCTTCCTAAGTGATGTGCAATGGAAGACAATCTTACTTGGCTACGAGTGATCGCCAAAAAAAGAAGAAAATGTAGATGCATACTACCTACTACACTGGAGAAAGGACACAGTGATTGTGGCTAGTAGACATTCATTTCCTTATCTTCCATGATCATGTGAGGGACTCATCTGGACGATGGGGCATTGCCAGGAATGAGCCAGCTCCAAGCAAAGGTTTGCAGCCAACTGCAGAAAGCAGCCAGGAACAGAAAGCCTTAGATGTTAGTCAGGCAGGGGAGAGCCGGCAGCTGCAGACTTCGGCTCTTCCTGACCTTGAGAGGCAAGCTGATATGGCAGTAGCTGAGAGCAGGCTAGAACACAGCCAAAGCTTGCCGGAATAGGCGTGAATAGATTCAGAGACAGCCTCTCAGAAAAGGAAGAGGTTGGAACTGATCCACTAAGTCTGAAGAGTCGGCGAATGGGAGGGCTGCTAGATAGGAAGCAAAACAAAAGGCGTAAATGTCATAAGTTAAATATCATCTGTCAACACCGGAAGGAGTCTTCAGAAGGGTCATCTTGAGTAATGATGTCGGAGGCTTTGTCAGAGCCGTCCGGAATGATCTGTTTGTTTTTGCAATAAATTCTCCTTTTTAATTACCTACGCTTACTGTGTTATCAAGCTGGGAACCTGGACTCCTGACAGGAGTGGTGGGAGGGAAACCCTTGAGGAGAAAGGCTCAGAGCCCAGGGATTGGGGGTGGACAGGCCCAGACAGAGGGGGGGGGCATATGGGCTACTTGGCACAGGCCTCCGATTCCAAAGGGGGCCTCGGTCAGCATATTTATCTATATTTTTCATTTTGTCTTTATATGCAGATACGGTTCAAGCCTTGAAATAAAATTATTTGTCAGCATAACTTTTGTGAAAATTATTTATATACTTACTTATTTATAAGACTTCAGTTATCCACAGCATAAAAAGGGGGGCACATTATCTACCTGGCCCGGGCCTCTGCCTGGCTCTGCAAGGCCCTGGGGATGGAACACTGAGGAAAGGTCAAAGGGGGAAGATTAGGAGGAGGTGCTGGATACTAAAGGAACAACAGGTTTTAGTGAGTAGGAGGAACCTGTGACATGGAGCGGTTCAGACTCTGAGACTGAAGCAGAGGAGGGGAGTCAAGAGGTTGCTGAGGATTCCAGGGAGTCTCCCTCTCTGGGCCTGCTTAATGCATCTCACAATGATAGGGTATGTTTTACTGCACATTACAGAAGGGAAATTCGTAACCTGGGGCTGCTGTTATTGGACAACAGGCCCCTCCCTCATTTCTTGTAATGTGCACTTCTGCCCAAAGAAACCAAACTCTCAGAACAATATGATAGCATATAAAAAATGAATTGCTGTAACATCAGATTAATGATCTCAGCTATGAAATCGAATAGGTCTTTGCACCAGAAAGATTGGCCAATAATTTTGACCCAAAATGCTTGCAATTAGTGCTTGTATCAAAACAACAGCCCCCCACAGATTCATTCTTGGCAGTTTATTCTCAGAAAATAGTAATTTATTGCTATCGCAAGAGTGTTGAGTTAATCAGCAACAGACAATATAGAGATGGAAAATGATTTCTAATATCATTATGTGTGTGTGTGGGGGGGGTTCCCCTTTCTAAACACCGTATTTCAAAATGTGAGGGTAAAAAAAATAAAAATAAATCACAGTTGCTGTAAACCTATCTGGCTCTTGGGAGACACAATGTTCAGATATCCATTTTGTTTAATCATATTTCTTTCTTTGTTTCAATGGAATTGCCTCACAAAATTGTCTGGAGAGTGGATACATAGCCTGTCTTTTTGAAATTCACTCTGTGCAGCCTACACATATAATCACATAAGCCCACCACAAATACTTTAAGTTGGCTTTATTCTGTTTTGTAAATATAAGCCTAAAATCCATGCTAGCCATTATATCTAGACAGGGTAATTGATAAGGTTCCAAATATTTGTTGTTTTTAATCCCTCACAAAGGGACAAAACGGGTGGGATCCAGCATAGAATCTTGCAGGCAGGGCAGAGAAGTCTAGGGGAAATCTGGTGGTTCAAGAACAGCCAGGATCATGCAGTTTTAATAATAATAATAATAATAATAATAATAATAATAATAATAATAAATTTATTTATTCCCCAGCCACTCTGGGTGGCTTTCAACAGAGCATTAAAAACAGAATCAAACTTCAAACATTAAAAACTTCCCTAAACAGGGCTGCCTTCAGATGTCTTCTAAAAGTCAGATAGTTGTTTATTTCTTTGACATCTGATGGGAAGGCATTCCACAGGGTTGGCACCACTACCAAGAAGGCCCTCTGCCTGGTTCCCTGTAACTTTGCTTCTCGCAGTGAGAGAACCGCCAGAAGGCCCTCGACGCTGGATCTCAGTGTCCGGGCTGAACGATGGGGGTGGAGACGCTCCTTCAGGTATATTGGGCAGAGGCCGTAAGTTTGTAACTTAAGGGTCAATTCAGTTGTCAGTAAGTAGACTGGCGAAGGGAGGTGGTAGTAGCGGTGTTGCTTAGCAACCAGGGAGGTGGCATGATCCTTAGTGAGGTAGCCTCTGTAGCTGTGACATAGCTTAAGCCCAAGAGGTGACTGTATGGCATGAGCACAGCTTCTGTGTGGTTGATACCTATACCACTCCAGTCAAATCTGTAAGAAGCAAAGACAAGGGTCTGAATTTATTCCACGTGGTTCAGGGATCCCCACACAAAAGTAAGAAGAAGGGACTTATGTGTAATCTTCCCCAGAAACACAACAGGCCCATTCAATAGGTTGATACACACACTATTGCAAGTGTTTATGAAGAAGGCATAAATGTGGCGAGCTTCTGTTCCAAAGTTAAGTTACTTATGGTTGTTTCAGCACAATAACAAGTTTATGACCAGCCAGTAGGAAATCTCACTGACTCACAATAGGAACTTGATTCAGCACTTTGTTTGGTAGAATGGTCAATTACTCATTTCAATTAGTTATTTCTGTCTTATTCCCAGTGGCCAGAGCTTGTTTCTTTCTCAACTGGAGAATGATTGAAGATCTGACAGTCTCGGTTAACAACGGCACATAAAGCATCCGCCATGCTGGTTGAACTTCTAGGAAACCTTGACAAGTGAGTTGGACGCTGCAGTTGATGGAGCTGATTACGTCCAAAGCACTGGAATTTCTGGTGACAGTTGTCCTCAGGGACCGTCACAAAGAAAAACTTTTCTTTTGGAAAAAGTGGGAGAAATGTCATCGTTAAACCATTTATCATGCTGTGCTCTCATGACGGAACATTTCTTGGAGGGTACAAGGAAGAACATTCTTGACATTGACAGGAGGCCACTTTGATGATGCAAACTGAGTTGCTCAAGCCAGCATCCCTATTCTGAGAAGTTATCAGACACATGAATTGCACAAATCTGCCATTTTTCACGCTGTGCTCAAGGGAAGCCAGAGCCTTCTCATAAGCTGATCATGGATTCATCAGTGATAACACAGGAACATAGGAAGATGCCACTAGGGTCCATCTAGCTCAGTATTGTCTACATGGACTGGCCGAGACTCTCAGGAAGGGATAGGCAAACTCGGCCCTCCAGATGTTTTGGGACTACAACTCCCATCATCCCAAGCTAACAGGACCAGTGGTCAGGGATGATGGGAATTGTAGTCTCAAAACATCTGGAGGGCCTGCTCTCAGGGGTTTCAGGCAGGGGTCTCCTCCAATTCTATGTAGAGATATTGGGGGTTGAAATGGGCACCTTCTGCATGCGAAACAGATGCTCTTCCATTGAGTTGTCTTCTTCTTGGCGATCACTCATAGCTGAGTAAGATTGTCTTCCATGAACACGGTTTTAACAGTGAGTCCGTAAGTGACTGTGGAGGCCAATTCTGGATCCACACATCCTTCTACAGTGGGGACATTGGTTTCCAAGCGGGAGTTGATCACGGTGTGGATTTGCCAAGCGTGCCTTCCTCTTAGCACATTTTCCCCTTTCGTCCTGAGTTTAAGTGTCTTTGAAGCCCATGGCAACTTTGGTAAAGGCTGTTCTCCAACTGGAGCACTCGCAGGCCAGTGTTTCCCAGTTGTCAGTGTTTATGCTACATTTTTTTTTTTTTAGATTTGCCTTGAGAGATTCTTTAAACCTCTTTTGTTGTCCCCCAGTATTTCGCTTTCCATTCTTAAGTTTGGAATAGAGTAGTTGCTTTGGAAGACTGTAAGCAGGCATCCGCACATGACCAGTCCAATGAAGTTGATGTTGAAGAAGCATTGCTTTGACACTGGTGATCTTTGCTTCTTCCAGTACACTGGCATTAGTTCGCCTGTCCTCCCAAGTGATGTGTAAGATTTTTCAGAGACACTATCTGTTAACAAACAAACGTCCATAAATATGGCAAAAGTAGTTTCTTTCCAAAATGAACAATTGCAAATGTAATAATAAAGAGTCCACTCGCAATATACCAGTGGTTGAGTCCTTGGATGTCGTTCCAGTAACTAGACGTTTCGTCGCTAAAGAAACATTTCGTCTTTCCAGTAATCAGACGTTTTGTTGTCCCCATCTGCGTGTTTCCATCAAGAGGAACATAGAAAGAGGACAATGTCAGAGGACACATATACCCCTGCTTTAAGTCGTTTACATTCTGTCTTTTGTATATTATTTACTACAAAGCTCAATGACTAAGTTCTTTAGCAACAAAACGTCTGATTACCGGAACGACGTCCAAGGACTGTACAACTGGTATATCACAAGTGGACTCTTTATTATGGCGTTTGCAATTGTTCAAGATAAAATCTATTTTGGAAAGAGAAGAATTGAGCACTGAACCACTGATATATTAGAAGTGAGATCTTTATTTACTGCGTTTGCAATTGTTTAAGATAAAACCCAAAATGGGAAGAAACTACTTCTGCCATTTTAAGGATGCTTTTACAGATAGTTGCCTTGGTGATATTATCTTGTGTCGATTGCAGTAGCCATTGTATCACCACCCTGTTCATTGTTTTATTGTTATATAAAATGGCAATATAGATGTCCCCCCCTCATCCATTATGGCCTAATGTCATTTAGGACAAGTCTGCAGCAAATTTTAAAAGCCAGCAGCGTAACCTCTTTGACGTCATTCCCGAAAGGTCCTGGCTACACAAACCATCTGTGATATACTGTATAAAAATCTGTGTCAATGGTTGGCCTCTCAGAGAGTCCTGGAAGTTATTCAGCTGTCTGGAATGGGCAGATGGCTGCCACAGTGTGGTTTTTTTTTTTTTTAAATTGTTGCTATCATTATGACAATGGAGGCTTTGCTGAGACATGTTGAACTCTTCAGAGGGGTGTTTGACTTCAAATGTTAGGGGAAGGTATCCTGAAATCCTTGTCTCATTCTTCTGGCACCCCCACCCCCAGCTCTTGGTTCAAAACAAATCACTCTAGAAGCTAATAGGACAGATCTTTCAGTTCTACTTCCAAATTCTTTAGAGTAATTATCTACCAAAAAAACCCACATTGTGTTGTCTTGAAAACACTCAACTGTCAACTGTTTTCTAAGAAGATCTGCACCATTTTCAAAAAATTGCATGGTACATATACTTGGAAGTAAGCTCTGCTGAAATTCCATTTAAGAAAATGGCTGCAATGAAACACAAAATTAAATACATGTAACCTAGTGAAGGGACGCGAGTGGCGCTGTGGGTTAAACCACAGAGCCTAGGACTTGCCGATCAGAAGGTCGGCAGTTCGGATCCCCGCGATAGGGTGAGCTCCCATTGCTTGGTCCCTGCTCCTGCCAGCCTAGCAGTTCGAAAGCATGAAGTGCAATTAGATAAATAGGTACCGCTCCGGCAGGAAGGTAAACGGCATTTCCATGCACTGCTCTGGTTCGCCAAAAGCAGCTTAGTCATGCTGGCCACATGACCTGGAAGCTGTACGCCGGCTCCCTCGGCCAATAGAGCCAGATGAGCGCCGCAACCCCAGAGTCGGCCACGACTGGACCTAATGGTTAGGGGTCCTTTTACCTTTACCTTTTAACCTAGTGAAATCAGTGGACCCAAGCAAGCTGCATTCTGAGCTAGGATTCTGTCAATGTCTGTTTAATCGTGTTGCCTAAATGATCTGACTCACTATAAGGCAGGTTTCTATGTTCCTAAGCAGGGATGAGGGAGAAATAGGTGAACCCATCTAATCTGCACTTTCTGAAAGAATTTGCAAACCAGAACCTTTCAAAATTTGCACTTCTCTGAATTTCTCGATCCAGTTTTCCAGCCAAGGAATGTGCACAAAAATACATGTGCTAGAGTGAAGTATACATAAAAATGCATTTATTAGTGGAAACAGCATTCCATTTATTAGTGGAAACAGAATACAGAAATGCGTTATATTTGGGGAAATTGCTTTGCAAAAATGTGTGTTAGGGAAAACAGCCTATAAGAATGGAAATATCAGGAGAAACTTGTACCAAAACGCTGATAATTTTTTATAAAGACTTTTTAAAAAATAAATAAATTACAAACTGATGTAGAAATGTGGAGAACTGGAGTTAAGATTTGAAAAATGATAAACCAAGTGAGGCATTTCACAATGATAAACCAAGTGAGGCATTTCACAATGAACCATTCCTGGCATTGTATTTATTTTCGAGATTTCTAGACCGCTACCTTTCAGCCACAGAGGTGGCAGAAGTTGTCTCCTTCCTCTTGGTGATTGTTGCAATGTGAGCCAGCTCATCTTGGAGCAGGGGCTGGGTAGGAATTTTTTTCCATTTGGCAGATTGGTTGTGGCCACTTGGTTTTCACCTACCTACCCCCTTAGCAATTGTCACAACTTTGTAAGGTTTGGCGGTTAGGCATTGGCTTATTGAAGTGTATGGTAGGGGAGGTGCGGCCATCACCTGCCCCTCCCTGAATAAGGCTATTCCGGTAAAGGAATCTGGGGGTCCTGGATCTTGTCCGAAGTCTGCTTGAGGGGCTAGGGCTATGCCAGGACCACAGGAACCCCAAGGTGAGCTTTGGTTGGTCTTCATCGATGTTGCTCCCTCGTTTGGTGTTTACCCTTTCAGACTTCTTGCCAGAGAGGCAGGATTCAGTTATAGTCTCTTGCCAATGCCTAAGCCAACACCGCTCGCTTTGCTGCAATCAGTAAAGTTGTGGCCTAAATTTTGCCCAGTACAGTGGTACCTCAGGTTACATCCGCTTCAGGTTACATATACTTCAGGTTACAGACTCCGCTAACCCAGAAATAGTACCTCGGGTTAAGAACTTTGCTTCAGGATGAGAACAGAAATCGTCCTCCTGTGGCGTGGCAGCAGCGGGAGGCCCCATTAGCTAAAGTGGTGCTTCAGGTTAAGAACAGTTTCAGGTTAAGAACAGACCTCTGGAACGAATTAAGTACTTAACCCGAGGTACCACTGTGACTTAAACTAAAATTACGTGTCAGTGTGAAGTTATTTTCAGGGGAAGGGTTTGGGGGCCTCGAAGCGCAACTTACAGATTACAAGTGCAAAAGCACCCACTGACATCCGATTTCTGAGCATGCCTTATCCAATTAATGCACCTCAGAACTGCAAGCATCCCCACATCTGTTCCTTAAGTTGCTCACTTTCCCCAGCACAGCTGAATGTGTAATCTTGCTGACACTGCCCTGAAAGAATTTATTTGATATACTGCTCATCCTACCACGTCAGAGATGGACGTTAGTGTGAGACACAGGAGCTAATTTATGCAGCATTTAGAGCACACCAGGGAGCTGGCTGGGAGAGACCATTTTCATCCTGACTAATATTTTATGCTTGCTTGACTCAAACCTTGCCAGCCCAGCTAGTCGTTCGGGTTACGTAAGCCACTGCGGCAGGTTATCAAATATGTATCAAAAGGAAGCTTCATCTGCAAGAGAGAAGGCTTCTCGATGGGAAAAGAAACCATAACTGACATTGGTAAGGGATGATAGATGGCGTGAGAAAAGAGCAGCTCACGAGAATCACCTAGGATCAGTGCCGGATTTACGTATAAGCTAAACGAGCTATAGCTTAGGGCCCCACTCTCTTGGGGGCCCCCAAAAAATGTAAAGGGAAAAAACCTGGATGTACATTTCCAAAATATAAGATAAAAAACAAATAAAATGAAACCTACATACAGCAACTGTGTTTTGTGTTGTGTAGGCTCCTATGATGTAAGTAATGGGCCCCGCCTGCTAGCCTGCTCCGTAAAATATCACCGGTTTGCTCATTTCTATATATAGGGTGCCTACATTCTGCATGGACTGGTTGCGTGGCAACACATGCAAATGGTTTTAGATACCTGTTAGGTCCATAAATTACCATACAGCATATATTCAACGCAAAAAAACAGCGACAATTTGTTGTTGACAAAGGACAGCTGGGCATATATAGGGCCCCATTATCTTCTGTAGCTGAGGGCCTCATCAGACCTAAATCTGGACCTGCCTAGGATTGAATGGGACTCCAGTTGCTGGGACTCCTACAGTTCAATGGTACCATGTAGTGGTTTCAAACCAAGGCAGTTTTATTGTAATTTAGCAAGCAGACATTGCGTGGCAAGGAATCCCCATCTCCTACTCTTCAGTCCTTCCCAATCCCAAGAATAAGAGACATGACAATACAATGGTACCTCGGCTTACAGACGCTTCAGGTTACAGATGCTTCAGGTTACAGACTCCACTATCCCAGAAATAGTACCTCAGGTTAAGAACTTTGCTCCAGGATGAGAACAAAAATTGTGTGCTGGCGGTGCGGCGGCAGTGGGAGGCCCCATTAGCTAAAGTGGTGCCTCAGGTTAAGAACAGTTTCAGGTTAATAATGGACCTCCAGAACGAATTAAGTTCTTAACCTGAGGTACCACTGTATTTGGGTGAAATCAGGCCACGGCTTTATTGATCACCGATGTAAGAGATGTGGCATAGGTCAGGCACCCCAAAACTCAGCCCTCCAGATGTTTTGGGACTACAACTCCCATCATCCCTAGCTAACAGGACCAGTGGTCAGGGATGATGGGAGTTGTAGTCCCAAAACATCTGGAGGGGCCAGTTTGGGGATGCCTGGCATAGGCATTGGGTAGACGCCACCCCTTCCAGCCCTCCTGCAATCTGTCAGGGAGTTTTTTGCCATGGTTCCTGCATTGCAGGGGTTGAGCCAGATGACCTTTGGGTTCCCTTCCAACTCTCCAAGTCTATGATCCTAATGTTTTCATGAAGAAAACAACAGCAACATGGCTCTGGGTGCTCTTGACCAGGTCACTGAAGCAATTTCACGAATTTCACCTAAGGGAGCTTGAGAAAACGTGGAGTCGAAAGCAAGAAAAGGATGGAGATGGCTTGTACGATTTCATTTGAAGGGAAGCGATGAATGGAATGATGACAGATTGCAACAAGTTGCCCAATCACTGCTGAATAGGCTTTGCGGCCTATTTATCTAAAGGAGTATGTGCAGCACATAACTAACGACAAGGCTTCCAGCAAGCAATGAGGACTTTCAAGGGCCTGGAGCAGAGTTCCCCCAATGTGAATCTCCAGCCGTTGTTGGACTACAGCTCCCATCATCCCTAGCTAGCAAAACCAGTGGATGATGGGAATTGTAGTCCCAAAACAGCTGGAGGCCCAAATTTGGGAAACACTGGCCTAGAGCATAATTTGGATTAGGAAATGCAGAGGAAACTGAGAGCTCACCCGGACTTCCTTTGTGCCATGTTCCTAGGCACGGGTTTGTGCTTTAAAGCTCCGTGTCCAAGCATCACCCCCTCCACAATGCTTTCCCCAGGAAAATCCACTCTTTACTGCCGAATCAGAGCAAATGGCGATCCATGGAAAACTCAAATGGTCATTTGTTCTGATTTAACATTAAAGGGTAGGTTTTCCTGGGCAAAAAACCCCCCAGGTGCTCAGACACAGAGGTTTAAACCGCAGACCTGTGCCTAGAGAGCAAGGCCCAAAAGGTGAGTGTGGATGAAACCTGAGTCTTCAGTGTGGTAGAATACAGGCTTTCTACCTCCAGGAACAGCTTCTGCATTCAGTAGCATCAAGTGGAAAAGCGTGTCTTAGAACCGTATGTTGAAATGATCTAATATGAATAATTAGGTAAAGGTAAAGGATTAAACCTTTACCTTTAAAGGAGTAAAGGGACCCCTGACCATTAGGTCCAGTCGTGACCAACTGTGGGGTTGTGGCGCTCATCTCGCTTTATTGGCTGATGTACAGCTTCTGGGTCATGTGGCCAGCATGACTAAGCCGCTTCTGGCAAACCAGAGCAGCGCACAGAAATGCCATTTAGCTTCCCGCCGGAGTGGTACCCATTTATCTACTTGCACTTTGATGTGCTTTCGAACTGCTAGGTTGGCAGGAGCAGGGACCAAACAACAGGAGCTCACCCCGTCGCGGGGATTCGAACCGCCGACCTTCTGATCGGCAAGTCCTAGGTTCTGTGCCACCCGCATCCCATGAATAATCCCCCCCAAAAAAAAGCACAGCATGGAAGGCTTTTGTGTGTGACAAGGCTCACTAGTACAGAGTACAGACACCTTTCTCTTTTTCTGCCATTTTGTGCTGGCACCCACAGACAGGCACCTCATTTATGAACAGCTCCCCCCCCCCCAAAAGCACAGACTGCACTTTTCTGTTCTTCAGAAAATGCATGCCATGAGAAACAATCAGCTGAAGCCTTTTCTCAGACAATGACTTTGTATTGCAGCACCGCCGGCAACATCTGGCAGGTAGGTATCAAGATGGGGTCTGGAACCAGAGTCTCCACCAGCCATCACTGTATCTTTTGCACCAGCAACCCTCTGGCTACTCAGAAGGCTGGGGCAGATAAAGCAATATTTATTTAAAATATTTATAGGCCAAGTCGATGCCCATCACTGCATCTGGCGGTAATTCTGCTGAACGTGCAACTCAGTTCCCAGAGAATCCTCCCAGCTTTACCTTCTCATTCTCAAAGCCCTGCTGACTGGATTCATGCCAGTGGAATGAAATTACCTGACAATAAAACTGCAGTCAAGTGACCTAAATAGTATGCAGCACTATCTCAATATATCCATCACTTTCCAAGCCCTTATTCTTGGAGTGACAGCTAAGCCACCTATTAAGCTAAATCTCACTGCCAGGGTTGAATATAAGGAGTCTTTGCAGTTCAGAGAAAGCCATCTCAGCAAAAATAGGTCAAGGCGTCCAACTTATTTTTCTGCTGTGAATATTTCATGTCGACAGTGCCCGGAATTAATTATTACAAAGGGTGGACATGATTTCCAAGGAAAAATGACATGCAGAAAAACTCTGAGACAAGGCAAGAGAATTTACTATATTAACTGAGGCACCTAAAAAAGGGAGTGGAGAAAAAATTGTCATGAATATCAATGTGTGTCCACTTAAAACAGTCTTCCCTAACCTGGTACCCTCCAGATGTTTTGCACTATGACACAGCCACTGCTAGCGTGGCCAATTGTCAGGGCTGGAGAGAGTTGTCATTCAGAATAGCTGGAGGATTGAGCTGACATTGAAGAAAGTCCCATTTTGTCCAGTGGAGTTTATTGCCACAGAAGATGGCAACCTTAGCTTCTGTATTTCCACCTAAACCTAGATTTTCGATTTCTGGTGGAAAATGCCAAGAGAGATTGGACTATTGCCATCTCCAGCTCATATTGCCTTCTCCGGTTTCTCACAATTCAGTACTGGAGTACAACTATTTACCTGCCTGCACTTGGTTATCCAGGTCTTTTAGCAGTTGCATCTAGTGGTCTATAGAATAGAATAGAATTTATTATTTATACCCCGCCCATCTGGCTGGGTTTCCCCAGCCACTCTGGGTGGCTTCCAACAGAGTATCAAAATACAGTGGTCTGTTAAACATTAAAAGCTTCCCTAAACAGGGCTGCCTTCAGATGTCTTCTAAAAAGTCTGGTAGTTGTTCTTCTCTTTGACATCTGTTGGGAGGGCATTCCACAGGGCGGGTGCCACTACTGGGAAGTCCCTCGGCCTGGTTCCCTGTAACTTGGCTTCTTGCAGTGAGGGAACCACCAGAAGGCCCTTGGAGTTGAACCTCAGTGTCTGGGCAGAACGATGGGGGTGGAGACACTCCTTCAGGTATACTGGACCGAGGCCGTTTAGGGCTTTAAAAGTCAGCACCAACACTTTGAATTGTGCTCTATGTTGACCTGGAAAGCTTTTTTTCCTGTAATGCACTTCATGGTTTTCTAGGGAGGATATTTAGAAGCTTCAGATCACTGGTCTGTCTAATTCCACACTATCCTCACTAACTTTTCCACCTGGTGCCCTCCAGATGTCTGGACTTCAACTCCCATCAGCCCTAGCCGGCATGGCCAATGGGCAGGGATTATGGGAGCTGTAGTTCAAAACATCTGGAGGATTCTAGGTTGAGGGAGCTCACCTGGGAGATGCCAGGAACTGAACCAGGGACCTTCCTCCTGCAAAGTTGTATCTGATGGACAGAAGAGTAGGATGTAAAAACAATTAATAATAATCAATAATATTCATTGAGTTCAAAACCATACAGCAGTAATAATAACAATAACAACAGCAGCAGCAACAACAATAATTTTATTTATACCCCACCCATCTGGCTGGGTTTTCCCATCCACTCTGGGCAGCTTACAGCATATATAAAACATAGTAAAACATCAAACTAGTTGTTTATTATGCTCAGTGACCAGTATCAAGCTAAATATAACAATTACAAAATTTAAAAGCGCAGAACGAAATAAAGTGGTATAACATTACATATGTCTAAAAAGCATATGGCAGAAATATCCACATTATGTTCACATTGACTCCTAATCCAAAATCGCCTTTCAAATGAACAGAAGTGATAATCCCCAGAATTACTCTGGATCTTCTCTGAAACAACTTTTCCAGTAGCCTGTACTAGTTTCATGGAGTCAGTAGCTATACACTACATAAATAACGTTCCACTGTTCAAATGGCAGGTTGCCACTTTTGGAAGATTGTCTTTTTGAGGTATCCTGAAATGCAGCCAGCGGATAAGGAAACCTTTCCCTCATATGGAAAGCATCAATAAAATGTATCATACTTAATCAATCACTTGCATACATTACGACTTCGCAGGGATAGTCCAAGACATATTGATGATTTTCATTCCATATTCAAAAGCCAGCCAGGCCAGTATTTGAGTTGCTCATCCAGAGGCATAGGAAGGGCGGTGCCGGGGGCGCCAGTCTGCTCCAGGTGCCATCGCTGAGGGGGGTAACATTTGGCGCGCCGCCTGCCCACAACTCCCAAGCCTACCTCACCAGATACCACCTGATCTCACTATGCCTCTGCACTCATCTACACGGGTGATTAGACTGTATCCTCCCTTAGGAATGAAAGTGGGATTCAATTCAGTTCACTTTAAAATGTGAACCCACCTAATTCACACTTTCCAGAATACTGAGAAAAACAAAGCACAGCCATCCTTTGAAATGTGGACTTCTCCAAAGTTTGCAATGCAATTCTGCTGTGTCCCCAGATATTTTATTGCGACAGGAAGCAAGAGAGCACATAAGCAAGCATCGCTGTTGGCTAAGTACCATCTGACTCTTCTTCAAAAATAAAAGAAACTTCTTACACATTCATCTCAAAAACTCAAATGTAGGAAAGTGCCTTATGCTGAGTCAGACCATTGGTCCGTCTAGCTCAGGGTTTCCCAAACTTGCGTCTCCAGCTGTTTGGGGACTACAATTCCAATCATCCTGGACTACTGGTCCTGTTAACTAGGGATGAGGGGAATTGTACTCCAAAAACACCTGGAGGCCCTATGTTTGGGAAACCCTGAGCTAAAGGTAAAGTTACCCCTGACCATTAGGTTCAGTCGCGGACGACTCTGGGGTTGTGCGCTCATCTCGCTTTAGTGGCCGAGGGAGCCAGCGTTTGTCCACAGAGTTTTTCCAGGTCATGTGGCCAGCATAACTAAGCCACTTCTGGCAAACCAGAGCAGTGCATGGAAAAGCTATTTACCTTCCTGCCGGAGTGGTACCTATTTATCTACTTGCACCTGACGGGCTTTCGAACTGCTAGGTGGGCAGGAGCTGGGACCGAAGAATGGGAGCTCACCCCGTCGCAGGGATTCGAACCGCTGACCTTCTGATCAGCAAGCCCTAGGCTCTGTGGTTCAGACCACAGCGCCACCCACGTCCTATTAACCATATTGACCATACTGAATGCTAGTGGCTCTCCAGAAATTGAGACAGAGGGCATTGCTAGCCCTATCTGCAGATGCTTGAGATCAAACCTAGGAGCTTCTACCTGAAAATCAGGTGCTCTTTCACTTAGCTAAGACTCCTTCCCTGTTGTTTTCCTTTCTTGTGCAAATGAAAGCTGAACAAAATGTCCTTTACAGTTTTAGTAAGAAAACTAAGAGGTTTTTGTTTTGTTTTTTTACCAGTGTGCCATGAATGCACCACGAAGAAAAACGCTGGTGGTTTGGAGTTAACCAGTTCTTTTTTAAAAAGTTTTTTTCTCCTCGTCTTTCTGACCTGCTCTAAAAGCAAATAATCTATCCCAGCTGCGTGGTTGCGAAGGCATCCTTGGAAATGTGGAAAATATTATTGTACTTTTGTCAGCACTCAGCAGGGTCTAGGAGGAAGCAAAAATAAAACTAATGAAGCTATAGGAAGTTCATTGTCTTAAATATGCTCTTCCTGTATTGTTGAACATATTGAGGCATATGGCAAGAAGCTGTGCATCTCATGTCTACCTACAAACACAGAGTTTATTCCAGCTACTCTCGTTCTGGAAATGCAGGGCCATCCTGCTGTTTTTGGAGAAGCAATAAAACAAATCGGGCTTCCTGGTCCTAAGCATTTAAGAACACAAATAGAGTCTTGCTGAATCGGGCCATTGGTCAACCTAGTCCAGCATCTTTTTCTCACAGTAGCCAACCAGCTGCCCATGAGAAACCCACAAGGAGGATTTGAGTGCAGCAGTAATTAGAGGCGGGGAGAAAGTCACTGCAGTTTGCATTCAAAGGCAAACCTATATAATTTGCACTTTCTGGAACAATATGTGAACTGGAGCACAGCTGCCTTCCAAAATTCACACTTCTGCACATTTTTCAGTGCCGTTTTCCAGCCAAGCAATACGTACAAAAATTCATAAACTTGGATAAAGTGTACGTAAAAGAGCATGTATCAGTGAAAACAATATACAAAAATGTGTTTCATTAGGGGAAATTGTTTTGCAAAAATAAATATATTTGGGGAAATTGCATCCAAACATATAAAACATATTAGGATAATTTTTCCAATATAAATGCTGGAAAATTTTGATGAGGACTTTTTTTTTAAGGGCCGGAAAAACCACAAAGCCCTTTCCATGAGGCCTGCTGAGCTTGCCAGTTCCCCCCTCCCAGAAGGTGCCCTAGTGATTGTCAAAGGGACATGCCATATCAGGCTTCAGGAAATCCGATCCCTCCCATGGTGGCAGCTAATAAACAGATAAAAAAGAAGAGCTCTTACCCAGTCTTTTATTCAAGATTCACAGAGAGAGAAGTAGCAATGCTGCCTCTCTTAGATAATGGCGTTGCTCTGAGTAAAGTGCCACCTCCTCCATCTCTCCTGTTATATGTCATCCCTGCACCAGCTGATCTGTGCTTTCTGCTTCTGAGCTTTTTGTTCTACTACTCTCAATGCCTGCCTGGTCCTGGGAGAGGGGGGTCAGAAATGCTTTCTAAAGACACTGAGTCTGTCAGCTGTCTCTCCCCTGGTGCTTCTTCCAATATCTCCCAGCTTCTCCCCTCTGCAGCCTCTGAACTATGACCTTCCGCAAACCACTGTTGTAAATCCATACTGTCTTCCTCTTCTCAGGAAGGTTCAGGGGGGCGGCCCCAACCATTCCTCCTTAGTCCAGTCCCTGATACTCCAGGAAAAAACACCTTCACCCGAATGCATCCCTGGCTATGTCAAAGTGATCCTGGAAGGGTCTCTGGTGCTCGTCGCTGGACTTCACCCTGCTGACTCATGCCAGGGTGCCAATCTTAAACGGGGCATCCTGGGTGTGCTGGTCCCAGGGGGAGGTTACCGTGAGACGTGGTCAGAGTCCAGTCCTGGGTCGAGGGTCTGGAGACTGTCCACCAAGGGCGAAGCGGGGTCCAAAGCAAGGAGCCGGGCAAGGTCGGGAACTCTGGAAGAACAGGTCTGGGTGCTGGCAGAAACAGGTTTCCAACAACGTTGCTCCCACAACCTGGGACCGGGCTGACTGGCCTTTATCTTCTCTGAGGCCAGGGGTAGTCCCGGCCCACAGGTGACCTGCCTCTCCTGGCCTTAAGGCGAGCACTCCTCCTGAGAGCACTTAGTTCCCTCCGCCTCTCTGCCCTGAGCCTCTGCAGCTCAGGAGAGGCTGGAGGGTTACTGGACCCAGGGGGAGACTCACTTTCCCCTGACAGGGCTGGGAGAGGCGCACCTGTAGGCAATGGGTCCTCAATCACCTCCGGAACCAGAGCCGATTCAGCTAGTGTCTGTTCCTGAGGATCCGGCACAGGTGCAGGCGCTTCAAATTCAAGGCCCTGCCCTGGCTCAGCCAGCCCTGGAGGCGGGGACTCCTGTGCAGGCTGGGATTCCTCCGGTTCAGCCTCTGAATCAGATTCCCAGGCCATCACACTGAGATCCAAACAGCAGCCAGGGTTGGCTTCTGTGATCCAGGATGTCCCAGTTAAAATGGGACAGTTGGGAGGTACAGACGTCATGGGTACCCAGTGACAGCCTTGTGGGTGCCACTGGGGTCCATTAATGACCCTTGACTTGCGAAAAGCCATGAAAGCAGTTCATAAATTAATTTCTACATTAACTTTTAGAGAGATTCCACGCTGTGGACTGTTGTGAAAACAGTGGTATCAGCCACACAATGGGACATATGATAGATGTGTCAGTTAATGGCTGTGGTGTTTGCCTACTAGGTGAGTCACAAGGAAAGAGTTAAAAATGAGTGTGATGTGATTGGCCAGTGGAAACTGATAGGAGGGGTTAGAGTGAGAGTCGGTGTTGTGTGAAAGTTAGTTGAGAGTTGGGAGTTGAAGAAGGAAGAGGGAGGTTTAGTCTGTGGGTTGGTCAAGTTGTGAGGTGAGGGAGTAAGTGAGAGGAATTGTTAGGTGGAGTCAGATAGATAGTTGGAATAATCAGTTTGAAGTTGTTAGGAATGCATAGAACAGTTATGGAACTAGGATTAAGAAACTGCTAAGAAAAATTAACTGAAACCATAAACTTGTTCATGCCTATAAATAAACTTGATTATTTATTAATGTTAACAACCGTCTGGACTCCGTGATTACCCATGAGAAGAAACAGGTTGGTGGCAGCAAAGAATCAATCACAGTGGTGGCACAGGGTCAATAGACCATCAAATGTCTGGGGGCCCTGTGTCATTGCCACATTGCAAAGTTGACTGGCTCTGGGATTCCCAAGGGTGTGATAAGCCCTGTGCATGCTTACTTGGAAGTAAGCCCCGCGGAACCCAGTAAACATTCACAAGATTAGGCCGTAAAAGTATAGCCACGTGGCAAATCAGCAGTGAAGCATTGGTTCTGAAAAGAGCAGAGCTTCAAGCAAGGGACAAACAATACGTTTCTAAAAGGGCTTTAGATCACTACTTGTGGTCTAACCGCATGCACAAGGGCTTCCTGTGTTTGAAATAGTCTCCAGATGATCCTTTGTATCACTCCCTAATTAGAAGGAAATGAGTCTTTAGGTATAAGAAAAATGAAACTCTACATTGGGGAATCATTCTGAGGACGTCATTTACCATCAGCTCAGCGGTAAACAACATCGCCCTGCTGTTAATTTCATTAAGAGTGAAACCGAGGTTCTCCTTATGTCTTCTTTGTGTCTATGAGCTCACAAGGGCTTGCGTCAGTTCTCTGGGAAAATGCTGCGTGGACACAGAGAAGAACATAGGAAGAGAGCTCTGAATCTAGCCAATAACCTATCTAGCCCAGCATCCAGCTTTCACAGTGGCCAGCCAGATGTCCCCATGGGAAACCCACAAGTAGAACCTGGGTGCCACAGTGCTCTCCTCTCCTGTGGTTTCCAGGAACTGGTATTCACAAACATACTGCCTCTGCCATTGGAGGTAGAACATAATCATCAGTGTTAGTAGCCATCTCCTCCATATTCTATAATTTCATAATATGCTGGAGTGTTGTCAAGGATGCTGTATGGGCATGGTCCACCTAGCCTTAGGTCACTCCAGATCTGCTACCTGAGCATACTGTTGGTGAGATTCTGGCTACCCACTATCTTTCAAATTAGCACATGCAAATACTATGCAAATTACTGCTATTAGCCTGTGCCCCCATCATTTTACAAGTACTTAGCATTATCTCTTTGTGCAGGTGCTAATACTCTGCTCCAGGGAAACAAGGCATCTACCGTATTTTTTGCTCTATAAGACGCACCAGACCATAAGATGCACGAAGTTTTTGGAGGAGTAAAACAAGAAAAAAAATATTCTGAATCCCAGAAGCCAGAACAGCCTGAAGGATCGCTGCACAGCGAAAGCAGCGATCCCTCTTGCTGTGCTAGCTTCAGCGATAGCTGCACAGCCTGTATTCGCTCCATAAGTCGCACACACATTCCCCCTTACTTTTTAGGAGGGAAAAAGTGTGTCTTATAGAGCAAAAAAATACAGTAATTTTGAAGCCCAGTAGAGGACATTCCTTGATTGGTAGCACCTCCCCAGCATTTCAGAGAGGGGCCTGTCTGGAAATATTGTGGGTAGAACCTTTTACATGTAAAGCAGCTCCTCCATGACCAAGCTACGGCTCTTCCCAAGCAGACTTTCAAAAAAGCTTTTGATAAAGTCCCTTGCCAAAGATCATTGAGTAAGCCAAGTAGTCATGAGATAAGAAAGATGGTCTACTTATGGATCAGTAAAGGGTAAAAGAGCAGGAAGCTGAGAGTAGGAATATGATGATAGTTCTCCCAGTGGAGAGATGTAGGAAGTGGAGTTCCCCAAGGATCAATATGGGGACCTGAGCTTTTGCATTTATTCAGAAATGACTTGGCGCTAAGGACAGAGCAGAGAGGTGCTAATTTCCCAACGTCAATAAATTCTTCAGAAATCTGGCCTTCTCTTGGTGCAATCTAGAATTACATCAGCCTTTTTTTTGCCACCACAATTGCACTGCTGACTCTCTCTCTCTCTCTCTCTCTCTCTCTCTCTCTCTCTCTCTCTCGGCCTACTAAAACCCACAAAAGCTTTTCACCTGTACTGCTGCCAAGCCAGGTGTCGCCCATTGCATATTTGTACACCTGATATTTCCCTACCTAAATGCAGAACTCTACATTTACCTCTTTTGAAATACATTTTGTTACTTTTCACCCAGTTCTCCATCCTGTCATGATCACCTTGACTCGCTACCAAAAATCATGGCGGATAGGTCTAGGGCAGTTAAACTAAAGGCCTCCTTCAGAGACAGTAGACCTCTGATAGCTGTGTAGTCTGCGGCAAGAACAGGAGAGGCATTAAGGGGAGAGGCATTAAGGGGATGGATATATTGATCGCGTCTTGCTTGTGAGCTCCTCAAAGTATCTCAAAGCAGGACGCTGAAGTAATTGGTTTGATTCGGCAAGGCAATTGTCGTCAAGGTCGTACTCTGAAAGGTGTTAGATTGGCCGATCCCCACCTCACTTAATTCCAGCCACTCTGACCTAATTAACTTATGGCTCAAGCTGACATCTTCAGTTGCAGTAAACAACATGGGACCTGGTTTTGGTCTTTGTGTTCAAGTTGTTCCGCTCCTCACACCCTCAGTTCCTTAACGTTCTGTCGCAATCAGCATCCTTTGAGGTTTGAATGATGCCTTTGCCTGACCTTGTCATTGTGTTCTTTGTTCTTTTGTTAGGGTTGAAAACAATCCCTTAAAAAAAAAAAAGGTGGGTGGACCAAAAAGTGTGCAGTTAAGCATTCCTTTCAACAAGAAAAATGTCACTTATTAATCAGTTCCCCCACCCCAGACAAAGATTAATGATTGTAACCCTCACTTAATTCTCCATGCTCCGTTGTAGCACACACAAAAAGGAATGCATTAATGGAGCATTTTTCTGTTTTAGTTTTTACTAGACCCTTCTTAGAAATGCAATAACGTTCTCAGTGTGCATGTTTATAGTTTAAAAATAAAATCCGAGGTGTCTGCCAACCTATTCACAATGAAATACACCCCCCTTTAATAATGGGGTGTTAACAGTTGTAGTTTTCTAGAAAAAGAGGGGCCGGAACTCATCATAAACATTTTCCTTGTTCTCTTAGAATAGCAATGGCATTTACCTGAGAGGTGCCAGGATTGAGTTCTGGTGAGCCCCATCTGAAAAAAAAAAGCCCTGCCTGGGTGCTAGTGGGGTGTTTCATATTGTTTTTGAGACAGAAAGAGACTTCGAAACAATGGATTTCCAACCGAAAGCATGGATGGCACAATGTTCAGCAGAATGTTTATGGGATGCTAAGACTGGATAGCTCAGTTGGTAGAGCATGAGACTCGTAATCTCAGGGTTGTAAGTTGGGCAAAAGATTCCTGCATTGCAGGGGTTTGGACAAGATGACTCTCATGGTCCATTCAAGTGTAAAATTCTGATTCTAAGCAGCTAGACCCGTTTGTCTGGCTAGAGTCTGTCCTGTAGTCATCACCAGTGCCAACATTTCTAGCTTAGGAAAGGGCAACCAAAATGACCAAGGGGCTGGAACAACTGAGGAAAGGCTGCAACATTTTTGGGGGGTGGAGTAATTTTGAGGAGAGGCCACCAGCATGATATACACGGCAGGGAGAAAGTGAAGTTTTTGTCCCTCTCTCACAGTATCAGAACTTGGAGACGGTCAACAAAGCTGAATGTTGGAAGGTTCAGGATGAAGAAAAGGAAGTACAGTACATCTCCAGCAGCACATGGTTAAACTTTGAGATTCACTCCCAGAAGATCCTGTGACGGCCACCAACATGGGTGACTTTAAAAGAGGTTAGTCTAATACGTGGAGCATAAAGGTATCAATGGCTATGCTGTACATCTGCTGTTGGAGACAGCATGCATCTGAACTCCAGTTTCTAGGAATCACAAGTAAGGAGAAAGGTGAGGCGCTCATGTTGTGCTTCACATATGAACCTGGGTGGCCACTGTAAGAACACGATGCTGGACTACATGGGCCTTTTGCCTGATCCAGCAGGGATCTTCTGGAGAGCCATTGCAGGTCTGAGTAGACAACAGAAGACTAAGTGAACAGTCTGACCTGGCAGAAGGCAGTATTCTGTGTTCCTAATATTTTAACTTAATTTGAATGGCACAAGAATACACCTAACTAAATGTTCCACGAAAGAGATTGTAGAAACTCAAACCCATGAATATTCAGAGGTTTTTGTTTTCCTGGAGGTGGGCGGGGGGAGGGGGGATGACTAAGGTTACTGAGGCCATTGCAGATAAAATAGCTGGCTTAGAAATGCAATTCCCTCTGGTCTTATCATTTCCCTGTATTAGGCCATGCACTCCTCCAAAGCCATAAAAATGTCTAAAGCACTATGGAAACGGAGCCTTGGCAGGTAGAAAGTATAATAACTGCCTGCTGACAGAAACAGAATTATTCTGAATTCACTTTGGAATAATTTTGTAATCTCCAAGAAATGTTTTCCGAATCCTCTGATCTATCTACAAGCCTTAAACTAGGGCTGCGTAAACACCACCTCCCCAAAGATCCCTAAGAACTGTAGTTTATCCCTCACAAAGCTACCATTCCCAGCACCCTTAACAAACTGCAGCTGCCACAATTCATTTGGGGGGTGTGTGCTTTAAGTTTATTGTGTGTACACATCCTAGGTCTATTTGGGATGGTTTATTACCTGGGAGACCAACAAGGGGCAAGGGGATTATAGGTGTCCCTGTATGTGGGGTAGGAGCCAAAAGGACCCATCAGCCCTGCCACGGTACCTCCCTGTTGGGCCTCCCTGTTCTCCCTTCAGTGGGGAAGGGCCATAGCTCAGTGACTGGCAATCTGCTTTGCATGCAGAAGGTCTTAGGTTCAACCCCTGACATCTCCATATGGTGCTTGTAGAGAACTTTGTCTGAAATCCTAAAGAACCACTGCCAGTCCATGTAGATGGAACTGAGACAGATGGATCACAGGGCAAGCCTTGTGACAGGAAGTTGATAAGGCAGCTTCCTGTATTCTTTGCTTAGTAGAGCAAGGGCAAAGTCATTATAAAACACAAGGAGCTGCATAGGTACTATTAGTTGTAGTCAACTACTTAGAGTGGACCCATGAGAACAAGTGGTGGCGGCTAACTTAGGTCCACTGATTTCAAGGAGTCTGCTCTGAGCAGGACTTAGTTGGGTGCAACCCTATGCTATACCACAATTTTGTTCCCCTTTTCACTTGCAGGAGACTTACTAAAAAGTGTCAGCCATTAATGGATTATGATTGTTAGTCATTAATGGCTTGAGCCAATGGGGCTGCTTACCAATACAGGCACACCTGGTTTTAATGCACAGATATTGCTCTTTACGAGGATGTGGGTGCAGCTGCTGGCAGCCTATCACTTCGAGAGGAAGGAAGTGCCCTGCTGCTGCCACCCCTCTTTTGGCCACAGGAGTGGAATTGGCTAGGGCTGGAGCTGTTTTTCCCCCTCCTGCCCCTGCAGCTGGGGAGGTTGGGTGGTGGTACCAGCTTAATAGGCTACAGAACAGAGTAACTTGTTATGCGCTGGGAAACAAAAAACAACAATGACAAAATTGTGTGGCTCGATTTATTGTAATATTCCTTTTATTGCAGTGGTCTGGAACCAGACTCGCAATATCTCTGAGAGATGCTAGTACTGGTTCTCTTTTCTTTAAAACGAGGGCACACACTGATTTTCCTTCCATTTCTCCACATGGTTACGTTACCACTGGGCATCCCAGAGAGGAAGGGTAGACTAAATTGCAAACTAATTACAGTAAAGTACTTGAGATGAAACCAATTTAGCTCCAGTGATGTAACCACTTGTAAGCCATATGACCAGAGCCAATAGGCCAACCCAATCCCACTGGCAGAAATTTGGCCACAGGCTCCAATAGGAGGTGAACTATGATGCCCATTGTTTTGCTTCTGAAGGCTTTCAACTTAGTAAGCTTGTGGTTTGATTAGACTGTAACCCCTAACACTTTATTCTTTCCCCCCCAATCCCACTTTCTCAGTCAGTAATTTATATTTTCCAGCACTTTTCCCTTGCAGATAACGCAGGGAAATATGTAACGACATACTTCAGGCTGTTACTCTAATGCTGTTTTACTTGTCTGGCGAATGACTATTTCGAAGGTCAACTATTTTGGCAAGTGCACCACAACTCCAAAGTCAAAGGAAACCAGGAGCTCGGAGAGCTGGATTTGTGCATGGCCGCCATATGTGGTGAGACTCAGAACTGCAAGCTGGAGCATCAGTCTGCTCTCAGCCCTTACTTGCTTGCCCTCTTACTTGCAGCCAGCCCAGTCTTAGTCTCGGCCTTGCCCTTGTAGAATTAGCAGGGAGGAGGATGGGGACAAAACGATGGTTAGTTGGTTCTGCCTGTCATTGTCTCTGGATCTACCCAACTGTTGGTCTCCTGGCCTTCTACCCCCTCCAGTCCTAGGGGGTGGACACTAGCCTCCACAGCATGAAATCAAATCTCCAGTTTAAAGACTGTAGAGGGGTGGGGAATGCTCTCAGTTTCCTTGTAATATGTGTTTGAAGGAGCTGTTGGGATTCACCAAATTCTGGCAAGCTTTCATTTGCTGATGTTTTCACTGACAAAATGAAAGGTATTGATTTGATAGATGTGGGAGGATTGTTGTTGTTTTTATGAGTATTCCACGCCACTTTACACTGGGCTAATCTCAGGGTTAGTCTTTAGGCCTCCACTGTAGCGTCAACATGACTGTATCCTTCTCTGACCATGACAGCACATCTTGCAAATATGTGTGACTCAGTGGGATTTATATTCTACTTGTTTTTGACAGTTTCTTTCTGATAGTCCATAGTCAGGGGGTGCATTGTTATTCCCTGGCAGGATTTATGGGCTTGCCTGCATCATTTCTCTAATTCTTTATTGCCACAATGTCCTGGGAAAATTTTTATCTCACTATGGGTAGGTGATAACAAAGATCTTTTGATTCCCCCCCCCCTTTCTTTACATCAACATGACCGATTGTAATGTGAAAGCAAGATTAGTAACAACTGTTGGCTGCACGGTTCCCGGGGATGCAAAAGAAGACATAGACACATTTAATCAGAGTTCAACAGAGCTGGAACATTAATGAATGAGAGCAAGCAAGCCAAAGTCATTGGTTCAAGGGCTGATAGCCAAACTCTTCTTGCAAGCGACTCAACAGAAGTTTGGGGAAACTTCACAATGAGTATTGGGGCTCTCATTGTTTTGCAGGAGGGGTTCAGGCACATACTGGAAATTTAGGTTTGCACAAATAGAGTAGATTAAAGTTCTCTGGTGCCCTGGTGCAACAAATCCACTTAAAAATAATAATCAGCAACTGACTTTTTATGGTTAGGAAAGTGAAGGGGAAAGGAACTGAAAAGGGTGGGGTGAATGAATGGTTAACAGGAAGATAAGTTAACACCTTTCAAGCAGGTTGGTATGATTATCCGTCTAGGATGAATGCTTGATGAAGACCGGACATAGTCTAATCGCCATGTAAACATTGTGCAAGCAGACCAGGATAAATGCTGAATAGACAGAAAATATGGAGGAACCCTTGAGATGTGGGTGGCGCTGTGGGTTAAACCACAGAGCCTAGGACTTGCCGATCAGAAGGTCGGCGGTTCGAATCCCCGCAACGGGGTGAGCTCCCGTTGCTTGGTCCCAGCTCCTGCCAACCTAGCAATTTGAAAGCACGTCAAATTGCAAGTAGATAAATAGGTATTGCTCTGATGGGAAGGTAAATGGCATTTCCATGTGCTACTCTGGTCATGCTGGCCACATGACCCGGAAGCTGTATGACGGCTCCCTGGGCCAATAAAGCAAGGTGAGCGCCGCAACCCCAGAGTCGGTCACGACTGGCCCTAAAGGTCAGGGCCCCTTTACCTTTTATGGAGGAACCCTTAGAATATGGAGGAGTTCTTAGAGTGTCAGCTCCAGGTTTTCAAAGCCCACCCCACACACTTGGGCAAGAAACCTTCCATGGACCCTTCTTCCTCAGTGAGTACACTTTCTCACTTCAACACATCCAAGGGGCTCTTGTCAGCGAGCTCTTTGTTGTGGCCCACATGACGACAATTCATGAACTGCTTGGAACCTTGCTACCACATCCTTTTCCTGGGATGAATCTATCTGAACTAAAGGACCGTTATGAGATTTCCAGCATATTTAGCCACAGAGCACCACCAATATGCATGAGTCTTGACACCAGGAGTGGGAAACCAATGGCTTTCGAGATGTTGTTGGACGCTAACTTCTACCAAGTCCAGCCAGCATGACCTTCAATCAGAAACGATGGGAACTCTAGTCCAGGAACATTTGTAGGGCAACAAGTTTGTCACCCATGCTCTGTGTGCTCCTCAAGCTGATAGATCTGCACCATGGTTGATTGATAATAGTGATGCAAGATGTTGATGATGCTTCTCATTGCAAGCATTCCCACAAAGCTTTTTTTTTTTGCTGTCCCAGAGTGGGGTAGCCTGCACAACATTGCAGACAGGTACAGTATATGGATTGAACAAGCTTGCAGCTTGTTGGAATGAGGTCATGGCAATGAGGTGATTTCATGAAGCAGGTTTGGAACTCACATCTTTTGGCAAGGGCAGGCTTTGCTGTAGTCTACTCACAGAAAGGGTGGCTGCCTCTATTAACCCTGTTGCTGTGCCCCCACATTCCCATGTTTTATGTAAATAAGACAGAACTATTTTTGCCCCAAAGAACTTGCAATCCAAATGTCCACAGCAGAGGAGAGGGAGAAAACTAAAGGGTATAAACAGGAAGTTACAGTCTAGATAATAAAGTAGACTGATGTGAGCAAATGCTTAATCTTACTGAATTGGAGCAGAAGTTCATCTAGTCCAGTTATGAAACTGACTAACCAGATGAATATGGGAAGCCTGGAAGCAGGGCATGAAAGCCATGGCTGCCTCCTGCTGAGAATTCTTCCTTGAGAATTTCCAAGTATTGCTTTGCTTCGGTTTTGGAAAGAGTGAATGAGATATATTAACCTTTACATGTGAACTGAATTGGATTTCTCCCTCAGCCTTAACTTTAATGGGTGGTGAGGACACCAGGGAAGCCTTCTCCAGTGCTTTGGGGTCATGCCATGCATTCAAAGGGACAACATCGTTGTCACATCAGACTAGAGCATGTGTTTCATTCTGCACATTGTTTCTTGTGACGGTAGAGAGGAAGCTTTGGGAACTACAGTAGAGCCCCACCGGGTTCAGAAGAACATAAAAAGAGTCTGCTGGATCAGGCCCATCTAGACCAGCATCCTGTAGCCAACCAGATGCCTGTGGTAAATCTGCAAGCATGATTCGAGCACAAAGCATCCTCATTCCATGTTGCTTCTAGTCACTGGCATTCAAAAGTATTGCAGCCTCTGGTGAGCCTCATTGGCTCTGAAGGCAGAACTGCATAATTCTGCTTTAAGGAAAAGCAGGTCCATTTCACCCATTTGGAAGGTTCAATAATAATAATAGTATATGGTGATATGTTCTTTGTTCACGACAAACTCTTTTGACCATTTGGATGCCCTTCCTTCATTGTTGGGCACATGATTAGAGTCGCCAACAAGGAAGGTGACGAGGCTGGCAGAAGCGATTAGTAAAATTGCTGGGGTCTCATTGAAATTTCAGAACAGGTTAGCTCCACTCTTTTGGGAACTGCCATTGTCCAGAATTGGTGAGAACTTCCTTCTATTATTTGCAGGCTGCAGGAGGCAAAAACCATCTATCACTGCCTCTAAACAGTACACAAACAAACAGAAGTCACAAAGGAATTTATGTTCAGTCCCTGGGAAAAATGAAGCCCTGGAGATAAATTCCTCTGCGCTCTCGCAGGAATGATGTCTCCTTGAGGACATTTGGAAGCACATTTGTTTCAAACTTTATGATCATCTACTGACATTGGGGTTTTGCCCCTCTGTCAGAGCAAAGACACAACACACAAAGAGTAGGGATGAAGGGCCTCTTTGTTAGTTTAACTTGGTGCTTTGCAACATCACAATATTACTTAAGTGCGGACGCATTATCAGTAGGATGCCATGAGAAAGCATGCCTGCATCTATTTTGGACAATATCACCCCCTCCATGCTCAAGGCAACCATTTAGCTACTAGGCTAAGTTCAAGATGCTGGTTCTTGAGACCAGGAGACCAGAAAGATCATCTCACCCCTTATATATTCAATTGATCACTGTGTTCTGTGGGTCAAGGCATCTTATCAGGAGGTCTATTCCATACGATGTAGGAATTGGGCTTTTAATGTGGTGCCACCTATCCCTTGGAATCCCCCCCCCCGTATATTAGGCACGGTTTCTATTGTCTTTTAGCACCTACTGAAGACCTCCCTCTTCCCAAAAAGCAGAGATTGATCTGAATGTACCTGCACTGGGTTTGTTTAGCAGAAATTTCAATTGTTTTATCACTTCTGTGTTCACTGCCCTGGGCTTCTTTGGAAGGAAGTGACGAGTTCTTGCAGACAAACCACCCCTGATGGATTGGGCCAGTACTCAGAAGTATAACTATGGTATGATAAGAGGAGCACTGGCCTGAGTGCACTCTAGACGGGTGCAAAATGGTTATCAAAAGTCATGGAATGTACTGGCAGTTATTAATGTAATGTAATTTGTTCATTTATATTCTGCTTTCCCCCCAAGGAGCTCAAGACCGTGAATGCATACCCCTCGACTGCCCTGGTGTCCAGGACACCCCTTTTTTCATGCAAGAGCATGACAACCAATTTGGGTGATGCAATCTTGCCCTGCAATCTTGCCCTGGAAAAAAACCACGCATTTTCTGGGGCTGAGATCTCTCCTGGGAGCACGGCCCGGAAGATATAAAGTCTGGTTTTTGGTCTGGACATGTTGGTGGTTATGGTGTATGTAGTTCTCTCCATCCAAATTCCAGGTTAGCCTCATGACAACTCTATGAGATAGGTTAGGCTCAGAGACAGAGACTAGCCCAAGGTCACCCAGTGTCAAGGGCTAGACTGACGAAGAATGGTGGGATCCCGCCCCCTTCTCCGGAACCTTCCCTAGGGCAGGAGGACAGTATTGATTTAGAACAGTGGTTTGCAGAGGCGCATCGTCCAGAGGGGGAAAGCTGGGAAATACTGGGTGAGGAACAGGTAGAAGAGGAAACACCAGGAGATAGACAATTGGCAGATTCAGTGTCCTTGGACAGCATTCCTGATGCCCACCCTTGCCTAAGACGAGATGGGCTTTGAGAGTGATAGAACAGAGAGCTCAGCGGCAACAAGCTCGGATTACTTGACATAGAAGTGACTAATGGGGGCGGAGGGGGTGAACCTTAACTGGGAGCAATGCCATTTCTAGAAGAGATATGCATTCCTTTGTCTCTTGCTGTGATTATTAAAGAAACTAACTAGTAAGAAAGCTCCTTTTGTTAGATCTGCTTATTCACTGCCACTGGGGGAGGGATCCGATTCCCCGAAGCCTGACACCCAGTGAGCTTCACGTGACAGTTTTTGCCCACAGTGTGGAGTAAGTCAGGGGTAGTCAATGAGTTGGGGGTATATTGGAGGTATAACTACCAAGAGCTCAGATCACAGAACTGTAGCATTGGGAGGGACCCCAAAGGCCGTTTGGTCCAACCCCCAAGAATACAGGAATCACAGTGAATGGACGGAATTGTTGTCAGATAACACCTGGAGGGCACTCCATTGGCTACTCATGGTATAAAAGGTAAATGAAAGCCAGATGCCAAGATGCTCAGAGGGTTTGCGTGGGGAGTTGGCTTGGCAGAGTGGAGCCATCGCATCTTCTCAATGGTTCAGGGCCCACGGCCATATTCTACGATGAAGTTCACTGAATACTCTTGGAACAGAAGTGAAAAACTTAGGAAGTTCGCAACCTTTCTTATCTTATCACAGACTTTAAGGGCTTAACCCTGGGACAATTCCTGCTGCGTACTTGTTTCACTAGCTCAATCCGTCACTCATATTACTAATGGCTTTTTAATTGATGGTTTCAATATTCCTTATAAACCGTTTAGAGGTTTACCGTTTGCTGCATATGCAGTACATGCATTTTGTCAAATAAATAAGCAGGATGGCTTTGAATCGGTCTGATGCTAAGTGCCAATTGGATGGAGAAGGGCATAGATTTGGTAAGCTGCTCAGGGCATAGAAAAGGCAACTTGCAGCAACTGCCAACACCGTCCGAGCCCCTTCGTTGAAGTAAACAAGAGCGATAGCGATCAGGCGTTTTTCAGCAACCCCTCAGCTGAAACAATTGCTTGTGCCTGATCGCTGTAGAAAAGCCCTCACAAAGGCCAAGAGATTTATGAGCTAGGGAGAATTGCTCTATCATGCGCAGCAGCTTGCAAAAGTAAACTTCCTTCACAGCATGTTGCACTCTATCAAGCGGGTGAATTTAAAGTAATATCATTGCCCAGAAAGCAAATCTAGGCAAGTGTTAAACAGTTCTTTCCCCCTCATGTGGGTTTCATAAACTGCCGCCTCATACCACCTCAGCTTATTGGTCAATCTAGATCCATTTTGTCAACTCTGACTGACAGCTACTCTCCAAGGTAGTAGGGGAGCTAAGTAATTTGATAGCCTGGAGGCCACGGCCTTACAGAGGCCTTGGTTAGACAGCCATGTGAATTGCTTTAGCTGCAAGGGATCGTTGCCTTAGGAGAGCGTGAAAAATTCTCAGGGATGACTCACATCCCAGCCATCACCTCTTTAATCTTCTACCCTCGGGCAGGAGATATAGAAGTATAATCAGCTGTACCAACAGGCTAAAAAATAGCTTCTATCCATGGGCTGTTAGGCTGTTGAACGAAAAATAACATAGCAAAATTGACTTGCGAGGTGGTGTGTTGTTTGATAAGAGATTGAGTGTGTGGGGAGGAGGCTCGTTTAATTTCATTGTACACAGGTTGTGCAATGACAATAAATCTATTATTATTATTTTATTTTCTGCTATCCGGTCCCATTCCACTATTTACAATTTGCTTCTACATTCCTGATATGTTGGAGCAAAAAACAGGTTGCCATCTCTTACAGCAGAGGGAGGGGGGCAACCTCAGGCCTGTAGCCAAACATGGTACTCTAAGCTTCTCCCTTTGGCTCTTGGGACTCTTCAAGCCACATCTCTGCTTCACAGTCTCCTTGAGTGCTTTTGCCTTGCTGGAATATGTCTTTGAACTTTGATAATGGCTCTTGCTTGCTTGGGGGGGAAATAGTGAGGGCTGTGTGTGTGTATTTGGAGGCAGTGCCAGATTACCAAATAGGCACCACCCTATGGGTCCCACGACAACAGATCAAAATTGGTTTATTAAAACTGTTGCTTGGTAAAATAAAAAATGTATTAGGAGATAATTTGCAATCCCTCCCTTCCCCCATGATTTCAACTTCCTAGGTACCTCCACAGGTTTTGATCTGGCATTGTCTGGAGGAACTAGCTTGCTCTATAAAAGTAACATTGGCATTCATTGCTCTGCCCACTTTTGCCCCCACTGATATGTGGCCCCCCAGACAGTTTCCCATGACAGAATTCGGCCCTTTGACTCAAAAAGGTGCCCCACCCCTTGCCTTACAGCACACCCATTTGGCACAGGTGCACACAATGGCTGGCCTTTTTGTGTGTCTCTGGCTCCATCATCTGCTTTCTGGGTGGTTGGCTGAAGGCCTTTGAGCTTTTGCCCTGAGTTCCAGCCTAAGACTAAGGAGGAAGCGGCCGCTGGGCAGTGCCAGCCTTTGGACTGGCAGTGAGGGCTGGTTGAGGGTGGATTGAGGCTGTTGGTATGGTACCATATTCACCCTAATGGACCAGGACTGCACCCACTGAGCATCTCCATGTCCATTTTCAAATATCTGAAGCCCATCGTCAAATACCAAAGGGCTGCCTCATGGAAGATGGTGCAAGCTCACTTTCTGCTACTGCAGAGACTAGGATCCAACCAATGGATTCAAATTATAGTGGTACCTTGGGTTAAGAACTTAATTCGTTCTGGAGGTCCATTCTTAACCTGAAACTGTTCTTAACCTGAGGTACCACTTTAGCTAATGGGGCCTCCCACTGCCACCATGCTGCCATGGTGCGATTTCTGTTCTCATCTTGAAGCATCTTAACCCGAGGTACTATTTCTGGGTTAGTGGACTCTGTAACCTGAAGCACTTGTAACCCAAGGTACCACTGTACAAGGAAGGTGATACTTCCTAAACATTAGAAATAACTTCCTGATGGTAAGAGCTGCTCAGCAGTGGAACGGGCTCCCTGAGAAGGCAGTGGACTCTCTTTTGTTGAAGGTTTTTAAAGCAAAGTTGGAGGGCCATCTGTCAGGGATTCCTCAGCTGTGATTCCTGAGTTGGAGGGGTTGGGTACCCTCCTAACCCAACACTGCTATGAATCTCTGTCCAGAAAAGCCCATCTCCCTATACATGAGAAGATAACGTGTCTGGGAGAAGCGTGCTGCTTTATTTCTGCTGGGAATCTCACGCTCAGAGAGTTGTTTCGTTGTGCGGTCACTGTCTACTTGCCCTGCGGAGTATTTAAATTTGTGATTCCTCACCCACAAATGTGAAGTGCTATAGCTCTAGGGAGAAAGGATGTGATATGCTTGTGCCCCCCCCCTCCTTTCAGCCGCCGCCAATCCTGGAATGTGTAGATTGGCTCCTAAACAAACATTATTCATAGAAAAAAATGAGTGGGGGGAGTGTGAGAACCTAAGTGGCTCATCGTTACTTTCATTGCAATGTGCACAGTGCGATAGACGTGGGAAGCCCTGGAGATTTCTACAGAGGTCCTCTGAAGAGAGCAATGAGATCATACACTTTCCAGGCTTGCAGACATGCCTAGCTCTTCAGTTCTGGCGTTTGCAATACCAACAAGATAACACTCCCTCGATAAGATGTACCAACAAACCAATCTGGGTCTTGAACAGCGTCCAAGGGAAATCTCTGCGTCACACATGTGAACCCGGCCATTATCAGCAGTTGCTGCTTCTCACCCTTTCGACGCCTACAGAAGGATGCAGTTCTCATTTTCTGAAATCTTCTTTTTTTATTTGCCACTCCCATTCACATACTTCCCAAACACATACCTCCCAACATTCCTTAGATGAAAATTGGGACATTTCTTACTCCCCCCATTGACCTTCTTCAACCCCCCAATTCCCACCCCTCACAGAGCATTTCCTATCAGAAGAAGGAAATGTCACAAACATTACACGAACAGGGAACAGTATGCATGCCCTCCACTGTCCTTAATGCTTATTTCATTTCATTTCATTCTTTTGTAGATTTACAAAAAGAAAAGCACACACCAATAAACAAATTTTAGAAAGGGGAAGATTTGGCGTGGATGCACATAGCATTTTATTTTATTTTTAATCAAGACTCCTTGTGCTCCACTCTGTTCCTCCTTAATTCCTGCCCAGGATGGCCCCGTGAGATAATACAGAATCAATCTGCAATGCGATCCATTTTCAAATTGAAGCGACCTTTGAAGCAGGCCAGCCCAACAAAGCTGGCTTCTCTGGTATTGCTGCTGGTTTTTAAAGCTGTTTTTTTCTGGGGTTTCCAGAGGTTTAGAAGGTGTTTGCAGGCATTTCCAATGGATGTTCCAATTCTACGCAATTTCATGTACGTGCGCACTGCCTCCGAACCCCCCGCATAAATAGGGCAAGTATATAATGGGCGAGATGATGCCAAGCGGTACAGGGCTTTGTATACCCAAAACAACTTCTTGAACATAGCTGGGAAGCTAACTGGCCATATTACGCAGTGGCATAATATGGCGGCATTAGTCTGTGCCAGCCTTTCAGTATTGAGCTGCTCTGCATTTTGCACCAGTTACAGCTTCCAAGCCAGCCTTTTGGACTACAGTTCCCATCAGCACCAGCTAAGACAGGCATGATGACTGGAGTGACTGAGGTAGCCCTAAATCTCTGGAAGCCATCAGCATGGGGAAGGCTATTCTAACATAGGTAAAGGTAAAGGTACCCTTGCCTGTACGGGCCAGTCGTATCCGACTGTGGGGTTGTGCGCTCATCTCCCTTAAGAGGCCGGGAGCCAGCGCTGTCCGGAGACACTTCCGGGTCACGTGGCCAGCGTGACGAAGCTGCTCTGGCAAGCCAGCACCAGCGCAGCACATGGAAACGCCGTTTACTTCTCGCTATAAAGCGGTACCTATTTATCTACTTTTATTCTATTTATTCTAACATAGGCTCTAGTTAAATGTTTCCCAAACTTGGGTCTCCAGCTGTTCTTGGACTACAACTCCCATCATCGCTAGCTAGCAGGACCAGTGGTCAGGGATGATGGGAGCTGTAGTCCCAAAACAGCTGGAGACCCAATAGGAAACACTGCAATAGATAAATACTTTACAGAGAACCTCGGTTTATCTCAGTATTTTGACATTACTGTATTTCTCTTGTGATGGAGTGGGGGGGGGGACCAGAGGGCTCCTTTAAGTCAGCCTCCCTATCCAGTGTGAACAAATCAAATTCAGTTTGTCCACCAGACACCATCCTAAGAAGAAGAAAAGGCAAACAAATGTGGACGTACAACATCAATTGAATTTGCTGTACCAATTTGATTTGAAGAGGACGGGGGTTTATTTGTTTTGACCTTGCGACAGCATCAGATTGCTTGGCATCCATTTGAAACTGTACAGACTGTGGGTAAATATCAAAAGAAGCAGATTATCCCCTTCCTCTACGAGCAATATAAACAAAAATGATATTATATGTGCAGCAGCAGGCATGCTTCATAGACGATCTGAACTAATCCTCTGCGGATACAAATGACTTGGCTCTCAATCTAAAACATGACGTATTTCATATGACTTCTTACCAGAATGTCCAGAATGTGTACAGTGGTATCTCGGGTTACATATGCTTAAGGTTACATATGCTTCAGGTTACAGACTCCACTAACCCAGAAATAGTACCTCAGGTTAAGAACTTTGCTTCAGGATGGGAACAGAAATCGTACTCCGGCGGTGCAGCAGCAGCGGGAGGCCCCATTAGCTAAAGTGGTGCTTCAGGTTAAGAACAGTTTCAGGTTAAGAATGGACCTCAGGAACGAATTAAGTACTTAACCCGAGGTACCACTGTACTGTACAAACCAGATGTGCAACATCATGTCTAACGCACGTGTCCATCAAATGTGCTGTCTGAATGCGCATCAAGATGATAGGACATGTTACCTTGAAGGTACATTCTCCTTTGGGAGGAAGGGTGAGATATGAATGCAACAAAACACAATAAACAAGAGTGTGCCAGGGTGCGTGGAGTGGGAATATGCTTCTTGGACCCCCTCCCACCCTATATCCTAGGACTACAACTCCCATCATCGCTAGCTAGCAGGACCTGTGGTCAGGGATGATGGGAGCTGTAGTCCCAAAACAGCTGGAGACCCAAGTTTGGGAAACACTGCTATAGATAAATACTTTACAGAGAACCTCAATTTATCTGACCTCCTGCATACCTTCCTACACTTTGAAGCCAAAATCTGGGACACTATCTTCCCAGGCACCATCTTCCTGCTTTTTATCCTGAGAGCATGGTGGTCTTTTGGGCTCCTTCAGGCTCTGGGGAGGGTCTTCTGGCAAGCCATGAGGACTCTCCCACCATTTCTGGTTAGAATGATTTATTCTCTTCCCTTTTTTTTTAAGAAGAAAATTATGGTTGTGTCTTTGTTGCAGCCCACCCTGACTGGCTCAGATTCAGACCAGCTGAATGAAGGCCATTGTTGTTGAGCTGTTAGTAGAGTTCTGCCATTAAAGAGATATTAAAAACATATTAATAGAGCTCATCCAAGTAAACAAGTATAAAAGTGCTGACATGTAGCTTTGTAAAACATCATTTCAGCTATCATGAACTATGTGTTTCCTTGGGTTGCCGGAGCCTTTGGCATATTGTTTCATGAAATGGAATGCTTGGACCAGCCCATTCATGACCTCGTGATGCTGACATGTTCCCAGTTCACATGGCGAATTCCACCTGCGCAACTGGTGGTGTGCTTCATGTTCTATGAATGTTGACAGTTCGCCTGCCTTTGAGCCAAAAATGAATCTTCAGTTTGAACGGATCCATCCTGGACCTTCTGCTTCAGTCTTCAATTTGAAGAGGCTGGGTTAGAGCCCATCTTTGTGTCTTGCCTCACTTAATCCCTGTCTTCAGAGGGTTCTGGGAAATGTAAATTTAAATGCAGAAATGCCCAGCTCAGAAAGCCACTACCAAGGAACATGCAGAACCATCACTGGTCAGTTTTGCCAGGCATAGCAAAACTCCTGCTGCTTCCTTTGAATTTCCAATGTTTTCCGAAATGTCCTGTCTAGAGAGCCAGATTCTTACCACCCTCTCAAAGCTAAATAAAGAATATGTTTGGCAAGCTTATCCAGGAATCTGTGGGGGGGACACTGTCCTATGACAAGTGCTGTAGTAGTGGGGAGGCCATAGCTCAGGTATAGGGTATCAGCTCTGCTTGCAGGAAGTCCCAGGTACAATCCCTGGCCTCTCCAGGTAGCACTAGGAGAGACTCTCAGTTTGAAATCCTGGAGAGAAGTTGCCAGTCAGTGTGGATAATACTACATGGACTCGATTGGTCTGGGGACAGTATATGCCAGCTTTTGGTGCCATTTTCTGTAAGTGGAATGCTGGGGTGATCAAACTTTTCCAAAGTGTTTTTAACAGTACCTGTTTCCCAGAAATGTGACCCAACATACTGTTTAAAAAGTTAAGGAAATAATAAAAGAATCCATTGAACAATTATTAAATTATAACAACACAACAAGACGGAAGAAGTAAAAAAAAAAGACTGAGATCACACATGGGTGAAGGGGAGGGGGGTATAGGGGGGTTTATAATATATTTTTTAATATAAAATTTCTAATTGTGTTGTATTTATATACAGCAAAGAGAAGTCTAGAGCAATTAGGTATATTTTAATTTAGTTAACTATGTAATAGGCTTATGTTAGAAAATGAATATGGATTTTGAATTTGATGTTTGTAATTTTTCTTTTTTCGGTTTTGGAAATAAAACAAACAAACAAACAAAAAACTATATTGCTACAAAAGTTGGGTGCTGCCCCCACTCTCTGCTGAGCAATAGCAAGATCCCGGGGTTCCAGGCACTCACCCAGGGTCTGTGTTTCTTTGGAGAACTGAGACTATCGTAGCTTTAAGAAATAGGGTTTGTTCACCTATTTAAACCTTCAGTCTGCATGGAGGGAGTCCATATTTTACAGCATGGTCATTTCAAGAGGGGCTTGTCCCCCGCAGCAATGCAACCCTGGAGTCCAAGGCATTCCTCCCAGCCAGCTTTCAGCCAGCCTGCCCAAGATGGATCCCACTCTTTTTTCTCCCTTCTTCTTCCCAGAACACCCTGCTAAAAACTCTCTTTTTCTGTCACCTCAATGGCCTTGTCTTGTTTCCTAATGGCCCTAGTTTGGCCAGGTTGTTTTGCATAGACTAACCTAGGAATTCCTCTGCAGCTTGTATGTCTCCCTTCACACCCCAAATAATCAAAATCCTCCCATTTATTAATTTCTAGGGTATAAAAAAATCTATTAACAAGAGATTGAGCTTGGGACCTTCTCGTTTCCAGGCATGTGCTTGACCACTGAGTTACAACCCTTCTCCTCCCAAAAGTACCTGGTGAAGATAGCTGGCTTTATGCATAATATCTCTAATTAGTAGTTCGCTGACATGAAAGGAAAGACATTTTTGACAGCGTAGAATGCAACTCTTTTACAAAAAAATTGGGGTGGGGAGAGAAACTACTGGAAAAAAAACTTGCACATTGGTTTTTGTACAGCCACTGGACAAAGGAGGCTTTGGTTGGCTTCTGCTTGCTTGTGGCTGAATTTTGCCAATAAACAGATCTGTAGTCCAAGCATATGTTTCTCTTTTAGACTAATGGAACTCTTGCAGGCCCTTTTCCTCCCCAAGAGAAAACAGAGAGCGGAGACTTGGACAGCAAAAGCCACCAGCAGCCACAGCCGTTCTGTAATACAAATTGCAGAGGCGCAACAGCAATTGTAGCTAATTTTCAGCTTGTTGTTTTAAAAAAGATCCCTTTGGTTCCTGACCAACCCATCCACTTTGGGCCAGTTCTGACATAACATTCTGCAGCTCCCAGATGTCTTCTGTTGCTCTTTCCTGGGCTGCATCACATGTGGAAGGTGGTCTGGACTTGCATCCACAGTGAGGGCACTCTAAGGCAGCCTTTCCCAACATAGGTAAAAGGTAAAGGGTAAAGGGACCCCTGACCATTAGGTGCAGTCATGGCCGACTCTGGGGTTGCGGCGCTCATCTCACTTTATTGGCCAAGGGAGCCGGCGTACAGCTTCCGGGTCATGTGGCCAGCATGACTAAGCCGCTTCTGGCGAACCAGAGCAGCGCACAGAAACGTCATTTACCTTCCCGCCGGAGTGGTACCTATTTATCTACTTGCACTTTGATGTGCTTTCGAACTGCTAGGTTGGCAGGAGCTGGGACCGAGCAATGGGAGCTCACCCCGTTGTGGGGATTCGAACCGCCACCCTTCTGATCGGCAAGTCCTAGGCTCTGTGACCCACAGCGCCACCTGCGTCCCAACATGGTGCCCTCCAAACGCTTTGCACCAAACTCCTATCATAGGCCCATCCAGCAGGGGTGCCATCTGTGGGGGTGAGCCCCCCCCATTTTCAAAGCAGGGGCTGGGTCCCCTCAAAATTCCATGGTGGCCAAGCATGCACATCACTGGATGTGCTCACCTCACTTGCGCATGGCAAGTGGTGTGCTTGCGCCACTCACATGCCTAGAGGGCTGTATTCAGCCCCAAGGTTCCCTATATAAAAAGTTGAACATTTTATATACTTTTAAACTGATCAACATAATTTGGTGCTGGAGCATAACTGTGCTTCCACCTGGCTCTTAACAGAGCTCCTTATTCCCACATAAAAATCCAGCAATGCCTGACCCCCCACAGGCAAGTCCAAATCTGTGTTTGAGGAAAGCCTCATTCTGTTGAAGGGGACTTACATGCCGGAAAGTGTGCTTGGGACTGCAACCTTCAGTCACTCAAGTTTCCATCTCAAGCTCCCTATTTCTTTTAAAGAGGCTTCTGTATCACACTGTATCTAAACGGTACCAGCTTCCTCATCCCTGCATAATAAGATAGAAGTCTCTCCCATACAGTGGCACCTCGGTTTAAGAACAGCCCTGTACTTAACCCCAGGTTAAGCACTTAATTTGTCCTGGAGGTCTATTCTTAACCTGAAACTGTTCTTAACCTGAAGCACCACTTTAGCTAATGGGGCCTCCCACTGCTGCTGTGCCGCCAGAGCACGATTTCTGTTCTCAACATGAAGCAAAGTTCTTAACCCAAGGTACTATTTCTGGGTTAGTGGAGTCTGTAACCTGAAGCATATGTAACCCAAGGTACCACCGTATTTGGTTTAAGAACTCCGCAAAACCGGAAATAGTGTCCTGGTTTGCGAACTTTACCTCGGTGCTTTGAAAATCTATTGCAGGAAAGATGAGCCAGTGTGGGAACTACCATGTTGAAGAACCACCCTCTGTTTCTGTGATGTTGCGAATGAAATTAAAGAAGAAAAATGCAAAGAATTAAGCAGCAGAGGTCTGTTTCATGTCTCTGCTACAAAGGCATGAGAGATGTGTATGAGAAGAGGATATGTCTAGTTCAGAGCTCTAAGGCCAGCCCATCCAATGTTCAGAACCTGACCAGACTGTCAGCTGAATCATATTTCAGCACCGGTGACATAATGGCCTATTTCAGTGCATCTGAGGTTAGCAGCCTTATTTAGGAGACACACAGGGCAGGCAGCATGTGCTCCTGCAGCTCCCTGGGAAGAGGGCTTGATTGTTAAACCACTCTGGAACTGTAGCTCTAGGAACAGAATAGGGGTCTCCCTGTTGTGGTTATTAATATTGCACTTTTGGAAGCGATAGAATAAATAAAAACTGACTCTTCTTGAAATAAAAACTGTCTAGTCCAAAAATACGGTTCAAAAGCTTTACTTAACAGAACATGTTCCAAAACAGACACTCAAAGCAGTAATGTTACATCTCAATAGTTGCAGAGGGCCTTCTTGGTAGTTGCGCCCGTCCTGTGGAACGCCCTCCCATCAGATGTCAAAGAAATAAACAACTACTGTATCAGACTTTTAGAAGACATCTGAAGGCAGCCCTGTTTAGGGAAACTTTTAATACTGGATGAATCATAGTATTTTAATATTCTGTTGGAAGCTGCCTAGAGTGGCTGGGGAAATCCAGCCAGATGGGTGGGGTATAAATAATAAATTATTATAATATTATGATTATGATATCATGTTTCTTGATATCACAATATCATGTCCAGGCACAGGTTCAGCATCTTAAAAATATGAAATATGAAATAACTTTATCCAGAACTTGAATCTATCTCTCCAAACAGCCTGCATTCCAGCCTGAGGCTGTTTTCCTGGAGAGAATTGTTAGCAGCATCCTTTCTCTTCAGCAGCTTTCAGAGAGAGAACAAAATGGAGATTTGTAAATGAATACTCCCCATGTGATCTAGAGTTAAACACCTTGTGACAAAGGTGATTCCTAGAAACTGGCATTCAGAGGCACGCTGCCTCCAACAGAACATAACCATTGTGGCTCATAGCCCCTGATAGCCCTGTTGTTTAGTTGTTTAGTCTTGTCTGACTCTTTGTGACACCATGGACCAGAGCACGACCAGAGCACTCCTGCCTTCCACTGCCTCCCGCAGCTTGGTCAAACTCATTTTGCCTAATCCTCTTTTCAAGTCATCCAAGTTGTTGACTATCACTTCAACAATGCGTGCCATGTGAAGAAGTACATTATTTTGTCTGTCCTGAATTTCCCAACATTCAGCATCATTGGATGTCCACAAGTTCTAGTAGTATGAGAGGAGAAAAAGCTCTCCTCTGTCCACTTTCCCCATGCCACACACAATTTTACACACCTCTATCATGTCTCCTCTATTGTCTTTAGCTGGGTTTGTGCATTATCAAGAGCCCTTTCTCCCTCCGGGCTATCATTGTTAGGCCAATTGAATTCCACTCACCATATCATACTTCAGAAACTAACCCATTTTCTCTCTCGGCCTGCCCTTCTCCACACACAATGAATGGTGTTTGCATGACATGCATTTCCCAGAGGCTAACCCGACACGACCCTGAGCCAAGCCATATAAATCACAAAGTGACTTCATAAATAGGAATCCATATAATAGTAGCTGCCCTGGCCAGGAATAAGCAAATAAGAAATCCAGAGACTGAACTATGGGAGTCATGGACCATTAGCGTTTCATATTGTTTTCAGACACAATCGTTTTAATTTTTTTTTAAAGGAAGGAACACGGATACATTCCCAACAATCCAGGCACCATTGTTGTGTAGGACAAGAAATGGCATCCAGATTAATCTCAACACTCTACTGAGACTTTTTGAGACAGTCTAGCCTGGTGCTGGCCCAAGCTCTTTGGCATGTGGACATGCCAAGTCCAATGTGGGGGAAATTGCTGTTTGATTGCCAAATGATAGAGCGGGAGAGGGAGCTATAGGTGCCTGAATGCAGTGTTTCCTCTAGTCTTGGATTGGGGAGACCTCTTTCAGCCCGACGGGTACATTCCTTTCTGGGCAACCTTCTGGGGTCCTCATTCTAGCGGTGGGCAAAAGTGACACAGCAATAGATGTGAATGTTACCTTTGTATGGTAGGCACACTCACTCTCAAACACACCCTTTCTATCACCCATTGAGGGAAGCAAGAGTCAAAGTCCATTGATGCATTCCAGGTAGGCAAAAACTCTCAAGGAGGTTGTGAAACAGGGATGGTAAGGCGTAGATAGAGAGATCTAGAGAGCCACATTGGCCATTGGACCCGAGGTGACCTTGCTTTATTCCAATAATGGGGAACATGGTTGGACTAGATAATCCTTAGGGTCCCTTCCAACTCAACTATGCGGCCCTCCAGATGTTCTTGAACTACAGCTCCCCTCATCCCTGATCACTGGTCTTGCTGGCCAGGGCTGATGGGAGTTGGAGTTCCCACCATTGCTGTAGTTTATGAAGCAGGACAAGGCAGGAGAATGCAAGCAGACAAGCCATCAAGGGCACAAACATGACTTTATACTATGAATAGCCACAGTGGTGCTCCTCAGGTGCAGCTTGGCCATGGCTTCCATCTTTCCTGAACATGACCATGTTGACTGCGGTTGATGGGAGTAGGAATCTAACAACATCTAGAAGGCACCACAATTGTTACCCCTATTTTAAACTACTGCTACTACTAATTTGTATATGAGGAACAATATCAGTCTTTCCTGTTCTTGCTAGTAGGTGTGCTCGTCTCTGCCTTCTAATTCTATTATGCTAATTAAGTACAGACAGGGAATATGTGCAGATAGCTATGTGTGCACCTCGCTGTTGTTTTTTGTAATCCTCATTCAAGAAGTGTGCAGAAGCGCACAATTGTGAATTTCCTTGCCCAGTTTTCTGGTTTTGCACAAATCGGAAGGATCAAAGGAGACTCTCTCTCTCTCTCTCTCTCTCTCTCTCTCTCTCTCTCTCTCTCTCTCTCTCTCTCCCTCCCTCCCTCCCTCTCCCTCTCCCTCTCCCTCTCCCTCTCCCTCTCTCCCCCCCCTCTCTCTCTCTCTCCTCTTTGTGTGTGTGTGAGGGGGGGAGGAAAAGGAGAGAGGCTAAGCTCCTGTGGCACCCTTACTAGCGTGCTGGAAAAGAAATGAAAGCAATCGTAAATTCTCAGCGCACGATTTTCAGATTGCTGTCTGATACATTTGATGTAAATTATTTTTTAAGGTGGCTTGCTTGTGCAGTTTTCAGGTTTTGTGCAAACTGGAAAGATCAAAAAGAGACAATAATAATAATCTGTTCAGGAGCACACCAGAAATACGTACAGGCACAGCCAGAAAAGAAATAAAAGCACCGAGGAAGGAGCGTGCATGGAAAGGATAATTGCAGAAAATGACCCATCCCAAAACTCCAAAACAGTCTATGACCCAGAGTGCTTTAGAACCCAGTTTCTCCTAATTTATTGGATTACCCCTGCGTAGGGTAAACCCAGATTTATAGGGGGGAAGCAGATTGGTGGGTTTTGAGGGTAACATCTTGTGGACTACATAAATTGAATGGGAACAAAACAAACAAATACACACATTAAACTTCAGCATAGACCGGGCTCTCAAAGATCTAAGTGACAGGTCAGGGACAGAAAGAATCAGATGGGCCTTAAGTTATCCAAGCTGTTAAGTTTGTAAATTACCGTAATTACGAAACCCTTGAACTTGACCTGGTAGCATAGGAGCAGCCTGGGCTTCTGTTCCTCTGTTCTTACCCCCACCCAAAAAGCCGAAGCACATTGTGAAATATGAGTAGGTTTTAGATCTGGATGGAGGACAGCCGTATCAAAGGCTGGGCAAGAAACAACCAAAAGAAACTGATCCAGATAGAGGGGATCCTCATCAAACAAAAGCCTGCTTGAGAGGATAGTCTGGTCACACGGCTCACAGTAATTGGGTTGCGCTGACTAAAGGTTCAGCATGGAAGAAATACACAATGAAAGCATCTGCAAAGAAGCAGAATACTGACTGTGCAGGGCTTTTTTTCCAGCCAGAACTCAGTTCCGGTACCTCTTTTTCTAGAAAAACAGCACTGCCAAGGAGTGTTTCTTAGCCATAGAAGAACTTTAGAAAGAAGCGAGACTGTTCATAATACAACTGAGCACAGATTTTTATTCTGAAACAGGCAGGTATGAACTTGGTCAACATTTTAAAGTGCCCTTATATAGTACATCTCTGCCAGGATATGAGGAAGTCCTGTGTTACCTGGGTGCACCGACTCATCCACAGAAATAGGCTTTGGGGGCTGAGTGATGGTATAAAAAGGTCCTCAATCCGCAGTAGATACCCTACAGCAGTGTTTCCCAAACCTGAGTCTCCAACTGTTTTGAACTACAGTTCCCATCATCCCTGCTAGCTAGGGATGATAGGAGTTGTAGTCTAACAACAGCTGGAGACCCAAGTTTGAGGAACACTGCCCTACGGCATTGGTAGACACCCTGGTACCCTCCAGATGTTGCTGGACTACAGCTCCCATCATCCATGACCATTGACCATGCTGATGGGAGTAGTCATTCTGAACATCTGGAGGACATCAGGTTGCCTACACCTACACCTTTCACACAACACAACCAAGAACTGTGTTTTCTGCTCCCACTTAGAGGGAAGGTTTTGTATGGAAAGTTCTGTAAGTGAATCCACCTCTTTCTTTTAGGCTGAAGCTTTTAAGTGGATGCCTGAAGCTGGCTCTCACCACTGCTGAAGACCTTTGGCCCATCCCTGGCTTGTTTGATCAACAACAAAGCAATGGATGAGGCTGCTCGTTGACCTTGCAGCTGATCATGAAACTGTCAAGAGAGATTTATGCACTGAAGTCAGGCACAAATCTAATAGTTAATCATCATTAAAGCCACGGAAGTTTGACAGAAATCAGTTAAGCACAGCATGCCCATCTCAAAGGCGTTCCACACAGATTCCCTTCATAGAAATCCGTCATCTGCAATGAGATAAGCATCCAGCGAAAGCAAAACATGTTTGCTTGAGTAAACATGGCTTACATCAGAGCTGTTACAATACCTGCATTATAGTGAGCCAGTCCACTGCCCTATCTAGCTCAGTGTTGTCTACACTCCTCCCTCCATGATTTACCTCCCAGCCATACACAAAGATGCTAGAGATTTACTCTGGGAGCTTCTGAATGTAAAGACAATGCTCTACCACTGAGCTATGACCCTTCTGCTCCACGGATCTCTTTTCACCCCCCCCCAAAAAAAACTTGAAGTAGGTACAAATTTGGGTACTGTTCAGGTTTCAGTTTGATGGGACTTGCAGTTCATAGATAATGCCAAATTGGCCTTGGCCCAGTACAGTGGTACCTTAGGTTACACATGCTTCAGGTTACACATGCTTCAGGTTACAGACTCCACTAACCCAGAAATAGTACCTTGGGTTAATAACTTTGCTTCAGGATGAGAACAGAAATTGTGCTCCGGTGGCACGGCGGCAGCAGGAGGCCCCATTAGCTAAAGTGGTGCTTCAGGTTAAGAACAGTTTCAGGTTAAGAACGGACCTCTGGAACGAATTAAGTACTTAACCCAAGGTACCACTGTATACCTGAAGGAGCGTCTCCATCCCCATTATCCAGCCCGGACACTGAGGTCCAGTGCCAAGGGCCTTCTGGCGGTTCCCTCACTACAAGAAGTGAGGTTGCAGGGAACCAGGCAGAGGGCCTTCTCGGTGGTGGCGCCCACCCTGTGGAACGCCCTCCCATCAGATGTCAAGGAAATAAACAACTATCGGACTTTTAGAAGACATCTGAAGGCAGCCAGAAGTTTTTAATGTCTGATGTTTTATTGTATTTTTAATATTTTGTTGGAAGCCGCCCGGAGTGGCTGGGGAAACCCAGCCCCAGATGAGTGGGGTATAAATATATGATGACTTGGGGAGGGGGTGGGTATTCTTGGTGCCTTTCTCTGTGCAAGTGGCTTGTTACCTCCAACATAGGGCTGGTGTTCCAGGCTGGGGCCTGCAGATGACACTAGTAAAACTTGGCAGGACAACAGGACCATGGTCAGCTCACTCCAGAGTCACCCCCTTTCTCTCTCTCTCTCTCTCTAGATCCCTTTTTCCCTCCACCAACCCTTACCTTTCTCCCTCTGCCACCCCTTTCCCCAGCCTCTCTCCATCTCTCTTTGTCTCTCTGCCTCTCCTCTCTCCCTCTCCAGGATGGAAATGTAGCAGTTCGCCTGCAGTGGCTTGATTGACTCCAGCAGGCAAGGTGAGGTTGGAGCCAAGGGGGAGAGGCTGTGGGGCAGAAAGACATGTGCCACAGGTGGGATCCAGCTCAAGGGGTGGTGGTTCCCAACCCCTTGCTCATGTAGCTCTGTTGTCAGCCTAGCTGGAAAGCACTCTGCTTTTGATCGTATTTGACAGTTTGCCTCGCCTTGTTTTCAGTATTTGGCAAGATCCGACAGATGATTGGCAGCAGCAGTCAGTAACGGACAGCAAGCATGCTGTAACAATCAATATTTGACAGGATCTGATAGATGACTTGGCACAGAATGCAGTAAAGTATATGTTCGTTCCATTCATTCATCCACCCATCCAATGAAAACAGTTGGGTTTCCAACCCAGTCGTCCGGTTTCTGTTCTAAAAACGCAGATGTCAGGTTTCATCATCAGAACCAAGGCTTTGAAATCTATCATATATTGAAATTTCATTTCAGCTCTAGGCATTGCTCCTCTTCATTCAATCATTCTTCTGTCAAACCTCAAAGGAAACCCCCATACTGTACCAGTAACATTAGAAGCTGCTTATGTACTGCATCAAACCACTGGTTTTTCTAGTTCATTATTGTGTATAATGAGAATCCTGGGAGCCAGCTGGGGTGACTGGGGGATGGGCCCATTCAGCTTTTGATTCTCCACCCCTGTTGTATATTTGCAGCTCTCTAGAATCTCAGGCAGCCATACCTGGTGCTTTGCATCTTCTGTAGGCAAACCTGAGTCCCACCTGAGTTATAAATCTCTTCCCAATAGAGATCATGTAGTAAATGCACCACTGCGGTCAACTCCCATGATACTGCCCATTCAAAAGCTATCAGGCAAGAAGGCTTAAAGACCAGGACTTTTCATATTTTATGGACAATCCTTGTGGTGCTGTGAGCCAAACCAGGTGTGAGAGATCCGTGGTTGGGACCTACTCTGGGTTTCCAAAACACATTAGCAGCCCTATGCAGGACAGATCAGATACGTACATAGTAAGAAGTTGCATTTGGGACTGGCCCTAGTCCCACTAAAACCATATGGGGTGCATTCAGATGTGGGGAATATTGTGAGTTTTCCTGGTTGTAAATGCTAGGGCTTCCGTCCAGGTTTTTTTTTTAACCTTCCTTCCACCCTGCAGTAGCTGTTGTGTTATGCAACTGTGGCTTGTTGACTGATATACTGCCATATCACACTAAATATCACCCACACCTGTGGGCTTCCTGTGACGCAACAAACTTCCTTGGACAACATTGTCGCCGCCCCCCCCACTTTGTTCCCCTGTGAGCCCCCCATGTAAACAGCAGGAAAGAAATGTATGCCAGAATAATGCCCCAAATGTTGTCTCTTTGCTCCTGTGATTTCCAAGGCTAAGGGGACTGCAAATGACCCCCACCCCAAATCAAATGACGAATGCTAAATTCAATTACAGTGGTACCTTGCAAGACGAATGCCTCGTAAGACGAAAAACTCGCAAGACGAAAGAGTTTTTCGTTTTTTGAGTTGCTTCGCAAGACGAATTTCCCTATGGGCTTGCTTCACAAGACGAAAACGTCTTGCAAGTTTGTTTCCTTTTTTGAGCCTTTTTTGAGGTTTTTGAAGACTTTGGTGATTTTTGAAGCTTTTCCAAAACTTCTTTTGCAGCCATTTTGCATGGCTGCATTTTGCAGCCATTTTGCAGCCAACTTTTAAAACTTTTTTGGGGGTTTTTGGATTTTGGGTTGGAATCCGTGCTTTGCAAGACGAAAAATTTGCAAGACGAAAAAACTCGCAGAACGAATTAATTTCGTCTTGCGAGGTACCACTGTACTTTTGTGGGAGAGGCTTTTATGTCGTGTGAAAGTTGAAATATAATGCAGAAATTAGCTGGGGAAATGGGATAAACTGCCCTGTGAAGGCAACCATGGCCTCAAGTTAATTGCAGCTAAGAGCCAAAGTAGAATCGTAGAACTATAGATGAAACAATAGGTAATAAGTGGTATAATTAACCATCCTCTCTCCCCCCGACTGTATCCCTGATCTGAATCGGCTGCTTTTATTTAAGAACTACCTCTTGCCCATCGTACATCCTGATGTGGATCTCTCATCCTCAGTTTGACCGTGAATCAAATTCCGCTGATCTCAAATGAAATAACTCATTCTTTTATGGGTTGGAGGCTAGGGATGGGTGAATATGTCAATTATGGTTTCTCCCAGTTTCTCACTCCACCCCCCCCTCCAGTCATACGTCCAGCTCTCCACAGTTTCACATCATTTTGTGATTTTTTTAAAGGTCCCCATGAAAACCCACCAGTACCAGTGCTTTGCTGAGAATTTCTCCTAATACACTCCTGTGAGTTGGAGGGGGGTGGAACTCAATTGCTGAAGTAGTCAGGCCAGATTCTTAGTCAGTTAATGAGCCTAAGTGTGGGTCATTAGTACAACAAAGGAAGCAGCTCTGTGCCACAGGGCAAATGGGTGGGCTCCCCTCTCACCTGGCTGGTAGAGAGAAAGACAAAAGCCAGGGCGGGCGTGAGGCAGGCAGAAGCCTAAGAGGTGAGAGCCATACTTGATTTCTGCTAGAATCCAAGGCTATGACTCTGGGAGAAGCCAGACCTAGGTAAAGGTAAAGGGACCCCTGACCATTAGGTCCAGTTGTGGCCGACTCTGGGGTTGTGGCGCTCATCTCGCTTTACTGGCTGAGGGAGCGGGCGTACAGCTTCCAAGTCATGTGGCCAGCATGACTAAGCCGCTTCTGGCAAACCAGAGCAGCGCACGGAAACGCCGTTTACCTTCCTGCCAGAGTGGTACCTATTTATCTACTTGCACTTTGACATGCTTTCGAACTGCTAGGTTGGCAGGAGCAGGGACCGAGCAACGGGAGCTCACCCCGTCGCGGGGATTCAAACCGCCGACCTTCTGATCAGCAAGTCCTAGGCTCTGTGGTTTAACCCAAAGCGCCCTACTGGGGTATTAATGCTGTGAGCCCCTCCATCGTAGGCTCAGGTTGCATATATGCATAAATAAACCATTTATCATAAACATACCACAGTTTCCACTGTCCCTTCATGCCAAGGAAACCAAACCCTGGGTAAACACCTGGAACCCCTGTAATCTCAGAGATTGGAATGGTGTGCAATCTCTGAGCATATGTTTACATGCAATGTCCCCTAGCACACACATTTTTGCAAAGCAATTTGCCCTAGTAGAATGCGTTTTCATGTTTTTTTTACACTATGTTGTACTATTTCATGCATCCTACCCCCACCTGCCTGCCCGCAAAGTATCTGCATTTTGCACACTTTGCCTGGCTGGAGAACAACATGGCAAAACTTGTAGACGTATATGGTTCAAGTATTGTTTTGCAAAATACAAATTAGGTAAGTTCACCTTTAAATGTGAACTGTATCAAATTTCTCCACCATCCCAGTTTGAAGCCTCTATGCGTTGTTCATTCTTAATTTGATGAGAAGCGGTTGCCCTGCATGATCTATTGCACAAAGCCGCCCAAAAAGAAGAGGTGGAAAATAAAGCAATCTGTATGCACAGAGTGTTTCATATCCCTTATTCATTTTCAGAGTTCCTGAAGTTACTGAAGCAGAAAGTACAAGTTCAGGACAGGGGGAAAGAGCGTCATCAGGATGCCATCCCATATGCTTGGCGTGTCTCAGGAAATGAGCTTCGCCATCTGTGAAAATCAGTTGTGGGACAAAACGTTAAGTTGCACAACTGCTGTTAAGATACTGGGTGATGTAACCATCCCTTCCGTGATTTTAATTCATTTGGAACTGCCGGCGGCTTCCCTTTGGGAATACAACACTCAGTACAAAATATTGCCGAGAGGCCCTCAAAACCACGAACAAAGCAAGCGACAGGTACCAGTTTTTGATGGATTGCGGAGAATTGCATTGAGCAGAAGCCCTGAAAATAAGTCAAATCTGTATACAGAAGGTTAGAAGCTAAGAACGTAAGAGTAGCCCTGGAGCACATATAAGCTTGTTGGTTTTCAATATGTGGCCTAAAGTTTCAGATTTAACCTCCTGCTCAGAAACTTCAGGAGAAGAACAACCTCAGCACAGGGGGATAGAATAAAAAGAAAAGCCGTTTCTGAGCTTTTACCATTAGCTTCACCCCCATGTTCATCGCTCCACCTTGATCCACCAGATGCCATCCCACATCTTGGCTTTTCCAGGCTACAGCCTAAACCACCAAGTCCCACCTTCTCACTGATGACACTCCAAGGTTCTGAGTCTCAGAAGACTAGGCAACCTTAAGTGTTTATGTGTGGGATTCTCCTAAGCAGCTTTCTTCTGATCTAGCAAATGCTAGGATCAGGTCAAGGATCTGTCAAATTAAACAGAATATGTAACTACATCAACAGACCTTTCAAATACAATTGGAAACCAGTCAGTTGACAACCCAGTCAGATGGGCGGAATATAAGGAATAAAAGTATTATTATGGAATAGGACATCCCTATTTTCTTTGGAGAAATGTTTTGTGTCTGCAAAAAGATATTACAATTTCATTTCTTCATAAGCAAGAGGAAATTGGGATTTCTTTTCTTTTTTTGCCCCCAGTCTGAAACTGGAATGGCAAAATGACTAAGCTGTTTCCTGTCACGTGGTTTCCCCTCTCCTCCCCTTTCAGCAATATTATTTCAAGCAATAAATCTGTTTGTTTTCTCTGTCCACTGAGATAACAGCTGAATGTTTTGTCTGCACAGAGCTAGCCTTCATGAGCTGCTGGAAGATTCAAAACTGATTTCTGATTCTAGGAATGCCAGTCCAATGAAAGGAGTAATTTATCAAGCTGTGAATGGGACGTTCCTGAGAAAAGAACTTCTTGGAATAACAAGGCTCCCAACATTTAGGGAGATGAAGGCAAGTTCTGCTTTCGTGGGGTGTAGGGGGTAAGTTCTCTGTCAAGCAAATGCTCCAGCTAACTTAGAAAGATACATAGATACCGTAGATAAGTGATGGAGAACATTTAGCCCCTAGAAGTTGTTGGATTCCAACTCCTGCTGTCCCTGATTGGTCATTGTTATGTACTGAGTTGAATAGGATCCAAAATGCAGCAGTCTGACTGGTCCTAGAACAATAGGATTCAGAATGCAGCAGTATGATTGGTCCTAGAACAATGCAGTGGTATGATTGGTCCTCAGGAGCCACCCAATCCAGCTCCAGGTGGAAGTGAATCCACAACCTGATTGGCCTACAGGAGAATCCCGGAATTAGCCAATCACGTGCAGCCCATTGTGTAAATAATGTATATAATGCAGATATTGTGGGGGAACTTCCACTCCTCCTCACCACTACAAGCTGAATAAAGAGCATGAAATCCACTCTCGACTCCTGAGTATATTTCAGTCATGCTGGCTGAGGCTAATGGGAGCTACAGTCCAGCAACATCTTGAGGTCCACAGGTTCCCCATCCTTGACATAGTGACAGTAGGCGGCCGTGCTAAGTTCAGCAGGGTACATTTATGAGTAAACATGCCTAGGATTGAGTTGTTGTTGGTCTGTCTTGAGAGACAGTGGAGTGCCTCTCCAGGGGTGAAGTCAAACCATTGAACTAGCAGCACCAAAGTCACCTCTCAGGGGTGCAAGTCTAGGCAATGTATATGGAGGGGGTCCTGGGCCACCTAGATGACAAGACACCCCCCTCAGCCTCGCTTACACATGGCTCCCAGTGGGGCCACACCAGCCGTGCTGCCCTAAACCTACCTCTGTAGACATGTCCCAGTCCCCATCTTTCGTCCAGAAAGGCAAGAGGTATGATTATAATTCAAGGATATATTCCAACCAGGTAAAATAAGTAGAGGAAGGCTAGGCAGAGTCTCAAGGGTTGGGAGGACCTGAGGTTCCCCACCCTGGCACAACTAATAAAGCAGACCATGAATGCAATAGCATTTTCTTGCTGTGACTGACCTCCATATTTTGTGGCTTAGGGCCCTCGTATTTACGGGACCGCCTCTCCAGGTATGCCCCACAGAGGACCTTAAGGTCCATGAATAATCATAGTTTTGAGGTCCCAGGCCCTAAGGAAGTCAGATTATCATCCACCAGGGCCTGGGCCTTCTTAGTGATGGCTCCGACCTGGTGGAATGCTCTGCCCCAGGATTTAACTTCCTTCCGCAGGGCCTGTAAGACAGAGCTATTCCGCCTGGCTTTCAATTTGAACTTAGCCTGATCTTTTATTCCCCTTCCTTCCCCCCTCCCCTTTTAATGAAGATTACCCGCTCTGGGATCCCACAAGTAATTTCTCCCCTGGTTTCCTCACTGGCCCAAATAGGACTAATTTAGCCAGCTAGCCCTGGAGATCATCTAATGTTTATTGGATCGATTTCCCCCCTAAATTGATTTTTGAATTCTGAATTTATTGTTATTCATGTTTTATACTGTATTTTATACTGTTTTTTGTTGCATCAATTAAGTGTTTTAAATTTGTTGTTAGCCACCCTGAGCCCGGTTTTCTGAACCGGGAAGGGCGGGGTATAAATAAAAATATATTTGTTTGTTTGTTTGTTCATTGCATGAAGAAGTACATTCTTTTGTCTTGTCCCAAACCTACTGCCAGTCAGTTTCGTCCATCACATATTCCTTTAGGTTACATAACGGTTTGGAGATATCAGCTGGTGCAGAATTGGCTAGGTGGCTCACTGACACCAGTACAGTGGTACCTCAGGTTAAGTTCTTAATTCATTCCAGAGGTCCGTACTTAACCTGAAACTGTTCTTAACCTGAAGCACCACTTTAGCTAATGGGGCCTCCTGCTGCTACCGCACTGCCGGAGCCCGATTTCTGTTCTCATCCTGAAGCAAAGTTCTTAACCTGAAGCACTATTTCTGGGTTAGCGGAGCCTGTAACCTGAAGCATATGTAACCTGAGGTACCACTGTACACAACTTTGGGTGGTAACTATCACTCACAAAGTGACATTGACCTGCCTGAGCTTCAGTGGTTTCTATGGTAGACTGATTTAATATCGTGTTTGCCGCCCCTGCCAATAGCGCTCTAAAAAACGAATTAGACTTCAGAGGTGCTCCGACGAAAGGCTCTGCATGAGCAGGAACTGTAATTATCATTCAGCTTTCAACATGGGTCTGCGCTGGCTATAGCGTTAAAATAAACATAATTTCGTTTTGCAGGCAAAAAGAGGAAGCAGAGAGCCTTGCTTTGCCAGGAAGCTCCTTCACTGTTCCTTCATAGCATCCTGAAACAGAAACAAAATAAATAAATAAATAAAATAGGCCTTTTCTGCTCCAGAGAGAGCTCTGGAAAGCTTAAAAGCTTGATTACTCTCCAGCAGAAGTTGGCTACGGAACGTTACATAAGACTCCCCAGACCTGTTGGAAGCGATTGCAATTCCCATGACAGGGAGTTTGTGATCTGGAAGCTGTGTTCGCACTTATTTCTCTCTCTCTCTCTCTCTCTCTCTCTCCCTCTCCTCTAACCAGGAGCAGGATTGTGCCTGTTGGCCTGTTCACCCTCCCCTGAACCTGAGCACATTTAGTGGAACATGTGAACTGGCAGGGTGTCTGTGTGTCTAATTGCACAGTAGGATTGCCATGAGGATCAGAATCCCCAGAGGGAGCTTTCTAGAACCCTCCCATAATGCTTTGCAGCCTGCACTGCTGGGCCATCATGTGCCCAGAGTGTCACTGTCCTGCTTGCAGGCTTTCCAGAGACATCTGGTTGGCCACTATGAAAATAAATAATGATAATGATAATGATAATAATAATAATAATAATAATAATAATAATAATAATAATAATAATAATAATAATTTATTATTTATACTCCACCCATCTGGCTGAGTTTCACCAGCCACTCTGGGTGGCTTCCAATCGAGTGTTAAAAACAATACAGCATTAAATGTTAAACACTTCCCTAAACAGGGCTGCCTTCAGATGTCTTTGAAAGATAAGATAGCTACTTATTTCCTTGGCATCTGATGGGAGGGCGTTCCACAGGGTGGGTGCCACTACCAAGAAGGCCCTCTGCCTGGTTCCCTGTAGCTTTGCTTCTCGCAATGAGGGAACCGCCAGAAGGCCCTCAGCGCTGGATCTCAGTGTCCGGGATGAATGATGGGGGTGGAGATGCTCCTTCAGGTATACAGGACCAAGGCTGTTTAGGGCAGATGGGCCTTTAGCCTCATATCTTCTGAGATTCTTCAGGTGAAAAGAGGGACATTTCTCTCTTCCCCCACCCTCAACTGACCCTCCTCAACCCACCTGCGGTTTTTTGGTCTTCCCCCTGTTGCAGAGCATTTCCTATCAGAAGACAGGCAAGCACTACCACTGCTGCACCAGGGGGACACAGTACACACGCCTGGGAAAACCCCTCAAACCTAATTTTATTTTATTTTATTCTTTGGCACATTTGCAAAAAGAAAAACACACAACAATAAATGCATTTTAGAAAGGGGCAAGGTTAGACACAGACGCCCAAAACATTTTATTTATTTTTTATATATACATTTTTATTAGTTTTTTTAACATATCATTTCCAACAATCATATAACGTAACTTCTTCTATTTTAGACTTCTGTCAACACCTCTGATGATTTTCCATTCTTTATCAATTATTCTGCATTTCTTAATTTCTCTATTTCTCTTAATTATCATTAACTAATAATTCTCTTCATAGTCTTTCTTGCAATATTTCAAATAGTCCTCCTTACAGAACTTCTTGCAGTCCTACTAGCGTAATCTGTTCATTGCCATAGCTTTTCAAATAGTTCGTATATTTACTCTAGTCTTCTAAGAATCTCTGGTCCCGCGGGTTTTGAATCCTTCCTGCTAATTTATCCAATTCTGCATAGTCCATCAATTTCATCCGCCATTCTTCTTTCATCGGTAATTCTTCTTGCTTCCATTTTTGTGCCAATGATATTATTCTTGCTGACGTCAGTCCTGTCTATTAATATCATCTCCTACAATGCCAAGTAAAAATGCTTCTGGTTCCTTAATAAATGTATATTTCAACATCTTTTTCATCTCATTATATATCATTTCCCAGACGTTTTTCACTTTTGAGACGCACAAAACATTTTTTAAAAAACAATCAAGGCTCCTTGCATTCCATTCTGCTCCCTCTTTTCTTCCCGCCCAGGGTGGCCCTGCCATCTGCCTGCCCCTCAGAGCTGGTACAGTGGCAGCCTCTCCTCCTTCTCATCTGCTCTCCAGCAGCCCTAAAGGTAAAGGGACCCCTGACCATTAGGTCCAGTCGTGGCCGACTCTGGGGTTGCAGTGCTCATCTCGCTTTATTGGCCAAGGGAGCCGGCGTACAGCTTCCAGGTCATGTGGTCAGCATGACTAAGCCGCTTCTGGCGAACCAGAGCAACACACTGAAATGCCATTTGCCTTCCCGCCAGAGTGGTACCTATTTATCTACTTGCACTTTGATGTGCTTTTGAACTGCTAGGTTGGCTGGAGCAGGGACCGAGCAACAGGAGCTCACCCCATCACAGGGATTCGAACCACTGACCTTCTGATTAGCAAGTCCTAGGCTCTGTGGTTTAACCCACAGCATCACCCGCGTCCCTCCAGCAGCCCTACAAGCTGCCTAAGGGAGGAGGCCAGCAGCAGCGGCCATGGAGAGCAACCACTGCCACTCAGGACAAATGCTGGCTCAACCTCCTCCCTAAGCTCAGTGGCGGCAGCAGAGCCAGATTTCGTAATTCCAAGACTGTGCCTGGAAAATAGGGACATTTGGAGAGGATGCAGTCTGATCTCGTGGTGTTCTTTGTACTTACAGATGCAGAAATTTAGGGTTGTATCCAATTAAGCTATTCGCAGAGTAGACCCACTGAAATGAGTGAATCTAAGTCAGTCACATTCATTAATTTCAATAGTATGTATTATTGTCATGGTGACGGCTGCTAAAAGGTGCTGCTGAGCACATCTGGGTGTAGGTAGTCCAGCTGTTGAAACCATTTAAAGCATGGGAAACTTGGGTCATCCAGATGTTGCTGGACTGCAACTCCCATCATCCTTGATTATGGGCCATGCTGGCTGGGGCTGATAGGAGGTGGAATCCGGCAACATCTAAAGGGACAAAGGGTTCCCACAACTGATTCAAAACAATCCCATACCAGGAATATCAATCGTTTTGGGTTTGGGGCAACCAAAATAATCAAGGAGATGGAACAACTCCCCTATGCAGAAAGGTTGCAGCTTTTGGCCCTTTCTAGCTTAGAGGAATGGAAAGGAAGAGGTGAACAGAAATTTATGAAATTATGCATGGCATGGAGAAAATGAATAAAGAAATAGTTTTTCTTCCTCTCTCCCTGAAAACCAAGAATCCCCGCTACTGAGCTTTAAAATGCAAACCCCGCTGATAGATCTGATTTCAGAGGATATGGAACTTACCCCAACCCTCAAATAAATAGCTATATCCCTCTGGAACAAACTTTAGAACCTGTTTGGCAATCAGGAGCTGCCCCGTCTGGGATTCTTCGCCTCATCTCCTGGAACATAGCTGGATGGGGGGAACAGGGAACCAGTGACCCAGACTTCATAGAATAATTGAGGTTCAATTGTATATCACCTCAAGAAACCTGGTTAATGACTGAGGTAAACATTGCTGGGTTCTCTTCATATAATTTACCTGCTCATAGACAATTCTCCAAAGGTCGCCACAAAGCTGGCCTATTGATCTTAATCGGGTCTGGCCTGACATTCGATACAACTCCTTATCCTCCATTAGCCCAAGCTTACCTAATAACTACGAATAACCAACTGGTAATTTTGGTAAATGTCCACCTCCCTCCCTCAGAAGATGAGATGATTCTAACTGCTAATTGGGACAAGCTGTCAGATGTTATGCTCTCTGTATCCCAAAAATTCCCATCTGCCCAATTTATTATTATGGGCAATGTAAATGTGCGGATTGGGGCCAACAACCAATACATTGCATCCCAATTGGGCTTTGAAGGCATAGATATAATACCTACCCCACTGTCTGCTCCCTGCTCCTCTAATGATAAATTAACTAACAGAGTGGGGTTAAAATTTATGGGGTTTTGTATTGCCCATAATGCAGTTATCTCAAACGGACTGAATAACTTTCCTGGTGTCGATGAGTTTACTTTTATCTCATCATCATAGCGTAGTGGACTATTGTATCTGTTCTCTAAACCTATATTCTGATGTTAACTTCTTTTCCACTGGAGTCCGTACAGAAAGTGACCTCTCCACCTTACTTCTGACTATACAATGAGGCCCAGCTAATAAGACCTTGAAGCCTGGTAACTCAGATCAGGACCCTCAAAGTATTCTGAAAAGGATTAGATGGTCCCTGCAATTCGAAGGGGTGATCACCAAATTCCTGGACACGGACAAAATGTCGCATTTGAGAGCAACCCTTACTAACTTACTTTCTATTAATGTAGTAATAACAGCTTACTTCCAAGTAATAGACTACTGTGGTACTGTTACCCTCTTTAATCCCCCTCCTCGGTTTGACCAGGAATGCTATACAGAGAAAACATTGCCCAGAATATCGTTCAGAGACCATCGCAAAAAGGGTGATAAAAAACCTCCACTATTTTGTGCATAGGAAGCTGTATAATAAACTTATTGCTAAGAAAAAGAAAATATACCATCAGAATAAATGGACACGCTTAACAAATGCAATAAAAATGAAAGGTCATAAAAACTTCTGGCAAATAACCTCGGGCTACCTGAATATTAACTCTCTTTTAACTGTACCTACTATTCCCCCCCCCAAAAAAAAAACTTGGGTGGACTACTATTTTAAAATATTCAATGCCTCACCCTGCTTTCTCCCAAATGCTGATGAGCCTGTGCCCTCTAATAGACCAAACTGACCCCTGGTAAGCTTGGACAAAATTATGGAATTTATTGCAGATTAAAAACCCTGTAAGACCCCTGCCTCTGGTGGGTTTTATGCTGAGATTCTGAAAAACTATGCTGATTGGTGGGCATCAACACTTGCTAACCTTTTCACTCTCACAGACCAATACGGAATTATAGCAAAATTGTGGTTAACTTCTGTAATAATCCCAATCTATAAAAAAGGCAATCCTGAGCAGCCATGTAATTATTGCCCTACAGCGGTACCTCGGGTTAAGAACTTAATTCGTTCCAGAGGTCCGTTCTTAACCTGAAACTGTTCTTAACCTGAGGTACCACTTTAACTAATGGGGCCTCCTGCTGCCGCCGCTGCTGCCACATGATTTCTGTTCTCATCCTGAGGTAAATTTCTTAACCCGAGGTACTACTTCCGGGTTAGCAGAGTCTGTAACCTGAAGCGTTTGTAACCCGAGGTACTACTGTACTAGTCTTCTGTCCGCTATAAGTGAACTCTATTCTAAATATTTAGAGTGCTGTCTATTGAATTGGATTAAAATGAACAGAATTATTGCCCTGAACAGAATTTACAAAACGGAAATCAACTATTGATCACTGTCTCTCACTTGCCTTCCCAGTGCATAAATATATGAAATCCGAAAGGGGAAAGTTACATGTGGCCTTTATTGATCTGAAAAGTACTTTTGGCTCGATACCCAGAGGGCTGTCATGGGAGAAACTGAATGCTATTGGGCTAGAACTCTGACTACTTTTCTTGATCAAAAAAAGCTACATATGAACACTATGTGTCAGCTGAAGATTTCCCTGGACAGTCACATATCACCTAGTTTTACAACTACTAAAGGAGTCAAACAAGGTTGTATTCTTGCCACACATCTAATCTATTTTTTAATTATATTGGGGGGGGGGAAACCAACTAGTTGTGAATTGCCACCCTCCTAGGTTAGGACTTAAGGCAGTTACAGTATCATATTTTTATATACAGATGACACTGTCCTCCTCTCCTAGACCACAGTCGGGCTCCAAAGGTATCTAAAATATTCTTTCATTACCGCCAAGGAAATCACCTAGTGATTAATTACTCTAAATCCAAGATCTTGGTATTTTCAAAGAGTTGGCATCCATCCTAAATGGTGTATTGGTGATCCAGAAATCGGGCAGGTTAACAGCTTTAAATACTTAGGGATCACCTTTTATTACAATCTAAAATGAGTGACCCACTGTAACAGGATAACCAACTTAGCTAAATGCTCTGCAGCATGAATTAAACGATTCTATGTTTCTGATGGTAACCAGAATGTACCTGCAGCGGTTAGGGCCTAAAGAACAAAAGATGTTTTGCGACTCCTTTATGGGATTCCCTTATGGATAACTGACTTTAACAACCAAGTTGAGGGTGTGCAGGCATCCTTCTTCTGACAAATTCTAGGAGCTCCAAAATGTGTCTCCTATCTGGCTATGTGTGCAGAGTTAGGCCAGCATCTCTTAGAGTCTAGGGGCTGGATTATGACTTTCAAATTCTGGCTAAAAATTCACTTTAATACAGACCCGGAAAGTTTACTAACTTTTTAATTTTTAAAAATATTGGTCCCTGCTCCTGCCAACCTAGCAGTTCGAAAGCATGTCAAGTGCAAGTAGATAAATAGGTACCGCTCCGGTGGGAAGGTAAACGGCATTTCCGTGCGCTGCTCTGGTTCGCCAGAAGCGGCTTAGTCATGCTGGCCACATGACCCGGAAGCTCCCTCGGCCAATAAAGCAAGATGAGCACCGCAACCCCAGAGTCAGTCACGACTGGACCTAATGGTCAGAGGTCCCTTTACCTTTACCTTTACCTTTTCCTCATCTGTTTTGTTCAGAAGGTTTTTAAAAAAATCCCCTTCCAGAACAAATTCTGCTCCTGTAATATGAAAACACCAGATACAATACATCACATAATTTTGGCTTGAGCTCACCCTTCGCAGAGATCTCCTAGTGACTCCCTTACAGCTTTAAACATCAATTTACAAAGAGTCTGTAATCCAGTATTTGTTGAGGGATGATACTCCCGAAACTACAAAGATTATTTCGGGGTATTTAGCATGAGGTTTTGAAAGTTAAATCTAAAGTGGCCTGATTTACTCAATGGTGGCTATCTAGTCTTTTATATATTGTATGTGTCTGGGTTATTAATGTATTTGGATGACTTTGTATGATTTTATGATTTTATTGTTTAAACTTATGCCAATAAAGGCCAATAACAACACTAGAATTCAGGGACGTTCAGTGGAGCTGAATGTTGGAAGATTCGGGACAGAGAAAATAAAGTATTTCATCACGCAGCACATAGTTAAACTGTGGAACTCACGTCCACAGGAGGCACTGATGGCCACAAACTTGGATGGCTTCAAAAGAGGTTCACACGAACTCATGAAGGACAAGGCTAGCAATGTCTACTAAACCACAATGGCTATGTTTTCCTCCACTGTCATAGGCATTATGCCTCTGAACACCAGTTGACTGCAGGGAACTGCAGGTGGGCAGTGCTGTTGTGTTCATGTCCAGTTTGCAAGTTTCCCATAGTCATTAGGTCAGCCACTGTGAGAACAGTATGCTGGACTAGATGCCTTCTGTTCTTTTCTTTTTAAAAATATTTTCTATTGCTCAATTTCCACATAACAAATTATCAAACCATATAATCACCAACATAATTCCCCCCTTATTTCCCCCACCCTCCCCATACTTCCAAGACTTCCCTCAGCTCCTCTCCCTGATTTCGCTGCACATATTTTATCTGCATATTATAAAATTGTATATATCCTTACTTATCCATCCATCATGTTATCAACAATAAATTTGTATCTGTTTATTCAAAACCTGCCAAGGAGTCCAGTTCATTTCGTTGTATTTTTAAATAATTTGTGAAAAGTTCCCATTCCTACTTGAAGTCACAGTTGTCCTTTTCTCACACTTTGTATGTCAGTTTAGCCAGTTCTGCGTAGTTCATCAATTTCTCTTGCCACTGTTCTTTTGTCGGGGTTTCCTCATTCTTCCATCCTTGTGCTATCAAGACTCTTGTCGCTGTTGTAGCATACATAAATAGGTTCCTCATTTTCCTTGGCAGGTCTTGTCCTACAATCCCTAACAAAAATGCTTTTGGTTTTTTTTGCAAATGTCATTTTAAACATTTTCTTCAATTCATTATATATCATTTCCCCAAATTTTTTAACTTCTCTACATTCCCACCACATATGATAAAAAGTCCCTTCTTTTTCTTTACATAGATGTCTTCTGTTCTAATCCATTCATCTTGATGGCTCTTCTGCAGGCCTCCTTTTTAAAGGCAGACTATAGACCCTGATTTTGAATTCTGGTGCTGGAGGAGACTCTTGAGAGTCCCATGGACTGCAAGAAGATCAAACCTCTCCATTCTGAAGGAAATCAGCCCTGAGTGCTCACTGGAAGGACAGATCCTGAAGCTGAGGCTCCAATACTTTGGCCACCACATGAGAAGACAAGACTCCCTGGAAAAGACCCTGATGTTGGGAAAGATGGAGGGCACAAGGAGAAGGGGACGACAGAGGATGAGATGGTTGGACAGTGTTCTCAAAGCTACCAGCATGAGTTTGACCAAACTGCGGGAGGCAGTGGAAGACAGGAGTGCCTGGCGTGCTCTGGTCCATGGAGTCACGAAGAGTCGGACACGACTAAATGACAACAACATAGACCCTGAGGCCTTTGGTGCAGGTGATGCTCTCCAATGAACAGCAGCCATTCAGGCAGATTTGAACAGGAGCCATTCAATCTGGACTGCAGTTGGAACGAGTAGAGGTTCTCAGGAAGTCATGCTGAATCACATGGCGCAAAGTTCTACTAGCTCCCACTTCTACCTGGCTGTCCAGGTGCGATGCCTCTCTGAACGCCATTCCTTCTTCAGAATATGTTGGATATTCCCCATTCAACAGCTGTTGTTTTCATCCTTCCACTTGTTTAACTAAAGCGCTCCAGCACATGGGGAGAGTGGGTTGGAACGAAAGCACACTAAAAAACGACAACAAACTTTCCGAGAGGCATAATTCATTGCACAAGGAAAGGTTTACTCCTCTGAATGCCGTTGCAAGGAGGCTGAGCAGGACATCGAAATGTTTACCAATTAAGTGCTGCCCACGGCATCTATAAATAGAAGACATTTCCCCATCAGTGCCTAGCTAGACGTTAGATCTGGAATCTGAGCTTTTTAAAACTTGGCTGAGTGCAGGCAGCTATTATGCCAAACAGTAGCAGGAAGGGAAGCTTCTTCAGAACTAACCAGATGGGATGTCAAGGACCAGATGAAGCTGATCTTGTTTCCAGAAGGCAGCCTCTGCAACAAAAGTTGGTAAATTGTCTCCTTTGGAGACATCCTCATTCTCGGCTCCTTCCCTACTGATGAAGCAGGCATCTCTAAACCCCTTGCCATATATATCTGGGGTTTGCCTGCTTATTTACTTACTTATTGTTGTGCAGCTGTTGGTCAATGACTCTGCCATGGCCATATTTCAGAGGAAGCCTGACCTCCCGGGTATAATAGTCGGTCGAGTTTATCATACATAGCCAAATTCCTTTACAACATATAATTCACAGTATTTCCAAAGCAATACCTGAATTAAAGGAGAAATGTGTTGTGGATAAAACAGAAGCAAGTGTTACTCTGTGATATAGCTGTCTATCAATTGATGCCACTTTTGTGCTTAAGCCACCTATACACTTTATTTATTAATGTCATTTATTTAACTATTTTTATATACAGTAGCACTTAATCATCTAAATCTCTCAAGTGGCTTGCATAAAATAAATTAAAGCGATCAATATGATGAGCGGTTAACTTTAAATATATGTGTATATCACCAAAACTTTGACAAAAAGTTGTTTTTTTAGATTTAGAAGGCAGTATTCAATTATTATCCCTTTTAAAAACATATTTATTAGATATATAATCTGCCATTACGTAGGGTTTGTAGTTGTCTCTTGCCCCACCTTTATTAGCAATCCATGTATCATCAGGTTTAAGGACTACTGATTAGGGTTCTGTACCCACTAGCCCATTTGTTTGATGTCAGTTGTGGTGCAGCAATAAAACTGCTAGCACATTTGTAATGCTAAGCAGGGTCCGACATGGTTTCAAATTGGATGGGGACCACATGTTGAGATTCCTGCATTGCAGGGAGTTGGACTAAGATGACCACCAGTGTCCCTTCCAACTCTACAATCCTATGATTCTATGTAGCATTAAAATGTAGCTTTTCTCAAACTGGAATCCCATACATGCTTGCCCTGAACATGCTGTTTCCAATCTGGATTGATTCTAGCCATTGCCATCCACAAGGATGAGTCTGGTTACTCAATATGCATTTGATAACCCTCCCCTTAGTTAGGTTATCCATCCATCCATCCATCCATCCCTATTTCTCCCTGCAGATGCCCCAAGTGAATGTAGAAGAAAGTGGTGTTTGCAATCCTGGTATATGCCCATATAGGGCATTGCTGGTACTGTACCTGCTACATAGGGTCTGGGATTTCCCAGACATATCTGGAATAAAATAAAAAATTGTCCAGTCGCACCTTAGAGACCAACTAAGTTTGTTCTGGGTTTAAGCTTTTGTGTGCATGCAGACTTCTTCAGATACACTGAAACAGAAGTCACCAGACCCTTATATATTGTGGGCGGGTGAGGTGGGGTTTTTCTCAGGAGGGTAGTAGGAGATGGGTGATTGACTCAATGGGTATGGTAAACCTGTTGATGACTGTTAATGACTGCAATGTAGTGATGTATGGAAGTGAGAGCTGGACCGTAAAGAAGGCTGATCGCCGAAGAATGGATGCTTTTGAATTATGGTGCTGGAGGAGACTCTTGAGAGTACCATGGACTGCAAGAAGATCAAACCTATCCATTCTGAAGGAAAGCAGCCCTGAGCGCTCACTGGAAGGACAGATCCTGAAGTTGAGGCTCCAAGACTTTGGCCACCTCATGAGAAGAGAAGACTCCCTGGAAAAGACCCTGATGTTGGGAAAGATGGAGGGCACAAGGAGAAGGGGATGACAGAGGACGAGATGGTTGGACAGTGTTGTCGAAGCTACAAATATGAGCCTGACCAAACTGCGGGAGGCAGTGGAAGACAGGAGTACCTGGCATGCTCTGGTCCATGGGGTCACGAAGAGTCGGACACGACTAAACGACTAAACAACAACAACAAGGACTGCAATTAGTCCTACAGGAAAAAGCAAGGGATAGTATGCAAATGGACACACCGGTGGGTAATGCAGAATCAATTTGCAATGAGTTTTTATTTTTGGAATGAAAGCAATTTCTCAAGAAGCACTTTTCGGTGGGTGTGGGGAGGAGAAAAAGGAATAGATCTACATTGAGTGTGAACAGCATAGAAAAATCAAGTATTCAGTCTCCATTGAAAGTTTACAGTTTGCAAACAGCGTTCTCTGACACCTTTTATTTGCCCTGACTCTGCAAAAAGCACAACGAATTGTGTGATCTGAGAAGGATGCAAATCCTCCGAGTGCACAGCTGAGCTGCAAGCCCTGCCTTACAGTTATTCAAAGCCTCATAATACCACCCCATAGACTGCATGCGTGGAATTGCAAAGAACATGGAAACTGCTTGCATATTTGCTGGGAACCTGTCTGCTGAGATGTTTCCCCCTCTGCTTTGATCTTCCTGTAGCAGATCTTCCTGCAAAGGAACTAGCTGTAATTGCTCACTTTGTACAATATCAAAGCCTTTCCCCAGCTCAGCTGTTCCCTGCTGAAGTTGGATGGAATCAGACAAAGGGCTATATATCACCAGAATCAGTGTTCCCCTTCCCTGCTCAAAATTAATTAAATAAAACTAAGGCTCCAATCCTAGACCAATTTAGGTGGTAATAAGTACCTTTACTTCCAAGGACACTTTCATAGAATTGTGCTGTGTTTTATTCATTAACTATTTAACTCGATTAAAGTTTGAAGCGCTAAAATTGAATCAAACATACAAAAAAAAGTGCATGGTGCTCTGGAACTATATCTCATCAGATTGCAGAAAGGAAAATAAATAAATTTGTGCATGCAGTGGCAGAGCTTCATGCTCCAGCACTGGGGGCAGAGAGCAGGCAGGGGCGGGGCTGGCGTGTGTCCTGGGGGCGAGGCGCCCAGCGTGGCACCCTGGGCATTGTGTTGCCAGAGGCGGCGCGCTCCTCCTGCACTCCTCTTCCTCTGCCAGTGTGTGCATGAAGAAACAATTCAGCCTGTCAGAGAGAAGGCCTCAGCCTTAGCTTTCTCCCTGGAAAGATTTGTACATTGAAATTTACAAAAAGAAAGATTCCAATTGATTTTAAGATTGTGGTTTAATGTTGCAACCTGCCTTGGGACCATACACTGAAGGTCAGGTTAATAATCATAAATGCAATACAGTCATACCTTGGGTTGAAGTAGCTTTGGGATAAGCATTTTCGGGTTGTCCTCCATGGCGACCCAGAAGTAATGGAGCACGTTACTTCTGGGTTTTGCATCTCGCACATGCGCAGATGCTCAAAATGACGTCACGCGCATGCACGGAAGCGGCAAATCGCAACCCGCGCACGCGCAGATGTGGGTTGCGTTCGCTTCAGGATGTGAACAGGGTTCCAGAATGGATCCCGTTCGCATCCAGAGGTACCACTGTAGTGCACTTGTAATATGAGGTGGTATAGTCTAGATTTTGACACTGGGAGAGACCTATTCCACACCTTATAAGAAAAGAAAGAATATTCTGCTTTTAAAGGCATCCCATTTACATGACACCTGTCTTAGCGCGAGAGGGAGGGGTGGGCTTCTCTTTGCCTTCCTCTACTCAGCATGCCTCTTTCCTTTCCTGACTAACTTCTCTGCATTTTATCATCTAAGCCTGCTCAGAAACACCATATCTTGCCAGGGTACGTGGGAGTTGATATTTCCTACACCTGGCAACACAAAACTACATTTCCCAAGCACCCTGTGTCCTCCTTGTTGGTGCCACTGGTTCCTCTCTGCACCCCTCATCGTGTGGTACTCTTATGCCATGCTTTTAAATTTAAGTTGCTTAGAGACTTCTTAAGTGTCAAGCAACCGATCAATCAAATAATAATGAAATTAAACATTGCAGGGTAAAGCTGATAGATAAATGAAGGAGTATGCCTGAAGGAGCATCTCCACCCCCATCGTTCTGCCTGGACACTAAGATCCAGCGCTGAGGGCCTTCTGGTGGTTCCTCACTACAAGAAGCCAAGTTGCAGGGAACCAGGCAGAGGGCCTTCTTGGTAGTGGCACCCGCCCTGTGGAACGCCCTCCCACCAGGTGTCAAAGAAAGAAAAAACTACCAGACTTTTAGAAAACATCTGAAGGCAGCCCTGTTTAGGGAGGCTTTTAATATTTGATGAATTATAGTATTTTAATCTGTTGTTGGAAGCCACCCAGAGTGTCTGGGGAAACCCAGCCAGATGGGTGGGGTATAAATAATAAATTATTATTATTATTATTATTATTATTATTATTATTATTATTATTATTACAAATGGAGCCTCTATGTTTAGGATACCTCTGATTATTTCGTGCGGGTATTCAGTGACACAGCAGAGCCCACAGGATAGCTCGACTGGTAGAGCATGAGACACTGAATTTCAGGGTCATAGGTTTGAGCCCCAAGTTGGGAAAAAGGTTCCTGCATTGCATGGGGTTGGACTAGATTGCATGGGGTTGAACTCTGCTTGATCAGGCTGCAATGCAATGCAGTATGCTGCAAGCAAAATAAATATAATCTTGAGCCTGTTTGCTTGATTTCATCAAACTTAATTTAAGTCCCTTGCAACGGATTTGTAACAGTGGCACAACGAGTGCCTGATGCACCAGAGCGAATAAAATTAAGGCGAGCAAAGGCTTCAGAAACAAAACAGAGGCTCACAGATTGTGATTGCAAATATTTGTGGAAGATGTCAAATTCTGTTTGCCCGCTGATATGGAAATGCCTTCGCTGATTACAGCTCTAGCATGTCAGGGATTCCTTGTTGCGCAGTCTCCGACAACCACCAGATGGCGCAGCATGTATCTATGACAGCTCAGAAGTACATCCCTAATTCTGGAACAGTTTTTGTGAACTATTGACGTGCATGGAAAAGCCCTAGAGTTACTTGCTAACATGGAAATACCCTGAATAATGTGTTAACACTGTTAATTATTTTGTTAGCATGTGTCTGCCGCAGCTCAGAAGAAGTACGCCTGCCTTCTAAACTCTCAGATAGTTTGCGTCAATTATGGAAGTGCATGGAAGTTTTTCCCCAGAATTATTTGTTCTGGGAGTCTGCAAAGGTTGGAAAAAGTTACCTGCTCAATGAATGCAGCACTGGAGCTACAGGTTTAGCCACCACCAATCCTACCTGCCAGTCACGCCTGTGGCAGAAAATAAAGGCCTGTAGCTGAATACAGCCTCAGAATAATAGGATTGGAATTAACTCAGAAGGTCATTTAGGCACTGCAAGGAAGCTGCTACCCCAACAGCCCTGAAACACAGACCCCCCCCCAGCCCGATGCTTTGAATCAGAGGTCACCAGGGCAAAACAGGTGCAAAACGCCAGCACCCTGACTACAACTTCATTAACATCCACCTAAAACTTCACTAGCATCTCTCGGTATTGTGAACAACACCGACCTTACCTTTTGTTGGTATCTTCATGAACTTACCTAAAAAGATAAAGAACACAAAAGACTGAGTTAAGCACTTGAAAAATCCACCAAAATCAGACCATTATAAGTTCATCTTAGGTTGGGTAGTTCGCAAGTCTCTGTGCCTTTGCATAAGGTTTTGTATTTTTTTCAGAAGATTGATAAAGAATGTATAATCATTTTGGTAATTATTGTGTGTATATTAGTCACCAATATGCTGTGTGAGTCGTACAACTTCTCTCAGCAGCACAGGTTGCATTTTTCTAGCATTACTTAATCAGAGGTCGGCAACCTTATCCGAGGATGGGCCGGTCAATGCTCCATCTGTTGGAAGATGGGCCAGAGTGTGTGCACATGTGTGCTCTTCCGGATCAGAGGAGCACCCATGCGCGTGCGCACATGCTATTTCCGGTGCTCCTCTGAGTCAGAAGTGCACCGGAAATAGCATGTGCGCATACGCACGGGCACTTCTCCATCCCACACGTGTGCGCACACAGTATATCCAGCACACATTTGGGTTGGAGCAGTGCCTGTGCACATCCGCACAGGTGCCATCAACCTGGAAGTCAGTTCCTGCGCCGTGCTGAACCGCACTGCACTGTGCTGCGCCGGTAAGAGCGGGTGGCGGGGGGCAGCAGGGGTCGCCATGGGCCTGTTACACAAGCCTTGTGGACCGCTACCGGCCCATGGACCTTAGGTTGCCAACCCCTGCTTTGAATCCTCAAACAAAGGAGAGTCAGTCACTTTCCACAGGAGCCGAGTTGCTTTGCTAGATAGATAGGTGCTCCGCTTCTGGGCTTCCTAAAAGGATCTGGCCAAACAATGTGGGGAAAAGGATATTGGAGCATTGGTCTGATGATCTAGCAGAGTTCTTACAATCTTATTGTCAGGGAACTGCCATCGGCTCAGAGGCGAGAAATAGAAGGGCAGTTGTGTTACAGGGAGCCTCCGAAAATCTTGCGAAGCAGCTCCTCTTCCGGGGAGGAGGAAAGCCCCACCTCCAGTGGAGAAGAGGTAGAAGGACCAGAGGATGCTAGAAAGAGCCTTAACACTGCACCTGAGCAAGCCGGTGAGGGGGAAAATATGTCCTTGCCATCGCCCATTCTGCGCAGTGGTTTGGGGCACAGAGAGGGGAGGAGACGGTTGGGGGTAATGAAACTTTTATGTTGGGGGAGGTCCAAAAGAAGACCACTCCCAGATTCTGCTAGCGATTGAGGCAGACGTGAGCTTTGGGGCTCTTCACTGTAAATAGTTTGCAGCAAAATAAAGCCTGTAAAACACAGGTCAGAGTCCTGCCTGGTTACTCTCGAGCAACCACACCAGCACCTGACACTTACGTTCTCCACATCCACGTTGAGCAACAAGCCTTAAGCTCATACCCTCCAATATTTCTCTGATGAAAACATGGGACACCCACTGCTATCTTTCCAAAAAAAGAGGTGCTGGAACTCACTATGAATACCTCCCTTGTTGTCTTATAATGGCAATGGTGCCCACCTAAGAGGTGCTGGAACTGAGTTCTGGTGAGTTCCAGCTGAAAAAAAAGCCCTTGGGACGTCCTATTCCATGCCCTTCAACATTTCTCTGATGAAAATAGGGACATATATTTTATTTATTAAGTTTATATACTGCCCTATACCCGGAGCTCTCAAGGCGGTTCACAGAAAAGATCACAATATATAAAATCAAATATATAAAATCAAAATCAAAACAATAACCTTTCCTCCCCAAAAAGAGCCACACTTTAGAAAGGTATAGGATGTCAACAAAATCAACCAAAGGCCTGGTTAAAAAGGAATGTTTTTGTGTGGCACCTAAAGGCACCAGGTGAACTTCCCTGGGGAGGGTGTTCAACAGACAGGGAACCACTGCAGAGAAGGCCCCGTTCTCATGTTGCCACCCTCCTGCCACATCTCCAACATTTGTCTTATGAAAATAGGGATGATCTAAGGGGGCATTCCAGGATCAAATCAGAAACTAGGGCAGCTTCTGTGAATCTGGGATTGTCCCTGGAAAATAGGGACACTTGGAGGGTCTGTAAGCTGCTTCCAATAGGGTTCATATGACAAGCAATAGGGTTCACTTTACTGGGGGGGGTGTTTAATGTGCTTTATGTAGCTCTATTAAAGGAAATGTGCTCTTGAGCTGGCTTATCCAGTACAATGGCATCGCTGCGCACACCATCATCTCTGGCAGGCAGTAATAAGTACGCAAAAAATAAACAAACTTCAGTGGCAATTTCCTTTCTTGGCTCTTTTTCAGAGTAAAAATTGTGAGAGGCCCGGAGTGAAGCCGTTTGTCAAGAGAGGGGAAGAAAGCGGAAACTCGCCGACTTAAGGATCCCGATTCCAGACTTTGCCATGCAATCCTGGGAGGTTTCATACTGAGAGCAGAGTCCCGGCCTGGCACCAGGAACTCATAGCCAGGAAATGTTTATATTGCAGTCAGAAATTGACACCTGGTTGATCTGGGAAGCAGGCAAACACAGTGCTTCACATCATCAAGTAGGCCCTTCTTGCTTACTCTGCATTCCCCAAAAGCAGAGGTTGTCTCATTGCAAGGATATTGTCCAGTTGCCAGTAACTCTCCTTTAATTTAGGGATTGGGAGCCTCAGGTCTGGAGGCTAAATGTGCCCCTCCAGGCATATCTCTCTGGCCCCCAGGGCTCTATCCTGCCCTCATTAGGGGTTTGTAGTTTAGCATTTCCAGTTTCGCCAAATGCTGAGGTATAGTTACCCTTAAACATCAAAAAAGTACTCCAGATAGTACATCAAGTGTACTCCAGATAGCCAATGCAATGCAAGTTGTGTATCTGGAAGTGTATGGATACACATGAGTTCAAACTTAGTATAGTTTGCTACAAACTGTCGACATGCAGAGGGCTGGGAGGCCAGCTGGCAAGCCCCAGCTCGGCCGTTTCCATCAACCGGCCCGTGGTGAAGACCATCACCTCTGCTCTGACGTAAGTCAGTGTGGCGTTCGTACGGAGCCCCTGGTCGTCTCACGGACTATTGACCCGTACATCACAAATCCGCTGCCACCAACCAGGTCCTCCCTGGTAAAATCACTTCAGTCTCAGCCAGCTTTTCAATTAATAAAGAAGAGTGTATTTTATTTCAGACACAAACAAAACTTTTACAGCATTCCAAACGTTGTTGCTCTTTACTTTCTTAGTCTTATTTTCCTCTCTCTATCTCTTCTACTTCCCCACACTCAAGAAACCACTGCCCTAACTGTCTCGCTATTACCAACTGCCTTTCTCAACCAGCCAACCCACGAAATCCAAACAACTACCCACCCACAACACCCAACGAACTCCTCCTAGAACTAGTTTTATAGACCCACTGACTCCACCCCCCTGGGTCCTGTCTGTGCAACCTATTTAACTATTTCCCCTCCAGCACTCTCTCATATATGTTAACGTCACAGTCAGCGACCCAGGCTTCTGAGCCAGGGCACACTATCAGCAGATCAAACTGTGCACACAGGAGAGGAGTGAGGCTTGTGGAAGCATACTACAACTACAGATTTATTAATCATAAATCAGGACAAAGAAACATGTTGTCTCTTTCTCATGTCATCTCAGAGAGAAAAGCAAAAGCAATACACAACGGAAGTTCCCAGCATACTGTGCTGGAATGTAAACAGACATGTGACACGCAATAATCCCATGCCTGTTCCTTAAGGTGGAATGGAAATGTCAACAGAAACTGTACCATATACAGTCATACCTTGGATCCCGAATGCCTCACGAGTCTAACGTTTTGGCTCCCGAATGCCACAAATCCGGAAGTGAGTGTTCCAGTTTGCGAACATTCTCTGGAACCCGAATGTCCGATGCGGCTTCCAATTGGCTGCAGAAGCTTCCTGCAGCCAATCGGAAGCCACGCCTTGGTTTCCAAATGTTTTGGAAGTTGAATGGACTTCCGGAACAGATTCCGTTCGACTTCTGAGGTACCACTGTAGCTGCAACTGTCTCATCACAGTGGGAATAGTGCCCCCAGGATGAGACAGCATTAGTGCTATGTAATCTGTGAATATATTAGTCACATGAGAGCACTAGCGGAGGGAGGGGGGTACAGTGGGCGCAGCCTGCCCTGGGTGTCATCCCTGAGGGGGTGACATCACCGCCTCACCCCCCTGGGATGCTAGCCGCTAGCCATGGGCAGCACCACCCTGGAATGCTCACAGTGGGCGGCACCCCCATGAGCAGCACGCCCCACCCCTGGGTGCCGGAGCAGCTAGTTCCCCTCTGCATGAGAGGTTCCTTGAACTTCCCGTCCTCTGGGAGCCAGTGTGGTGTAGTGGTTAAGAGCAGTGGACTTGTAATCTGGTGAACTAGGTTCGATTCCCTGCTCCTCCACATGCAGCTGCTGGGTGACCTTGGGCTAGTCACACTTCTCTGAAATCTCTCAGCCCCATTCACCTCACAGAGTGTTTGTTGTGGGGGAGGAAGGGAAAGGAGAATGTTAGCCGCTTTGAGACTCCTTAGGGCAGTGATAAAGCGGGATATCAAATCCAAACTCCTCTTCTTCCTCTCTGATCCTAGGATCTGTTCGCAAGGCTGAAGCAAGAGGTTCCATTTTAAAGATGAAGAACTATGAGAAGGAGCAACAGAGGCAAAAGGTAGTGAGGTCAGATGCCTTGAAGTTGCCCATCACAAGCACTAGGCAGTAGACTGAGCTGGCAAACAGGTCACGTGGACATAATCTTTCCCACTATGGTGAGCTGTATTTTGTGTATATATATATATATATATATATGCAGGTTTTGGTGTCCTCGGGTGTCTTCCCGTGTAAAAGTTGGGGTGTCTAGTCGCCTAGACACCCCAACTTTTACACGGGAAGACACCCGAGGACACCAAAACCTGCATTCCTGTACCCGTGAAAATCTACGAAAGCAAATATATATATATATATATATATATACACACAAAACATATATATATATGTTTCTAAATTACTGTATATGTGTGTGTGAAATATCTTAATAAAACATATGCAAATAAATACATGAATCCTGTTTTCTGATGTATCACCTTTAGTAAAGAATGTATTACTTTGTCCACTAAAATGAACGGTATGTTGGCTTTTTTAAACAAAAATCTTTCTAGGAAACTATTTGTAATTTAACAAAACTCCATAAAAGTAATGGATTCTGAAAGCGAAGTCACTCTTTGCAGTACACCGTGACTGGAGTTTCATCTATTCTTGGCTGTTTTCGTTCAAATAGCGTAAATATTTTGAGTGTCTTCGCCGAGCCAATTTTCAGAGAGGCCTTTTCATTAAACACTTCCAGATTCAGGTGCCTCAAAAGCAGCCCCAAATTTCCACATCGGTCTGCTGAATGCCAGGCTCGAGTTACAAAAATGACTGTGCAAGTTGGCTCATTCAAAGGTAGGCTTTCAGAAAGCATCTTGGGCAATTTTCATCAGGGCCACCAGACCTAAACAATGGAAGAAAATAATATTCAAGCCTATGTACTAGGAACAGTTTCCACTGTCAGGAGACAGCAAGCTTCTGTGTACTGGTTATAGTTCTACATGCTTAGCTTCGGAGCATAGAGTGACTTAAATAAGTCCTCTTTCATGCTGATTGGATGGCTCTAGGATGCTGAAGTCACAAAATTAAAAGACGCCTGCTTCTTGGGAGAAAAGCAATGACAAACCTAGACAGCATCTTAAAAAGCAGAGACATCACCTTGCCAACAAAGGTCCGTATAGTAAAAACTGGTTTTCCCAGTAGTGATGTATGGAAGTGAGAACTGGACCATAAAGAAGGCGGATTGCCGAAGAATTGATGCTTTTGAATTATGGTGCTGGAGGAGACTCTTGAGAGTCCCATGGACTGCAAGAAGATCAAACCTATCCATTCTGAAGGAAATCAGCCCTGAGTGCTCACTGGAAGGACAGATCCTAAAGTTGAGGCTCCAAGACTTTGGCCACCTCATGAGAAGAGAAGACTCATTGGAAAAGACTCTGATGTTGGGAAAGATTGAGGGCACAAGGAGAAGGGGACGACAGAGGATGAGATGGTTGGACAGTGTTCTCGAAGCTACCAGCATGAGTTTGAGCAGACTGCGGAAGTCAGCGGAAAACAGGAGTGCCTGGCGTGCTCTGGTCCATAGGTTCACAAAGAGTCGGACATGACTAAATGACTAAACAGCAACAACAAGGATGCTGAAGATGGAGATCTTGCTGCTGAAAGAGTGATGGGTCATTGACTCCCTACGAACCCAGGCCATTGCAACCCTGCTTGGAATTCTTCCCAGCCAACAGTCCTTCCCAGGTAATCCCCTCCCTGGCCTTGTTTATCCCCTGCTCAGATGGTTTTACCTGCCTTGATTTGTCAGGAGTTGGAATCAGGTGTAGATCAGCAATAAAACAATAAAGCAGTGAAGTTAACTCTTTATTCAAAGAAACAAAACAGCTCATCCCTAGTGGTCACAGCAACCCTTCCTAGTAAGGCAGTTGTGAGGACTGAAGGTTGCCACATTCCCACTGCTCTCTAAGGCTCCTCCCCCACAGCCTAAGGCGCCTTCATCTTGCCTCTTATTGATCTGCCATCTTCATTTTTCTGTGTGTTCTGGGAGACTGGGGGCATGGGAGCTGGTCACAGCAGGAGGGGGGGACTGCCTGGCTTCTTCAGCAGCCTGCCTCACCTCTGTCTCCTGGCCCCTGTCCTCTCCTGCCTCCGAGTCTAGACTGCTCTCTGCCACAGCCTCTTCCTGCTCACTAAACCCTGTTACCATTTCAGCTTCCGACACCTCCTCCTCCCAGGCTGCTCCCTCTTCTCCGTCTGACCACTCCTCTCACCCCATCACCAGTCCCCTGGCTCTGAGCCTTCTTCCCCTGGGGGTTCCCTTGGGGGTTCCCAAGTTGATACCTACCACCACCACCCCGCATGCAGCCAGACAAGACTATATCCTTAAGCCGTGACAATGCCTCTCTAACTTGCCTGGAGGAGATGTGTGTGTGTGTGTGTGTGTGTGTTTATAAACCTCTGGATTTTGCATGGCTTGTGTATAAAGGCGAGAGTCAGATCATTGGCTCTATCTACTTTTTGCCTCTGGCCCCCAGAAGGCTGTTTATGCGTGAATGTGGCCCCTCGGCTGGATAAATTTTGCCAGTGCCAGTGCCTGCTCTCTGAGCTCAGAAGTGCCATTCCTGAGGGACGTGCCCCGTCAGGCAATAATATGGATTTGCCTGCTACACTCAGAATGGGTGCCTGAGCTCCTTTGTGCACAATAATAGCCTATTGTTTGTCATTTTGTTCTAATTACTCATAAGATATATTGGCTCCATTTATTTTCTATTTGTTTTATGGCCTTGCCCTTATACTGGAAGGAATCAAGCTGTCAAGCAGAGACTCAACATGCTCCCTCCCTTGTGGTGGTTCGGGGAGCCGTCTAACCACATCCGGCAGAGGCCAGAGTGCCTAATTTCCTCCGATGTTCTTGTCCTCCTCGCTGACAGAATTGGGCAAAAGCCACCCGCCTTGATTTAGAAAATGATGGGAGATCTTTCTCAGATTTGTGGGGAGGGGAGAAATTTTGGGGGAAACTTACAGGAACATAGGAAGCTGCCTTTTTGTTTACACTGGCTGGCAGTGGCTCTCCAGGGTGGTTTTTGTTTTGTTTTGTTTTGTTTTTTTGTAGGGAGAATTCCTGTTCCTACCTGGAGATGCCGGGAATCAGTGGCGTAGCGTGGGTTGTCAGCACCCGGGGCAAGGCAAGTAATTTGTGCCCCCTAACCCGTGGATTTGCGCCCCTAACCCTAACCCCCAGATGTTTCGCCCGGTGTGGCCAGCTCCCCCTGCACCCCCCACGCTACACCACTGCTGGGAATTGAACGTGGAAGATCTTCTGCATGCAAGGCAGATGCTGAGGTATAGCTGTTCAGACAATCAATTCTGACCTCTTATTGCTCTGCATCCAGTAAGAAAAATGGACTGAAGATCATCTCAGGGGAGCAAGCAAAGCTAGAGCTGGCAATGGCATGTTCCTTCTCCAAAGGCAAAGGACAGGGACAAAACGGGAATCACAACTTTTCATGGCATCAATCAATCAATCAATCAATCTTTATTGCGATCAAAAACCAGACAGCAAAGTTAACAGCAGCAACATAACTGTTCGGCCTAATCTGCATACCACCCTGCTCTGCTGCATCAATTTTTCACACACACCCATTTCCCGAAATTTTCTCCATCTCTACTTGCTGGCTGACAGTGCAGTCATAAACTTGCTTGCTAGAGAGCAAGCTGCCATTGAGCTCAGTGCGAATTACTTCTGAGTCAATGTGCTTAGAATTGCGCTGTAATGGAGCTATCTGCCTAACCGTGTCGACTGAAACCAGTTCCTGAGCTGAGGAGTTCTTCCAAAGCTACGGTCTTAGAGCATGTTGCACCTAGAGGCCTGCTAGAGACCCATCGAATCCAGTATCCTCTTCCCAGAGTTGCCAAACAGATGCCTATGGAAAGCCCACAATCAGGAAAGAACAACAGGTCAGTTTTGTCCCCGTTTGTGATTCCCAGCAACTGGCAATCAGAAATTGACTGCTTCCGACAGTGGAGGTAGAATGTAGCCATTGTGGCTGGTCACCACTGATACCCTAATCCAGGGGCAGTGGCGTAGCGTGGGGGGGGTGCAGGGGGGGCCGGCCGCACCAGGCGCAACATCTGGGGGTTAGGGTTAGGGGCGCAAATCCACGGGTTAGGGGGCGCAAATCCACGGGTTAGGGGGCACAAATTACTTGCTTTGCCCCGGGTGCTGACAACCCACGCTACGCCACTGTCCAGGGGTCAGCAAACTTTTTCAGTAGGGGGCCAGTCCACTGTCCCTCAGACCTTGTGGGGGGCTGGACTATATTCTGGGGGGGGGGAATGAATTCCTATGCCCCACAAATAACCCAGAGATTGGGCCAGATCTGGCCCCCGGGCCTTAGTTTGCCTACCCATGCCCTAACCCACCTTGAATTGGTCTAATTCCCTTTTGAAACTATCAAAAGGTGACGACCATCACTACACCTTGTGATTCCCAGCGGCTGATAAGAAGAAGCAAGGGTGGCAATATCAACATTCCAGGGATTTTCTTTTCTTTTTTAATATCCCTAGTTAACATGCGATTGTTTTAATGGCTTCCCCCTTTGTCCCTGTCTTCTGTCTTTGTTCCTGGCACTCTACGCCTGCGGTTCTCAAGGGAACAGAGAGGCAGATGTGCATTAACCAGTGACGACGTTTCAGTGAACTGTACTTCCGTTCCATTTTTCTGACCTCGGGGAACCATATTTCAAGGAATGCGGTGGGAAGGAGAGAGGAACTTGCAGCTCCTTCCAGAGTTTTGCGCTCCTCAGATTGCTTCTGCTTCTCTTCATGCCTCCCCCAGCGCTGCTGCCCCTAACTGAAAGGAGTTACAGCACAGTGTCCCACGCTTGGATGCATTTATTGCTTTTGAGCTGGAGGGGTGTAGTGGCAGAGTAGGGTCTTGTCTCGGACACCAGGTGTGATGGCCTGGGATTCAGACTCGGAGGCTGAACCTGAGGAATCCCAGCCTGCACAAGAGTCCCCGCCTCCAGAACCAGCTGAGCTGGGGCTGGGGCCTGAGCCTAAAGGGTCCTCACCTATGCTGGATCTTCAGGTGCAGGCACCAGCTGAGTCTGCTCTGGCCACTGAGGTGATGGAGGATCCACTGCCTGCAGGTGCTCCACTCTCAGCCCCGTCAGAGGAAGCTGAGGTTGCCTCTGGGTCCGGTAACCCTCTAGCCTCTCCTGAGCTGCAGAGGCTCAGGGCAGAGAGGCGAAGGGAACTAAGTTCCTGCAGGAGGAGTGCTTGCCTCCAGGCCAGGAGAGGCGAGTCACCTGTGAACCGGGGCTGCCCTATGCCTCGGGGCAGATAAAAGCCAGCCAGCCCCAGTCCCAGGTTGCGGGAGCAACATTGTTGGTAGCCTGTTCCTGCCTGCACCCTGTCCTGCTCTTCTGCCAGAGTTCCTGACCTCACCCGACTCTCTGCCTTGGACCCGGCTTCAGCTTTGACAGACAGCCTCCATACCGCACCCTTGACCTCGGACTGGACTTGGACCTTGCCGCACGGTTAACCCTCGGGACCAGCACACCAGGGTTCAAACCCCATGAAGCTTGCTGGGTTGACCTTGTACCAGTCACTGTCTCTCAGCTTAACCTTCCTCACAGAGTTGTTGTGAGGACGAAATGGCAAGGGGGAGAAGCTTGCATGCCACATTTTCTCCCTTTGTTCCAGAATTTGTCCGGAATATCCCCTCTTCCCCCATCGAAATTAGGTTTATCCTGAAATGGGAAGAAAGGGAAGCACCCCCATCTCACAAAGCAAGATCTGTTTTACAGGAACCCTCAGGAGAAAACTCAACTCAACTCAGCACAGGCATACAACCTACAGCTCAGCAACTGCCCACGTTCCATCTTTCTCAAAGGAGCAGTTCTATAGGAACGGTCAAGGACATTCCTGTGCTCTGATGTTCAAATTCCATCTTTGTCAATGGGGCAATGGGGGGAAATAAACTAGGGGAGTGTGTCCTTATTGTCACCTCTAAGCTCTGGCAGAGAATTTTCTCTCAATGTGCTGCAGGCAGAATCCTGGTCTAATTCATTGACTAACCTGCACGAAGCACGTTGTTACTTGCAGCACATTGGAAGAAATAGCTTTTTGGAGAAATCAAAAATAGAAGAGTTTGCAATGGCAGTGGAGGGGCGAGCCTTAACTTGCTCTTCATTCATTGGAAGAAATAGCTTTTTGGAGAAATCAAAAATAGAAGAGTTTGCAATGGCAGTGGAGGGGCGAGCCTTAACTTGCTCTTCATTCATTCTGCTGTATCAAAGACGTATAGATGTCTCATTGTTTCCCTTTCTCCGTGTGTGTCCCATCTCATCACAATGAATGATTGTGACATGTGCTTTTAGTTTTCATGGGTGGGGGATGACAATAGCTGGAGGGACAGAGAAACCAGTTTTTGAGTCAAGACACCTCTTAAACCATGGCAAATCTGAATGAAGCTCCTCTGAGGTTAATAAAAATAAAAACTGTTTTAAAAAATGAACATGCCTAAGAGTACAATCCAGTCTCAATATACGATACGATAATCTTTATTGTCATTGTCCCATACAGAATAACGAAATTGAAAAAATCTACACCAGACATTCAAAAACCAACAAGCCTGCTATCCCAGCTATCCCAGCCTGGTTAACCCCTTAAAAACTCTGATGCCCCATAATTAAATACAATATTGTGATTCGAGGACCCGCCCCCCTCACTTGGAGATAAGAAAGACACATGGACACAGTATTTTAGGTTAATGGGCTAGAAAAGGCCACAACTTTATTGATTACAGCATGTGAGAGGTATTGGCTTAGGCATTGGGAAAAACAGCAAAGTTTGACTCCACCGACCCAGGGAGGGGTGAGTCTAACAAGGGTTAACCATCAGTAGGGGAAGCCTGTTGATGCAAATACAACTATAAGTTCTCCCCTGATGTCACCAGGAGTCGTGCCATGGCCCCCAGCCCCAGCAGGGCATCGGACAGAATCCACAACCACCGGATTCCTTTAACGGAATACCCATAAGTGAAGGGGTAGGCGATGGCCACACCCTGCCCAACATACACCATACACCAACAACACATTCCAATGCCTAACCGCCACTCGAGCCCAAGAGGCTCGCCGCCATGAAATCCGGCAGCGCAATGAGGAGAAGAGCTGCCACAGCCGCATTTCAGCGGCTAAACCCCGCCCCCGAGCTTCACACCGATTGGAAGACCGACCGGGGGCATGGCATGTCAGCAGGAACGTCGAGCAGGGGCTGAAACGCCCCCTGCGAAGCATGGGAACGGTTCCCGGTCACAATCCCTCCCCTCCAGGAGGAGGAAAGGCTTAATCCCATAGAGACTACCTTACACTGCGTTTAAAACCAAAATCGCATTTGGATAGAAACTGTTTCTCAGGCAGCTAGTCCTAGTCTTTATAACCCTGTACCTTCTTCCAGAAGGCAGAAGCTGAAAGAGATCTGCTGGGATGAGAGAGCTTGGATTCAGAAGTTTGGATTCTCATTATTATTATTATTATTATTATTATTATTATTATTATTATTACTACTACTACTACTACTACTAATCCTGTCCTTCACCCTAAGGTCCCAGGGTAGCGTAAGCCAGCGTAATTTACACCAACATTAAGTTGCCAAAAGAGGGATTCCGGGGTGGGGGTGGGGGTAGAATGGGGCAAAGAGAGACTTACACCTATTGCAATCCCTGTTCAGCTCAGTCACATGACCCTGGGCCAGATCCTCAGAACTCAGGACCAAACCCACCAGTTGGCTCAGCCGGCAGCAGCCCCTCCCAAAAGTTCGTGAGCAAAGCTTGTAACAGAAGTAGACTTAGACTGGCTATAAGTTACACTGGCCTAAGTTACGTCATCTTTATATAGCTCCCACTTACCTGATGCTCCGGGGAAAGCAGTGTTTGCTGCCTTGGTGCATCCACAGGCGCCATTTTTTCCTCCCCACGTGGCCATTGTGAGACGCTTGGCAACTTCCCTCTGGCCACCCTGGCTTGATGCCCAAGTCCTGTTTGAATGGGCCAATTGGTGCAGCTGGGACTGCGGGGCCACCTTGGCAACCGCAGTATAAAAGGAAGACTACAGCTGGACATCCTCCTTCGCATCAGAGATCATCATGGGGTTCACCACCCACCAGGTTTGGTGGTGTTCTGCCTGAAGGGGAGTGGACAGGTCAGTGTGAGGAGATAAGGTCTATCTGATTGCAGGGTGGATTTGATTTAAATCAAATTGATTGAAATCACGGTATAAATCACTACTCAGTAAGATTTGATTTAAATCTTCTTTTTTGCGGAAAGACTCATTCTTAGTGGTATAATCTTAATATTTACAACCATTTTTGGAATAATAAATTTTCAGAGTAGTTTTTACAGTTATATCGAAAATTACTGATTTGGTTATACTGTTAGAAATGCATAGAGACAGATAATTATGAAATTACTGTGAGGTTTAATAAGTTAACTGTTTATATTTGGACAACCTTTCTGCTGTACTTTATTGGAAGGAGAAAAACAATCATTTCCTTAATAAAAATTTAACTAAAACAATAACATTATACCATTTGTATCCATGTTTGTTAACTGATGTGGTTAAATGGGGTTTTTTTAAAAAGAAAAAAGAAAAAAAACAGAGACTGAGTTTGAGCACACATGAAGAACTTGAAACAAATCCTTATTTTGACTATAATGTAACTTAAATAGAAAACCATCTTTAGAAAGATTTTTCCTCCCAAAGCATTTTATTTTAAAAATCCGATTTAAATAAATCATTGATTTTTATCTTCCCTGTTCGGTTGCTCAAATTGGGGCTAGGTAGAATTTCCCCTCCTGCAGACTAATTGCACGGTCTACAGATTTCCACCTGCCTCATAGCAAATGGCACAACTTTGGTGGATAAGGCATTGGGTTGCATCCTTTTGCTGATTGGGTGCCCTATTAAAGGGGTCCAGGAGGGGTCCACACAGGGGTTGAAGGGCCATAGCACCTAGTACATCTCAGGGGTGACCTCTCAACTCAGATTTGACCCTACCTAAAAAGCAGAGACATCACCTTGCCAACAAAGATCCATATAGTTAAAGCTATGGTTTTCCCAGTAGTGATGTATGGAAGTGAGAGCTAGACCACAAAGAAGGCTGGTCGCCAAAGAATTGATGCTTTTGAATTATGGTGCTGGAGGAGACTCTTGAGAGTCCCATGGACTGCAAGAAGATCAAACCTATCCATTCTGAAGGAAATCAGCCCTGAGTGCTCATTGGAAGGACAGATTCTGAAGCTGAGACTCCAATACTTTGGCCACCTCATGATAAGAGAAGACTCTCTGGAAAAGACCCTGATGTTGGGAAAGATGGAGGGCACAAGGAGAAGGGGATGACAGAGGACGAGATGGTTGGACAGTGTTCTCGAAGCTACCAGCATGAGTTTGACCAAACTGCGGGAGGCAGTGGAAGACAGGAGTGCCTGGTGTGCTCTGGTCCATGGGGTCATGAAGAGTCGGACACGACTAAACGACTAAACAACAACAACAACTTTTCAACCAGCAGTCGGGTGGCTGGGTGCTGGATGCATACTCAATGCCTTGTCCCAAACCTACTTACATCTGCAATCAATAAAGTTGTTGCCCATTTCAACCAAATACAAATGTCATGTGTCTTATTTCTACAGTTCGCCTCTCACCGTGCTGCAGGCCTGGGCATGCAATGAGGCTTGCCAGCAACCTTCTCCTCAAACATTTCCTATAAATTCAGGGCTATTTTAAGGGTAATGGCAATTTGTGGCTAGGTCTACTTAACAGGCAAAAGTAATCAGGTGAAACACAGGAGCGAGGCCCCTTCAGATCTTAAATCACATGGAGGTTCATAGTCTGGTGGCACTTCCAAATGTTTTGGGCTACAACTTCCACCAGTCAGCATGGCAGGTCAAAATGTATGGAGGGCACCCAGCTGCGGAAGGCTGCCCTGATCTAAGAACCAACAAAGGCCACTCTGACTTGCAATAAAGTCAGCGGGGAAAGGAGATCTCTCCTTTGACTGCATTGAATTTATCTCTTTAAAATTGGCTTGATTGAATCAAGAGCCGTTTGTCGCCCTCTGAAGAACTTCCTTTCCCGGATCCAGGGAGAAGAAAACGAGATGTCTTGCATTCCTCAAGCATAATTCACTGCCAATAAAACCCGAGATGTTTCGTGGCCATTCAAATTTCCACCTTGTAAACCTGGAAAACTGGTCCTCGTGCCCTATTAGTATACAATATAAGGCTCCAAGTATGTTTTATAAGGTTAAGACTTTGTGCCATGTGGCAATGGATTAACCATTCTCCGTTCTGCCCATAAATTGGGGAGCAAAGGTGTTACAACACTGCAGAATGAGAGCAAGAGAGGGAGAAAAGAGAGAGTCCTTTGCTAAGAAGGCCTTGGTTGAAGTTGGACCAAACCGATGAGCTCATCCTTTCCTTCGGTTAAAAAAGAAAATGATCTATAAGCCGAAAGAATGGAAGAGAGTATTTGAAAAATGTTATGTACATCTTCTTCTGCACTCTTTGATAATAGTCCAGAAAAAAAGAGAATTGGGTTTATCATGGTCCTAATAGTAGCACATGTGATACTAAATGAGACCAGTGCTTCAGCTTGTCCAGTATTGTTTGTTCACACGGACAGCTGACCTCCAAGGATGGGATGGTCAAAGCTGAGGTGGAAACAGCTCTCTATTGTTCTGCCCAGACACTGAGGTCCAGCTCCGAGGGCCTTCTGGCAGTTCCTTCATTGCGAGAAGCAAAGCTACAGGGAACTAGGCAGAGGGCCTTCTTGGTAGTGGCTCCCACTCTATGGAACTCCCTACCATCAGATGTCAAAGGGACAGGGAACCCCCAAGGGATATCCCAGAGGAGGAAGGCTCAGAGCCTGGGAATTGGCGGTGGGACACCGAGGAGAGATCAGAGGGAGAAGTGTGGGAGGAAGTGTTGGAAGCTGATGGGGCAACAGGGTTTAGTGAGCAGGAAGAGCCAGTGACAGGAAGCAGTTCAGACTCTAAGGCTAAAGCAGAGGAGGGGGGGTTAAGAGGCTGCTGAAACATCCAGGGAGTCTCCCTCTTTGGCTGCGACAAGCTCCCCCGCCCCATCCCACCCCAGTCTTCAAGAACGTGCAGGATAATGAGGAGAGCTGAACAGAGGTCAGAGGTATGTAAACACAGTTTGAGACAGCTTGGGAAACATCCAGGAGAGGAGGAGCCTTAGAAGAGGTGGAAGGCAGGGACCTTCAACCCTGGCAACTGCTTTATAGGTGCAAAACCTACTGGGAAGGGTTTGCTGAGTTGCATGCTGTTTCCTTAAATAAAAAGTTAACTTCACTGACAGCTGACTCTGTGTCTTTCTTCCTGACCTGCGTCTGACTCCCAGCCCTGACACTCTCTGAGGCAAACCAGGAGCCGCCAACTGGAAGTCAGAGATAGCTAAAGGGATGGACAGAGCAATCCAAACTACAAGAAGCTCGGGTGATTTACACAGGGGTAAATTATGCTGGTGTAACTTAGCCCTATTCTGAACTCAGTTCAGGAGCAGGGCTCATCCTGGCAGAGGAAAAACAAAAAAAATTCCTTCCAGTAGCACCTTAAAGACCAACTAAGTTAGTTCTTGGTATGAGCTTTCGCAGACCAACACGGCTACCTATCTGTAACTGGCAGAGGAAAAGTAAGCCTTTGTCAAATTCTGTTTTAAAGAACAACATTGGGAATAGGGGTAAATCTTCCCCACAATGCCCCTTTACTCTGGCTCAGCTGAGCCAGCTTTGGCTGAGCTGGCTGAGTCCCAACCAAGCTAGGATGGGAGACTTCATCCAGCTCAGTCTGCGATTGACCTATTCCCACACATCTTGGGTCTGGCTTGCTTCCTATGTGAGCACCAGGCAAGAGCCTTTTTTGTTTCCACAGTCCTTTTGGATACCAGATGTTCTATACTTTTCTAGCTATGTGGTTTTTATTTCCCTGACCTCACTCTAAGGCCCCAGCTGCACTATACCTTTAAAGCAACATCTTGCCACTTTAAACCGTCATGGCTTCCCCCAGAGAATCCTGGGAAATGTAGTGTGTTAAGGGCACTGAGGGTATGAGATCCCTTATTTCTCTCCCAGAGCTAGAATTCGCTGAGTGGTTTAACAATCAATCTTTCTTCCCAGGGGACTCTGTAGCTTAGTGAGGGGAAAAATTTAAGCCCCTGCAAACTGTCCTAAGAATGTTTGTTAGAGCGAGGCCATGAAATTGTATATGTAAATATTTTTAAAGAAATAAGTGTTGTGCTAATATTGTCAAACAAACAAAGAAGTTCTAAATTAAGTTTATGGAATGAGCCTCATACAGAATGCTGAGATTATCTGCATAGTCGTAGCAAAACCAAAATAGGCCCAGACTGTTGATTTACATTCTCTCCCCACCTTGCCAAGTTTGTTAGCGTTAATAAAAAAAGAAAAACAAAATCTAACGGCTTAGAAAAAAACCATCGCCCCATATCAGAAAGATATAAAGTTTTGATGAGCTGTAATTGAAACCTGTGAGGCAGGTCTAAACCATCTGCCTCACTGCTTTGAAAGTACACCATGAGTTATCACCTCCTACTAATTGAAAAATTAATATTTCAGGCACCTCTTGGAAAGCAGTACCTGTGATTTGGGCTCAAGATCAGACATTATAAGCCACAACAGTTCCAAAACATCCATACCAACATTCATCAGGGGTTTAATTCAGGGTTCAAAATCACAGGGGAAGCCACTTCAGTTTCCACACACACACAATTTGGAAGGGGGCTTGCCTCCAGTCTCCCTGCTCACATGTAGGTTTTGCAGAATGCTCAAATACAGCTAGACCAGGAGTGAGGAACCTTTTTTTCACATTCTCTTCAGGGTTCAATACTACAGAGTTTTCAGGTAGGGTAAGGAGACCCATCAGAAATCCTGGCAAGACAACATTGAGTGAGATGCACTAATGATCTGACCCATATCTCCTTCCCTAGAAATGTGAATCCCCCCCCTCTTTTAAGCTTCAGGCCAATACCGTCTGCTTTTGCAGAGGTTTTAGTGGGAGTTAAAGTTTTGTTCCACCCCAGTTTGTATGCTGCATTCATGTGACCCCACACTTGGCTTTATTAGTGTATGAAATTGTTTTTAGGACTTTTTACTGTTTTCGTTGTGTTCTATTTGGTTGACTTGTGTGTTCTTGGAAGGCACTTTGCGTTCATTTCATAAAGAAAAGCAAGAGTGCAAATTTCTGAATGAATAAATGCCCTAGGTTGAGCTGGGAGAGTGTGATTGGCCCAAGGTCACCCAGGGAATGGAGAAATAGGGAGCTGAACCATGGTCTCTCAGGTCCGACTCTAACTAGTGGGCAGTACATTAATTCTCAATACTGAGCAGGGACTGGGAACGTGTGACCCTCCAGATGTTGTTAGACTATGATTCTTGGCATCCCTGACCATTGGCAATGTTGACTGAGGCTGATGGGAGTTGTAGTCCAACGCCATTGGAAGGGTTGCAGTTTCTCTATCTCGGACACAGAGAGTTTGTGAGCATTCTTTCAGTCCTGCTGACATCAAAAACGCATTTCTGTTGGCTGATATCCAGCAGTGGATAGATAGATTCAGTATTACTGCAATATTAATTCTGTGCATCCTCATGCTAAGTTCATTTAAACCTTCTCCTTGAGCAAATGGTCTTGTTTTAAACTCTTCTAATTCCATTTGCTTATCTTGCAGTATCACTTTAAGCCCCAACCCATGCTTAACCACCTCCTCTAATTTTGTTTTAATCCTGCACTTATACAAAAGTTCAGTATTATTATTCCATCTTATTCTTTTATCCTTTCTTCGTAAACTGTTTTGGGGGAGATTTTCTGGATAGACAGAGGCAGTACATGTAAATAAGAATGTGTTATGCAGTGGTCTGTCTCCACCAGGAGCCATAAGTTTAGTATTGTGGGTCCAATTTTATGCAGCTCCCTCCCTGTTGAATGTCCAGCACCTACTGAAGACTTAAAAATAAATAAATCAAGCAGGCATTTTATAGTTTTAATGGAGGTTTTTAAAATTATTTTTGTACCCCACTTAGACACACATGTGGCATGTTGATTGCCAAAATAAAAAAGAGGTATATGGACTGGTAGGAACCCCGGCCTAAAACTGCTGCTGGTTAGCGCAGGTTAGATAGACCAATGGTTTGACTTGGTATAACAATTTCTTATACTTTGAAGATGTTCTGTGGACAGGGGGTTAGATAGATGGGCCAGGAAACCTATGGATCATTGCCAGGCTGCTGACATTTCACAAATAATTTGCTGGTGGGAGCCTAGATCTTAAGTAATCAAAAAAGGGCCACTCTCGCCAGATCGTGAACTTTTGTTGCAGGGAGAGAAAGAGGATGGAACCAGCTGGCTGTGCTAGTAAAGGCTCTGCTAGTAAAGGGTGCCAAGACTCTGTTGCCCAGAGATCTAGAAAGACAAGTTGTTCTCCAAAAATGCCTTCATCAATTTATCGCTTCTTGTAAGTACTAAGGAAATCTGATGAAATGTAGAATATTGCCCAACAAAAAGAATGATTTTTTTAAAAAACAGCATTTCCCCTGCAACTCTGGCTTCATCCTCAGATTGAAGCAGATGTGATGATGTTAGAGAATTCATAATCATCAGAATTTTGCTTTGTTGTTTTTTTTAAATTAAAAACAGGCACTGGGTGCTTTGATTTTTATTTGGAGCAGAGGTGCTGGGAGAGGTTTAACCCATGCCCCCTGTATGTCATTTTCCTAATCTAAACAAGGGACAGGATTGTGAACACCATTCTGGTGCCTGTGTTCCACCCACTGCCTCCAGTGGGGCAGTCTTACAAGGGAGCCAATCAAATCAGGGAAATGGCGCCTTCAAAGTGTTTTGGACTACAGATCCCAGCAGCCTCACAATTAACCAAAAGGTCCTTCATATGAACAGGTTTCTGATCAGCCCTCCTGCCTCAGCGCCAGTTTTATCACACAACCGTTCAGAACTGGCATCTTAGATTCCATCTGTTTAGGAGGATCTTTAGCCTCTCTTTGTATCATTTCACTCTTCCTTATACTGAGCATCATCTGACGTTTCGTTGCCCATTCAGGAATTTTGTCTGCCTCTTTGGAATGGCCCTCTCCTGAATAATTTGTACCATCTGAAAACTTGGCTACCTCATTATTCATCCGTGACTCTGGCTCATCTTATATGTATGAACTGGCCTGGCGTTTGATGAAGGTATTATATAAATAGCTTGTTAGAGTTGCATTTTGAGCAAATTTGGAATTTGGCTGCCTGTAGGTTTTATTCCTTTAAATGTTTTTTTCCCAAATGTCATCCAAAATGCAACAATGAATACTGTGTGAATCCACAGAATCAGCAGGGCCACAGGAATTGGGAGCTTAGGTCTTGCTTCAGCTACCATCTCCTGTACAAATTAAAACTGATTGTCCCTGTGATGATGCACACCTAAATATTTAAACATCCGACATGGCAATTGGAAACGGATGAAGCAGAATTCACTCAAGTCATAATTACCGCCCAGTCAGTCTGACATCAATACCAGGGAAGATTCTGGAGCAGATCATTAAGCAAACAGTCTGTGAGCACCTAGAAAGGAATGCTGTGATCACCAATAGTCAGCATGGATTTCTGAAAAATAAGTCATGCCAGACTAACCTGATCTCGTTTTTTGACAGAATTACAAGCCTGGTAGATGAAGGGAACACAGTGGATGTAGCCTACCTTGATTTCAGCAAGGCATTTGACAAGGTGCCCCATGATATTCTTGTAAAGAAGCTGGTAAAATGCGGTCTTGACTATGCTACCACTCAGTGGATTTGTAACTGGCTGACTGACCGAACCCAAAGGGTGCTCATCAATGGTTCCTCTTCATCCTGGAGAAGAGTGACTAGTGGGGTGCCACAGGGTTCTGTCTTGGACCTGGTCTTATTCAACATCTTTATCAACGACTTGGATGATGGACTCAAGGGCATCCTGATCAAATTTGCAGATGACACCAAACTGGGAGGAGTGGCTAACACCCCAGAGGACAGGATCACACTTCAAAACGACCTTGACAGATTAGAGAACTGGGCCAAAACAAACAAGATGAATTTTAACAGGGAGAAATGTAAAGTATTGCACTTGGGCTAAAAAAAATGAGAGGCACAAATACAAGATGGGTGACACCTGGCTTGAGAGCAGTACATGTGAAAAGGATCTAGGAGTCTTGGTTGACCACAAACTTGACATGAGCCAACAGTGTGACGCAGCAGCTAAAAAAGCCAATGCAATTCTGGGCTGCATCAATAGGAGTATAGCATCTAGATCAAGGGAAGTAATAGTGCCACTGTATTCTGCTCTAGTCGGACCTCACCTGGAGTACTGTGTCCAGTTCTGGGCACCACAGTTCAAGAAGGACACTGACAAACTGGAACGTGTCCAGAGGAGGGCAACCAAAATGGTCAAAGGCCTGGAAACGATGCCTTATGAGGAACGGCTAAGGGAGCTGGGTATGTTTAGCCCGGAGAAGAGGAGGTTAAGGGGTGATATGATAGCCATGTTCAAATATATAAAAGGATGTCACATAGAGGAGGGAGAAAGGTTGTTTTCTGCTGCTCCAGAGAAGCGGACACGGAGCAATGGATCCAAACTACAAGAAAGAAGATTCCACCTAAACATTAGGAAGAACTTCCTGACAGTAAGAGCTGTTCGACAGTGGAATTTGCTGCCAAGGAGTGTGGTGGAGTCTCCTTCTTTGGAGGTCTTTAAGCAGAGGCTTGACAACCATATGTCAGGAGTGCTCTGATGGTGTTTCCTGCTTGGCAGGGGGTTGGACTCGATGGCCCTTGTGGTCTCTTCCAACTCTATGATTCTATGATTCTAAGTCACACACAGCAACTTTCTGTCTAAGGAGTATTTGGGCCTAATTAAGTGAATTAGCTTGAATGAGTATACAAATGTTATTCTCTATATGCTCCACATTTGGTTATAGAATGCACAGGCAAACAAAATGGCTAAGGATAAATAACTTAAAAACCTAGAACCCTATATAAAAGAAGGGGTTAATTTGTGACTACTTAGGTCGAGTCCACACTCCTGCTTGTCCAACCACTTCCCCCCAGGGAACACCTGCTCTTTACAGCTGAATTTGAGAAAAGTCAATCAGGTTTTCTGTGGACTGATGTTTGCTCCAATTCAGCAGGAAAGAGCGGGTTTCACCAAGCAAGGGACTAGTGGAAGTGGGGATGAGCCCTTAAACAGCCCCATTCTCCTATTATCATGGATGGGCAACCATATGTTGTTGAACTACAGCTCCAATCATCCCTGGCCATTGACCATGCTGGCTGGGGCTGATAGGAGTTGAACTCTGTGACGGAAAAGTTTGTTTGTGCTGGGGCAGGTTGGGTCCCTAAGTATTTTTCTTTTTCTTTTCCCCATGCCAGAAAAGGGTGAATATACGGCAGCCTCTGATTGGCTGAGGTTCCAGGAGGGGGAGTTGAAAAGGAGAGGATTGGAGAGCTAGGGAGTGAGTTTTGGAGGGAGTGTTGGGATGAGGTTTTGGAGTAGGTTGGGATTGAAGTTGTGAGGATAGGTAGGAAGACAGGGAGTGAGAGTTGGTTCTGGTAGAAACATCCACTCTGAGGAAAATATCACAAGCTAGAGAGTCTCTGAGCTTGGTGTGAAGGACAGTGTGTGGTGTCTTGTAAGAGTAATATTAGGCCAGGAATTAACTGGGAGGCTGAGATTGAGACAGGAGAAGTAGAGCTGTAAAGAGACAGTCTACTTAAGTCTCATTCCAGTCAGGAGGGGAGAGATTCTTCTAGTAAGAGAAAACTCCCAAACCAGTGAGACCTTGGGTCTATTACTTGGAGTACCACAGGAGTAGGGTTGTCTAAGGGGTGTGTAACTGACAGAAAGTAGCACCTTGTTAAGAACCAAAGTATTAAGTGAACCAAAGTATTAAGTATTAAGTAACAACTGAGACAACCTTAAAGTGAAATAACATTATAAACTGAAGTATCCTAAGTTTTATCTGCTCGTGTCATAGACTTCCTTGTTAAATAAAATTGTTATTGTTTAGGAGTCTCAGGCTGGATTTGTTCAAATAATTATTAAGTTTTACCTCACGCAAGTCCCCCACAACATAATCTGAGGTAGTCTGTAGGAATCCATGGGACTGGTGTTCTGTGAGTTGGGTGCACACTCTATTTTTAGGTGAGAGGACGGGCCCAACAGTGCCAGGGGGAAAAGTGCCGTTGCAAGTCCAACAACATCTGGAGGGCCACTGGTGTAGCATGTTTTGACATATTTTCCATAAATACTTTGAAATAAACTTGTGAATGAACAGGGGTGGAAAAACCTGTTTCTGAATGGTAAGGAGTCATAATGGCTACAAAATATTGATGATTTTAAATTAGGTGGCAAACCCAGCTTTGCCTCTGTATAATTAATGTACGAAATGGCCCCTTAACTCTCATTTATTCTTACCGAACAACACACGGTAATGTGGGTGCCTCTCTAGATGTTGTGACACAACTGAGCACAAAGGTTCATGAGGTGGAGGTGCTGGTCTTCATCTATGTTTGGATGCCGGGTGCCATTTTGAATCAAGATGGCAGACCAAAACATGACTTCAGCATGACTTTGCCCAGTTTGATGTGATGGTTACAAACGAGGTTTCCTGGGGTAGAGTAGTTGCTTTTCAACTATGAATGCATTAGAGGCAGCCAGCCATGCATCAGTATATGTTTGTACAGCCCCCAAACTCACAAATTACACTATTCATTTAGAAATCTCTTTTGTTGTTTTTGTTTCTTAGCATTCACAGGCAGCTCTGGGTAATTTCTGCTAGTCTTATATAACAATGCCTTCTAATGTAGTTGCAATCCTTACAAATGTGGGTTCCCAGAGGCATACCTGGATTCTAAATTATCAAAGACCCTCAGAAGTTTGTATATATTTAGTCTGAACACCTAAAGCAGCTCTGTTGGCTTATATCATGTTTAAATACTGTTTAGAAAGGTGGGGCAGGGAGAGAGAGAGAGACTTAAAAACAACCCCGAGCGTTCTTTGCTTATAAGCAAATGATTGGGTCTTTCAATGAGGAGATTAGTGCACTGAACCATCCATAATATAGGCTTCATTTGCCACTCTTACATGAGAGGGAACTGGAGTATGAAGTTATAGCAAGGACTTAAACAACCTTTAAAACTTAATGAGGGGTGCCCAGATTTGCCTGTGAAAGGAAGATTATCGGACAAAACTGGACACCTTCCTTCTTCATTCATGTTCCATTTCCATTACTCAGTGTCCTCGTTCTTGAAGTCAATGGTTTGTTAAGCCACATTGCCTAATGTCAGGGAAGGGTGGGGATGTGTATGGTGGGGTTACCTAGTAAAAAAAACAACCCATATTCTGACTGACAGGGAACACGTCAGACCAATACTTGGCAGTCAAGCCACCTTTCCACACTTAAAATGGCCTTGACAAAATGGCCCCCTTGGTGCCTTCTATGTGGTATCGGATCTACATACTTTCCATAATTTCAGAAGTTAAAAGAGGGACACTTTTTTAACACAGAGGGAGACACAAGAGACTAGCTTAATTTGTGGTGTATCGTTTGTAGAAGCCAATCCTGGGTCTTTAGTCACCTGTGAGAAATGCTCTGCCCATGTTAATAACATACCATGAGAAGCCAGTGGGCTGGTCCAGATGTAATGTCTAACCATGGCTGGGCACTTTCTGCTCAACCATTATGCCCATGCCCTCCCTCCCTCCCTCTCAATTGCTCAGATTCCCTCCTTTAATTCCAGTTTCGTGGAAAACCATAGTTTACCATTTTGTCCGGCTGGTATCCATCGGAACAGGTATGGCAAAAGGCAGTGAAGGCAACAGGAGGTGGAGTCAGTGCCATAGGCACCAACTCCATAGGGCTGAGATTTCTTCACCTCCCCCAACCCCAGCAAAGTCTTACACCTTTGGGGACACCTTCTTATTCTAGCTGCACACCTTACGTCAAACAGATTTCACAAGGATTTCCGTCACTAGATCTCCCCAAACCTACTGGACTCTGCTCCCACAATGAGCCATGGGGCAGGGGGACATGACCCACAACAAACCAAAGAACAATATCCCTCCTTAGCCATAAGTCTCTGCACCGTTTCTCTCAAGAACTAGAATTTTTGTTCTCGAGCGTTAGCAAACTAACCACATATTCACTCTTCCCTGAAAACACACAATTCGCAGGGTTCCAATGTTATGTTTGATTCTGAGATTCTATGCAGCCATTTCAGGTCATCCTTTAACATGGAGCAGTGATCATTTAACATTACACTTTGGGCTGAATTAAGCTATGCCTGGTATAACTCTAAACCCTGAAGGAATCCTTAGGTGAAGTGCAGTCTATTCAGGCCACGAGCTTGCCGGGTTCAGTTAGATTGCTTCATGCCTTCAACGCTGAGCCTGACTTCCTAGTTCCTCGCAGCTACATCTAAAATTTAAGATTGCCTTGGGATTGCAATCATTTCAGCAGCAACCCCCCCACCCCCATTCTTGCAATCTTGTGTTGGGCTATTAGAAGCTCACAGTACACAGTGCTTATATAATGATAAAAATATATCAGTATCAAGATCCAAGTGCTCAGTGTCACCACTTCCACTGTGTATTATTATTAATCAAGCTTTGAATCAGATATTTGTACATATTGAGGGCCCAACTAGTAATGATATTGCAAATGATATTTGCATTTAATTTGTTGGAAAAACAAAAACAAAACAGCATCGTGTGTGGTGGTGGTGGTGGGAATTAATTGGGATTATAGCAGATGAGGGAGAATAATAATTTTATTATTTATATCCCACCCATCCAGCTGGGTGACCCTTTGCTCCCTCCTATGGTCCTGGGGCGAAACCCTTTTTCTAAAGCTGTCACTCACACTGGGAAGAAAGATGCTGTTGGCATCACAAGCATTCCTCTCAATACAAATGACAGCTTCAGAGGAGGGGTTTTGCTCAGGATTGCAGCAGGGGAGTCATAGAATCATAGAATTTGAAGGGACCACGGAGTTAATCTAGCAACACACGAATCTTTTGCCCAGTGTGAGGCTCAAACCCATGACTCAGAGATTAGCAGCCTCATGAGGTACTGACTGAAGAAAGGGCTTCGCTTCGCTTCCATGACCGCTGCAATTCTGATAATTATCAGCTTCCTCAAACTGGATGTGCTGTTTGCATTTTTAAGCCCTGCACATTATGGGCAAATATTCATTTAATGCCATGTTGAGTTTGCTCTTTAAGGGGAAGGTGTGTGGGGGATCATTATAACATAAAGTTATTGGTTTTTACCTCAGTATGGGGACTAAGGTGCTGTTTGAAGTGAGGAAGGGCTTCACCTTAGGGGTGAAGAAACTTTATTTCAACCTAAGGGTCACATCTGCATCTTGGGCTCCATGATCACTGCAGATGGTGACAGCAGTCACGAAATTAAAAGACGCCTGCTTCTTGGGAGAAAAGCAATAACAAACCTAGACAGCATCTTAAAAAGCAGAGACATCACCTTGCCAACAAAGGTCTGCATAGCTAAAGCCATGGTTTTCCCAGTAGTGATGTATGGAAGTGAGAGCTGGACCATAAAGAAGGCTGATCACTGAAGAATTGATGCTTTTGAATTATGGTGCTGGAGGAGACTCCTGAGAGTCCCATGGACTGCAAGAAGATCAAACCTATCCATTATTAAGGAAATCAGCCTTGAGCGTTCACTGGAAGGACAGATTGTGAAGCTGTCACAATACTTTGGCCACCTCATGAGAAGGGAAGACTCCCTGGAAAAGACCCTGATGTTGGGAAAGATTGAGGGCACAAGGAGAAGGAGACAACAGAGGACAAGATGGTTGGACAGTGTTCTCAAAGCTACCAGCATGAGTTTGACCAAACTGTGGGAGGCAGTGGAAGACAGTAGTGCCTGGCGTGCTCTGGTCCATAGGGTCACGAACAACAACAACAACAACAACAACAAAGGGTCACATTCCCTCCTGAACAACCTTTGAAGGGCCATATGCCAGTGGTGGGAGGAGCCAGAGGCAAAAATGGGTGGAACAAGAAATGCAAATGTTACCTTTGAACAGTAGGCTAGTTTCCACATACACTCTTCATGCTTCTTTGTCTCCTCCATCCAGGCAAGCAAAAGGCATTTTCAGAGTTGGAGGACACATTCCAGACATGCAAAAGCTGTGTCATCTGGGCATAGCTGTCAACTTGCAGATTTGAAAATAAGGGACCAGCAGCCTCGAAAATAAGGGATCAGCAGCCAAAATAAGGGATCATCAATTACTTTGATAAAATACATATTTTGTGGCGTGCAAATGGCTTTAGATACCTATTAGGTCTATAAATTACCATATAGCATATATTCAACACAAAGAAACAGCAACAGTTTCTTGTTGACAGCTGGACATAGAAAGGGCCCCATTACCTTCCGTAGCTTATTTAAGGGACATCATCAATAAGGGACAGCAGCGGGACATGGTGCTGGGATAAGGAACTGTCCCGCCAAACAAGGGACGCTTGACAGCTATGCATCTGGGACCTGTGAAGGGAGTGGCCTGAGGAGAGTTCTGAGGGCCAGGCAGAGAGGCCTTGGGGGCCACATTCAGGCTGACCCGAGGTTCCCCAGACCTGCTCTGCCTGCTGTTGCTGCATTCATTTACTCTGCAATAGCTTATCCACCAATTCAGAAGCCCCAGCTGTGTTTATTTTTAAAGGTCTAAGGAAAAGCGTATACCTCTGCAGCCGCAACAGATAAAAGGCAGAGTAGGGATTCATGAAGCCATGCATTTCTGTGGTCTCTGGCAATTTCACATGTTGGCATTTCTTATTCCATTCTGTCCTGTATTTAAATTCATATTTTATTGAATTTTACCCCCAATGCTGCATGCACGAGCTCACACATGCTCTGCATTTTGGTGTGTGTTTTGAGCCCAGGATCTGTAGCACAAAATTGAAAAATCCCAAGCATAATTGTGCTGAAATCTACTGTCGGGAGGATAGATTGCCTAAAAAATGTGGATCAAATGAAATCCCCCTCCATCCTGACTGCAGGATCATAGAGTTAGCTGCTAGAGACCCTGGAGTAGTGCTGGCAACTCCCCATAACAAAAAAAAATAATTAACAAGCCACAACTCTAAAGCTGGGGCAAGGAAGCTGTGGCCCTCTAATGGTCACCCTCCACAATGACAATGTTCAATCTCTACTGTAGACGCATTGAGCCTCTGAATCCCAGTTGCTTTGAACTGCTGGTAGGAGGAGCACTCTTGCTCTCAGCTTGCGGGTTTCCCACAGGCATCTGGTCAGCTCCTGTGAGAACAGGACGCTGGACAAGATGGGTCGTTGACCTCCCATCAGCCCCAGCCAGCATGGCCAATGGCAAGGGATGGTGGGAGTTGTAGTCCAGCAACATCTGGAGCACACAACTTTCCCCGTCCCTTCTCCAAAGGCAAAGGACAGAGACAAAACGGGAATCACAACTTTCCATGGCATGCACTTGCCATTGTCAGCTCTAGCTTTGCTTCCCCCCTGAGATGATCTTCAGTCCATTTTTTACTGGATGCAGAGCAATAAGAGATCAGAAAACAGTGGTGACTTGAAATGGTTCCTTTGCCTTGCTTTGGGATCAAGCTTATTCCTCACTATAGAGATTTTTGTGTGTGAAAAACACACCAGTTTATTATCTGCAGCTCTTCTGCTGTTCTGTGGATGAGCTTGGCTCATAGCTGGTTCTGTTTGGGAGCACAGCATCTTTTGGAGTTAACTGTGGAGGAAAGGCTATTGTGCCTAAGCAACATGTGAGCTGTATCTGTCCAAATCTAAACCCACAGTGCTTTTTTCATTGACATATAAGGCAAGGCCCGGCCACCTCAAAACTAAACAAACCTTTTTCCAAGGAACTTACATTTAAGGCCTGCTCCAGCAAAGCACAGGGAATAAGAACGTAAATAGTTTTATATTTCCCTTGTACTTATCTCTCCAAATAGCACGCTCTGCCTTGCACCCTGGATACGAACAGCTGTACAGCATTACAAGGAAACAGCAGATAATTACATAAGATGACTTCAGGTTGGTGGGGTATTTTTTGTCAGTTTCCTGAAGATACACGGAGGAGGGCAAGATATGTGAAGATGTGCTATATGAATTTGAGGAGGAAAGAGAAGAGAAGAGGCATTATGTCTGTTTATCTGATGTTTATCCAAAAATGTTTTGTTGCTGTTCTCGCTTTGTTTTTGATTTGCCATTGAAACTTCCCCTCGGGCAAAACCTTGAGGTGAATTTGGAGGTTCCTGCTTGGAGCAATCTGAAAGAACTCTGACGAGACTCGCGATATTTCTCGAGGGAAGTTTCTCGTAAAACCAGAGGGGGCAAAAAAACCAAAGAGCCCTGAAGATGCGCAGATGGAACACACCTTCTTAGAATACTCCCTGCCAACCAGGAGATTATGTGGAACATCTGGCAAAGAAAGTGCAACTGGAATTTTAGGATGCTAAACACAAGAAGCTGTCTTTTACCAAGTCTGCCAACAGGTCCTTCTAGCCCAGAATGTCTTCAACGGTTGGATCGGGACCCATAAGTGAGGCAACAGCAGCACTACCACCATGCAGATGTATGATGAAAAATTAAGAAATGGGCCCCTAGATGCATAGGTTAAAAGTGGGTTTGGGGTTTGGAAAGGCTGAGATACCTGGATAGTCAACTCTGACTGGCAATGGTTCTCCAGGGTTTTGGGCAAGGGTCAAACACAAGGGTAAAGAGCTGAGTCTTGAGCTTTCGCCAAAAGCTATAATACAAAGATATCCGATGCCCCTCTGTGGGAAGGAAGTTCCACAATTTAGGAGCTGCCACAAAGAAAGCCCTCTCCTGGGCCAACACATGGTCTCCTTAAAACAGGAATCAATACCTCTTTACTCTTAAGGAAGCCATCACTACACAGCACCACCATCTTACTTTCAGACAGAAGAAGCCGAACTCTTGTGATCTTCCTTGCCAATGGAAGGCCAAAAGCAATGGGTTGAAATGGAAAATTCAGGCCACAACTTACCAGAAAGCAAATCCCATCGAACCAAATGGGACTTACTTCTGAGTAAGCATGCCTCGAGCTGCATTTTAAATATCAACTTAGCACAATGTGGATATTGTCACCTAAAGATAGACTATTGGATTCTCATATCATAAATGTGTATAGCCTGGTTGGTTGCCTTCCAGCATTTGGAAAAGAAACCAAATGGTGTATCACCATTAACTTTGTATGCAATCCATACTGAGAAATTAACACTGAAGCACGAATACTTTTGATTGTTATTATTATTGTTAAATATGACTTGAGTTGGATCAGGCAATAAATGTCTCCTCCCTTGTAATCAATAGTGTTCTAATTTCGTGCTTGTTTTCCATGAATTTCTGCCAATTTTCAATGCTTTTCAAGCTCATTGTACATAGCCTGGAGGGACTTTGCCACACCCCATGTAAAACCAAAGGCAGCAGTAAATACGATGAATATACAGTAGATGACTCAGACTAATTTGGATACATGCCGCTTGAATCTACTCTTCTTTTTTCCGTATTCAAAGCTCTCATCCCCTATTTTCTGCTCCAAGGAGGAAGAACAGTAATGCGCTACAAGACAGAAGCACATGCGCAGCAAGCAATCAGCTTGTAACTCAAAATAAAAGACATCTGAATTCTTTTTCTAACCCTGAAACCAAATTCTGCCGCTGTGGAAGTGGGGGACTGTTCTGCAGCCTGGTGAGCTCATCGACACCATCAGAGGGTTCACAATATTTCACATTCACATTATTTGTGTGGCTGGTGCAAGCCCATTTGTCTCTGCTCTGACACCTGACCACTGGCTCTTTTTAGAGCCAGACAACAGAATGTGTAGGATTCCTCTACGTCTCTTGTTTTTCTTTAATTAATTACAAGCATGCATGTGGAGGGTGACTGTTTTTGGGATTGCTGTGTGCAAGAAGGGGAGGTTTATCTCTCTTGACCCCGTTGGAAAACACTCCGAAGTTTAGTCAAAGAAAGAGCTTCCCTCAACACGAATTGAAACTGCTTTCCTGATTTTTTTTTTTTTGGGGGGGGGAATTCCACATCAAAGCTGGAGTGGGAAGTGATGAACCTCCTCTCCCCTTGCCCTGCTATTCCGACAACAATCCCACCCCTGAAATTAATTAAAGAAAAACAAGGGATGCGACTGCATTGCTATGCAGTAGGCGCAATGTGTCATTTGGCTGTCAGACCCCGTCTTTAAGTCCGACCTCACTTGGCCCTGACAGCTGATGCAAAAGCAGGCGAGAAAACGGTTTATGAAACACTTGCTCTGAAATGGTCCTCCAGTGCGAAGTCTCTTCCAATCCTTATCACGTTTGAGAAGTCCATTGCACAGAAGAAGGCAGCTCTTTTGCCGGCTGATGTATCGGTATTATTCCTCGTTACAAATTAACTCAAGAAGTCAAGCGTAAGACAACCAGGAAAAAAAAGAAGAGGGTCATTCAGAGGTTCTCCTCATCATCCAGGGCTTTAGAAATAGAACAATATGCAAATGTTTGCTGGGTTTATTCTCCAGTGTTTCATGATGATGATTTATTGCCTACCACCCAGTGGCCTCTGGTGAAGTTTAGCATGCCAGAGTCTGTTTTAAGTTTTATGTTTTATGTTCCACCTTTTACTTTAAGATGTTAATCAGTTACCAGTTTCCCTTTCATCTCCACTTCCTTTCTTCTCAGTCATCACGTGTTCTCCACAACCGGCCGATTTGCATGAAACCGGCCTGTTTCACTAAACATGTTATCATCTTCCTTTCCACCTCCGCCTCCATCCTATTTATATATCCCTAGGACTCTCAGATTTTTGTTTTAATTTAGTTAAGTTGCAGTAGCATTGGATCACACATGGTTATGTATTTAAACACATTTCTTTACTGCTTATTTTTTTTAAAAAAAAAAAACATTAATTGGTATACAAAAATACAGCAATAAAGCAGTATCACAAAAAGAGAGATGATATAAAACCCAGAAATAACAGGATCCAGTTTTATGGATCATGGAAAGGTTAGGAGGGAATGATATGTCTTTGCAAGACAACTGATGATGCTTTATATATGGCAGGGGCAATGGTAGAAAGTGCCTGTTGGTGGGGCCATTGCCCTGTGATATTCTGTAGGCTAGTGTCATGAGTAAACTTTCCCTAGTCAATATACAGTGATATACTCTTGAAAGACCTACAATGGCTCCCAGTATGTTTCTGAGCACAAATCAAAGTGTTGGTGCTGACTTTAAAGCCCTAAATGGCCTCGGCCCAGTATACCTTAAGGAGCATCTCCATCCCCGTTGTTCAGACCGGACACTGAGGTCCAGCTCCGAAGGCCTTCTGGTGGCTCCCTCAATGCAAGAAGTGAAGTTAAAGGGAACCAGACAGAAGGCCTTCTTGGTAGTGGTGCCCACCCTGTGGAATGCCCTCCCGTCAGATGTCAAGGAAATAAACAACTATCTGACTTTTAGAAGACATCTGAAGGCAGCCCTGTTTGGGGAAGTTTTTAATGTTTGATGTTTTATTCTGTTTTTAATGTTCTGTTGAAAGCCACCCAGAGTAGCCAGATGGGCAAGGTAGAAATATTATTATTATTATTATTATTATTATTATTATTATTATTATTATTGTTGTTGTTGTTGTTGTTGTTGTTGTTGTTGTTGTTGTTGTTATTGTTATTGTTATTGTTATTATTATTATTATTTGATTTTATTGATCTTCACTTTTTAGGAACTGTATTTGGAATGAACCTAACCTTCCCCCTAGTTTTGCACACTTCTTCCACTTATCTTCCAGCATGGTCATTAGAAGGTGCTAAGAAACTTTTGTTTCTAGGTGTTGTTATGGTTTTAAGTTAACTACAGCTTGTTGTTTCATTCAAACTTGTTAAACTGTGGTTAACTTTAATTATGGCTTGTTAGAACGAAAGGTTAACTAGAGTTCAGTCATAATGCTGAACTGTTGTGAACTGAAACAGGAAGTGACAGCTTTCAATCTCATTCTCACAGCCACACGGGAGGTAGGAAGACTCCCCTTCTTTCCATCATGATAAACCGTAGTTTGCATGATGTCCCAACACAGCCACCATCTTGCACCGAAATTTGAGAATGTTTTTATGTACTTATGTACATATAATCAATGACTTCCCTTTTCACGATCCCTGACAGATGGCCATCCAACTTCTGTTTAAAAATGAAGGAGAGTCCATCACCTTCTGAAGGAGTCCATTCCACGGTTGAACAGTTCTTACACCAGAAGGTTTTTTCTGGAATCTCCTTCCTGGTAACTTGAATCCATTGGTTCGGGTCCTACCCTCTGGGGCAGCAGAAGAGAAGCTTGCTCCATCTTCCAGGTGACAGCCCTTCAAGATATTTGAAGATGGCTATCTTCTCTTCTCCAGGCTAAAGATGCCCAGCTCCCCCAACCATTTCTCATAAGGCAGGTTTTATGGATCCTTTACCATCTTGTTCTCCCTCTTTTGACGATGTTCAGTGAACCCAAGTTTTATTTATTCCACTCTACTGAGAACAGAAATGAAAGGGTCACCGCGTTGCATTTCAGGAAAGCATAAGCACTGATGATGCAAGCCCTCACGTATGTGTTGCCCTTTACATGTGCACCGATCACCCAATTATGTCCACTAAAACAAAATAAACATCTCAAGCTTGAAAACCCATGTGCAACCCAAACAACATCAGAGTCCATCAAGAAGGTAGCGCTAGAATGGCATGATCCAAATACATTAGGAAGATGATTGTTTACAGTCATAGAGTTTCATCTTTCCTAGCTTCCTCCCCCCAAAACAAATTAAAATCCTCCTATTGTGCCATTTGCTAATTTGACAGCACTGTTGTTTGGCAGACGGAGACTTCTCTACAGTCTCGGAACAATGTGCAAGGGCGCATTTGTTGAACAGCATATGGTACATTTTCTGCACCACTGGGTGTGAAGAATTTGGGAGCGATGCAGACATTTTTAACTTTCTGCCGATTTTCTTCAGATTCGACTAAACAAATACAGATACATGGCACATGCTTTCCCTCTTCATGCGTTGCTGATGCATAGAGCTAAGCCAGACATTTGCAACCGCCAAGATCCTCCTGAGCTGGCCATGTATCTCAAGTGTAGAGCCATGGCCACAGTTTTGAATCAGTCTGTTCATTTTATTTAAATATTTCTGTCCCATCTTACAGCCCAAAGGATCCTCAAGGGAGCTGATCCATAAATTATTGTGTAATAAAACCGGATTAAGCACACACAAAACCATCCCAGCGAACACAGAATCATTTAACAAATCATCATAGCTCATCTTAAGGAGGTTTACCTTTAAATGTAAACCGAATTGAATCCCTACCCATCACCACACCCCTTTATTCAGCCCCTCCCCTTTATGGGTGTGGGGAGGGATCTTATCATGTGAATTAGAGTTTATGCGTATCAATGCCTATGCAATTCAGCCCCAGTCAAGTAATCCCTAGACCCCCTTTCTGTTAAAACAGCAAATGGATGAATGAGGTCTACTTGCTTGGCCATTTGCATACAAAAATTGTTGCTCACATTAACACCTGTGACGGTTGCAGCTTTATTCTTTAAATGAAGCTATGATCATGTAGGCCTGACAGAGGCATGACAGTGCCTAGCTAGAATTAAAAGTGAAAAAAGGAGACATGGGTGTGTGTTACTGAGGCTGAATTTATCCTAAGTTGCTCTTTCTCATCTATACATCTCATTGGCCTAGACTCCAGAGTATTGATCTTTCGATGAAGGGGGAAAGTCTTTACTTCAGATGATGCTCCTATAACTTTCCCCTGATTTCCTGCACTTTCTGCCTTGTATAGTTCATTGGAGAAGCATGTGGGTTTGGGGGTCCTTTTCCTTTCGTTTCTGAAACTGCTCTCTCGCCACTTTTGCATAGAAGCCCAGGAGAGACTGGAGATCCTTAGCTTATGAACTCTGGAAATTATGCAAGACTCCTCTCAAAAAGAGGACACAAGCAGATAACAGATCTGCATCATTTTTGCATATGCTGACTTACATGTAGAGATGCAAATATTTGCTGTGATTTAAATAGAAGTACAATATGCCTCATTGTTGTGGGGGACACCATGACCAGATACACTGTGTGCCTGCTCACTCTGCTACCCAGTTACTCTTGATGGGCAATGTCAAGGACCCTGAACATAAGAACATAAGATGATCCTGCTGGATCAGGCCAAAGGCCCATCTAGTTCTGTATCCTGTTCTCACAGATCATGGTGTGGATTTGCCAAGCATGCCTTCCTCTTAGCACGCTTCTCCCTTGCATCCTGAGTTCAAGTATCTTCAAAGCCCATAACACCTTTGGGAAAGGCTGTTCTCCAATTGGAGCAATTGTTAGTGTTTATACTACATTTTTTAAAGATTTGCCTTGAGACAGTCTTTAATCCTCTTTTGTTGACCACCAGCATTACGCTTTCCATTCTTAAGCTCGGAATAGAGTAGTTGCTTTGGAAGATGATAATCAGGCATCCACATAACATGTCCAGTTGTCCAGAAGCTGATGTTGAAGAATCATTGCTTCAACACTGGTGATCGTTGCTTCTTCCAGTATACTGGTATTAGTTCGCCTGTCTTCCCAAGTGATGTGTAGAATTAATCATGCCTCTGACAGCAGAGGTAGAACACAGTCATTAATAGCTGTTGATAGCCTCACTCACACCTCCCATGGTTTTTCATCTTTATATTGGAGTTGCACCAGACAGCCCTTCAAACAGAGAACCTCCTCTTACAGAAGATGGTCCTCTGTAAAGTGGGACACAATGATCTCCATATACAGCAGCCACCATCTTTATTCTGCCATAGTGATGCTAGGCACAACATTGTCTCTCTGCAACCTTATGCCAGGTAAGCTGGTAAGCTTGCTGGGGAGGTGACGTCTGAAGGCACCTTGGCCAGAGCTTCCTTAGACCTGGTGGCAGCCCTAGATTGACACATACCTTTCTCCTCGCTGAGGGCATGTAATAAGAATAATTTCCCTCTGAAATGTAGGCTGCCCAAGATGACAAGGCACCCAGTAGGTTGCAAACTCTTTCCTCACATGGCAGGAAAGCTGTTCATGAGTTTGGCTCAACGGCCCTCCTTCCCTACTGTTGGAACGATAATATTCTGAAAGTAAGAAGCATAACCATTTTTGCTCGTTTATTTGTTTTGCATCTAATATGTACCAGCAGAATAGGCACAGAGTACATCGTGTGCACATTTTGAGAGATGTAATTTTAAAAACCCAAGTATGTGGAGGTAGGCGTGCAGAAATAAGTGTGTCTTCGGTTGAAACGGTTCAATGAAATGGAACTGCTGTTGTTATTATTGTTTCTGTTTCTGACTTAAGTGCTGAAATACTCAGACAACGCCCAGGAAAGCAATTGTAGGAAACAGTTCGAATTGTAGTAAATGCATTCAGCATGACCCAGCCAAACCCACAGTTTATCCAGTTTATTTGGACCACAGACTCCTTGGAGGATGCAGAAAGTCCTGAGAAACTTCCACCAAAGATGCTCAAAGCCCTGCTGCATCGAAGAAGCCAACAGCTGCAGCGAAAGACACCTGGCCTTTAACCGACCAGATGCAGCACCAAAAAGGCAGGGATGTAATCCTTATGGCCAGTGGTCAAGGTTGACGAAGGTGTGATCCAATAGCCTTTGAGGACCTGCAAGAAGTTCTGCCCACCCTGCACCCACTTCCTAGTTGTTCCAAGAAAGACAACTTGCTCTGTCTGCTTCAGACTGCTAACCATGGTCCTGAATGTAATAAGGACCTTAATCCTTGTCCAGGGTCCTGACCCTGCCTTAGTTTCCACTCTAATCCAGAGCCATGGCCCTACCAGTCTCAATCTTTACTTGGATGGTCACTTCCTCTCAGTGATGGAAATTGAAATGGATTGAGACAAGGTTGTGGAGGGTCTGTGTTGAAGGGCCATAACTTAAAGTCCCAGGTTCTACCCCTGGCATCTCCTGGTGGGTCTGGGAATGTCCCCTGCCTTAAACGGATTGAGATAGAGGAAATGGATCAGAACCGAGGAAGAAAGATCTCTGATGTAGAGTGATCTCATAAACACCTGGGACTTAAGAGATATCACTGTCATCATCATCATCTTGAAGTGGTCTAATAAGGAGCTGGCAACAGGGAGATGAACAATCAAGGGTACCAAATGAATGTGGACATGAAGAGAATAGGCCAGTTTCATGGCTACTAGCCATGATGGTTGTGTTGCCCTCCTGGAGGCAGTATGCTTCTGCATACTAGCTGCTGGGGATCACAAGCAGGAAGAGACTGATGCTGAACTCAGGTTCTGCTTGCAGGCCTCTCATAAGCATTTGGTTAACCAGAGCAAGATGCTGGACTAAAGGGTTATTTGATGCAGCAGTGCTCTTCTCACATTCTTAACCATGTCAGCCATGGCCTCAACCTGGTTTATTACCCTGGCTTATAAACAGATGAAATCACAGTTTCCCCGTTCAGATGTAACAGTTAAACTGTGATTTAATAAAGCACAGAATTGTCGAATTGAGACTCACAAGAGAAAGGAGGAGGCAAAGGGAGAAAGCTGGGTGGTTTATTAGACCAAGCATAGTTTATTACACTAAGATGTTTACGTCCGAATCTGTGCTGGGACTGGTAGGCAAATAAAGAAGAGCGGAAGAGTTCTGGCATGAGGTTGTATCTTAGAGCACTCTGCAAGCATTTATGAAAGACGTGTCTTAAAACCACTGTGTTTACAGAAAATAATGGAAAATATGACTCACAAGGTGTTTGTTGAGAGATTTTCCTTTGTAGCTTTAGTGAGCCACAAGCAAATGTAGGCAATTTAAAGTTGGCTAGATAACACAATACCTTTTATTGTACCCAGAATAATTCATATAATCTTTTACATGATAGAGTAACAAAGAGAAAATAACAAGTGGGACCTGAATGATTTGTGGATTCAACATTATTCTTCCAATAAAAAGTATCCCATTATCCGCTTTGGCTAATTACACACATGTTATTAGAAACGATATGTTAATAGATATTTTAAAGATTTGTTTTTATTATACTGTTAACACGTCTCATCCTGTATAACCACCACAACTGTTTTTTCCCAGTTGCAAACATACACAATTTCATGTAGCGAACTGCTTAAAAAAACCAAAAGCTTATCCACCATTTCTAGCTATGTTAGAAGAGGAAGAAATGTTACTGTTCTGTGCAATGAATGGAAAGAGTAGCTGAACTTTTAAAGATCATATTTAAGTAAGAATGCAGCTTGCTATTGATAGACACAATATCTGAGAAGTGTGAACTGCTTATTAAGCAATTATTAAAGTTGCAAGAACTCCCCCAAGAAGCCAAGGTGGCAATCCTGGGATGTCAACAAGCCTCTGAATTGCTTGTAACACCATTTTGCCTTTAGTGACTTCAATTCAGATATTAGATGATCTGCCCATTTAGTACTAACTTCACCACCAAGCAACCTGCTTCTGGTTCCTCTTTCTGTGTTTTCCTCCTCTCATCTCTGTTTGACCCTTTCTTTTGCAGATTTGCCTTGGAAATAAATATTCCAGTGCTCATAACCAAGGATGCAAGTAAATATGCAAAAGAGTTGAGGGGGGCTTTTTGACAAAGCAAGCAAACAAATACCCTTACTTAAAATTCTGTGGTTAGATGATGAATGGATAAGCAACAGCCCTGATGAATAAACAGCGGCTGAGACCCAACACTAGGAGCGGTAAACAAAGCAGTCCTGAAAACACATGGATCCACTTAAAATCTTAGCCTGCTTCATTCAAGACATGCTAATGAGGTAAATTCACTTGTGTGTGTGTGTGTGCGTGCGCAAGCATGCTAACATTGCCAGGGACTGCAACTGAGAGGCCTGGGCTCCCTATCCTCGCTCACACAGGAGCCAGTGACTATTGTAAATAGCCTGAAATGTCATGGCTGACCTTTGAGCAACGGCCTACAAGACCCCATTTCAGCTCCAATTCTATGAAACCGAGGCTCTCAAACTACCCAAAACAGTTCCTGAAACAGAGCCTCCCTTTAAATGATATTTTTCCCACAGCCCTCTGAGAATATGGGCACTTCATTTGCCATATTCGCTTTAGGAATGGCGAACCTTTTTTCAGTGCCAGTGGTGCCAGAGGAAAAGGGGGCAGAGCCATGGGTGCAAATTTTACCTTTGTACAGTAGGCCGATTTTTAGACCCACTCACAAACGCATCTCTATCTTTCATTAGGACAGGCAAAAGGCATCACCAGAGAGTTGAAGGACACGTTCCAGCCAGGTAAAAACATTCAAAGTACACAGTAGAGCCCCTGAGAGACAGGTGTGTGGCTTGAGAGAGAGTGCTGAGAGCCAGATATACAGGCTTATAAGTCTGGGTCTGAGGCTTCGCATCCATAATTTACCTCAATGGAGATTATGCTCTCCATTGCTGATGGGAGAAGGTTTGTCATCGCTCCAATGTGACTTCCGACATCATCACACAGCCAAAGCTCATTGGCTACATTCCACTCTCAAGAGTGCAAAACAGAGTGAGAACAGCACTTTCTGCCTTCGCTCTGGCTGAAATCTATTACATAAGCTCAGGGGTTGTTAAAGCTTCACAAAGCTACGATGTGTAATGGTGACCAAGCTTCTTCAGGCTCAGTTTGGAATAGGCTCTCCGAAAAGGAAATCTTTTCGGATCAATTTGGATTGAGCATTAACATGGCTCACTTTGAGTACAGGCTCGCTCTAAGCCCTAGGGCCCATCCTTTGCCCAATGATGTCATTAAGAGAATGACCTCCTGACCCCTCACAATTCCCCTCTGCCCCCTTCTCTTTCCCCAAACACATATGGGGGGGCTGGCAGTGACCAAAGAAGATCCCCTGTTGTTGTGGCAGCCTAAATTAGCTCTAGAGCAGTTTTAACCCTCCATCCCTGACCACTTGAAAACTGCTGAGAGTTTGGTTGGACCACTTAATGGTCTTTCCCCCCTGCTCACTGCAGCAATTGAAATACACTCTGCAGCAATTGAAATACACTCCAGTAGAAGCCATAGCAGTAAAATGGAAAAATACTCAGAAAAGCTGGCCAACATATAAAATACTTCTAAAAAATGAAGATAACCAAAAAAAATTTTTTAAAAAATTGAGGAAATAAGAGAACACATTTCAGACTGGTTCCAATACCATCAGTTATTTGAAAAATTTAAATCTGACAAACAAAAGGGGTTCTCAGTAGGTATTTCCCGATTCGAATCTGATCTTGTAAATTCTAAAAGAAAAACTCTTTCCAAAACTTACCAACTCCTCCTTGACTGGACAGTCAAGGAAGAGGAGGTAACAGTGGCAATGGTGAGGTGGTCCCAGGATTTTGGCCATTCAATAACCATGGCCCAATGGGAAAATTTATGGAAGATCAGTTGGAAATTCACAAACTGTTACACAATTAGAGAGAACTTTCAAAAAATGCAACATCGATGGTATCTAACACCATGGAAACTTTCAAAAATGTATAAAAATGTGTCAAGTAATTGTTGGAGATGCGGAGACTCAGGAACATTCTATCATATGTGGTGGACATGTAGGAAAATACAGGTATTCTGGGAGAGTATACATGCAGAACTGCAAAAAATGCTAAAGATCTCTTTCAATAAAAAACCAGAGGCCTACCTCCTGGGAATAACAGATTTGGATATTCCACAAAAGAGGAAGGGTATCTTTTTATATGCGACGGCAGCAGCAAGAGTTTTGATCGCAGCAAAATGGAAGAGTAATGAAACCCCCTCTATACAAGATTGGATCCAAAAGCTGACAGAATATGCCGAATTAGATGGTTTATCAGAAAAAATAAAGAATAAATCAAAACAGGAATTTGTTTCTAAATGGGAGGTTTTCAAAGAATATCTGAAAAATAACTATGGTAGTTTAAATTCTGTTGCAGCATTCGAGGAACTTCAGTAATAGTTGCTAGGTAGATAGAAGAAATTAGATTTATTGAGAATAAGTTTAATTATGAAAAAAATATGTATTGGCAATAAGTAATATGAATTTGAAATATGGAATAAACAGAACTTGGGTCTTTAGTGTTAAGACCAATAGATGTTTTATTGTTTGCCAAGAAAATTATGTGTCTATGGTTATTTTTGTAATTTGTGTGTAATTTGGTATTTGTGTTTTTGTGTGTGTTTTTTTTTCTTGTTGTATAAATAAATATTAAAAAATATATACACTGCTGCATACTGTATGATTTTTAATTGCATTTTTTATCAGTCCTTTTATTTCCTACATATTGATTTTTATTCCATGGAATTCAGATTGCAAAATAATGCAATACAAGAAATAAAAGGAGCAATAAAAACAGAATTAAAAAAATTAACATGGCTGCTTAAAGCGTTAGAGGTACCACCTCCCGTCTTCGACCTCAAATCCACAAGCATGCTGTGGACCACTTGAATGGCAGTCCGTGGACTACAGTTTGGGAAATCATGCTCTAGAGATCTCTGGAGGAACACCATCCTGTACATATTTCTGAGAACTGAAGGGGAAACATACCTCCTGGGGTCTTGCTACTTGCAATGCTGCTAGCAATGGCCACCAATTTGCAGTGGTGTAGCATGGGTTGCCAGCACCCAGGGCTGCACCCAGGGGAGGGTGGTGGTAGAAAGGGAAACAGATGGAGTATGCATGTGCATTCAAGTGCCTAATGGCGTCCACGTCACCCAGGAGATCGCAGCTGCAGAGATAAGAAACGAGTCATTCCGTTGTCTGGAGAGGTCACTTCCTGGTTTGCATGGAGAAACCATTTTCAACAGAGCCCAGCAACAGAAGTGTGCAGCTGTATTGAGGCAGCACCGGGTGTTGAAATTTTGTGCCCCTAACAATTTTGCGCCGAGGGCAACTGTCCCTGTGGTCCCCATGCTATGTCACTGCCAACTTGGAAGGCTTCAAAAGAGGAGTAGCCAAATTCATGGAGGATAAGGCTATCCGTGGGTTACTAGCCATGATGACTATGCTCTATCTCCCACTTGCTGGGAATCACAAATGGCGAGAGCAGGTCCTGCAAAACCACATCCCTGATTTTGAGTGTGTGATGACTCTCACACAAATATAGTTGCAGGTTCATTTTTCAGTCAAGCTGCTTCTTGGTTTTTGCTACATCCATTTCTGAGTTCTAGGTTAGCATGGCTTTAAACTCTACTGTCATCACATGGTTGCAATTGTAGTAGGGGTGTGGGTGTTGGATATGATAATGCACTTTCGATTCTCACCCACTCTGCAGTGCTGGCTGATCCTGATTATAATTTAGTATTCAGGTGATATAAAGATTACAGTTATTCAGGATTTAGATACAGTGTTTGCACAAGAACCACAGGGAATGGAATACATATTTGCATTATTTAGTCAAGGTTTGGAAAGGTTAGGCACATTGATGGAAATTACTTGTTTACCAAAATAGGAAGCCCAAATCCCCCTGTGATCTACAAACCCTCCAAGTGTCCCTATTTTCCAGGGATGTCCCTGATTTAGAGAAGCCATCCTGGTTTATGATTTGATTCCAGAATGTCCCACTTTTCCTTAGGATGTCCGTATTTTCATTGGAGAGAAGCTGGAGGGTATGGAGTTATCCAATCCCCAAGCCGTCTGAAGGCAATCCTGTATAGGGAAGTTTTTTTAAAAAAAAATGTTAAGTTTTATTATGTCTTTATATATGTTGGAAGCTGCCCAGAGTGGCTGGGGCAACTAAGTAAAAAGTGTGGGGTATAAATAGTAAAATTATCATTATGGAATGGGATTTCCCTATTTTCATTGAAGAAAAGTTGGAAGGTATGGATCTAGTCGGGTGGGAATCTCAAAAACTCCCCCTTCCCCCCTGTGTTCATAAAACCCTTGGCCAGGATGTAACATCACAACAAAAGTATTTATTCAAACCAAAAAAGGAGCAATGGAATGTGCTGGATCCCAGTTTTTAACTTGGTCACAACCTGTGTGTCTTTGAGCATACAGGAGCATTTGGCAGAGCTGACATTTGTTTTATTGGGTGCAGGATTTGCTCCCACTTATCTGGAATGCTGATCATAAAAAGTTAAACATTTCTTTAACTAAATGTCAGGCCAAAGCCATAGTTAAACAAACAGCAGCTACTTCCCAATTGACTCCACCAAAAGGCTGCAGCCACAAATGGAGCCTAACTTTCTGTTCCCATATACTATACTCTAGCTGTGGTTTATATACCTCGTGTTTGCATGTGTGGGGTGATTGTTTGTTCAGGACCTGTCAAAAGAAGGGATTACCTGGGTTAGCAAATATTGATCAACTTCACTCTGAAGTGAAACTGCCCCATTATTTATACTAGAGTTTTTAACAGGAAAAATTTGTCCAGTTTGGCAACGGCTCTGGAAGTTTGATCTGAGGCTGGTACCTACCCTAGGGAATGACTTGGGACTGTATGTCATTAGGCCTTAAATCCAGGACTGTACTGGTCACCAATTTATTTATGGTCTGAATTCAGGGATTTGTCAATGACATATTAAATCCTGGATGACTTGGGACCTAGGGGATCTGCACTGGTCCCAGCATTTGCCTTGCATCTGCATTGGGGCATTAAAAAATGCAACCCCCTAATCTGTTTGTGATCAATGATTTTAGTTACTGTCTTATTCCAAGTGTGTTGTGGCTATTGCATCTTCTGGTTCTCGCTAAAATAACATTGCAAAAGAGCATTTAGAGCTTATACTGACAATAGGATGTGTAATGCAAAACTTGGACTCAGGTCCAAGTGCACAGCTATAGCATCTCTAAACCCAACCAAAACATCCGTTGTGATGTTTAATCTTGATCAAACACACTTAAGGCTTGATCTTATGGGCCACTGCATGGGCAAATAAAAGATCTGAAGTTAGCAAGTGTTTTTTTGGCACACTAACGCTTGCTCTTATGCAGTGTCATGACTTATGGTGTGACATTGGTGCTATAAGCCAGCCCACATCAAAACAGCAATGCTAGCAGCAGACATCATTGCCAGAGAAGGGACACACCAAGCTATTGAGCAGATGATGAACAACAGCTCACCTGTGGCATTTTGACCACTTCAGAGCTACAAAGAATGTCTCACCTCTTACATAACCAAATGATCACTGTTCTAGGCAGGAGGGGTCTCCACAGATACCATTTCAGCATGGAATCTGTTCCACACAATGTAGACATTAGGCCTTTAATATGGTGGCAGCTACCCTTTAGATGTAAGGGATGCAGGTGGTGCTGTGAGTTAAACCACAGAGCCTAGGACTAGCCAATCAGGTGGTCGGCGGTTCGAATCCCTGTGACGGGGTGAGCTCCTGTTGCTCGGTCCCTGCTCCTGCCAACCTAGCAGTTCAAAAGCACGTCAAAGTGCAAGTAGATAAATAGGTACTGCTCTGGTGGGAAGGTAAACGGTGTTTCCATGGGCTGCTCTGGTTCACCAGAAGCAGCTTAGTCATGCTGGCCACATGACCCGGAAGCTGTACGCCGGCTCCCTTGGCTAATAAAGCGAGATGAGTGCCGCAACCGCAGAGTCAGTCACGACTGGACCCAACGGTCAGGGGTCCCTTTACCTTTACCCTTTAGACATATGAGCCAATTCCTAGGGGCCTAAGTCCCTTTGCTGACCCCCAAAAAATATTTGGAAGGGCTGCTCCCCCTCACTTGATGGACACTGCTATTCAAATGTGACTTGTGATAGATTATGCGGGGTGAGGCTTATCTGTCCCAACCCCATATTTTATTCAAGATGGCACCCCTGCCTTTAGAACTGCCTCTCATTTTATATACCAGACAGGAGTCTATTGTATTTCAGACTTTTCTTTTTCAACCATTAAGTGAAGATTATATCACTGTCTGTATCTGCATTGGATTTGAAATTGCTCCATGAAATCCTCTTGTTCGTGTTACTCCTGTTAATCACTTTGAGATGATTCACGAATGGAACTGAGTATAAACAAATACACAAAACAATCACATCTGCACAATGTGTCTATTTGTTATAACTTCTTATAACAGGATTGCAATGGAGAGCTGCTCGTTTGACCATCCTTGGGCAAGATCTCCGAGTTCATTGTGTACATGCATTCCAGGAGTCCAAGATGCCCAAATCTTCTTTGAGAAAATTCTTTCCATCAGCCAACATGGTCAGCAACACCTGGTTCCAGAGGCCACACTCAACATCTACATCCCAAAGTGACTTCTGCTGGACTGTATCAGCAGGAAACCAATTCTTTCAGTTTATTAAGGTGGCAGATCAACCTTTCATATGATCAGAAGAGAGATGCTGGATCAGGCCAGTGGCCCACCTAGCCCAGCACTCTTGTTCTCACAGTAGCCAATCAAATGCATATGTGAAGTACAACATGAGTGCAGCACCTCGCCCCTTACTTTGATTCCTAGAAACTGGCCATCAGATGCAAGCAGAACCTGAGTGTGGTGTAGTGGTTAAGAGCGGTGGACTCGTAATCTGGGGAACCGGGTTCGCGTCTCCACTCCTCCACATGCAGCTGCTGGGTAACCTTGGGCCAGTCACACTTCTCTGAAGTCTCTCAGCCCCACTCACCCCACAGAGTGTTTGTCGTGGGGGAAGAAGGGAAAGGAGAATGTTAGCCACTTTGAGACTCCTTTGGGTAGTGATAAAGTAGAGTATCAAATCCAAACTCTTCTCCTCCTCCTAGGGTTGCTATATTTGAAAAATTCAGACACCCCCAAAATTGTTGAGCAACCGCGATTTTTCGATTGACATCCCTAAGATCCAAGACAAAGTGCTGCCTTTCAGAAATTCCCCCAGTACGTCAATTCCACCTTTGAAATACCAGTAAAGTCCAGGGAAATCTCAATGTATGGCAGCCCCAGTTCTCCCCATCTGTGATTCCCAGCGACAGTGGACACAGACCACAGCCATTGTGGCTAGCAGCCATTGAAAATGAATCGGAATATGTAGTTCTAGAGGGTTAAAATATTCTTTTAATGAGATATCTGTAACAGACAGAAACTGTAACAGACAGTTTCAGTACCATTTATTGCTAATGTTGTTGTTGGGAGGGAATTGCAACTCCTTTTGAATGACTAGGTGGCAACCGGCAGCTTACTGCCCTGGTGCTCTTTCTTTCTGTAGGATCATCAGTGAGCTTGGTGAATTGCAAAGTAGCACAAACAAAAGATCCCTGCCCCAAAGAGCTTGCTGTCATAAATCTTGACATGGTGGAAGGCAACAGTGAAGGGAACGGAGGAAATAAATTATAATAATTTGGCTTTGTGTTGACTGGGGAAGAGGTTATAAATAAACAGCAAGTCTGTTAATCTGTGCCAAACTGGCAGTGATATCAGAAAAAATAATAATAATTCTTCCTGTGGTCAGAAATGGAAAAACTGGGGCTCCTGCTAGAATGAAAGGCTCTGTGGCAATGTATCAATGGTTTCTCGATCGATGCTTTCTCGATCCCTCTCCCCACAAATCACAATGCAAGCTTCACATTTGCATCCAGGACAGTTTTGACTCTGTGTTCGCAACACACCACTGGATTCTAGTTGATTCCCAAGAAATATGTACAAAAGAACATGTTGGTCATTTTACGCGTGCTTCAAATTTGGTACCAACTTTATTTACTCAGGCACTGGGAAGGTCTGGGAATTTGATCTTGGCATATATTTTGAGCCAGTGAAGAAAGATGAACGGGAGGTGGGCAAAGGCAAGAACTGGCATGTGTTCATCTTGTTTTATCCCAAAATACATTCTTGAGCATTTGTGGGGACCTTTTGAAATCCTCTCTCCCAGCTCAGCTGGCAACACTTCTTTGCGAGACTGTTTGCATTTCTAATGAAAAAGCGAAAGGTCAAATTTCAGCTAGCTGAAGATCTTCTGCTAAAGCGCGATGTGGCTTACAAGTTAAACCTGCGCACTGGTTACGCCCGAGTTCGGTGGTACTTAACTTCCAAGACACAATGCACAGGATGGAACTCAAGCTGATCCTCACAAATTGGGTATGATGCTAATTACTGCTGCTCCCTGGTATGTGTGCATACTGTATGTTTACTAATAGACCAACCCAACTGCCTGCATTTTGGACTTTCCTAGTGAGCCTGGAAATGGGAGTTGCCATAGGAACATAGGAAGCTGTGCTGTACAAAGTCAGACTGACAGTTTTCCAGGATTTCCATCGAGATTTTCTCCCCGCCCTAGCTGCAGATGCAGCAGGACTACCTTCTGAGTAAAGATGCATTGGACTGATCTGAAACTAATTAACCAACCATGCATCCAAATTAATAAGGGACTATTCTCTCTCTCTCCCTCCCCCATTTACCCCATTCCTTAGAAATTGAAAGAAGCCACATAGGACTCCTGTTTCTACCATTTCTTGCACAATCCTGATGGCAAGTGGTGTGCAAGAGCTCCCGTCTATTTAATTTGGATTTAAGAAAGGGTGCAAAGAGCTAAGAAGGGCTGAATTTCACGTATAAGATTCATATACCCGGTTCTGCTCTCTGTGTATATTCTAAACAAAACACAATGTAGACTGGAGCACAAAGCAAGCGGCTCTTCACCCACATTTCATTTTAATTTATTCAAAGAAATAGGGCATGAATAACACTGCATGGCACTCTCCCACTGATGTCATCTGTGTACACCACTCCAAAGAAGGTCATTTTCACATCAGAGAAACATAAAATTGCAAGCACAATGCGCAACCCATTTCCTCTCCAAAATGCCCTGCATTGACGCTTGTAGAAGCAAACCTCCTCCTCCTTCTTCTTTTTAATCCTCTACTTATAAATATTTTGAAGACAAAGGGGAAATGGGAGACTTGAGGAAAAAAACAAACAAACAAGGGAGAGTAAGATGCAGATGGGCACATTAAAAATAATGAGGATTTAAAAAACCAATGCATAGAGGTCAAATCACTGGAGAGATTACTGCCAAACTGGTATCTTGCAGGCTAGATTTTAACTTCTTTTTAACAGAACTCCATTATACTACCATGGTTATATCTATCCTTCTAACACAGGTGTCTTCAGCCTTTTCTGACCTAGGATCCACTATTAGCCCAAACACACATTTAATATTTTACCATAAATTTGCATGGTAGCAGTGCTCCTGTTGCGACTCACCTTTGAAGACCAGTGTTCTAACAGGAAACTTAGGCCTTGTTTGCATGTCATGTTATTCCAAACCATGGTTTAATGTGTGGGCTTCTGGAGAGGAGCTTGCGGCTAGTTCACTTGTTTTGCTGCAATGCTTGGTGTATCATCTGAACCCAGGCATGAGCTCTGCTGGATGTGCCAGGGTTAAGAACTTAATTCGTTCTGGAGGTCTGTTCTTAACCTGAAACTGTTCTTAACCTTAGGTACCTGAGGGGCCTCCTGCTGCCACTGTGTTGCTGCTGTGTGATTTCTGTTCTCATCCTGAAGCAAAGTTCTTAACTGAGGTACTATTTCAGGGTTAGTGGAGTCTGTAACCTAAAGCGTCTTTAACCTAAAGTGTCTGTAACCTGAAGTACCACTGTATTGTAGATGATAAAAATTATTATTATTATTATTTACCTTACCTGCACTGAAGATAGTTATTGTTTGGATGGGGGGCTTTTATCCATTTCCGCAGTCACGCAATCAGTCAATCAGTCAGTAGCTCAACTGGGTTTCACACAGTCACAAAAGCAAATTAAGCAAAAAAGCCTCAAAAACAAAAACACAAAATAAATAGCAAAAACAAAAGTGCCAAACTTAATCAATTCTGGAAGTCCACGTGACTTCCCAAATGTTCAAAAACCAAGGCACAGTTTCTGATTGGTGCAGGTGCCCCAGAAACAATAGGCGACAGCCGCATCGGATGTTCGGCTTCTGAAAAACATTCGAAAACCAGAACACTTACTTCTGGGTTTTTGGAGTTTAAGAACCAAGGTACCACTGTACAACTCAAACTGATTAGGACTTGGCTCCTGGGCAGCAACGAGAAGTTCTCCACTAAGTAGTTGGCTGTGGGACTAAAGGCAGTGCCAGTCTACGAGGAGGCTGGATGGGGCTGAAGGAAATCTATACATTCTGCTAAGCAAGTTAGCAATGGGAGTCTTACAATTCAGTTCCCATTTAAAGGCAACTTTTGCACTTTGCAAAAAGAAAGAAAGAAATGCAAGCTTAAATACAGACACTCTTCAAGATGGGCCCTTTTCCAAATTCTGCAATGCAGGTCTCCAGTCATGTGACAAGACAAAATGCAAAGAGTGGGGCAACCAAAATTTGCAGATTTCATCCATCCCTATTCCGAAGTAAGTCCTGCTCAAGTTCAGTGAGACTTACTCCTGGGCTATCGCCTTTAAATCCCATGAATTTTGCTTAAGGAGTTGCCTTGTGTGACTTCATCTGTAAGACAGAAATTAAAAGTGATGCTATTGATACTTTAACAAAAAAGCAAAAACAAAGAAATCAAAGCTAAATTAGTAAATGGAGCCCTACCTTTTTAAATGTTATGTTTCCTTAAAGACAAAAAGAACTAGTTACTCTTTTTTCTTTCTTTTTTATAAAGTGGATATTAATATAACATTCTTTTTATAAAGTGGGTATTAATATACAGTAACATGTAAATATATATATATATATATATATATATATATATATATATATATATGCAGGTTTTGGTGTCCTCGGGTGTCTTCCCGTGTAAAAGTTGGGGTGTCTAGGCGACGTTTCGACGAGGTCTCACTCGTCATCTTCAGGCTGGTGCTTTCGGCTGAATGCAAAACCTGCATTCCTGTACCCGTGAAAATCTACGAAAGCAAATATATATATATATATATATATTAAAAGATATTTATTAAAGTTTCAAAAATTATATAAAAACAAAACAAAACAACAATACAAACAAACACAAACAAAAACAAGTATAGTTTCAATCCCTTATTTTCTTATAACTTACTTCCCCGACTTCCTCATACCTCCCCTTTCTGTATTCCAGTTTCTAATTATTAATTCAGCAAATCCTCTCCCTTATTTTTCATTTAATTTTTAGCCTTTCTTTTCTTTTTACTTAACCATTACAGCTGGAAACCACATAACTTCTAAACCAACGTCATTCTAACATTCATTAATTTTGCAATGTTTCCTAAGATAGTCCTTAAATTTCTTCCAATCTTCTTCCGCTGTCTCTCTTCCCTGGTCTCGGATTCTGCCAGTCATTTCTGCCAGTCCCATATAGTCTAACACCTTCATCTTCATCTAAATATAGAAGTAACCAAAAATGAATTGCCCTTCCTCTTCTCCCCATATTTTGTCAGTGACTTATAAAAGTTTTAACTTTCCCCTCAGAAAAATAACAACAGAACCTTCCCTATATCGCTTCTGCTACCTCTGACACTATTCTCCACAGTGGTTGTATGAAAACCCATCTTGTTAGCAAGTGATGGACTGGATGACTAAAGGCCTAGATATTCTTTTAATCTGTTCCCCCAGAGTGGAATTGTGGAACCGAGACATGAAGTCAGTCGATACGTTTCATAAAAGCCTCTCTTCATTTATTTATGCAGATTCTTTTTGGGCGTCCTTTCCCTAAATGCATTAGGCCTCCCTTGCACATTCCATATTTGTCCATGTGTCTGAGTTAGCCTGTGGTAATAACAACCACACAGACAAGCCTCACAGCTGCCATAGGGTTCCAGGAACAGGGACCCAGCTCACCCTCCGTCCTCCCTCCTCCGCACCGAAGTCTAGTCAATCCAAGGTGAAATGTCATCCTTCTTGAAACATTTTCCATAAAAACATGGCAAAGGGGTGTAGAACATAGAAACCCAATGATTACAATAACATCAGCAAAACCATCAATAACATATCCAAAATAAATGGTTAAAAAGAAAAAAATCAAGTTCCAAAACAGGCCCACCTGAACAATGCAGTTTTTGAAGGAGATTTAAAATAAAGCAGGGATGACTCATGCTGAACTTCTGTTGGCAAGGAGTTCCACAGGGCAGGACAAAGAGGGGCCCCTGTCTCCATGAACGCAGCAGGCTCTAAGGCATAGGGAGCAGCAGAGGGGTGCTCCAGGAGGCTGAGGCAGGCAAGGGCCGACAGCTGGCTATGTGGGGCTCACTAACTCTGGAAGGAGGGGTGTGATTCCTCAGCTGGAGTAGACTTGGAGCAGGTGAGGGTCACCTGCTTCGTCAAGCCCAGATGCTGCAATCAGCATGCAAAGTTCAACAGGGGCGCAGAGCTGAGGTGCTGGGTCTGCTCAACTGCCCATGTTGATGGACCTTGGCTTAGATCAGGCACCCCCAACCTGCAGCCCTCCAGATGTTTTGGCCTACAACTCCCATGATCCCTAGCTAGCAGGACCAGTGGTCAGGGATGATGGGAATTGTAGTTCAAAACATCTGGAGGGCCAAAGATTGGGGATGCCTGGCTTAGATGCTCCTGGACCTCTACGGGACTGTGTTTCGGGTTTGACTCTGGACTGTATCCTGTCGGCTGGACTCCAGACTTGGCTGACCTTGGACTGCGTTTCTTGACCTTTGACCTTGGACTGTGTTTCTTGACCTTTGGACTCCGCTTGCATGGATTGACCCCCAGACTTGCAGCCTGGTAGGCCATGGGTTCAGGACATCATCATCATCATCATCATCACCAATTGTTTATATGTCATCCATTTGACTGGGTTGCCCCTCTGGGCGGCTCCCAACAAAAAACAGTAAAAACACAATACAACATCACACAATACAACTTCCCTGTACAGAGCTGTCTTCAGATGACAGTGGCGGATATGGCCGGATGGAGGTGGGGAGAGTCCAGAGGCCTGGAAGACCACATTCAGCCCTCAGGTCTGAGGTATCCTTTAACAGAAGCCCGACATGTTGAAATAGCACAGGTGAATCTTCTCCCTACCACATGAAGAAAAATGTTCCCTGCTAAATTTCTGTGTATCAAGCAGAAGAGCAGGAGTAATATAGAAAGTTGGCAACCCTATGGTTTGCCCCTAGAATTTGTAAACAAGAGCCAAAGGGTTGCCACCTTATTTCGCTCAGGATGTGTGATACAGGCCCTAAGCCTGTCCAAAATGAGGGGAATTGTGGAGAGCAGGAGATCTCCTATCTTTGAGCTTTCCAGTTCTTACACTCGCTCTCATTGTTAGCTAGTCAGGCAGGATTTAGTAACCTTTTCCAGATGCTCCAGCAGCATTTTAGAGAGTTCTGCATTTTTCAGCGAAGGTCAAACGACCAGCAATTTTATTACAGGTTTCACTGGCAGAGAAGTCCGGTCCAATCGCCACTGAAGTCGGCGACAAAAAAACCTCCCATGGATCTTATTGGCACTGGATGGAACCCGCACGGCCGTTCGATCTGATAAGCGCTATAAATACCATGCACGGATATTGGCTGAAGGCTGCTATGGGAAAAGTACCACGGCTGAATCCCCAGCAACAATCCAGATGCCTGTAATCCAAAGGGCTTAGGGAACAGTAAAATAAGCAGAACAGAATATTTCACTGAGATCAAACTGTCTGCACTATCTCAGTAAAGATTTCTGCTAAACCGCGGCTCGTAAACGGAGTCATTGCTTAGCAAGCTGGTTTTCAAAAGTTACACAGTAACTCGGGGAACCCAGCAGAGCTGGAATAGCATAGGAGCAAAGAGTTTAAGGCAGCAATCTAAACTGTGCTTCCCTGGGAGTAAGGCCCACTTAATTCAGTAGAACAGGGTTTCCTAAACTTGGATCTCCAGATGTTTTGGACCTGACCAACCACTGGCCATGCTGGCTAGGGATGACAGGAGTTGTAGTCCAAAAACAGCTGGAGACCCAAGTATGGGAAACCCTGTAGCAGAACTTATTACTGCATCTATATGGTCGGGATTGTTTCTAACTGACTGGCCGTGTCTTTGGCTGCAGGTCTGTACTGTCAGCAGTGGACACCCTGCGTCAAGTGATACCTGTGGGATAACTTCTCTCTCTCTCTCTTTTAAAGATTTTTATTAAGGTTTCAAAAGTTATATAAAAAACACAAAACAATAATAAAAACAGACAAAAATAAAAGACAAGTATAGTTTCAATCCCTTTTTTTCTTATAACTTACTTCCCCGACTTCCTCATACCTGCCCTCTTTGTATTCCAATTTCTAATTTATTAATTCAGCAAATCCTTTCCCTTGTTTTTCATTTAGTTTTTAGCCTTTCTTTTCATTTTACTTATCCATTACCGCTGGAAACCACGTAATTTCTAAACCAACGTCATTCTAACATTCATTAATTTTACAATGTTTCTTAAGATAGTCCTTAAATTTCTTCCAATCTTCTTCCGCTGTCTCTCTCCCCTGGTCTCGGATTCTGCCAATCATTTCTGCCAGTCCCATATAATCTATCACCTTCACCTGCCATTCTTCCAAGGTGGGTAGATCTTGTGTCTTCCAATACTTTGCGATGAGTATTCTTGCTGCTGTTGTAGCAGCAGGGATAACTTCTCCAGGGACGTTAGGTCATTTGCCATTGCCTTCCACAGGTCAGGACAACGCTGCCTCAGGCAGCGACTATCAGCCTGTAATCGTATTCCTGTAATAATCGCACATATACAAAATAGGCGTCGCTTTCCGAGGTGCCCTGGCAAGAGGCTGATAGTGCTTATAAATAGCCATGCACAGCAAACAAGTGATAAAAACCTAATGCACATACGCAAATATTTAAAAAACAATCGTGGTTTGTCTGATAGCATTTCTTTCAAGTGTGATCGTCATAACATGCGATAAGGAGTAACTGGCAATGAGTTCCACGCTACACATTGGTAAACATCACGTGGCGTTATCACAGGCAATTCCCAGCACGGAGGCACAACAAACTGTAAGAGAAGCCGTTTCAGACTCGGCTCCGAAAGGTCCATTGAAGGGCTGAGGCCAATCCTGTGTCTAGTTGTAGCAACATAAAGATAGGTTACATACAGTGGAACCTTGTGTTACAGACGGGATCCATTCCAGAGGCCCGTCCCTAACACGGAACTGATGCAAGCTGAAGTGCCGCAACTGTGCACAGCGCAATTTAGTGCTTCTGCGCATGCGTGAGCAGCGAAACCCAGAAGTAACCCATTCTGGTACTTCCAGGTTGCTGCGGGACGCAACATGAAAACACGTAACCTGAAGCGGACGCAGCATGAGGTATGACTGTATAGTGCTTGCTGCCAGTGTGGGCTTAGTTCATTGTCATCGTCATCATCATCATCATCAAATTCTATACCACCCTTCACCTAGACATCACAGGGTGGTTCACAAGAAACATGAACAGAGGAGAGTATCTTCAAGCCAGCTGACAAAAGGAATTGGATTAGAGTCTTGGACTGTAAAACATAAAAGCTAGGCATTTGAGCCTGGGGGGGGGGGGGATTATTTCTCATCCCTGACATTGTGATGTGAATTTCAGCGCAATATTCACAAGCTGAATAGGCAGCTCTTTGTTTTATTTCTTACATTTACATACAGTGGTACCTCAGGTTACATACGCTTCAGGTTACAGACTCCGCTAACCCGGAAATAGTGCCTCAGGTTAAGAACTTTGCTTCAGGATGGGAACAGAAATTGTGCTCCGGCGGTGCGGCAGCAGCTGGAGGCCCCATTAGGTAAAGTGGTGCTTCAGGTTAAGAACAGTTTCAGGTTAAGAACAGACCTCTGGAACAAATTAAGTACTTAACCCGAGGTACCACTGTACTGCCTTTTTCTCCGAGGAGCTCAAGGCAGTGTACGCGGTTTCCCCCACAACCACCCTGTGAGGCTGTGGCATAGCATGGATTGCCGGAGCCCAGGGCAAGGAAAGTATTCTGCTTCCCAACTGGCACCTCCATGCAGCGCACTATGGAGAAGCATAGTGATGTGGTCTGGGGGAAAGAGTGGGAAGAGTCCCGGGGCCAAACAGCCGCCATCAGGCCATTGTAGCAAGCATTAAAGTTGCAGTCCTATGCCTACATACCTGGTAGCAGGATTCACTGAACTCACTGCAGTAGATATGCACAGGGTTGTGTTGTAAACACCTCTGCTTACTCCCATGCCATTGGAAACTAGTTGAAGTGTCCCTTGCACTTTGAGCACTTCTGAATAATGTCAGAACTTCGAAGTATTCAGAGGTTTGTGGGAGGTTTTTTTGGTAGCAGTGGCAGCTGCTGTGAATGCCTCTATTTGTACCCGGGGAATTGATTTGGTACACCAATTGTATGGTCACAAGCTGGCCTGCACAACTGTGCAAATTTAATAAATGAACGAAATACGATTAACATTCTATACTCTTCTAAATGTGTTTGTGGGAGCGGTGGGGGGTTATTGGTTTGCGGTTTTTCGTTCCTGTTTTTATTATGTGTTTTCATCTTGTATTTTTTGTCGCAAGCCACTGTGAGATCCACAAATCTGAATAAATAAAAATAAACTTGGAACCCAGGCAAGAAACACTTAGGGTGTTGTGCAGTGCCAGCAAAGGGTGTGCCCTAGGGAGAGTTTGGGGGGCAGAGAGAGAGAGGCCTAGAGATGAATGTTTGGCCCCTGGAACTCAGGTACCTCCCCTTGATGGGCTGGACTTGGTTAGATGGTTTGCAAATTTCTGTATGTCTTGGCGAGGGATTGCTTTTGACTTATCTTAAAAGACAGCGGTGAAACGCACAGCGAACTGAATTGAGGAGTAGAAGCTCCTTGCATTTGATAAGGCAGAATTCCGTAACCTCAATAGTGCCAAACTTAAATTCTTTGAATAGTGTGTTTCTTTCCTTCCTGGGTTTTCTGGGTCTGGCATTATTCTCCACGTAAAATATTCACACTTGCCGGCTTTACGTTAGTTCACAGCAATTTCTGGGACAACGTTATTGTATTTGCACTGGCAAGTAAAAACAGATGATCCTCTGTGATCAGCGACTATACTCATCATCACACCCATCTCATGCTGTTGCTTGCTTGGAAGAAAAGAATAGGATATTGATCAAAGTGTTAATGAAAAATAGCACACTTTTTCAAAGAAATTAATATGTATCTGAAGTCAAGTTGCCCAGAGTTAGCACCTAGTCCCCAAATTACTGTACTGGTTCAACAGTGGTGGCTGGTGCCCAGTAGGGAAGGAGGGAGGTACAGTCAGAGCCAACAATAGGTGAGGCTTATTGTCGCTTTGTCTCCACCCTCCTCCCTGCACTGATACTGAGGAGGAAGGTGACAGACAGGGCTGACAGCCAGTGCAGAATGAGCTTGGTGAAGCAGTGTCCTCTTCACCCAATGAATCAGCCTCCACCGCAGTACAAATGTCAGTAGCTGGCAGCTTTTTTATCGAGATGCAGAGCAGGAGGAGAAACAGACCTGTGGGAGATCACTGTTTTTCGTTGTTCCTGAACTGTCAGCTAGTGGCAGCCGTTCCATCAGCCTCCCTAACTGGTTTCTATCCCAGTTACTTTTTAAAAAAAGAACAATGTCTGAGTTTTCTTTTTTCCTCTTCCTTCCACACCACCTTTCCTTGTGTGCTATGTTTTTAAGATTGTAAGCTGAGAGCAGGGACTGTTTCACAACTGCAAGCCTCTCCGGGGGCCTCTTTGGCTTTAAAAAAATCCCCAAACCCTGCTATGACTAAATCTGAATGAATGACATCCATACTTGGCAAAATGGCTAAAGACAATCCCTGAGTCACTTAGGCTGTATTGGTTCTCCCAAATACAGAGTAGTAACTTTTTAAAGTTTTGGCTCTGGGTATAGAACAACAGTAAGACTTTTCATGTGTACTTTCCCCTTTCCTTTTTCGGGTGGGACACATTTCTTATGCATTCCTGAGAGTCACCCAGACTCAAGCTAGGAATCTTCTGCTTTGCCTGCTAAGGTCTTAAATGCAATATGTGGTGTGACAATCCTCTTTCTGCACGGCCAGGAGATGTGATCAGGCAGCGATTTTAAACCAGGTGGCAAACCCAGCTTCACCTCTGTATAATATGTGAAATTGCCTATTAATTCTGATTTATCCTTACTGAACAATCTGTGTGGAACCATTGCAAAGATCTAGGCTCTTTGGTACAGGCAAATAGCTTAAGAGGAGCTCTTATGGGTCAGGCCAAAGGCCCACCAAATCTGGCATCCTGCTCTTACAGTGGCACACAAGCAGGACTTGAGAACAATACTACTCTCCCCACCTGTGATTCCCAACAGCTGCATTAAGAGGAATACTGCCCTCCAATACCCAGAGGGAGCACACAGCCATAGCAGCTAGCAGACATGAACAGCCTTATCCTCGCGAATTTTAAAACCACCCATTGGTGGCCACCACTCCATCAAGAAGCAGCCACTTCCATAGTTCACCAGCCGTGTGAAGAAGTGTCTGTGTCTGCCCTTAATCTCCAAACATTCAGTGTCATTGGATGGTGGCGGGTTCTAGTATTAGGAGGGAGAAAAACACCTCTACCCACTTTCGTCACACATTATTGGATTCACAGGTTTTGCTCCCCATTGCTCGCCTCCCACCTAAACTAAAAAGCCCCTAATACAGGGAAATCCCCACTTGTGCAGGAGGAGGACTACCTGAAGAAGCGTCTCCACCCCCATTGTTCTGCACGGACACTGAGGTCCAGCGCTGAGGGCCTTCTGGCGGTTCCTTCACTGTGAGAAGCCAAGTTACAGGGAACCAGGCAAAGGGCCTTCTTGGTAGTGGCACCCGCCCTGTGGAACACCCTCCCATCAGATGTCAAAGAGAACAACAACTACAGTGGTACCTCGGGTTACATATGCTTCAAGTTACATACACTTCAGGTTACAGACTCCGCTAACCCAGAAATAGTACCTCGGGTTAAGAACTTTGCTTCAGGATGAGAACAGAAATTGCGCAGTGGCGGCGCGGCAGCAGCAGGAGGCCCCATTAGCTAAAGTGGTGCTTCAGGTTAGGAACAGTTTCAGGTTAAGAACGGACCTCCAGAATGAATTAAGTACTTAACCCGAGGTACCACTGTACCAGACTTTTAGAAGACATCTGAAGGCAGCCCTGTTTAGGAAAGATTTTAATGTTTAATAGGTTATCGTATTTTAGTGTTCTGTTGGAAGCCACTCAGAGTGGCTGGGGAAACCCAGCCAGATGGGCGGGGTATAAATAAATAATAATAATAATAATAATAATAATAATAATAATAATAATTATTATTATTATTATTATTATTATTCTGTTCCTAGCTGCCACATGCATCATCAGGACACGTGAGCGGGGGTTCCTGCATTCTGCTACCACCCTGCCCCATTGGGCCCCCGTTTCTGCTCCCTTTCGGCGGTGAAAATGTTGCATGCATCTGCAGGAGTGCATTTTGCCGATTGTGCGCACCTGGGGAGCTGCTGGTATTTTAACCTTTCCTCAAAGGGGAGTTGATCCCGCTCCTCCAGGAGACTTTGGGACGCCCTTTTCAGAATCCTGGTTTCCTGAAAAACCGGATCTAGCTAGTGCTCAGTTCCACAGCGCCATCCCAAGGTGTTCTGAAAGCTGCTAGTGACAAACATGTGTCGGCTGCAAGTGTGCTGGGAATTATTTTACACCTCCACTTTCTGTTCCATTGCCGCTGTCTCTTGTGGTTGTGGAAAATCACGATTTAAGACGATGCCCTCTGACAGCAGCTAGCAGAACAGATGCATATTCCCCTCTTGTCCTTTTAACCCAACAGGGTCAGACAGTGAACAAGGCATAAAACCTCAGACAGACACAAATAAATATTAAGACGCTGAAACTACCTTGAAATCTTAAAACCAGAGATTTATTTTGCGGGGTGGAAAGGCCAGAGAATTTCCCTTCTCTGATCGGCCGATTCCTTAGCTTTCAGTGTTCCCAAGCTGGCAAATAGGTCCCCCCCCTGTGGTTTCGTGTTAAATATATTGCTACTCTCTGTTGACCTAGACTGTGGCTGTGAGAATGAAGGTCTTTAGGCCTGCAAACAACAAATGCCCGTGTGTTTCGGGACTTGCAGGAAAGGTTCTATTATGCATGCATGTGCCCCAAACCTTTAAGGGATGGAAGGCTGTGGTTCTCCAGTTTAGCTAAAATGGTACCACTGAAAAAGGAACAGAGCCTTTATAAAGTTCATTTAACTAGTTCAAGTTCATCCTGTCCAAAAAAAGAATCCAGTTCGTCCCTTTGTAAAACTAAGCAGTTCAATTCACGTTCCGCTCACTGTTCATACAAATGATGCTCTGCGAAAAATGTTTGGCATTCAGAATGTTTCAAGCTTCTGTGCTGAAGTATAAAATATGCTTAGCCCCCTTCTACTCTGTACATATAAAGCGGTATCATCATCACTTGAAATAGACTGGATTGGCCTTTGGCCTGTTGCAGCAGAGCTCTTCTTGTGGGCTTGCTTCCTGCAGATGAAGCTATATCCCTTTCAGGAAAGGTTATGACATTTAGGGCTTCTTAGGTTAGACACAGCGGTTCTCAACCTGTGGGTCCCCAGATGTTGTTGGACTTCAACTCCCATCATCCCTGAGCTCTGGCCTTGCTAGCTAGGGGTGATGTGAGTTGTTGTTCAACAACATCTGGAGACCCACAGGTTGAGAAAGGCTGGGTTTGAGGAAAGGTGAGGAAGAGGGGACGTGATAAAAGAGCACAGAATTATGCATGTTATGGAGAAATAAAAGTTCACCCCTCTGTCAAAACACTAGAACTTCGGGATTTGTTGGATTAGTCCCCAAGTCCAAGTCCAACTCCAATCCAACTCAATGGTGTAATGTTGGAAAATGTTGATCATTTCTCCTACCTAGGCAGTTATCTTTCCACAAGGGTCAAAATTGATGCTGAAATCCACCATCGCCTGAGTTCTGCGAGTGTGGCTTTCTCCAGACTGAAGTGCAGAGTGTTTGAGGACCGGGACATTTGCAGGGAAACGAAAATGCTTGTTTACAAAGCTATTGTACTACCAACCTTGCTGAATGCTTGTGAAACGCTATCTCTAACTCCTTGAAAGATTCCATCAATGGTGTCTCTGAAAATTTTTACACATCACTTGGGAAGACAGGTGAACTATTGTCAGTGTACTGGAAAAGGCAAATATCACCAGTGTCAAAGCAATGATTCTTCAACATCAACTTCATTGGACTGGTCATGTTGTGTGGTTGCCTGATTATCGTCTTAAAAATGGAAAGCGTAATGCTGGTGGTCAACAAAAGAGGATTTAAGATTGTCTCAAGGCAAATCTTAAAAAATGTAGTATAAACACCAACAATTTGGAAACACTTGCCTGCGAGTGCTCCAATTGGAGAACAGCCCTTACCAAAGGTGTCATGGGCTTTGAACTCAGGACGCAAGGGAGAAATGTGCTAAGAGGAAGGCACGCTTGGCAAATCCACACCATGATCAACTCCCACCCGGAAACCAATGTCCCCACTGTGGAAGAATGTGTGGATCCAGCATTGGCCTCCACAGTCACTTATGGACTCACTGTTAGAACTGGGTTTATGGAAGACAATCTTATTCGGCTACGAGTGATCGCCATAGAAGAAGAACTTGGGGATATCTAATGCAGCTGAATGTTGGAAGATTCAGGACAGACCAAAGAAAAGACTCTTCATCTCAGGCTTGTTGGCTCAAGCCCCACATTGGGCAAAAGACTCCTGCACTGCAGGGGGTTGGACAAGATGACCCTTGCGATCCCTTCCAACTCAACGATTCTGATTCACGCAGTGCATTGCTAAACTATGGGATCTCTTCCTTGAATAGGCAATGATGGCCACCAACTTGGATGGCTTTAAAAGAGGATTTTAAATCCTGGAAGACAAGGCTATCTGATTTTTAGAAGACATCTGAAGTTTATAGGGAAGTTTTTAATGTTTGATGTTTTACCGTGGTTTTAGATTTTGCTGGAAGCTGCACAGAGAGGCTAGGGCAACCCAGTCAGATGGACAGCATATAAATAAAGCATCATCATCATCATCATCATCAATTGCTACTGGACCTGATGACTATGTTCTGCCTCTACTGCCAGGAGGGGGGAAAGAGTATGAATTGCTGGCAAGTGCAGGTGGAGAGAGGCCTCTTGCACTCAGATGCTGTTTGCACTCCCCATAAGCACCTAGACCGGCCACTGCTGGACTAGGCGGGCCACTGGCCTGATTACGGCATCGGAAGAAGGCAGGCAAATGCCCTGCTGTGGCTGCAACCCTGTGCCAAGTGAGTCCTGTGGAACTTACTAAGCAAACATCGCACGTAGTTAGTTGCACCACTTTTCCTTGCAGGCCTGTCTAGTGCAGAGTGTGGAGGTGCAGACACCCGTCAAAATAAATGTGCACCCTTTGCAGAAAGCTCTGCCAGTTGGCACCGAAAGCAATGCCCAAGCACAATTGCACAGAAACACCCCCCCCCAAAAAAAGGGTGTTCATTTACTCTCCAGGTTACTATCCAGGTGTGTGGATCTGTGACGCAAAGCCACACATGGCTAGTATAACTTGAACATGCCAGGCCTTCCTTCCCAAGAGTAGGAGTGCTTAGGACGGCAAGGTAATTTGACTGTGACCTGTAGCAGCAGCAGCACCACGAGGTGCTTGCTGCCTGGAGGCTGTGGTGGAGGTGCCAACCAACGGGAAATCCATGTGCTATCTGAGTCTCTCTCTCTCTCCTTTAGTTCCTCACTCACCCAGAGCAGTGCAAGGACTAGCGGCAAACACTGCCCGATCCTCTCGCTCCCTCCCCTCTCGAACAGGAGCTGGTGCACCCTTGCACGAAAAGGAGAGGGGGGGAAAAGAGGGGCGGGGGCTAACGCCTTTCCCTTCCGAGCCCCCTTCCTCCCACTTACCCTCTCTTTGGAGGAAGGGTGGGGGAGGAAGAAAGAGGCTAGGAAATCCTCGCCAGGTCTGCTCGCTCCAGCTTTCTTCTTCGCGGCTCGCCGATCGCACCGGGACCTTTTCGTTTTGCAAAGGCACCGCGCGAAGCGAAGGAGGAAGAGGTTTCTCCGCCCCCACCCCCCGTCTGGGACTTGCTCTCCTGCGCAGCTCTCCAAAACTTTCCCGCTTTGCATCGGCTGCCGTTCCCCCACCTTCGGCTCCTGAGATGAGCGGCAGCCGCCTCCTCCTCGTCCCCAGCCATGGGGGGCGGCGGCGATCGGCGGCTTCTGCTCGGGACCCCGCAGGCAAGGATCGCCCCAGTAGGAAGGCGGAGTGAGAAAGGCGCGCGGAGCGGCAGCACCAAGGAAGCGGCGGCGGCGGCGGAGGCGCGGGGAAGAAAGGCGGCGGGAGAGGGAAGGAATTCCCAGCAGCAGCAGCAGCAGCCTCCGGCCCGCCCGCCCTGCGCGCCTCCTCCCCGGGCCAAGCGGCGAGGGCGCCCCGCAGCACCCATGGCCTAAGAGGAGCACCAGCCTGCAGCTCTCCCGGATATAGAAAGCCCCATGCCTGGCCAGCCTTCTGCAATACTTAGGGTCTTGGGTTGCCTTCTTTCAAAGAACAGAACAAAACCTGGGCTGGAGGAGACTGGATTTTCCAAAGCCTTTGAAACGCATTACAACCTTCTTGAGCCCAACTCCTCCTGAATTACCATTGTTTCCACTTTTACAGCAACAACACTCGCTTCTTTTGCACGTAGCCCCTCAAACCTACTTCAGCTTGGCTTTTGTTTTTTAGGGAAGGGGGGGAAATATATATTTCGGGACACTTTTTTGGTAATTCCCTCCCCTTGCACGGGCGCTGTTTGGGGACATCGCTATACTTGCGCGCGCGTGGAAAACTAGCAAATAAAAGTATTTGGTGGGGCGGGGGGAGAAGGGATTGGGAGTTGCATTTCCTCCCCCACCTGGAGAGAAAGTGGGAAGGGAGAGAAGGAAAAAACCTTTCGCTATGGCTGGGAGCAGCGACTGTGCGAGCAGGGTCCGAAGCCAAGGCAGCTGGAGCTCGGGCGAGGAGAAAAACTCTCCGTCTGCAGCGGCGGCAGAGGGAGCCTTAGGCGCCGGTTGCAACGGCTGCTGTTCCTCTGCTGGGCCGGAGGAAGTGGAGAGCAGTAGCAAGGAGAAGAATGACCATCATCCCCATCGGGTAGGGGGCTGGAGGAGTGGCGAAGAAGAGGCTCTTCCCAAGGTCTGGACGTGCTGCAAACTTTCCTGCGCTCTGGGCGCAGGCTCGCTGGCTTTGCTCTTGGCACTCGGGACCCGCTTGGTGCGCAGCGCCGGCGAGGAAGAGGCAGAAGAAGAAGGAGGAGGAGAGGCCGCTGAGGGCGACGGGGCGCCCGGCCCAGGTGCGAGCTGGCCCCCGATCCCGGGCTCGGCGCTGTGCTGCCTCCTCCTGGCCGCCTATTTCTGGCTGGGCTGGGCCTTGCTGCGCGCCGGGGTCCGCTTGCGCACGGCGGCGCTGCTCGTGGCCGCCTGCTGCGTTGGGGAAGCGCTCGCGCAGCTGGCCTTGGCCCCCGGGGAGGAGCGCCTGCTCTCGCTGGCCGCCACTGGGGTGGTGCTGGGCTGCTTGGCCGGCGGGACATGGCTGGCGCTGCGGCTCCGCCACGGCGTGCTGATGATCGCCTTGACTAGCGCCCTGCGGATCGCCTCGCTCGCCTCCCTGGAGAGCATCCGCGCGCCTTGGAGACCTTACCTGGCTTATCTGCTCGCCTTGCTGGGCATCCTTGGCGCAGGCTACGCGCGCCACGCCTTGCGCCGCCGCCGCGCCGCCGGGAAACAGGAGGAGGCGGAGGAGGAGGAGGAAGGCACCGAAGGGGCGGAAGGAGCGGGCTGTGGCGCTGCTGCTGCTGCTGCTGTCCGGCCGGCCAAGGAAGAGGTGCCGGTTTTTAAGCGCAGGAGGAGATCCAGTTCGATGATCTCCGCCGAGATGGCTGGCTGCGGCAATAAGTCCCATCGCAGGACCTCCTTGCCTTGCATCCCCCGAGAGCAGGTAAGGGGAGATGGACGAGGGGCTCTTGGATTGAGATGGGTGTGTGCGGGCGGGATGGGGAGCAGGAGTGAGAGAGAAAAGAGACTTTTGCAAAAGCCCACTGCTGCTTTTTATTCTTGGCAAGGGGCGCGCGCAACTTTGGGAAGGAAACTTCTACGCGTTCAAACTTTTTTTTTTGCACTCGCCATCCCAGTTCTCCCTTGAAAGCAGAAACCACGGTTCTCGGCATCCCAGAATAGTAATTTAAAAAGGCACTGACGCAGAAGGGACCAGACATTTCGACAACCGTTTGGCCCTTCGCGTTCCTCCTCTTGCATTTTTTTGGCTTTTGTTTTGGACAGGACCATATTCTGTTGTGTGGGTGACCATGTGCATTGCATAATTTAAGATCTCTCTCCCAAGATGATGCGGAGAATAATTGCTCAGCTGGGAACTGGGAAAACAGATGTTCGTATGATTTTTCTTTCTAAAGAAAAGTGTAGTTGCTGTTCTTCATCTGTACAGTTCTGTGCAGATTGGAGTCCTAGAGATGTTGCTGTGTTTAATGTCCAGTGTTCCTTTAAGGCACGTCTTCACTACAGAAAGAACAGATGTTCAGTGCTGTTATGTTTGGGCCATGTTTCGTGCCGAATAGTTTGAATGCATCCTTTTAACTTTGAGGCCCATAATGGCGCAGCTGCCACTTTTGCACACCTAGCTTTTAATCTTGCATTTTGGATTCTGCAGATGAGACAGCTTACATTCTGTCCAGTATCGCCTCATTTTTATTTTTTTTACAGTGGATACGCAGCTTCTATTTATTTGAGCTTGGCTGCAGAAAAAGAAAACGTTGTGGGAATCAGAAGGTTAAGATGTTTTGGAAACTTTTCCGTAACTTGTGGAAATCTGTGTAGAAACTGAGTTTCTTTGTGAAACAAGGGGAAATGTTGAAAATAAACACCCTGGAAACATAACATTGCATTTGAGTTAGCCTGAATTCCTTTTTTTAAAAGACCTGCAGTGTGGTACACAACTCGGTGGAGCTGAGGTATTCACATTTAACTCTGTTTTCGAGCATTTAAAGTTCTTGCCCATGGATTTTGAAGACACCAAGGTCCAGATCCTAAGTGGAGTTGTAGCTTGAGCCTCAACATGTTTTCTTGGAAGTAAGCCGCACTGAACTTCAAGTAAATGTGTATAGGATCACAGCTGTACTTGCAGGCAAGCCTTTCACTTAGCATGCTAAGAATCAGTCTTGGTAGTCCTCTTTAATCCAAGTATAAGCGGTTTGTTGTTCAGTTCACCCGGATGGCAAGATGGAATAATATTTTTCAGTAGATTCTGCAGGGGTGATGTCTTCTTTCGTCGTGGCACGAACTCTTTCAGTATTGCACTCAAATCTTAATAATGTAGTGTGGAAGCAATTCTCAGTTATTTTTAATGAGACTTACATCCTAGGAATTGTTTTCGAATCAAGGGGGGAGGTTTTAGGTAGCCTGAGATCCAAAACACACTTACTTGGAAGTAGAATCAGTTAAACCCATGGGATTTTTTTTCTCATTGAAATGACCTGGTGTCAGGTGCTAGTTAACTCTGTGCGAATAAAGTTTAGTACTGTATTGTCAACCAAAGGGATATTTTTGTGTCCTTGGAAGCAAAAGTGATTATTTTCCAGGCAATGACATCAAACCATTTGGTGTGGATCGCAGGGTTCCCCCCCCACTCCTCTTGGATTGGGTAGATTTACATGGTTTTGTGGTTGCTCGGGACATTTTCTCAGCTAGACATCTTTGAGGTTTAATTTGCCACAAGTGCAATTTGTTTAAAAAAATTCTGGAATAAAATTTATATTCAGCACACTTTCAAAGTGAAAACAACATGAAGAAAAACTTGGGAAACCGACCTGGATTCCTGTGTTCTGCCGTGTTATGTGAAGCATGTTAAAGCGTGAAACCCCACATTATTTTTTAAAAAATAAGTTATGTCAAAAGAGACTATTATTGAATGGCAGGTGATTCAAGCTTTATTTTGTTTTGAAATTTTAATGTGCGACTGCCAGGACCTTCCCACTACTTTCTGTAGCACTTTAGATAACGGTGACTTTTGAGAAAACATGTTTGTATTTAATCACTTCAATGTGGTCTGTAAAACTCTATTCCGGCTGCTGTCATTTGCTTACAACAGCTTCTGAGATCGCCTTATTTCATAATGTATGGAGTTAAGGATACAAGAGGCATGAAATGAGAGGTGTCAAACATCAGTGCTGTTGAGTGGCTTATAGTTTACGAGTTTGCAGGACATTTTGAGGGTCCCTGATCGATACAGAGAACTCGAATCGCCGCCGCTTACATCTTCAGGAATTCTAGGGCGACTTGTTCCTTTCGGCTTGTTGACCGCAAAACAGACTTGTCATTTGCAAAGGGAAGAAATGGATAATTGTGGGTTATGAACAGACCTCTGCTAAATGCTGCATTCATAGTGGAGTACAGTATTTAAATTATACTTTAAACTCATTGATTTAGAATTGTAAATTGTGCCTCCCTCCCCCCCGCCCCGGCACCACACACACAAGGTTTTGTAAATGTTGGTTTTAAAATATGAAACTATTGCATTGAGAATCAGCACCGTCGGTGTTAGCCCTGATATAGAGGATGAGGGTACAATGGCAGAATGTGTGCCTTGGTGTATTTTTGTAAAAAAACATTTATTATTTGAAAGTGAATGTTTGTAGGAGGTAGAGAAAGATGCAGTCTTAAAGATGACACCCCCACAAAAACAAACAAACAAAAAACCCCACCTTGCGATATGGTAACTCTATCAGGCCTGTTAAACAACTGGATTTTACTGCATAGTACATACAAAAAGTTCAGGGTCTGAATCTGAATAGCCAGAAAAACAATATGCACAAGTGATTGAAATAACAGTGTTACTGCAGGATGGCCACATTTTCTCCTAATTTGAATTTCACTGCCCTCTTGAATTGAGGACTACATTCCTTAAAAAGAAAACCTACATTGTCACGCTAATTAAGTATAGATTATAATGTTATTTTGATAAATGATTGTTTTTGAATAGGCCGAAAAGTTGACTTTTAAGTGTACTTTTCTAACTTGAGGAGGGTTGGGAGATCTGAAATCTGAAAAGATTGTGACTCCTTCCTTACGATGAACAGTGATGCTAGAATTATTTTCTGTATGCCACGGTACATGCATTTTGAGGAGCAGAGGCCGTAGTCGCAAAACGAGGCACAAGGGATGGTTGTATTGTTCAGCATCTAATTTTGTTCATCTGCAGCAAGTTTTTGCGAAAGGTTTCAACCAAAAAGTAGGAAGAGCAAAGATGTAATGAATCATTGCCATTAACCACTCATGGGCTTTGGATTTGCCTTCCACACAAGTAGATTCGGCAGAGGTAATTCTGCTTTTTATATTTCACAGCTGGAGGTGGAAGTGTTTTTGTCTCCCCGCCTCTCCGATATATTTACTCTTAGCATCGAGGTTCGTGGTGCATTACAGGAAGAAACAAGGAAGGGTCCCTGTCTGAAGGAAACTGCAATTGAAACTAAGCCTATAGTAGTTGTGACTCCTCAAGTTGCATGCAGCCCCCTTTGTGAGTTTGCTGAGGTTCCTGGTTGTGCTACCTGCCTGGGATCACCAGAGAAGGACATTGCCGGACATTTGGCAGATCACAGCACCTGGCTGGTGGGCTGCTGTCCCCATGGCTTGTCACAAATTGTCTAGGTCTCATCTGAAGCATGACAATAGGGGAAAAGAAGAGAGCGAGGATTGGAATGGTAGAACCAAAACTAACAAGGAGGGATGCAAGCAAATGCAGTGTTTGGGCTTAGTTGTGGATGGGGATGTGATATGTGGAAGGATCATAATAGACTCATAGAATTGCAGAGTTTGAAGGGGTCTTGAGAGTTCACCCCCCTGCAATGCAGGAATCTCAACTAAAGCCTTCATGACAGGTGGCCATCCAACCTCTGCTTAAAAACCTCCATGGAAGGAGAGTCCACCACCTTCCGAGGGAGACCGTTCCACTGTTGAGCAGCTCTTAATGTCAAAAAGTTATCCCTGATGTTTAGTCAGAATCTCCTTTCTTGTAACTTGAAGCCGTTGGTTCAAGCCGTTGCCTCCGGGGCAGGAGAAAACAAGCTTGCTCCATCCTTCCCTTTAGATATTTGACGATGGCTATAGAGGGACGCGGGTGGCGCTGTGGGTTAAACCACAGAGCCTAGGGCTTGCCGATCAGAAGGTCGGCAGTTCAAATCCCCGTGACGGGGTGAGCTCCTGTTGCTCGGTCCCTGCTCCCGCCAACCTAGCAGTTTGAAAGCACGTAAAAAGTAGATAAATAGGTACTGCTCTGGCGGGAAGGTAAATGGCATTTCCCTGTGCTGCTCTGGCTTCGCCAGAAGCGGCTTAGTCATGCTGGCCACATGACCCGGAAGCTGTACGCCAGCTCCCTCGGCCAGTAAAGCGAGATGAGCGCCGCAACCCCAGAGTCGTCCGCGACTTGACCCAACGGTCAGGGGTCTCTTTACCTTTACCTTTATCCTATCTTTTCTCAGTCGCCTCTTTTCCAAGCTAAACATTCTCAACTTTCTCAACTGTTTCTCATAAGGCTTGGTCTCCAGACCGCTGATCATCTTAGTTTCCCTCCTCTGCAAATGTTCCAGTTGTCAATATCCTTCTTAAATTGTGGTGCCCAGAACTGGACGCAGTACTACAGGTGTGGTCTGACCAAGGCATGATAGAGTGGTACTATTACCTCCATTAACCTGGACACTGCACTTCTGTTGATGCAGCCTAGAACAGCATTACTGTATCTTCTTTTTGTTCAGTGGTAGAACAACTGCTTTGCACACAGGTAATTTCAGTCTCCTGCATCTCCAGTTAGAGAGCTACTGGCAGTCGATGCAGACAATATTGAGTGGTTGACTCGGTATAACCCAGCTTCCTGCATTCCTAGCATTTGATCTTAGGTTTGACTTCCCATGGCTGGGCTTGAAAGATGCATTGTGCAAATGATTATTATTGGTACTATGCCACCCATACATGATATCTTAGCAGAAGTACCATGGCAGGCTGTTGCTCCCAAGGATCTGGCAATTTCAAAGAGGTGGCAGGGAAGATAGGCTTAGTGATGGAAAAATGTGGACAGATATCGTTGCATGTATTGTTTGGTTTCCATATCATGAGATCACCACAAGTTGCTTTCTGGCAGGTCAGCCTTGTTTTGTCCGTCAAGCCCAGTATTGTTGTACCCTGACTAACAGCAGCTCTCTAGGGCAAATTTGTGGGTTGGACTCCATCAACCTCTGTAGCCGGATATAATGGGAGTTGTAGTTCAACACCTGAACTATAAATGCCACTTCAACTCTAGGGTCTCCAGCAAAGGGATTTCCCATTGCCAGTTAAAAGGATCAGGTAGGAATTGAACCTGAGGCATTATGAATACAAAACATGAAATCTATCACTGAGCTTTTGCCATCTGTTAATGTGAATGGCTTCCTTTTGTGCCCGTTACCACACACCCAGGAAAGCTGAAATTTAGGCCCCAGGCTTCCAGGTAAACACCTGATTAGAGATTTGAAAGGGATTTTCTGGCAGTACAGTGTGCAAACTAACGACCTTCGTTTCTTTTTGCGTTTATGCTCTCAGTGTACACAGCGCTTTGCAAAAGTACGCGATGAGAGGTCCCTGTCCCGAAGTGTCTCGCAGTCTTAAAAATTTGACACAGGCGAAGGAGAGGGAAATGGGAGACTGGGTAAACAGGGCGAATTACGCTTGGGGAGCAATCCAATGCACAGCACCCGATCCAAAGCCCATTCAATAGCAGGACTGCTGCTGCTGCTTTGCCTAAGCCTGGCAGAGGGAAAACAAGCCTTTAAAATATTGTTGCCAGCGGAGAATCCAGCTTACGTCCTGCCCCTGGGATGCCAGCCTCGGCTCAGCCATCTTCAATGGGCCGGGCCCCAGCTGAGCTGGGATGAGCAAGTTTTGCAGGTGTATCTTCAGCTGAGCTGGGGTTGAGGACTTCATGCCAGCTGAACGAGAGATCCGCTTCATCCTAGGCTGCTCATCTTGGCAGATCTTGGCATCTGATTGCCCTCCTAGCAGTGGGATTTTGGGAGGTTAAGGGGTCATAAAAAAGGATTCTCTGAGGAGTGTCTATTTTATACCTCCTTATCTGTTTCTTCCTTTGTCCCTCTCATCTGCCTTCTTCATTCTCATTGTTTGTTGCACTAAGTTGTGTGTGTGTATAGTACATAGGGTTGCAGTGATACAGTAGCTTATATTATGGACATTTGGTGTATCCCAGGACAAATACTTCATGCTGTAGCAGTGTATAGATTAGATCAAAATTGTAACCTTCATTGCAGTTTTTAACAACTTGGATTGATGGGGTCTTGTTTTGTTTTTGTGTGTGTGTATTTTGGCAATATTTGCCACTGTTTTTATTTAGTATGCTTATATACTGCTTTCCCCCACACAAAACAATTTACATGAAAATAAATAAACATATCATCATTACAAATCACAGAAGCTTAAGGTAACAATTGTTGAACATTGCATGTGTATAACATAACATAATTGTTATGTGTATAACATAACAAATATAATTTTAAATAAATATAATTTTATATAATTTAGTAAAAGCTTAATTATAATTTTTATTTCTTAAGGCTCTTTTTTCATCTTTTTTTTAATTAAAAAAAATACCAATTTACCCTATTTTGGAAAAGGCAGACATGGATTCCAAAGGCATTTTTCTGATTTTGCTCACTTTATTGATTAAAATGTAATAATTTTTTTTAAAGCCCTTACAATTTGAGAGGTGTTGGTGGGGGTGGGGGAATTTGGCAATTAATAAAACTGTTTGTTAAAAGTGTGACATGAAGTCTTTTTTCTTTTTCTTTTAAAGGAGAGCCTTACTGGAGGTAAAGAAGTCAAAATACAGTAGAGGCTTTCAGCTCTTTTTAAATGGTGTTTAAATACACACACACACGTACATAAAGATGCTGTGCTGAAAGAAACGCAGTGTGTGCTGGGGGTTGCCGTGTCAATTGGATAAACATCTGGAACAGTGACCCACTGATGAAGTCTGTGTTTTGATTTTGTTTGTGAGTGTGTGGTGGGCGTGAGCGACCCACAATGTTTAGGGTGTTAATTGTGCCACTTACATGAATTTGTCTGCTGTACAAATTTTTCCTTTCTGGGAAGTTCTCCCTTAAATTTCGGGTGCTGCTGAAATGAGCCGTTCTCCATACCTACCGGTAATCAAAATTAAAAGTTTGGAAGCCAACATTAATTGTCTCTTAAAAAAAAAAAAAAGAATAATTATTTTTTTTAATCCCCACATAAAATATATGGCTTGTTTCTGAGAAATGGGGTTGCATCCTTTCAGTCTTTCAATCTGATGTTAACCAGTTTGACATGCTGGCCAATTAGGGATGGGGAGATCTGTCAGTCTGGGTTTCTCCCGTTTCTCAATTTCCCAATTTCAGGTCCACTTTACTTTTCCACGCCGATTTGCGATTCTTTTAAAGAACGGGTCAGCATAAAAATTCACCAGCATTATAGTACCAATTTACCTTACCATTTCAACTAATATACAGATATTTACATCTTCACATATATAAAGTCATTTTTTAATGTGCCATTTTCACGAATATGTGTCTATATTAGGTGGCCTTTCTCTCTCTGTGTGCATATATATATATATATATATATATATATATATATATATATATATATGGTTTTGGAACAGTAAGGACCGATGCCTTAGCCTTTTAACCGGAAGTAAGTGTGTTAGGATTGCAGAGCAAAGAGGTAAAGATTGTTTGCAACCTCACGTGCTGGACCCTAATATTTTACCTTTCATGGCGAAATTGCTATAGAGTTCCTTTGATGAATAAGAACGAGAAAGCAAGCAACATTAGCTGCGGTTGCTTTAGATCAGTGTAGATAAGTTTCTGGGAATTTGCATAATGCAGATGGGCCCTTCATTTGCTTGCTTGTGTTTTGAAGCTGTTTTTGCTGTTTTTGTAGTGGGGGCTGGTCCTTCGATCCTGACTTTGACAAGAAAGGCATTTTTCTTCTAGTCGACGATATTCTAATGAAGGGGAGAACTTCACTTCCATTTGTTAACTTTGCAGCAGTGTTCTCACACATACTAACCCACTTCTTTGGCATTCTAAAGCAACAACAACAACAACACACCACCCTGTTTTGAGGTTTTATGGTATGTAAATATATATGTTTAGTAGACTAATGAATTGGCTGGAAGCCTGAATAGTTGGCTGACTGCCTTTTTGTAGTTTAAGATGTGTCCCCCCCCCCCCGGTGAAATAACTGGTATTATTCTCTTGCAGGGCTTCTTTTACGCAACCACTTACTCTGAGCTGATAACCCTTTAAAGCTGTTTTTAGTCTTAGCTGAACTGAGTTTGAAAGCAAGGAAGAGAATATCCAGGGAAAACTAGATAAGTGATCGGGTAAACCGTAGTGGTACACTATCGCTTCACTTAACTTGGTTTTCCAAATACGGGTTGAATCCAGAAGATGTGGCTTGAGAGCGATTTCAGTGAGAACACATGGTGATATGGGAGCGAATTCAGAGGCTGAAACAATATGCATTTCGCAGCCTGTGATAGCAGGATCCCTCCCATCCTCATTTAATGTCAAGCTGATAGCTCTGAATAAATTTCTTTCTGTGTTGATACGTAAAAGCTCAGCTGCATCAGGGATAACCAAAGCTTAGTGGCATCTAGATGCCGTTGGACTACAGTTCCCATCATCCTTTACACAATTGGCCTTGTTGGTGGGGGCTGATGGGAGTTGGAGTCCAACAACATCTAGAGAGAACGACATTGGCTATCTCTGCTCTACACAGTACAGAAATTGAAACTGGGGATGAGGACCCTGTGGCCTCCAGCCCCCATAAGCCCCAGTGGTCAGGGATGATGTAAGCTGTATTGCAACACCATTTGCAAAGCCTCGGGTTTTCCCATTCTCTGGTCTTCATATTACTGCCCACCATTATTCTCCCCTGCCTGTTTCTCACATTAATAAGGTAAAGGTAAAGGGACCCCTGACCATTAGGTCCAGTCGTGGCCGACTCTGGGGTTGCGGCGCTCATCTCGCTTTATTGGCTGAGGGAGCTGGCGTACAGCTTCTGGGTCATGTGGCCAGCATGACTAAGCCGCTTCTGGCGAACCAGAGCAGCGCACAGAAACTCCGTTTACCTTCCCGCCAGAGCGATACCTATTTATCTACTTGCACTTTGACGTGCTTTCAAACTGCTAGGTTGGCAGGAGCAGGGACCGAGCAATGGGAGCTCACCCCGTCATGGGGATTCGAACCGCCGACTTTCTGATCAGCAAGTCCTAGGCTCTGTGGTTTAACCCACAGCGCCACCCACGTCCCTTCCCACATTAATATTTGGTTGTAAAGTGTCAACACGAGGGTTGGTAGGCATATGTGGCAAACCATAGTCTTTCTTAGTGCGCAGCTGCTTTCATTGCTACAGTATGGTGTCTTGCTAAGGTACCATTTGCCAACCTGTTGCCCCACCCCCAGTATTTTGGACTCCAACTCCCATCAGCCTCAGCCATCATGGGCAGTGCCTGGGGGTTGATGGGAGTTGTGGTCCAGCAACATCAAGAGGGTTCTGGGTTTGTGTGTTCAGAGGGAAAGGCCGGCCGGAATTTTTGCAGGACCAAAATTTCACACGCCACCTGGTTTGGTTTGCGTCTTTTAACCAGCATAATTTTTTTTTCCAGGGCGAATGCAAAGCCTGTGAAAACGTAAACCTTTTGACTGAGTCGGAAATAGTTTTGAGATGGGTCCTCTTCGAGCCCCCCTGCCATTTCTGTGACAAAATGTTCCAAACTAAAATACCTTGTTTACATAAAGCCCCGTTCTGTTCATGACCATGTTTGGGGTGTCTCCCTCTTTCTTTCTCTGTGGTGCGCATGTATGAAAACAAGTAACAAAATTGTTTTTCAGATTATTCTCCGAAGGTATTTTCTCTTCCACTACTGGCAGTAAGTTGATGAGTATTCCTACCCCCCCCCCCCCGCCGACAAACTGTTTTAATTTCCGAGGGAAACCTTCAGTCACAGCTAACAAAAGAGAGCCAGTAGGGTTCTCTTAGCGTTTGCACCCGCCCTGCCGCTTTCCGAAAGGCGTTCAAAATAAATTTCTTGAAAAGGTTTTTGCAGAGATCTGCTGGGGCTGTATTGATTTTTGTTCACTCAAAACTGCAGTGGAAAAGGTCAAACTTCCCCCATGCATGTCTGAACATTACCTTCTCTCTCCCCTGCTGCCTCAACGAGGAAGAACTAATTAAATATAAACTGATTAGAATATAATTGTCCTTTAGAACCCGGTTGATTGTGGTGCTTCTTCATTAGTATATTTAGGACTTTTGGACAGTCATACCTCGGGTTACAGACGCTTCAGGTTGCGTTTTTTCGGGTTGTGGACCACCGAAAACCCGAAGTACCAGAATGGGTTACTTCCGGGTTTCGGCGGTTGCACATGCGCAGAAACGCTAAATCGCACTTTGCACATGCGTAGGAACACCGAATCGCAACCTGCGTGTGCGCAGACGCGCTGCTGCGAGTTGCGGACGCCGCAGGTAGCAAACGTGCATCCCGCACAGATCACGTTCGCAGCCCGAGCGTCCACTGTATGTGGTTAGGGTGACCAAATGCAAAAGGAGAAGGGCGAGTGAGACCTGCCACAAAATTATGTGGTGTGGAGTGAGTGTCCCTGTTCCCCATTGCTTTTTATGGGAAAGGAAATACGTTATGGAAAACTTAACATGTTATTTTATGGAATATGTTATTTTATGGAAAAGGAGAGCTTGTTGATACTGCCCTGAGGAACCACACTTTGAGAAAGGGTTTGCAACTAGTATTAGCAAAGATAGAGAATCCTTTTGTGTCTCTGTATGTGAGAGAGGTCACTTTCTCTTAAGGTGACCTACCACAGACTGCAAGCTGGCAGTGGGCAGAGTCAGAGACAAACCATGGGTAGAGTCAGTCCTCCAAACCATGGGTAGGCAAACTAAGGCCCAGGGGTTGGATCCAGCCCAGTCACCTTCTAAATGCGGCCTGCGAACAGTCCGGGAATCAGCCTGTTTTTACATGAGTAGAATGTGTCCTTTTATTTAAAATGCATCTCTTGGTTATTTGTGGGGCATAGGAATTCGTTCATTATTATTTTTTCAAAATATAGTCCGTCCACCCCCCAAGGTCTGAGGGACAGTGGACCGGCCCCCTGCTGAAAAAGTTTGCTGACCCCTACTCCAGACCCCATGAAATTAGGATGAAGGCAGTATGCCCTTGGGATGTAGGTTCTCTGCCTCTGGCACATAGGATCCTGTACCTAAAATTTTGCAAAAGAGAAGGATTTTTTAGCCAGGAAAAGGTGTCCTTGATTTAAATAATAATAATTTTAGGGTGTATTTATTTTAACATTTGGTAGGCTGCAAAATCAGTATTCCCATATACAGTAAGAGTACCGTCCATTCTACCCCTTCAGGACCTAAACAACTGCATTCTGCTTTGTGTGTGCTACGAATGGGCAAATCTCTCCATTTTGGTTCCCTTCCTTCCTTCCTTCCTTCCTTCCTTCCTTCCTTCCTTCCTTCCTTCCTTCCTCTCAGTTTCTCATTTTCCCAGTCCTGAGTTCAGTTCTCCACATTTCCACATCAGTGTTCATTTTTAAAAAACTTATTCATGAAAATTCACCAGCATTGTAGTGTGAATTTCTTTTACTATCTGTGTGCAGTTCTGCCCAATGTACACAATTTTCTGCAAAGCAGTTTCCCATAATATAATGCCTTTTTGCATGTTATTTTCTTCTAATATATACATTTGGGTTCACCCTTTATCGTATGTGTTGCTTGGTTGGAGAATTCCATCACAAAATTCGGAGACGTACAAATTTTGAAGGTTGACCGTTTCATTGTTTTCGAAAGTTCAAATAAGATAGTTTTGCCTTTACACGTGAGCTGAACCGAATTTCTCTTGCATCCCTATGTACGTTTGTGCTTTCCAAAGAGTCAGTTTACATCACTTGTAAGTGGGATGCGGGAAAGTTGTGGATGCTATCGAGACACGGACAGGACTGGTGGTCCCCGAAGGCAGTTCTGTGATGCAATTGGAGCCCTGGATGCCTCCCTTATTTTCCTCTACAGATGTCAACTTCCCCTTGCAAAACGGTATTATTTGAGGGTTGCTGAAAATTACAGTATCGAGAGCAAGGATTGCACGACAGACTTTTAAATTACAGATTTGTGGTGTCTTTATGTTGAAGAATGTGTGTTTAGGGGAATGGTAAGCATGCTTCAAGATGTCAAGTTTGCCAGACTTCTGTAGCGTGCTGTGATGGTTGCCCTTGGGATCTGCTTGTGTATGATTTAGGCTTACTACCCGTTTGCATATGGAGAGAGACTCAAGGCAAGAGTTGCTTTCTCTGGAAGATTTTGAAGGACCCAGTCACTGACCAGACCCAGACCTGCTTAGCGTTACTGACATCGTAGCGGATGAGTGCCTTCCGTCGATGCCCTGGGACATAAAGAATGCCCCATCTGGATATCATCTTTGGAGAGCTTTGGATTACAAATACCCACTTGGCTGGTCTTCTATGATGAGTAAGAACCTTGGGTTCTCAGCAAATAATCAGGTTAATTAAGATTATTTTCTTTACGCCCCCCCCATCTCTTGGGCCAAGGATGTACATTTAATCACATTACATAAGTATGTGTGGAACAGTAAAAATTCACGGGCTTGTTTTCAGGGTCATTGCTGCATATTACGAATGTAAAGCTATACAATGTTCAGGATCACCCCGGCCGCAACCCAGTCCTGAGCTGATCTTAAGGGCAGGCTTTATATTTTGTTAGATTTAAGCCCTGGTGAGTTCGATAGGATGTACTCTCCAGCAACCGCACCTAGGATTGCAGCTTTAGAAAAATGAGCATATTGCCATCAAAGCATTGCAAATGTAGTTATTTCAGTTTTATTCCAAATTAATGATGTCATTTAGTTGTAATGGTGAAGCTCTGGCGTGCGCTGTTTGTATTCGGCATCTGATTTTCAGTGCTTTTTTGGGACCGACTTAAAACACAGGTAATTAAACCTCTTAAATACAGCCCTTATTACTGGTTTGCCAAGAGCTTCGGGTGAATAAACCATTTCTTTTATTAATGAGCTCGCGTGCCACATTCCCCACATTTCCTCCTGTCTTCCAAGGGGGTGTTTAGTTACTGAAATGAATGGGATTTATTTTTCCTAAATGAAATTCTCAAATTGCTGCTGCTGTGTAAATTTCCAGATGTGCGACACAGCCTCATGCACACCAGTGGAAAATGAGCAGCTCACAGGTCTAGCCCCACAATGAGTAATGTTTATTTGGTGTGAACGTTTTTAACTGTAATATGCTGCTTCCCTGAACCTACTGATTGAATTAAGAGTAGTTGTGCTGCAGTTCATGTGTTTGTTTAGATGCTTAGGCCATCCTATTCTGACTCTGTAGAATAAGCAGAAACACAATAAAAATCAAGTCTATTGCCAGATTTAATGGCATCACAGATGAGTAAGTCTGTTTTAAACCTGCATGAATTTGCATATGAATCAAATCGGATCAGGCTGCGACACACTAGTCAGAACCCACCAGTTGAAGACCAGTTTAGATTGGTTTAGTTGGCGCAGTGGTGCCATCTTAGGCCAGGATGCCCTCCTGTGTGAGAATCAAATAGGAATTCTAAGATGGCATTGCCAGCTGCAGGGCCTGGCATTACATTTGTTAAAATAATAATTAATAGCTTCAAAAACAACACCACTGCTGTCTGATTACTCAGGGGACCTATTTTAATCAGTAAAAAAACAACAAAAATACCTGAATGTATAAACATGGCAGCCTAATAAAAAACCTATTAAAATTAAAATATGCTACCTTCCGTTGCCAGACATTTTCCTCAGAGAGGCTCATTTATTTTATTTTATTTTTGCCTTTTATATTCCACAAAGTGGGGAGAAACTAAAAGGGAATGACATTCCCTTACGACGCTGTGTTTATTCATTTGCTTTCTTTCTTCATTTATATCCCAGCATTCCTCCAAGGAGTTCAAGATGGCACCCACGCCTCATTTTGTCCTCGCAGAAACCCTGTGAGGTAGTTTTAGGTTGACAGGTAATGACTTAACTCGAGGTCACCCAGTAGGCTGTGTGGAGATTTGAACTGGGGGATATCCCCCAATTGTAGTCCCAACTCTCAAACCCAGGGTTGGTGAATTAGATCTGGACAGTGGACCAGATCTTGATGGGCCTCTTTGACTGGTGGAATGGGCATGGAATCAGGTGAAGTGTTTCCTTTTCCAGACTGGCTTGAATTCAAGCTGATCTGTAAAGGAAAGGGGAAAGATTCTGTGCTTGCATCGGCCACATTAGGGAGTTGATCTCTGTGGGCTTGGGTTTGACACTGAATCTAACTGCCGAATTCAAATTCTGCAGGGATGGGCTCTGTTTGGGAGTCATTTCTCCCCTGTGAAGAGAGATGGGTTGTTGTTGTTTTTCCAATCATATTTTATTGAATTTTAATTTTTTTATCATATATAATCAATACACAACTGCATTTTTTCTCTTATTTAAAGAAAAACAAATGGTTTTAAGAATTCTGTTGGTGTCACCTATAACCTAAACACACACTCTGCATCATGAACAATGCACTTGTGTTTGACTGACTGCTATTCTCTTTAAAATTCATCTGAATGGAAGCCACAGGAGGGTTAATTCCCTCACTGTTTGTTTTCAAAGGGGAAAGTGGCAATTTATTGGTGTGAATGACATTTGTAAGTGAGGAATTAATTTTTAGGGTGCACTTGGGTCCCATTTACTTAACAACTGTAAGTCTCTGAATCCGATTTCCCCCGTTAAGACAAAATCCAACTGTGTATTAGGTGGCGAGGGAGTTGGAAGAGAAATGAAGCCAAATTCTAGATGTGTTTGAAATGATGAAAATTGGCATTGTTTCGTTGGAACCTGGTTTACTTAGGCGGTCGCCGAGTGTTTGTGGTGCTGTTGGCAGGATTGGGCCCACCTGTAGGGCTGTGCTTTTGTTGGGCAGCTGTAACCTGTCCGCCATTTTAAATTCCCCACAATGCCCCAGGGTAATGCAGCACTGTGGGGAAATAAAAATAATGTGGGGTTCTCAGTTGCCCACCCATGCTACTAAGCATACTGGGAATGGTGGACGACAGCAGATCCTCCCACCCCCAAACCTGTTTGTTTCATTATTGCATTTCTATCCCACCTCTTGAGTTTTGGTATGACATACAAGGTGACATACATGCTTTGTGTCTTCCCCATTGTTATGATCACAACAACCCTGTAAGGTAGGTTTGGCTTAGAGACTGTGATTGGCCCAAGGTCTCCCAGTGAACTTCATGGCTTCATGTGGTTTTAAACCCTCATTCTTCCAGGTCCTAGTCCAGCACTCCAACCAATACACTGACTCTCTTGCCTGTTTCCAGCCTTGTCTGGTACCCAAAGCTATCCTAATAGGATAACAGTGATGCGTTGAGTAGAGTCGTATTCTGGACCTGATGTCACACACCTTTGTTTTTTAATGAACCATTTGGATCAAGGATTGGCGGATATTATTTGCCAGATTTGCAGATGACTCAAAATAGGGAAGAGGGTGCAAGCACTTTGGAAGATAGGACAGAAAGTTAAAATGGGCTAGCTAGAATGAGCTTGTCTTTTTGATAAAGCTTCTCAGGGCAGATTGGAGCTGTTCCTCTGTATGACCAGTTTGTTAAGAAACAATATTCCCAGACTCCCCTTCTCTCTCCCCCTAAATATTTGTCATACCAACCTTGATTAATGGATCGTGTTTAGGTGGTGGCTAAGAAGCTGTCGGGTATGTGTTCAGCTATCAATAAATCAACTCTGGGAGATAATCTGAGCCCCAGGGGCATTTTGTGGCTTTGATTCTGCCCAGGAGTGGGTTGAGCCCTCCTGATATCTTGCAATTGCTGCTCTTTGGAAAACACTACAGCGCTGTTGCTGCTGCCAGAATTAAGAACAAAAAGCAAATTCCACCAAGTGTTGGCTGCCACTTCTGTATTTGCATGTACTTGTCTTTCCAAAGTTTGAAGAGAATTTAGATGCATTGTCCCCATGTTTTCTTTCTTTCTCTAGCAGATTTTATAAGCAAATTCAAGTAGATTTACCATTAAGGCACAGCATTCCTGAAGGGAAGCTTAAGAGAGCTCAAAAACCTGAAATTTCTTTTCTTTCCTTCATTGCCTCTTGCAGTGGCTTTGAACTGTGCTGTGGACAACCCTGAGGTTTCTTCTCCAACATGGTGTCCTCTGGATTTCATGGACTACAACTCCCATAATATCTGATCTTTGCCCAGACTGGCTAGAGCTAAAGTCCACAATATCTGGAAGACACCACGTTGACTTATCAGATGGGGAACCTGCTGCCCTCCAGGGGCTGCTGAGCTCCTGCTTCCATCACCCTTGACTGTTGGCCATGTCAGCTGGATCTGATGGGAGCTGGAGTCTCAACAGCATCTGGAGGGCTATAGGTTCCCCATCTCCACACTACAGTGTGCCAGGGTCTTGTGATAGATGTTGGGTCTCTGTGTAAAGTAGTGGTACCCAACTTTGTGCTCCTCCAGATGTTGGACTTCGATCAGCCGCAGCTAGCATGAGCAGTGATCAAGGATGATGGTAGGTAGTCCATAGACAACTAGCAGATAGGATTTCTAAATGGCTTGGGCATAAGTAATCTGTGATTCATGATCCTAGTAAGCTGCCTTTGTAATGAGTAACAGCATTTCTCCAACTCAGTATTGTCTGCATTGCTGGGAAACAGCTCTTGAAGGTCTCCCAGGATCCAGTCCTACCTGGAAACATCAGGGGTTAAAACATGCAACTTTGGTATGCAAGACATGTAAGACTTAGCCTATTCTATGTATGTTTTTTTGGTGAAGAACATAACACTGTCCTGCTGGATCAGACCAAGCTACAGCTAGTCTAGGTTTCTTTTGCCAGAATCCCACAGTCCATCAGAAAGTGGTTGTCCACAGCTGGACCACAAGTAAGGAACCTGTGGACCTACAAATGTTGGTTGATGCAGGCTCCCATCAGCCCAAGCCATCACGGCCAGTGACCTGAGTTGTAGTCCAGTGACATCTGAAGGGCACCAGATTTCCAGGCCTGGCCCACCCATGAGGCAGAGTGAAGCCACACCTCAGGCGGTGGAAGCCCAAAAGCAATGCCCCATCTTCCCTTCTGTCTCCACAACTGGCCTCAGTGCCAGTTTCCGCCATGATCTCACAAGATTTGATCTCTCCTGGAATCATCAAGATCTTGCCGGAAGCACTTCTCTGACAGCAACGTAGGCGGCGTGATTGGCAGCGGCACAGCAACAGGGTGAGGCGGCACTTCCTGTTTTGCCTCGGGCAGCAAAATGCGATGTGCTGCTCCTGTAGATTCTTCATCACCGATCTACCTTCTGATTTATTGGGTATTTGGTGGCATGGGGATAAGGTTTTCCTGTGTGCTCAAGCAAGAGGTTTGTTCCAGGCAGACGGCCTCAATAAAACTAATTAAAATTGCTTGTTTGTGCAGTGAAAACTGCAAGATTTCAAGTTTGTTAAGGGGTGATTAAACTGTTTGTGTGGGTATGGTCACATGGTGGTGTGTATCTGAGGTATGAATCTCTGTACAAACGGGGACATTGCTAGGGCAGGTAACAAGCTGGCGAAAGACCCCAGTGTAACAGCTTTGAACAGCCACGTTTGCAATCTTAATATGAAGCTAATGAATAAACAAATACAGGTATAAACATTGTGTAAACATGCACATAAAATCGGCAATAAAACAGCCATAAATATCAGTTTTATGTGTCCTTGGAGGCATTGCATGTCTGTTTATGGTCAGAGATACAGAAGGCAATACCAGCGTACCAGCTTTGGGGCTGTGAAACACCAAGATTGACACGAAAACAAATATTATTTTAGTAAGTAGAGGAAATTCTTTGTAAGGCATGTACAAGAAAGGTATTTAACCCACCTCAGCCATTTCCTGCTCAACTACATCCAAACAAAATCATTTTTTTTCCTTTTCTTTTACCTTTTAAACTTCTTTTAAACCCATGGTGAATGGACTCATTGGGGGAAAAAAGAGGTTTTAGATAACTGAAATATCAACCGTATTCATTTTTCACTATGCCCGACCCACCGTTCCTTCTTGTAACCAAACTTCTCATTCTTTGTCTTTTAGAAAAGTCATGGCATGGAAAATAATTTCTCTAGCCATTTAGCTGTAAAATCTAATGTGTTGATTAAAAAGAAACGACACTGCTGCTTAGATGGTTGGGTTTGTGTAATTGCTTTTTACAGAACAAATTGCCAGTTCTTTGCTGCAATAACTTGCATTTTGTTCCAGAAAACTGAGAGGCTTCTTTAATGGGCAATTCATTTCAGGGTTTGAAGACGCATGTATCTGGTGTCTTGCAGTTCACTGCTAAGCAAGTTTTACTCCAAAGTACGGTTTATAAGGAGCTAGCTTTCGGATAAATATGTCTAGGGTTTCAGTACGAAAGGGAAAAACAGGCAATTGTTGTCTGTTTGCAGACCTCTCACTTTAACCATGACTGCTGTTGTTTTTGGTGTTGACTGAATCCCCAAACTATTATGATTATTACATCATCATCATCATCAGTAGTAGTAGTATTGGTATCGTGGTCCTGAGTTGTTGAAGGCTTTAATGGTCAAAATCCTGAGATCCTGTGCCTACCTACTTGCAAGCACACCCTACTGAACTTACTTTTGAGTAGACAGCTGTAGGATTGCACTATGCACATTAAATTTAAATGGAGCAAACCGCAGTGAAGGGACTGCCCTTACCTATCCAACCTCTCTGCTGGTAAGGTAAGAACCCAGTCTTGCTGGTGCCTCCCTGTACACACCTGTATGGACAGCCCTTTGCTCAGAAAGCTAAGCCATGGTTTGAATGCACGTTTATAGTCTTAGCTAGGGGTTTGTTGAACATTCTCCTGCAAACACTTGTTTTATAGAAAAGGAGCCTTCTTAGGGCTTGAATATTTTTTTCCCTGAAAGACCTCCAAAAGTGTACTTTTTCACATCCGCTTGATGGCATCCACGTACTGCTTAGCTGTCTTATTTATTGATTCATTTTATTTATGAATTGCTTCCCATGAAACATTATGAAGTGATTATTAATATAAAACAGTCAACAATAAAGAAAAAAGCATCTCCAGCTCCAGACAATTCAGTTAAAAGCAATGACAACAACAACCCTAGTAATGGTTAGGTGTCTGCATGCAAAAATCACCTTTTTTAAAAAAGAGAGAATTGCATGAGAAACTACGCAATGCAAAGTCTGAATTCAGAGTGAGAGCAATGCTTATGCAGGAAGTGTCCCCCTCTCTTAGCAATAGCAGCGCCTCTGTATCTGCCTAATAAGACTTTTTATGTTGCCTCCACAGTTTGTTTTCTAACTTTTTTTGTTTTTTTAAAAAGATGTCTGAATGACTTCCTTTTAAAAAGAAAGAAAAGAAAGGCAAGCGTCTGGGCCTCCTGCTATTGGTGGGGAGAGAATGAAGACGAACTAGAAATCATTCAAAAACTGCACTCCCAAATGAACTTAATACATCTTTAGTTCACCCGGGTATTATGGGAACTACTTCCAATCAAGTAATTCATCTGAGCGAATTCATTGCAAACATTGATTTAGTGTCATTTTAGGTAACCTCTTAAGGGGTACCATACACACACACACACACACACACACAGTCTGTTGGCACCAACAGAATGTGCTTTGCCCAAGCAAAACAGGAGAGAGTCAGAAGGAGGGGATCCTGCAAGCACCAGGGAAGGCCTCATGTGGGCACCACTTTGGCAACCCCCATTACCTTAAATTGGTTCTAGTAGGGTTTAGACAGATATGGTGGTTTTGGGGTTGTCAGCACAGTACTGTAACAGCCTGATAGGGCAAGCAAGCCACTGGGGCCGCTTGCATTGTTCAGTATGAGGGAGGAAGTGGAGATATGGATCTTTCGAATGGTTTAACGGTGGAAGTGTTTGTTTCTTTTAATGGGGATTGGTCTGGAACAACCTATCCAGCCCTCCCTCCCTCCCACCCACCCCATATCCTGTGTGTGCGTATGTAGGGAGGTTCGAATTAGAATTTTTAACATTGTTTGATCGTAATGTTTTGGCTTGGCTTTTCTTTTTTGCTATGGTAACTATATGCATTCTGCTCTCCACCCCCCTTTTCTGAATTGTGCAATTTAGTTGAGATAATAGCTCGACTAGCTGGATCATTTGGGAGCCATTATGGCCTTTCTCAGATAAATAGAACCTCAGACTTGACAGCTTTAAAACCGGGATGTTTCCGTTCCTCTCCCTACCCAAGCAGAAACCAAAAAAGGGGAGGGAGGGAGGGAGAGGGAAAAAGTAAAAAATAAAAATCACTGCCAACAAGAAGAGAGACAATTCCATCAGAGATCCGAGCCATGCAAAATGAATGGTTTGCTCTGCCTCTCCCCCCCTGACCCTGCTATTATTGTTTACAGTTCCAGTGCTCCTCTTTCCCAGTGGTTATGTTTTGTGGCTGAGATAATAGTTTGTAAATTATCCTTAGCTATGGTTCTCTAAGGGTGTGTGCACATCTTCCCTCGGGATATGTGGATGGTTGGCATCGGAAGCTGCCTTAGGCAGACCTGCTGGTCTGTCTAGGTCAGTATTGTCTACACTGACTGGCAGGAGCTCTTGAGGGTTTTCCGACTGGGGTCTCCCCCAACCGTACCTGGAGAGGCTGGGGATCAAACCTGGGTCCTTTTACCTGCAAAGGAAATGCTCTACCACTGAGCTACAGCCCCTCTCCAAAGCAGGGTTGAAGAAAAGAGGCAGAAAGGGGAAGCCCAGATCTGCAATGAGGGAGACAGCACATGAGGAAGTTTGCTTCTTTGCCCCCAGAATGTGACAGGGCACTTAATTTGCTGAGGGTAGGGAGATAGTAGAAGCTGTTTTGAAGGCACACGACACTACCAAGCTCGGCCACCTTACTCTGGAAGACTACCAAATCTGGAGTGTGAAGAGTGCTCTTGTCAACGAATTTCTGAATCTCCTTTTCCAGGTGTGCCATATAGTCTTAGGTCTAAGGCCTGCCACTCCAGAAGAGGAAGGACAAATCATCAGGGGCTGGTTAGAACGAGAAAGTAGATATGGCCTTCAGCAAGGACACAACTGGTTTCTTATTGCGATGCCTTGCAAAACATTTGTTTCAGCATTTGGGGTCTTGAGCTGCTGGGGACCCTGTCTTAATTTGTTGAGGGTAGGGAGATCCGCTAGCCTGTCCCCATTGCACTGGCTAACACCCTTCTGTGCCAGATAAGGACCTTTCTGTTTGCCCACGCCTTTAAAATATATTGCGCATCCTGAGCCTCTTTGTATTCAAAGCTGTGTTTTAACTTTGGCGGGGTGCGAGGTGAATTTTCGTCCTTCGTTGTATTAAGGCAGCTGTTTATTTTTACAATTGTTGTTGTTATATTTCTATACTGCCCTATACCCAAAGGTCTCAGGGTGGTCCACGCAAAGGATGCCTTGTTTTGTTACTGTAATTGCTTTTCACTTTTCGCTTAGGAATCGTAAGTCACCAAGAGAATTTTGTGAGGGGGGCTTGAAAAGGTTATAAGTAAATAGTACCACTTCAAATGGCAGGAATTTAGGTTATCAGCTCAGCATGGTCCAGGTAATTCAAGGGTCCTGTAAGATTCCACATTGTTCTCTAAAGCTTCAGAATCTGACCCGGCTCCATCATCTGAGCCACTCGCAGACCAAACCGCTTCCAGGCTCATTCGATTAGAACACCCCTGATTTCCATTGTGCTTCTTTGCTTAGCCAATCTGCATACCTTCCATTTTTGCCCTTTATTTTCAGGGTGGATGGTCTTAAGGCTCGTGGTATCTACTTTGCGTTTACTAAAATCCCAAGATCCACCAACCAATGCCCAAGCTGCAAAGGACGTAATTCTTACTCGAGGACTTTGTTTTGCATATCAGAATTGAACTGAGCTGATGGCCCTTACATTAAAAACAAACAAACAAACCCTGATTACCACCACACCAAGTTTTCTTCATTTCTGTTATGGTTTGGTGTGAGTATTGTATCATTTTGCTGCTGCTGCTGTTATAAGCGGTTGAAGGTTAGGAATCCTCAAAGTTCTACTACTTCAAATCACACAGAGATATACCAGGAGATATCACAATCTACTTTCTGCCCATCAGTGCTGTAGCCTATAATTTATTGTTCAATTAGCTTTTCTGCTTCCGTGTGTGTGTGTGTGTGTGAGAGAGAGAGAGAGAGACAGTGTACACAAGAGAGCGTCCAAATAGTCCATTTGCTGGGTCTCGATGAGTGGAAATAGGTAGCTGACAAATATGGCTGCTGCCAGCCAGATCCGGATGCCTTGGTGCTTAATCAAAATCACCGGACCTCAGCTGGCAGCTCAGCTCGGCAGTGATGTTGAGGAAAGGGAGCAAAGTATTTCCTAGGCTTTGATGGAGAGGAATTGGAGAAGCTTAAAAAAGAAGAAAAGTGCCTTTCCTGGCTTGAGAACTTAAAGCATTTTACTTGTTTGGAGAGTGCTGGTGTTGAGATTCATATACAGGTTTTCCACACAATTCTGTTCCTAGATAATTGAATTCTGAACATTTATATGAAAATGGAGTGTTAACCTTTCTTCTCGGCTTCTGTATTAACAGGGTGTTTATCCCTCTTTCTCTGAAAACTATTAAGTAACTATCTAATACAGAACTATCGTTTTGATTTTGCAACCTGTCCAGCTTATGTACCTGTCATCCTAAGTGTCAGCTGAGGCATAGCAGAAATGTTTGAATTCAGTTTCCTATTGGGGGGGGGGAAATAAGGTTTTCAGGAGTTTTACAAAAAGTTCACTCCTTTTTGTGTGTTTCTTTTGGGTTGTCGGTGAATAGCAAGCTCACACGTGATGCAAAGCCATGGTTTGTTTTACAAACCACAAGTTAACCACAAGTTGTCCCACAATGCGTTTCTCCAAAGTTTTGTTTGTTTTCCAGGTGTTCTTGCCTCATGCCCTTGTAGTTTAGCGAATGACTGGAGTTTCTAAACAAGCCGTGGTTAAGGAAGGTCACTGGGTTCAGTTTAATAAACCATGGCCAGGTTTTATGTGTAAAGCAGTGTGTTGCTTAATCTGACCCATCTCTGAAAATGTTGGACTGAATAACAAACTGTGAGCATATTTACATCACAGGTAAACATTGAAAATGGAAGGGAGATAGTAATTTGTATGATGAGGGAGGATGAGAGTGCTAATGGAGCACTCCCTATCTCATGGCCAGGTTTACACATACCACTACACCATGGTTTATGAAACGATGGTTTATTAAATCAAGGTTTTGTGTTATGTACAAACCCTGCCAAAAAACTTAACTATGGTTTGCTTTTTGCCTGAAAATTATGAACTGAAGCCATGGTTTGTTGTAAGCTTATGAACCTTAGTTTAACCATGGCTTGACATTGTGTGTGAACCCAGTAGCCTTCCTTAACCATGGTTTGTTTGGTGCCAGACACTCGCTAAATTACAAAGACACATGGCAGGAGCTGCTAGGAAACAAATGTGATGTTAGAAAACTTTGTTTGATTGTTTGTGGGAAACTTGTGGTTAGTTAAGCAAATAATGGCTTGTGTTATATGCAAACCAGTCATAGATGAAAGATCAGGAAATGTTATAATTACACTGGGCCGGTAAGTTGGGGTCCTCCATTGTCAGTTGTTGATTGAAGAAAGTGCCAAACACACAACTTCGGTTCCTACTTGTGACACTCTAGAGAATTCTTCTATTTCCTTTGTGCCGAAAACAGATACCTGAAAGCGACTTTGTCCTTCTCAAGACAATTAATTGAACTGACAGCCTTGTCCTAGCAACCCAAGATTTGTCAACAATGTTGGAAAACCAGTTTTTGTAAAAGACACCTTTGTCGTTTCAAATGTCGTTGGCTACTTTTTAAAGTGTAATTGTGTCAGTAATGAATATTGTGACATTGTGTTCCCTTTCTAAAAAATTTTTTTGGAAGAGCAGATGGTGGTAATTTTTCAGCCCAGCAGAAAAACAGTCCAGAAAGAAAAGGGCATTGCTGCAGTTACAATTGTGGTAGACTCCTCATCCTGTAAGCAGCTGGAATACTGTAGATGTTGTGGAAGCACATTAGACTCTCTTAAATTTCTGTTTTTTGATTCCCTTGTGGCATATCCAGACTTTCTCATTTGAGGGCTGAGAAGCTGAGCATGTTGAGTTTGGATAAGTCCCTCTGCCCTCCAGTTCAGCTGCCGCTGCCCATTTGGTGTTTATCATGCCCTGAAGGGTTAACAGACATAATTTTCAGAACAGAACTGAGTGCCTCTTATAAATGCATAAATTCTGGAGACTAGCAGGAAAAAGCTTTTGGTATATTCCTCCACAGTAACGTTGTTGTTGTTGTTGTTGTTGTTGTTGTTGTTGAAGCTTTTGGTGTATTCCTCCACAGTAACGTTGTTGTTGTTGTTGTTGTTGTTGTTGTTGTTGTTGTTGAAGCTTTTGGTGTATTCCTCCACAGTAACGTTGTTGTTGTTGTTGTTGTTGTTGTTGTTGTTGTGTTTAGCTTATGACAGCATAGAAAAGGCCAGGGGTGTCTGTTCCCAGATAGTGCCAGTTTTGCGCTGGGACACAGTGTTAGTGTCATTGTTTTGGGGGGTGGGCAGGTTGTGAGAAGCCCATCGCCCCAGTAGGCTTATGCCTGGCTGAAATGTGTCCTTGACCTGCGATAATACCTCTTCCTACATTTATGGAGGAGCGGAGAGATGTGCATGAAGAACCTTCCGATCTCTGCATGGCTGGAATGGAGGCAATTGTCCAAAGGTAAGAGTCACCTCCATTGTCCTGCCCACAGTGGCTGCTGGCTATGTGCTCCACTGCCATATGGACTTTGGAAGGTTTCCGCCAAGGGAATGCAGGCCTTGGCTGAAAACAGCTTTGAAACTCTGGTTCAGATGGTCATAAGCAAATCGGCACCAATCCTTTGCTCACACACTGCTTGCCCTCTCCTTTGCTTTGCAGACAGGGGAAGGATAAGGCCCCATCTGCACTACGCATTTAAAGCAGTGTCCTAGTGCTTTAAATAACCATGGCTTCCTGTAAAAAACCCTGGGAAATGTGGTTTGTTAAGGATGTTGAGAGGTTTTAGGAGACCCCTGTTCCTCTCAGAGAGCTACAATTCCCAGAGTTCCCTGGGAGGAGGGATTGATTGTGAAACCGCTCTGGAAACTGTAGCTCTGTGAGGGTCTCCTAGCTACTCTCAGCCAACAAATAGCAAACTATAGTTCCCAGGATAGTTTGACAGTAAATGTGCTATAATAGTGGTTTAAATGCATAGGGCAAATGTGGCCCAATCACTGTGTCCCATTACGCACAAATCAGGGAAACGATGCTTTATTGTAACTCATGTTTGCTAAAACAAACCGGAATCCAGCAGTGGCTTGGCATAATTCTTTTGCTAAATTAGTATGAACTGCAGTTTCCCACAGTTCAGTAGTGAAGGAGGCAGAGATTCTCTACTGGAGATCTTTGGACACCGTCTTGCACATTGCCATTTTGGAGAATCAAGGAAAGGTATACCTGTTTCAGCTTGGCTTTCCTTTCTGATTCTGGAGTGCTGCATTTCATTTCTCTTTCTCCCCTCACCCCTTGTCCTTGCAAAAAAGAAAAAAGAAAAAAAGGAAAGAATGAAAAAGAAAAGGTAGTTCGACCGAGTTATGTTCTAAAGCAAACAATAACAAAGACCTCACAGTTTGTCCACTGAGATGGGGCAGGGAAATTCTCTGTGTGTATTTGTGAGAGAGAGAGGCCCAAATCTGTGCTGGCTACAGAGTCCTGGGGGGCAAATATGCACTTGAGTGAAAGTTAATTCAACATCCCCCAGGCTTTGCTTTTTTATTTCCCCTTTTTGCACATAAGGGTCTGTGTGTCCAGCTCTTTCCTCTGACATTCTGAATTCCTTGGGGCAGACGATGGGTTCATTTTGGGTCCTTGCAGTATAGTTCCAATGAAATTAAATTTGCTTCCCTCTCTCTCTCCCTCTCCCTCTCTCTCTCTCTCTGACACCAGTCTAAACTTTATTGAACTTTGAGAGGAAAATCTAGTTCAGATTATAGCTCAGATTATAGCCAGGATCCAAAGGGCAACACGCAGAACACTTTGCATTCACAGTGGTCCTTTAGGAAGTTTTCTTGTACTGAGTCACATCATTGGCTTAGTCAGCTCAGTATGTTTTGGACTACAGTTTCCATTATCCCCAGTCAAGATGACCACTGTTCAGGGAAGATGTGAGTTGCAGTCCAAAATGCAGATTGCCTCAGATTCAATAATAATAATAATAAATTATAGTAATACTAATAATTCATATGTCACCCATTTTACTGATTTTCCCCCATCCACTCTGGGGAGCTTTCAACAAATTATCGAGTCACAGTAAAACACCACACGTTAAAAGGCTTCCCTATACAAGGCTGCCTTCTGAAGTTTATATAGTTACTCATTTCCTTTGCATCTGATGGGAGGGTGTTCCACAGGGTGGGTGCCACTACCAAGAAGGCCCTCTGCCTGGTTCCCTGTAGCTTTGCTTCTCACAGTGAGGGAACTGCCAGAAGGCCCTTGGAGCTGGACCTCAGTGTCTGGGCTGAACGATGGGGGTGGAGACACTCCTGCAGATATACAGGCCTTGCCAGGTAGGAGTGGACAGCCACTGCAAGTCAGTGTGGACAATGCATCATGCAAAAGGAACTCTGGATGAATTCTCTGTGCAAAGTAGTTGCTCTATAAGGCAAATATAGGAGGAGAGGAAAAAGTATGGGGTGGGGAATGATGTGAGGCGCTCGCTCCTTCATAACATCTCCTCTTGGCCCTGATACCTCACAGGTTGTTTTGCTTGTAGTAAATAATATCCTCCACCCACCCACCCACCCCGCAGCTTCATCTCCCTTCAGAAACTTGATATAGCTCCTCCAGCAAGACTGCGAGTGAGCAAGGCTGTGATGATGTCTCGTGCGATTGCTCAGTTTGTGTGTCTTGCGTCAGAGAGAAATTCTTCTTTGTTGGCCTGTGTACACATTGTCCTCTCTTGGTCTGCAGTTTCCTGCATGAGTTGCAGGAGCGGCTATGCGTAGGTATGGGGATTCATGTTCCCTCACTGGTAGTTTTCCACATGAAGATATTTGGCAAAGAAAGCTTAAGAATGTAACCACGGAGAGAGGAGGGGCATGTGTGTGTGTATCGAAAGCCGATAAAACTGAGATGAAAAAGTGATGACTTTCAACTTTAAAAGAATTGCATGTAAGCAATGTCTTTCTTTCTTTCTTTCTTTCTTTCTTTCTTTCTTTCTTTCTTTCTTTCTTTCTTTCTTTCTTTCTTTCTTTCACAAAAGGCCGAACTTTTACAGAATGAGAGTTATGGGGTCCAGAAAGGTGTCTAAAGTATGGATCGAGGCTGAGTTTCTGGGACAGGAAGTAGAAATCCTTTGACCCTGTCCCCATGGGTGCTTAGAGCATAGCTGTCAACGTTTTCCTTTTTTTAAAGGGAAATTCCCTTATTCTGAATAGGATTCCTTGCAAGAAAAGGGAAAAGTTGACAACTATGGCTGAGAGTTGTTGGAAGACCCCTATTCCCCTCAGAGCTACAGCGCTCAGAGTTACCTAGGATTGTTTGTTAAACCACTCTGGGAATTATGGCTCTCTGAGGGAAATAGGAGTCTCCTGACAACTCTGAGCACCTGTAACAAACTACAGCTCCCATGATTCTTTGGGTGGCGCCATGACTGTTAAAGTGGTATCATAGTGTGAGTGGGACAAGAAAAGTTATGAAAAATCCTTCTGTAGGAGGGAAAGTGTGTATGTGTGTGTTTTCAGGCTGTGAGTTTGATTGGCGCTTGTCAACTCAAGCCTAAATTGCATAATTGTGTTAAGTTTGTAAGCCAACTGAAACAAATCATTTAGCCCCTCCCCATTTTTAGGTTGCGGGGGTAGCACCTAAAAACATTTCATATACAAAACACTGTCCCAGTCACCCATCATTCCAATGGTCTGGCCAGGTAGGCCAATATTATTCTCCCCAGATTGCAACTGAGGAGGAAGGGAGAGGAGGTCAGGCAATCTAGTGTCTTGTGTGAGACCACCTAGCAAGTTGAGGTGAGGGCTGCCCTTGGGGGGGTGAAGAGTTTCTGATTGTCAGTGTTCATTCATGCATGTCATTATTCACTAAATTTGGAAATTCATCAAAATATGGCGTAGATATGCTTCTGTCTCATTCCCTGCATACAGAGCTGAGTTCTTCAAGTACAGTCATACCTCGGGATACAGCCACTTCAGGTTGCGTCTTTTTGGGTTGCAGACTGCCGAAACCTGGAAGTTCTGGAACAGGTTACTTCCAGGTTTTGGCAGTCGCGCATGCGCAGAAGTGCTAAACCATGCTTTGTGCATGCGCAGAAGAACTGAATCGCAACCCACTCGTGCGCAGATGTGGATTGTGAATGCTGCAGGTTGCGAACGTGCATCCCGCACGGATCACGTTCACAACCCGAGCGTCCACTGTATATTGCAAAAATGGAACCATCCACACAGTAAATATCGGTGGGCTCAAGGTTTGCAGGAGTGCAAAAAATCCATGTAGAATTATAGAATCATATAATTGTAGAGTGGGAAGAGTCTCCAAGACCAATGCAAGAATCTCAGCTAAAGCATGCATGACAGATGGCCACCCAACCTCTGCTTAGAAACCTCCAAGGAAGGAGAGTCCACAACCTCTTGAGGGATACTGTCCCACTGTCAAACAGCTCTCACTGTCAGAAAGTTATTCCTGATGTTTGGCCAGAGTCTCATTTCTTGTAACTTAAAGCCATTGGTTCGAGTCCTGCCTTCCAGAGCGTGCAATATAATGCTCTCCAGCTCTGTTTATGTGAACCATTGGGTGGGCTGAATGGAAGGCGGCATCCAGGAAAAGCACATGGCTGGCTGGGATGCTGAAGAGGAGTTGCACTCCAGCGCTGCAACACTTTGTTGCAGTTCCCGCTTGTGCCGCCTCTCGATGGGCAGCCATGCTTCTGTTAATGACCTCAGCTGGCAGCCTCTCAGCAGGGCAGCCTGTCGCTGTGGCTGCTGTCATTCAAAAACAAAAGCTCTCCCGGCTTCCCTTGTCTCCAGTCTCCGCCCCTCCCGCCTCCCTAATGCGAAGAGCAGGCGAGGTCTCCATTCAAAAGTAACTGTAGGCAGTCACTCCTATGGCGTGGTTAATTGCCCTGCGTCAATTGTGAAACTGATTCAGCCTTGAATTGATGTGCCATGCTTCATTTCCTCCTAATCTGGAGAGCACAAGTCCCTTTTATCACTTGCGATTACCTGCCTGCCTGTTCTCTTTCTGTGTGGCTGTGATGCGGCAACGGACACCCTCCCCACCCCCACCTGCCCCCCACCTTCTCCTGGATAGAACACGAGCCCATTTAAAGCAGGCTTTTGGTGCTCATTACTGAACAAAGTCCTCAGCTGGTGTGAATTGAAATAGCTGCATCCAACCTGTGACAATTTTCGCTGGAGTCAGATGGGCTATAGCCTGTTGATCTGTGGTGGGGAAGAGATGAATTGGTACAGGAGTTAACTGTTTCCCCATTTTCTAAGTCAGTTTCGGTTGGTCCAATGCAGAGTTGAGATACCTTTTCTCGTTTTTTTATATATAAATTTTTATTAGTTTTTAACATACCATTTTCAACAGTAATTAAACATACTTTTACATCTTATACAATTTTTTTTTACTTCCATCAGTCCTGTCTGAAAATTTTCCCATCTAATCTCTTAGTATGCATTTCTTATTTTCCCTATTACATTTCAAACTCATGACAAATATCTCTGTCTTTTTCTACTTTGTAATACTTCGTATATTTCTCCTTACAAAGCTTCTTGTAGTCCTACTAGCATAATTTGTTGATTATAGTTGCTCTTCAGATAGTTCCTATGCTTCTTCCAATCTTCTGTAAATCTCTGGTCTCGCAGGTTTCAAATCCTTCCTGTCATTTTGTCCAATTCTGCATAGTCCATTAATTTCGTCCGATATTCTTCTTTCGTCAGAATTACTTCTTGCTTCCATTTCTGGGCTAACAGTACTCTTGCCACTGTTGTTGCATATAAGAACAATTTAACATCTTACCTATTAATGTCTTGGCCTATAATACCAAGTAAAAATGCTTCTGGGTTTTTTTTCCAAGAATGTATATTTCAACATCTTTTTCATCTCATTATATATCATTTCCCAGAAGTTCCTTACTTTCTTACATTCCCACCACATATGATAAAATGTTCTTTCTTTTTCTTTACATTACCTTTTCTCCTTCTTGACCTACTTGGGCTCCCAGTTCCCAATCACCTCCAGCCAGTATAACCAATGGTCAACTATGATGGGAATTGTAGTCCAGCAATGACTTGAAGGCACCACAAGGGCTCCTTTGGCTACATCTGGATCAGGAATTGCTATTGAAGTAGCACCTGGTGCCATGCAGGGACAAACAGAAAGTTGGGCTGGAGTGTACGGAGTTATGAGAGTCAAGACTGATGATGGCGGACTCCATTTATCTAGCTGCTCAGTCAAGGAATCCTATTAAATACTTGTCATGCTTTCAGACTCTGAAGTCCTGACATCTCCACTGTTTGCAATGTGGCTTCGCTCTGGCTGTTCCTCCCTGAAACAATAGTTAAAATAATGCAGAAGAGTGAGGCCGTTGATGGTCTTGATGAGTACGTCCTTGTTTCCTTTTTTAAATCCTAGAACCATAGAGTTGGAAGTGACCATGAGGGTCAACTAGTGCAGGCATGTCCAACTCCCAAGAGAGTGCAATCTACTCCCAGTATAAAAAAAACTGGCTGTGATCTACCCATTGTCATTTCTGCCAAGGATTGTTGAGTTTTGACGAATGTTGTTGAGCTTTTTTTAGGGGAGCAAAGTTGTTTATTATAATAATCATTTATTATTTGTACCCCGCCCATCCAGCTGGGTTTCCCCAGCCACTCTGGGCGGCTTCCACAAAGACCAAAAATACACTAAGATGTCACACATTAAAAACTTCCCTGAACAGGGCTGCCTTAAGATGTCTTCTGAATGTCAGGTAGTTGTTTATCTCTGACATCTGATGGGAGGGCGTTCCACAGGGCAGGCGCCACTACCGAGAGGGCCCTCTGCCTGGTTCCCTGTAGCTTCGCTTCTCGCAATGAGGGAACCGGCAGAAGGCCCTCGGTGCTGGACCTCAGCGTCCGGGCAGAACGATGGGGGTGGAGACGCTCCTTCAGGTATACTGGACCGAGGCCATTTAGGGCTTTAAAGGTCAACACCAACACTTTGAATTGTGCTCGGAAACGTACTGGGAGCCAATGTAGGTCTTTCCAGACCGGTGTTATGTGGTCTCGGTGGCCGCCCCCAGTCACCAGTGTAGCTACCGCATTCTAGATTAGTTGTAGTTTCCGGGACACTTTCAAAGGTAGCCCCACGTAGACGGCATTGCAGTAGTCCAAGCGGGAGATAATTAGAGCATGCACCACACTGGCGAGACAGTCCACGGGCAGGTAGGGTCTCAGCCTGCGTACCAGGTGGAGCTGTTTGAGCTTTTTTTGGGGAAGGGTGCCCCAGAGTTGCTGCTGAATTTTTTTTTGGGATCATTTCACTTAGTAACGCAATCAACCAGGGACACCCCCACAAACAACCAGTAGATCACTATCGACCTGTTAGACATGCCTGACCTAGTTCAACCCCCAGCAATGCAGGAATCTTTTGCCTGAAGTGGGGCTCGAACCCATAGCCCTGAGATGAAGACGCTCATGCTAAGTCTAAGACTATTGAACTTTGCCCATGGAAGATTGCCTAGTCCCTTGAAGCCCTCTGGATGCAGGCATGAGTGTATCTGATGAGTCACAAATGCATCATGCTTCCTCAGTGTAGGGGGTCCTTGGCAGCTGCCCTTCCCTTATACATGGGTTCTGAATAGATGACTCCTTCCACGCAGGAAAAGAGTATTCTTGGTGTTCAGCCCCCACCTCCTTTGATGTATTGTTGTACTGTTTCCCCCAAGTAGTGTTTTACACTTCTAATTTACAGTGGTACCTTGGCTCTCAAACGCCTTGGTTCTCAAACAACTTGGAACCCAAACACTGCAAACCCGGAAGTAAGTGCTGCGGTTTGCGAACATTTTTCGGAAGCCGAACGTTCTCCGTTTTGAGTGTTACGCTTCCGATTTGAGTATTATGCTGATATCTGTCTATTTTTGCTATTTATTTTGCATTTTTTGTTATTGTGACAGAGTGGAACCCAGTTCAGCTACTGCTTAATTGATTGATTGATTGTGTGACTGCAGTACATTGTTTATTGCTTTCATTTTATGGATCAATGGTCTCGTTAGATAGTAAAATTCATGTTAAATTGCTGTTTTAGGGGTTGTTTTTAAAAGTCTGGAACAGATTAATTTGTTTTGCATTACTTTCTATGGGAAAACATGCCTTGGTTTTGGAACGCTTTGGTTTTGGAACAGACTTCCGGAACGCATTAAGTTTGAGAACCAAGGTACCACTATACAACTAAACTACAGAATCGGGATCATAGGAAGCTCCCCTCTGGATGTGCCTTTTGTTCTGCCAATTTTGTCTTCTGCTTCTTTTTCATATCTATGTCTCTTGCTTGATCTTTTCAGTTAGCACTATTAAACGCAAACAAACCACAAAACCTTCTGCAATCCTGTTTTGTGTTGTTCCATTTTATCTATGCCAGTCTTTGTGCGATGGGCTGCTTTTGAGAAACCAGCTTTTCTAATGGGTGTTCCAATAGCTTCATGAAACCAGCTTGGATTCAAGTGGATTCCTTTGTCCTTTGAAAATAAATAAACGAGAGGTGTTACTTTAGTCTTGTTGAGCTCCTTCAGATGCATCCACTAGGCTGCTAATACATTGATTTGGTCTCCTGAACTCCCTCCCACAAGCAAATGGAGTTGCTGTTATTTGCATTTTGCAGCTAACTTTAGGTGTTTGGTTTTGCTGACTGATTTTAAAATCAATTTTGCATGTGCTCTCAGGGAAGAAGGGAATTCTTAGAAAGGGATCAGGAGAGCACTGTGACTTAGGGGCAGAGGCAGAAATTTGATTCTGTTCACATTTGAAGGCAAACATACCCGATTCATATTTCCCCAAGCAATATGTCAACCGGAGTATAGCAGAATTTTGTGGTGCGTTTCTCCAGACAAGCAATATGTACAAAAAAAGCATGAACCTGATGGTAAAGTGTATATAAAAATACATATGTTAGTGTTATGTTAGTAAAATTTTTTTTTGCATACATTCGTATATTAAATGAAAGTGCATTAAAATTTGTGTGGGAAAATTCACACAAAATATGCTGATGAATTTTATGAGTAAGATGTCCTTTTGACGGTGCATTTGTTATTTATTTCTTTTAATTTTACTTGCAATGTAAAATGTATCTAGGCAGTGTACAAACAGCAACAACATTACAAAACTTTATATGTACAATATAATAGTTCAGGGCAGGGGCAATTTACAGATTCAGCTGCTCATCCTAGAAGTGCAAAGAAACCAAGGCTGTAGTTTTTTGTGTACTTGGAAGTCAGTTGCACTGAACTTTTTCGGCGTTACTTCTGAGCAAAGGTGCATAAAATTAGGTTGAATCTGGTACACGTTTGTTTGTGAACCAGTTGTAAGAGTCCATTCATAACTTGTCTCTCCCGTGGTTTTGTAGAAAAGGCCGGTGAGGGTTTATTTGGTGGTAGCAAAACTGATTGCCTAACAATGAGCATATTGGAACACTGTAACACACACTCTCTCTCTCTCTCTCTCTCTCTCTCTCTCTCTCTCTCTCTCTCTCTCTCTGTGTGTGTGTGTGTGTAAAATGCAACTGCTCCCTATCTCAGTGGCATTTTTTAAAAAAAAAGATATCATGGTTGACATATCAGGATCTTATTTCTGCTCCTTGCTTTTCTGAATTAAAGGAAAAAGGATTCAAATGGCAGGGAGCATGACTTTTAGCTAGACAGTAAGATGAGGTTTTTGTGTGTAGTGGGGGACTGCTATTTGTGTTTTTATATGCAATAGGTATCTTTCCAGTTTTGAAAGAGTCCGTCCCTGAGAGCTTACAATCAAGCAAAAAGAAATGAATAAATAAAATGAACTGATTTTACCAGTGGGCAGCAAAGATGCAAATCTTCGGAAAACTAAATAAGAGTTGTTGGACAAGTAGCCATCTGTGCAGACTTTTTCGTTAAAGCAGCAAGAAAGCTGTGCTTCCCTCCCCACTCGCCCAAACCCTGCACATCCAAGTGAATATCTGGCTCTGTCTTCTCCTTACTTGATTTAATAACTCAAGGTATTAAGGAAAAGTCTCTATCCTTTCTTATCTTCTTCGCCTTTCTTAGCAACGAGCCTCGCTGCTTGCGTGAGACTTCAATATTACGACGCCCAGTCCTGCAGACTTGTGCCAGCATTGGATTCGTTCCCGTTCATTCAAGGAAGTATTATTCTTTTATCCCTTCCCCGGGGGCAAAAGTCGTTCCCGGTCCACTTAATTACTTCAGGTTATTGTAATTGAAATTTCCACTAGATCAGTCTAGCAAAAAGCTGTAAGTGAAGTTACTTCCAATGGACACCCCGTGCTTCTGTTTTCACTAGGTGCATAATCTTCAAATCTCTCAAGGTCTGAGCCGAAACTCTGCTTGACTCTTGGATTCTACTACAACAAAGTTTTGGTTTCTTAAGAAATCAAATCCACTGTGTGAGTGTGTGCTGCTAAATGAGTCATGCAGAAATCTTCTTCAGTTCGGTGAGGAAACATACTGGATTCTGGAGCAGGGACTCTGATGTGGAAACCCACAGTTTATGCGGGGGATTCTGGGCATCACACCTAAAGCCAAAACTGTGTACAGTCAAACTTCGGTTGTCAAATGTAATCTGTTCCGGAAGCCCGTTCGGCTTCTAAAACGTTAGACAACCGAGGCACAGCTTCCGATTGGTTGCAAGAGCTTCCTGCACTCAAGCAGAAGCTGCGTTGGACATTCAGCTTCCGAAAAAGGTTCGAAAACCAGAACATTTACTTCTGGGTTTTTGGCATTCAGGAGCCGAAATGTTCAAAAATGGAGCCGTTCAAGAACCACTGAAATTGGGTTCAGTGGCAGGTGGGATTGCAGATGTCTTTTTTCCTGGAAGTTCACCCCCTTTTAAAAAAGGTTTTTTGCCTAACACATGAAGCTGAATTTGCAGAAGTAAAGTGTGCATAATTTGTGGACTTGCTGTAGTTGTTTTGGTTCATGCATTAAAACTACACACATACACAATCTTTAGTGTCAATGTTCTAAGCTAAGGAAAAACTTGCTGCTTGATTCAACCAACCCTCAGCTGAGTCTAGTGAAGAATTCTGGTCCTTTTTGCTCTAACTGGGGCGCCCTTCCATTTTCCAAAACCCCACCCCAGTAGAGCTGTAAAGGTGACTTTTATTGGTTATGGGGAAGTAAAGTTAAGGATGAAGATGGACATCGAATTTCAAGAGAAGTTGCAACAGCTTCATCTAAATTGAGAGTTGCCTGGCTTTGCAAGTGGCATTGCAAACTTAGATACCCTAAATTTGAATGCTGGATGAGTTCTCGTCTCTCTCCATGTAGTGGCTCATAAATTTTCTCTCTGTGTACAGCATCCTTCATGTTATCTTTTGATTCTTTTTTTCAATTTAACAAAAATGGGAGGAGTTTTGTTCATGATGTTGTGGGCGCAGGCCAATTGGTGCCTTCCTCTGCATCTCCATGGAGACGCCACACGCAGAAGGCACCAGGTTTGATCCCTAGCATGCCTAGGTACCACTGGGAAAGTCCTCCTAGTGTGCCAATCAGTGTGGACAAAGCTGCACCAGAACAACCTTCTCCTACCCAATTTCCTACGTTGGGGAACGTTGAACTGGGTGGGCCAAGGGTTTGACTCTAAATATCGCACATTTCTGTGTTCCGCCATTCAAGCTGAAACACTCTGGAAACTTTCAGGGACAATCTCCCTACCCTGCCCTCCGATAATTTACACCTAGAAGAGAAAAATGTACATTTGTATAAAGTGAGGCAGAAACATTATCACGACTTTGCTGGAGAGAGTGCCTTAGGGTTTCCAGCTTCTGCAAAAGCACTTGTCCAATGATAACCAAATTTAGAGTGTGAGTCTGCAGGCGTGGAATTATCTGTTTAAACCTTGCTGTACAGCACACAAATAATTCCAAGCGCTTGTTGTAAATACAGTAACTAAGACAGTGGTACAACTCTGCCATCCTTATCTGCTTGTTTGACAGGCAGACTTAACTGTATTTCCAATCCTTCCTCTTCTCATGTGACTTTCTTCTCCCCTGCCCCCCCTAACAAAAAGTACAATTTTTAATACCCTCCCCAGTCCCCTTTTGTGCCAAATGTACCTTGGCAGCATCTAGAAAAACCCGATAAAGTGGTGCAACACTCTCACTGCTGTGTGATGGTTAAATTTAAACCATCTGACTTTGAATGTCTGTTTCATGGTCTGGGTCATAACAATCTGATTCTCGGCCCTCTATTGACGTCAGCTTAATGGGAAATTTCAAATAGAACCTGTATTAGATTTTCACTATTAAGTTAACAATACAAAGTTTTTGCAGATGCCTTACATAGAGGAGGCTGTTAGCAGAAATATTGCATTAATAAAAGTCAGGCCTGCAGACACACACATGAACTGGCTCTCTTTGGCTTTCGAGCCCTCACCCCCCACCTTGCCACATTTGAATAAACAGGCTACTCCTGTTTTTTTGAGACTAGGATCTGTTCTCTGCCGTATTTTGATGTCTAGCAAAACAAAGGTCTTAGCTACTTACGGACGAAGTCAGATGACTTTTAAAAGAACAGTGCGGTTTCTTCCTGTTTCTTGCTCACATGCATACATTCCCATTGCACATTGTTTTCCCTTTCTTTCCTTTCAGTCATAGACTATGTTTCCACAGTAAAAATAACAAAAGCTTGCTAGATTTTGGCCATCTTTTGTGTGGCTGTCTGTGACTGTGTACACACCATACATTTAAAGCACTCTTGCGAAATCCTGGGAACTATAATATACTCCCCCAGAACTACAATTCCCAGAACCCTTAACGAACTGTAGTATCATGTATGATGTATGCACAGCCTTTGTGATTGACTGAGGACCAGTGTTAGAAACTCAGGTATGTAAGTTAATCGCTAAATGGCACCCTAAACCTAGGTTATGGCCGCCACAACAGAATATAGGCACCATTTCTCCCCGATGAAATTTATTGTTAATAATAATAATAATAATTTCATTTCTATACCACTAGATATTTTTAAAGAAAAAATATCAAAGTCGTTTACAACACATTAAAACATCAACTAAAACAATCCAGAATAAAACAAATTCAAGCTTCAAGGAAAAGGAAAACATTTCAGATCTCTAAATGACTTTTTGCTTTCCCCATATTTATTTACCTACTTAATTTATAATGCTGTCCATAGCAGAAGTTCTCTTGCAAGCCATTGTGGTGTAGTGGTTAGAGCAGAGCTTTCCAAACTTTTCATGTTGGTGACACACTTTTTAGTCACGCATCATTTTGCGATACAGTAATTCAGTTTTGTTAGCAAGCTTGTGGTTAAACTAACCCCTTTCCAGCCCTGGGAGGAGCACAGGGAGCATTTGCACGACACACCTACACCCTGCAACTGACATACTAATGGGTGGCGACACACCGTTTGGAAAGCTGAGGGTTAGAGTGTCAGGCTAGGACCTGGAAGATCAGAGTTCAGATTCCCACTCAGTCATGAAGCTCACTGGGTAACTTTGGAGTAAGCCACAGCCTCTTAACCTAACTCACAGGGTCGTTGTGGTGGTTAACTGAGGAGGGGGCTGAACCATGTAGTCCTTGGAGAAGGTGGGTTATTAATGCAGTAAATATGCCCTTCTGCTTAAGGAAGCTGAAGGGGCCTGTCAGGTAGAGATGTCAGATGCCAACTTGGCACCCAGAGATCCCAATGTGGTCGTGATTGAACCTTCACCAGTTGCAAAATGTGCCTGGTGCCTGGGAGATTTCAAACACTGCTAGGACCACGCTCCCCTGTGGGGTTTTGAACCTCTAGGACCATCAGAACTCAGTTAAAATGTCTACTGGAAAAGAAAAGAAGAAAGGTTCAGTAGGGAGGGGGCATGCTTGAAGATTGATTCCAGAACCTTGAACCTGGTCTGGTAATAATAATAGAAGTAGTAATTATTATTATTATTATTATTATTATTATTATTATTATTATTATTATTATTATTTATACTCCGCCCTTCCCAGTTCAAAAGCCGGACTCAGGGCGGCTAACAACAAATTTAAAACACTTTAAAAAACACTTAATTTTAAAAGCAGCACAAAACACAGTACAAAAACATGAATAACAATAAAATTCAAAAATCAATTAAATAATCCCCAGGGCTAGCTGGCTGAATTGGTCCTACTTGGGCCAGTGAGGAGGCCAGGGGAGAATTAGCTGTGGGGTGTCAGAGCGGGTGATCTTCATAAAAGGGGAGAGGGAAGGAAGAGAAGGAAAATAAAAGATCAGGCTGAATTCAAATTAAAGGCCAGGCAGAATAGCTCTGTCTTACAGGCCTGACGGAAGGAGGTTAAATCCTGAAGGGCCCAAGTCTCATAGTAGCATACGAGCAGCCGCTTCAAGCTTCTGATCACTGGAATTCTGTGCTGGCGGTCGTTGGCCCCCAACAACAGTCTTGCTGCAAAGTTTTGCACCAACTGGAGCTTTTGGATGAGACTGAAGTAGAACCCTGAAGCCCAGTAATCAAATATTGAGGTTACCAATGCACGAACCACCATGGCCAGACTATCCCTGCCCTTATTTTTGAGAGACTGGGGTGAAGGAGACCAATGGATTAATAATCCCAACCCCCCACTCTGCTCTTTTCAAAAGTGATGGCTTCATATACTCCCTATTATTGGATGAGTGCAGACTTGGATAAACACTGCCGTTTTGCCTGTTTGCAAGATGACAATATTCTGGTGAAATGTTTGACAGTTTCAAGTACCTGACAACTCCTCAAGAAGTTTGACATTTATCTCAGCAGTGTGCTATGTGGAATCTGAGAAGTGACACTACACTTCAGCGGGAGTCTGTCTGTTCTGCTGATAACCTGAAAGCATCAAAAAAATGCCAGTACATTCTAGAATCCTAGCAGACTCTAGGATTCTAGAAAACAAGACATTCCTTTTTTCTCCTCCTCTAGAAGCCGGTTACATGCACAACATCACCCTCTTCTTACCTAGAAGTAAAGTATATGCAAAAATATGCTCATAAACCTAGGTTAAGAAGGTTACACATATTATTAAGGATGGATGCAGTTTCTATTGGTTTTCAGCTTGGACTGCTGTAGTATCTGTTTGCTGTGTTTATTCTGCATGGGGATTGCTAGCGGATTATTGTCTAGTGTCTATAAATTCCAGGGTCTTGCTAAACCTAATGGTTGGTTAGTGGCCATGTGCAGCTGACCTTAGAAAAAGAAGAAATGTTTCTGATGCTTTAACTCAGCACGTTAAGACAAGGATGTGGAATCTTCAGCTCCCATCCAGCTTTGACCATTGATCATGCTGGTTGAGGCTGATTGGAGTCCAACCTTGTTTGAAGCTGCCGGCATTCTCCATTCCTGTTTTGGGGGAGATCTGCGTGCAATACAGACTGAAGTATATTCACAGATGCTATGGCAAGCTAAAATCTGTTGCTTTTAAGTGGTGTTAAGCAAAGGCAGCAGGGGAGCATGTTCCTGTAGCCAGGAAGACCAGCCTTGGTCTGGAAGGCTGTCTAAGAGTCAGGAAGCACTTGGATAGCTTTGTCTTGTTGGTGTAAAGAAGTTCTTCTTGGCTTCTGCAGCTCCTCCTTTGGACAGGGCTAGCAGCGTTCAAAATTTGCCAGGCACAAGGCACATTTTGCTCCTGGCTATTGGCCACTCTCGACCAAGTGAGGATGCCTGGGCGCTAGGATGGCACCTGATGCCTGGGGATCTTGCCTGTTTCCACACACTTAACAAAACATCCTGTAGAATTCTGTCTGTGCACAATCAGAATGAATTTCAGAAACCAAAAAGTCATATTGAAAAATACGACTTTTGAACTATCTCTGCTCCCAAGTGGCAACAAAGCATTCCGTTTCGGCGACTGTAACCCTGGTTTAAGGGGTTTATTTGGTGCCTAGCTTACATATCTGAGTTTTTTTAAAAAAAGAAATATTTTTATTAAACAATTTCAGCATAAGAAATTATCAGTCCAAATAACCAATTACATTATTTTCCCCCTTTCCCCCACCATCCCTCCCTCTCCCCCCCCCCAACCAAGGGCTCCCCTCAGCTCCCCTCTCTGATTTCTTTACACATATTGTTCTCTGCATGTTATAAAATTGTACATATCTGTGCCTTATCTTTCAAATGTTCAACTCATAAATTTGTGGATGTTTATTCAAAACCTGCCAAGGAGTCCAGATCATTTTGTTGTCTTTTTAGGTAATTTGTAAAAAGTTCCCATTCTTCCTTGAAGTCACGATTGTCCTTATCACACAGTTTATATGTCAATTTGGCCAATTCCGCATAGCTCATCAGTTTTTCTCGCCACTGTTCTTTCATTGGGATTTCCCCATTCTTCCACATATCTGAGTTTCTAACACTGACTTGGTGATGGTCTGTAGCAGGCATGAGGAAACTTCAGTCCCATAGGCTTAATTTGGCCAGGCATGGGTACCAATATGGGCCACCAAGGCCTTGTCCCTCAAACCATGCGCTACATACATGGTGTCAGGTTTTGGGCAAGTTGAGAAGTGGCTGTCAGTGAACTATCTGGAGCCTTGATGTGTGCTCCTGATTATTCCTTGGCAAGGGAGGCTTGCTGTTGCTGCTGAAAGTGACAGTAAGTCCGCTGGGCTCAGCTGTGTTGTGGACATCCCCGTGGGGAACTCTGTGGCACCGCCAGCCCTTGCTGAAATTAGCAGTTGAAGTCTGAACTAGTCAGCTGATCAGCAGCCCTGCTTGGCTCTTTCCTTTACAGCATGCCTGGGGAGGGCGGGGTATAAATAAAATTTATTATTATTATGGCTTGAACTCAAGCCATGCTACAAAGAAAATGGGTCAGCTGATATATTCTTCAACCTACCACTGCTGAAAGCCAGAGGGTCTAAGCTATAGGTTTGCTTAGCACTGTGGAGAACTTGGCTTGTGGTTTTCTCTTCACCAAACAAGAACAAGCTTGGGTTACTTGGAAGTGAGATAAAGCAACAGCCTGGGTAGTGCTAAGCCAAACCATTGTTTTGTTCTGGGTAGCACAGCAAGGCCAAGGAAGGAGAGAAGTGTCTGAACGTTCCTCTCTAGATGAATGTTTCATCACGCTTGCTCATTCGTGGTAAGCAATTGTTTGGTTTGCCGTTATGTGCGAACTGGCCCAATTGGTTAGTATAAGCAGTGGTTTGGGAACTTAGGAAGTTTCCTTATACAGTGGTACCTTGGGTTACATACGCTTCAGGTTACAGACTCTGCTAACCCAGAAATAGTACCTCAGGTTAAGAACTTTGCTTTAGGATGAGAACAGAAATTGTGCTCTGGCGGCGCAACGGCAGCAGGAGGCCCCATTAGCTAAAGTGGTGGTTCAGGTTAAGAACAGTTTCAGGTTAAGAACGGACCTCCGGAACGAATTAAGTACTTAACCCGAGGTACCACTGTACTGAGTCACATCTTTTGTCCATCTACTTCAGTACTGTCTGCTCTGACTGGCAGCAGCTCTCCACGATTTCAGACAGGGTGTCTCTCAGAGTCCTCCTTCCTGGAGCTGCCAGCAATTACACACGAGACCTTTTGCTTGCAAATCACATCCTCTACCACTGAGCAACAGCCCTTCCTTTAAAAAGACCTTAAATTCCACGTGTGCTAGGAAGCAGAAAACCTTTTCTTCCTTTTTTGTATTAAATATGGGAATCAAAGTACCATGAATTCACCCTCGTTTTAACATTTCCAGGACATTTCCTCCAGTAACAGAATAATTTGTAATACTGATTTCAATATAAGCATGCAAATCATTTTTAAACAAAGTTGTGTTGTGCTGAAACAGTTTCATATGATTTTCTCTCCCCCCCACTACTATTGATTTTTCCCTGAGTGCCACACTCTTCTTCTGTCCAGCACACTCTTTGCTGTTTCAACCTTATGTAAAAGTTCCTCTGTTTTTTGTGTCCCCCACTCCAAAGCCACCTTTACGGCCTAGGAAGACTTCATTAATGAGGATCAGTGTTTAAAAGTTTGGTAGCTGGACTGGAAAAAAATAATATATCTCATTTTCCCAGGCAAGTAGGCATCAAATTCCTGGGCCTGGCTAGAGCTCAGAAAATATTTTGAATTCCTAGGCCCCAGCATGAAATTACTAGGTACCCGTGCAAAAAGGCCCCTGGGATTTCCCCGTCATGTTTGGCAGCGAGAGACTTGTAATGCTCAGCCCAGTTCAAAGATGTGTGGTGTTCCATCGCTGCTTGATTTGCTGGTATAGCAGCTCAGAGGAACGGGTCGTTGGAAGATCATTTGCATACCCTCTCTCTTTCTCTTGCTAGGTTTCTCTTGCAGCAAGTAAATACAGGAGGCATCCCAAATAACTGTTGCTTTCTTAGGGTTTCTTGTGGGTTTGATTGTTGAATAGGGCTGGACAGATCTGTCAAATTCGGTTTCTTATTTTTCCTCCCCCCGCTTAATTTATTTATTATTAATGTTGCAATACATATATGAAATCTTTACAGATTGATACATTATATTCATAAATTCACATTTTCACATTTCATCATGTAACAACATTTATCCATTTCTTACTTCTTGCCCTGTGTTCTTCCCTCCACCCGTGCGTGGCTTCCTTGTTATTATTTTGTAACTTTATTATTGAGATTGTAACTTTGTATCTTAATAATTAAACATTCAGTCTTATATATCTGCTTAGCTTAACTTAGCTTTGTGAAATCAGTCCATACATATCAATAAATTCTTGTTAGAGCATCTTTTGGTCATGTATTCTTCTACACATTTCCATTCCTGTTTGAGATTTTGATTAGACTGCATTCTAATTGTTGCTGTCATTTTTGCTAATTCAATCATTTCAAAGAATTTACATTGCCAATTGGTTTCTTATTTTTCCAACCTCGGATTTGCTCCCTTGCATTTCCACATCGGCTTCTGGATTTTTATTCTTAAAAAGCTCATGAAATTTTACTTATATTTTAGCACAATTTCTCTCCTCCTCATTTGCATATTTTTGCAGTTTCACTGCAATATAATACATTCTTGTATCTTGTTGTCACCAATGTATGCATTTATATGTAAACTCTGCCCTAGTAATACATGACATTCTTTGGCTGGAGAGCAGTATGGAGAAGTGCGGGTTTCGAAGGACGGCTGCGTTTTGGTTCTCAAATCATTTTGGAAAATGCAAATTACGTCCGAGTGCCTTTAAATGAGAACTGAGGCAAATTTCTCCCCATCCCAAATTGGGACATAGGTTAGCAACAGATAACTTACTGTGCTCAAGGCCCGTTCTTCTCCTCTTGCCTGATCAACAAAATAGTACCTTACACCTCTGTGGAATTTCTCGCACATGGTTTTATTATATTTATTACATATATAGCTTGCCTGTTCTCAGAGGAGCTCAAGACAACCTACTGTATTTTTCGCTTCATAAGGCGTACCTGACCATAAGGCACACCTAGTTTTCAGAGGGGGAAAGGATGCACACACATTTCCCCTTACTTTTTAGGAGGGAAAAGTGCGTCTTATGGAGTGAAAAATATGGTACATAGCTCTCCCATTTTATCCCCACACAAGAACCCTGTGAGGTAGGTAAGTGACTGAATCAAGATTGCTCAGGGATTTTCATGGCTGAGCTGGGGTTTGACCCTGAGTCCCCCCCCCATTTAATGCAATACTCTAATCCCTGCACACCTCAGAGGATTTCAGCATGTTTTCTGCAAGTTCTTCCTTTAATGTCTCAGTAAATTTAAACAAGTTGTTGTCTGAATGGCGCACTGATCCACTTGGAATGCCTTTCTATTGGAATAGGCTTTGCATGTGCACAGCTCTGTACTGAATGCCAAGTGGTGTAAATTTGCACCAATGTAAGAATTTGCTGGGTTAGGCTAGTGAGCCATCTAGGCAAGCAGTTCTCCCAGTTGGACACCCAGATGCCTACAAAAAAGACCACTTAGAATCACAGAACTGTAGAGTTGGAAGAGACCCCGAAGATCATCTAGTTCAGAACCCCTGCAGTGCAGCAATATGCAGCTGTCCCATACAGGGATCAAATCTGCATCCTTGGTGTTATCAGCACCATGCTCTAATGCAACTGTTACAATAAGGCTGTGTGATTCAAACTTCAGAAAACCCAATGGCCGTTCATCAAATTATAGGCAGCCTAGAGAAATAATTGAGATGCATCTAACATCTCCACTGCTTGGATTTCAGTTGTGGCAGAATTGGGGTATATTATGATACAATGACTTCTTTCCTCATTGACTGTTTCCAAGCACAATTCAAAGTGTTGGTCTTGACCTTTAAAGCCCTAAATGGCCTCAGTCCAGTATGCTTGAAGGGGCGTCTCCAACCCCATCATTCAGCCTGGACACTGAGGTCCAACTCTGAGGGCCTTCTGGTGCAAGAAGCATCCATCAGATGTCAAGGAAATAAACAACTATCTGACTTTTAGAAGACATCTGAAGGCAGCCCTGTTTAGGGAAGTTTTTAATGACTGATGTTTTAATGTATTTTTAATCTTTGGTTGGAAGCTGCCCAGAGTGGCTGGGGAAACCCAGCCTGATTGGCAGGGTATAAATAATTATTATTATTATTATTATTATTATTATTATTATTATTATTATTATTATTATTTTGGGGCACTAAAGTCATGAGCACCCACTTTTCAGTGTGGTCTGAGCGCATTGGCCCTATGAGGTGAAGCCATGCACTAAACTGTAGACCTTTCCATTGGACCCTTGTGGGGTCTCCTTCTCCTCCAGATGCCTTCTTGCACAGGGCAGGAAGACATCTGGAGGAGAAGGAGACCCCACATGGAACTGTGACTTTAGAAGGGGGGAAGCCTCTGAAATAAGACTCCGCAAATCACCAAGGATCAGGCCAGAAAATGTGTAACGGTGAACAGCAGCTGATCTGAGTCTTCCATTTGATAGCCATAAACATGCCTCAGATGGTTATTAGGGAAGACTTGGCAGAAAAGAAACCGAAACTCTAGAAAAGAAATGTCTGTTATACAAAGAGCTCCATTCTGCATGATTTGCATGGCCACCTCTGTGGGGATGAAGCTACCACTGCTGTTTTCTGCTTTGTGCCTGGGCCGGGGGGAGGGGAAGTAATGCCTATTCATTGAGTAAGGAGAGACAGAGCACGCTGCCTTTGAAAATGACACTCTTATCCAGCTGTTTATGGCCATGAGGAGAGAAATAGCTACACAGTGTGCAAAAAAGCCTTTCCTCTAACATCCTGGATGAAACAGCAGCTGAGTCTTCAGCCAGTGGCGTAACACAGGGGTCAGCAACCCTTTTGGGGCCTCTGGGCACATTTGCAAAATGAGAGAAGCTGTTGCGGGTGCCACATCTACACCTGTAGCCAGGCACACACTGTGCAACTTGGGGCTTTGCTGCTTTTAGTGGCATAGCTTTTTAGATTGAATTTGTAGCTGATTGTCTGCACCTTTGGCCACACGTCACTGTCACAGACCCTCCAAGTGTCCCTGTTTTTTCCAAGGACAGTCCTGGATTTACAGAAGCCATCCTGGTTTCTGATTTGATAGGATGCCCCTGTTTTCATCGGAGAAATGCTGGAGGGTATGGAGTTACGCGACCCCTGAGCCAAGGAGATAAGTAACTATACAACCTTTAGAAGACATCTGAGGGCAGCCCTGCATAGGGAAGTTTTTAAAGAATTATTGTTTTATTATGCTTTCACATATGTTGGAAGTCGCCCATAGTGGGGCAACCTAGTCAGATGGATGGAGTGTTGTTGTTGTTATGGAATAAGACGTCCCTGTTTTCATCGGAGAAATGTTGGCGGATATGCGAGTGCTTTCATAGCTGGAGAACAGAGAGGGGTGTATTTAGAAACTAGTTGACTGTACAAAGGTGTGCTCAGTGCTTCAGCTTCTTTTGCCTTTGTCTCCGCCCTCTACTTGAATGTGGCCCTTGGAAGGTTACTCAGAAGAGAATACGGCCCTCGGGATGAAAACGTTTCCCTGCTCTAAAACCATTCCACATGCTGAATACTTCATTTCCTGTACTACCGAGTGTGATCAGAGAGCAGTCCTCTTTGGGAAAAAGCTCTCAAGGGGAACTGAATGAAATGGCTCCTATTCCATTGATATTCCTGGGTATTCAGATGGTCCGGCGAAGAAGGCAGAGCAGGTAAAGCGTCTCCACCCTCATCGTTCTGCCCGGACTCTGAGGTCCAGCGCTGAGGGCCTTCTGGCGGTTCCCTTGCTGCGAGAAGCCACGTTACAGGGAACCAGGCAGAGGGCCTTCTCGGTAGTGGCACCCGCCCTGTGGAACACCCTCCCACCAGATGTCAAAGAGAACAACAACTACCAGACTTTTAGAAGACATCTGAAGGCAGCCCTGTTTAGGGAAGCTTTTAATGTTTAATAGACTATTGTATTTTAATATTTTGTTGGAAGCCGGCCAGAGTGGCTGGAGAAATCCAGCCAGATGGGTGGGGTATAAATAAATTATTATTATTATTATTATTATTATTATTATTAAAGTATTGGAAGGCTTTTCTCCCAATACCTTTGGAGCAGCTTCGTACCTTCTGGGCCAGGCTGAGCTGCTACACTCTTGCTTTAAGGAGAAAATGGGGTGAGAAATCACCACACATTACCCTTGAGAATATGGGCACACTCTGGATTTCTATTCAGTGCTGTTATTACTACAAACAATGGATCTAATTAGCATGTGCAAATTTTATTCAGATCTCTGTTCCCCTCTGTTCTCTGTTTTTTTGTTTCGTTTGGGAGACGTGTGTCACCTTCCTTTTTGGTGACCCAAAAGCGGCCGTGAGCTTTAGGAATCTTTGACTTAAAAAGTTGTCCAGCTTTTTCTGCCTTACTAAACACAGCTTGGGAAAGAAGATGGAGGACGCTCCCATTTGTTTGTTTGCTTATTTTTAGTATCCAGGGTTTTTTTAAGATATATTTTTGTGGATGAAATAATTGGTGTCCCAGGGAGAAAACTCCTGAGTGATGAGGCCTTCATTCTGCTTGTTTCTCGAATTTATTTTCTAATGGGAAGGCCACATAGTAATGCACCGTATGCATGCAACCAGAAACCCATGTGACGAGTTTGCTTAACTTTACAGAAGTGGTAGCTTAGGGGAAAAAAGGAAGAAGGAAGAAAAAGTTGAGAGTGGGAGGAAATAACTTACAGCATCCCACTGGCAAAGGCGCAGGTACAGTTTGGCAGGAAAGTGAAACTGATTTAATTAAATCCTCTTCACAGGCTTATAATAGCTCCTTTTGAATGGAGGAGGATTGTAGCTTCATTAGTTGATGCAAAGCTTTCTGGAGGCAGGTGAGGAATGACCACGTTTGTGGTCTGATCACAGGGATTCCAAGTAAGAACAGATCTTTCCACAACAGGTAGTTGATGGTCTGATTTTTAATTTTGTGTGTGGCTTTCTTATATATAGATATAATTGTTGTCAACTGCTTTGATTTTTAAAAATAATACAGTGGTACCTCGGGTTACATATGCTTCAGGTTACAGACTCCACTAACCCAGAAATAGTGCTTCAGGTTAAGAACTTTGCTTCAGGATGAGAACAGAAATCATGCTCCGGCGGCACAGCAGCAGCAGGAGGCCCCATTAGCTAAAGTGGTGCTTCAGGTTAAGAACAGTTTCAGGTTAAATACAGACCTTCGGAACGAATTAAGTACTTAACCCGAGGTACCACTGTATAGAGGTATCATTTCTCTCCCCCCCCCCGCAATAAAATATTTGAGGGGACCCTCCCCCAAGTTGATGGACATTGCCATTCAAATGTTGTTCATGTGCCACATCTTGTGATCAATTATGTGCAGTGATACTTACCTGCCCTGCCCCCCCCCAATATTTTATTCAAGCTGGCACCTCTGATGCTCATAACTCTTCCCTCCAAATTGTCAAAATTACCTAGCTCACCAATAAAAACAGTAAAAAGGAGAGTAGGAAATGCTACCCAGCAAACAATCCCCTCCCAAGCAGCACTTGGGTACAACTCTTCTCATGTCTTGTTTTTAAAATACTACTACTACTACTAATAATAATAATAATAATAATAATGGGGCAGGGGTCTAGCAAAAGCACCATGAGATGTCAAAAAGAAGTTGTGGTGCCCATGGGGTCTGCCTTGGGGACCCCAGTCTTGTCAAGTAGACATCTAGTGTCTCGATTTAGGGTTTGATGCCATCATGTCAGGGAACTGCCATCGCAGCTAGCAGAGGAGGCGAGACTCAGCAGCGATGCTGGAGAGGGGCCAAGCAGGGAGAGAGGGAGGTCCCCGGCTGGGGAAGATAATCAGCGCTACACCAGGGATAGAGGGGGGCCCATGGGGGAAGCGGAGATGAGGCTCCAGGACTCTTCGCAGGAGACCAGCGAGGAGAGCACAACTCCTCCGCTGCCTACGCCCACCCTGCGCAGAAGACTTTCGTGCAGGGAAAGTAGGCGGCGACTTGGCGTCAAAGAACTTCTTTGCTGGAAGAGGTTCAAGAAACGCCCACTGACGGATTCTGCCAGCGACTGAACAGCCACGGAGTGGAGGGCTGTCCAGAGGGAAACGGCTTAACCAGGCAAACTAGCCCGCAGAGGCGGTAACTTATACACAAGCAACCCTTAAAGCCATTACACATCATGTACTCCTTTTTCTAGGCGGGGGTCAGGCTGCTTGATGCCAAAGAGATCCTTGCCTCTGTGTATGTGATCAATACTGCCTTCAGCAGTGCTCAGCACTTTTTATTTCTTAAAAAAAACCACCAACCCGCTGGTGCGTTATGACGGGTGTGAACAGCACCTATACGTCTCTGCACTTAACAGTTGCCAGCTGGGACGGAATGTGCGTGCTGATAAGTGTCCCATCTGCTTCTTTCCGAGGGACTTCTCGTTTACCTTCCATCTAATTAAGATAAATGACAACTGTATGTTCTAGCCGGCACTCGTCAAGGACAAGCGTGCCCCTTTCGTGTTCTTTCCCTGTTCCAAATGGGGCAAGGTGGGAAGAGGAAGTGGTGCATGATCAGGGCGAGAACTTGCCTGTTCATAAACATGACTGGAACAACTGATTGGTTCAAAATTTAGAAAGGAGTACGACAAGGGTGTATATTGCCTCCCTGCTTATTTAACTTATATGCAGAATTCATCATGTGAAAGCCTGGACTGGATGAATCCCAAGACGGAATTAAGATTGCCGGAAGAAATATCAACAACCTCAGACAGGCAGATGACACAACTTTGATGGCAGAAAGTGAGGAGGAATTACAGAACCTCTTAATGAGGGTTAAAGAGGAGAGCGCAAAATATAGTCTGAAGCTCAACATCAAAAAAACAAAGATCATGGCCACTGGTCCTATCACCTCCTGGTAAATAGAAGGGGAAGAAATGGAGGCAGTGAGAGATTTTCCTTTCTTGGGCCCCATGATCACTGCAGATGGTGACAGCAGTCACGAAATTAAAAGACTCCTGCTTCTTGGGAGAAAAGCAATGACAAACCTAGACAGCATCTTAAAAAGCAGAGACATCACCTTGCGAACAAAGGTCCGTATAGTTAAAGCTATGGTTTTCCCAGTAGTGATGTGTGGAAGTGAGAGCTGGACCATAAAGAAGGCTGATCACCGAAGAATTGATGCTTTTGAATTATGGTGCTGGAGGAGACTCTTGAGAGTCCCATGGACTGCAAAAAGATCAAACCTCTCCATTCTGAATGAAATCAGCTCTGAGTGCCCACTGGAAGGACAGATCCTGAAGCTGAGGCTCCAATACTTTGGCCACCTCATGAGAAGAGAAGACTCCCTGGAAAAGACCCTGATGTTGGGAAAGATTGAGGGCACAAGGAGAAGGGGACGACAGAGGATGAGATGGTTAGACAGTGTTCTCGAAGCTACCAGCATGAGTTTGACCAAACTGCGGGAGGCAGTGGAAGACAGGAGTACCTGGCGTACTCTGGTCCATGGGGTCATGAAGAGTCAGGCACAACTAAACGACTAAACTACAACAAAGCATCATTGGGGTTGAAGGCAGCCCATCCAACCCAGGAAGATGCTTTTATGCATGAGTGTGTGTGTGTGTATGTGTGTGTGTGTGTGTGTGTGTGTGTGTGTGAGAGAGAGAGAGAGAGAGAGAGAGAGAGAGAGAGAGATCCTATTGTTAACAAAATTTGGGATCCTCCCCCTCTCTGTGCTGAGCTGTGGCAAAATCCCATGGGGTTCCATGCACTTACCCCCCAGGGTCTGTGGTCCTTTGGAGAACTGAGCCACTGTAGAGCCTTTCGTAGCTTTAAGAAATAGGGTTTATTCACCTGTTTACACATTCAGTCCGCATGGAGGGAGACCAGATCTTACAGCACGGTCATTTCAAGAGGGACTTGTCCTGCACAGCAGTGTAGCCCTGGAGCCCAAGGCATCTCTCCCAGTCTCTCCCTTTTTTCGACCCCTCCTTCTTCCCAGCAACCCTTGCTCAGGGCTCTCTTCCTCTCATCTCACTCCGAGTTACCCTGGTAACCTCCCAAATATCGTCTCTATTCACACCTCAGGGCAAGAGGGGCAGGCAGTTCTCTTTCATTGCCAATGTCTCTCAATGGCCCTGTATGGCCATTCCTCTGCAGCTGGTATTTCTTCCTTCATTTATTAATTTCTAGAGTTGAGGGGGAGGGAGACCCCCTCCCAAATCCTTAACACCATTTTAAGGCAATAATTCCCAGCATAACTTACACAAGTTTGTAGGAACATGCTGTTAGTGGTTCCTGCCGGTGTGTGTGTATGTCTGCATCTGTAATAGTATTTATTTATGTGATGTTTCTATAAACAATGAGCTGGTAGGATTTCTTGGAGGAAGAGCCTGGAAAATTCGTCAAGGGACTGCCTTGAAAGCAGATGCAGTTCATACAGTGGTAATAAGGAGCTAATTCCTGGAGCTGAATAGAAAGAATATCTATGCAATGCATGATACCTATTTGGATAAATATTATTTTCAATATTCTACACATAGCATGAATGAAGGCATGTAGCTCACTGACAGTTATCTCTCCAGACTTTGGTGAGTCTACCCCTTTCTTTACATTCAGATTCCAAGGATCTGACCTGGGGCTGTCTTCACAGAAAGTGTGTTCTTTCCCTGCCTCGCCCCCCCTCCAGAAGCTCTGTGTGGCCTTTCAGTTGCCAAAACTGAGGGGAAATGTGTGAGGAAAGGGTCTACTGCTACTTCGGTGGGTGGTTGTTAAGGTGGCGGGCGAATTAGTCAATTTCAGTCCCTCTCACTTTGTCTTTTTCCCAGCCTTGCGTTCAGTTCTCCACGATTTCACATCGGTTTGCGAATATGTGAGAACAAATCCCTCCTGAAAATTCACCAGTACTTTAGTAGTGCAAATTTCGCCTAATCTTTGTGTGCCGTTGTGCCCAATATTCACATTTTTGCGAAGGAATTTTCCCTAATGCAATGCAGTTTTGTATGCCGCTTTCACAAATATATGCATTTTCATGCAGATTTTACCCCAGTATGCACATTTTTTGAACGCACATTACTTCACTTGAGAACTGCACTGCAAAATTTGAAGAAGTGCAAATTTCCAAAGATGGCTATGTCTCTGTTCTCGTATTGTTCCAGAAAGTGTGAATTAGGTAGTTTCGCCTTTAAACGAGAACTGAGTTAAATCCCCCCCCCCATCCTTATGCTCCTTTTACTTCCTTCTCAGGCTTCCAGAAAAAACTGTTGCTGACCAGGGGCCTGGGAGCTCCCAAAACCCTTTCACTCTTTCCTGTAGGATGCATGATGCAGAGAAAAATGCCATTGCTTTAAGTGTGTTTCATGCTGCAAGCTGGCGCTGTGCAATGGAGCTGGATCACACGATGCCATCAGGTCTTCCTCATTTGATGTGCTGCTGGAGGCCACAGTGAGCGAAGCCTTGTCCATTTAACAGTTTGCCCAAAGGCTAACTTGCCACTCTGTGTGTTGTCGTGGCCTTGATTACCGCCTATTGCGCTGTGTGTGTGTGTCGAATTGCAGGGCTTAGTGGAAAGAAAATTGGGCTACGTGACTTAGCTGGAGCAGCCCTGTGACCGCGTTATGGCAAGCACTCCACTCTGCAGCAGCGTGTTCTGCCCTGTCCGTTTTCCTTAGCTCCGCTTGACTAAACATGGATTTTTCTTTTCCCCATCCCCACAACGGTTGCTGCTTTAAGTTGCTGCATTTCTCCCTCTGCTTTTGGCAGGACTTTATCTGTTAAGGCGCCTGTTTTGCAACGCCGTCTCTCTGCTGATGCTCGTCCACCATCACCTCTATGGACTTTCCACCGGCTAATAAAAAAGCCTTTTCTTCTTCTCTCCTTGCCCCCAGCATTTTCAATGACTCTTCACTGCACTCACAAGATTACACGTAAACTTTGAACTTTTAATATATATTTTTTAAAAAATAAGTTTCATGAACTTAATCTGATGGCCTTGTTCAAAAGTTGAATTGCTGGTCGTTTGCAGCCTTGTGCACCATCACGGCAAATGTTGAAATTAACAACCCCCATCCAGTAAATCACTTGCAAATAAATAAATATATTTTAATCAGAAATGGATAGAGAGTTGGACATGTAAATGTGCATCACTGCATATGGCAGAGGGTTGGAACACTTATACCAGTTAAAGCAAGAAGAACAGTGGCTATATTTTAAGGAGTGTCTAAAATAGTATGTGCTATAAAAAGGGGGAAGGATGAAGAGGGCTTCTGGGATTCGGGAGGTAAGACAAGTTCTGGGGTTTACGTTAGTCCTAGCCATCGCAAGGTGGTTGAGGTTCATGTACTCTTCAGTATGATTAGGTCTGCACTCAACCCTATATACAGTATACGCACCTGCATGTATGCAACTTATTTTAGCCCCCTACCTGTTTGAAAAGACGATGGAGTGACTTGCAAAATAATAACGTAATTAAAAATGTCTAATTATGACTTAGCAGCATAATTTGTAGTTTGGAAAAACGGTTGTAAACAAAATTGTGTTCACCTATCAGTCAAGGACAGGCCAGGAAGTGGCTCAATGTTAATATGCATGTCGGTATGGCTCGTGATGGGAAATGCAACAAATTTAGGTTTTTGTTTCTTAAGCGGGGTGAGTGGGAGTGTGATCTATTTCTGCGTAACTTTGTAAGGCATTCTTGTCCTTCCAGGGCAAAGGGGAATCGTGATTTTTCGGTTTCGGCTTCTACAGATTTGTTGATTTCTCATCCAGCTTTTCTGCTGGAAGGTTTGGGGGCTCTCCTGGGAATGGGGAGCAGTGGCGCAAAGGGTTTTGTTTGGGGCCAGAGATGCCAAGGATATCAAGTGACTGGGGTAAGAGCATCACAGACTGAGGAGACTTGGATTCGGAACAGATGATGGGAGGCCGAATTGGCGCCTGGTGACGCGAAGGCATAAAAATAAGCCCATCTCTTGTTTGTGTGTTCTGTCTGTCTTACAACACCACTAGCGTTTCATTCGTTGTGAGCTGCGCAGCCTCCATGAACATCAGTGTTGATGTTGCCCTTTTTGCATGTCCAAAGCATTTTGCATTAATTATCTGAGTCACCTGTACGGCGACATATAGAGGTGTTCATTTGCACCCTCGTATTGCAGGTGTGTGTATGTATGTATGTATGGGGTGGGATGTGTGGAAATGGCAGCCTGGCAAGTTCATAGGTGAGATCTGAACCATGGCTTCCCCATATCACAGTAGCTCATGCCCAGAGCCATCTGCTGTCCAACCTGGGACAAACATGTCCCAAGGGCGAAGGGCTATAACTTGATGCGTCTGCTTTGCGTTCCAAAGATCCCAGGTTCAATCCCCCAGCTGGGAGAGACCTGCCTCTCGAGCCCTTAAAAACCGCTGCCAGTCAGTGTCGACGATACTTAGTTAGATGGACCAATGGGCTGGCTCTGAATAAGGCAGCTTCCTGTGTCCCTACTGGCCAGTTATCTTTTCCCACCCACGCGTTAAATGCATCGTGTAAGGGCTGGCGCATGCATCCTTGCGTCCTGCTCAATCCGCCGACTTCTCGACACCCGGCACGGCGACGTCTGCATTCCATTTCATGCAGCAATTGTCGTGATGCCCTTTTCCGTTTCCCCCCGTTTTAATTAACGGATCAGTCTCCGTTTCTCTAATTGGATTTTAAGTGAAAAATTAATTTCCCCTACAAACCGCGTGTTTGCGCATGGCTTTGGACAATAATCAGAGGCGTGCATGCTCCTGCCACTGGCTGCGCGCTGCTGCTTAATAGTCATAGCTTGGAAATGCTGTGCTGGTAAAACTGGAGCCTGCTTTAAAAATCACCCCCCCCAAAAAAGCCCACACACGCTCATCATTACATTGCACTCCTACCTCTCCTACCTTAATGAAAGCATAAACAGTTTCCAGCCGAACAAAGTAAATGCCAACTCCTTTTGTTACAGCCCGGAAGAATGTACCATTTAATGTTTGGCTCGGCCACACCACTGGAGGAAAATAGGAATATGCTTGTGTGTGTGTGTGCTTCAGTGCCCTGTGGTGCTGTTGCAGGGTTTATTTTCTAATTCGGTCCTGAGGCCCGTTGATGTACTGCATCATTGAATCAGTGCTGTGCTCCAAAGGAGGCTCTTAAAGCCAGATAAAACCTTGCCCTGTATTTCACGTTGAGCTGAGCATTCTTTTTTAAACAATCACCTTTGAAAGGCTTTAATGGAATTAGCTTCTTTAAAAAAAAAAAGCAAAGGTTGTGCGTATGTGTGAGAGAGAATTAGTGGAGTGTTTTGCTACTACATTATTAATGCTGAAATTTAGCAGTGTTCAAAGCACTGCACAAGTTCAACCTCAACAACCCTGGAGACGCACCTGCTACGTAGGCCTTTGTGGTTTTCCTTCCTACATGCAACTCCTCTTAATTGCACACACACATGTGGTGCTGGGATCCTGGAAGTTTTGACCAGAAATATTAATACTGCCCTCCTACCCCAGCTGCACTCTCACCCGAACACTTTGTTCGCTGCAACGGTGTATATTGGGGCTTCCTTGCATCCCAGGTGGCAATGGGGTGAATATTTCAGCTGCCCAAGCTCTGCTTCGTATCTGTCTTCCTGTCTTAATTTAACTCCGGCGAAGGGAGGGGAACGGGGAGGGGGAAGCGGCTACATGTTTGTAGGCAGGAAACATTAAATGATTACGGTTGATGTCAATTTCCTCCGAATAGCAAGGTGCCTTGGGATTGCAGGTTAATCAGAGGGCACGCTGATTAGCAAACCTTGTTAAACCTCATTGCCATTCTCTGGATTGGAGGAATTAAAAACGATAATAATAATAGTAACAACAAGGCACCACTTTATGCCAATAAGTGGCACTTAGCCATGCGCCCAAAGACTCTGGCCATCAATCTCGTTTGCTTGGCAACAGATGGCCGGGATCGGAGGGTTGCAGCCAGAGACAGAGCAGAGGGCAGTACGCCTCGGCGGTTTTAACACCCATGCGTTTGCAGACGGTGACAGGCATAGGATGTGTTAAAGGAACGGAGGGAGAGGACAGTAATGAGAGAAGCCTCTGGCCTACTCATCCAAGGAGCAGGGATGGGAGCAGTAGGAGGCCTAGAATTTTAAGAACAGGATAATGCACTGAAGCGTAATACCTCTTTGGCTTGGCACCCCTTGCAGAAGGCAGCAGCAGAGCTCTGACTAATGATGTCTGGCGTGGCGGCCGCCTGGCCCTCGTCCCTGCCCGCCTGCAGGGCAGGCCTTGCTGCTGTGAGCTCTCCTCCCCAGCTTTCCCGATGTCAAACTGTTGCAAGAGAAACACAGGCTCGTGCATCGCCCCAGCGACAAATCTCTCCTCCCTCTTGACCCCGGGGAAGGGTGCTTCTGCAAGGTTCTGCTCTGGCACGGGCCTCACCCTGTATGTTAAAAGTACTGTGACGCCCCTTTCATAATCACAGCTTGCCCCAAAGAATTGTGGGAAGTGCCGTTTGCAAAGGGCGCTGAGAGTTGTTAAGAAACCCTGTTCCCTGCATGGAGTTACAGTGTTCAGAGTTTCCCGAGAAGAGGAATTGATTGTCAAAGCACTCTGCCCTCAGATGCCCAGGCATAACGCTCTGCAAGGCCTTTGTCTTTCAGTAGGCCTATAGGGCAATGATGGAAGGTTCCTATATCCTAGGTAGGGATGGATAAACTTGCTAGTTTTGGTTTGGGTCAGTTTCTCTCCCCCCCCCCTCTTAAGTTCACTCCTTCACATTTTCATGTCAGTTTTAATTTTTTTAAAAAAAGAAAAATCCTAATGAAAATTCATACCATTTTAGTATAAATTTCTACCTATGCATAGTATTTGTATGCAGTTTCCTCCTAATATACACATTTTTGCAAGGATATACTTTTCTGCAATATAATGCACATCCTGGTACATGCTTTTTTGTGCATATTCCTTGGCTGGTGAACTGCACTGCAAAATTCAGAGTAGTGTGGATTTCAACAGACTGGTGTGTTTCGGTTTGCGAATTCTTTCCGAAAGTGTCACTTAAATAAGTTTGCGCTTGTATGTGTGAATTGACCTAAATTTCTCCCCCGTCCCTAGATCCAGTTTGCCACTAGCTTGGACTTGCCAGAGGCCTCATTGCCTATTGGGTAGCTTTCTATGGTCCTAATAACATTTGCTTTTTTAATTCATCTCTCTCTGTTCAGATGGATCAAGAGGTGATTTCAAAACAACTTACTATGCAGATTTCCTCAGAAGTAAATTTCACCAGGCTATGGATCTTTCTCCCAGACGAAGTGTGCATTAGCTTGGCAGCCTTAGTCTTTTCTTTCCCCCCCCTTTTTTAAAAAAACCCTCTTTCATTCATATTTAAGTATACTTCTTGCAGCTCTTTGATGCCCTCAGAAGCCCATGTTTCACAAACGCAAACGTTGGAATCAAAAGGCAGCACTTGAATGCCGCTGCTTGTGACGCACACGTCTGCTTTCACAGTCAGTTATGAACAACCTCTGCCCTTCATAAGTTGCCTACTGATTATCGTTTGAGCTTCCTAAATGGGAATGGGCTGTGAATAGCTGGCAATTTTAGGTACCTGTCAGGGGGGAAAAACAACAGAATACCAGAAAGTGGGGACATTCTTTTTTTAAAAAAAATCAAAATCATCATTAGCAGCAGCCAACCTCCTTCCTTTAAACTCTTCCATAAAACACATTTTTATTTGAGAATATTCACCATTGCAGATGCCCGAAGTGCATCCCATTGCAGGGATGATGTAGGAGGATTTTCTTTTTATGTTGGTGATGAAGATGATGAAGATGATGATGATGCATTTCGTTTGGGACTTTCAAGTGCATAATGGAAAGAGCCAGAAAACAACGGCATCTAAAATAAGTGAATTGGGGATTGTCGGGTTTCTGAGTCTTAGTTTCTATAAAGAGTAGAAGTGGTACAATTGTACTTGGACTGTACCACCTGACTGCGGGTGAAGGGGGAGGTGTCACTGTGACTGAATGGTCCCCTGTGTAAATCATTTCACCACTCCTGCAGAACTGGCGCATGAAGAAGGCTAGGCAAGAATTCTTGCAGCTTGTATGTGTGTATGTGTGTTTATGTGAGTGTATTCAGTCACGTGGCACCCCCCCCCCCAAAAAAGCAATATGAAGTGGTATTGTCTAGCACAATGGCTGGCAATGATGCAGTTGTAATGCAGTAACATTACAACTTCTTGAAAAGGAGAAAAGAAGCTGTTTCTTTACCTCTCCAAGCGCTGAAGTTATGTCTCTCTGGCTGTATCCACACCAGACATATAAAGCAGCATCGTAGCACTTTAAATAATCATGGCTTCCTGCAAAGAATCCTGGGAACTGTAGTTTGTTAAGGATGCTGAGAGGTGTTAGGAGAGCCCTGTTCCCCGCCGAGAGCTACAGTTCCCAGAGTGGTTTAGCAACCAACCCCCCTTCCCAAGGAACTCTGGGAGCTGTAGTTCTGTGAAGGGAACAGGGGTCTCTTAACTACTCTTCTGCATCTCTAACAAACTACAGTTCCCAGGATTCCTAGGCTGTTAAAGTGGCCTCAGACTGCTTTAAATGTGTAGCATGGATGTGGCTTCTGTCTCTCTTCCTCCCTCAAGCACAGAGTCCTGCTTTTGAAAGCTGTGTCCACATTGATGAAAAAGAAAAGGTGAGGTTAAAAACACATCCTAGAGCAGGGAGGTTGGGTTTTGCTGCATCACGAGCACTCGCATCTTCGTCATTGTAATCTTTTGGTTGTGCATCAGGAGCATCTTCTCGTCGCAGATAGGCAACCACATCCTCTCTTGGGTTTCTTTCTGTAGGGTTTCCTGTGTCATTGGCTCTTGACAAGCAGATGGTGTTCTTGTAGGGAGGGAAGGAGGATGTGGGGGAGCTTAATTTTGCTTCGAGACCGGTGCTGGCTTCAGGTTTTGGAAGGCCCTTCTGGACGACCCTCTACATGCTACCCACCCTCATAAGAATATAGAAAGTGTGTTTCTGGATCATGCCAGCAGCCCATCCAGTCCAGTATTCTGTTTACACAGTAGCCAAGCACATTTCTATGGGAAGCATTCTCCTCACTTACAACTGCCAACAAGAAGCCAAGTTACAGGGAACCAGGCAGAGGGCCTTCTCGGTAGTGGCACCTGCCCTGTGGAATGCCCTCCCACCAGATGTCAAAGAGAACAACAACTACCAGACTTTTAGAAGACATCTGAAGGCAGCCCTGTTTAGGGAAGCTTTTAATGTTTGATGTATTATAGTATTTTAATATTTTTTTGGAAGCCGCCCAGAGTGGCTGGGGAAGCCCAGCCAGATGGGCAGGGTATAAATAATAAAATTATTATTATTATTATTATTATTATTATTATTATTATTATTATTACCAGCATTCAGGTGCCTATTGTTTCAGACAATCGTGACAGTGAAATCCGTAGTTGCATAAAGAAATACTTGCTTTTGTCTGCCTGAATCTCATTAGAAGCCCTCAAATTCCAGTGTTGTAAGAGATGGAGAAAACCTTATATCCACCTGGTCCGCTGCATGCATAAGGCTTTCATGCCTTCCCTTGCCTTTCTCCCCACCCAGCTAAAAAGCCGAAAATAATATCGTTCCATCTCTATTTCAGGCCTAAAATTCAACCATTCTTCTCTCGGGGCTTTTAAATAACTACTTGCTTCTTGTCACGTGTGGCAAGCGAGGCTCTTTGTCCAGTCAGTGTATTTCTATCCAAGTCAGTGCTTCTTGGATGTTGGCATCTGCCTGTCTTGGGAGACAGTGGAGGAGTGCGCTTTCAGGGGTGAATTCAAAACTGTTGGAAGGTTACAGCAGTTGCTGTGGCTGTAGAGACCTATATGGGAGAGACATGTTTTGTTGCAGTTGGGGCAGATGAAGGCATCAACCATGGCGGTTCTCCCAGCGGCCCTTGGTCTCTGCAATGGATACGCAACCTGATTGTCTGTCTCCAGGCACTGGGGTCATCTGTGAAGGATTCCCACATGCCAGAGTTGATGTTGCCAGCAACGTTCATGCTACGTTTGCAGACATCTTTGTAACGCCTCTTGGATACGCCTGGCTATTTGGGCAAACTCACTTTCCCCTTTGGGCTTTTCATCTGAAGCACATTTTCTCCCTCTGGGGACTCTGTAGTTGACCCCTCACAGAATTACAGCTCTCAGCAACATTTGACAAACTACAGAGCCCAGAATTCTTTGAGGGAAAGAATTCCTTTGCCTGAAACCCTGTGCTGAGTTTTGATCCTGCTGTGAAATCCTTGAGGGTTTAGCAGCCTTGATTTTGGCGTCTTCGCACCCTTCCTGTCCTCCTTTTGGACAAGGGAATGTGATCTCAAAGAAGGAATAGAGGATGCTTGTCTGATTTATAATCTCTTTGATGTCAGCCTTGCTCCGATCAAGCCAGGAACAAGGTAATAAGTGTTAGGACTCTTCGTTCGATAATCGCCTTTCTTGTTGTTGAGCGTTAGCCATCTGCTGCGGCAGACAATATGCAGAATTTTTATTTTATTTTATTTTGGGTGAATGTTTAACTTTTGATGAATGCCCTATTGTTCTGGGGTGCAGGCAGGAGGGTGATGACCTACCACTTGGAAGCTGTGCGATCAGGGCACCTTTTTCTAAGTACCATGCTGGGTTTATACAAAAGCAGAAGTACAGTGAGTACCCTCTTTTTTGTGGGGTGGGTGGGTGGGAGGGAGGGAGGGACGGTATGACCTTCCTGTAAGACCTCTGAAAGATTTAACCCATGTGTTTGGAAAACCCTTCTCTGATGAAAGAAGGCCCTTTATGTTTGACTGCCAATATTCTAATACTAAAGTATCCTGATAATCTGGGACGTTGGAAGAGAATGAAGTATCTCCTACAGTGGGGCTGGAAGGGCAGAGGGGATGCTCAGCTAAGGGGAGAGATGGGTAGAATACAGTGGTGTGGGTTCGCTGGATTCCCCCCGCTCATTTTCATTGGAAATTTCCAGTTTGCATTGGGAAGCTTTCTCATATAGTATTCATCATTTTATTTTTTTTGTTTATTCGTGTCTGACTCTTCATGACCCCATGGACCAGAGCATGCCAGGCACTCCTGTCTTCCACTGCCTCTCGCAGTTTGGTCAAACTCATGCTGGTAGCTTCGAGAACACTGTTCAACCCTCTCGTCCTCTGTCGTCCCCTTCTCCTTGTGCCCTCCATCTTTCCCAACATCAGGGTCTTTTCCAGGGAGTCTTCTCTTCTCATGAGGTGGCCAAAGTATTGGAGCCTCAGCTTCACAATCTGTCCTTCCAGTGAGCACTCAGGGCTGATTTCCTTCAGAATGGAGAGGTTTGATCTTCTTGCAGTCCATGGGACTCTCCAGAGTCTCTTCCAGCACCATAATTCAAAAGCATCAATTCTTCGGCAATCAGCCTTCTTTATGGTCCAGCTCTCACTTCCATACATCACTACTGGGAAAACCATAGCTTTAACTATACAGACCTTTGTTGGCAAGGTGATGTCTCTGCTTTTTAAGATGCTGTCTAGGTTTGTCATTGCTTTTCTCCCAGGTAGCAGGCATCTTTTAATTTCGTGAAAAAATGGGTTCTGCACATAGAAGATTATTCTCTGTGTTTCCAAGACCAATACACTTTGCGGATGAGTGGATAACCAACCCAGTCTTAGCCTTAAGGTGAGAGGCTGGGATGAAATCTAGGCTCAAGACAGTCTATGTCCAGATCCATGAAGGAAACCCCAGAACAACATGATCCATGCATGTGAGGTAGCTGTTTACCAGACACAGAGTTTGGTTTTCTCTTTGTGAAGTCAGGAAACTTGGGTTCTCCTGTTGTGTTCTGATAACGTTGTATTTTCCTCCTCGTAGGCACAGCCTGCATTAAATCATAAAGGAAAAGTATAATTAGGCGCCCTTAACAATCAGCTCGCACGTTGGCAATAATAATCAAGAGTTCTTGAACTTTTGTCCGTGGGTTAATAATTTTTTGTGAAAAGTGCAAATAATGGTCAATGGAAACGATTCCCTAAAAATGATGTTTGTTTGTTTTTAATTTAAAAAATGCAGTCTCAATCCATGTTGGGGAAAAGAAAGCGCTTCAGGTTTCCAAGTGGAATAAAAATAACACAGTATGGATAATACTAATCTTCTTTGGTTGTAAAAGCTAATTGGCTCCCTCCCACCTCTACCTCGGATCTGTTTATGCTTGCATCTCAATAGTTAAAAGGGGTGGTTTACATTTCAAAAGAGATCAAAGTTTTTGACTTGCCAACTTGCATCCCTTTACATGAGGACCTTTGGATTTCCAGATGTTGTGGCCCTCCAGATGTTGTCAGACTCCAGAGAACTGCTCAAGTCAGAGTCATCCGTTGGGGTGCCCTCCATAGACTACAACTCCCATCACCCTTAACCATTGAACAGGTTGCCTGAGGCTTATGGGACCCTCACAGCATCAGGATGATCATAGGGTCCCTGTCCTTTTTTCAGACAACCTTCCAAAGGAAGTGATGAGACCCCTTTGGCTTCTTCCACCAAAACCATAGCGTCGTCTTGTTGTGGGACCGGGTGAAGGAGGGCTGACAGGGACTGCTGGGGAAGCAAGCAAGCAAGAAGTGCCCCATCTGCTTTGTTTCTCTTGCCTAAGAGCAGGGCCGGGCACCTTTTTCTGCCCAAGGGCCACATTCTCTTATGGACAATCTTCTGAGGACCACAGGCTGGGGGTGGACAGGATCAGAGGCAAAAAGCAGCAGAGCAAGCAATGTCAGTTTCCCCTTTCTACAACAGACTACGTTCTAAACACTCTGGCAATTTCTGCACAAATACACAAGAACCTCTTCCCTCCTGGCATTGCAGAGTTCAAGGACACATGGTTGAGCTTAATTTAAAAACAAAAGACAGGCATCCACCTCACCTTGCCTTTTTATCCTCTCTCTTTTTTTTGCTTTACCAGTTCTCTAAAGAGCTCAGGATGGAAAAAATGGTTTTATTTTTGCAGCATCCTTGTGAGATGTGATTGTGGCTGGGTGGGAATTTGAACCTTAGTCCCACTATTGCACAGTGGCTGATGGTATTCTTACTGTAATATGTTTTACTGCGTATTGCTGCACCCTGAATGATCATATTTTACTGCAGGTTTCTGTATTTTGCATTACTCTGGTCTGCTGACTGTATTTTGCAGAAGGATGGAGGAGGCTTTAGTTTGGTCTGCATATTTAAACAAGCTGACCTAATTTCCTCCTCCTAAATTAGAATGCAACTCGAAACATAATTATCCTACGGATTTTTCTAAAATCGTTATACGGTAGTACCAAAATGCTTAAATTTGCGTATGCATACCTTAGGATCAAATGAATTGGCTGAGATGAAACATGCATTTTAAATTGCTGCTTTGGGATAAAATGCATTTTAAGTATGCATTTATGATTTTTTAAATAAATTGCAGATTAATGTGTAAATGCGACTAAATGGGCTTTGAAAAATGTGGAGTAGCATAATTGGTGATATTCAGTGAAGTTTTACTCAGAGTATACCCATTGATATTATTCATTAATTTCAGTGGGTCTGTTCTGCATAAAACTTTATTGTATAGCACTTAATATAATAAACCTGTTCACAGTTCTGTATTCTACAGTCTTAATTTACAATATTAATAATAATGAAAACCAATAAAAATAGTAAAGAAATAATAACAAAAGATCACTATGTTGCGAGATAATATTACACAGAGTACAATATGAATTTAAATTAGAACTTGATAAATAAAAAGTAACAAGTCAAGTAAAATATCACTACAATTTGCATACAGTCCCCAAATACTAACATCCGTGGTTATATAATTCCCAATATGGACTGGGGTTCAACTGCATCATTAAGCATATCATTCCAATAGTGTATTTAAAAATCTCATTTTTTTCCTATGAAAAATACCATTTCTGCCTCTCTGGTACAAAATAATAATAATAATAATATTAAAATTAATAATATGTATTTTTTTTTAATTTCCCCAGCCACTCTCGGCAGTTTACAACATACATAAAACCACAATAAAGCACCAAACATTAAAAAACTAAATATCCTAAACGAGCAACAAACCAACCAATTCATCAATAGAAACCAATAATAGCAACTATAACAATAACAATAATAAACATTTACAGTTAAATTCAAATTAAAATAGACGACTTATGAATTAAAATACAGACATTTAAATAAACATATGCAAACTTGTCACAGACTTGAAATAGACTGATGTCTCCTTTCCTAATTTTGCATGACTTGTCTTGATTGCAGGATAAAAAAAAGACTATAAAATGAGACTTTCAAAACCAGTCGGGTCATTTGAATTGTAAAGTTGTCTGCAAATATTTTTTTATGTGTTGTACATGAGTATATTGTGCTTCTGTAACCTCTTGCAGGGCTTAGGTTTAATAAAGCCTGAAATGGCTTAATTATCTCCAGTAGGTATCATAGAATCATAGAATTGGAAGAGACCACAAGGGCCATCGAGTCCAACCCCCTGCCAAGCAGGAAACACCATCAGAGCACTCCTGACATATGGTTGTCAAGCCTCTGCTTAAAGACCTCCAAAGAAGGAGACACCACCACACTCCTTGGCAGCAAATTCCACTGTCGAACACTGTGGTATCATAATTATACAGATCGAAAAGAGCTAAATATGCATAAGCAACTTGCAACACACGGACAATGCAATCAATAGTCTGTCTCTGTCAAAGAAGAAAATTAGGCATTCTTGCTTGTAACTTCTGTGGCCTGTCCAGTCCAAAGAGTTCCCTTGAAGCTACCAAAGTAGCGGGGCAACTACAGCAGACTGTGATTTCACTGTTGGAGACAACATGCCTTTGAGCACCAGATGCCCGGAATCACCAGCGAGGACAGAGCTGTCACTCTCATGTTCTGCTTCTGGGCCTCTCATGGTCATCTGGATGGCTGCTGTGAGAAGCAGATGCTGGACTAGATGGGCGCTTGGCCTGATCCAGCAAGGCTCTCCTTGCAGTGAGATTCTTAATCTCAGAGTCATGGGGTCGAGCCCTACATTGGGCAAAAGATCCCTGCTTTTCAGGGATTTGGAGTAGAAGACCCTCGTGGTTCCTTCCAACTCTACAATTCTACGATTCCATGAAATGGCAAAGTTCAGATTTGGTGTATTTGTCTTTTGTTCCCAATCCTTGTTGTTGTTCTTGTTGTTGTTTAGTTGTTTAGTCGTGTCCGACTCTTTGTGACCCCATGGACCAGAGCACGCCAGGCACTCCTATCTTCCACTGCCTCCCGCAGTTTGGTCAAACTCATGCTGGTAGCTTCGAGAACACTGTCCAACCATCTCGTCCTCTGTCATCCCCTTCTCCTTGTGCCCTCCAGCTTTCCCAACATCAGGGTCTTTTCCACAGAGTCTTCTCTTCTCATGAGGTAGCCAAAGTATTGGAGTCTCAGCTTCGGGATCTGTCCTTCCAGTGGGCACTCAGGGCTGATTTCCTTCAGAATGGAGAGGTTTGCTCTTCTTGCAGTCCATGGGACTCTCCAAAGTCTCCTCCAACACCATAATTCAAAAGCATCAATTCTTTGGCGATTAGCCTTCTTTATGGTCCAGCTCTCACTTCCATACATCACTACTGGGAAAACCACAGCTTTAACTACGGATCTTTGTTGGCAAGGTGATGTCGCTGCTTTTTAAGATCCTTAACTGTTTACTATTAAGTTTTGCAAGGTATGGAGAAAGTGCATAGATAAATGTCCACAAGAAAGAAAGGAAGAAGAAAGACTAGAAATTGGGGACTTCCAATGACGTTAAGAGTTGGAAGATTCACGGCAGACAAAGACAGGATACACTTCTTCACACAGCACTTTAGTTAAGCTATGGAATTCGCTCTCAGAAGAGGCAGTGAAGGAACCAACATGGATGGCTTTAAAACAGGATTAGACAAAATTCACGGAGGAGAGGGCTTTCAATGGCTGCTAGCATGGTTTGTCTCTGCCTCTACAGTTGGATATGGTGATAGTGAATACCAGTTGCTGGAAATCACAATAGGGGAGAGTGCTCTTGAGCTTGAATCCTGCTTGCTGGCCTCCTACAGGCATCTGTTTGGCCACTGTGAGAACAGGATGCTGGACTAGGTGGGTCTTTGGCCTGATCCAGTAGGGCTCTTCTTCCATTCCAGGGCCTGCCGTGCTCAGAACCGGAGATTATATAACACAAAAACAAGACCCCTGGGCTGGGGTAAATACAACTTGGAAATGACCTTCAAGTTTGGGCAGGGAAGGAAGCAGTGCCTTCTCTCCGTGCCTTTGACGGATCACGTAAAAAAGGAGAAAGATCTGGCCTTTAATCTGATTTAATCAGTGGTAATAAAGTGGCTTTGGGCAACTGATGCGATAGTGCCGTGAAGCATTTAGCATGCCTGTTTTTAGTTTTGTAACAGCCACGGCGGACTTCTAAAATAAACTGTGAAGTTACGGGCTGAAGTGCTTTGGCAAACTTCCACAGAAGGTCCTCCGCTGGTGTGAAGCTTGTGACCAAAGCTGGCGTGAGTCCCCAGCCTAAAGCGCGTATGGTTTTCTACCTGAGACTGGCGACAGCTTAAAAGACTTGTAAATCTCCCTGACTAGCAGGCTTCGCTAACACGTTGCTTATGGCTTTAGCAGACCGTTCCTCTTTTTCTCCATCCCCTTGTTTTTGTAGTTTCAGATCTTTGGACCGGGCGGTAGGCACATGGTTTTCAGATCCTTTAGCCCAGGCCTGTCCAACTCCCAAGAGACTGCGATCTACTGCCACTATAAAAAAACTGGCAGTGATCTATCCATTGGATTGACCAAAGTTATTGAGCTTTTTTGGGGGGGAGCCTTCACCAAAGATCGCAATTGACCAGTTGGACATGCCTGCTCTAATAATAATAATAATAATAATAATAATAATAATAATAATAATAATAAAATTTACTATTTATACCTGCCCATCTGGCTGGGCTTCCCCAGCCACTCTGGGCGGCTTCCAACCAAATATTAAAATACAGTAATACCTCAAACATTAAAAGCTTCCCTAAACAGGGCTGCCTTCAGATGTCTTCTAAAAGTTTGGTAGTGGTTTATCTCTTTGACATCTGGTGGGAGGGTGTTCCACAGGATGGCTGCCACTACCGAGAAGGCCCTCTGCCTGGTTCCCTGTAACCTGGCTTCTCGCAGGGAGGGAACCGCCAGAAGGCCCTTGGCGCTGGACCTCAGTGTCCGGGTAGAATGATGGGGGTGGAGACACTCCTTCAGATATATAAATTCTAGTCTTCCAAATCCTTTAGGCTTCCAAATCAGTTAGCGTCTGCCAGCAACACCCAGCGTAAGAGATTGTGACTTGGAAAAAGGTAGCCTCAGGACCGATCACACATGCAACACATTCAGCCCTTGGCTTTGCGTTTGGCACAGAGTGTTTGGATTTGCCTGGATTGCTGGGAACCTCAACTTTGATTTGTTCTAAAACAAGTTTCTAGTCCTGAGTGTGTGCAATATGCTTATTGAAACTGCTGGAACACTTGGGATCGGCTGAGATGGCACAGGTTCAAAGCATTTTGTTTCTTTTAGAAATGGCCTGCATGGTGCTGTATTCCTTCTCCTGGTCTTGGAGGTAAATCAGTTGGTTAGGGTAAGAGAGTGGGGATAAAGGTTTCTGGAGGTTTTTAACACTGGAGGCGTTTTTTGGTTATTTTAATATGGATTATGTTTTGCGTATTTGAATTGGTGTACAGAAACTGCCTGTTTCACTCAGTGAGTTGGGCCAACTCCTTTGCCTCTTCCTTTGAGGTTACACTTGCTTTACCCAATGGTTGCCTTCATACAGAGGACTGGCCTCAATTGTCATCTCTTCAAAATAGGCTACACATTTTTAGCTGTGTTGGCTTTCCTCCCCACTGCTTAACAAATTGAACCTGCCTGAAATCCACTCTGTGCACAGGAGCCCTGAATTTCTTTGCAAATGCTTTCCCCTTGAACACGTGGCTGGACTTCCGTCTCGCCGGATCTATTCTGCCTTTTAACTCGTGTTCCAAGATCCCTCAGTCAGAGCCCGGTGCTAACGGCATACTGTGTTTAAGAATTCTGATAAAAATCTACATTAACAAATTTTGAAAGGTAAAGAATGCATGCTTTTGAATGCTAGCTAAGTATTTGTACATTTACTTAAAAAGAATTCTGAGCCTGGGATTTGTTCGGAGTCCTTTCCACACGGAAAGATACCGTAAAGTTTTTGTTTTTCATTTCAGCAGTAAAAAATTGACATGGGAAGCGACCAAAGAGTCGTTTTGTTGCTAAGCTATTGAGAATCAGAAATCCTTAACAATCTACGGCAAATCACCTGAAATCTACCTGTAGATCCTGATCTACTGTCCTCCCACCCTGCCATTTGATAATTTCGGTGCTGGGTGTGTTGAAATGATATCCTTTTGGTATCATTTCTGTGATGGGACGATGAGCTGCTTGTGCGTAAAATGCAAGTCCCTCAGAGTTTGATCAGGTTTTCAAACCTCTGCCTGTGACGGAGCCCCTTCAGCATGGCTGCGTCAATCACTAGTAGAATCCGAAAGTGGCTGCTTTCGGAATCGTTTCCAACATAAAAGCTCTTTAACGGAAACACGTCGTCTGGCCTCTCGGCGTGACAGTTTCCGGCGAGGTGTGGGTGTCCCTATAGGAGGTCCTGAGACCTCCCCACTGTTTTCGCTGGAAGCGTCTCTGAGCCATCCCTCCGACTCACTTTCCCTTGGAGTTCTTGCTCGCCCTCTACTGGTTCCCTCTTCCGCTGCTACTCCTCTCTCAACCTCAGTGAGCCTTTGCGCCCCCGGCGCTTTAGATGGCAGTTCCCTGACATCCACCTCCCCTCCAGGGCCCCCTTCACCCCCTCCCGTCTCCTCCCCTACTGGCGGTGAGGAGGTAAAACCCCTGAAAGAACCTCCTTCGTCTTCCGACGTCGCGAACACTTCCCTCCACTTGTTGCTGTTCCTACTCTCTCGGTAATCTTCGTCATCGGAGTCCACTCCCTCTTCCAACTCCGACTCCGCGAACCCTTCCATTTCCTCTTCCTCATCGGTGGTGCCGAAATACTCCCTCCTAAACCTTGCTATCGGCTGAGGTTTCCTCGGGAACCTTTGGTGGAACGTTTCTGTTAAAACCTCGTCATTGACTTCCTCTGCATTCACCCAGGTGTCTTCTGACTCCGGTTCCCCTTCCCACGCCACCAAATACTCCACCTGATTTCCCTTCCACCTGGAATCGAGGATTTCCGCTACATGGTTGCGGCGTTCCCTCTCTTCCAAGGCTGGTCCCCTGACGTACTCCCCTTCACGTCCCCCCCTGTATGGTGACAGTAACGACCTGTGGAACACTGGGTGCAATTTCATGTGGTTGGGTAATCGGAGTTTGAAAGCTACCGGGTTGACCTGCTGAATGACCTCAAAGGGTCCCAATCTTCTGGGCCTCAATTTCTTACAACCCCCTTTGAACGGCAACCCTTGGGTTGACAACCACACTTGATCCCCCACCCTTATGGTTTCACCTTCCCTTCTGTTCTTGTCTGCCTGCTTCTTATATTGTGCCTTAGCCCTTTCTAAGTTGAGCTGGAGCTGATGATGGATCGCTTCCATCTCTTCTACAAAATGTTCAGCCGCTGGGACGCTCCATCTCTCCCCTCCTTCCCCTGGAAATGCCCTGGGGTGACACCCGTAATTAGCCAAAAAGGGACTCATCCCTGTGGACACATTCTCCGCATTATTGTAGGCAAATTCTGCCAACGCCAACTTTTCGACCCAATCGTTCTCTCTGTCATTGACATAACACCTCAGATATTGTTGAAGAATGCCATTTGCTCTTTCCGCCTGCCCGTTGGTTTCAGGGTGCCGGGCAGTTGAAAAATTGACTTCCACGTGCAGCAAGCTCATGAGCTTCCTCCAGAACCTGGAAGTAAATTGTTTGCCGCGATCTGAGATCACCCTCAAGGGAGCCCCGTGCAACCTAAAGATGTGTTCTACAAACAACTTCGCTGTTTCTTCCGCTGTGACTGCATGTGAGCATGCTACAAAGTGGCACATCTTAGTTAACAGGTCTACTACTACCATGATGGCTGTTTTCCCCTTGGACTTTGGCAGATCCGTCATAAAATCTATTGATATCGCTTCCCAAGGCCGTTCTGGTGTGGGTAATGGTTCTAATAACCCTGCCGGCGCCCTTCTTTCCCCTTTGGCTCGCTGACATTGGTCACACCCTCTTACATACTCCCTTACATCTTCCCTCACCTTAGGCCACCAAAATTCCCTGGTAACCAACCACATGGTCTTGTGTTGTCCAAAATGTCCCGCCGTGGGGCTATCATGCAACTGCTTGAGTACTCTCCCCCTCAATTCACCTTCGGGTATATACAGTGCCCCTTTGTAATACAATGCCCCATTTCTTTCCTCAAAACCTCCGGGGCTCTCGCCCTCCCCCCTGAGACCTCTGAGCTTATCCTGGGCATATTCATCATTTTCCGTTTCCTCTACCAGTTCTCGTTGCCCCACCAGCGCCGCCCCACACACCCAGCGGTCCTCAGGGATGACATGTCTCTCTTCGATCACCCCCTCCCCTTCCCAATACTCTGGTTTGCGTGAGAGCGCGTCCGCCCTGACGTTTTCTGGGCCTGGCACATAACAAATTTCAAAGTTGAATTTGGAGAATTCCTGTGCCCATCTCACTTGTCGTTGGTTGAGCACTCGAGCTGTTCTCCAATACTCTAAATTCTTGTGGTCGGTGCACACTTGCACCTTGTGTTGTGCCCCAATTAATAAATGTCTCCACCTCCGGAATGCTTCGTGAATGGCAAGTAGTTCCCTGTCATACACCGTGTAATTCCTCTCGGATTTATTCAGCTTCCGCGAGAAGAAGGCACACGGTCTCCACTCCGACGCACTCCTCCCCGGTTGAAGAAGGACCGTCCCTACCGCCCGGTCGGATGCATCGGTTTCCACTCTCATGGGTTTTCGTAAATCCACATGCAGAAGTTGTTCTTCCGAGGCGAAAGCCCTTTTCAGTTCTTCAAAGGCTCGATCCGCCTCTACCGTCCAAACAAATTTCTTCTTGCTGCTGAGGCAGTCGGTGATGGGCGCCGTCAAGTGGGCAAAGTTCTTGATGAACTTCCGATAAAAGTTCCCAAACCCCAAGAATCTTTGCACGTCCTTCTTGGTCTTCGGTGTCTTCCATTCCAGTACCGCTTGGACCTTGCCTGGATCCATGGCCAATCCCTTGTCTGACAAGCGGTACCCCAGGAATTCCACCTCCTTGGTATGAAACTGGCACTTCTCCAGTTTCACCCACAGCTGGTTGGCTTGCAGCCTGCCCAACACTTCTCGAACGTCCCTCACATGCTGTTCCTCATCTTCCGAATACACCAACACGTCGTCTAAAAAGGCCACACAATTCTTGTAGAGCAAAGGTCCCAGAACGTGGTTTATAAAAGCTTGAAAACACGCGGAGCCCCCTTGTAGACCGAAGGGCATAACGAGGTATTCAAAGGCTCCCAAAGGGGTAAACATGGTGGTCTTCCATTCATCTCCCTTCCTTATGCGTATCAGATTGTACGCCCCCCGCAGGTCCAGCTTTGTAAAAATCTTTCCCTTCCTTACTCTGGTCAAAATGTCATCAATTCGGGGCATAGGGAAAGCCAGGGGCTCCGACACTGCATTGAGGGCCCTAAAGTCACACACCAGTCTCGGTTTGTCTGTGTTCTTTTTGTCCACAAAAAACACTGGGCTGCCCCCCACCGCTCGGGACTCTCTGATGAAACCTCGCTTCAGGTTTTTGTCAATGAACTCCCTCAGCTCCTGCATCTCCCTGTCTGACATGGCGTACAGCTTGCCTACTGGGAGTTGGGCCCCAGGGAGTAGGTTGATTTGACAGTCAAAGGGTCTATGCGGTGGCAGTTTGTCTGCTTCCCTTTCGCTGAATACGTTGCTCAGATCTGCGTATTGCGGGGGCACCTTCCCTTTGTCCATTACTTCCATCCCGGCTAGGGTGACTCTGTCTCCTCCCGAAACCTTCCCCTCCTTGCAGTGTTCTAGGCAATGCGCTGACCCAAAGGAGACCACCCTCTGATGCCAGCCCACTAGCGGATCGTGTAGCGCCAGCCAGCTCATCCCCAAAATGATGGGCGCTCCTCCCAGGATGGCCACATTAAACGCTATCTGTTCGGTGTGCCTTGCCACCCTCATTATCATCGGGACAGTCTGTTGGCTAACTTCTCCCCCCAACAGCTCTCTGCCGTCAATCGTAGTCACCTGCAAGGGGTTACTTAAAGGGATGGTCTGTATCTGGTGCTCAGCTGCAAACTCCTTACTCATGAAATTACAGGAGCTGCCTGAATCCAAAAGCGCCTTGATCTTTAGTGGGTGTCCGTTTGGCAGTTCTAGTAACACCTCTATCACTAAAGCGGGTCTGGGAGGTTCCGGCATGGGCACTTTCACTGCTCTTTGGCCTGGCTGCTGTGCCCCGATGGTGGCAGCCAGGCGTTGGCTTTTACTTGCTCCTTGCCTTCCTCTTCCTTTCCCCCAACAGCTCCTGCCATCCCTTGCCATTCCTTTCTTTGTGGGCAGACTCTGGCAAAGTGCCCTGGCTGTTGGCAGAGATAACATCTCTTGGCGCTCCTTCCCTCCTTCTTCCGCCCTTCACTGGGATTTGAAACTGCGCGCGCCCGCGCTGTTCCAACTTCCATCGGCTCTGCCGGCGGGAAAGGTGGCTCTGGAATGTCTGGAATGCGGAACTCCCTCCAACGGTCTCCTTTCCCTTCCCGCTTTTCCAAAGCCCTCGCCTCCTGGCGCTCTCCTATGCACAGCGCAGATTTGGTTAACTGATCCATAGACTCCGCCCTGGGCCCCCGGGAAAGCTCATCTTTGACGGTTGAAGAAAGCCCCTCTTCGAAAAGCATTTGGATGGGCTCCGCCGATAGGTCCCACCCCAATTTATGAATCAGCATAGTAGACTCAGTCCAGTACTCACGGACAGATCTGCTTCCTTGCTGGCAAGCCATTAACTGCCTTCGCACCACCCCCTGCTCAATATCGCTGGAAAACATCAGGTCCATGGCACGAAAAAACTTCCTCGTGTCCTTTAGGATCTCATTATTCGCTGCCATCAGGGGTCTAACCCAATCCTTCGCCCCGGATTCGAGATGGCCAATCACAAAAGCCACTCGCGATTCCTCGTCGGGGAAGTCATCAAACTGCAAGTTTAGAGCGTATTGCATCTCTGTTCTAAAGGCATGATAGTTCCTGGGATCCCCCCCGAATTTCTGCACCAATCCTGGCACCTTTCTGGCGAGCGGGGTGGTTTTCTCCTTTCCCTTTTCTGCATCCTGAGCCCTCCTCTCCTCAAGCCTCGCCGTTTGCAGCGCCAACTGGATCTCCAACGCCCTGTACCTTTCTTCCAGGCTTGGACCCCCTCCAGCTGCTCCTGCTCCTCCGGTTCCGGCTGGGTTGCTCATGATGCTTCTCCCTGCACAAGCTGGCTTTCGGTGACTTTCGGATTGCTGTGATGGGACGATGAGCTGCTTGTGCGTAAAATGCAAGTCCCTCAGAGTTTGATCAGGTTTTCAAACCTCTGCCTGTGACGGAGCCCCTTCAGCATGGCTGCGTCAATCACTAGTAGAATCCGAAAGTGGCTGCTTTCGGAATCGTTTCCAACATAAAAGCTCTTTAACGGAAACACGTCGTCTGGCCTCTCGGCGTGACAGTTTCCGGCGAGGTGTGGGTGTCCCTATAGGAGGTCCTGAGACCTCCCCACTGTTTTCGCTGGAAGCGTCTCTGAGCCATCCCTCCGACTCACTTTCCCTTGGAGTTCTTGCTCGCCCTCTACTGGTTCCCTCTTCCGCTGCTACTCCTCTCTCAACCTCAGTGAGCCTTTGCGCCCCCGGCGCTTTAGATGGCAGTTCCCTGACAATTTCTTTTCCTCAGTTTTCTGTGTTTTACTTTTAACAGTTGGTTGCTAAGTAGCAAAAGCTGTTGATATCATTTGTTGACTCACCTAAATGTTGTTGTTGTTAGCAGGATCATTTGTGTTTGTGTTTTATAACCTGCTGTCATCTGAAGATGGGTCATCAGCAACGTGCCTTTACATTATTGGGTGCCAAAATATGCACAAGGTTTTCCTGATATTCGCATAATTGACTTGGCTATGGCTTTCAGTTACCTGTTACAACTTGTTTTTATCATATCTGGTCTCTCTCCCCTGATAATAGTAGTAGTAATAATAATAATAATGATGATGATGATGATGTTCAGAAGGACTGACAATTTACGGAGCCAAACCAAGCTTTTCGCTCTCTCTCTCACTCAAAATTGTTAAAACTAAGCATCAGAACAGACTCTTCCCTGCCTACTCCCCCTAAAAAATAAAGTTCATGTTTCCATTTCAAAATATGGGTTTGGTTAACCCCCTTTGAAGTGCTGCTACATTGTCAAAATGAACATGTTATTTAAGATCAAAAGGAACAGGATATGGACGAAACATATTTCCATTTATTCAGTGTTGCAAAAAAGATATTAAAAATGATTGCCTCCCCAAAGTTCAGTGTATGGTTCTGATATGTTTTAAATTTATAAGCACTCTCTCTTCCTTATCTTAATGTGGACTGTTTTATTTTCCTTTAAAAACGATTCAAAGAGTATGTGAACTCTGGAAAGTCTAAGAAGGCTGAGCTTTTAACCTTCATCGTCTTCTTTTTTTGCTTTTCCTTTCTTTTTACTCTTTCTTGAGACAAAGATGAGGCTGGTTAGCTCAGTCGGTAGAGCATGAGACTCTTAATCTCAGGGTTGTGGGTTGGGTGAAAGATTCCTCCACTGGACTAGATGACCCTCACAGTCCCTTCTGATGGCACAATTCTGTGGTTCTATGTACCGCACATTGTCATTGACTGCAACCAAGGGAGAAAACCTGTGTACAAGAAGCTAGCGTGCAGTAAAGTTGCACCAGATCCAAACCCTGGGCATTCAGGGGGGCTGCTGCTCTGATTAAGCCTGGCAGGGGGGAAACAATTGGATTGCCAGGTCATATAACTGAGCTCAGGATGCAGCCTAGGTCCAGCCCTCTGGTCCTATTCCTGCAATGCCCCTGGAATACACCTTTTATTGAGACTTAAGACCAGCTTTGACTCAGCCAACTTTGGAAGCTGGGATGAACATGTTATGCCAACGTATCTTTGGCTGAGATGGTGTTGGGGACTTAAAGTCGGCTGAGCCAGGAATCGGCTGACTCAACCAGAGGTCCACTGCATCCTTATCTGCTCATCCTGATGGACTTTTCCATCATATTTCCCCCTCAAACTTATCATGAAGAAATGAAGTATTGCCACATTTAGTGGCTGCTTCTGTGATAAACCATAGTTACACAGGTCAAATTAAGAGTACCTTGGTATTGTCTGGATTTCTGTTTTATTCACTTTAAGGGCTAAGCAGCGGCATGCAAGGGTTAAAGAGGGAAATCCACTGCAACTAAATTGTACAAATTAAAAACACGTTACAAATTGAGTATTAAGTGTTCTGGACTCTCCCTCCAAGCGTTTCTCGTAATGCTTAATAGCGGAGGCTGACACTTAATTGTAATAAATCAGACCCGTTGACTTATTCCATTGCACTTTGTTAATCGACTGCATAGTTTTCCAGCGTGAACCAGAAGTAAAGCATTTCCGGAGCTATGCTTGGACCAGAACTCAGCGAGAACCAAGCATAATGGTAGCTGAACCTCTGCTAGAACCAAACCCAAAAGTTTAAACGATTTGTCTCCATGATTAAAAGGGTGCATGTGAGGGAGAGAGATTTTAGAACAATGCAAAAAATGGAAATATGCAGAAGTTAATTCCACTCACTCTAGTCATGGATGGAACAAGGCCTAAAACTTTCTGGAGCTTCATTAGCGGAACTGAAACTCTGGCTAGGGCAAGTGGGCGGTTCCTGTTAACTGATTTGAGATCCTTAGCGAGATGACTGAGGTCCAGCATATCGTTGGGCCAAGCTAGATGCAATGCAGATGCTACACGCAGCCATTTCTGCATTCCAGCTGGTGCAAAAGGAGGGAGCCAAGGCTTATCGGGGGCCTGTGTGGCGTATGCCTTCAGTATTGTCCGAGGTGCATTGGCTGTTCCCAAGCACAATTCTGTTCTGAGCATAATGCAAAGTGCTGGTTATTACCTTTACTTCTTAAGTAGTAAGAAGTACTGAGAGCCAGCGTGGTGTAGTGGTTAAGAGCGGTAGACTCATAATCTGGGGAACCGGGTTCGTGTCTCCGCTCCTCCACATGCAGCTGCTGGGTGACCTTGGGCCAGTCACACTTCTCTGGAGTCTCTCAGCCTAACTCACCTCACAGAGTGTTTGTTGTGGGGGAGGAAGGGAAAGGAGAATGTTAGCCGCTTTGAGACTCCTTTGGGTAGTGATAAAGCAGAATATCAAATCCAAACTCTTCTTCTTCTTCTACAGTGGTACCTCGGGTTACATACGCTTCAGGTTACATACGCTTCAGGTTACAGACTGCGCTAACCCCGAAATAGTACCTCGGGTTAAGAACTTTGCTTCAGGATGAGAACAGAAATTGCATGGCAGCGCGGCAGCCGCGGGAGGCCCCATTAGCTAAAGTGGTGCTTCAGGTTAAGAACAGTTTCAGGTTAAGAACAGACCTCCGGAACGAATTAAGTACATAACCAGAGATACCACTGTACTAGAATATCAGATAGGAGGACATCTTTGACGTGACTCTGCCGCAAGGTGGTGTTGCATAGTGGCAAGCGTGTTGACTGGGACGCCCCCCAGTTCTAATTTTGCATTGTCCACTAGTCTCTCAACTTGGGTCTTGAAACCCCTCAACACACATTTAGGAGATTTGTGGGTGATGGGGGATGTAGGGCGGTAGCAGAAGTGCTAACCGTGACAAATTTAAATTTATTCTGGGGCAGATGCTAGTTTCACCGATCTAGGCCATCTCCCCCGCCCCGCCCCACCCGTTGAAAGTACTCTTGAGCAACACCAATCCTAACTCTTGAAGCCACTTGCGGAGACACGTGCGGGATTTCAGCCCACATTTGCTTTTTAAAAAACGACAGGCAAATTTATGTATTTAAATTCATTCCGCCCCCATCCTGCCTGCCTGCCCATTTGTTACGTGGTAATGAAAGACCCCAAGAGTGTAAAAATCCAGTGTTCTGCAAATGGTATCTTCAAAGCAAAGCACAGCTGAAACTAAATAATTCACCCAAGACAGAGGAGAATCACACACACACACACACACACACACACACTGCACCCCCTCTCTGCAAAAAAAACCACACCAACCAAAAAACCCTCAGAGAAATACTGTATCTTTCCAGCTGTTCTAGTTTTCTCTCTCTCCCTCCCCTGCTCTCTGTGACGCAAATCCAGGCAGCATCCGCCTTGCCGTAGGGTAGGGGTTCAGAGCTCCTCTCTCCCCCTCGCTCGCTTCCATCCCCGTGCTGATAACTAATCAGAGCAGGGACGAAACTGGGACAGTCAACCAACTCTGCAGTGTTCAGAATAGAGATGTGGAGGATTTGAAGTGAGTTGCATCTGAGGGTTCCCTTGCTTCAGTCAGAGAAAGCAAGAGTCCTCTGTGTTTACCTTTCGCATTCCCACCCTGAGAGTGAGGACAATCCACCTTGGAGCATTTTGGAGCACGTTACCCAAATCACATCAGAAATTTTATTGGTCATCCAAATACAGGTAGTAGACAGGAACCCAATCTTAGCAACCAAGCTGAGATAATAGATAGAACATGATCAAACACACATGATAATACATAAAGCATAGACTTTCCCGAGTTGGGAAGTTTTCACGGTGAACTTAGCCTTGTCGGACATAACAGGCTTAGAGCCATGCTAAGGCAACAGATGCTTAGCTTTGTTGATGCCACTAAAAGTGGCAATTGGCTTTAAGAATTCCTTTAAATTATTTATAATTTACAATACAGCCTACAGTGCTATCTGGCAAGGAAAGGGGCAAAAGGAAAGGAAGCTCAGATAGATATTTCTCTTGTCCGAAGAGCAAATGTCTCTGTGAGGCTTGCAGCAAGCATATGCTAAATAATGCATAATGGTGCAAATAAAATTTCATTGCTGTCGTAAATGAACATGATGTCCTTCTACAGATGCTCAATTTATTTTTACGGGCTTTCTTCAGGTGTTTCAATGACTCTCCTGCCAAGTTTCCTTAGTGAGTGTGTGTTTGCAGTTAGCCAGAGGACGCCGGTGGGTTAAAAATCAGGACTGCATTAGCAAAAATGGTAACGACTTGCTGAAACAACTGTTGAACTAGAATGCAAAAAAGGGAGGTGTGAGGAGGTCAGGGAAACAAGCAAATGAAAGACAAGACATGGAAAGACTGATTTGTTTTTAATTGTTTTTATTTTTCTGTATTTCGTATTTCCTGTTTCTTTTTTTTCTTCTTCTTTTCATTTTTGTAACTTCTTTGAAACTTTAATAAATATTATTTTAAAAATAAAAAATAAAAATCAGAACTGCATCAGATAGCCTGTACTTTGGGGTTTTTTTGGGGGGTTGCAACTTGCATTATGGTAAAATTGGAATCTTGCCCTGAACCCTCCCTTAATTGTCTGAATGTTCACCCTGCCTGGCCTCCAGCTGTTTCTTCCTGCTTCCTAGGTTTATCCCATGAATGAGCCCGACTCAGTCAGGGGTCATGTAGTGAACAGTATAAGATCACAGAGGGTTCTTTCCTCCCTGTCTCCTCATAATACAATCCAGGGTCAGCGAGTGAAACTGAATGGTGGGAGATTCAGAACAGACGCACTGCGTGGAGTTCTTCACACAGTGCATAAACTATGGAGTTCCCTGACACACGGTGTTTATGTCAGTCACGAAACCTCGATGCCTTTAAAAGGGAGATGAAATTCATGGAGGATCAAGCTACCAGTGACTGCTACTCACAGTAAAACAATCCCATTAAAACAACACAGGAATTAGAGCAGGACGTGAAATGCCCACCAGCAGCTAATAATAAAAAACTAACTGGGTTCTATAGGCACACCAAGGATGTTTGGTCTGCCTGAAACAAAAGGATGATCCTTTCAAATCTACACCTCTTAAAGCTGTCTCCATAGGCTCCTTTCCGGCCATGGCCCCAACCTGGTGGAACGCTCTCCCGCAAGAGACTAGGGCCCTGCCGGATTTGACATCTTTCCACAGGGCCTGCAAGACGGAGCTGTTCCGCCAGGCCTTTGGGCAGGATGCAGTTGGACTTACTTTCTTATGTATAAAACAAGCCCGAAGGAGGCCCCCAATCCTCTCACAGGTTCTTGTATGATCAGTGTATGATCAGTCGGTCCTGATCTCAGTTCCAACCTGATAATTGCCACCTGCCCAGATTTTAACTTGTCTGAATTAATTTTAAGATGTATTTTAATGAATTGATGTCTGTTCTTATGCATATTGTGTTGTTTTTATGATGTTAGCCACTCTCAGCCGGGGAGGGCGGGAGACAAATTATTATTATTATTATTATTATTATTATTATTATTATTATTATTATTATTATTATTATTAAGATATGTTCACTTTGCTTCCATGCTGGGTGCTGGCTTCTCCATTGAAAATTGTAGCTCTTCTGGAATACACCATAAAAGTGGCTGGCTTGAGCAGCTGTGATGGTTAACACAGACTCAATGGGTCCTGGTCAACCCCCAGTGCGACGCGATGCTTCGAAGTCAGTCGCGGAGCTGAATCGTTTACGGAAAGGATTAGTCAGAAAATGGACGGTTTCATGCAATTTCTGGCATCACTTATTCAGCCATCTTGATTCTTTTCATAAGCTGTCCTGAATTAGAAACCTGGGGTTGATTAAGATGTGCTATTTGATGGTGGCTTAACTGATATAGGGCTCCTCTCATCAAATGCTGTGTGGTCACAAGAAGGGAATGGTCTTAGGTTTTTATTTTCTTTGGGGAGGATTCCGATGAAAACAAGCAGGAGTAGAAATTGCCAATGCTCACTTACTCATCTCAGAGTAAGTGGAATTCAGAGTAACTGGAATTCAGTCCAGTGGATACAATCAATATTTGCTGTTGTTGTTTTCAGTCTGCAGACAATATGTAATTGATTAGGTCCTCTCCTCCCAGGGTGGATTTGATTTAAATCAAAACAATTTAAATCACTAGTCAGTAAGACTTGATTTAAATCACTAGTCAGTAAGACTTGATTTAAATCATTTTTTATTTTTTTACAGAAAGACTCATTCTTACTGGTATAATCTTAATATTTCCAACCAGATGAAGGTTTTATTTTTGGAATAATAAATTTTCAGAGTAGTTTTTCCAGTTATATCAAAAATTATTGATTTGGTTATACTATTAGAACTACATTGACAGATAATTATGAAATTATTGTGAGGTTTAATAAGTTAACTGTTTATATTTGGACAACTTTTCTGTTGTACTTTATTGGAAGGGAAAAACAATCATTTCCTTAATAACAATTTAAACAATTTATTTAACTGAAACAATAACATTATAGCATATGTATCCATTTTGTTAACTGATATGGTTAAACAATTTTTTAAAAAATAAACCTTAGACTGAGTTTTAGCACACATGAAAAACTTAAAACAAATCCTTATTTCCTGATGAATAGCCTTTGGAATATAATGTAACTTAAATAGAAAACGATCTTTAGAAAGATTTTTCCTCCAAAAGCATTTTATTTTGAAAATCCAATTTAAATTTAAAAAACCTGATTTAAATAAAAAAAATCTGATTTAAATTTTTAAAAAATCAGATTTATTTTTTTAACACATTGATTTTTATCCACCCTGCCTCCTCTTTCCATTTGCCTTGTGTTTCCTTTGCACTGAAATGAATGGGCTGGAATAACATAAGTTACCTAATTCCGTCCCAGTGGACAGCAATACAGGTGATGTAGTTTGTGGAGAGAGATGGAACTGCAGTGGAAGGAAAACAGTGCTGCGTGCAATGAATATGGAGTGAAGTGGGAAATGACGCCTTCTTACATCCCTGCTCTTCCCCCTTTAAGATTGATTTCTGTGTGTCCAAATGTAGGATCCCTAATGATGGTGGCAATTCTACACGTGTGTAGGTTACAGGAAGGGCACCTCTTAGCTGGATACTTGCAACAAGGGAATAGAGTGTTCCCCAGTCTTCCTGGTCCTGAGGAATTCTGCGTCAAAACACTATATGTTGTCCTTTCAACTAACTTCTGCTTTGACGTGGGTTGGGAAAGAAGAAAGTCACTGATTAGAAAGCATCCCTTTATTTATTTTACGAGGCTCAGCTTGTAAGAACGTGCACTTTAGATCTGAGTTTATGGCTTTATTTAACAGCTCTGATAATCTGAATGAGTCCACAACAACCACCCATTTTACTTTTATACAACTCTTGGTTAAGATAAGCAAATAGTGAGGGACACTTGTATGGCTGTCTTCCCAGCAATATTTCATGGGAAACAAAAAATGGCTTGCTGATTGTCCAACTTGCTGTAGTTAGCAGGAGCTGAGAGAGAGGTGTTGACACTTTTTGGTACATACGCACAAAGTGTGAACATGTAGAACACAAGGCGTGAGGCAATACTGGCCCATCTCAAATAGAAGTCCTACCCACCAGTGACAATCATGCTATCCTGGTTTTACATTATAGTGCAACAAAATGTTGCAGCGTGGAGTAATCCTCTTCAGGGAGTCAGCCAGCTAGCCAGGCCCCTTTTCAGGATAATAGCACCCAATTTCCCTGTCCCCACCTCTCAGCAGTCAGCCATCATTGAGGTTCTCCCTTTCATAATTTTGTTGCTATTTTCCCCAAGCCCGTTGAAATCTTCACCTCATGCATGGATCAGTCCATTTCTTCACACTTGAAGAAACATGCAGTTTTGCATAATATTCACATTTTTTTGGTAAGCAGTATTCCCGAATATTCCTGCCAACCTAGCAGTTCGAAAGCACGTCAAAGTGCAAGTAGATAAATAGGTACCGCTCCAGCGGGAAGGTAAATGGCATTTCCGTGCGCTGCTCTGGTTCACCAGAAGCGGCTTAGTTATGTTGGCCACATGACCCGGAAGCTGTACGCCAGCTCCCTCGGCCAGTAAAGTGAGATGAGCGCCGCAACCCCAGAGTCGGTCACAACTGGACCTAATGGTCAGGGGTCCCTTTACCTTTACCTTTATTCCCGAATATAATTCATTTCTTCCTGCGGTTTATACTAATACTTGCATTTCTAGACATATATCATCCTATCACCTGCATTTTTATATGTATTACTTGGCTGGAAAACTGCATTGCAAAATTCAGAGAAGTGCAGGTTTCATAGGAGGACTGTTCATGCATTGTTTTGGAAATGGCAAAACAGGCAACTTCAACGTTAAATGAGTCAAATTTCTCCCTTACCCATAGCTGAAAGAGTCAAGCCCTTTACACAGCAGAAATAAAGTTAAAATGCTGGCAAATTGTTTCTAGGAATCGCGATCTCCCCTCTGTCTTCCAGTGCAAACTACTCCTCCCCTCTTTGAAATGTCAGGGCGGTAGAATGATAGTACAATCTCATTTTAAAAGAGTCCTCTGGGCTGCTTGATGTTCCAGAAGATTTATCGGAACTGAACTTGGGGAGGCAGATTGGAACACAGTGCAAGGCTTTCCCCCTCCTGCCTTTCTGCTGGGTGTAGCTGGAGAACTTAATTGGGTGTTAAAGGCTTTCCACTGAGTCTGATGCTTCCTTTTCTCCTTTATACTACTTCCTGTTGCTAATCTCCCTTTGAAGAGAGGCTCCTGGCTACAGAGAATACACAGCTATTTAGTGCCAGAAGGACTTGGTTCTGTTTGTAGGGATGTCGAGGAAATGAGATTGCCCAGCGGGAGTTAGGCTGGTTCCCCCGCCTTTCTTTTTATCATTCTCTACCTTTCTGCATTGGGACAGTTAGGGATTGTATCCAAACCCCATTGTTGTTCCCATAATGCCATGCCAAAAGCATTCATTTAATGGCTGTTGTTAAAGCTGTGAATGTGTTCTGTTATATTTCATTCTTGAGTGTGTGTTTTTTTAAACAAGAACTGTAAATGGGAAGGATTAGTACCTCGAAGCCTGGTGTTATGGTGCATGTGGGAACAATGACTATATGAAGTCAAACCATTGGTCCATCTATTCCAGTATTACCCATTTTTGGCTTTTTAAAGGTCTCAAGTGGATATCTTTTCCGCTTCTGTGAGCTGGATATGCCAGAGGGTATCTCCGGTCCACCCTGGTTTTGTGGGAGAGATTCAAGTGCATACCAGGAAACGTAGGTTTTTGAGCTTGAAGTGGCTCCAAGCCCTTTGTCGCCCTAGCGCAACAGATCCACTTTGAAAAAGAAACAGACTTGTTGCTGTTAGGAAAGTGATGGGGGAATGCATTGAAAAGTGTGGAATGGGCAAATGATTAATGGGCTAAGCGTCTGACAAGCAAATCAGGAAGAATGCAGGAGGAATGCTCGTCATTGTATAAACTCCCTGCAAACAAATCAGCAGATGGTGATGATCAATAAAATTGATTCTGTATACATTTTGTCCAAGCAAATCAAGCTGAATGGATGGTCACGATCTGGAGGAGTCCAGTGGCTGAAGTTGTGACTGCAAAGCTGCAGGAGCTCTTGACTTCTAATGATTAACACCTCTTTTCAAAAAAAGGAAAAATTTCTATAGAGTGTAACTGTCTGCTAGAGAAAGGAGTGCCTTCTGCCTTTAGCCCTAAAAGGTTCACCATTCTTGACAACCTGAGCATCAAGGAAGGTGTCCATCTGAACCCAGCATTGTCCACTGTGCTGCAAAAAATTCTTTGCATGTGTTGAAGATGGTTGTGTGCATTTCTTAGATGCATGAATTTCCCTTCATTTCTAAAATATCCCGTTCATTTTTCTCTGTGTGAATGGACCTGTGTGTTATACGCCTCTCGCACACAGGATGCATTTATCATAGAATCGCCCAGTCATTTGAGACCCATATCACATTTTCTCTTTGGGTGGAGTTGGAGAGCCATATTGTTCCAAAAGCACCCATTTTTTTCAGGAAGATTATCTGATCACCAGAATGTTTTTTCGGATGGTGACTCACATGAAATAGTCTTTCAATCACTAGGTGCCAAAGGGTGGGAAATCTCCCCATTGCCCTATGAGTTGGTTGAACTGACATGGGGTGTCTGAATCCACTCTCTCTCTGAATGGAGTGCACCATCAGAGTTGTTTCAACATACAGATGCATTGACCATCAAAAGGAGGAGGGCTCAGCACATTTATTGAGTTTCCAATGAGATAATCTGCACCCACATTGAGACACCCATTATGCACCAGACCTTTGAACAGGCACGTCTTAATTACTGAGAGGAGAGCTTGAGAATGAGAAATTGCCCTGTTTTCAAAATACGTTGGTGTGCGCATTCAAAACAGTTCGTCATTGAATTTTTCTGTTTTTATGTGAACTGCAGTTAAACTCCTCCTCCCCTCCCCTGGTAACTTGTTGCATCCTTTGGTATTTAACTATTTGCTGCTGTTTGTTTCCTGAAGACGATCAGAGGCAACTCCTTTTGGAAAATTCTGCTTCTTTCCTAATTGGCTTCTTCATGCTTTTAGGGCAAGTTATAGGCTGGTTGAGGGTTGGACCTCTCCCCCCCCCCCCCGCAAATCCCTCTTCCCTGGCACTTTTACTTTGGTTCCCGATAGGGATGAAACACCTACCCAGTTCTGGTATAGAAACCGCCTGAATAAAAAGGAATAAAATAAAAGTGATGAGATCTCTGTATGAACAAGAGCAATTGCCTCTGGCTCTCCCAACCTCCTCCAGCTTTCCCCTCTGGCTCTCATCCTCCTTGACAGCCTTTGATGTTGCCGTTCCTGGGCTTGACTTAGTTCCTGCTTCTCCCTTCACTCATTTCTCCCTCTTGCTTGTTGCTGTCAAGTTGAGTTCTGCTTGCATGCTAGGCAAAGAGTGTCTGGCTCCATAAGAGCTCACTGCGAGGCAGCACACACCGCCCAGCGGTCTCATAGCAGCAGCTTAGGCCAGAGGACCTATTGATGGAGCAGGCGATGGAACAGCTCTCCTGCCTTGCACCCAACCCTTTTTGTATGCCCCTGTCTGCTTTCACAGGTGTTATAGGGAGCAGGGCTTTCAGGTGTACCATATGAACAAAAATTCCAGGGTTGGAGCGGTTGCATCTTCTGTGCATTTAAAGGCCGAGTCGCCGAGTTGTAGTTTTGCAACCCTACTTAGAGAGACAGGAGGAGAAGTTCGCTGCTTGGCTGAGAAGTGGATCGCTGTGAGATGATACACCAGAAATCGTAGCGAAAACTGCACACCAGTTGTTGCTGTTTTAAACCCTACTGCATGGTAGGGCTTCCCTTTGCACACTGCCCAAAAGCAACGGTGGGAATAATCTTTTAAAGATGTTGGACCACTTGAGCGCCGAATGCGAAAAACTGGCCAGTGAGTGGCGGTCTCATAGCAGCAGTGTTGTTGTTTATCATTTTTCACAGGGTATGTTTAATGCTCAAAGTACTTTGCAATTCTTATCTCATTCACCCCCTTAGGGGTAGGGTGTTGTTGATGTTCCCTGCCCCCCCCATTTTTTTCAAAAGGAAAAATAGGATGGAACTGAGGCTGAGTGATGAAGCCGTCGGCAAGTCTCAAAATATCTTTTTGAAAGCTTGGAAAGGGGGGGGGGGTTGCATCTTTTACTGATTTTAAGAAGTATGACCCAAATTAAAAGAAGTTTTAGAAGACAGCTAGACATTCTGACCGTGATGGAAGAGTGTGTGCGTTTTAACACACATTCTCTGTTCTTGAAACAGATTCCTCGGAATGCTGTAAACATGCGGTGAAAAAAATACTTCTGCGCCCCGCCAGAATCTCCATCTTTGTTCTTTGTAGAACAAGAACAAGAAGATTAACCAAAACCTACCGTATTTTTTGCTCTCTGAGACTCACTTTTTCCCTCCTAAAAAGTAAGGGAAAATGTGTGTGCATCTTATGGAGCGAATGAAGGCTGCACAGCTATCCCTGAAGCTAGAACAGCAAGAGGGATTACTGCTTTCACTGCGCAGCGATCCCTCTTGCTGTTTTGGCTTCTGAGATTCAGAATATTTTTTTTCTTGTTTCCCTCCTCCCAAAACTAGGTGCGTTTTGTGGTCTGGTGCGTCTTATAGAGCGAAAAATACGGTATGTCTTTACAGTATTTCTTTCTTTTTCTTTTAAAAAAGCTGCTGGTAGGAACATAGGAAGCCGCCTTATATTAAGTCAGATTCTTGGTCCATTTAGCTTAGTATTGTCTACACTGACTGGCAGCGACTCTGCAGGGTTTCACATGGGGAATCTCTCCTAGTCCTGCCTGGAGGTGCCAGCATTTGAACCCGTGTCCTTCTCCATGCAAAGCAGATGCTCTAACCACTGTGCTAAGACCCCTCCAAAAAATAAAGGGCTGCAGAAGTATCAGAGGCAACAAGCAAAGCTAGGAGGTAATTTGCCATTGCCTTTTCCCTCCCCTAAAAGCTTGAAAACTTCGCTGACAACCCTTGAAAATGGCAAAACTAACCAACTGTAACTGCATACATTTACTTACTTCTCTTGGTTTTCTGTTGTAACTTTACATAGTGTGGCAATAGCAATTCTGCCTTCTCTTTAGCACAGCCGGATTTGAAGCTGAGTGGGGTGGCTGAGAGTGGCTTGGGAGGGGGGGAAGCGCTCCTCTTTTCCACAATGGCTGTGTTAATTTTAAATCATTGATAAAAGAGGGACTTGCTCTATTCACTGTTCTTTGCAATTATGTCAAGCGGCCCCAGTGTCTGCAGAGACAATGGCAGACAATCAATTGTTCAATATCCTCCCTGCTTACACTTGCACCTGTTCCCACTTGGACCAGTAGGAGGTTGCTCTGGAAAAGTGATTTTGCTCCCCATTGTGTGGAGTGTGTGTGTGTGTGTGTAAAAATAAAAAGATAGAAACACAGAAACCCCCTGGATTTAGGCAGAGCTAGCTGGACAGGCCATTAGCAGGGGACAAAGGCCAGTAATGGCACATCAAGGAAACCATCAGAGAGCAAGGCCCCCGGCAAGGGGAAGTGGGGGCCCTATTGGGCAGAGGCAAAGGCCGTGGTTTAGGGATTCAACTTTGGATGACATAGGCTGGGAGGAGGTCCTTGGAGTCTGTTAGCAGTGAAGAGGATGGGCAGAGCTCCACTTGAGCCGGGAGTAACAAGCTGGAATCAAGAGACACACAGAGCATGGCTTTCTGCTGCCCTTTGAATTCAATGCTGCCTTTATGGGGAAAGCCAGACCTTCTTGGATGCGCATGTTCTGCAGCCCCTCCATCTAGGTACAGCTTGGGTATATGCATAAAACCATACATCATAAAAACACTGCAGTCTCTGTTGTGCCTCATTGTTCCCAAAGCGAACACAGGCTCTAGTAAGTGTGCCTGGAATCTTTGCATCGCTCATGGAAATAGGGGTTCCGTGTAACAATACATTTAGAGAATGTAAGGAGATTTTTGCTTGCATCCATCTAAATCCGACTCCCCGCCCCGCCATAGTAGTAACCAGGATGTCAGGGGTGTCACAATGACAAGTTGAGCATGTTGGTGAATGCCTTCCTTTACTGTCTGTGTATTGCTTAAAACAGTGTATTGTTTAAAATAGGTGTGTATGTGGTGTGTATGTATGCATGCATATGCTTTGGGGGGGTGGGGGGGTAAAAAGAAACCAGTATTGGCAACAACCAATTTGAAGACATCCAATTGGCGCACGATCGCGAATGTGTGCATTGTGGCAACTTGGAAGTGGGCAGAATGAGGCGGGGCAAAGCAGACTTAGGCATGCTCTGGCATTGCGCAGTGACCCAGAATGCAAACCCTGTGCAAATTGGGGGGTGCCTGTAATTAAATTCCATCGCCCCACCTCCGGTGAGCTAAGTAATATCAAGGCAGTTTTTATTTTTATCTACAGTGGTACCTTGGGTTACATACGCTTCAGGTTACACACTCTGCTAACCCAGAAATAGTGCTTCAGGTTAAGAATTTTGCTTCAGGATAAGAACAGAAATCGGGCTCCAGCGGCGCAGTGGCAGCTGGAGGCCCCATTAGCTAAAGTTGGTGCTTCAGGTTAAGAACAGTTTCAGGTTAAGAACGGACCTCCAGAACGAATTAAGTACTTAACCCGAGGTACCACTGTATTTTGCAGTGCTTATTTACAGCCCAATTGTAATAAAACCCCAAAGCAGTTTACAATTCAGAGTGCTTGTTCCAAGGGGCAGTTCAGGGAGGGCGTTCGTCACTCGCCACCCATCCTGCACCAACAGGAAGTGAAAAACGGGAGTGGGATAGAGCTGCAAACCGGAGGCTTTCAATTAGCATTAAAAAGGGCCCTTTTGTTGCATGGATCTTATTGGTGATTATATGTTATAGGAGGACGTTGGCCTGGGGGAAGGGCATCTCTGGATAATAATATAGCAGCGCGTCACAAAGAAGCTCCCTTTGAATCCCAGCTGATTGCGGAAAAACAATGCTCCAGCTGTGAGGAAGTCCACCTCTTGTGCCGGGAGCAAAACGTTAACTCTTGCAATTAAATTCAGACAAGGTGGATTTCTGGATGCCCTCCCCCCTTGTTTCTAAGCAGTTCTGCATGATACTGTACGCACTTCAGCGTACGCACTTGGGACCTGCCGCTCACGCCTGGGATTATCTGTATTGTAGTTGGAAGCAAAATGCACCAGAGAGCAAGTAGTTCTGGGCCCTATGACGTCTCTTTGTAAGAGAACAATGCGGCCGTTGCAACCGGAACTGTTAAATAACTGCAACTTTGGAGCATTAGCCTGCCTCCTGGCATTGCTTTGATGTTATCATTTTTTTTAATTGCTGCTTTATTTGGAAAGGCAACCGCTGTGCGTGGAGTATTCCTCTAGCGGCAATTTGCATCAGATCAGAGGACACAGAGTACGGCGAACTAAACTGCACGCAAAGGGATAGGGGTGGTGGTGGTTTGGGCGGACTCTGCTGCTGCACCCACTCGCCTTCGGTCATCCCACCGACTTGGCCCCCCTTGGGCTTGCGGCTCGCGGAGTGGGGAGCAGGCTCTTGTGCGTGTCGGCATGGGACCATGCGAGAAGGAAAACCGAGTGGCCAGTGATGCCAGGAAAGCTGTGTGAGCCGTGTGCTCCTCTGGAGCCCCCAGAGGGCCTTTCTGTTCTCTGTCAGTGGTTCATCTGAATACCATATGTCACCAAACAAATGTTCCCAGCCATTCCCCTCTAACGGGCACGGCAGACATCACGTTCCAGGAAATTTCCATGCCCGGCTCCGAGATAAACAGTAACAGGGCCAGACTAATTGTCGAGTGGGTTAAAAATGCAGAGCGGTTTTGAAATGCCATTGCTTTCCCTTTTAAAATATTGTGTGTGTGTGTATGCAAACACACACAAACACACATACATATATCACTTTTTAGAAAGGAAGGTCAATTTTCAGTTCAGGCTGATTTACAAAACAAGCAGTAGAATAAGCATGCGTTTTTATATAAATATATAAAGTACAAATATTTGTAAAGGGGATTTATTTATTTATTCGTTAATTCATTTCCCACCTTTTCCCCTGACAGGGTCTCAAGGAAGCTTACAGATAAAATAAGAACAGCTAAAAAACATTTGGGGGGGGGGCAGGGAAACGATCATTAAACAAAAATGAGGCATCAAAAGAATTAAAACTATACCTATGTATGTATATCATCTATTGAAAACATACAACTGTAACAAAAATAGCCTGGCCTTTCTGGCTTCTACAGTGTTGAGCTGGATTGTCTTGACACCTAGAGATGCAATCTTCATATATCAACTATGTTATCTCTAAGCAAAGATGCACCAGTCCGTGGTGGCAAATTGGCTGAAAATGGGCACACACACACACACACCAACCTTGACTGGGTCCCTTGATTTTTCCAGTTTTCCCTTTGGAGCAGTCCATTCCTGGACTTCCTATCTCAAAATTCATCACAGCACCAAGTAAAGGTATGTCTAGGTAGCACTGGGCATCGTGCTGCGCTCGTCTCAATCTCTCTCTGATTCCTAAAAGAGGCAGCCAGTTCGATAGGTGGCCCAAAACCTTGTTCTCTACAAACAACGCATCTGGCTTTAACAGCATCCCAGAAGTCTGCTCACCTCAAGCAGCCATGTGGTGCCTCAAGTGTACCTGCCCACTTTTGAAAATCAGAAAAAAAGGGGAAGGGAGCTGATCTATTTGCAGCTTATTTAGTCTGCGCTTTGCACCACTGCTCATCTCCTGCTGAGGAACTCAGGTACGTTGCAAGCTCAGTTGGACTTGGAGCACAGGCCGAAATCAAGATATCTGGTGTCAGAGCAGGAGATAGTGCATCCTTTAAATCAGGTATGCACTTGGCCATCTTACCTCCCACAGGGCACCGAGAAGTGAAGAATAATCATTGCAAGGATAGTGGTTTTTAGTATACAGTTTCCTTGCTTCGCAGCTGTCTAGGATAAATGGCTTTTCATTTTTGGGGTATGCTGGCGACACGCAATGCTTCGTGGATGCCTTTCTAAGGATGAATAATTGAATAAAAGAGACATTTTTTATTGCCTTTTGCTTTTAGTACAGTAAAGTCTCGCCTAAGCTGTTTTATCCTCTTGGTTTTTTTTGTGTTTTTTTTACTGCTTCCCCCTCTCTTTTTCCTAATCCTCAGGTCCTAGAGCCGCGTTTTGTAACTTGTCTTTCAATAAAAAATAAAATAAAACTCATGGAGGTATACCGTAACCGCTCTTCATTACAAAAGTCCAGATCAGGTGTATTCTAGTTTACTCCCAAACTGTGTGCCGAGAAAAAGAAGAAGAGATTGCGGTTCCTATTCATGAAGCTGTTACCTGTGCATGTGTTGCCATCCACGCATGTGCAGTAGCTGTATGAAGGTTCCATACCTCAGCTTAACTGCATGATAGGTCATGCCGTGTGTACACTGATTCAGAAGCCGTCCGAGGAAACATAATGGAGCCAGAGTAAACGGCAATGCGCAACCAGTTTATATCATGCAGTGCAGCATGTTTACTCAGAAGTAAGCCCCATTTACTCCTGTGAGACTTGCTGCAAGGTTATCAGGCATGGGATTGCAGCCTTGCTGACAAAACTGAGAGATTCAGGTTTCATCCCTTGTTGTATTTCTTCCATGAAAAGCAGAAGGGGGGGAGGGTGTTTTCTAAATGCCTGTTCTGACCTTTTGCTGTGAGAGTGTCTCTTCTTTTTCCATCCCAGCTCCTAATACTCTGTTTGTTTGTTGTTGTTTTTAAGGAAAGGCTGAAGTTTTCATGGCTGGTTTTTTTTTTTTTTTTTTTTGGTGCTTGCTTAGAATACAAAATGGAAATGGGGCAGCTGCCTTAACAGTGGCTTTCTCTGCTGAAACACAGAGTTTTAGGGACCGTGAGCATCATCTAGTCCCCTTGCAATGCGGGAATCCTTTTTGCCCAAAAGGATTGCCGAAAACCCTGAGATCAAAGTTGCGCATGGTGTCAAGTCACTTGATGCCATTCATGGGTTTCCATGGTCCTCCAGGATCTCTGTGTTCCTTCCAGTTTAAACTCCAGCTAAGCCATGGAAAAACCAGTTGCCACCCTATAAAAGTGCTTTGATGTGTCTTGCCTATTCTGAGACAAGGCCTTCATGGAGGAGAAGGCCTTTGATGGCTACTAGCCATGGTGCTAGGCTCTGCACTCTAAAGTTAAGAGACTGCAATGCTTCTGAATGCCAGTTTCTGGAAACCACAGGCGGGGTGAGTGCTCTTGTGTTCGAATTCTGCTTGCAAGTTTCCCAAAGTGGTTGGCCACTGTGAGAACAGGATGTTGCTATGTTCTTAACATTTGGTTATTTATTTAATTAAATAATGAAGGAGCTCAAGGTGGTATTCGTGGAAGGTGTATTCAAAGCGATGTTTACTCAGAGTGGACCCGCACTGAAATGAATGGCCAGTAATTTCAATGGGTCGACTCAGTCAACGTGAGTTGACCTATGCTTATCCCTCTCCCACATTTATCCTTGCGACAACCCTGTGGTGTAGGTTAGCCTGAGAAGCTGTCATTGGCCCCAAGTCACCCAGTGAGGTTCACAGATGAGCAGGAATTCAAATCCCAGACCCAGAATTAACATTCCCTGACTGTCAGTCAAAGAGCTGTTGTGCTAGTGTAGAGTGGGAATTATGGTTGCATGCCCTCCAACAATTCTCCAATGAAAATAGGGATGCCTAATAATAATAATAATAATAATAATAATAATAATAATAATAATACCCTGGCTATCTGACTGGGTTGCCCCAGACACTCTGGGTGGCTTCCAATATATATAAAAACATAATAAAACATTAAAAAACGTAATACAGGGTTGTTTTCAGATGTCTTCTAGAGGGTATATAGTTACTTATATCCTTGGCTTTGAGGTCCCACAACTCCATACCCTCCAACATTACTCTGATGAAAACAGGGACATCCTAAGGAAAAGCAGGATCAAATCAGAAACTGGGATGGCTTCTTTAAATCTGGGGCTTTCCCTGGAAAATAGGGACACTTGGAGGGTCTGTGGTTGAGCAATATGAAGCCAACTCATCAGTTGCACTAGCAGAAGTTTGTTTTTAAGCAGCCTTGGGTGCAATGCAGGATTGAGGAACCTTTCCCCAGCCATCTCACTTCCCAGCGCAACCTTCTGGGTATCGCCTGGCACTGTTGGGTGGGGCCAGTGGCAAAAGTTCAATGACACATCCAGCCAGGCAGAAAGCATGCAAGGAAGGCGTGAAGCAGAACTGGTGAGGGCCTGTGTGGCCTGGAGAAAGTGCTGGAGGGCCAGATTCAGAGACGTTTCTTGATGACATTTGTTCCCCGAGATGAGAAGGCTGTGGTGGCACCGATAAATAAGTTGGGATACTTGGCCTTGAACCTCTGCCATCGACATTCCGTTCTTGTTGCCTGCCTGGCTCAGAAGCCAAAGGATCTTTCTGGACCACTGAACAAAGAAATGCACACCACATCCTTTGTTGCTTTATTTATTTATTTATACGAAGCCAACCCACAGAGATGGGATTAAACTCCAGAGGCTGGTTCCCTTTCAAGTGCAAATGAAGGGGAGCCCTTCCCGAGAAGAAGCTTGGGAGCTTACACAACACCCGGAGGAATGTTTATATGGCGGGGGAAATCAGCGCCTGATAGCAGAATATCAACAGACACTTCATTTATTTAGTGCTCTGGCTTAAGAGGAGAGAACAATATGTTTTAAAACATCCTGGTTTGCATGGGAGCCTTATCTTATCTCTCTGCGGGCCTATTTTATGGCCTTCCTATTGAAGTTATGTCAACTGCAGGAGAGATTGTGGGGTGACCGATCTCTCCCTCTCTCTTTTTTTTCTGTTGGAAGGTAGGTCAACAAATGTTGCTGTGGAAGGGAGGCGGGTCGCTGAAACACCTTTATAACCTGCTGTGGGAAGCAATCCCAGGCGGTTGTGATTTACGGATGGAGCCTGTGAAATATCTCTCCAAGGCCGACCATTTTGCTGATAAAAGTCCTATCTGTATAAATACCCTCCCACTTCTTGCGTTGCCACAGTTGCCCCAGGCGAACGTCTACTGACTCAGATTGGGTGAATAGTTCTGAATCGGTGGTGGGAGTGGCGGTGCGTATGTTTTCAGGTGCTCCAAAGGCCAGAGCCTTTAAGGTTTTCACCTCAGGTGTCTCCTGCCGTTCTCACAGCTGAAGCACATAGAAAGGAGTTTAGTGATCTTGCCCAAGAAAAAGCCCTTTCCTGGGCTCACAGCACAATAGAGAGAAAGTTGCTCCCAAGAAAGGCATACCTTGCTGTGGATGGAGGGAATTTGTACTTCGGGACAATGGAAACGAGCCATTGGAAATAATATTGAAACAAGGCCTGCTGGGAGACGAGCGCTGAGGAAAGTTTGAGAGAGATAAAAGCATGCAAGAGTCAAAGGGAAGTAGTTTCCCCCCTCAGGTGGGTGGCAACACCAGGAACGTGACTTCTGGTGATATGCTGAGCAGGCTGCACTTCTGTGAGGTCATCCGGGCTTTGCCAATCAGGGAGTGGTTGGGAGAGCTGCTCTGCTTTGTGAAGGGCCAGATCTTGCAGGTGAGTACAGCAGCGACCTTGTCCTGAACCCCTGGCCGATCTGGTGGCAAGTCAGTATGTCATGTCCCCAGTCCAGGGTCAATCCATGTGTCCGAAGTCAAAACCAAAGCACAATCCTACAGAGTTTCTGGAGCATCCAAACTGAGGTCCATCAACATGGGCAGTTGAGTAGACACAACACCTCAGCTCTGCTGTCCTATTAGACTTTACCTGCCGATTGCAGTATCTGGGCTTGATGAGGCATGTGACCCTCACCTGTTCCAAGCCTACTCCAGCTGAGGAATCAAATCCCTCCTCCCAGAGCTAGCGAGCTCCACCTGGCCAGCTAGGGAGCTGGGCTGTGGGACCTTGCCTGCCTCAGCCTTCTGGAGCACCTCGTCTGCTTCTCCCTATGCCTCAGAGCCCACCATGATCATGGAGACAGGGACCCCTCTGGCGAAGGGCCCTGCTATACTGGTTCCTGTGCACTGACCCGCATCCTCCCATCATCCTTCATCACCCCGTGAGTACTCCCTACGCCAACCTCTCCTTCCCCATCCCCAGCTTGCCCCTGTGTGTCCCAGTCCTGGCTAAACCCCTCATGGGGATCCTCTTCCTCCTCCCCATGGTCCATGACAGACCTGGAGGTGTAAATGCACCAACTGAACCTCTCCCAGTGGCAGGTCAGGTTTTCAGAGCATGGTAACAATACTGGCCATGGAAGCTTGTGCAAACGGCAACTTTGGTGTGGGTGAATTGCCTCTAGGAAGAATGTGGGTGCTGTAGGAATTGTCTCTGTGAGGAAGTAGGGCTATAGAAGGATTAGATACTGAGAGGCGAGTGAGTGGCAAAGTTCAGGTGGGGAGGAGGGACTTGCCAAAATGATGCACATGCTCTCAACATTGGAAGCAGCCTTTATTCCTACTTGGACCATTGGCTCACCTAGTTCTTCATTAATCGGCTAAGGCCCTCTGGGGTTTTAGCCAGGAGTCTTTTCTGAGCCCCCAGCTGGAGATGTCAGAGGTTTGGACCTGGGACCCAACGCATGCAGAGTGCATGTACACCCACTGAATTGCTGCCCTTCCTTCCCCTTGGAGATAAGGGCTTATCTCTAAGGTTGACACATTTCTCTTCTGGCAGCGTTCCTGTTGCTGGATGACAGAGAGCAATTTAACAAGGGAAGACTTCCTTGTAAGTGCACCTCTCACCCTTAAAAAACAGCAACAAAACCTTCCCCTGTTGAATTTCTGCATGCAGAGAACCCTGACTCAACTCTCTTCCTTGCCTCCAGCAACCATCCATTGTAGTCTGACAGCAGGGTAAACATTAGTAATCGTAATAGCAGTCATCTTTGCATGGGGATTTTAAGTCCCGAGAGTTTTACAGGTGCAAGCTTGCCTAATATTCTTCCACTCTGGAGGGGCCCTCAACTTGGTGGTTTTCAGTACAGAGAATTAGCTGCTGCTGTGGATGGTTAGGAAGATCTTGATGAAGATCACTGGGGATGTTGAGAGTCCTGTTAGTTGCTGCTTGTTAGAAGGTTATCGGGGACGTATTTTGGATCAAAACTTGGATAGTACAGTATGGGGTGAGGCTTGTGGAAGACTTCCCTACCCCTCCCTCCATAATTCACTCACTGGCAAATGACATATAGCTGCCTTGGCAAGAAGTGCTTTTCTTTATAAGGAAGGTGGCAATTCTGATTTATTTATGTACTTTGAATTTTGTATCTTACCTTTTAACCTCAACAAGGAGTGTCTATTTATTTTTTCTTAATCTGAAGCCCAGGGCTTCTGGGCTCTAGACCTTATGGATCTTTGCCTTCTCTTTTGTATTTTTTGGTGTTAGTTGCAAAGCTTTGCGTGAGGGGCATGAGACCAATACATAGACTTGTGGAAAATATGGACTGAGCCCATGTCCATATGGGAAAAGAGGTTACCTAGCACTCTTAAACATCTGCCTTAATGACCTTACATCTGTACTGGTAAGGGGAGGGTCTCCAGATCCCCCTTCTTGGTAGTCTAAAGGTTGTATATACAGGTAGGTAGCTGTGTTGGTCTGCCTTCCAATAGCACCTTAGAGACTAACTAAGTTTGTTACTGGTATGAGCTTTCGTGTGCATGAACACTTCTTCAGATACCAAAGGTTGTATAGTTACTTATCTCCTTGGCTCGAGGGTTGCATAACTCTATACCCTCCAACATTTCTCCAATGAAAACAGGGACGTCCTAAGGAAAAGTGGGACATTCCAGGATCAAATCAGAAACTGCAATGGCTTCTGTAAATCCAGGACTGTCTCTGGAAAATAAGGATACTCGGAGGGTCTGTGTTTCTCATGTTCTAGTTTTTAGATCTGTTGGTGGTTATTCAGGTTCGAACATTTACAGAGTGTAAGGGCGGAAGTCAGATCACGTATGTTTCTTGTATAGCATATTTTCTTTGGCAGATACCAGCCAGGCACCCCTAGAATGGACATTGTTGTGATGGCCATGGTTTTACTGCTTGTCTCCAGACTCTGCATCATGAATAGCATGAAACCCTCAGAGTTTACCAACAATTTAAAATAAATTATTATTATTATTATTATTATTATTATTATTATTATTATTATTATTTTATTAACCATTGGTAATCTCTGAGGGCTTCATGCGCTATTCATGATGCAAAGTCCCAGTTCTCCCTCTGTGATGTAGGGTTTTAGGTTCAAAAAAAGAGAGGATGAGGCCTTCCTTACTTTCTCCCAGAAACATTTCTCCCAGAAAGCACAGGAGTTGCGTATTCCTGCTAGGTTGGGACAAACAAATGTTGAAGGTAGATGGAAAGTGGAGCTGGGAAGAATGGCATTTACTACGTAATGGAAACCGAGAATAAAACATAACGAGCTGGATTGGAAAATTGTGTGTTTGGCTTAAGGTTGGAGCTGTTAATATTTTTAAAATAAACTCAGATTTGAAGCCTTGTTTCTTTCTGAGCAATAAAGATACCGCTTGGTTAATTATTACATGGGGCTCAGTAAGTTCCTTGAGAATTTTTCAGCGTTCCTCATAAACTCTCTTAGTAACAGAGCAGGATTGCCACATTCTGCTGTTTCCGTTTCATAAGATGAGTGCCACTCTGATTGTTCTCATTTTGTTTAATGCTGCTCTGCTTGGAGGTGCAAAAGATGGCATGGGAGGCCAGCCGGGCTAGGCCTGCTTCCTAGAGTACCCGGCTTGCAAACAGTGTCCCAGAGGACCATGGGCTTTCATGGTAGGAAGAACTGCAGATTCCCTGAACCCATGGTACCAGACCTTCTAGCCTTGCATCAAAAAGCTATGGTTGCTATTTGTTAAAAATGAACTATCTGGGCATGCCATGGGATTAATAAAAATAATGATATGAGCAGCAGAGCAAGCCAGACTCTAGAGATGGAAGGATCTGTTAAATTTTGCTTTCCCGGTTATTTCTTCCTTCCAGCCTTTTATTCTATTCTTCAGATTCCTGATACATTTTATGAATTACTTGTTCTTTTTTCTTAAAAAATCTTCATCAAAATTCATCAGCCTTTGAGTGCAAAATTATCCCATTTTTAATGTAGTTTTCACAAATGTACACATGTTTTGCAGTCCATTTTTCCTAACATAATGTATTCTGTATGTTATTTTCACTAGTTATGCTAATTTTTATGTGCACTTTCCCTCTAATATATGCACTTCTGTAAACATTTATTGTTTGGAGAACTCCATCACAAGATTCGGGTAAGTCTGGATTTTGAAAGATGGCCATGTCTAGATTCTCAAGTTTTTTGCGAAAGTGTGGATTTTATATTTAAAGGCAAACTGAACCAATTTCCCCCCTTCCATAGTCTGAGCATGTAGTATTTTGAGTTTCCCCCTGTTGTTGTTGTTTAGTCGTTTAGTCGTGTCCGACTCTTCGTGACCCCATGAACCAGAGCACGCCAGGCACTCCTGTCTTCCACTGCCTCCCACAGTTTGGGGGGACACTGTCCAACCATCTCGTCCTCTGTCATCCCCTTCTCCTTGTGCCCTCCATCTTTCCCAACATCAGGGTCTTTTCCAGGGTCTCTTATAAGGTGGCCAAAGTATTGGAGTTTCAGCTTCAGGATCTGTCCTTCCTGTAAGCACTCAGGGCTGATTTCCTTCAGAATAGAGAGGTTTGATCTTCTTGCAGTCCATGGGACTCTCAAGAGTCTCCTCCAGCACCATAATTCAAAAGCATCCATTCTTCAGCGATCAGCCTTCTTTATGGTCCAGCTTTCACTTCCATACATCACTACTGGGAAAACCATAGCTTTTACTATACGGACCTTTGTTGGCAAAGTGATGTCTCTGCTTTTTAAGATGCTGTCTAGGTTTGTCATTGCTTTTTTCCCAAGAAGCAGGCATCTTTTAATTTACAGTAGAGTTTCCCTCTACTGTACTCGAAATCACAGAGGAAGCCCCACTGTCTTACTAGAGTATTGCTGCACTTCAGTGAAACAGATTTGTATCATGCTGGCGGGGGAATGGGGAACTTGCAAGATCCTGGATTAAACCCCATTCAATTCAGGAAAAAAATTATTGGAAACGAAAGATCACCTCTGACAGCACTGTATAGACCACAGCCTGATAGCATCCAGATGTTGTTGACCTACAGATCCCATCTTCCCTGATACGTTGGTTGGGGCTGATAAGAGTTGCAATCCCCCTCCCCCCCAAAAATCTGGAGGGGGCAGCAGGTTGGGGGTAAGCTGGGGTAGACCAAAGGTACCCTTTAGACATTGTCAGACCCCAACTCCCTTTAGTCTCAGCACGGTCAGAGATGATGGGAGCTGAAGTTCAACGAAGCTATAGGACACTGTGTTAGCTTTCTCAGGTGTAGTTTGTGTAGAGCTCTAGATCCTGGTGCTCACGTGAAGCTGTATTAGTTTTCGTAATGAATAGCAAAGCTGAGGTCCTTGCGTTCCTATTTTAATTGGTGTTCAAATATTTTTAATGGAGTATTTTAGCTGTGCTGAAGTATATTGTTAAGGAGTGTTCCTCCCCTCTTTTTTGGATGGAGGTAGCTACTTGGTGCAGTTCTTTCGATTGGGAAAACAATTTGTGAGTAGATGCGTCAGAGCTGGTACTTATTGATGAAAGTTACTGTTCGGCAAAACAATGAAATAAGGTTTTAATTGTGAGACTTCCTTCTGGACAGAGGCCATTTGTTCCCAGTGTTGTTGTTCTAGTGTTGTAAAATCCCACAAAAGCAGACAGTCACGCCAAAAGAAGCAGGACCCTGCAATCATAAAACTGACTTCAGGCTTCAAGGAAAAATATTTCAGATCCTTCTCTAAGTGACGTTTTGCTTTCGCCAGTCGCCAACCCGGCAACCCGGCATTGGACCCGTGCCAGTTGCAAAATGTGCCTGGTGCCTGGTTAATTTCGAACACTGAAGGGTAATAAAATACCATTTAAAACTCCAAATTCAGCCACACCTTATAATAACACAAAAATAAATACACAGAGTAATAATATTATTAATAAAATCGGCCCAGAAAAGAGCTGCTAGCCTAGGGAAGCTTTCACTTGAAAGCAGGGGTTGCAAGTTTCAACATATCTCTTTTTCTCCATTCTGTTTTTTTATTATTATTATTTTTAAAGAAGCAATAGCTTGGTCCATTAAAAGCAATTGCTGCTTGAAAGCCAGTAGCAAGTACAAGGGGAAAGATATTTGGAGCCAAACCAAGCAATGAGATTTTCAGTTCAACTGAAACCAGGAGAAAAGCTTTCCTGATGACAACTGATACAGAAAACAAATGTTTTCTACTCTCCCCCACCTTTTTTTATTATTTTCACCATGACAAAGTGCTGGTGCGTTTTAGAGTTCTCATGCAAGCAGTCGCGACACGATGGGATCTGGAGGCCGTGTCCACTCAGATTCAGAGGCTCAGAAAGGCAATGCTGATAATTGGTTTTGCATGTGGCCGTGTTTTTTCCTGGGGAGTGGGGCCAAAACAGCTCCCTTGGCTCCTTAACATGTTGTGGGCTGTGTGTTTGTGCATTGGGGTCCCTTGACTGGCTTCTTCCTGACCATGTTTTCTGCAGAAGATCTGGAGAGCAGAGTCACAGCTGTGTGAACTAATGTTCCGATAAATAAGTGAATTATCTTGCTATTTGGGCTTCGTGTTTTGAGTTCTGGGGTTTTTATTCCCCTCCCCACCTCCCATAATCTGTTTTATTCCTCAAACTTAGTAACATCTTCTCTTCCTGCAGTAGCAGGAGTCATACTTGAGAGCAGTATTCCACAAGGTTGCTCAGGAAATCTAGTCGCGATGGCAATGTTCCACTCTTGGAGCTGATGTGCCTCTGCTTACATGCCCGGACACTGTGGAACTATCGGGCCACAATGGTGAAACTGAGGACCACAGGCAACATTTAGTGGGTTTGAAATCAGGCCAGAACTTTATTGATTACAGATATAAGTGACAGGTAGGTAGCCGTGTTGGTCTGCCGTAGTCGAAACAAAATAAAAAAAATCCTTCCAGTAGCACCTTAGAGACCAACTAAGTTTTCAGGTGTTGTTTAGTTGTTTAGTCATGTCCAACTCTTCGTAACCCCATGGACCAGAGCACGACAGGCACTCCTGTCTTCCACTGCCTCCCGCAGTTTGGCCAAACTCATGCTGGTAGCTTCGCGAACACTATCCAACCATCTCGTCCTCTGTCGTCCCCTTCTTCTTGTGTCCTCAGTCTTTCCCAAGATCAGGGTCTTTGCCACAGAGTCTTCTCTTCTCATGTGGTGGCCAAAGTACTGGAGCCTCAGCTTCAGGATCTGTCCTTCCAGTGAGCACTCAGGGCTGATTTCCTTAAGAATGGAGAGGTTTGATCTTCTTGCAGTCCATGGGACTCTCAAGAGTCTCCTCCAGCACCATAATTCAAAAGCATCAATTCTTCGGTGATCAGCCCTCTTTATGGTCCAGCTTTCACTTCCATACATCACTACTGGGAAAACCATAGCTTTTACTGTATGGACCTTTGTTGGCAAGGTGATGTCTCTACTCATACCAATAACAAACTTAGTTGGTCTCTAAGGTGCTACTGGAAGGAATTTTTAATTTAGATGTAAGTGAGTTTGGCTTAGCATTGGGTAGCCACCCTCTCTCCTGCAGCCCATGTGCTGGAGGAATAACGGATCTGCGATGTACATCAGTTAAATGCAACCCCCACAGACTTGCCATATCAAGGGGGTGCTATGGCCCTCAGCCCCCATGTGGACAGAAGCACCTCCCTATGGATCCCTTTAATTGGTTCCCCCACCACCAAGGAGAGGGAAGCAAAGGCTTTCCCTTTCACCAAAGACTAAGAGCTTACCCAATGCCGCATCCACCAAAGTTGTCATGATTGATACGAGGTAAGCGAAACCCTCAGTCAGGCCCAATTCATCCGATGGGGGGAAGAAATTCTCCCTGGCCTGAATATGGTGACCGTAAGAACCATAGCAACGTCCACCAAGATACAGCGTAATTACAGAGCAGAACATTATAAACATCATAAATGGTTTATGGGAATGGGGGAGGGAGATCTGAAGCTGACCGCGGTCTCGGATGAAGGCTGGGCCAGCTTTTGTTCCCGAGAAGACCTGAGTGAAGACTCCCCAGGAACCTGCCTCCAGTGGTCCAGTGGACTCCCCAGGAACCTGCCTCCAGGCCTGCTGGCCCACTCCAGTGGTCACGCCTCCAATCCCACCTGTGATTGGTCCAAATTGCAGGCGGGCATGTTTGAATCCTGCAGCTGGCTGGAGAAGTTGGAACCTCTCCTATTGGCCGCTGGACCTCGAGAACATGCTGTGGAACAGAAGATGGCAGCGGAGGCAGCTCTGGGCCAGAAACACAGTGTTACCAAGGAAGGGTCAGTGCATATAATGTCAGTTGCTGGGAATCACAGGTGAGGAGAGCACTGTTGCATTTAGCTTCTTCATCTCAACATGGCTCTTGTTATGTTCTCACATTGGTGGCCAACCTTATTTTCAGGTAGTGCCAGGACTGGAGCAGGCATCCCACAGCTCAGTGCCCAGATGCCTGGAGGTTGGAGCCAGTATCGGAGTGGCTCTTCCCACCCAGGCTGACCATTGGCTATTGCCAATAGGAAGGCCGATCAAGGCTTCTGGTTCAGGCAGCAGTAGTCTCTACTGATTTTGGCACCTGTCTGGTTGCCAGAGTGTGGGAAGCTGCCTTCTACTGAATCAGACTACTGGGCCATCAAATTGAGCATTGTCTGCACTTACTGGCAGTGTCTCTCCAGGGTTCCAGGCAGAGGTGTCTCCTTTTGTGGAGATGCCAGAATTTGCAGCTGGGACATTTGCAGGGAAGGCATGGTCTCTGCCAGTGCGCTGAGACCCTTCCTGGGAACTGAACAGGTCAGTGACCTTTGCCACAAGTGAGGAAATAGAGCTGTGGCCAGCATCTGTGGCTTCTTTGTGCCGCGCGCGCGCGCATGCACACACACACACACACACACACACACACACACACGAGATGATAATCCCTCTTAGCCTTGCATGGAACAAATATGAGGCTTCTGTTAAATGGAGTATAAAGATATTACCCTCTCCACTTTTCCCCTCAGCCTATAGGTATAAATAGCACAGTGACGCTTTGCGCTCCCCAGACTCCGTGAGTCTCATTCATGCAGTACATCTCCTTTCTAGGTCACAAAGCTTTGAAGATACTAAGTAAAGCAGCTGCCGCCACGAGACTCTGAAGGCATTTAAGAGTCTTCCCGCTTCTTAGCGGACTGGAGGACGGTGCACGTGCAGGACTGCTGCTAGGTACCTTAGAGCAGTTAGTCCTGAACGGAGCACATTTGAGGGTCATTGGGTTTGTGCCTCGGTTTGTGTGCAGAAGATCTGATCTCCAGCATCTGCAGGTAGGGCTGGGAGAAAGCCATGCCAAAAACCTTGGAGGGCCACTGCCAGGCAGCACCCACAGTGTGGGGCCAGATCAGGGTTTCCCAAACTTGGGAGATACCCATTTAATTCAGCATTCTGTTCTTACAGTGGGCAATGAATTATCAATGGGAAGCGCACAAGTTAAACCTGAGGTCAACAGCATTCTCCCCACTTGTGATTCCCAACAACTGGTATTAAATATATATATAATACTCTACCTCTGCAGTGGAGGTAGAATATACTCATCGTGGCTAGCAGTCGTTGATGACCTTATCCTCCATGAATTTGTCTAATTGCCTTTCAAAGTCAACAAGGTTGTTGGCCATCACTAGCCTCTTCTGGAGAGAATTCCATAGTTTGCTGAGCAAAGAAGGACTTTATTTCACTCGTCCTGAATCTTCCAACATTCAGCTTCATTGCATGTCCTCAAGTTCTAGTATTAGGAAAGACACCTCTACCACCACTTATTACTCACCTTTTCTCTAAACCAGTGTTTCCCAAACTTGGGTCTCCAGTTGTTTTTTGAGTACAACTCCCATCAGCACCTAGCTAGCAGGACCAGTGGTCAGGGAAGATGGGAGTTGTAGTCCAAAAACCCTGAGCTAAATGGACCCATGGCCTATAAGGCATCTTCCCACATTGCTATTGGGGTGCAACAACAAATGAATGCTTTGGGACACGAATCATCCGGGATCCCAGAGCAACTGCCACACACATACACAGGAAGATTTCCTAATGTGTGAAAGCCTCTCCATGAGTTCGCTGCTGGGGATTTGCAGACTTGGAGAGATGGGAGGGATCCCAAGGGGAATCCAGTCCAGGAATCATAGCAGAGGGCCACCCAACCTCTGTTTAAGAACCTGCAACCAAGGGAAGTCCACCACATTTCATCAGAGGTGGATTGAATGGTGCATGAGCTGTTCCGTTGCCCTGAATGCAGAGCCTCAAGGGTGCTGCAGGTGTGTTGTAGAATGGAAGGTGAGAGGCAGAGGCAGGCACTGAAATCTGAGACGCCAAGGTCCACCACTGCTTCCCAGGGTGAAAAGTAAAAAAAGGGACTGGGCCCTTCTAACGTTTTGCGTGGCTGCGGTTTGTCTTGAGCTGCGATGATGCCTTTTGCCTGCGTGTTTGGTGGCATGTGTATGTCTGTGGAAACTACTTGGCTTCTGTGTGGCTGGTATACAATCTACTAGTAGCTGCAATGGTTATGTTTTACCTCAACCATCATGGGTGCGTTCCTCCAAGAAACAGTTGTTGGGAATTGCACATGGCGACAGCACTGTTCCCCTTGCACCCTGTTTCAAGCTCCCCATAGGCATGTGGTGGAGCACAGTTGAGAAGAGGATGTTGGATCTAGCTGCACTTTTGGCCTGATCTAGAAGGACTCTTTTATGTTCTTACTTCATCTCTGGAATGTCACCCGCCCCTGGAAGGTTTTACTTACGAAGGGAATGTAGCCTGCGAGCTGGAAAAGGTTCCATCTTCCCTGGTGTAAGATCTTCTGGCTTTCCCACCCTCTGCAGATGTCTACTCAAGGTTCTTGATGTTGGTTGTGGTGGGAAAACAGGGATTCCTCTCCAGAACAGCCTGTGGTCCCTACTATATCCAGGAACAGAGCAGAAACAACATCCGGCCTGGAGGACAAAGCTGATGGTGCTGGTGCAGTTTGTTAAGGATATGGGTTTAATTTCCTGAAATGGGAATGTTGCTTATTTTGAATTGCTGTGTATTTTTAGCAAAGGGTTTTCCCTTCGACAGTAGCTCTTTCATGTGATTGGCTGTGAGTCACATGAGAGAGGCATTCCATTCTGTTGTGACTATTATTCCAGTAACTGTCGTTTTTAGCTGTGTTTGTCGTCTTCTCTCTCTCTCTCTCTCTCTCTCTCTCTGAGAGGGAGAATGGCTGCTGAGAGAGGTTTCTCTGGAAGCTGCTGAGGATGGTGTTTGTCAGTGTGCTCTGTCTGGGGTGAAGCAGACAGAGCAAGATCCCTAAATGTTAATAGGGAGAAACCTGTGCTCTCTATTTGGAACAAAATGAATAAGCATGAGATAGTAGATATGTTCTTCTCAGTTACATGTTTATGAAAGTAAAGTTATTTTGAATATAAAGAGTCTGGACATTGCAAATAATCTATACAAGCACCCGACAGTTTTCTCAAGAGGCAGTTGGCTTGATAGCAGTTGGATTCAGTGATGGCAAAAATTACAGGAGCATCTTTGAGCATCATTCGTTACTAAACTTCCTTCCCTCGAAGAGGAAGCTGCTCTGTACCAGGTCAGACCATTAGTCACTCTTGCTCAGTAATGCTCTCTGGGGTTTCAGGGAGGAGTTTTCCCCTAGCCCACCTGGAGACGTGAGAGATGAAGCCTGAATGTAAAGCAGTTGTTCATCCCCTGAGCTGGCGACCATTCCCTAGTTTGTGGCTCAGTTGCCTCACTCACCGTGCAAAAGAGAGCAGGGAAGGCTGCCGTTTCCCACTGGGTGAATTCTCTCAGTGCCTGCGGAGGACCGAGGTCATAGGGAAATCTACAGGGACGCGCTTCGGAGATGGTGGTGGCTGGCAGAGCAGTGACCCGGTGCTGGAGGAGCACAGCTGCTTCTCCTTCTTGTCTTGGCAGCAATCTCTCCAGACTGCCATTTGGGACCGAAGGAATCTTGAAAAAGTCCTGTTTAAGCTTGACATTCCCTGGGAAGGGTCACCATCACTGCAGCGTGGACCGAGGTTCCCACCTTTTGGACTCAGGAGCTAAAAATACCCTTTTGTACTTTTTAGTAAGCAGCTTTTTTGAGTTTCCGCTGACCGATCTTCCCTCAGAATACATGGGGGGAGGCAGGGCAGGATTGCAAGGGAAAGACTGGGCTCTAGTTTAAAATAGAAGCAAACAGCATCAAATTGGGCTAAGTCCCAGTGTAGTAATTGACTTGTGGAAGCTTAAGAAATCAATTTTGAACTCTCCTCTGTCTTTCTCTTTCTTTCTTATTGGTAGATTTAGGAGGAAAGTGGGACACTGAGGGCGGGTGGTTTAACAAGCATCAAAATCACAATTCTTGTTGCAGAAGCTCAAACCTCCATCCCACCTGGGTACTCCCTTGACCTGGAAAGAATATCAGTGCAAGCTGTTTGTGGACATGGAAATGATGAAAGGTGCTGTGTGTGTTTTTCGATTTCACAGGTGTACAGGAAAAGGGCAGGGTTTCAAGTCTGGGTGCAAAGTTCAGCTTTCGGAGAATGTGAGCTTTCATTTGATCTTTTAAAGCAAGCTTCTGACTTTCATGACTGCAGAAATATTTGAATTTACATGGACCAGAAGGATATCCTTGCTTCTTCTCATAATGTGTTATGTAGAATAAGAGGTTCAAGCACATTTGTATAATGTATAATGTATCCAAGTTGCAGGGGGTTTTTTTGAGCACACAAACACACATACATATGAACACACACAGGCCTGCCAATGTATGATATATGTTCAGCGTCAAGATGGCAAAGCCTAATATGGGAAGCTGGTTTATCTAGTAAAAAGAGTTTCAAGGATGGAAGATGCAGGGGCACAACAGCAGCCTTGTTACTAAGCCCCCTTTAATTTAGTAGCCTGCAAAAAATGTGCCAAGAGCAATCGAATTATTTGCTCGGAACAAGTAGTGCAACATGTTGTGGGAGGAAAGGTGAAGTTTTCTCTGGCCCTGCTTAAAATCCAAGTCAGAGAAGAACTTGAGGGTTGTAATGCTCACCTTGTGATATTGTTTGAAAAACGTTGAGCACTCCAAGCCACTGGGGTTTACGTAGCAAGCTGGGGAAAGTTTGGTGACCTGTCTAATCAAAACACAATATGAATTGCAGTAAAAATTACAGAGGACGGAGAATCAGACATGTGGCTGTTGCCTTCAACAGCGGTGGCTGAATGTTTTGGACAACGTAATTTGAGCCCAGAGATTGAACCACTTACGCAATGAAATATGACTTGGATTTATTTTCAAACTCCCATAAACTATAGCTATCCATTTTCCCCAGAGGGGTGGAAAGCCATTGATTGTATTATGCATGTTAGTTGAATTAGACACGTGCAAAGTTAAACTTGCTTATTGACTGCTTTTTGCATTTGAGTTTTAAAATGGCCCATGTAGGCAAGCAGAAGCTCGTTGTGTGTGTGTGTTTCTTTGGGAATCAGAGATTTCCACTACTATTCCTTGTCTCCTCTTAAAGTTGCATAAAAATTGCAAAAATGTTTATAGAATGTTTTGTAATTCGCTCAACACGAGGGTCTTCCACTGAAACAGATTTGTGTAGGACAAATAAAAAGAAAGGAGAGCATGCAATGCATAAACAAATTAGGGTATTCATTTTGACCCACATCACAGGTAGCTGTTGTGGTTCTCTCTACGTTGGATTGCTCTTGGCACTTGCGGTTCAAGTCCAACTCCCATCAACTGCAGCCAGTATGGCTGATGGTCGGAGACGATAGACAAGAATACCTGGAGATCCATAGGTTCCCAACCTCTGGGGTGAGAAATGCTCAGGAAACATATCTTCAGTTCTTCTGAGCTGGCAGAATAAGGTGGGGATGAAGGAAACATTGCAACTTTTTAAAGTTTTGAACAAAATTGGGTGAAATTTGCACCCTTTCTGCAAGCAGGCATCCTGTCAAATTTCAGTTGAACAGCTGCAGTGGTTTTCTCAAAGGGGGCAGCCAGTTTGCGGGTGGGTAAAATAAATAAATAAATCACTTAATCTTTCTTGTTTTATGGGCAATTGCTCTGAAAACTGCAGGAATGAGAGCCATACACCTAGGTAAGAAACCTGAGAAATGGCAGACAAACCGGTTTAGGGACTTTGGACAGGCACCTCTTTAAAGTTTGGCTTTTCAGGGGAGTGGGCAAACACTAAACTGAATTTGTTTTCCATGTAAAATTGTTACCTCTGATTACAAGCCTGATCTTTCGGTCGCAAGGGAGCTCTCATTCAATTTTCTTTCCACTCTAGTGTTTGCTGTCTGTTTGTCCGTCTCCCTACCTTGGCATTATTCCATTTATGGTAAGTTTAGCAACATTACTTTTAGAAGATGTTTGTCTCCAGCGTCTTGCAGTTGTTTCAACTACCGGAGTGCCACAGAGTCCTTCAGGGGTCTTCGTTTTGACTCGTGTCACCTCACACACATCTCACATCACCTCTGACAAGCCCAAAGCACTTCTGAGACACTCTGGTTCAGATTGGGGCTTGTGCAAATCTGATACATGTCATTACTTTCTCTGCTGCCTTAATTAGGAAACTGAGCATTGGGGTGGGGGGGACGGGACGAGCCAACGTGGTGTAGTGGTTAAGAGCGGTGGTCTCGTAATCTGGTGAACCGGGTTCGCTTCCCCACTCCTCCACATGCAGCTGCTGGGTGACCTTGGGCTAGTCACACTTCTCTGAAGTCTCTCAGCCCCACTCACCTCACAGTGTTTGTTGTGGGGGAGGAAGGGAAAGGAGATTGTTAGCCGCTTTGAGACTCCTTAGGGTGGTGATAAAGCGGGATATCAAATCCAAACTACTCCTCCTCCTATTCTTTGTAAATTGGGTAGTATTTTTTTCTAACTTTGCTTGGATAAGACAGTTTAAAGTGCCGACAACTTTGTAAATGATCCAAACCTGATTTGGTTCCATGGTGCTGCAACAGCAATGCTGTAAGGCAGGCATAGGCAAATTCGGCCCTCCAGATGTTTTGGGGCTACAACTCCCATGATCCCTAGCTAACAGGACCAGTGGTTTGGGATGATGGGAATTGTAGTCCCAAAACATCTGGAGGGCCGAGTTTGCCTATGCCTGCTGTAAGGCTAAGTCTGCAGCTGTTGAGACTTCCAGCACCATACGCGGTGGATTATCTTTTAAGTGTCTGGGATGTGCATGGGTGCATAAGAGGGTGCTGTTTTAAGTAAACAGTACAGTCATGCACTTGAGCACAAAAAAATATTTTTACTGTGTCAGAATGTGGGTCATGAACCCACGAGGGAGTGTGTTCTGTGCGTGTGCAGAGAAAACCATGTTTGCACTTACGTGACATCAGCAGGCTGAGAGGAGCTGAAACTATCAAGCTTTGGGTTGTGCAGGGGGAGGTAGTCTGCATCCCCGACTTTCGCTGTGGGAAAAGCCTCACATTTGACCACACAATTAGTCCTTTCTAAGAAGAACATTAAAAAACCTTCCTTGATTTCCAGAAGTCTCTGGCAAAGCATGTTGATTCTATTTGTGGTTTTATGCTGCCTTTAAATGTTGAGTTTTTTTGTTTTGTTTTGCTTTGCTTTGCTTCTTTTTATGGCTGTGTTCTCCACTCACACCGTGCTTTTTAGCTGCTAGAGTAGTAACTTGGGGCAAAGTACAGTCATATCTCGGGTTACAGACGCTTCAGGTTGTGTTTTTTTGGGTTACGGACCTGCTGAAACCCGGAAGTACTGGAATGGGTTACTTTCGGGATTTGGCGATCGTGCATGCACAGAAGTGCTAAATTGCTCTTTGCACATGCGCAGAAACGCCAAATCGCAACCTGTGCTTGCGCAGACGCGCCGCTGCGGGTTGCGAACACTGCGAGTTGCAAACGTGCATCCCGCATGGATCACGTTCGCAACCCGAATGTCCACTGTACCCCTAAGAGTGGGGTAGGAGAGCTGCTGTATTTTAGTTATCTGGCTGAGAAATGTAAACAAACATGCATCCTATCGAATCTTCACTATGAGTGCCTGTTTAAGGTACTGGAAGGAAGTGTAAGATAAGTTCCAGTTTCATATAACCATTCACTCTTAGGTGGAATGGCTGCCTTACAACCTTGTCCTTTTCATTCTCTTTTGCATTAGCAGAATGAAACAAAAATCTCCAACAAATGAATGTGCCCTCACCAATTGAAATTCCACTCACAGCGACTCATAAACTAAGAGTTTAGTTTATTTGCCTACTGATGTAATGTTCACAGCGAGATACTAGTTTCTATCTAAGAAACCAAAGACCTTTTCTTTGTTGGGGGAGGCACTATATGTGTCTCAGTTTAAGGGCTCGTGAAGTGTCTGCGAATTGTGTCATCTCCCCACACCACCACACATTGACTTCTGATGATGTGTAACTGCCTGAAGAAGTGGGAACAGATAAGTGGTCTCCAGTGACTCAGTCACATGATGACAACAGCCGTGCACTTTCATCTTATCAAGGAGAACAGCCGGGACCATGTGGCTTATGTCTTGCGTCAGTTTCCTTCAGAAACTTGTGGTCCAGTGTGGGTTGGATCCAGATCAGGTCTAGACTGAATCCTGTGTGCGTGTGTTTGAGGGATGTTTCTACCATGGACCCCACAGGACATTCACTTGCCTTCTTTGCCCCACTTTCCAGGGGTTGTGTCCACATATCCATATCAGAATGTGGATTTGACTTGACCGCCTTGTTGTAGCAGTGTAGGGATCCAAATAATGTAGCCCGTACACTGTCCAGTTGGGGGAGGGCATGTCAGCGGTGGACAGGGTCATAGGTAAGAGGCCAGTGTAGCCTGAGGCAAAAGTAGGGTAACATTTGTGATTCTTACCCCCATTCCGCTAAAAATAAAAACATTTCCTGCATTTTATATGCATTAGGATATTATTTTATGTGGATTATTATGCACATTAGTACATTTATAATAATATACACACCCCACAGGGACCTGTGGATTAAACCACAGAGCCTAGGACTTGCTGATCAGAAGGTCGGCGGTTCGAATCCCCGCAACGGGGTCAGCTCCCATTGCTCGGTCCCTTCTCCTGCCAACCTAGCAGTTCGAAAGCACGTCAAAGTGCAAGTAGATAAATAGGTACCGCTCCAGCGGGAAGGTAAAGGCGTTTCCGTGCGCTGCTCTGGTTTGCCAGAAGCGGCTTAGTCATGCTGGCCACATGACCTGGAAGCTGTACGCCGGCTCCCTCGGCCAATAAAGCGAGCTGAGTGCCGCAACCCCAGAGTCGGCCACGACTGGACCTAATGGTCAGGGGTCCCTTTACCTTATATACCCCACACCCCAGGTTTCCTAAAGTATCCAACATAAATAAATTGCATACAATGTACAAGAATGCATATGGCTATATAAAAGTTTGTACGCATTAAATTGTTGCACAAATATAGTTTAGCATGGGACTTGACTCTTTAATCTGTTGCATGTACATGCACACAAACATATAGTAATTTTTTTGCATATAATTACATTTTTTCAGCAAACCCTGCCCCCCCCCCCAAAAAAAACAATGTGTGAGCGGCTGGGACGTGCAAATGGGGGATGGGTACAAGAAGTGACCCAAGGCAGTGCAAGTTCAACCAGGTCTGAACCACCAAATTTCATGTAAAAATCAATTTCGTAAATCCTTGTTCATCTCTGTCCCCAGCCTCCGTCCAACCAAGTACTATAGCAAAAGGATTCCTGCCCATGATCTATGCAGTCCTAGTCAAATCGATCTGAATGATTTCATTGTAGATCTGTTGCATTCTTAAAGCATTTCTGCAGCTGGAGGGCAGCACAACAGCGATGAGTTATGCTAGCAGGTACCAGTGATTGCAAATCTTATGTACAGGCAGATAGCACAGCCCAGGAATTAAGCCGTCAGGCTAGAACAGCGCCCGAGGAAAAGAGGTGTGCAGGTTCTTTTTCTTCTTTCATGGAATCCAAGGTAGGGTACCTGTGGTTCCCAGGCAGTCACCCATCCAGATATTGACCATACCCAGACCTACTTAGCTTCAAAAAGTTGGTGGTCTCATGTTCCACCAGACCCTGAAATTGCACAAGTGACTTGCATCTGCAAACACTCACTTTGTAATGAGAAATATCTGGTGGCCTCTACAGTATGTGAGCTTTTGTACAATAGCTGCCTCCGATGCATTTCTTATGGGAAACTGAGAAACCTATAAGTCATCAGAGAGAAACAGCACTAGAGCAAATTAAGGAATCATTGCCATTAAAATGTGTTATTTTCAGTCAGGAAATCATTTGGGAAAGTAGCCACTATATGAGGCTGGATTATCCTTGAGGTGGGGTGATCTATGATTTTGATAGATTTTTAGCTTAACTGTGATCATAGCCCAGGCAATTAAGCACCCCGTGGATCAAAATATTGCCAGAATGAAACCTTCCCAGAACTTACAGTGCTACCCATCCCAGCTAGTTCCTCAATCAAAAGGGACTATCTTTTTGACTAGGCCAGGATAAACACTGGGACTGTATTTTTATTCCATCCACCAACCAGGAAGAGTATATTAAAACACACACATACACCAGATAACCAGTGCAGGCTGATTTTGCTGACTGCCTCTTTTCCCTCCTGTTCACAATGACTGCAGTCTTCTTTAAATAACAATAATAATAACCACTGTAATAAAATACAAAGACTAAAGAAAATAGGGCTGGGGGAAGAGGGTGCACTTAAGCTATAAAGCTCTGTTGCTGGCCAGTTTCAAGGGTTCCCACGTTGCTGTAACAGCCAGGAATTTCTAGGCAAACGACCAAGTTGTGAGACGGTGCCGTTGTTGGTCCCCGACTTCGGCTCGGCTGCTGAAATGTTTGCATCTGTAATCCTGCACCCAGAGGGAAGGCTTGGTGAGCCTTGCCATGGATGCTAGTGGCACGGCACAAGGCACTCTAGACTTGCTACTGCATATGGTTCTGTAAACATTATATAAATGAATATTTACTTATCTGAAGCATTTTTGGAAGAAGAGGAAAAAGGTTCCCAGGATGGCTTGTGGAGATTGGGTAGTTAAAAAAACACCACAGTTCTTGCCAGCATTACTGGAGAAGATGTATACTCCCAGCTTTGGCTCTGATGTCTCTGTGTTTGGTGAGTCTATGACATGGGTAGGCAAACTAAGGCCCAGGGGCCAGATCCGGCCCAATCGCCTTCTAAATCCGGCCCACAGGCAGTCCGGGAATCAGCATGTTCTTACATGAGTAGAATGTGTCCTTCTATTTAAAATGCATCTCTGGGTTATTTGTGGGGCCTGCCTGGTGTTTTTACACGAGTAGAATATGTGCTTTTATTTAAAATGCATCTCTGGGTTATTTGTGGGGCATAGGAATTCATTCATCCCCCCCCCCCCATATAGTCCGACCCCCCACAAGGTCTGAGGGACAGTGGACCAGCCCCCTGCTGAAAAGGTTTGCTGCTCTATGATAATGTATGTCTGGGCCCTGCGCATAGAGGGCAGTCCTCTTTGGCTACTGCCTCCCAGAATGAAAACCAACAAAGTGAAAAAATAATAATCAGTTGTCTATGCTGGCTACATGACCCGGAAGCTGTACGCCGGCTCCCTCGGCCAATAAAGTGAGATAAGCCCCACAACCCCATAGTCGTCCGCGACTGGACCTAATGTTCAGGGGTCCCTTTACCTTTACTATATTATTTAGCTTACAGAAAACAAACAAACAAACAAACAAACAAACAAACAAACAAACATATTGTAATGGTGGCCCAGCTGTGAATTTCTTTTAACATCTTTTGATCTGCTATGATGTTTCCCCTTTTCTGGAGTTCTTTAAGGGAATGTAAGAATGTTCTTTAAGGGAATGTAAGAAGCTGGCTTGTCCTGAGTCAGACTGTTAGGCCTTCAGTTAGTGGATTGGGACTCACAAGCGACTAGCAACACGACACCAGGTAGCTCTCAGCAAAGCTGGTGCCCCCATGTTTGATTCCAGACCAAATAAGTACAAATATGTGTCTGGACTATGACATGCTCTTCTGATCAGATGTTCGTTTTATCAGTTTCCTTGAGTGCTGCAATACGGCAAGAAAAAGGCACAAGCCATTTAAAAAATATATTTCTGACCAAACGCAAGCTCGTGCCTTTCTCCTGCCACATCGCAGGACCAGTTTTCATTTAGCAGCAATCCTGAGGTGACACGATGCATATTGCTCTGTGAAATGCCATTTTAGGATTAATTACATGCATTGTGTTAGGCAGTGTTAAGTATGACTCAGAAGTGAAATTGTGGGTCTCACTGGTCTTCACTGGATAGCAGTAGCTCTCCAGGGTGTCAGGTAGGGGATAAAGATGGAGACACATGGGATTGAACCTGTGAACTTCTGCATGCAAAACTAATAATAATAATAAATAATAATAATAAATTATACCCCACCCATCTGGCTGAGTTTCCCCAGCCACTCTGGCCAGCTTCCAACAAAAGATTAAAAATACATTAAAACACCAGTCATTTAAAACCTCCCTAAACAGGGCTGCCTTCATGGTTTTGTATGTGTTTTATTCATCATAGGTTAGTAATTATTTACTGTAATTGTTAAGAGTGAACTTCTGCCTACCGTTAATTATTATTTGCTGATGTTTTGAGAGTTAGTTTTATTGTGCCCTATTACATTCTAATAGATTGTTGGATATTACTTTATTTGATATGTCGTTCCTTTTTAAAGTTACACTTTATTTTGACTTTTTGTATTGGATCAGATTGTTAGAACGTGTGTGTTCTTTGTTGTATACTTTATTGCTATAAACCACCTCCTGTAGAGTAATATAGAAAGGCTGTATATAAATCAAAAGTGAAATGAAATGAAAGCAGATGCTCTACCGCTGACCTACCATCCTTTGTGACGTTGCAAAGAGGAGAGGCGATTCCTTGTTCCGAACTGCTTCCACTGGCAGGGTAATGGGTTGGGGTCTGTTGGGCCACTCAGAAAGCCTTGGTAGGCCAGGTGAAACCCTTGAGCCATCTCCAAAGACAGAGGTCTTTGGAGAAGGGCTTTGGAATGCAGTTAACAAACACACAATAAAAAGCACAGTTGAAATTTGTGTAACATGAATAATGCATATGCCTTTCCCCTCTGCTGTGCTGAAGATGGGATTCTTAAAATGGAATATGGGGTTTGTTTGCCTTTATTGCTGTTGTCTCAGCTTCTTTAGCAGCCCGACTCCATGAGAAAGTATTACTACATATAATTTGCACAGCTTGTGACTTGAGAGAGCCTCTGGCTTGCGATGGTTTGCTGACAGTCGGGTCACGCCTGTGGCTGGACAGTTGATGAAACTGGGAGAGCTTTTTATAGGGGAGAGATATGAGATTCCAGGAGATAGGTTTTTCTCTTTCCAGCGATAGCAGAGATGTGGAAGGTAGGGTGTTAATGATTATTTTCCTGGAATAAATGCATATTATGGTACCCGATGGCAGGGGGACAACTTTCTCCTTTCCAGTGTTCTGAATGAGCATGTACCATACAGTTTTACAATCGTCTTTGTGTTCCTTAGTGCCCTAAGATGCTTCGTTAGTTTATCCATAGGAGCTATGTTCCATAGTCTGTCACACCATGCCTCTAGAGTTAAGTTAGTAGCTGTTTTCCAATGCTGTGTTAACATATTTCTGGCTGCAGAAATGAAAAAGATTAGTGTGTCTTTAAACAGTAAATTCTTATGGTCATCTGTAAACAGATAAATACAGTGGTACCTCAGGTTACAGACGCTTAAGGTTACAGACTCCGCAAACCCAGAAATAGTACCTCGGGTTAAGAACTTTGCTTCAGGATAAGAACAGAAATTGTGCGGCGGCAGCGGGAGGCCCCATTAGCTAAAGTGGTGCTTTGGTTAAGAACAGATTCAGGTTAAGAAACTGAATTAACCTCCAGAATGAATTAAGTACTTAACCCGAGGTACCATTGTAAAGCGCCCCCTGTATCATGCGTACATGCATAATTCTGCTTTTTCACATTTCAAACCCTGCCCAAGGCGGCTAACAACATGAAAACATCTTGAAAGACCTACATTAGCTCCCAGTACATTTCCGAGCACAATTCAAAGTGTTAGTGCTGGCCTTTAAAGCCCTAAACGGCCTTAAAAGCCCAGTATACCTGAAGGAGCGTCTCCACCCCCATCATTCAGCCTGGACATTGAGGTCCAGCTCCGAGGGCCTTCTGGTGGTTCCCTCCTTGCAACAAGTGGGCCTTCTCGGTAGTGGCACCCGCTCTGTGGAATGCCCTCCAATTATATGTCAAAGAAATAAACAACTGTCAGATGTTTAGAAGACACCTGAAGGCAGCCCTATTTAGGGGAGTTTTTAATGACTCATGTTTTAATGTATTTTTAATCTTTGGTTGGAAGTTGCCCAGAGTGGCTGGGGAAACCCAGTCAGATGGGCGGGGTATAAATATGTTGTTGTTGTTGTTGTTACTGTTGTGACTGGTAGCCACCGATAGCCTGAACTCTCAAAACATCAGCAAATAATAATTAGGCAGACATATCAAATAAAGTAATATCCAACAATCTATTAGAATGTAATAGGGCACAATAAAATTAACTCTCAAAACATCAGCAAATAATAATTAACGGTAGGCAGAAGTTCACTCTTAACAATTACAGTAAATAATTACTAACCTATGATGAATAAAGTATCACAACACATACAAAACAATGAAGGCCGCCCTGTTTAGGGAGGTTTTAAATGACTGGTGTTTTAATGTATTTTTAATCTTTTGTTGGAAGCTGCCCAGAGTGGCTGGGGAAACCCAGCCAGATGGGTGGGGTATAATTTATTACTATTATTATTATTATTATTATTATTATTATTATTATTATTAGTTTTGCATGCAGAGGTTCCCAGGTTCAATCCCACGTGTCTCCATCTTTGTCCCCTACCTGACACCCTGGAGAGCTACTTCTGTCCAGTGAAGACCAGTGAGACCCACATTTGACTCCCAAGCTGCAACTTGGGACCCACAATTTCACTTCTGAGTCATACTTAACACTGCCTAACACAATTTTAATGACTGATGTTTTAATGTATTTTTGATCGCTTGTTGGAAGCCGCCCAGAGTGGTGGTGGAAACCCAGCCTGGTGGGCAGGGTATAAGTAATAAATTATTATTATTATTATTATTATTATTTACAATACACAACTGCAACATGACAAAAGCAGTCATAAACAATAAAACGTCAAAAAATACACAACCTAGCTGAACAATTTCAACATGAAGAGCATCCCCCCCAAAAAAAAATATTTTACCAGTGTTGAACTCCTATTTCCACTCTCCCATTTCCTCCCCTTACATATCTATATTAGGATTGGATACATCATACAAGACACTTGTGTGTAATGTTGTACATCTGCTGGATATTCCCAGAGCTGGACCCTGTATGACCTTGAGCACAGTCTTTACCTCATTTATCAAGCTGTAGAGCTATCTCTCGAGGTGTGGCAGAGTTTATTAAATAAATGTTTGAAAGCACTTTCATGTCTTGGGATGAAAGAGTTGTGTTAAAATGTACTCAGTGTTGTCATTATTGATTTATGCTGTTTCTTACCTTCCTTTTTAAAAAGCCTCCAGATAAACAGCATAGAAACAAGACATTCAGCCCTTGTTCCTAGTATGTGACCTCTCCCTTTCTCCTCCCCATCTTCTCTAGGAAGAGAGCAGCCACCAAATTTCATTGCAAGGAAAAATTGAGGACAGTTGCACAGGCAGTTGGAAAGTAAAATGAATTTTGCTACGGCTAGTGAAATTTCCCAGGATATTTTTTTATACCCCCCCCCCCCAACATATCCCTACTACATAAACCTGCCAAACAAACAAGGCAAAGTTGAGTGTGGATTTCATGCTCTTTATTCAGCTCATAGTAGCAATGAATGAAACTTTCCCAAAAACGTCTAGCTATATATACATTATTTACACAATGGGCCCCACGTGATTGGCTAATTCCGGACTGCTCCAGTAGGCCAATCAGGTTGCGGATTCATCTCCAGAAGCCTGATTTGCTGCTCCTGCAGGCCAGTCAGGTTGCTGATTCACTTCATCCAGGATCCTGATTGGCTGCTCCTGCAGGCCAATCAGGTTGCTGATTCACTTCCACCTGGAGCTAGATTGCTGCATTTTGAATCCTAGTGATCTGGGATTCAGCTCAGTAAATAACAAAATTTGTATAACTGTGGACTTATATTCAGAAAGACAGCTGAGGAATGTTGACACAGTGAGTCAGGACTGTGGCCCCGTGGGATTGAAATTCAGATCCAGTGCGTCCTGTCTTGATCTTGATCTTGAATTTCTAGCCAACATGGTACCGACAAGATGGCATTGGTCTACACTTCCTGCCATCCCTGGTCATTATTGGCCATGCTGGTTGGGGCTGATGAAAGCTGGAGTCAAGCAATATCTTGAGTGCACCATGTTGGCTGCTGCTCTTCTAGCAAGACAAGGGGGAAATGAAGAAATGTGAAGATTTCGCAGACACTCTTGTGGTTGCATATTTGCACCCTAGTTGGTTTGCTGCTAAATCTTATTGGATATTCTGGAGAAATGGAAACCCAAGTGAGGCCATTGGTCCATCTAGCTCAGTATTGTTGAAATTAAATAGTCACTGTTCTCCGGGGTTTCAGACAAGAGCTGGAGATACTGGGGAATTGGGACCTTTTGTATGCAAAGTAGATGGCGTTGCCACTAAGCTACAGTGGAGATGGTTAAGGAGATGTGTTAGGAAGAGACCAAGAGCCAATTGTTTTGAGTTGGGCCTGTCTATCCCTGCTTGAAAAAGGTGACTGTGACATGTGAACAACAGGATTATAAGGTAAAGGACCCCTGGATGGTTAAGTCAAGACAAAGGCAACTATGGGATTGCAGCATTCATCTTGCTTTCAGGCCAAGGGAGCCAGCATTTGTGCACAGACAGCTTTCCAGGTCATGTTGCCAGCATGACTAAACCACTTCTGGCGCAACAGAACACCGCAAAGGAAACCAGAGCGCATGGAAATGCTGTTTACCTTCCCTCCGCAGCGGTACCTATTTATCTACTTGCACTGGCGTGCTTTTGAACTGCTAGGATGGCAGGAGCAGGGACCGAGCAACGGGAATTCACTGCCGCCGTGGGGATTTGAACCACCAACTTTCTGATCGGCAAGCCCAAGAGGCTCGGTAGTTTAGACCACAGCACCACCCATGTCCTATTCAGGATTATAGCATCCTATGTGGAGGGTTCCTCAGCAACTATTCGCTGCTACGGAAAAATACTCAGTCATATATGGCTGTATCAGCAGTCTTAAGCCTCACAGCCAAAACTTCAGTGAGAAGTAGACCCAAGAGAGGCTGCAATGTGTTTTTGTGGACTACTCACCAGCGCCAGATTAAACCCTGTGGAGGCTTCTAGGCAGTCGAAATCTTGGGGACTCATGAATTATCTATTAGTACTTTTATTTTATTTTAGCAGCCAACCATTTTATTAAGCCAATTTTATTATGCAATATTATTTTGATCCATTATCTCAGGGCCCTTTGTTAATCTGCCACTGCTACTTGCCATTCCTCATGTGTACAGTGTTCTGATCCCCAGTTCCTTCTGTCTTGGGGTATCCTTGGGAAAATATGAATTCCCTGACCATTGCACTGCTGTTTTTCAGATGGTGATCTCTCTCTCCTTCTCTATTTCTCTCTCTCTCTTTCTGTCCAATTTTAATTGAGGGGAAACCTGGTTTGGAATGCCTTTCTAGGTGCTGTACAGTCGATCCTTTGTGTCAAGATAAATGGGCTGTATTGAAATCTCTGCTGCTTAGGGAATATGCCCAGAGTCAGTGACCAAGTGCGTAAAAGGCCCTGGCCTTCGATTTAAAGTGTAGCTGCCCAATCAAGCAGGACGCTGTACAAATTTGAAGTTCAGGTTTAGGTGAATCTTACAAATGCAAGTTGGTATTTCCTTTATTCTGCCCCCTTCGCCAGAATTTTCATTCTTGAAACTTTTCCAAGATGACCCAAAGCATTTTTGGTGTGTGTGCGTGTGTGTGTGTGTGCGTGTGTGTGTGTGTGTTTAGTGAGTGGAAATTTCCCAGTAACGATGCGCACTCAGATTCTCACAGTTTGATGGGAAGACAGCAGGAACCCAAATACAAGCAATGCAAATATTTTAAAAATGGAAGTTTTAATAAATTAAAAATAAATAGTTATGTTTGTCATTGGGCTCTCAGCTTTTTTTGTGTGTACAGTGGTACCTCGGGTTAAGTACTTGATTCGTTCCAGAGGTCCGTTCTTAACCTGAAACTGTTCTTAACCTGAAGCACCACTTTAGCTAATGGGGCCTCCCACTGCTGCCATGCTGCCGGAGCACGATTTCTTTGCTTATCCTGAAGCAAAGTTCTTAACCTGAAGCATTATTTCTGGGTTAGCGGAGTCTGTAACCTGAAGTGTGTGTAACCTGAAGCGTGTGTAACCTGAGGTACCACTGTATTAGGCAGATTCTGGACACTGCGAGGAGATCGATTATTTAGGTCTGCATCAGGCAATCAGTCCTCCACTCCAGAACTGGACCACCCTCCACAGCCAATAGGAGCTGATTCACATTGCAGTGCAAAATGTCTGTTCTGTGTGATGTTGGCGAAATCTGGACTATATGGGGCTACTTTGCCTCCCAGAACAGATTGCGCTCAGTAGTTGGGTGGAGATGCAGATGTTGTTTGATGCCCACATGGGACACAAACCAGAAGCCTTGAGGTTTGGGCAGCGAGGCAACAAAATTATAGCCCTTGCTAAATTCCTGCAAATCTGTGGGCAGAAAAGTGCCGGAACTGATTAAACTATACGTTGAAAATCCTAGCATATGTAACTGCTGCGTGTTGTTCAGCCACAGCCAAGCCTGCCTAATGCGTTGCAATTTCTTTATTTTAGTTTTAATGCACGAAGGTAACCCCAGATCCTGTATGAAATGTGGCATTGGTTTGCATTACCAATATGGGAAATTTTGTATTGGTGTGTACATTAAGCGGATCTGATGTTATGACGGTTTGGGCTAATTGTCGAACTGAGTGAACTAGGCATAGGCCAGATGTGGTGGTGGAAGCCGGTTTTGCAAGTACAGTTGTGAGGGTTCAGTTTATTGAGCAGAAATGTAAGTGGGCAAGGGAAGCTGAACCTTCCTTGCACCTCCTGTTTTACTTCATGCAGTCCCCCCAAACCTGGTTCTTTTCCTCCAGCGAAGTTTACTTCTGGGTATAGGCCAGGGGTCGGCAAGGCCTACCGGGCATGGGCCGGATCACTCCTGCAGACATCCTCCGTGGGCTGGGCCAACGCAACGCGATGCCGCAAATTGCTTCTGTGCATGCCCGTGGTGCTAGAAATTGCTTCTGTGCATGCCCAGACACCAGAAATCGCGCCTGCGCAGAAGCAATTTCCGGAATCTGGGCATGCGCAGAAGTGATTTCTGGAGCCACAGAGTCCCTGCACTGGTGGCTCGGTTCGGGGGCGGCTCATGGGCCAGTTAAGCGACCCTCATGGGCTGCTTCTGGCCCATGGGCCTTAGGTTGCTGACCTCTGGTATACAGTGGTACCTCAGGTTAAGTACTTAATTCATTCTGGAGGTCCGTTCTTAATCTGAAACTGTTCTTAACCTGAAGCACCATTTTAGCTAATGGGGCCTCCTGCTGTTGCTGCACTGCCGGAGCCTGATTTCTGTTCTCATCATGAAGCAAATTTCTTAACCTGAAGCACTATTTCTGGGTTAGCAGAGTATGTAAACTGAAGCGTATGTAACCTGAAGCATATGTAACCCAAGGTACCACTGTAGTCCATTTAAGGAAGCCCCCCACCTTGCCCCTCTGGCAGTGGTGTAGTGTGGGGGGTGCAGGGGGGCCGGCTGAACCGGGCGCAATACCTGGGGGTTAGGGTTAGGGTGTGCAAATCCACGGGTTAGGGGGCGCAAATCCACGGGTTAGGCGGCGCAAATTACTTGCCTTGCCCCGGGTGCTGACAACCCACGCTACGCCACTGCCCTCTGGTGTGAGAAGCATGGGGTCTTGCTCAGCTGACATGGGAAGGCTTTTCGTTCTAGACATCATGATGTATCAGTACATCACGATATTTAGCCGGTGATAGATCATGATGTTGAAAACCAGATATCTCCCAGCCTTGATGGTTCTCAAGAGTCTCTTGTTGCAACCTTCCTTGGGACCGTAGTGGGTAAAATTGTAGTGGGTGGGTAAAATTGCACCAATAGGAACACAAGAAAAAGCCTGTTGGGATGGGAAAATTCAAGGGAGCTTGTCTGTAAGCTTCTCTGAGGAGCTTGGAGGAAGCATGGAGTGTAAGTGTAATAAATTAAGTTAAATAATAAGCAGCCTGGCTCCAGCTCCTCAACTTGGCTTTGCCCCCACGAGGTCAAAATAGCAATACATTAGGCAGAGATTAAAATCCCCTCTTCCTTTCTCAAGGTATCGGTTTCTAGGAATTGGGACATAAAACACAGGCTCAGTACGTTAGTGACGACATGAACTGGCCAACATCAACAAAAGCATCCCAACTGTTGCAGCGGGATTTGTTTTGCAGTGCCGGGTTTAACCGTTGTGTGAAATGCAAGATAGGCCCCTCTGTCAAATTTATAATATGGTGCAAATTCTTTTCAGCTCACGGAATGGCGACCGTTTGTTTTTCTTGGGATATAGAGTGAGTGGCCGTATTTCCAAGGGGAAGAAAATTTGGAGAGCTGGTGGCCGGAGACCACGGCTTATCGAATGTCCTGCCACACCACAGATTTAAAGCTTTAACAGTCGTGGCTTTCCCCCCAAATAATCATGGGGACTGTAGTTTGCTAAGGGTGCTGAGAACTGTAGCTCTGTGAGGGGTTTCCAAGCAACTCTCAGCACCCTTAAACTACACTTCCCATGATTCTTTGCGGGGGGAACCACAGCTGTTTAAAGTGATAGAAAGGTGCTTTAAAGTTATGGTGTGGTAATTGTTTAATGTTTCCTCTCTTTCCTTAGTTGTGAGAAGTTTAGGGCAGTTTTTATTTTTTATTTTTTAAGTCTTTTTTTGGACAAAAAAAATAGCACACTCTTGAGTGTTATTGCACCTCTATTAAAAACAACAACATTTATTATGGATTTGGGTTTGGCCATTGGTATGGATGAGAGTCTGCTGACAGGTAGATGTAAGGAAATGATTTGCATACAGTCAATTAGCTTTGGGGCAGGGATCTATTTTAAATGGGTTCTTTATTGCCCAGATATGCAGTACCATAAAAGATTTCAGGGAGAAGGTGAAATTTGGGTGGCTGGAATGAAAAAAGCAGGTTGCATACTTGAGCAAATTATTATTATTATTATTATTAATTTGTATTCCGCCCTCTCCGGCCAAAGCCGGGCTCAAAGCAGCTAACAACAAGTAAAATAGCACAGTGTACATAAAATCACACAGTCAATTAATTCAAATACATTCTAAAATCAATTCAGAATCAAATTGATGGCAACCATTGGGTTAGAGTTCTATGAGGATTACAGAAGGAGAGAGGAGGTCAGACTGTGCCTTGGCCAAAGGCCTGGCGGAACAGCTCCATCTTGCAGGCCCTGTGGAAAGATGTCAAGTCCTGCAGGGCCCTAGTCTCTTGTGACAGAGTGTTCCACCAGATTGGGGCCATGGCCAAAAAAGCCCTGGCTCTAGTTGAGGCCAGCCTAAGTTCCCTGTGGCCCGGGATCTCAAAAATGTTTTTATTTGAAGACCGTAAGGTCCTCCATGGGGCATACCTGGAGAGGCGGTCCCGTAGGTACGAGGGTCCTAGGCCATATAGGGCTTTAAAGGTTAAAACCAGCACCTTAAACCTGATTCTGTACTCCACCAGGAGCCAGCACAGCTGGTATAGCACTGGACGAATGTGATCCCGCGGTGAAGACCCCGTAAGGAGTCTTGCCGCGGCATTCTGCACCCTCTGGAGTTTCGGGTCAGTCTCAAGGGCAGCCCCATTGTAGAGTGAGTTACAGTAATCCAGTCTGGAGGTGACTGTTGCGTGGATCACAGTGGCTAGGTCAGGGCGAGAGAGGTAAGGAGCCAACTGCTCAGCTTGGCTATGTGTCTTTCCCCATCCTTGTAGGTGACCATTGTCAAGGAGGAAATCATAGCTTTATCGGTAAGCAGGAACATCTCCAGTCCTTAAATTTGGCTCAGGTTCTGCCGACGTGGGACCGATCAGAACATTCTGTAGTTGCAGCTGGGATTCTTCCAGTTGTGACACACTGAAAATAAGGGAGAGGTTATGCAGCCCGGCTCCTTGGGAGTTCCTCCTGTTTGAAGTTGCTGCCACGCGTTTGCTAAGTAATGAGTAAAACTGAGAAAAATCCCTCCTTAGCAGGAAATATGGTGTGTAAAACCGGATGGAAGCAGCTGACTGTACATTTCCAGATGTTGCAATGCTTGATCTTAAGAAAGGTATGCAATTTCTGCAAGGGGAGTTTTAATATTAGTTTTGGGTGCTATAGTGCAAGGGCCTGACTCAATTATTTTCCGTGTGTGTGTGTATTTAATTGGAAACAGTTTTTTACTGTGATGTTGTTATCGTTACTTTGAAAAGCAGGACACTCAATATGCATGTTAAAATTCCACCATTTGTGTATTGTGCTGTATCGCATTAATTTAATAGCCGTTTTATATCCTTGGAGGAGTGTCTCAAGGAAAAGGCAGGAATGCAGGAACATATGCACACATCAACTATGTATATATTAGAAATCTGGTTCATCTTCCAAGCACAGGAAGAAGCTTTTAAAAGGAGAATTGGGTTTGGAACACACAGCTGGAAGTACAATTTAATTTTGAAATTTGAAGTTCAGATTTGGAGAGAATTTTCAGTATGGGAGGTGGTTGTGTGTGTATCTGTTAGATAGTAAAAGGTAAAGGTACCCCTGCCCGTACAGGCCAGTCGTGTCCGACTCTAGGGTTGCGTGCTCATCTCACTTAAGAGGCCGGGGGCCAGCACTGTCCGCAGACACTTCCGGGTCACGTGGCCAGCGTGACAAAGCTGCTCTGGCGAGCCAGCACCAGTGTCACACACAGAAACGCCGTTTACCTTCCCGCTATAAAGCGGTACCCATTTATCTACTTGCACTTAGGGGTGCTTTTGAATTGCTAGGTGGGCAGGAGCTGGGACCAAACGATGGGAGCTCACCCCGCCGCGGGGATTCAAATCGCTGACCTTGCGATCAGCAAGTCCTAGGCACTGAGGTTTTACCCACAGCGCCACCCACGTCCCACCATCTGTTAGATACAGGTGACTAAATTGTTCAATTTTGGTGGCCTTAAAAGCTGACTTCAGACTCTAGTTTTGTTTTGTTTTTAATTCATGCCTGTTCTCAAAAGCTTGAAGCCTGTATTTTTATTTATTTTTCAATCAGCATATTTGACAGATACCCCCTAAACACAGATGTGTCCAAAGAGAAACAGTGTTTTAGTCTGCGTATTGTTTTGAAAAAGCAGGTAGATATTGTTTTGGAAAGCGGGTAGGTTTGCCTGCATTGAATTTCCATTCCATCCCTAATTGTGTCCGTCATTACCTGGGGTTGCAAGGCAAGCGGTAGAGACAGAAGATCTGGAAGGTTTATAACTCAGTGGCAGAACGTCTGCTTTACTGGTTCAATCTTCAGCATCGCCAAGTAGGGATCAAAACCAGCCTGTAATTCTTGGTCAACAATACTGAGCTAGAGAGACTGACAGTTTGACTTTGTATCAGACAGCATCCTATGTTCTCATGTTCCTAAGCCAATATCCAAATTGTTTGGCTGCCCCGACGGTAGCGTATTATATTTTTAAGAAGCAATTTTCCTGTACGACATGGCGAACCGCTCTACTTTATTTTAGAGAGAGGGGGGCATGCACAGGGAATCTTACTATTTGCTTCTCCTTGCTCCGTGCCGTTCCCAGGTTGTATGTCCCAAAACGAGCACATCTCACATTTACTATTTTGGCCCACAACCTGAAAGAAGTGCGGTTGGAGACAGAGAGAGAGAGAGATTCCGATTACGCAGTGGCTGTTTTGGACTGGTGGCTTTTGCATCTGGGATTGCTTAGTAGATTCTCACTACTGATCTCTGCTCCCTCTGGAAATCCTCTCGCCTGCTAATGGCAAGTGCTAGATAACGGGACCGTAAATCACTCGCAAGGCAGCTGGAGATAGAGAAGGGAGCCTTTCTGACCAGAATAAAAACTGCAAGGTCAATGTAGACCCTGGAGTGAAGTCTTTAAAAATTGTAATATGAGTAGTAGTAGTAAATTGTTGTTGAAAATAGTACTAAACCATATGAAAATGATAAACCAGCAAGAATTGCTGCTATTATTATTATTATTATTATTATTATTATTATTAGATTCAAATGTTCCCTCAGCAGCCTACAGCCACTTATTTCTGAATGGCCTGTGTAGCAATGTTTCGAACTGTTTCTCAGAAACAAGTCCACTTTCTGGTCTACATCCTGTTCTCCATATGTTTTTTCTGGATGGGCTCCAAAACGGGGGGTGGGGGGGTGGAGGAGAGAGAAGAAGAAGACAGAATAATCTGGGACAAAAATCAGCCGTTTGAAGCCTGCACTACTTTTGCTGACTTAATTAAAACTCAGGATTCGGCCGTCAAATGGAAAGGGGCCAAATTATACAGGGCTTCAATACAGCAAATATCCCCGTTATAACTTCCCAATAGTTCTGTTTCGTTATTTTTTTAAGGAGTCTTGAGGCAGATTCTTCTCCCCTCTCCTTCCCAATTCAAGTATTTATAACTTTCAGGGCTCAAACTTACTATTTTTTGTTTTGTTTAGGACGTTTTGGACAGCGCAGAAAATAGCATAGCCTTTAATCGCTATGAGAGAGACAGACAGACAGAGTAATATCTTTAGGCAAGGCTTTTCCTGAACAATGTTCCCACTATCGGTAAAAATGGCCCCTGACCGCTGGGGCTTATGGGAATTGTAACTGAAAACTTAAGAAGGGCGCCTGGTTGTGGAAGGTTTGCAGATGAAAAATGACATTGTATTTGAAGATGAGTTCAGGGGTATTTACCAAAAATATATATATTATAAGTTGTGTGTCCTTGTTTCTCAGTTTGATCCTTTTACACAGTTTTGTGTTTCTTGCGGTTTTTTTGTGCATTGTGACTTGCTGTTATTTTCATTTTATTATTTTCGTTTTATAGTTTAGTAATTTTTCTACTGCAATTGTTAAGTGCAAACCATTCAATTAGTATTTACTGATACTTAATTTTGCTGCTTACCATTGTATTCCAATGGATGATTGAATATTGCTTTATTCGGTATGTTTATTTTAAAGCTGTGTTTTTATTATGACTTTTAAATTGTTTTTGGGTGTGAAGTTTTCTGCCTTATTTTGCTGTCTCTTTAGCTTTCAAAACGCCTTGCGTATCATAATATAGAAAGGTGGCATGCAAATTGAAAGTGGAATGAAAGGGGGGAAAAGAGATTGAAATATTCTTCTGATTGCAGTAGCGAGAAAGCTGCAGTGGCGCCTACCACACCACTGCGTGAGCTGATGCAGGAGTCAGTGTGGAGACCTGGGTTCGAATCCCTGTTCCCTTGTGAAGCTGAGTGCAGTCACCATTTCTACCTAGCCTAGGCTACCTCACAGGGTTGTTGTGAGGACAAAATATAACAGGGGGGGTGGAAGAGAACCATGTATGGCAACTTGCGGTACTAAGAGGAAGCATGGGAGAGAAATGTAGTGGTAGTAATATTCCTTTTGGCGCCTGCTGAAGACATCCTTACTTAGACAAGACAACCCAGATGGTTAGAAAGCTTGCATGAGTTTTAATTTGTTTTAGTCTATTCTATTGTGGTTTCAGCTTTCTGTATGATTTGAATTATGGTTGTCAACTTTTTAGTGGGTTTTCTTTTTGGTTTCTTTTTTCTTTGTTTGTATACTGCTTTGGGTTTGTTTTTTCCCTGCAATCAAGTGGCCTGTAAATTTTGCAAAATAAATAAATAAATGGAAATAATAATAAACAGGCAGGTGTCTGTGGAGTGCCACAAACGGCAGACCCATCTTCTGCTATCGGTTCTTCCAGTCCCGATGCAAAATTCAGCCGTTCTTGGCCCTTAATCCTGATTTTATTTTATTTTTTTAAACGGGACCCCAGCCTGTTGTTTTAACGAGTCAGCTTCAGATTGCATCTCTTGCTGAAACTATGTGTTGGCTGTGTTTTCCCACAACCTCCCATTTGTGTTTTTAAAGGGCCTTTTTTGGACAGGTCTCCAAATAGACGTTCCTATTAAAAGCAAATGGTCCCCCCCCCATGGTGTTTGCACTCGTAATTAATGATCTTTTAATGAACAAGCTACATGAGACATTTTCCAATTTGTTAAGGAGGGCGAGCATCCAACTGCACACTTTTTGTGTGTGATTTTATATATATATATATATATATATATATATATATATATATATATATATATATAGTGTTGTCAAGCGGATTGTATCTCTGCATATCTGTTTATTTCTAATGGCTCGCCTAAATGACAGTTTCATAAACTGAAGTATCCCAAACAAAGGCCACGAGGTTTACTTTGGCCATCTTGAGTAAATTCTCCTAATCTAAACATAATCAGTGGGGTAATAAATCATTCCAGTGACTTCACCTTTTTATTCTCTCTCTCTCTTTTCTCCCCCCCAAGTTAGCAAACATGGTATGTTCTGCAAACACTGTGTGATTAGCTGGGGCTTTGAAGTTTCGTGTCACACCAGTGGTTTTCTTCTTCTTTTTTGTAAAGAAAAGCTGTTTCTTGAATAAATTTTGCAAGTATCAGGAACTGGATTTCCCCCCCTTACACCACTGTTTTAAAAATTGGCCCTTAACTCACATTGCATATCTGAGATTGAAGCAAAGTTTTTTTTAAAAAAATAAAAATAACCATTTTCTACCTGCACATTATTGATTTATTCATGGGACCATTTATTTTTCCCAAAAAGAGGAATCTCTGCAAAGTGCATGCACTCAAAAAGTCAGCATTCTCTGAACCTATGTTGAGACATTTCACACCCTCTCCTGAATTAGAACTGGACCCATTTCAAAACAAAACAACAAAACAAAACAAAACAAAACAACACCCTTACTTCTAGGTATACAACAATAAGAACTCTGCTCTGTCCCATCCACCATGTGTTTCTCTATGTGTCATGTTTCTTTCTGATTAGCCTTCCCTGACTCATTCTGGGATGCAACAGGCAACCTCTTCAGAGGGTGGGGTATTCTGCGCCACCTCTCCATTGGGCGGATTGAGAGCAGTCAGTCAAGCAGTCGGTTGATACCGATTGGACAGAATTACCCACAGCTGATTGGAAGGAGACTGGGCCAGATAATCATACAGAGATGGCTGGAACCTCCAATGTGACTGGTATTTGGGGCTTTAAATTACTTAATAAATATACTTATCAACAAATGCTGCTAGTTCTTTCTTGGCACACCATCATGCCCCCAAGCACGCCATTTTGGAATTGCTGGTGGAGGCTTTGACGGAATAAGAGCGTGACTCTCCTTTTTCTTTCTTGCCGAAAGACTCCCTCTTCTGTGGAAATAATAGCTACCAAGGGCTGACGTCAGCTGACAAAAGTGAGTAAATTCAGAGCGGAGGCTTAAACCCTGTCCTTAGCTCACCCTGGCAACACACTTAGGAGCTACAATGTAAGATGCTATGTCAGGTCATTCACAGTTTACAAGACCCTTTCAGAGTTTGTGTCGGAAACACCACAGACTCTCTTCAAAGGGAGCTGAAATTTTATTGCCCCAGGTGGTGCAGGGAATGCTCCAGAGTCGTTCGATTGCAGAGAACCTGGATTCAGGTGACATATTTTGCATGCTTAACCATTGTGGGGAGGCTGCGGCAGGGTTTATTGAAAGGGGTTGGGGAGTACGGTGGAAGGGAAAGGGGTGTTTGGTTAGGCCCACGCTTTTCCAAGCACCCCAGCACTTGCTGAAGAGCCATCGCTTGTGCATGTGACCGGCCCTCTGTGCCCAACAGTTGTGTGTCGGAGCTGAATCATAGAATCTTAGAGGTGGAAGGGACCCTGAGGATCATCTACTCCATGGGTAGGCAAACTAAGGCCTGGGGTCCGGATCCGGCCCAATCGCCTTCAAAATTCGGCCCTCGGACGATCTGGTAATCAGTGTGTTTTTACATGAGTAGACTGTGTGCTTTTATTTAAAATTCATCTCTGGGTTATTTGTGGGGCATAGGAATTCGATCATTTCCCCCAAAAAAATATAGTCCAGCCCCCCACAAGGTCTGAAGGACAGTGGACCTGAAAAATTTTGCCAACACTTGATCTAGTCCAACCCCCTGCGATGCACGACTATGCAGGGATTTTTTTAAAACATAATTTGCAGTGGTACCTCGGGTTAAGTACTTAATTCGTTCTGGAGGTCTGTTCTTAATCTGAAACTGTTCTTAACCTGAAGCACCACTTTAGCTAATGGGGCCTGTTGTTGCTGCTGCTGCGCCGACGGAACACGATTTCCGTTCTCATCCTGAAGCAAACTTCTTAACCCGAGGTATTATTTCTGGATTAGCGGAGTCTGTAACCTGAAGCGTATGTAACCCGAGGTACCACTGTATTATTCATTCATTCATTCATTTTATTTTGTACACTTTAACATAACCATTTCAAGCATTAAAGTACAAGGTTCGTTTGAACCATCGGACCTCCTCCCCTCCCTTCATGGGTTCCATGTTTGAGATTAAATTTGCTGCATCTTTTACCATTATCCATCTGTTAAATAACCATAATTATCATAAATAGTTCCACATTGCAAGAGTCATTACATCCCTGCCAAATATTTTAACTGTTTACAGTGGTCTTTTAAATAAATTTACAGATTTACTCCAGTCTTTAGAAAATACTTGATCCTCCTGGTTTCTGACCTTTCCTGTCAGTTTCTCCATCTCTGCATACTCTGCATCAGTTTCATCTGCCATTCTTCTTTTGTTGGTACTTCTCCTTCCTTCCATCTCTGGGCTAGTAGCATTCTGGCTGCTGCCGTTGCATACATAAAAAGTATTTTCTCTTCTCTTGGTAACTCTTCACCTATTATACCTAGTAAAAAGGCTTCTGGTATGTATTTTTAAACATTTTCTTTAGTTCATTATATATCATTTCCCAGAAAGCCTTTGCCAATGTACATGTCCACCACATATGGTAAAAAGTACCCTCCTTCTTTTTACATTAGGAATATGCAGGGATTGAACCTGCAACCTTGCCGTTAACAGCACCATGCTCTAACCAAGTGAGTTATCCAGGCGTGTTTTCATCTGTGCCATAGAAAACCTTCATTGGTCCTGAGAGCTGGAGGTCTAATTGGGAAGTCAGAGCCCAGGATTCAGAGCAAGGGAGTCATTTCCAAGGAAGCTTATAATTGTCGAGGCAAAATCTCCCACCTTGCTCCCTTCTTTGTAGCCCTTCCTGCTGAGGAGAACGAATGGCCAACCATTGGTGGCTGTGGGCGCCATTTATTTCACAGGCCCCTCCCACTTCTGAGCGTTTCTCAGCAGGCCGTGCCATTGTGCTGTGTCATGTTTCTTAGAGGCTGGCGGAGGAGGAGAAATTAGTTGAGCATCTCCTTTGCATGCCAAAGGCCCTGGGTTCCATCCCTAGTAGGTCCAGGTAGGGCTGGGAGAGAAGCTGGGCGAGATGGACCAGTAGTCTGAAGGTTCCTATGATTCCAGGAGCCCCGTTTCTGCATTGAGACAGGAGAAACAGGAATGGATGTGACCAAATAAGGTAAGCCAGAAGGAGCAAACTGGCATTTGTTGAAACCATTCAAAAGTTCTCAAGAGCTTTTAGATAGTTTGAGGATGCAACAAATGCAAGTTCTCTTAGGAGAACCTTTGGATTAGGCCTAATTCAAACACACTTCAAAGGCCCACTAGCGGCAGATGTGATATTTGGGAGAACCCCACATTTATTTAATTTCCTCAGGAAAGCAAACTCACATGTCTGTGATTCATCTGAGCATTTTTTAATGAGCAGGTACCTTGCCAATAAATAAAGAAATATCCCGTTACAGGTTTTACGGTGTGTTGACATTGTATTAATCATCCTGAGCATCAGGGATGGCTCAGGTTGGAAACTAAAATGAACGGGCATCTCTCTGCCGCTGGGAAAACAAGCTTGAGTCTTCTTGTTGTTGTTTTTTTTAAAAAAATCATCTAGCTTATTCCCTAAAATGGGCTGGATCGGCTTGTTGTCAGACCCTCTAAGTGTCCCTATTTTCCAGGGACACTCCTGGATTTACAGAAGCCATCTGGGTTTCTGATTTGATCCTGATTTTCTGTGGGACGTCCCAATTTTCATCAGAGAAATGTTGGAAGGTATGGAGTTATGTGGCCCCCGAGCCAAGGAGATAAGTAACTGTACAACCTTGAGAAGACATCTGAAGGCAGCCTTGTAAAGAGAAGTTTTTTTAAAGTTGAATGTTTTATTGTGCTTTTGTATAGGTTGGAAGCTGCCCTGAGTGTCTGGGGCAACCCAGTCAGATGGGTGGAGCAAAAATAAAATAATAATGATAGTGATATAATAGGACGTCCTGATTTTCATTGGAGAAATGTTGGAGGGTATGTTTTGTTACTTTTGAGCAGGCAGGAAGCCTTGGAAGCTGAAATGCACCCCCCCATCCCATCCCAGCGTTTCCAGGAGCATAGGAAGCTGCCTTATGCAGAATAAGACTTTTGGTCCATCTAGCTTAGAATTGCCAACACTGACCGGCAGCAGATTTCCAGGATTTCAACCAGGCTTCCCTCCAAGCCCTACCTGGAGATACTGGGGATTGAATATGAGATTCTGTACCGCTGATACAAAACACATACTGCATCAACAGGCCATGGTTCTGTCCTCCATAAGTGGTGAATGGTCCCATAGCTTCAAAGGAACATTTAGGGGACTGATGCCACTCCCCTAGCATCTGCTGCCTAAAGCAGTTTCCTTGTTTTGTCCAATGCGGGTGGCGCTGTGGTCTAAACCACTGAGCCTCTTGGGCTTGCCGATTGGAAGGTTGGCAGTTTGAATCCCCACAACGGGGTGAGCTCCCATTGCTCTGTCCCAGCTCCTGCCAACCTAGCAGTTCAAAAGCATGTCGAAGTGCAAGTCCGGCGGGAAGGTAAACGGCGTTTCCGTGCGCTGCTGTGGTTTCGCCAGAAGTGGCTTAGTCGTGCTGGCCACATGACCCAGAAAAACTGCGGACAAACGGCTCCCTTGGCCAGTCAAGTGAGATGAGTGCCGCAACCCCAGAGTCGTTCGCGACAGGACTTAACTGTCAGGGGTCCTTTACCTTTATGTTTAGGGCCTGCGAAAATGGTGCTTGATGTGATCCAGACATTCTGTCTCTCACGGTAGATGTGTCATGCCCAATGCACGTAAGTTGTGAAGACTGCACGTGCAAAAACCAGGCCCTCATCCTGCATTCTGGCTGTGTTGTGCTTAAGAAAGACGCACACACAACTGAAGAAGTTGTTTCCTCGTTATAACAAAGGAGGAAGCCGCTAGAACAAAGGAGTCTGTTATTACTGAAGGGGATGTTTCATTGTAGAAAATCGGTATTAAATTACATGAGCAGCTAATCGTTGCAGAGTGCTTTATAATAGCTGCAAAAGTTTGCAGCTACAGAAGTGACGATCAATGCGTACAGCCAAATGCTGTGAATTTAAGAGCCTGATAGTCAATTCAAGACTCTGTTAATTCTGCACAGTATTCTACTACCAGTTCTCTTTATGGAGTTCCAATGAATCCAGAGTTTTCTTGTATTATTTGCATTTTTGGTGATGTCTGGAGATGCCCTCAACCACCACCTCTCCTCCCTTGGACTACTCATGTCATTCAAGGGTTCCTGAGTTTTATTCTTTGAAGGTCTTTTTTACCCTAATGCATCTGGTGTTCGTAGTCTACACCTTTTCGAACTCTGCGGCCGGAGTGTGACAGGACACTTGTTGTGGTTGCATAGTGTCCTCTGCTAGAATCATAGAGTTGTAGAGCTGGACCAGGATGACCAGGGATGGTGCAAGTTGCAGTTCAGGAACATCTGGGGAGCTCCAGGTTCCTCACTCCTGTTGTAGACAGGACTGAGATGGATAGACCAGTGATTTGGTGGAGAACAAGGCAGCTTCCTATGTCCCTCTCAAGGGATAGTAGGATAGTGGCAAAAAGTGGCGCACTTGCGACCTGATCCATCCTTGGACACTTCATCTGAGCACAACTCGCAAGCCTGGAAGTGGAACCTTGCGTATACCGTATTTTTCGCCCTATAGGGCGCACCTCATTTTTTTGGGGGGGGAAATAATAATTAAAAAATTATCGCCCCCAGAACAGGCTGCTATCCGCAAGCCTTGCGAGCCCGACGGGAACTTCCGCCGGGCTCCCAAGGCTTGTGGACATCTGCGCGAAGCACGGGGCGCGCTCCAGAGCTGCCTGCAAGCCTTGGGAGCCCTGTGTTTGGTCTGGTGGGTCATGCCACATTAAAAAAGGTAAAGGTAAAGGACCCCCTGACAATTAAGTACAGTCGCAGATGACTCTGGGGTTGCGGCGCTCATCTCGCTTTACTGGCTGAGGGAGCAGACGTTTGTCCACAGACAGTTTTTCCGGGTCATGTGGCCAGCATGACTAAGCCGCTTCTGGCGAAACCAGAGCAGCGCATGGAAACGCCGTTTACCTTCCCACTGGAGCGGTACCTATTTATCTACTTGCACTTTTTGACGTGCTTTCAAACTGCAAGGTGGGCAGGAGCAGGGACCGAGCAACGGGAGCTCACCCCATCGCAGGGATTCGAACCACCAACCTTCTGATCGGCAAGCCCAAGAGGCTCAGTGGTTTAGACCACAGCACCACCCGCGTCCCTTTCATGCCGCATTAGAAACTACTAAACCATGATGATTGACCTTGAAGATCAGGGGATTTTTTAATGGGTGTTTCCTCTCTGTCAGGGCAAGTAACGATCGAATTTGGACTTGTTATTAAAGGTTTGCTGTAAGGACCCTGTGGAGCTAAAAAGCAAGGAAGGGGCTTGTGCTGCATAATATTTTATGGACTGTGGAGAGTTGAAATAAACATATTCATGATACATCCGCTTGGGTGTGCAAAACAGAGTTCTGTCGGGTCACTAAAATCACCTTATTAAACTACCCCTGCTAACTTTGAAGTTAGATCTCAATTAGTTACTGTGACCAAAGGGGAAATTAAAAAAGGAGACGGAGAAGCAAAAACCAGAATTGGAGCCGTCAGCCTGCACATCTTCATGGGAGAATAAAAAAAGCTGTGTTTGTAATTATTTCTGAGGTGTGGGACCACTGGCTGATTCTCAGTGGCAGGTCATTTGGAGCAAAGGAGCACGGCTGCAGAGTCCATCCATGTCTTGTGAGCTTAGCAAAAACACCCTTCAAAGGCAAGCTTTTACTGTACAGACTCAAGGTGTTGTAATTTCTCAACAATGGCTTTTCTCCCCACCCCCGTGGGGTTGGAGAGACAGGGAGGGGTGTGGGGGATGCCTGGATTGCTAAATCGATTATCTTTCCAGCCATGCAATAATCCTCACCATCATATTACGCTTTAGTGAGGTTCATAAAATTGAACGGCTGTTTTCATCCCAGCAATGAGCACCCCAGATATCTCAAATGGTGCGCTTAGTCCAAGGGTCCCAAAGCTGTGGTGTCCAAATGGCTGAACTCGATTTAGCGCTTTCCCTCCAAATCAGAATTTTATTATTCTGGTTCAGTGTACAGTGGTACCTCGGGTTACATACGCTTCAGGTTACATACGCTTCAGGTTACAGACTCCGCTAACCCAGAAATAGTACCTCGGGATGAGAACTTTGCTTCAGGATGAGAACAGAAATTGTGCTCTGGCAGCGCAGCAGCAGCGGGAGGCCCCATTAGCTAAAGTGGTGCTTCAGGTTAAGAATAGTTTCAGGTTAAGAACGGACCTCCAGAACGAATTAAGTACGTAACCAGAGGTACCACTGTACAAACCTGGACTGTGGCAAGCTATGGGGAGCAGCAATGTGATACTGAGAGAAATGCCAAACACGAGGAGGTAGAGAGTGATTGTGGTTTATCCATGTACCTGCTAACCATGATTTGGAGGGTTTGTTGGTGTATCTGCTAACCATGGTTTATTTGGCCATGTGTCTGCTAACCATGGTTTCCTTATGGTATTTATTGAATTAATAGATGCATGCAGATGCTGTTATGAAGAACGGGTGTTCTCAGTCTATGTAGGAGAGGGCTGCAACCCAATGGTTTGCTACATGGCATTTTACTCTTTGTGTGTGTACATTTTTTTTATGTGAACCCATGTGAACAAGTCCTCTCTTAGTACAGTACAGGTCCAGCAAGCATCAGAGCACATTTGATTTTCAGATCACTGCAGGCAGCCACTGGAATAGAAAAGCGACATCTGCGATTTTGGCAGGTTCCTCAGTTCTGTGAGAAGTATTCTTTTTCGAAAATGTGACAGAACTGTAATTCTGGATTACTTTAATTACTAGGCACATGATTGAATGCTTTTGCAAAGGAAAAAAGAAAAAGCGAGCCTTCCGAGACCTGCCATATTAAATGTTTCTTTACTGTGTAGCTTCTGGATATGCAATTACTGGCGAGTCGCGTTTCTTATTAAACGCAAACACACACAGAATATGTGGTGCTGCTGTTTGAAATAAATACCTTTGCGAAAGAGCTCTGTTTTAGTGGGAAAAGATCCAAGCCGTCTGTGCTTATATTGCTCTCGGTGTAAGCCACGTGACTCCTTTGTCCTTATATTTTACTTCTGTTTGTTCTTGTGTTCATTTGCAGTGGCTACGAGCTAGCCAAGTATGGGCACGCAGGGCACTTAAAAAAAACAAAACCCTTCAGCAGCTGCTACTGCTGAGGAAGAACCATACATGAATCAAGCTGTCTGGTGATCTGTTTTTGTGTTAATAAGACCAGCAGAACTCAAGAAGCCCACTGTCCCCTCCCGATCTTGTTCAGAGGACAGTTACAGAATATCGGTTCAGAATTCCTTGCACCAGTGACTCAACGTTATTGAATTTTGCTCAGAACGAAGGCTCCTTCATCCTCTTTTCATCCCACATGGAGAACCTATTCCCTCTTGTGGACGCGGGTGGTGCTGTGGTCTAAACCACTGAGCCTCTTGGGCTTGCTGATTGGGAGGTCGGCGGTTCGAATCCCTGCGACCGGGTGAGCTCCTGTTGCTCAGTCCCAGCTCCTGCCAACCTAGCAGTTTGAAAGCATGCCAGTGCAAGTAGATAAATAAGTACCATTGTGGCGGGAAGGTAAACAGTGTTTCCATGCGCTCTGGCACTTGTCACAGTCCTCCATGTGCCAGGTTTAGTCATGCTAGCCACATGACCCGGAAAACTGTCTGTGGACAAACGCCGGCTCCCTTGACCTGAAAGCAGATGAGCACCGCAACCCTATAGTTGCCTTTGACTGGACTTAACTGTCCAGGGGACCTTTACCTTTACCTACTTGTTGTGGAAAGAAGGACTAAAGGAGACTTTTTTCAGCCCTTCCTCCGAGAGGTTCTGCTCCCTGTCTGCCATCTCAGGACCCCTCCCCTGGGCCTGACTCCTCCAGCTCCTGATCTCTTTTCTATTCATTCTCCACATCTCACCACTCCCACCAATATATTTCCAAGGGGCTCATGACCCCATAGTCCCATCTGCCTATATTTGCTATGGGGTTAATTTTCTCTAGTACTTGCAATTAGCAAACCCTGTTTGTTCAACTGCTCACTCCAGAAATGCATGCAGGTTGGAAATCTAGGGTGTGTGTGTGTGGTGTTGTTGTTGTTGTTGTTACTGCGTTGTGCATTTTTGTGTTCTTATGTTGTAAACCGCCCTGCGACCCTCAGTTGAAATTCAGTGTAAATAAGTGAATGAATAAGCCAGTGGCAAGATGAAAAAGCAGCCCTAGGCAGAAATTACAGTGAAATAAGCAGTGGTGGAAACAAATTGTGTTGGAGCTGATATGGATAGGAAGCGTAGGACCACAAGAGAGCTGCTTTACGGAGGATCAGACCATTAATCCATCCAGCTCAATATTGTCTTCACTTTCTGCCAGCAGCTCTCCACGGTTCTAGGCGTTTCTCCCGGGAAATGTTGGGGATTGAACCTTATCACTGAATCACAGCCCTTCGGCCAAAGGGGATCCTCAGTCGAGAGCTGATCTGGAAGCTCCCTTTGAGTATCTGTGGCCTGATAAGACACACTCCCTCAAAGGCATTTGCGTCAACAGACGCAAGAGGAGAGGGTGGAGAAGAGATTGAACTCCCCCCAAGTCCCTGGTGCTGTGGACGAAGGAGCTATGGGAAGATCGCAGGACAGACTTCGGAACCCAACACTCCTGGAAATGTGAGTCCTGAGCATAAATTTTCTGAATCCCTTCTCGGGGCTCAAACGTCTGTTGGGTGTCAAGTAGGAGATGAAAAGCTGATTGTAATGTCTCCAAACCAGTCAGTCCGGACTCAGGAAGTTCACCAGATGATTGGATAGCGAGAATGGCTGGCTGAGCACAGCTGTAATTCATACTTGCATTTCTCCTTCCCTGCTCTCTCCTTATTGGCCTGCAAATATTGGCCTTGGAAGCTCCCAGAGAAACAGGATCTTCCTCTTGCAGAGCTGAGCTTGCATCATTCAACCTCCTTTTGCCCTGCGAGAGTTTGCTTGCGGGTGACGTAGCGAGGAGAAAAATGTGGATGTGCCGTTCTTCAAAACCTCACTCCCGGCTTGTGCGCCAAGCCTGCACAAAAGGCTCAGAGGATGTGTTCAGGCTTATATATTCACAGGTGCACCGGCGGCAGCCAGAAGCACTCGGCGTAACCTTGGCATCTTTTGACACATTGCAAATGCCTCTTGACTCTTTTGTCTCCCTGCCCACCTGCCCCTCCCACTCTGCACCGGAGGAGATTCGGAGGAAGAAAAATAAAATAAGCCTATACTGGAAAGTTGTGAATTTCTTCTCCAGAAATGTTCCTGTGCTGCCTTCTCCCTCCCTCTCTCTTTCAGCTATACCATTTGCTTCATTTTGTGTGCACTGGGTTGTCTCCAATTAATTTCTCTTCCGAGTAGACCCACTGAAGTTGGTGAACCTGAGAGTTCATGCACTTTCACTTCTGTGGGTCTACGCTGCGTAGGATTAACACGGAATGCAAGCCAAAGTCGGGAGGGTTTTCATTCTGCAGCACGAGGGTGGTTTCTTCTTCTTTTTCTTTTGCAGAAAATACATCTCTTTTTAGTAACAGCCGTACGCATTTTGCATTGCAAATGTCCTGTGTCAGACCCCGCGCTGTGGTGGACTGTGAAGAAACACCTGCTGGAGAACAGAAACCAAATTTTCTCACCAGGATTGCCACAAACCGATTTCATCTTCTGAGAAGATGGTTGGTGTATTTTTTGTTTTATTTTGCCCCGGGGGTGGGAGTGAAGTTGCATAGTGGTAAGAGCACATGCTTTCCTTGCAAGAGGTCTCAGATTCAATATCTGACACCTCCAGCTTTGCCACTGTGCAAAGCGCCCCAGCATTTCAAGTTCCTCCCTATGCCATCAATGCAATGCCTTCCATACTTATCGGAAGGAAGCAGACGCTTGTTCATCTGAAGTTTCATTACCAATATTCAACATTCTGAATTGGAAAAAGGAGCATGGCTGTTGACATTTGCACTTACTTTCATTTTGCATTGGATCATAGCTGTCAACGTTTCCCTTTTTCCGAATAGGATTCCTCACAAGAAAAGGGAAAAGTTGACAGCTATGCATTGGATCTGGGCTGATCTCCAAGCGGCATTAAAAAATAAAGTCTAAGGGTGCTTCCAGACAGGCTGATTATTCACACAAAATTTTGCTACTATCGCACACTCCCTATTTTTTTTGGGGGGGGGGGGGTGGATGTCCTTTTCCTATACGAAAAGCAGTGAGAATTTTCATTGCAAAATAGCAAACACTAGCTGGCAATATCGTATAACCTCCATGTGCATTTATCAGGATGAATGCTCAGTAAACAGGCCACGCTGTATAACCTCCATGCACGTTTTGTGCAAACATGTCAGCATGACTGCTCAATAAATAGCCAATCTGGTGGGGGTGGGGAGGGGAGAGATTCAATTCAATTTGAATTTAAAGGTGGACTTACCTAGTTTGCACGGTCCAAACAATATGCAGACTGCAATGCAGCCATCCTTCAAAATTCACACTTCCCCAAATTTTCCAGTGCAGTTCTGAAGCCAAGGAAGGTGTTTAAAAATGCATATACAAGGGCGAAATGTGCGTTAAAATATATATATATTCGTGAAAATGGCATTCAGAAATTAGTTTGCAAAAGTTTATATGTTAGGCAAAATTGCATGAAGAAATGTGTACAATTAGGAGAAATTCACTCAAAAATGCTGGTGAATTTTTGTGAAGTTTTTTTTTTAAAAAATCGCAGACGGAAGTAGAGAGCTGAATTTAAAACTGGGAAAATTGAGGGAAACCAAAATTGACCAATTTGCCCATTGCTTATACTCATGGCTTGATAAAACCCACTTGATCACAAATGTTTGCATCAGTATACACATCAGGGTTTTGCATAAGTTCAAGAACTCGAGTGCCTTTTTCCAGTTGCATAGCTTGCAAGCTGTGGCCCAGCAGTGGAACTTCCTCCAGCATTGCTTCCCTGATAGCAGTTAAGCTACTTGACCTAAAGTGACTTAATACTGGTGGTTTTGCATAAGCGTTGTACGTCGTTGGCTTCCTGCGGTGGAAACCACAGTGATCTCGGAAATGCGTAAATGCAAACTTAGGCGGGGTTAGTCCTCCAAATGGTGTGCGTTTGGTAGATAGGACAGTGTCTTGCAGGGTCATGAGGAGCGAAGCCCTCCTTCTGAACTATCAGTACTTGCACACAGATGCTAGTGAAACCACGGCAGGCTGTCGTGAAATCATAATCCAAACACTGCATCTGTTGGGGAAACTGTTTATAAGTGTGAGCTGTGATGCATTTCCCCCCCCCCCACCGCCGCTGCCACCCCTCTGTGGCCTACACTGTAGGAGGAGTACACAGAATAATGCCCATGCAAAATTTGCAAAAAGTGAAAATACCATTGGCAAAAAGGTGGCAATGTTTCTCAGATGTCCTTGGGACACGGGTGGCGCTGTGGGTAAAACCTCAGCGCCTAGGACTTGCCGATCTCATGGTCGGCGGTTCGAATCCCCATGGCGGGGTGCGCTCCCGTCGTTCGGTCCCAGCGCCTGCCAATCTAGCAGTTCAAAAGCACCCTTAAGTGCAAGTAGATAAATAGGGACCGCTTACCAGCGGGAAGGTAAACGGCGTTCTGTGTGCTGTGCTAGCTTGCCAGATGCAGCTTGCCACGCTGGCCACGTGACCCGGAAGTGTCTCCGGACAGCGCTGGCCCCTGGCCTCTAGAGTGAGATGAGCGCACAACCCTAGAGTCTGGCAAGACTGGCCCGTACGGGCAGGGGTACCTTTACCTTTTTAATCCACTGTCCAATTTCATCATCATGATTTAATTTGTATGCCGCCTTTCCACACTTAAAAACAATGCCCAAGGCAGCTTACAACACAACAAGATTTACATAATTCCAAAAGTTTACACCTCCCTAATCCACTGTCCAATTTTGCTGAAAGCGAAGCATCCTGCCAGGTCAAATAATATATATGCATATGTGTCACGGCCACCCAGGACGGGTCCCAGCTCACAAGAGACCTCACTCCGTTGCAGCTTATTTACAGGAAAAGTTTATTGAAGATTTCTGCTTCTCATACAGTTCAGCATTGTGGCCGTACGTCTGCCACGTTAGACCGCTGAAGTCCCCTCTGACTCCTCCCCTCTTCCGCACCAACTTAATAGCCTGGCTCTAGACCACCTCTTCCTCTCCTTTCTTTTCCGCAGGGTCTTCCTGCCCCCCTGGGTTCCCTCTCTCCGTGACTCGCCTGAGGCTGAATCCTCTGCCGCCTCTTCCCCCCTCTTTCTGGCTTTAGGGCCGGGCTCCTCCCCTGAGCTCTCTCCACTTCCGCGCGCCTCTACGTTTGAACTTGGCGCGCGTACGTTGCTGCTGACCTTTCTTTCGACCGCTACACCACCCCCTGTTCTGCTCTCCACCCTTTCCGGCTGAGACGTCTCTTGCTTCCTCTGTCTTCCACTGGGCTCCTCTCCGCTTCTCCCTTCTCCTCCCCTTTGCTTGATTAAGGTAACCCCCTTTTGAGAATCCTCTGACTCGCTGCTCAGACTCGTGGATTCCCTCAGAATTCCGTCATCTTCTTCCTCATCCTTCTGCCCCTCCTCCCACTCGCTCTCCGTCTCCTCTGTCATCTCCTCCTCTCTCCCAGAGACCCTGACATCCATCCCCCCCTCGAAGCCCCCCCTTCCCCCCTCCCGCTCGCCGGGGACCGGTTGTGGAAACTGCGGCTCTTCGGGGGTAGGCTCAGGATACAGGTCGTCTACGTCAATGTTCTCTGCTGGCAGTTCTGTGTATGTGTATTCGAAGTCGGGTTCTTCCCCCAAATGCTTCTCAGTCTCTGCTTCCATCGCTACTTCCTCCGGTGCTGCCCGCCAAGGACCTATCAGCCACCTCTTACGCCATTCCTCCTCTGGCTGCTCCTCCCACCAATAAGGGGTTTCCGTGTCCACCCCCGAGCACGATCCCCTGGGCGGGCTTGATTCTGGTGTTCTTTCCTCGGGGGAAGAGAAACCCCTGAACGTGCTATCTGACAATGTGGGTGTGAAAAGCCAGTCATCGAAGTACTCAGCTGGCATGGGTCTATGTGGGAAAAGTGCATGGAACTCGTCTTTCAAAAGGGGTTCGTCTAACTCGTAGCCTGGCACCCAACTATTAGCAGCGGCTGGTGTGCCCTCCCTGGCGAGAAAATATTCAACTCCCTCCTCCCCCCATCTCGAGTCCAGTATCTCTGTGACCTCGTTAAGAGGTTCTGGTCTTGGCGATTCCCCCCTCTCAGGCGCCCTCCTACGTGGCTCTGGGGGTGCTCCTGACTCTTGAAACCTGTGTGGGGTTTTGTAGGGAGTGAGCACCGACCTATGAAAGACCGGGTGCACCCTGGAACCTTCCGGAAGGGCTAGACGAAAAGCCACCGGATTGATCTTAGCCTCAACTTGATATGGCCCTAGCTGCCTGTGTCCTAACTTCTTCTTGGCCAATGACCTGGCCGGCATCGCGTGGGCTGCTAACCACACCCAGTCCCCAACCTGGATGTCCTCTCCCGCCCTCCTGTGCTTATCGGCCTGCACCTTATACGCCTGCTTTGCCAGCTCCAAATGTCTCCGCAGCTCCTCGTGCACCTCTTGCAACTCCGCTGCAAACTGGTCGGCATCTTGAGGCCCCCCCCCTCCTGGTGCCGCAAATCTCGGGAAGGTTCTGGGATGACGGCCATTGTTCGCGAAGAAAGGCGTCACCCCGGTGGATGCGTGTTTCGTGTTGTTGTAGGCGAATTCAGCCATCGGCAGATAGTCCACCCACGCCGCAGGTCGCTGGTTGGCGTAGCACCGCAGGTACTGCTGCATGATCGCGTTGACCCTCTCCGCTTGACCGTTGGTTTGTGGATGTCTCGCCGATGTCAGGTTGATCTTGACGTGCAATATGCCCAGAAGCTTTCGCCAGAAAGTGGAAACAAACTGGCGCCCCCTGTCGGACAAGACGGACTGCGGAAGTCCATGCACTCTGAAGACGTGATCGATGAAGAGCTTCGCGGTCTGTTCTGCCGTCGCCACCTTGGCACAAGGGATGAAATGCGCCATCTTGGTGAACAAGTCCACCACCACTAACACCGCCGTCTTACCTCTGGAGCTGGGCAGGTCCGTAACAAAGTCCAACGCTACCCTCTCCCACGGTTGCTGCGGTGTCTCCAGCGGTTCTAGCAATCCCGCCTGCTTCTGGTGCACTGGTTTGGACCTCTGGCAGATATCACACCTGGCGACGTAGTCCGCCACCTCTCCTCTCATCTGGGGCCACCAAAAGTCTCTAGCCACCAACTCCATCGTCTTCTCTTTGCCGAAATGGCCTGCACTAGGGGCGTCATGCAATTGTTGCAGAACCTTGGCTCGAAGATCGTCGGTGGGCACGTAAAGGGCACCCTTACGAGTCAAAAGTCCATCTTGCAATTGGAACTCATCGTTGTCTCGCGACCCTCCGCGTAACTCCTCCATCTTGGACTGTGCAAACTGATCCCTTTGCAACGCGCGTCGCACCGCGTCCAGGTCGACTGCGATGGTAGCGCACGTCCACGCCTGCGGTGCGAAAATGTGCTTTGCTGCGATTGGAGCTGCTTCCTCCAAGTATTGCGGCTTTCGGGACAGCGCGTCTGCAATAACATTGGAGTCTCCTGGGATGTATTCTATTTTGAAGTTGAAATCCGCAAAGAACTCCGCCCAGCGCATGTGTCGCTGGGTCTGTAACTTAGCCGTCCGCCAATACTCTAAGTTCTTGTGATCCGTGCGGACTTGCACCGTGTGCTTGGCTCCTATTAAGAAGTGTCGCCACGCTTTGAAAGCTGCATGAATGGCCAACAACTCCCTGTCCCATATGGTATAATTGCGCTCCGTCTTGCTGAGCTTCCGGGAGTAGAACGCACCCGGTCTCCAGTTGCCTTGTGAATCCTCTTGCAAAAGAACGGCCCCAACCGCTCTGTCTGACGCATCGGTCTCTACCCGCATGGGTCTGCCGGGATTCACGTGGAGCAGCTGCTCTTCGGAGGCGAAAAGACCTTTAAGCGTCCGGAAGGACCGCTCCGCTTGTTCGGTCCAGACGAACTTCTTCTTCTTGGAACTGAGGGTGTCAGTGATAGCCGCCGTCGCGTTCGCAAAACCTTTAATAAACTTGCGGTAAAAATTGGCAAAGCCGATGAACCTCTGGACCTCTTTCCGATTTCGAGGGCTTTTCCAGTCCAACAGCGCTTGAACCTTAGCCCTGTCCATGGCCAGTCCCTCGTCGGACAACTTGTAGCCAAGGAAATCAACCTCTCTGACATCAAACTGGCACTTTTCCAACTTGGCGTACAGCCTGTGGTCCTTCAGCCTCTGCAGGACCTCTCTCACGTCCTTATCGTGATCCTCCGGCGATTCCGAGAAAATCAGGATATCGTCGAGAAAGCAGACACACTTTTTGTAGAGGAGACCCGCTAGCACGTGGTGCATAAATGCTTGAAAAACGTGGCTGCCATTTTGGAGACCGAAAGGCATGACTCTGTATTCGTATGTGCCCAGAGGGGTGAACATGGCGGTCTTCCACTCATCTCCTTTCCGGATGCGGATGAGATTGTAAGCTCCACGTAGGTCCAGCTTGGTGAAAATCTTGCCCCTCCTGACGGTCGCTAAAAGGTCGTCAATCTTGGGCATGGGGAAAGCTTTGGGCTTAGTCAAGCTGTTGATGAACCTGTAATCCACTATAAGCCTTTTTTGGGGCGTGTCTTTCTTCTTCACAAAGAAAACAGGGCTGCCTCCCGCTGCTTTAGATTCCTGGATGAAACCCCGCTTGAGGTTATGGTCTATGAACTCCCGAAGCTCTTGCATTTCGTCCTCCGACATGGAGTACAGCTTGGCAGCAGGCAGTTGCGCCCCTGGCACTAAATCAATCGCGCAGTCGTAAGGTCTGTGAGGCGGCAACTTGTCAGCTTCCTTCTCACAGAAAACCTCCAAGAATTCCTGGTACTTGTGAGGCACTGTTTGCACCATACCCAGATGCAACGGCTGCTCAGCTTCTCCTCCCTGATCGGTCTGAAAGCAATGCTGAGCACAATACGACGAACAAAAGTTGATCTGCCTCTGGTACCACGCAACCGCGGGACTGTGCCTCTCCAGCCAACTCATGCCTAACACGATGGGTGTGTCCGATAAGTGGGTGACATTGAAACTAATAAGCTCTCGATGGTTGCCAATCTGCATCATCATGGGAGGGGTTTGCTGCACCACTTGCCCCCCCAGCAACCTCCTGCCGTCCACCGTGACCACGTTCAGAGGCGTCGTTGCAGGCAGGAGCGCCATGTTGTGCTGCTTAACGAACTGCAGTCCCATGAAGTCGGCGTTGCTTCCCGAATCGATCGTTATTGGAACCTCGAGGAGTCTCCCATCAGGCAACTGGAGTGTCGCTGTGAGCAGAACTGCCGGTTTGGGAGGCAAAGGGTCCACGCTCTGCAGTGATGCTGGGGGCTTGTCTACAGATCCGCCTGGCTGAGCCCCAGTAGCTCTGCTTCCAGCCAGGCACTGTCGTTTCCCTGAAGCTGCTCCCCTGGTTGCACTTCTGCTGTTACAGTTGCCAGCGCTGCAGTGTGCTTCTGGAGCCTCTGGGGACACTCTTTCGCCATATGGTGCGCACTGTCACAGATGTAACACTTCCTGGTTCCTCTAGGAGGCTTCGCTTTGGCTGCACCAGGGACAGGGCTCTGGGATGGCTTCTGAGCCCTAGCACCACCAATCTCCATTGGCTCCTCGCTGTCCTTCCCCATTGGCGAGGGGTGCGCACGGCTGAAGTCCCTGTGCACAAAAGGGAGAGTCCTTGCTTGCGCACGCGCTTGGGGCCCGTCCTCCTCGTGCCACGGACGCCCCTCATGTCGAATTCCAATCGCTAAAGCCCGGTGCACCACGTCTTCTAGGGTCTGGGGTCTGTCCCCCCTAGCGATCTCATCCTTGATGGGGGGGCTCAATCCCTCCCAAAAAAGATCTCTGACCGGTTTACTGTCCTTTGGCCAATCTAAGGCGGTGAGCAACGCAAAAAATTTAGAGTGGTATTGGCGCACAGTCGCTTTCCCCTGCCTCAGCCCGTGCATTTGACGGCGCGCAATGTCCACATCCACAGAGGATTGAAAACAAGAATCCATCGCTTTGATGAACGCAGTTGAATCGCGACGGGCCGGTCCATCTTCGCGCCACAAATTGCGTAGCCAAGCCCTGGCCTCCCCATGCAGGTGCGAAACAATGAACCCCACTTTCTCCTCCTCATCTTTAAAATCGTGACGGAGTAAGTGCAGTGCATATACAACGTCCGCTCTGAAATTGGGATAGTCTTGCAAGTTGCCATTAAAATGCGGAACTAGGGCACCCCCCCTCCGTCCAAGCGCAATGCCCTCCGCTCTGGATCCTGGGGCCCCCGCCTTGTCCGCGCGCTCCCACCTTGCCTGCAAATCCTGGCACGTCTTCTCCAAGTCGTCATTCTTCTTCTGCGAAGCAATGACTGCCGATGTGAGAGCGGTAACCTGATTCCGCAATGCAACCAGCTGCTCCTCAGCGCTCATGGCTGCTCCCTTTCGTGAGCTTCGCAAAAAAAATTTTTGCTTTTTTAGAGAGGGGACTTACTGTCACGGCCACCCAGGACGGGTCCCAGCTCACAAGAGACCTCACTCCGTTGCAGCTTATTTACAGGAAAAGTTTATTGAAGATTTCTGCTTCTCATACAGTTCAGCATTGTGGCCGTACGTCTGCCACGTTAGACCGCTGAAGTCCCCTCTGACTCCTCCCCTCTTCCGCACCAACTTAATAGCCTGGCTCTAGACCACCTCTTCCTCTCCTTTCTTTTCCGCAGGGTCTTCCTGCCCCCCTGGGTTCCCTCTCTCCGTGACTCGCCTGAGGCTGAATCCTCTGCCGCCTCTTCCCCCCTCTTTCTGGCTTTAGGGCCGGGCTCCTCCCCTGAGCTCTCTCCACTTCCGCGCGCCTCTACGTTTGAACTTGGCGCGCGTACGTTGCTGCTGACCTTTCTTTCGACCGCTACACCACCCCCTGTTCTGCTCTCCACCCTTTCCGGCTGAGACGTCTCTTGCTTCCTCTGTCTTCCACTGGGCTCCTCTCCGCTTCTCCCTTCTCCTCCCCTTTGCTTGATTAAGGTAACCCCCTTTTGAGAATCCTCTGACTCGCTGCTCAGACTCGTGGATTCCCTCAGAATTCCGTCATCTTCTTCCTCATCCTTCTGCCCCTCCTCCCACTCGCTCTCCGTCTCCTCTGTCATCTCCTCCTCTCTCCCAGAGACCCTGACAATATGTCAGAAATTTTGATGGAAACAATAATAAGAATAAGAATGATAGTGATATAATTTATTAAATTTGTATACTGCTCTATACCTATAGGTCTAAGGGTGAGTACAAAATAAAATCCTAATATAAAAACACAAAATACATAGTAAAAGTAAAAATGAAAGCAACCAAATAATCCCACAATAACCCCCCCCAACACATTTTAAAAGGGCATTGGATGTCAATCAGCCAAAGGCCTGGTTAAAGAGGAACATTTTTGCCTGTCGCCTAAATTTGTACAGTGGTACCTTAGGTTACATACGCTTCAGGTTACAGACTCCGCTAACCCAGAAATAATACCTTGGATTAAGAACTTTGCTTCAGGATGAGAACAGAAATCGTGCTCCGGCAGCGCGGTGGCAGTGGGAGGCCCCATTATCTAAAGTGGTACCTCAGGTTAAGAACAGTTTCAGGTTAAGTACGGACCTCCGAAATGAATTAAGTACTTAATCTGAGATATCGCTGTATAATGAAGGCGCCTGGTGAGCCTCCCTGGGAAGAGCATTTCACAGATGGGGAGCCACTACAAAAAAGGCCTGTTCTCGTTTTAAAACCAAAAGCGTTCGTGAAGTCTTCAGATGTGTTTTCTGTGCTGCATCAGTTAAAGAAGACAAGAATATAATTTGCCCTCCGTGCCACATTCATGGAGGATAAGGCTATCTATGGCTACAGGCCAGAATGGTTATGTTCCAAACTACTTTTGGAGGCAAAATGCCTCTGAGCACCAGTTTCATGGGAAGTGAGAGAGCTATTCCACTCCAGTTCATCTCGTGCATTTCCAAAATGCAGGATGCCGGACTGAATGGGCCACTGGTCTGAACCAGCAGAGCCCTTCTTGAAATGACACGCCGTAGATTTCCCTTGGCGCGTCCTAGATCAGTAGAATATCAAAAGTAAGTTCTGGTTTGCTTAAGTTTGCTCAGAATAGTCGGTCTTGAATTTGGCTGGAGATATTTGGTGTGTGTTGTTGCAATGTGGTATGGCAAGGGTGGGCACGAGGAGGCATTATTTAGTAAAAACTCAGCTCAGCTTTGACAGTTTGCACGACAAAACATTATTTCCTTGGTTGCTGACTTGCCTTCCCTTTGCCACGCTTTGTAAATTCTCCGTATCACTTCCCCATCCTTTTGTCGTGCTCTTTTTGCTTATAACTCTTGAGTGTACAACCTGTGGTTTTCCCCCCCTTTGTTTGTTTCTGCATAGTGCTTAAGCACAGGGACTTGATCCTGACTAACTTTAGCTGGATTATGTGTGCGTGTTCAGGGGTGGGGATTGTAACTGCAACCAGGGTGTGCATTCATTCAGAATTTTAATGCATTGCCCTTCCCTTTTTTCATGAGAACGCTGGATTTGCCCGATGCTCTCTGGAAGGCCTTTGCGCAGACTAATGAGATTATGAAGCCCACATTGCTTACGGCAACTGGCGGAAATCTAAGGGAAAGCCATTGGGGGGAAAACCAAAACAAATGAGCATTGAAATTTGCTCTCCAGGAGAAAACAGTGCTCTCCTTTAAAATGTGCTGGCCCCCAAGGAAAAGTGCTGCGTCGGGTTCTTCCGGAAGTTGCTGTGTTTTATTTAGTTTTACATCGTTTGTGTTCTCGGTGGCGGAGACCAGAACTGCACGTACTGAACTCCTCCCAAAACCCATGTGTGCTCCCAGCTGTAGGTCTTTTGGTTGGTTACAGCCGCAAAACGGCAGCAGAAGCCCTTTTTAGTGGCTTTGCTTGTGAAGCAATAAAGCCTTCTGTATTTTCCCTGCAAAGGGGGGGGCAGTGTTTGTTTTGGAGGAGCTGTGGCAGGGGCATGACCCCATTGGAGACCACCCCTTCGGGGATGCCACGTGACCTGAGGCTTGTCTCTCTTCTGCAGTTTGGCAGCCTCCATCGCCTTGAGAAAGACTTTCTAGCTGCAGGCTATTCGCTTAGCAGGCTCTGGAAAGAGCTTATTGGCGTCAATAGGTTCCAAGCTGTGGTCTGTTCTGAGAACGGTGTGCATGTTGCAGGGATGAGGGAGGAAATGTATTGTTTGGTGTTTTAAGGAGAAACAACCTTTACTCGCACTTCTTGAACCAACGAACCCTTCGAAACACACTGTCCTTTTAAAATCCACGCTCCTCCGAATTTTGCAATGCTGGTCTCCAACTGGATAATGCGCACGAAAATGCACGTATTAGCAGAAAATGTGCATAAAAGTTGTATCTGGGGACTTTTGATGTGACTATGGAAGCATTGTTCCCCTAAATTTCGATTTGATTGTCCCCACTTATCCCCATCATGCATTTTCCCGCAACGTCAGGTGGCTACCAGCGTAAGAACAACTGTCCTAAAGCATGAAAAATCTGAACGTCTTAACTTTCGCTGGGAGTATTACAAATCTTGAATGTGATCGTGGCAATACGTTACCGAAAGGCCTATTTTTAGTTGACAAAAGATGGTCAGAAATAGTCCAAATGGCTTTGAAATTACTGTACATCATCAGCTGAATATGCTTGGCGGAAGATGCAGGCATGGTTATTTTGTTGTTCTGCATTCTTAAAGGGATGTATGTACCCTGCTATTGACACATGCCAGGATCAGAGACAAGGACAAAATTTGGTGACAAAAGCACTTGAATTTAAGGGCTTTGCAGCAGGGCTTCTGGTGATACAAAGAGAAGGTGCCGTTTTGAGGACGCAGAGATGTGGCACTGAGGAAAATAGGTTCAAATCCTTGTTTGAGCCATGGGTCACTTGGAAAGCTGGTGAGTTGTGTTTCCTGAACTCAGCTCCTCATTCTGTGTCGAAGTGGCCTGCCCTGCAAGCTTGTGGTGAAGGCAGTCAATGGAGGAGAGACAACTTTGCACATTAGAAGAATATGTTACTGGAGTAACCCCTGATCTATAGGAAATCACTTTCATTGAGCAACGAGTGCTTCACGAATCTCTACACTGTGCATAAGTTTATAAATCTGTATCATGCAGCCTGATGTATTGCAAAAGCACATATAAGGATCATTTCCTCCTCGTTGGCTTCACCTAAAGGACATTAAACATCCAAGTGACCTCTTCAAAGGAGAACACATCACCCATCGCCCAATGGAGAACTTCCCTGCTGTCAGAATTTTGTGGTGTGTTTTCCTAAACCAACAAGTGAAATTCTGAATGAGGGAAGACCAAACAACTCTACAGGCAACCTAATATGAAGATATTAAAAATATAATGTGGGGCCGAAACACAAAAACAGCAAGCTACCATCCAATTAAAAAGGTGGGGAGGGGAAAAGTGCTTTTCAGTTATGCCTTTGCTTAGATATTTATTCCAAAAAGAAATGAATGGGGAGCCCTGTCTTTTCATTAAGGTGGTTGTCTATTCCTCCCAATCATGTCCCGTGTTTTGTGGGACATATGGTTAAGTTAGCCTTGCAGGAAAAATAATAAAGGGTTTTGTAGCACCTTAAAGATTGAGGTTGATTGTTGTTGTTTAGTCGTTTAGTCGTGTCCGACTCTTCGTGACCCCATGAACCAGAGAACGCCAGGCACCTCTGTCCTCCACTGCCTCCCGCAGTTTGGTCAAACTCATGCTGGTAACCTTGAAAACACTATCCAACCATCTCATCCTCTGCCGTCCCCTTCTCCTTGTGCCCTCCATCTTTCCCAACATCAGGGTCTTCTCCAGGGAGTCTTCTCTTCTCATGAGGTGGCCAAAGTACTGGAGCCTCAGCTTTACAATCTGTCCTTCCAGTGAGCACTCAGGGTTGATTTCCTTCAGTATGGAGAGGTTTGATCTTCTTGCAGTCCATGGGACTCTCAAGAGTCTCCTTCAGCACCATAATTCAAAAGCATCAATTCTTCGGCGATCAGCCTTCTGGTTGATAATAGCATTATATTTCGTGGATTACACCATTAGACACAGGAAGTGTTACCCTAAGTTACTAGTATTAGGGGGTGCGGAAAGGGTTGTGAACAGTGAGGTGAGAGGAAAATGAAATACAGAGATGTACAGACAGAGGCAAGCACTTAATTAACAACGGCAGTTCACAAAACGGTTGTCGATAGCACAGGCATCCTGGCATTAGCGAGCCAATGTAATGTAGTAAACATCCTTTGCATCAGTTCAGTCCACCAGCAATAGCACAGAATCTCTTGCTGAATTGTAATTCAGTGGTTTAAGGCTGCTGGCTGCCTTTGAAGCTCCTTTGCTCCAGGATGACCCGGAGCAATCATAGTTCTGAAGCTTCATGGATTGAGGTTTGCTCAGAAACAAGTCTTTCTTTCACATGGAAAATGTGGACTGGGTCTTATGCATTTCATCTCATCCATTTCATTTCGCCTCGGAAGGTGGCGGGCTCCCCTTCGCTGGAGGTTTTGAAAGAGAGGTCGGATGTCCACCTGCCAGGAATTCTTCAGTTGCGATTCCTTCATTGCTAGAGGGTTTGACTAGATGGTCCCTTCTGATTCTATGACACGCTTCTTATAAAGCATCTCTGAGCAGTTTAATAACAGGAACATCAAGAATAAAAACATGCACAAGACAATTCTGTACAAAGAAACCCAAAATGATGTCAGATATTTTAAAAGCAACAACCTGAGGCGATTTCGTGTCTATTAAAACCAGTACCAAATTTGGAATGGGCACAAATTTTCTGCTTGTTGAAAAATGGCATTTAGTGGGCTTCAGAAATACAGTAAAGACGTCTCTCTTCTGCAGAGCACAGTATTCCTTTGGATACATAAAGGGTGGGACAATCTTTTTAGCATTTAGGGTTCACATCATCTGTACGGCTTTGAATATGATGTGCTAGCCCTTCCGTCCGTTCTTTCTTTCTTTCTTTCTTTCTTTCTTTCTTTCTTTCTTTCTTTCTTTCTTTCTTTCTTTCTTTCTTTCTCACTCCCCATTCTCCCTGCTTCCCCCAGCCTCCCTCTCCCCCCCCTTCTCCTACGTTTCTTGGCTTGGTTCAGCTCCTCGTCTGTTGGAACTGTGACGTCAATGCCTCTCTGCGACTGACCCTCGTGGCAAACCTGCAGAACATTATACACTGTGAATAAAAACTTTCTTATTAGATCTTGCAGCTGGCTGCATACAGACATATGGCAGCGAGGAAGTTTTGGAAGAAAAGGCTCCGTCTGACAAAGAACCCAGTCTCTTCCATCAAGGTTTATCCTGGCACTTCTCTCTGTTTATGTTAGAGGGTGCCAGGGGCATGGCTTCTTTCAGTTCTTCTCTTTCGTGCGCCTCCCCCAGCCCCCCCCCCGGCTTCGTGCGCAGATACACTTATGCTTCATATAGTTGTTCAAACCTTGTCAGTTCTTATGTTGACATGTAGGAGGGGTTTTTATGTTTTGTTTTTCATTCAGAAGTCCTTTTCTGAAATTAAAAACAAAATACCTTGTTCTTATCCTTTCTCGGGAATTGAAAGAAACCAAAATAATAGTAAGAAATCAGAGCAGTTTTTAAATTGGTGTTTAAAATCAGGGCAGTTTTGAAAGACTCAATTTGAAATCTTGATTTTAAAACGGTGCCCGATCCACTTGTATCCAGAGCTAGAAGAGAAGCCTGCTCCTTTATCTCAGGAACCCAAAATTTGATGATGATAGCTTAAGAGATGTTGAGGTTCATCACCCAGTTTAGTGCTATATAGATTTTTTTTTTTGAGTGGGGGGTAAGGAAGCTGCCATTGGGGTGGGGGCTGGATTAGAACTGTGGCATGGATGGAAGGCTTTTCCCTTCCCTCCTCCCACTGTGGTCATGATCTGATTATAGACTCTCTTCCTTCACTTTCACTTTGCTTTGGGGGACAGCTTGGGGCGGTGTGTGATTCTGATCGGTGGCATTCAAAATTCATGTTGGGCAATCCCAAGGCTTACTTCTCTGATCTCAGCAGCCCCTGCATGTCTCGTCCAGGTTGCAAGCCTACATACTGATCTCCAAAGTGTTCATTTTGGTCCAAATTCAACTGCAACTCTGGACTTAAATTTGCTTCCATTTGGGATGACTGAATATACTTGTCCAGACAAGCAGTATCTCTTTAAGGGAAGATTGCATTCCCCCACCCCCCTGAGTGTACCAGCTTTCATATATTTTCCCATTTATTTATTTTTTTAAAAATATATTATTCTAGGGTCACTGTGCACAAATCTACAATCCAAGATTGTGAGGCAAAAGGCTGAATTAAATTGATTCACCAATATCAGTTAGCAGATACTGTACCACAGAATGACTGGTAATCTTGTCAGTGAATACCCAAGTGGTCCCATAAATGGTTGAAAAGATGCTTTATGCTCCAACAGAAACACGGTCTAGTGTGTTAGTTCAGTCATATTCACAATGTTCCAAAACAGCACCAATAATTCCTCAGGAATTCTTAACATCACGTTAGCTTTAAGTAACACATGTTTATTATTCTTTATTTAAAGCGTTGTGTGTGTGTGTGTGTGTGTGTGTGTGTGTGTTACCATTACAATTCATCTGAAGAAAGGCTGCAATGTCTGCCGTAGCCCTTAATGAGACTGAGTTCAGTACTGAAAGCCGCCAAGAGGGTGAGGACAAACAGGGCATTGATAATTCCTGACTAGTGTCTTCAGCTTGCAAGACTTAAGTATTTTGCAATAGCTTCCTTGATTACAGGCAGCGTACCTCTTGATTGTTGGGCGCTAGAAGGGAAAATGGAGGCATAGCTGTCAACCCCACACAACATCCAAATAGTGATAACCTGCAAATCTGAAACTAAACTGTAAGAAAGAAAAGCCCACCATACAGGCAGAGACCGTTTTAGGTATGTCCAATATGTGCACGATTGCGCCAAACCCAGGAAGTGACCCCAAAACTTCACGAAAAGGGGTGGGGGCAGAATGGGGCACTTGCAGGCTTTTTCAGTGGTGTTTCAGATATATCCTGAATATTCAGATATATTCGGATATATTTCACTTAAAAGCATGGTGCCTTGGAGCGTAACCCCGCGTCAATTGGGAGCTGCCGGTATGGAATAGAAGTGATCAGGTTCATCCTGTCTCTTAGAGGCCTGTAGATTATGTGGTATTGTTTTTTTATCCTCATGAAGTCAGTAAATTCCAGGTATTTTCATACCTCAAAGATATGGTCGTATTTCCCCCCTAACCGTTTCCATTGTTGTGTTGTAGAGATACTGGGAGCTGCTAGCATCCATGTCAAAAGGTTATTTTGGCAAAATGTCTTCATAATATCAGCCCACATATTAGAAGGGATAACGGAGTAGAATTTTGAATAGGTGTTTTAATAACCTTTGGTACCTCCTGCTAAAGTTCCTTCTGAAAGTGTGGCCCAGAGGAAGAAGTTTGAGAACCACTTCATTCAGGCTATTCACCCTTCTGTTTGTGAATTTTTATTTTCATGTCTCTCTATTTCTCTATTCATCCACACACACACCCTTTCTTCAGTCATGGATCCCAAGGTGGCACATATGTGATTCTCAAGTGTCCTCTTTTCTAGGCACTGACCAGTCCCAAATCTGCTTAACTTTCAGCAACATGGCGTGGCCTTTAGGGCAGGGTAATATATCGATATGTTGTCCAAAACTGGTTTGAAGTCCGTAGCGCTATATTGGTTTCATAACTTTTGATCTGATCTGGCAATATAGTGTGAATCATGGTGTGTGTGCGCGCGCGCGTGTGTGAGCTATACAAAAATCTCAAGGTAGGGAAAAGCATCTATGAAGCCACCCAGTGCCTCTACATAGCTCCATCCTTATTTCAGACATTGTAATATATCAGTATATTGCGATGTTTAGCTGGTGATATATCACAACATTGAAAACCAGATATCGCCCAGCCCTTGTGGCCTCTAGCTTCAGAACATACCCCAGGATGACACATTTTAATTTGCTGTTGTTTAGTCGTTTAGTCGTGTCCGACTCTTTGTGACCCCATGGACCAGAGCACACCAGGCACTCCTGTCTTCCACTGCCTCCCGCAGTTTGGTCAAGCTCATGTTTGTAGTTTCAAGAACACTGTCCAACTATCTCATCCTCTGTCGTCCCCTTCTCCTTGTGCCCTCCATCTTTCCCAACATCAGGGTCTTTTCCAGGGAGTCTTCTCTTCTCATGAGGTGGCCAAAGTATTGGAGCCTCAGCTTCAGGATCTGTCCTTCCAGTGAGCACTCAGGGCTGATTTCCTTCAGAATGGATAGGTTTGATCTTCTTGCACTCCATGGGACTCTCAAGAGTCTCCTCCAGCACCATAATTCAAAAGCATCAATTCTTCGGCGATCAGTCTTCTGTATGGTCCAGCTCTCACTTCCATATATCACTACTAGGAAAACCATAAAACCATAGCTTTAACACACATTTTAATTTAGGGGGTTCTTTTATATTTTGAAATTTTTTTTTTTTTTTATTCTGACTTGTTGGCCGCTTTGTGTTCTTCAGAGAGTAGGTGGAATGCAAGTTTTAAAAATATAATGAATAAATTATCCCCATGAGAGCAGAATAATGGGACATTTATACTTGGAAGCAAAGGAATATTCCTGGGTTCCCACTGGAAGCCAGCTACAAGAAAATTGAAGGCTCCTGTTAGGGATGTGATGTTAAACAGCTGCTTTCTGTTAATTATAACTCCTTTATATGAAGGCGAGATACAGCCCTTTTATAAACTTCGCCTATCTCTTAGAGTATTCACTGTTTGTCTTAAATCTTCACTCCTAAAACTCAAGTATTGCTACTTTAAAATTCACCTTCCACCCCCTTTCTCCCTCGAAAGAAACTACAGATTCAAGAGATATGCAAAAGTATGGTGGCTCAACTCTGCCTAAATTCAGAATTGGCTTGAGTGTTGTTGTTTTTTGGCACGTCTTCCAAAGAGAAAAGCTTGTCAGTTTCTGAGAGTCCTCTCCCAGCTTGTGATGTTGGAACATCTGTGTTGCTGAAGCCACACAAGTACCGTATTTTTCGCCCCATAAGACGCACCTGATCATAAGACGCCCCTAGTTTTTAGAGGAGGAAAACAAGAAAAATATATATATTCTGATCGAAACAGTGGATGTATGATTTTTGTGGTTCAAGCTGTAGCCATGGACATGCTATGTGATCTGATGGTGAATTTGGGGTGACCCAATGCAAAACTCCTGAGGATCTATGTGGATCCATGCTTTATAACCACATTTTTGTGCCATTGCGGCCCCACACAACAATGGGTGCATGTTTTTTTGGTGCAGGCTGTAGCCATAGACATGCTATGTGATCTGATGGTGAATTTGGGGTGATCCAGTGCAAAAATCCTGAGGATCCATGGGCTTTTACCTCCCCCCTCCCAGACAGTCTCCTTTATCTCTAGCATCCCTTATCTCCCTCCCCGATCGCTTGTCGATCAGCTGCTTCCTTTTAACACCCACTTTCCTCCCCCCCCCCAAAAAAAAGCATGATCTGCTTTTCGCCCTTGGGCAATTCGGCTCCAGGGGCCTTGCATTCACTCCATAAGATGCATAGTGATAAAGCAGGATATCAAATCCAAACTCCTCCTCCTCCTCTTCTTCTTATCCTCTGTGAAAGATCACATTAAATGTTTTCAAGCAACAACTCAGATACATGACCCCAAAGGAGACAAGATGCTCACAAAACAGAAGATTTCTTGTTCAGGTGATGCAGTTATCCGGTTCTTAGCAATCAAAGGAGAGTTTTGTCAGGAGCAAAATTAAGGAACTTTGGTACTTCGTTCCTCCTATAAAGTTGTGCCGTTAGCTTGAATCCTTGTCAAAGTAACGTAGTTCTTACATTTTTTTTTAAGGGCCACCTCCAGTTTATGCTTCTGTAAATCTCTTTGATCCAAGTTTCAAAAGCAGCCATGCTCTAGCAGTGATTGCATTCCCTTTGCGTTGCTAAACAAGCAACACTCTTAGGACGCGGTGTTGAAAAATCGCTTTTAAATATTGCAGAATACGGAACGGCTCCAGGTGTTTTATGTAAGAGGGCAATTTGGTTGTTTGCCAAGGCTAAGTCTGCTGCTCCTGCAGTATAGAGAGAAGGCCTCTAACCGCTATTGCTTCTCACTGGCCTTGGATTCTTCTGTCTCTGGTGTGAAGTGAATTAATGTTTGAAAACTTTATTCACCCCATAATATGCACAGGCACAAAATCCACGGGCAAATCGACATATCGAGTCTCTTCTTTCTATTTGTAAAAGCATGAAGTCCATAAAGCTCAAAGTCAGAATTCGTAAATGGAAGCTATGGTTCTTAATATTATCCCAAATTCCATATTAGGGTGAAAATGTTATTAGACCAACCAAAATCCCACAAAATAGCTTGCAAGCTTTGGGATTCTGCAGAACTCTTCAAACAGATGGTGAAATATTAGAAAAAAATAAACTCCAAAATCTATATTAAGGCAATACTTTTATTAGGTATTGCATGCTTTCTTTTGCTGCTTCTTCACAACAGTCCTGACTGTACCACAATATCTGCATACCACCTAAAAGAGCCTCGTTTAAATATTTGTTACACCTTTCCCTCATTGCCTCTTAAAAAGAGAGAGAGGGAGACCATAGCTAAATGCAGGCACCATCAGGCTTTCACCATCATACAGTTTTCCCCCTTCCTCTACTTGTTATGTTGCCATCTAGCTTGATCATAGAACCGTAGAATAGGGACCCCAAAAGTCATCTAATCCAACCCCCTGCAATTCTTCCCTGATGTCAGGAATGAGCCAGCTCCAAGTGGAACTTTACAGCCAGCTGCAGAATACGGGCAGGAACAGAGAGGTTTAGATTTGACGCAGGCTGAGCAGAGGCCAGAGCTGACAGCGTCAAATCCCTCTGACCTTGGACGGCTGGTTGCCAAGAGAACAACTGAGAGCATGCTGAAACACAGCCAAAGCTCTCAGGAAGCTCAAGCAGGCGCAAACAGACACAGTCTTTCGGAACAGGAAGAGGTTGGAGCTGATCCAATAAGTCTGAAGAGTCAGCGAATGGGAGGGCTGCTGGACAGGAAGCAAAACAAGAGATGTAAGGGGCGAAGGTTCAGTATCTTCTGTAGGAACCGGAAAGAAATCTTCAGAAGGGTCATCTTGAGTGATAATGTCGGCTGCTTTGTTGGAGCCGTCCGGAGCTATTTGTTTGTTTTTGCAATAAACCGCTCCTTTTAAATTACCTGCACTTACTGTGTTATCAAGCCGGGACCTGGACTCCTGACACTTGGGTGGGCTTGAACCACCAACCTTCTGATTAACAGCCAGACACACTGAACTCAAAAGCTTACATGCTGCTTTATGATATTTTGGTTGGTCAAATGGAGGCATCATCCCAATAGGGGTTTGGGATGTGTGTGGATCCCCCCCCCCAGGCCAACATGGCTACCTTTTACTTTTAGAAAAATAAATCCTACCTCTGCTACCATTTTCAGTGGTATAACTATTTACCGGGATTGAGCAAGATAATAAATGTGAATTCAGGAAAGATACTTTTGTTATCTCCAGTTATTATGGTAGTTGCAGTGCAATCCCAGAGAGATAGAGAGAGATAATACAAATCATGAGAATGTAGTATTGAATAATTCAATGTTCCTATAAAGGTTATCTAAATTTATTGCTGTTCCTTTAATTAAAGCTTGCTGTTTATTTCCACAACGTACTTGTATACATGTGGAGAGAGGTATGTGTGTATATCTATATATCAGTCCATTTCCAGTTTTGCATGTTCTTCTTCATAAATCTATTCTTACTGTCTTTCTGCATTAATACCCACATTACACACGTACATATATCCTACCTAAAATACAGTCTCGCCCAATTGAACAAGCTGAAATCTTATCATAATATTAATGCAATGGTGAAAAATGAGGTTGATGATGAAAAGGCTTGGAAAAGATTAACATTAAGGTCGACTGGGGCGGGGGCAGGGATACCTCATGCTGCTGCCACTGGTGTCCCTTTTTGCAGGTGTCCCTTTTTGCAGAGATGCATCAAAGTCCAAGCCTTAATACGTTCTCCTAAACCGCTAAAGCTGTCCTCTCTTTAGGCTGGCATTCAGCAGCCAGGCTTTGGGTGGCGTGAGCAACTTGGATTTAATTGGGGTTTTTGTTTTATTCAGTTTTTACTCCGTTCCAGCTGTGCAGCGAGATTCAGTTCCACAAAGTGTAGTCTTCATAGCCAGAATGTAAAAAAAAAAACTGCATACCTTTTGATTTGTGAGAATTTGGGAGGGGGGAGAGAGAGGCTTTTCCCCCTCATAAGGAAGAGTCATAGGGTAGGACTGGCAGTGGAAACACCATAAACTGGCAAAAGTGTGGGATTTGGGGGGGGGGGACAGACGCTGGAGAGGAATCTACACTTCATGCAACTTTTTTATTTTTATTTTTATTGATTCCTCTGGATGCAAAGGTGTTATTATCTTTGGTCCCTGCTTTTGCTCTATAGTTAACATGGTGACTGGGCCTCTTTTATGCACAGTGTGTCTGATTCATTTTTGAAAGACATCCCTTATTTTGTCTCAAAAAGGCTGGCGCCCAGAGCGTAACTCAAGGGGGAAGTTGTGAGAGCCGGGGGTTTGTTTTTTATTAAAAAGTTTGCCTTTGGTTTCATCTGGCTTGAACCTGGGACTCCTTTGCACATCTTATAAATGTAGAAAGCAGACTGGCTTCTTTTCCAGCTTAGTTTCTGGGACTTAACATCCTACGGAAGGAAAAGTGTCTCTTCTTCAAACCATCCATATAACCCTGCCAGAAAACCTCTGATTCCCCCCCTCCACCTGTGCTATATATCAGAGAATATAACCAGAACCCTGTTGGATCAGACCAGTGGTCTGCCATGGTCCAAATCCTGTTTTCACAGTGGAAAACCTGAACACACAAACAACCCCTCGACCTCCTTGCTGTTCCCAGAAACTGCTATGCACTGTCTCTTAGCAGTCATTAATAGCTTTATCCTCCATGAATTGCCTGACCATTAGGTCTAGTCATGACCAACTCTGGGCTTACTGCGCTCATCTCACTTTATTGGCCGAGGGAGCTGGCATACAGCTTCCGGGTCATGTGGCCAGCATGACTAAGCCACTTCTGGCGAACCAGAGCAGCACATTGAAACACCATTTACCTTCCCGCCGGAGCGGTACCTATTTATCTACTTGCACTTTGACGTGCTTTCGAACTGCTAGGTTGGCAGGAGCAGGTACCGAGCAACGGGAGCTCACTCTGTCGCAGGGATTCGAACAGCCGACCTTCTGATCGGCAAGTCCTAGGCACAGTGCCACCTGTGTCCTGACCCGATGAAAATAGGGATGTCCTATTATTATTATACCCCGCCCATCTAATGGGGTTGCCCCAGCCACTCTGGACAGCTTCCAGTATATATAAAAACATAATTAAACATTAAAATTCCCCATAAAGGGCTGCCTTCAGCTATTCCCTTGCACCAAACTAACTCACCCCCCCAATTAGTTATTTACATGCATTGCATTTATGCTCTGCTCCCAAAGCAGAGTCACTTCAACTTGTTTCTAAGTGAAACTGCTTGGGGATGTAGCTTTTCAAATTCAGTCGCTTGATAGAAGAGAGTAATATGCTTGGCCTTTATATAGCATTTGAGCGTTCAAAGCATTATCTCAGCAGTTCTTGCAGAATCACTGCAGCGGAGATCAGCAAAGCAGAAATGATAATACAGTGGAACCTCGGGTTACGGCGAGGATCCATTCTGGAGGCTCTACCACAACCCGAAAATGACGCACATCAAAATGCCGCGTCTGCGTGAAGCGCGATTTAGCGCTTCTGCACATGTGCGAGCGGTGAACCCAGAAGTAACCTGTTCCAGTACTTCGTGGTTTGCCACGGACGTTCGCCAAAACAGACACAAGCGGAGGCGGACGCAGAACGAGGTTTGACTGTACTAGCGAGGGATGAAACCAGGGCAGAAGGGGAGGTCTTTGCATGCCCTCAAAGTTGTGGCACCTGCTCACTGTCCCCTGTCCCCATTTATCTTACTTCTCAGCATAGGGGCCAGTGGGTGGGCTTACCAGCAGAGTAGAAGCACAGTGAAGCTCCTCTGATGGGCAGCTACCATTGCATTTGGTCACAGGGCCCTGGAATAATATAGCATCCCAGTATTTACCATGGCAGAAGCCTGGAGATCTACTCTGATCCTGCATGTGAGCTTCCTGTAGACATCAGACTGGCCACTGTGAAAACAGGACACTGGATTTCTGGAGACCCAGGACAGTGGAGTCAGTGAAGGTGGGCCCTCATTAGCTTTCTGAGGGTGAATTTGCATTGGGGGCATCCTGATTGACGGTGAATTCTGCACTAGTTCTTCAGGGTCCAATTACAAAAGATAGTCATTAATCAATCTACATTTCTAATTTCTGATGCTCTTTTGCTTCCAAAGAGTCTCTAGTCTTCTGCTTTAATTTTGATCTGGCAGTTTCTATCGCCCCCATCCTAAATTTCCTTGTCTTCCCATCCGGCTTCCTCCCCTAAACGTCTCACCAGCAACTCAGTGTCCTCTCATTAAAGCCTTCCCCTGTTTGACTTCAGTCGGGTCCAAGTTGTCCTTATTAAATACCATCTGCCCTATATTAGGTCCAGTTGTAGGCCTTCAGGTGTTGGTGGTCTGGGAGCCGGGACATAGGCGACATCGCCCTGTAAGAAGATTGACTTCATTCACGGCTCCCCGATCTTGTTGCCAATCCTGCATGCTTTCTTCCTCTGCAAATATACCCCACCCTTACCAGGTCAGGCATCCTCGGCCAACGGGACAGTTAGCTCAACAGAAATACTCTTTGTCAGAGATGTTTCTCTGCCTACCTAGTAAACTGCCTACACAGAGGCAGGTAAGCTTGACTCAGCAAAAATGGGAAGATAGGCAACATACAGGGGAGCTTGCTAATTTTCCAAGTGGAGACCCGTGAAATTGTGGAATACAACAACTGTAGACCAGGATTTCTTAACCCGTGTACCTCCTGCCCGTTCAGACAACCAGGCTTTTTGTGATCTACCTGCTACGGAAATCATAGAATTGTTGAGTTGGAAGGGGCCATAAGGGTCATCTAGTCCAACCCCTTGTAATGTAGGAATTTTTCACCCAATGTGGAGATTGAACTCACAACCCTGGGATTAAGAGTCTCATGCCCTATGCACTTGTATTGCTATCTGCAACCCTGTTTGAGAAGGGCAGAAATATCTGCTCAAATGGACACATGTGTTTATTTTTCATGGCATTATATTCCTGCAGAGCACCTTTCTTCCTTATCAATTTGACAGAATTTGCACAGTGTGTGACTATCGTTATATGTTAATTAAAGGGTCTGTATACAACAGAGATGGGGGATATTTTTGAGAGCCATATTCCCTTCTGGGTAGCCTTCCGGGGGCCCCATTCCAGTGTTAGGCAGGGCCAGGGACAAAAATGGTGGACAGAGGAATGAGGTTGGCCAACCAGTGCCAAAGGCTTTGTTGCCACAAACACCACAGCTGGTACCAGTGTCGTTGTGTGTACCCCAGCGGCTAGGCCATGTCGAATATTGGGAATTTCTCCATGTAATGTGTGAGGACTCTGACGCTCCAGCTGCAAGCCTGACTGAATTAAGAGCAGCCCATGAAAATAAAATCTTTCCCCTTGCTACTTTATGTATAGTTGGCACGCAAAGCATCTGCTAACCAGATGCTTGCTTCCAAGGCAGGACTTGCAAAAGGGGGAAGAGAAGAAAGAGGAAGGTGGAAGAGTGTCTTCAGATCATGATGTATCTGAAGGTAAAACAAGCACTAGGCAAGTATGGCTTGTCTGAGCAGCCTGGTTTTTGCCCACACCACAAATCACAGGAACTGAAGACCTGAGCCAGAGTTTGAGGTGCTACATAGCAGGCGGAACTCTTATTGGTCACGCCGTGTCAGCTGACAGCTTCTGAGCAGGGAAATTGCAGCACGTTGCCTCTGATCAACTTTGTACCTAAGCAGGGGCAAGTGCACCTATCAATTCCTGTTTGTCTTAGCTTCTCATTCCCCCCCCATCTCAAATTCAGTTCTCCACATTTCCTTATCTGTGGATTCCCCCCCAAAAAAAATCCTCGTGAATATTCATCAGTATTACATAAGAAATGCTTAATTTTGTATGTACTTTTGCCTAATACATTTTTTGCTCAGCAACTTTCCTTAATACAATGCAATTTTCATATCAGCTATTTTTTCACACAGTTTGCCCTGGTTGATGTCTTTTTTTACATGGTACTTGGTTGAAGAGCTGGAACGCAAAATTCAGAGAAGTGCAGGTTTTGACAAAAGGCTGTGCTCCTGTCAGGGTTGCAGCCATCAAGCCAGCCACGAACTCAGCCAGATGACTCCATTCTTCCTTTCCGCTAAATATTCTGCCACATTTTGTGCTCACAGACCATGCTTTAGCCTCACTGGAGTGTGTGTGTGTGTGTAAGTAAACCGGATGCCTACACTGGTCGCAAGATTCTGGCCCTTGCGGTTAGCATGGCGTGGATGGGTGTTCAAGAAGATCCCACATGACCCCTCACCCACCCGTGACCCCCTGAACCATGCAACATCTGCATTCTACAGTATGGTCCCTGGTTGCCTATTTGCACTCCATCCTTGTAAACGTAGGATTGCCATAGCTTGGGGCTGTTTCCATCCCAATCTGTACAATTACAACAGCGCATATCTTCATGCCAGATAGCTTTCTGGATGTGGTACAATTGCTCCCTGGCCTTGCAATGTGGGTCCTGCTTTTTGTCTTCTCAAAGGGCAGTCGAGATAATTTGTCCTGTTAAGATACTGAGAAAGAGAGAGAGAGGAGTTGCTGTTATTTTTAGTGACCACTTAATTTTGCCCTTTGATTGTGGTGAATGCTATTTGTTTGTCCTTTTCAACATCCTTGCAAATCTGAAGTACAGTTGCAGGCCTGAGATCATTGTATTAAAATGCATAATTCGATGTCTGGTTTACAGATTAATCAGGCAGATTTTTTTAGCTGTATAGCTTTTATTGGTTCTAGAAGGACCCCGAGAATTCCTTTTACTGCCGTATAAGCTCATTTTCCTATCTAGCTATCTTTCTATCCAGATAGCCATATACAAACTGGCACAATTTTGCACTCGTTCAGCTCATATTAGATACCATGAAATGTTGGGTTCTTAAACCGTTAAAGTTAACATCATCCTGCAGTGTTTACTATTTTACATAGTAGCTTCAGTTTGGGAGATACAATGAAGGCCACAACTCATTCAAATCTGATTGAGACACTTCTTTTGGATAGCACGTGCAGTTTCCTTTTGAAACTGTGCCAAGAGCTTCTCTTTTACCATTTGTTGGGTGGGTAGGCGACACTCCCCACCAAAAACAAAACAAAATACCCCAAACCAGCGTAGTTCAAATGGGGAGGTTTTTAGAGCGAATATCCACTTTCTTAACCTGGACATGGGACATGGGTGGCGCTGTGGTCTAAACCACAGAGCCTAGGACTTGCCGATCAGAAGGTCAGCGGTTCGAACCCCGCGACAGGGTGAGCTCCCGTTGCTTGGTCCCAGCTCCTGCCAACCTAGCAGTTCGAAAGCACAGCAAAGTGCAAGTAGATAAATAGGGACCGCTTACCAGCGGGAAGGTAAACGGCATTTCCATGTGCTGCTCTGGTTCGCCAGAAGCGGATTAGTTATGCTGGCCACATGACCAGCATGTACGGTGGCTCCCTCAGCCACTAAAGTGAGATGAGCGAGTCAGCCACGACTGGACCTAACGGTCAGGAGTCCCTTTACCTTTACCTTTAACCTGGACATGGAAGAAGAGAGACTTGGAAGGAGAAGGTTCAAATCCCCACTCAGCCATGAAGTTCGTTAGGTGACCTACCTCTAGCCTACCTCGCAGGGTGGTCGCGAGCACAAAACGAGGAAGTGGAAACCACATATGCCACCTTGAGTTCCTTGGAAGAAAGGTGGGATATAAATATCATAATATTAGAAAGAGTTTTCTTCGGTGCTCCCCCCCCTTTAAAACTGCCCTCCCAAAAAATAACCTCATGGTGCAAGGCTCTCTTTGCAGTTTTCAACTAACCTCCCCTCCAGATACGCCTTGAGAGTGACACTGTGTCTTGCTTCATTCCAGGAAGTGTGGCGAGTGGAATGTAAGTGTGTCATAGTGATGTAAGCAGCCTGAAAGTTCTCAATGACAGAGTATCTGGCAGATTTCCAGTTGGGGTTGGGAATGTCCCCCTGCCTGAAACCCTGGAAAGCCACTGCCAGTCAGTGTCGGCGTTGCTAGAGTTAGGTGGGGTAATGATCTGATTCAATATAAGGCAGCTTCCCACCCTGATGTTTCAGAGAAAGTCCTTTCCCCCAGAAAGAAGTAGAGAATTGTCTCCTGTTTTCACCAGACGGGGGTATTTTAGAGAAGGGGGGAACGCATCTTAGCCCTAGTAACTTTATTGGAACAAAAGCTGATTTTTTTCCTGGAGTCTCAGCTCCTTACCCAATGCCACACCTCGGCGAGTCTTACTATTTTCCTCCAGTGCCTCTCTAGCATCCTGACATAGACGCAGCCTTGTACTAGATGCTTGCCACCCAGTGTTAAAAATACACGCATTTGTTGCACCCTCCCACTGAGCGCTTCTGTTCTGCGGTGCCATGTGCCCACAGCACAGATGGTTGGAATCATCATGCTGGAAGAAAGCAGAAGGCCACTGAGCCCCATGCCCAAGGTAGAAAATCCAAGATCCTTCACACATTAGCTTACATAACTCGAGCCACAGTTTGCCGCATGTGTTCAAGTTGGGGGGAGGGGAGGGGCAGAGAAAGCATGAATGCTTTTTTTGGTTTGCAAAGATGTCCCCTTTTGTCACAGGCTGTGTCTACATCGCTTGCAGTCCTGCAAGCATAGCTAGAACTTCCCATTTGGCCCATGGGGCCAAGTCACACCCACCTGCCCTACACTGGACACCATCTGTGCTGTCAGGTATGCTGATAGACAACATATAATATTGTGTGTGTGGCAGTGGGCCAAAGGGAAGGTGTGCAGTGGCCAGCAACCAGCTGTTCAGAGGCCCCTGCAAAGTCCTCATTGCCAGTGCTTCTGTGATTGCTATTCCCTTGCAAAACACTGCGTCTTTGAGTGTGTGGTTTGATTGGTGTGCACTTGTGCCGTCAAGTGATTGACAGGAGAGCAATCCACGGGGCAAGTGTGTCGAGGATCCTGCACCCCGATCTCCAATAATTCAGAAACAATAGCCAGGGTTGTTTGTGTATGTTTCAGAGTTTGGTTATTAGAAGCTTATAGGTTGCCATTGGGTAGATCTTGGCTTCTGTGTCAACAAGCAAACCAGCTCTTAAGGCTGCGCAGACAAATTGGAAAGTGTCTGGTGATACCTGGAGGAACCTTGGAAGTCAAGAGCTGTGTCCAAGTACTCAGGGAGCACGGTGTAAGGGCCTGTCCCAGCACTATTGGAAGCAACATAAATTCAGCCCACAAAAACAAAAATATATGCAAATTGACTTGTTTTGAATATTGTACTCAGATCGTGGCATCTGGCTTTCTGGGCACAGAATCTTGCTTTCAGGAAAGTTTGCCCATTTGTCAGAATATTCGAGTGGCTTATCTGCATCTATAAACGCCAGCTCTCAACATTCCTTCCCACCCACCCCAGGCAGAAAAACTCAGGATGGGGCTTTGCAAGCAGGAGCAGGCTTGGTCCATTACGACCAGGATCAATACAGGCAGGTTGGAAGTTCCTTCCCCCCCACAGTGGCGAACCTAAGCACACCTCTTTGCAGCCATTCCCAGAAAATCTTCAGTGCACCGAGTTTGTTTCCTGGCTTGATGCAGAAGGCTCAAAAAGTACAAAAAGAGTCCTTACTCACCAACCCACTTTCTCTATTTTTCCGTAGCAGCACTAGGGAAGACAAGGGTTTTTTAAGACCTCCTCTCCTGCTACATAAGAACTTGGGGAAGGGCAGAACATCAGCTTTGCATGCAGAAGGTCCCAGATTTAATCCCTGGCATCTCTGGGAAGAAGACTTCGTTAAGTTGTGGGTGAACATATCAGACAACACAGCGATTCTTTAAACAGCTCTTGTTTATGCACAAGCCAGAACAGAACTGAACTGAAGGGTTCAGCCAGCCTGCTTATATAGAGCTCCACTACAACGCAATTGTAACACTTTCTGTAACTATCCAATCACTGAACATCACTTTCAATCCCTTATTTGCATATGTGGATCTGAGTGAAAACTATCTACAGTTTCCCCCCTGCTGGCCCAGGGTGAGAACTTCAGTACATAACAGACTTCATGTTTTAAACCCTGCATAGCTGCAGTGTAGACAGTACAGTGGTACCTCAGGTTACATACGCTTCAGGGTACAGACTCCGCTAACCCAGAAATAGTACCTTGGGTTAAGAACTTTGCTTCAGGATAAGAACAGAAATTGTGCTGCGGCAGTGGGAGGCCCCATTAGCTAAAGTGGTGCTTCAGGTTAAGAACAGTTTCAGGTTAAGAACAGACCTCCAGAACGAATTAAGTTCTTCACCTGAGGTACCACTGTACTGAGCTCAGTGAACCAAGGTCTAGTTCAGTGTAAGTTACTTGGTGTGTTTTGACTTTAGGATTTGGTCACCACTCTTTAAGTCATGATGCTCTGTTCTGCAGAAAAGGTGGAGAACCCCTCCCCTTCTCTGTTCCTACTTCTGACACCAGCTCTACTTTTTGATATGCACATTGTGGGGAGATAACTTCCGGGAGGCAGTGGCCTGACAAGGAGGACTTTGGGAGATGAGAAGTGCTGGGAGAGATGGGTGGGGGAGAAGCCAGGAATCTTCCTCGGGCTGATACATAAAATACATAGGTTAGGGGGAAGTGCATAATATTCGGGGAAAGCGCTTTCCCAAAATGTCCAGATTATGAAAGATTTGCACCGAAATGCCAATGAATTTTCAGGAGAATTGAACTGAAGTTTAGAAAAACTGAGAAACTGAGAAATGGACAGATTTGCCTATGTCTAGATTTGCCATTCGGCCAGAAGATCCAGAAATACACATTTGCAAAAGCGTTTTTGTAGTCTCCTATAAAATTAGGCTGTGCTGCTGTAGCCGTGAGATGGTTGTCTGTAGTGGATGTTTCTTGGGAGACATTGCTGGGATGGGTGTAGGGGGAAAAATAGAATGGCCGGTTTGATTTTGTTAAACCTCCTTTTACAATGCATAACCTCTGCTTGTGCTAATGCCGAGCGTCTGGTCCGCCGGGTTTCCGCACTTGGGCCCCTCCCTGCCCGTGAGACAGATGCAAAAGTCGCTTCATGACGAAAGAAGCCATTGTGCAAGTCCCTCTGCTGGGCTGGGAACCAAATGCTCCAGAGCCCCGGTGGTTTGTGAACCAGACTGTACGTTTACGGAGTGTCTTAGCGTGCATTGAGGCCAGTGGTTTTGCTATGGAAAATCACACGGGAAGGTTGTGCTGGGTCAATGCGGCTAAGTGTTTGCCCACAAACAGATTTTACTAGCCCACCTGCCCAAGCACAATGCTTCTGTTAGTTCTTTCTGACCTAAAGTGTGTGTGTGTGTGTGTGTGTGTGTGTGTGTGTGTGCGTGTGAAGCTTCTCTCCCTGAAGATGATCTATATATATCTATATATAAAAATTCATTAGTAAATCCAACTTATAAATAGCAACTTGCTTGATTACCCGTTGGTAACTTTCCACTGGAGGTAGATAACTACTGGGTGATAATGGAGACATTATCCTGACATTTCTATGGACTGCGATCCTTCTTTGCAGGGTGAATCGGAGTCTAATGGGAATTCAACACATGAGCCTAACCACAAGGGTCTTCCCCACATACGCTCAGCTGGAAGGGAGGCAGACCTAACTGTAGGGAAGGAACCAAGGTCACCAGCCCCACCCATGTGGTTGCATGAATAGCATCCTCTGTGGGAGCCGGTCTGATGCTACTGGTAGTAGGTAGGAGGTGGGACCTTCGTATCATCTACCAAAGGTTGAGGTCAACTTTACCCCACTTTTCATTCCAAAGATTTCTCATCAGGTGTGGAAGGCTTGCTAAATTCATGTGGCATATATGAATGAATTGTAGGTGTTCAATGAAAACATTATTGTTTTGCATTATTTCCCTCCCTATGGTGTAATGCATTTATGCTTTTAAATGCAAGTCGCCAGGAGATCTTTTAGGTAGCAAGTGCCTGGTGAGTTTAATTAATTAATTCTCCTTGTAGGAAGGTAAAAGCAGAAGACTTGCTGAATGCTCATGTTGTTAGTAAGTTAACCGTTAAGTAAAAAGTCCAGCTATGATCACCAAAGGTGGCTCCCGTTCTACAGTCTAGTTGTATTACACAACCCCTCTGCTAGTGCTCTCTGGTGGGGACCCACTAACTCAGGAGATCCTGCTTGATTTACCTGGACATGGGTGATGGGGCGGCAGAAGCTTAGAGCCACCAGTTGAGAAGTAGTTGTACTAGTAGTTGTACCCCCACAATCCTCTATATACTTATTTGAGGGTAACCCTCTCAAATGCAGCTGGGCTCATTTCTGAGTTGAGCTTCATATGTTTGCGAACACTAATCTGAGGGAGTAGTCATGGTGCAAATTGAGCCAGGGCATCCTTTATTCCAAATTAGCTAATCCGGAACACTTTTGTATTTGACTGCTCCCATTGTTGGTTCTGACTCCACCCATCCATGACTTTGGCTCCGCCCAGCACTGGCATGCCACCCGCTTAACAGATTATTTTAAGGAGACACAGCTCTGAACAGGAACACAAAAAAAGATTGCCCACCTCTGGTGTGGACAGTGCTAAGCAAAACGGGCCTTTTGCCTGATTTGATGTTTGACTACAACTCCCATCAGCCACAGCCAGCTTACCTCATGGTCATGAATGATGGGAATTGTAGTCCAACGACATCTGAATGGCACCACCTTGGCTACCGCTGCCCTAAGGGCAGTACTGGTGCAGGGAGGGAAATGAAAACTGAAATAATATGTGATGTGCGTGACTGTGGATGCACACTCTTAGTTCCACAGGGTTTGGGGGTTCTGAATTTTGAGAGAATCAAGTTCTTTTGACCGACGTGGTTATAATAACCCCTCTATTAGTAACCTTTCCAGTGGCGTTTTAATGGCTCAGGACTGAAAGCTGAAAGCTGCAGCCAATAATTGCGTAGACAGAGTTGATTGAACTCTCTTATAATCCTCACTTTAGGGTTTGGGTGGAACTTCTGGGTTGACTGAAAATATGTCTCCTTAATTAAACCTTCTAATTGGGTAACAAGAGTGGTGGGACATCTGAATGCCTGACATCTGGGAGGAAGGGAAACTTTCAATATTTATCTTGGATGTGGGTGCACTGAAGGCAGCCCTGTTGAATTTCACCCCCCCCCTTCTGCTCTCGCCATCCCAAAGGCATCCTGTTTGCATTAAGAGGCTGCCCTCTGTTTGGACGCCACTGCAGAACAGTAGTGCTTCAGGAAGCAAAACGGAGCGGTCTAGTCTACCCAGGCATTCCTGCTTACTGGTGTGACCACTGTGCAGTTTTTAAAAATGGGAAGTGGAAACGTTGGTGGAAGTTTTTTTGGAATTCTGCTGCCACCAGACTCAGAAATACTAAGGAACATGTTTTTGCATATTGATGTGTGTGCACTGTCTTTCTCTCTCACACACAGAGGGAGTGGGAGGGAGATTGAGCCTGCAACAAAATGTTGCAGTGTATTTTTATGTGGATGCTGCAGAAACCTGCATGCAGCATCCCGGAATAAAAATACCATCATGGGAAGGGGTGTAGCTCAGAGGTAGAGCATCTGCTGTGCATGCAACAAGTCCCAGCTTCAATCCCTGAAATCTCCAGGAAAGACTGGGAATGCCCCATACCTGAAACTCTGGAGAACTGCTGACAATACTGAGCTAAATAGACCAGTGGTCTGACTCAGTAGAAGGCATCTCCCTAGGGTCCTGTGTCTGTCGAGAAGGACCATTCCAGGTGTTTTGGTTGCAGTCGTATCAGAGTATTCTGCACTTCTAGCCCCTTGAAGTTAGTCCTCTTCCCTCCCCATCTCTGATTTGTGGTGCCAGAAGACAGCTGTGTCCATGTTCTGTTCCACTTATCCATCTGTTTCCATGTTCTGTACGGACAGCAGAAAGTTCTTGAGATTCCAATTTCTCCTTAGGGGAGACAGTGGCTATTTCTTTGAAGCCTCCCTGTGATAAAGCCTGAGATGTTTTCTTAATGGATAACAAGGTTAATAGAGGGGTGTCCACAATTAGCATTCAGCGAGTATACAAAGTTGATACACCACTCGTTGAGCTGTACACAGTTACTCATAGTAACATTCAACGAGTGTACACTCTTTCACACAAGCACTTGCGCCTGTGTTCAGTGAAGTTTCTGAACAAGCGTACTGTCAGCTAGCTAAGACAGCAATAACAATCTCTCAGGTGTCAAAGGTTTGGCAATAGATTGGCTGCAGGAGTTGCCAGAAGGAGGCGTCCAAGGTGCCGTCCAACTGTCTTAGGGACTCAACTCTGGATTTCGGTAGGGTTTACTCCTGAGCCTTTTCTTCTCTGAAGATGTCCTGCAAGGCAGCAGAGGTTTGGAGGAGTGTGCATATTACCTAAGTGAATAAATAGGAGGACGGGTAGTGCAGAAAGCTGGAACAAGGTATCTGAAAGGGAAATAGACAGAGGTGTCATGACCAAAAGCTGCAAAGGTGGCAAATTGCATGTTGGTTTCCAGCACAGATCGTTGGCTACAAGCCTGTAGTCTGTTGTTAATTTGTTTGACAGCAGTCTTCACTTGCCTACTTCATCTTAATTCTAGGAAGGGAGTGGGGAGGGTGTTGATTTGTTGATTCCCTGGGTGCATATCTAGTATTTGCTCTCCTGACATTTGCCTCTTGATATCGAAGGAGCTGTGTGCAGTTTAGCGGAGCTGGAATCCACGTGGTGGTAACAAATGTTCTTGGAAGAGAAACAGCTTGGTGTGAATTGTGTCCCTGCGGACACCTAACTTGGTAAATTGTCAGGGCGATTTGCTGATGTGTAAATGAGCAAGTGAAAAGATTCTGCTGGAGTTGGACGTTTCTGGCAGTTGATCTCCTGTCCACACTGTCCATTTGGTATCAGTACCAAGAAATCCTCCTAGCTCTGCTTCTTTCTGGAACACTCAACCAGGTTGAAATGTCATTGTGGGGACTAGCGGCAGAGTGTGTCCAGCAGATCTGCTCACCTTTTCCAGGTGGGCGGCGTTGCGGCCAGCCATCCAGGCCCCTGCAGTGATCTGGCGGGGGGCAGGGATTGGCACCCTCCACATCACTGTTCAGGTTACGTCACTGGCACTGGGTGGGGACCTTCCCATGGGTGTCCCCAGTGACCAATCAGTGCCGGTGGGAGGTATGTCTATGACACAACTTTGCTATGGACAAATGTCAATTGTTGGAGCTGGGTAGGATTTTTTTCCACTTGGCAAATTGGCACCAGCCATTTGTTTTTCAGCTGTGTTGTAGCAATCGTCACAACTTTGTGAGGTTAGGCATTGGCTAAGCCTTTATTTGGATGGAAGGGAGGTTGTAGCCTCTGCCTGCCCATGCTCATTAAGGATATCCTGTTAAAGGGATCCTGGGGTGTGGATTATGTCCGATGCCCAGGAGTTGGCTGGGGTAATTCCACGACCCCTTGGGGTGCCCCTATTTGATCTAAATCATAGGGCTTCCCCTATTGGTGGTTTACACTTAGATGGACTCCCTGCAGACAGGTGGGTGTCAAGATATAGCCTGGCTTCACCCAACGCCTAAGCCAAACTGCTCATGTCTGTAACCAATTAAGTTGTGGCCTATTTGAACTCATAAACCTAAATACTTGTGTCCATGTGTTTATTATCCACTAGGGAACTGTGGGTCACAGGGCCTTGGCACGCAATGCCTCCAAGGGCAAAACAACGGTATAGGGGCACTCCAGAACTGACACTGGTTGCGGGTGGCATTTTCATTGTCTAGAGCACAATTTCCCAAACTTAGGGGTGATAGCTGTTCTGTTCATTATTATCGTTATCCCCATGAGGACCTCAGCTTCCCCATCCCAGATATATTACTGCCTGCTACAACAGGGACCAGGGTGCAGTTCTTTGAATCTGCACCCCTCAGGAAGCAAACATAGCTGTTTTGAATCTGTTCTCAGTAAGAACAAGCATGACTCCTTATAGGAAGCAAGCACAGATTATCTTTTTTTCTTCTGTTGGTTAGAGAGAGATTTGTGCGGCAAATGATTATTATCCTTGCAGATGACACACATTTTAGTCACTGCAGATGACACACAATTTTGCATGCGTTCAGCCTATGCATTGTGGGAGTTGAGAGTGCAATTCCCACCCTTTTGTACATCTGTCCTACCTCCCAGCCTCCATGAGGACCGTCAGAGAGCTGCCCCAAGACAGTTGGTTGCCTGGAAGGAGGACATGGTCTCACCATCTTCTCCCTTCCACATACAGGATCTGACCACCCAGACAGTTGCAGTGGGGGTGGAAGAAACCCCCCACAGGCCTGTCTGCAACAGGCCAGCTTAGGAGTTGCAGGGCAGGCTTTTGTGTGGCACACCCACCTCTGTTTTCAAACACCTCACTGCCAGCATTTGAAATTCAGCAGGGGCACCAGGTGAACCATCTGGAAGTGCATGCCTGGGCAACACATCCTGTAGAATTCTGTCAGTTATATTTTATCTGGACCATCAGAATGAATTTAAGGAAACAAAAGGTCATATTGAAAAATGCAACAGCCATCTGACCCCAAAATGGCAACTAGACATTCCATTTGGGCAACTATAACTATAAGGGACTATAACTCTAAGGGACGCGGGTGGCGCTGTGGGTTAAACCACAGAGCCTAGGACTTGCTGATCAGAAGGTCAGCGGTTCGAATCCCCGCGACAGGGTGAGCTCCCATTGTTCGGTCCCAGCTCCTGACAACCTAGCAGTTCAAAAGCACGTCAAAGTGCAAGTAGATAAATAGGTACTGTTCCGGCGGGAAGATAAACGGCGTTTCCGTGCGCTGTTCTGGTTCACCAGAAGCGGCTTAGTCATGCGGGCCACATGGCCCAGAAGCTGTACGCCAGCTCTCGGCCAGTAAAGCAAGATGAGCACCGCAACTCCAGAGTCAGCCACAACTGGACCTAATGGTCAAGGGTCCCTTTACCTTTACCTAACCCTGGTTTAAGGAGCCATTTGGTATCTAGCTTATATATCTGAGTTTCTAACACTGCTGCTTCCCACACCTCACATATGTCACCTGTGAAAGTCACCTTTCCTCACCTTCTGCCCAATGGTAGGGCCGTCCCCACTTTGACCTTACACTGAAATGTGTGCCTACATGCACAAATTCCAGCTTGTGTAGCTCTGATCTCTGCACACATGGTCTCCCAATAATTTTGTAGGGTAACGCTTGAACAGTTTGGACATAATATGCACAGGCTCTTATTCCAGAGTGTGGAAGCCAACGCGCAGCTAGGAATTTGGAGGGAAGATATCCTACAATGTTTTTTGCCACAAGCTGTGTTCTCTTCTGTACAGCTTTCTGGGGGCCGCATGCCAGTGGAGGAAGGGGCCGGAGACAAAAGTGGACACAGCAACCAGTGCATTTACCTTGGTGCAGTAGGCTAGTTTCCACACACACTCACACTCTCTGTTCTCCATACAGACAAGCAAGAGGCATTATGAAAGAAAGAATCAAAGGTGGCTATCCTAAAGGAATGGTCAAGATGGCGGCTGTAACAACTTCTCCTCCGTGAACCCTCCTGGATTACAAACCTTTTATAGCCTTTTACAGCCTTTTATAGCCGTTTTTATAGCTGTTTTTATTAGACTTTTAATTATTTTACCTCTGTCAGAAGTTTTTAACCGTTTTATCTCTACTGTTGGCCAGTCGTGGCCAATATACGTATTAACAAGGATACTCAAACCTTCTGCTGAGAAAGCCTGCTGCTGATTAGAAACGCCGCCTTGAAGACCGGGTTATGCTGAGCAGTGGAGAAGGAGTAGCAGAGGAGTTGTGTATTTGAGCCAGGAGGGTGCAAAGCAAGGCTGGCTAGAGGGGTTGTGGCTGAGGTATAGGAAGATGCCCACTGAGCAGAGAGAGGTGTTGCATTTGCTCCCCGGGCATGAATTTCTTCACCCCTAATGTACAGGCTCAGCAAAATCAGAAATCCCTCTGAGCCACAGGGCTTTTGTTTAGCCCATGGAGTTGGGAGGCTGGGCTTCTCTGCTCAAGAAAACGAAGAAGCGATGTGTCACACTAGAGGCGAATCACGGGACCGATTTTATTAGCTGTGTTTCAGGGGATGCACTTTTGCTCTGGTCAATGCTACACACAGCCAGATGCTTCTCTGTGCAGAGTGCTAATTAGTTTGGTCGTTTTGATTGAGATTGAACGGAGGAGAGGCGAGCTTGTCCCCGTCCCCAAGAGTGATGCAGTATTTGCTGGTTGAACTTGAAAGTGAGTGGACCAAAATAGCAAGTACTTAGCAGGGAATACCCCCGAGGGCATGTTTGAACTGAATGTACTGTGAGATTTGACATTGAGGGTTTAAAGTGAGCTAGCAGGCAGCCGTTAAACGTTAGGGCTTGTAGCAGGACGGTTCCTCCATTCAGGATGGGAAATAGCAAATGATGAGCTGTAGCTCAGTAGCATAACACGTACTTTGCGATGCAGGAGGTCTCAAGTTTGATACCTGGCATCCCCAGTTAAATCTCAGGTAGGAGACGATGGGAAAAGAGCATTATCTGCCTGAGACCCTGATGACTCCAAGCAAGTCTAGGGTGGCCGCAAAGCCGGAAATAAACCACAAAAAAGAGGGCACATGTTTGCATAAACTGTGAATAGGCTATTTTATATGTGCAAATGCATATTTAGAAATGGTTGCCATGTTTTAAATAGAAATGCAGTGTTTCTCACCATAGTGTGACCAGGTGAGCTGCGTACCTGCTACCAGGTGCTAACTGATGATGGGCAACTCCTTTTATCAGGACAGGTAAAAGAAAGTCTCGCATCACAGGGCACGTAGTCAAACCACGGAACTTGCAGCCACAGTGACGGGCATCAACTTAGATGGTTTAACAAGAGGATTAGACAGGTTCATGGAGGGCAAGGCTATCGATGGCTACCAGTCACAACAGTGATGATGATGATAATATATTATTATTTATACCCCGCCCATCTGACTGGGTTTCCCCAGCCACTCTGGGAGGCTTCCAATAAAAAATACAAAAGATTAAAAATACATGCTTTCAGATGTCTTCTAAAAATCAGATAGTTGTTTATTTCCTTGACATCTGGTGGGAGGGCATTTCACAGGGCAGGCGCCACTATGAGAAGGCCCTCTGCCTGGTTCCCTGCAGCCTCACTTCTCTCAGGGAGGGAACCGCCAGAAGGCCCTCAGAGCTGGACCTCAGTGTCCGGGCAGAACGATGGGGGTGGAGACGCTCCTTCAGGTATATTGACCTGAGGCCATTTAGGGCTTTAAAGGTCAGCACCAACACTTTGAATTGTGCTCGTAAACGTACTGGGAGCCAATGAAGGTCTTTCAAGACCGGTGTTATGTGTTATGTGGAGTTGGCGGCCACTCCCAGTCACCAGTTTAGCTGCCGCATTCTGGATTAGTTGTAGTTTCCGGATTGCCTTCAAAGGTAGCCCCACGTAGAGCACATTGCAGTAGTCCAAGTGGGAGATAACCAGAGCATGCACCACTCTGGCAAACAGTCCACGCGCAGGTAGGGTCTCAGCCTGCGTACCAGATGGAGCTGGTAGACAGCTGCCCTGGACACAGAATGCTGGGCCCTGCTTTTGAATGTCAGGAAAGGAGAGTGCTCTTGTACTCAGGTCCTCCTTGAGGGTTTCTCACAGGCATATTGCTGGTCACTGTGAGAACAGGATGCTGGACTAGATGGGCGATGATGATGATGATGATTTATTGATTCAATTTATATACCACCCTTTATCCAAAGATCCTGGGGTGGTGTACCACATTAGCAACATAATTTACACAGCATAATAATAAAAGCATAATTCATCATTTGACAGCCCTTAGATTACCGTATTTTTCGCTCCATAAGACACACTTTTTTCCTCCTAAAAAGTAAGGGAAAATGTCTGTGCGTCTTATGGAGCGAATGTGTGGTCAGTCGCTGGCTCCCTTTCTGGTCCTGCCCCCTTGCCCAGGCCTCCATTGTTGAATGTTCTGCCGAGGGAGGCTGTTTGTTTCCCCAGAGACAAGTGACTGGCTGATTAGATTATCTGTCTGGAAACGGTAGAAACGGCTCCCTTTCCTTTCCTAAAGAAGCTGCAGAACTGTGAGCTGAACCCCATAAAAACAGGATTTCCCCCCCCCCTTTGCAAAGTAAGCTCAACAACTTTGAGCTGATCCTCAAACAATGGGGCTTTTCCCCTTTGCAAAAGAAGCTGCACAACTGTGAGCTGATCGCCCAAAAACCAGGGCTTTCCTCCTTTCCTCCTCTAAAAACTAGGTGCGTCTTATGGTCAGGTGCATCTTATGGAGCGAAAAATACGGCATTTAATGGCCGAAAGCCTCGTTAAAGAGGAATGTTTTCACCTGGCACCTAAAGATATGTAATGATTGTGCCAGGTGAGCCTCTCTGGGGAGAGCATTCTACAGACGGGAAGCCACTGTAGAAAAGGCCTGTTCTCATGTTCTGAAGTCTAATGAATGAATTCTGATAAATGAAAGAAAATACCAAGTCTTCATTGATTTGAAAATAACATGCAGTGGGCAGTGAAGAGACTTGGTTTTTGCGTTTTGCCATCCGTACAGTCCTACAATACTGATCTAAGAGTTCTGCAGTAGACTTTGTTCCACGTTGGAGACAGCATGCCTGTGGGGATGAAGAATTGTTTTGGTCTAGATTCTTTTTGTTTAGGGAAGTTTTTAATATTTGAAGTTTTATTCTGTTTTTAATGTGTTGGGAGCCACCCAGAGTGACTGGGGAAACCCATCCGGATGGGCGGGGTATTATTAATTAATTAATAATTAATTAATTATTGGACTTGAGGACTCCTCCAAGACTAGTGGGGTTTGCTCAGCCCAGCGTTTTTGTGGGCCTCAGACAACTTTCTCAAATTCAGGAATGGGACCAAAGTGCCACAGTTTTCTCTCAGTGTTTTCCCTCACTCTTGCTGTCACAAGTGCCACAAATGAATATCTCTAATTGGTGCTGAATACTTCAGCACTTCATAACCTTTACACATCATGAATGAAAATGATGTTGAGTGGGGGGCGTCTCTGCTGACTGTTTTGAAGCTCAGTAAACACTTAGCAATGCCCAACTGCAACATCTGGAAATGTCATTTTTTTTAGCCTCTTATGATTACTGGCACACACACACACACACACCCTTTTGATACACTTGAGCTTGGTAAGAATTAATATGCCTTTCATCCCTCCTCCATTAATTATATTTAGTTGTTTGTTTGTTATTATTACATTATGCCTGGGGCGAATGCAGCCCTCTGGGCGTCTCTGGTAAAACAGAAAGCTGGAGGAATGGAGATAAGAAGAAATTGGGGGTACCAAACTCGGGAAGCAATGCAGATATAGGCTAGAAGGATGAAACGTGGGTCCGATACAGAAAACTGGGATTAAAGAAATATCCTAGGACAGAGACGCTTGACAGGTAATTCACTAGGCTCTGCTAGTGCTCTGTCGATCATCCAGACTATTTAAAGCATGCATAGTTCAGTGCGCACGCATGTGGGTTTTTTTTTTTTTGCAAGCAATGGGTTGAGCAATCAGTGTAGCACATCCCCTTCAAACAGTTTACTGCCGACAGCTCATGCCTTCCTCCAAATGTTTCTTGGTGTCTCTCACCCCCGCGCACAGGAACTCAGATTCCTACTGAAGTCAAACACAGTTTACGTCTTGGAAATAGGATAAAAAGGTCATATGCTGCCATGAGAAAAGTCCTAAAATATGTAGTCTTCTCTTCCTCTCCCCTCTCCCCTCCCTGTTCCCGTCTCTTCCAGCACCAAATATGATCTCATCCCTTGACTTTCTTTGGAACCAAGATCACAGTTCGGAGCTGGAGACAATTTCTTCACCATGAAGCATACAAATGCTTGCATTTCTTGTTTATGCTGTTTCTCATGAACTGCTGGACCCAACCAGAGCCTTTTCTCATGTGCCTGATCTTTGTTCCTAATTATTATTATTATTGCTTTTCTTTTAATTGAACACTTAAGATAATAATTAAAAAAACCAGAAGAGTAAAAATCATTAAACCAAGGGCGGGAACATGGATTTGATCTCATCATATTAGACTAAATAAAACAATGAATATGGTCTCACATCATCACCAGATTCCTCATTCCACATGGAAATAGAAATCACCCATCGATCAACAAATTTGCTTTCGTATATTATAATTTCTCTTGATTTGATGTAGAAAGTTAGCTTATACGTTGCTGCTGTATCCCAGATTCTTAAAAATAACAACCCTCCGGATGGCGAGGGATTCTTCCCCCCTCAAAATCTATTGTTCCTCATCTTCAACTACAACTCGATGCTATTTGTTTTTAATTTGGGTTGTTCATGTAGCATTTTGAACATTCAGCTTGCTTTAACGTTTATGCCTGAATTATTAGGTTTCCCTGCACAAAAATTCAGTAGGCACTGGACAAACTGGACCATGTCAATTTCACATATGTTCACACATGTGGACATATTTTTTTAAAATAAAAAGCCCAGTAGCACAGGCATTGTATTTAAATATGTATTCCAAAATCTATTTTATCCTAAAATGCATGATCTATACATGTTTTCTCTCCAAATAAACACTTACAAGACCAGCAACACATTTTTAAGTCAATAATTGCACCGAAACATTCAGGAAGTGTTAATGCCGTCAGTAACCACTCAATCCTATGCATATCTACTCAGAAGTAAGTCCCATTGAATTCAGTGGAACTTAACGCCCAGATTTTAGCTCCAATTTTCGCATTAGTTCAGGAGGTGTAGATGCATCCGAATTCACACAGTTTGAATTCCACAAGCAACCCTGTTATAATGCACAAAAATGAATAAAGTTACACAATGTTTGTGTAAGCTGCATTTGGTGTGTTTTACACATAAAGATAGCCTAATGAATTTTAAACTAATGAACTTTTTAAAATTTAAGTTTACATTAGGAGACTTTTTAGGTAACTAGTAATAAATAATAAGGGACGTGGGTGGCACTGTGGGTTAAACCACAGAGCCTAGGGCTTGCCGATCAGAAGGTCGGCGTTCGAATCCCTGTGACGGGGTGAGCTCCTGTTGCTCGGTCCCTGCTTCTGCCAACCTAGCTGTTCGAAAGCACGTCAAAGTGCAAGTAGATAAATAGGTACCACTCCGGCGGGAAGGTAAACGGCGTTTCCGTGTGCTGCTCTGGTTCACCAGAAGTGGCTTAGTCATGCTGGCCACATGACCCGGAAGCTGTATGCTGGCTCCCTCAGCCACGACTGGACCTAATGGACAGGGGTACGTTTACCTTTAAAGCAAACTGCATTCTGACATAATTTGCTCAAATAATAATGACAATAATACATTGGTCAATTGACCAGCCAGTTGACTAGCTCCCTAGGGTGCAAACCCTACCACATTTGCCGTGAATATACCTTCTGGCTGAACATTTTAATGGAAAGAGCCAAGGACCTAGGGAAGCAATATCAGTTGCAGTAGACAGTTCTGGTCGGAGTGCATACAGAATACTTTACTGAGTGAGCTCCTGCACATTTGAAGGCTCACATGGGAGGTATTTAGTGAAGAAGAGACTCTGTTTTATGTGCAGTAAGATTACTGTGTTTTAGAATCCACCGTGAACACTGCTAAGTCAAATAGAGTGTTGAGGTGTTTCTTCTCTGCTTGAAAAAAAGAGCCAAGCTGCAGGAGAGAGGAAAAGTGGGAATCTCTCATAGGAGTTACAAGGCGTGGCCTAACTGAGATACAGAAGGCTGAGTGCTGAGCTCTGGAAAGAGGGGGGAATATAGTCGCTTGGAAGTTAGAAGACGAGACTAAAAACCCATACTTGGAGAAGCATGTGATTGTAATTATTAGGCGTTAATTCGGTTATAAGTTTTTGCAAGTAAAGCTTTTCAGTGTTAAAGTTTGGACATGGGTTTAAATCCGAAAGAAAGGTATCAGCCTCTCATATATAATACATTGGTTTCCAGAATTCCGTCTCACACCTTTGAGTTTGCCCTACTGTGTTAATTTTGTGATTGGCGATAACAGATTATATTCTGAGGGTGTGGCTAAACCCCAGTGTTTTGCACTGTTTGCTTTGCAGCCATAAAAGGCGATGGCTATGCCAGATTTCACAAAAGACATGATTCTTCCGGGGGGGGGGGGAGAGAGAAATGGATTACATATGGGTGCTATAGTTTGCTACTATGAGTTATTATGATGGTTTTGAGCAAGAGATTCTGTGCCAAGTTTATTGCTGGCGTCAGCAGCAGCAGCATTGTTCTCAATGGGCTTTTAAAAGTTTTATTTTTTTCTGGGTTGGGAAATGTGTTCCAAATTCAGGAAACAAACTTTAGAGTGATGTTGTGAGAGCGGAGGGAGATGGTCTCAGGACAAAACAAAGGCGGGGGGACTTGTTCTTTTGCAAGAACAAAGAGTACAGGAATGCTCCTCTCATAAGGGGCTGGTGAGAAACCAAATTCGATAATTAAAAGAGATAGCTATCTCTGGGAAATGGGTACCAGAGTTTGTTTAGTGTTTAGCTGCTTAGGAGGAATGTGGGCATTATCAATATATACATTAATAATAAATAATGTAAGTGCATATGTTGTTAGGGGAATGCACGGCAGTGGACATTTTCCTGTAATCTGAGAAGAAATCTGTGGGTGCAGCTTTGTAACTTATTCACAAAAACGTGATGGAGTCTCTGGACTCCAAAATATTCCAGTTCCAAAGCAAAAGTGTCAAACTTTTTGTTTCCAAGTGCACTAAGCCCCTTAAGCTATTCTGTTGGCCCATTCAGCTCAGCATTGTCTGCGGTGACTATCAGAGGGTCTCCGTGATCCGCAGCCAAAAGTCTTTGCCTTTGTTTAGAGATTCCATGCTAAGATGGCTGGATGGCACCTTGTACGCCTCCTTCCAGCAACTCCTGGTGCCAAGTGTATTGCCCTGTTTTCCTTTGGACTACATCAGCGAGGCCGAGAGAGGGGTCTTCTCATCTAGGCAGCCCAGGACCTCCATACACACTGCCCATGTGAGTGCTGCTAATGCAGTTGTTTGACTTCACTCCTGGGAGCGCACTCCTGGGAGCGCAGGTCTCAGGGTGGTTCATAGTAAAAATCAAAATGTAAAACCACAAAATATAGAGTTGTATTGATTTTTCGAAACGCTCCCAGAACCAGAACATAACCAACCTAAATTCACACTCCACTGAATTTTGCAAGGCAGTTCTTCAGCCAAGTAATTAGTAAAAGTATACATAGACTAGGGTAAAGTGTACATTAAAAAAAAAATTACACAGATTAATGAAAGTAACACAGAGAGATGCATATTAGAGAAAATGTAACTATTTGATGTCCATCCAGAGTGATTTCCTCAGTTAAAATGTTTTGGATAGCTAACAAAAACTGTGGGGCAGCCTTGTTGGTAGTTGTGTTGATTTTCACATGCAGAAATCTCAGTGTGCTTGTATGGATGGCGACCACAAAGCGCTTTTGCTGTGTCTGTGTAATGTTTGCTTATGACAATCTACAAAACAGTCCTTCGATTGAACCCCTTGTGTCTCCTTTGAGAGTTGGACGGACAGCATTAAGCCGTTTGTTAAGGATGATACACAATTGGAATGACTTCATCTGGGAGTCTCTTGATTGCAACCTTCACAAAATGTCAAAGAAGGATGGTCTTCCAATTTGCGAAATCTCTGCATTAAGGCAAAAAATGCCTCTCGGTCAGATTGTGGCAATGTTAAACATGCAGCGTTGACAAGGTAGACTCAGATCACACAGCTGGATGCTTTACATAAGCAGTTTGCTTGTGGGTTGATCGTCGAAGTAGGAATTTGATATGTGCTTGGTGCCAGCGCAGTTCATTAGTAAGTTCTGGACACAAGGTTGTGGACCAGAAGTGCTGCATTGGTGGTTAAAACTCCTGCAACTGGTTTCATTTCATATTTTCATTTGGTCTTTTGCAAGAAGCTTACCTGCACTAGAATTCGGTGTTTCTAGTTGCACACCAAAATGCCATTTGAAGTGGCGTAGCGTGGGGGGTGCAGGGGGGCCGGCCGCAGCGGGCACAACATCGGGGGGGGCGCGCTCGCACTCACAGCTCTCCGCCCCCTGCTAAAATCCACAGGTTAGGGGGCACAAATTACTTGCCTTGCCCTGGGTGCTGACAACCCACTGGCCATTTGTAAAAGTGGTTTTTGAAAGAAAAAAGAGAAAAAACTTGAGTAATTTACTAAGAATTATTTATCTGAAGCTGATCACCAGATGGGATGCAGCTGCCATGATATTTTTCAGGCAGGTGGGTCACTGTTGCTTTCTGGGAAGAGGTGAGGGGGCGGAGAGTTCAAAACAGAGCCAATACAGTACAGGGGTACCTCGGCTTAAGAATTTAATTCATTCTGGAGGTCCATTCTTAATCTGAAACTGTTCTTAACCTGAAGCACCACTTTAGCTAATGGGGCCTCCTGCTGCTGCCACTGTGCGATTTCTGTTCTCATCCTGAAGCGAAGTTCTTAACCCGAGGTACTATTTCTGGGTTAGCTGAGTCTGTAACCTGAAGCGTCTGTAACCTGAAGCATCTGTAATCCAAGGTACCACTGTTCTAGATTGAGTTTGCACCATGCAGAATTTTCCTTCCTCTCTATTTCCTGGTAAGCAGTCACAGTCCACCTTCTGAGAATTGGGCATCGTGGCTGGTGAGCTGCTTCTGATATTTATTTATTTATTTATTTATTTATTTATTAAAAAAAAAATTATTAAATTTTCCAACATACATTTATAGTATCCAATCTAAATTTATCACATATTTTCTCTTTTAGACTTCCTTCAACCTCTCTGACAATCATCCATTATTCAAATTTTTAAATACACATTTCCTAATTTTATATTGCATTTTATAAACCTTCACACACTTAGTTTTCATCAATACAATAGTCCTCTAACATTTACAGAGCTTCTTGAAATTCCACTAGCGTTATTTGCTCATCACATACACGTTTCAGATAGTCTGAAAATTTTCCACAGTCTTCAATGAACTTTTGATCTCGTATATATCTGAGCTTTCCTGTTAGTTTGTCCAGTTCAGCATACTCCATCAGTTTCATTCTCCATTCTTCGAGCGTCGGCAGTTGTTCCTGTTTCCATTTTTTGACCAATAATATTCTCGCTACTGTTACTGCGTATTGGAAAAGTTTACAGTCCATTCTATTTATTTCATTTCCTACTATTCCTAGAAGGAAAGCCTCTGGTTTCTTAACAAACGTATATTTCAACATCTTTTTCATCTCATTATATATCATTTCCCAGAAGCCCTTCACCTTCTTACAGTCCCACCACATATGATAAAATGTTCCTTCTTTTTCTTTACATTTCCAACACTTATTACATGTTTTATACATTTTTGCCAGTTTCACGGGTGTGATGTACCATCTGTAAATCATTTTCATAACATTTTCCTTTAACACAGTAAATATTTATTATTTTTGATAGTGCTGTGGTTAGGGGGAGGGTCTTTTCTGTTGCGGTGCCCACTCTTTGAAAACCACCTCCCCTCAGAAATGATATAACGCCAGAAGCACATCACCATAATGAGATCTTTCGGGCCTGTTAGATTGACTTGCTGTTTTTTACTCAGCTACGGATTTTGCCATTTTTATTCATTGTTTGATGTATTGATTTTATGGATTCCGCCATATTTATTCATAATAGGTTATTGTGTTTATTTTAATGAGCGTGTATTGTAAACTGCTTTACTCTTTTTTTTAATGTTAGGTGGCATTTGAATGGTTTTTGATTTTTTTAAATATATAAAACCCCTCTTTATATAAAATGTTCAATCTGGCTTAGAACAAAATAATAAAACATAAACATTGATACTGTAACATTCATTTTTTTTACTATTAGCAAGCATGGGGAAAGTTCATCGGTCCCTTTTATTTCACCATAAACTAATTGCAAATCCCCTTTCCCAAAAATTGCAAGCTCCTTGGGGGCAGAGATCTCTCTTTTTTATTCTTCTTCTAAAGCTCCTAATACCTAGGTAGGTTTGTTGAGCAGGAGACTGTTATTAATTCTCAGGGTCATCGGTTTGAGCCCCACATTGGGTGAACGATTCCTGCGTTGTAGGGGGTTATACTAGATTACTCTTGCTGTCCTTTCCAGCTCTATGATTTTGTGATCATATTAATGGTAATCTCTCCTTTATGTTTCTGCAGATCATGGGACATTCTGATTGGGATCACAAACGAGGACCCAGAGGATCTCAGGTGAGTTTTTGCAAGGTTTTTCTACAGCTGGTATAAAGGAGGGTTGGGGAATGTGGTTGTTTGGGAATGTGAGTCTACGTTGGGTTAAATATTTCTCCAATATATTTGGTGGTCAATCTGGGCAATCAAACGTACCAGCAGTGTGTAGGGATTTCTCAAACCTATCTGAATGGTGACCTGTAATGAGATATTGGTCCTTATTTCCTTCCTGAAATCAGATAAAGCTCCTGCAGAATATATACAGTGGACGCTCGGGTTGCGAACGTGATCCATGCGGGAAGCTTGTTCACAAACCACAGCATCCGCAGCGCCACAGCTGCGCATGCACAGGTTGCGATTTGGCGCTTCTGCGTGTGCGCAAACGCAATTTAGCACTTCTGCGTATGCGCAAGCACCGAAACCCGGAAGTAACCCGTTCCAGTACTTCTGGGTTCAGCACGGTGCACAACCCGAAATCGTACAACCCGAAGCGCCTGTAACCCGAGGTATGACTGTAGTTCCACTTGAGCTCTACAAGGAATATATAGAATGATGAATACCTACCCTGACTGGATATTTATTTACCACCATAAACAACACAGACCAAATGTCCTCTGCATGGAAAATGACTGTCATTTCCCCAATGTGTATAAGAAAGGATACAGAGATGAATTATCTACGTAACTATTGGCCAATCAGCTGGTTAGACTTCTCAAAGCTATATACATGGTGTCAAATTACCAGTTTAAATTTATTTGAATGGAATAATTTCAAAGCTTTTTAAGCGTGGCCATCTTTAAGCCTTTAGATGGCGGGTTTTTGCGTATTTGCTTTGCATGTATCCCTCTAATTTATATTGGAAATACTGTGTGTGTTTCTCATGCATCTCTTGGTGAAAACAGTGCTGCTTTTACATTTTTAGTCTGAGGAGCTAGAACCACACGCTTTTAATTAATCAATAACGAAGTGTCATCACGGATGTTTCAATTGTTTAAGGCTGTTGACTTCTTGGTGACATCTGCTGTTACATTTGAGTGTTGCTTTGCAATATTAGCATATGTTTGTGCTGTGCAAACCTAGCCCAGCCTTCCTGGGAGCCGGCACCATTGAATTCAATGGGATTACTTCTGAATATACATGATTAGGATTGTGCTGTAAGGCTGTAATCCTAAAAAATGCTTACTTGGGACTAAGTCCTGTTGAACTCACTGGGACCATTGTATTAACATCCATAGGACTGGGCTGTTAGTCCTATAATACAGACAGATATGGATAACGGGTTCTGCCCAACTAAGTTATACTTGGCATTAATGAATCTTAACTTACCGGTAGTTGTGTCTATTAACTTCACTGGGTCTACTCTGAGTAGGACTACCATGGGATACAAGGTGCTATTGCTTATTTATGAATTCATATTCACCCCATATTTATATATATATATATATATATGTAGGTTCATTAGCAAGTAGTACATTCCATTTTCTTGTATAATATCCATCGGTGTCTTCCGAAATTGCTTTGTTTTTGCACGTGACCAGAAGACATGTATGTTTTAAAGAAAGTATTTTAATGTAAAAGCAAAGGAAGAGCTAGAAGTCACAGGAAAGGGTGTTACAAGAGTGAGGGGCTCTTAGGGGAAAGAAGTGGTAGCCCACAGTGGAGAATTGTCAAGTGTCAAGTGAAAGAGCAGCATATAGAGAAAGGAGAGAGAATGGCTATAGAACAGCACAAGACCTTTGAGACATCTGGTTAACACAAGATGGAAGAGAGAGAAAGAGAGAGAGAATCTATTATACTTTAGCCACTGGGAGAGTGGAAACAGGACATATTGCCCAATGATTGAACCAGCTTCTCCTTGTTTTCTGCATACCTTGATTAGTTTTTGAAAGGACAGACACTAGGAATGAGAGCTGAAGAATGGAAGCTTATTCCCAAGGAAATATAAACATATTTTCGGCCACAACACTGAGCTGAATTATAACACCGACATACTGTGTGCTTTTATTTTATTTGTATTTATTTGTTTGGCTTTGCTGCCATGGAAACGCAACAGATTTGGGGGATTTGTCACACAATCAGGTTGCCAATTCCATATTTATTTGAATCATCTGCATATAAAAAAGTGTGGTCCATCTCCAACTACTATGTGATTGAAGAGTTGCTAGGTTTAGTTTTTAAAATAAAATACAGAGTACTATAAAGAGTAATGTTATGCTTGTCTGTTTCGTGATCAGTGAAAAACTCCTCAGGTTTGTAAAGTTCAAATGAACTTGGTTGTTTTAAAAGAATAACCCCAGTACTTATGAAAGGAGAAGCCCTCAAGGAGGAGAGCAGAGGAAACTGGAGAGAAGTGTTGATGGGAGAGTCAGGAAGGGAGAAAGGGAAGAGAAGAGAAGAGAGAAAAGTGTTGAGTTCTTCCATTTTCTGAACTTTTCCCCATGATGCTGACTGCTGTGAGATTTACCATGGACTGCAGAATTGTCGTACTGTTGAAATCTTCTTCCTCAGACCAAAACAAGTGGGAAATTTGTCTCTTGAGTTAATATGTTTCATAGGATATATCACCTATATTAAATAATTTTGAGTATTAAGTTAAAGATCAAGTAATCTTGAAGACATGCCCAAGGAGAAATAATTGGGACAAGGCTGGGTTAATCTACCATGAAATTAGACCGGTGGTCTTCAGCTTTTTGAGACATAGGGCCTTTACTTCCAACCCAGAATGTGAGGCTCACTTATAGCATGTATGTCATCTTTATGCTTTGGGTTTCCATTTGTTGGTGGCCTCTATCAGCCTTTCTTCAACTCTTCTTTGAAAAAAGAACAAAGTGGGGGTGGATAACCAAAGCGAAATAGAACACTGGTGCCCTTCATCCACATTGGGTAGGGATGTGACTTGAGATGGAAGAAAAATCTCATCCAGTTTGCGTTTAAGGCCAACTACCTATTTTGCACTTTCGAAAACAAGGGAACTGAAAGACAGCCATTCTCCAAAATTTGCACTTCTCTGAATTTTGCTATGCAGTTCTCCAGTCACATATTGTGTACAGGAAAGTACATAAAACAGAGAGTGTGCATTAAAATCCATGTGTTTGTGAAAATAGCATATTCACAATTATATTAGGGAAGTTAGTCTGCAAAAATGTGTATGTTGGGCATGATTGCATGCAAAGATGTGCATATATTGGGATCAACCTGGACTTAAATGCCGATGAAATTTCATGTGAATTGCAAATTAATGTGAACTTACCTCAAGACAAAGAAAAGGGAGAGATAGAGATAAAATGCAAGAAACCAAAATGGACAGATTCGCCAATCCCTAGCTGTTACCCATATACGGGTCAGGAACTGCTCAGGTGAGGACCAGTGGCATAAATCAACTTTCTCATCACTCTCAGGATCTGGCTCTCTGGGCTGACTGTGATAACAGTTATTGGAAAAAACTGAGCTTACTCTTTTTCTGGGGAGTTTGCTGAGATGCTGGTAGTCTGGTCTTAAGCTCAAGCTGAGACTTTGGCTTGTGTTGCTTGAAGCTTGGTTTGCAAGTTGGGCACCAGCCAGGACTTTGAGGAGCAGATGCATCTTATACAGGATAGAAAGGCATGGTTGTATCTTCAAGAGCCCTAAAGAGCACAATTGACACCTGATGTTATACAGTGGTGCCTCGCAAGACGAAATTAATTCGTTCCGCAAGTCTTTTCGTCTTGCGAGTTTTTCGTCTTGCGAAGCACGGTTTCCCATAGGAATGCATTAAAAATCAATTAATGCGTTCCTATGGAAACCGAACCGCCTTCAGACCAGGTCTGGGGACAGTCTGTCCCCCGACCACTTCTGAAGGCTGGCGGGGGCGAAAGTCTTTGCTTCCCCCCCCCCGCCTGCCTTCTCGGGACAGCGGAGACTTTTCCGCTGTCCCGGGGTGATCTTAAAATGCTGGCGGGCGGCAGCGAAAGCTTCGCTGCCGCCCGCCAGCATTTTAAAAGCCCCAGTCCCTTTCGTCTTGCGGGTTTTTCATCTTGCGAGGCATTCGCCTTGCGGGGCACCACTGTATATGTAGAAGGCCTGGTCATACTCAAGTCCCAGTTTGAGTCTTAGAGGCTGAAGGAGGTTGTATGAGGCCAGAGGATTGGTGAGGCCATTTCTGAGAAATTAAGCACCAACAGCTGTTCTTCCTCTGCTGCTACTGATCTAACCAGCCTTCTGTGCCAGTTTTTTTAATCATGGGGAAGGCTAAGGGCCAGATCTTAAGACCCAGTTGGCATTTCATGGATGATATATTGTGTGTGTTTGGATAGGTCAGTGTTTACTGCAGAACAGTTTAGACCTCTTTGGCTTTGTGGACTCCCCGCTTCACAACTCTACTCCACCCTTTTGGAACAGCATGATCAATGTGGGTTGAGCTTGTGCACAAGGAGACTCAATTGCACAGCCACTTCATCATCCACCTCAAATGTCAATTGTTCCATAGATGAACCTGCCCTGTTCAGATGCCCTGAATCTTCCATCATCCCACTTCATTGGAGGTCCAGTGTGTTACGAGAGAAGGATAAAATCCTTTCTCTATCCACTTTCTCAGTGCCATGCATCATTTTCCAAACTTCTTTCATATCACCTCTTGCGTTTTTCTCTAAACTGAAAGGCCCCAAACGCTGGAACCTTTCCTCATTGAGCGGGGGGAGGTGGCTTCATGTCCCTTTTCCACTTTTTGTGACAACCACAACTATACCCAGTATTCCAAATGCGGTCGTACCAAAGATTTGTACAGTGCCACTCTGATACTGGCATTATGATTTCTGGCCAGCAAGGCTGCCTCTGTTGGAAATCCAAAACTTTTCATCACACACGTTGCTTGCAGGCGCACAGATCTTCACCTGTAGAGGTGTGCTTCCTGCAAAAGTGTACACCTTTCCATTGGTTATTTCGTGTAATTCTCCACTCCTAAGCTGTTTCCCCTTCTGTAGGGGACTTGCAAAGCATTGCTTTTATTTTTTTCTTTAAAGGAAAGTGAGAGATAGAAAAAAGACGCCAGTTTATTGAGGATGCCATATGGACAGGATTTAGCTGCTGATACAGTTCTGGTGCTGTTGGTTTGTTGAGTGGGTGTTGAGGCATAACCCCTGGTCTTCAGGGAACAGGCAGTCCTTCCTTTTGCAGACTTCCATGAGATGATGCTCATATAGAGAGAGAGAGAGGGAGGGAAGGAAGGAGGCAGGCAGGCGCACTGGTCCGGTGTGTTTTAATTCACATTAAATGTAAAAGCTCTCAATTATATATAGCTGAGGTGCTGCAATTTACCCTTCCAGTTCCTAAGCAACAGCTATTTTCAGATTGAGTGTGTCTGGTGGTGTTGTCTACCTACTTCATGCGTCTATGAGGTAATTCATCATTGAATGCTGCTGGGTTGTTTCCCCCCCCCCTCCACCCCACTATCTCTTCCGTGGCTGCTTCCTATAGAGAGATCAAGGCATGCAAAACTGGGAAGAGTTTGGACCAAACAAACAAACAAATCCACCATTTCCCCCACGGCTTCCTTGCAACACCTTTGCAAACACAAAACTTTGGGATCCTTGAAGTCGACTTGAGCGATGCAACGTAAGGATCGGGAATAATAATTTTTGCTGCTGGTTTGAAATTATTCTGAGGAAGAGCCTTCTTGAGCAAAACTGGGAATCATGAAGCGGCGACCTTTGCTCTTGTTGAAGCGGCGGTGGGAGTCTATCCCTGTTACCGATCAGGTACTGTGGGCTTCTCTTTATAATTTCATCTCTTGGTGATAACGGCACAAAGAACTGCCAGTTATTGTTCTTACGGTTCTAGGAAACTGGTGGGCATTGCCTGTCGTTTCTCTCAAGCTTGTTATTAAGGTTTTGGCTTCAGAATTGCAGTTGGTGCTTCTCTTAGAGCTGTAGAAGCCAGATGCCTTGGTTGCTGAGAAAGATCATGTTCATCACAGCACATAGCAAACCTGCAAGGCAAGATCTGAAGAGCACGGTTCCGATGAGAGTTGCAGAGAGTCAGCAAATAGTGTAATAGTTTTAGATTTGGTGGGTAGCCTTTGGAAAGGAACCCCAGCCTAAATATTAGGGGTAGTGTGAGTTGCACATTTATATATGTCTACATTAAAGCAATGAATAATTTGTTAGCTGGTGCCGGTGAATTCGTGGCTTATGTGTTCCTGAGAAATTCTGAAAACTGTGTTACACAGCAGAGGCTGTTGGGGTTTTGGTAGTGGTTGAATGGTAACAAATTAATAAATTTACTGCATATGGTTATTCTTCAAAGGATGTTACTTTGCATGCAGACCTTTGGTTAAAACTCAGCATGACAGACTCAATTATCCTTTGCGGAATATAATTGCACATTTGTGGCATTAGTACAAATGCAAAAATCCCACGTATTCATCATCCCCCCTTAAAATATTGCTGTAAACATCTAAGAATGTTGAATTCTTTTTTTAAAAAATCCCTGTGCAAAGTTGGTTCATAAAAGTTGCTCCTGGCTCCATTAAGCTTCATCTATTACCTGAGCTTTCTCTGTGGTGGAGATTGCATCACTCTTGCCAGCAAGAGTCTTGGGGCATATGTGCTCAAAGGAGTGGAGTTTTTGTTTTATAGACCAGGAGAAGACAGGCAAGCACGGTGTCCTTTTTTGGATGAAACAACCCCAGCTTCCTTCAATCTCCTTCGCTGCTCCCACCATGTCCTAACCCCAGTGCTACCACACAATGGGGGGTTTAATGCTGGTTGGTGAACCAGATTCTTAAACCCAGAAAAAGGCATTGGTTTGTTGCATAGTTTAAGATCCTAACGGTTAAACCAGCATCTTCCCACAGCTCCCTGATTCAGATGTATTGGAGGAGCTGAAGTTTAAGCAAACCAGAATCAAAACACTGGCAGTTTGTGGGGAACGGAAGCATGAGAGTTATGGTTCATTAAGCCGGGAACTTTACACCTAAAGTGACCCACTGAGCTACCACTTTCTGTGTTAACACCTGTTGGGTAGAGGCTTCTTCAGATCTGTAACTTGGTGGCATTTAGCATGTGGTAAGCCATACTTCTGGAGCGGCTTACTTAGTTGATCGGAAAGTTTTCTTGTATAAGGTTCTCAATAGCCTGGTGGCGGGGGGGGGGGGGGGGACATTCAGTGTGCGTGAGGAGCACCAGATCAGTAGCTTACTACATACAAGGCTTCCCAGGGTTTTAGCTGGAAGACCTGGAGTCAATTAGGAACTCTGCTTCATTCAAAACTCTGCTTCACTGCACCACCACAAAGTCTGTTCAGAGAAGAAGAGGAGTTTGGATTTGATATCCCGCTTTATCACTACCCTAAGGAGTATCAAAGCGGCTCCTTTCTCTTCCTCCCCCACAACAAACACTCTGTGAGGTGAGTGAGGCTGAGAGACTTCAGAGAAGTGTGACTAGTCCAAGGTCACCCAGCAGCTGCATGTGGAGGAGCGGAGACGTGAACCCGGTTCACCAGATTACGAGCCCACCGCTCTTAACCACCACACCACACTGGCACTCTCCCTCTGCAAGAGGGACTTGCGGGCAGTTGACACCTGGACACACAACAGAGTTGTTCTGATCAGGGAGGCTGATGATCCGAAGTTTCTTCCTGCTGGAAGATGGAGCAAGCTTGCTCTTCTGCTTCCTAGGGTACAGCCCGAACCAATGGATTCAAATGACAAGAAGATTCCAACTAAACATTCAGAATAACTTTTTGATGGCAAAAGGAAAGTGACAGTGGAAGGTGGTGGGCTCTCCTTCCTTGGAGGTTTTTAAGCAGAGGTTGGATGGCCACTTATCAGGTGTGCTTTAGCTGTGATTCCTGCATTGCAGGGGGTTAGAATAGATGATCCTTGGGGTCCCATCCAGCTCTACAGTTCTGTGAGTGTCTGCTGTGCAACTATGTCATCTGCTGAGCTCTGGTCAAAGTGGGGCAACTTGCCGAAGGAAGCTATGGGGCTGTCTCTCTACATGTCCAGACGGATGGCAAGCAAGCCAGCTTCTCTGCTGCCTGCTGGTCGGTTTACCATCTGTTCCCATTATTTGCCATCTCTCTGCCCTTTGAGGGCTGGATCTTGCTAGCATTTGGACTCAGCCACTTGGCAATATCAGCCATCTCACGGAACAGTTTTATTAAAGTGGCCCTACTGTGGTGTCAGAAATGGTGCAGACCAGCCATTATAGTACACAGGAGAAAAATGCAGGTGAGCAGACTCTGAAAAACAAGCTAATAATAATAATAATAATTTATTTATACTCCGCCCATCTGTCTGGGTTTCCCCAGCCACTCTGGGCGGCTTCCAACAAAATATTAAAGTACAGTAGTCCAAACATTAAAAGCTTCCCTAAACAGGGCTGCCCTCAGATGTCTTCTAAATGTCAGGTAGTTGTTTATCTTTTTGACATCTGATGGGAGGGCATTCCACAGGGTGGGTGCCACTACCGAGAAGGCCCTCTGCCTGGTTCCCTGTAACTTGGCTTCTCACAGCGAGGGAAACGCCAGAAGACCCTCGGCGCTGGACCTCCATGTCCGGGCAGAAGGATGGGGGTGGAGACGCTCCTTCAGGTATACTGGAGTGAAGTGATAGGAATAAAGTGATAGGAATTTTTATTTCCTTCACACACATACTTCTCTAGTTATATTGTAGTGTTAATATGTTTAACCCCAGAGGCATCCCTAAGGTCCCTTGTGCCCTTGTCAAGAACCTGTTTCTCTCTCCCCCCCCAAAAAAAAAATCACTTTACCACAATAGGCACATTAGAAATCAATATATTTTATGTGACCTGAGTAGTTGAAGCGTCCAGAGTGAGGGCAAAGTGAGGAGGAAAGGCAGAATAATTTGCACACTTTTGTGCCACGGCACGAGAAGAATGGGCAGTTTCTCTCGCAACAGCAGTGTCTCATCGCCACACAAATATGTGTCATACACTCCAAAGTCTAGTGGGTGCTTTTTGCACGACCTATGCCCAACGTTGGCTGGTTTCGCCAACCCCAAGATACGCCTCTGGCTAACCCCCACCTGCCTGCTACAACCAGTTCAGGGGGTGGCAGTGCCTATCATCTTCCTCTGAGACTAAGTCCTTCAAGGGTCAATACTAAGACTAAGGAACTCAGCAGGGAGAAGGATAGGGAGAAAATTAGAGCTAGTCGTCTCTGCCTATTATTGGCGCTGTCGCCACTTACTGTTTTCAACCCTACATGGACCAGTGGGCACCAGCCACCACTGGAGGCAAATGAACCTCCAAAATATACTGTAGAAAACGGTGATATTTTATTTATTTATTTATTTTGCTTTGTATTTTTCCAACCTGTTCTGGCGTGTGCTTCTTGTGTGGGTAGTAATTGACGCCGCCTCTTGCAGTCTAAAACAATTGAATGAGTTTTTTTGTTCATCTAAATGCACAGAATCACATCACAGGGAGCAGTGGGGGGCAGAATCTTGCTTATCGATCCGCTGTATCTCGTGAGGGGGAAAAAGAAGGCTTGAAAAAGCTACTTGTGTGCAGGTTTCGATTCTCTTGAACAGCCGCAGAGTGTTGATTGAGAGCTTTGGGGAAATGCTTCTTTTTCTTACGGAGAACTGATCCGGGTTTAATAACTCTTCCACTTGTTTTAACCAGCAGTGCAGTCATATGAGGAATTGCAGCGAAGGTGAGCAGATTATGGGTAATTCTCCCGCAAAGCTTTTCTCAAGGGGCAGCTCTAAACTCTGATGATTGCTCAAAAGGTAATTCCAGCTGTGGAGCACTAAGGACCATGCTCCATGTTTTAGATCAGGGGTACACAACCTAAGGCCTGGGGGCCAATCGCCTTCTCAATCTGGCCCTCGGACGGTCTGGGAATCAGTGTGTTTTTACATGAGTAGAATGTGTCCTTTTATTTAAAATGCATCTCTGGGTTATTTGTGGGGCATAGGAATTCGTTCATCCCCCCCCAAAAAAATATATAGTCTGGCCCGCCACATGATCTGAGGGACAGTGGACTGGCCCACGGCTGAAAAAGGTTGCAGACCCCTGTTTTAGATGACGATGAAGGTAGTAAGATGGGGTAAAGTGTTTTGCTTTGATCCCAGAAACTTATTGGTGGTAGCAAGATTTTTTATAATTGCTTGTTTTCAAGGGAAAAGAGCTGCGTGAATTTTGGGGGGAGGGTGCCCTACCCTACCCATACAGCAGATTCATTTAAAAGAAAAGATATTGAAAAAATTGGGGTCTTCCCTAAGTTTTTGGGATCTGCTTAGTACTACTTTTAGAGTTAAATCAAATGTGTTTTCTGTAAAATGTAAAAAAAAGCAAGGACCTCTTTTACCTATGTTTGCATTTGAAACCACCTGAAATAATAAACTTTGGAAAAAGGAGATCTGCAATTGCAGTTCTTAAAGTTGTCAAGACAGATCAAGCTCTTATTATCTGCCGTGTAGCTTGGATTTTTCAAATGGTTCCTTTTCCTACTGACTTACCTCCAGCTTCCCTGGCAAAAGAGAGACAAGTAAACATTCCTTCATCATCTTGATTACATTAAGAGGCTGTAGCGAGACCATCGTGGTCTCAGAAGATAGCTGCATTCCAACATCAGGTTCTTCCACACGCATAGGGACTGAGACAGATACTTGGCTTTCATACCAATTGGCCATGCGAGAGGGCTCCATAAAATTGCATTTTGATTATTAGCTCTTTTTTATTTGGCACCGTCGCAGGTTTTTTTTTGCCTTGACGTTAAACTCGTCGTTGCATTATACCTTGATATATCAGCCATTGCTGCAATAGGGATTTAGCAAGGTATGTGCATGTGTGTGTCTGTGTTTTAATTAAGAGAACCCTGCCTAATCCGTAAGTCTCTTCCATACATGGTGGACGGTGGAGCTACTCTCTTAATGTCCCAAATGTTCTTGTTGATGCAAACTCTTCAGCCAAGGGATGAAGCACGCAGTCAGCAGCCTCATGCTGGCGATGAGATTGCATGGTTGAATTCTCCCTCGTCAAAGATCTTTCTAAAGTGGCTTGGTATATATTGCAATTGCAAGCCATGTCGATTGGCTCTTCTGTTCACTAATATTATCTTCACCCCATCTAATTTGCTGGGAGGGGTATCTCAGTCAGTTGAACATGAGCCTCATGAGCAATCATGATCCCTTCCAACACTAACGTTTTATGATTCTTTGGACGACCGCTGGCCCCAGAATTTCAGGGGCTACCAGAGAGCCCACTAAAGCTGGAAGAGAAGGGACATGAAAATCAAGAATGCTTTTTTAGGCTGATCTCCTTGAATATTCTATTAATAGTAGGAATCGTAGCTCCATCAGGGCATGGGGTCCTTTACTGCTCTTGGGGCCTTGGCAAATGCCCAGCACTCCTACTTTCCGGAGCCGTTCTTGTACATTGCCACTTGCCAGGTTCTCTATTTCCAGATCCTCTTTGATTTAAGGACCGTTGTGAACTCGTTTGTTTCCAGGCACGCCCTGAATTGTTTGTCTTCCAAAGGACACCATTCTATGAAGGTCTGCATTTCATGATTTGTATCATTATGGGTTCTCGGTGGCTGCTCCTAGAATCTGGGATGCCTTACCGAGGCAGAACTACCCTCAACGCTAGCCTGCTCTCCTCAATGGGATGGGAAAACACTTTCACTAGTATTGACACAAGTTCAGTTTGCTTTTGTATGTGCCTTGGGGGAGGGTATCATCTTCTCCTTTGCCTCAGGCAGCAAAATATCTTGAACTGGCCCCATAAATAAATAGTGCCATCTCCTCAAGCTTTGTAAATAAGTACAGTCATACCTTGGGTTACAGATGCTTCAGGTTGCGCGTTTTTGGCTTGCGCACCGCGCCGAACCCGGAAGTGCCAGAATGGGTTACTTCCAGGTTTCGGCGCTCGCACATGCGCAGAAGTTCTAAACCGCGCTTTGCGCATGCGCAGAAGCGCCAAATCACGACTCGCACGTGCGCAGATGCGGCGCTGCTGGTTGCGAATTCTGTGGGTTGTGAATGTGCCTCCCGCACGGATCACGTTCACAACCCGAGCGTCCACTGTATTTAAAAGCATGTTTCTTTATTTGCTTCTTGAACTCCACATTGAAAATCTAAATTGATTGCAACCCTCAAAACTGATCCAAGAAATTGAAACAGAGATTTGGCAGTGGGTTGTGTGTGTGTGTGTAAACATAATTCAAATTATTGTAAACAATATAGTTTTATGCTTTCACTTCAATGTTACTGTTCTGTGGAAATGGATTGTAAGTTGGCATTAAGAAGAATATTGTTACTGAAAAGTCCCATAGGAGGGGGTTTTTTTGTGTGTGTGTGTTTAGGTGAAAGTACAGAAAGAGGAAACAGAAAGGGGAAATATTAGTAATGTGGTTTTCATTTGGTCCTGTCTTTTGATTTGAGAGATTTTGTATGAATGGTTTGCATTACGGGCCTGAAAGGCAGGAAATGTGGGCTTGCTGGCTGGAATTCCTTTTCATAGCTGTCCTGTTTGCTAAAGAGTCTCACCAAGAGCGCTTCCAGGTGACGGGCAGTTTGGAGCTCATGGGCAGAATCAGAGCAGGAAGCGAGGCCAAACAAAAAACAGGTACTTTGGAAAAAGACAGATTTTACTGGGTCAGAGCAGGAGTCCTCTGTGCAGCTTGCAAAAGTTGCACGAAGATTCTCATTTTAAACACACATTTCTAAAGGTATTTTCTCCCAAACATGCATTTTAAGAATGCATTGATAAACTGGAATTCAGAAGCATACTGCTTCCAGCAGAGGAGGTACTGGAAGTGTAAACACTGTTGGATAGCTCAGTTCTGGTCTGCAAATTAATCTGGGATGTGCCAATCAGGTCAGTTCGATATGACAATTTGACAAAGTTGATTTTTTAAAAGGTATCATGGGGATTGAATGGGATTGGTTGAAGCCCCCAATAAGTATGGGTTGTGAGGTTTGGTTGTGTTTAAATGCATGTCTTTCCCTCTGCAAAACCATTACCGTATTTTTTGCTCTATAAGACTCACTTTTTCCCTCCTAAAAAATATGGGGAAATGTGTGTGTGTCTTATGGAGCGAATGCAGGCTGCGCAGCTATCCCAGAAGCCAAAACAGCAAGAGGGATTTATGAAGGTGCTTCATTCTGACCTGACATTCATTTACACTTTGGTGCCTGTTATTTCATTGCGCTCCAGTTTTCCAACGCACATCCCCGCATCTTTAAAAATCTGTGCCTGCCTTTATATATTCCCATCAAAGCTTGGCTTACAAGATTTACTACCAGTCTGAATCTTTGCCCTTTACTCATTGATGGAAAACTGTTGTTGACTCTCTCTGTTTGTGTAAGTGTAGCAGGATGCTGGGTTTAAATGAATGCTGTAAAGGATCAATAATTGCTGCAGTCAGTTCATAAAGCCATAAAAAGGCTTCACTCTGATATGACATTGAAGTAAGAAATCCATCAATCATTTCACCTTAGCTAGAACTATACATTTATAGCAGGATAAGGGTTCCTTTTCCTGGGGAATAGTCATTTGAAGCAGCTTGATAATTTCATGCTGGGCCAACAAGCAATTGCCAGGGTTGCATCTTAGATACACTGTGGAGATACCCACTTTGAGGAGCATGTCCATGAGGAATCATTGGCCCTAGCAAGGAACCCTTTTCAGCCAAGTGTTGTGGACAACATCCCGATAACCAGGTGGCAGTGGTGGGCAAAACCAGAGGCCAGAGTGGGTGGAGTAATGGATGTAAATTTCACCTTTGCACAGTAGGTTGATTCCCAAACACACTCAAACGCCCCTCTCAATCCTCCATCCAGACAGGCGAGAGGCATTAAGGGCACATTCTAGCCAGGCAAAAGCACTTGAGGGGTGAAGCAGATCCAGGAGGTGGTGTAACATGGAGAGGATATGGAGGACTAGATAGACCTGGAGGACCAGTTCCAATTGCATCTTTTGCATCATTGGGAAGCTCTTTGGAGGTCCTGTCTTGTAGTCTCTCCTGGTGAAATCCAAGGGAAATAATGAAATCCTTTGGCTTCTTGTAAAGGTAAAGGGACCCCTGACCATTAGGTCCAGTCGTGGCTGACTCTGGGGTTGCAGTACTCATCTCGCTTTATTGGCCGAGGGAGCCGGCGTACAGCTTCCGGGTCATGTGGCCAGCATGACTAAGCCGCTTCTGACGAAACCAGAGCAGCGCACGGAAACGCTGTTTACCTTCCTGCCAGAGCGGTACCTATTTATCTACTTGCACTTCATTTTTCGAACTGCTAGGTTGGCAGGAGCAGGGACCGAGCAACGGGAGCTCACCCCGTCGTGGGGATTCGAACCGCCAACCTTCTGATCGGCAAGTCCTAGGCTCTGTGGTTTAATCCACAGCGCCACCCGCGTCCCCTTGGCTTCTTCTACCAACCATAAAACCCTGTTCAGTCCTTTCGTTGTAGCTTATTAAATTAGCATACTGCCCTTCATCCATAGATCACATGGCGGTTTACAGCATAGAAATACAAGATAAAAACACAAAATACATAATAAAGCAACCCAGTAACACCCCCTCCTCTCACTGCTTCCCTTAAGTCCCCAGGGTGCTCGCTTCGGCAGCACATATACTAAAATTGGAACGATACAGAGAAGATTAGCATGGCCCTTAAGTCCCCAGGTAAGGGGAGAGACATTTGGACCCCGTACCCCTTTTGGAGCAGAACTTGCTTTGTGGCATGTGGACAACCACCACCCCCGGTCCAAGGCCACCGTTCACACTATTCCCAGTCTTGCTTAGCTTCAGCCACGTTGCGTGGCGAGAACCCTCCCCCATGTGGAATGAAGACACTGGACACAGAATTTAAGTTTTAATGGGCGTAAAGGCCACAACTTTATTGATTACAGAATTGAAAGGTATTGGCCTTAGGCATTGGCTCCTATCGACTACCCGGCATGGGGGCCGGGAAGGGTTGCCCACAAGCCGTGGGAGTCCTGTTGAAGTACGCCAACTAGGATCCCACGGGTGTCACCGCTCTGGGGCGTGCCGGAGGCCCTTACCTCACGAGGTTTCGGACAAGACAACGCCCCCCGGAGTCCTCTACCGGACTACCCATTCATTTTGGGAGGTGATGGCGCTCCTCCCCCAGACTTCATTTGCCTAACAATAGACCCCTGCCAATGCCTAACCGCCAATACTGGAAAGTTGTGACGATTTGCTACGAGGTAGGCGAAAAAACCAAAAGGCTCGAAGTGCGCCAACTTGGAAAAATTCCTACCAGGCCCCTTGCGGCGACCAACCGAAGTCCATAGCAAGGTCAGAGCTAGCTAAGCCTAAAGGGAGGGTGGGATGGGAAACCGCTCGGCTGAGTAGGGGAAAAGAGGGCGGTCCCCGGGCGGGCCCGGCCTTAAATAGGCCAGGCCACGCCTCCCCGGTCCGCCGATTGGCGGGCCGGGTTGTCGACACGCCCGGGGATTCCCTGATCACGCGGGAGCCAGGGCAGCTCCCGCGTAGGAACAGCTCCATGGGAAGCAAGGAACAATTAAGAGTTCAGAATGGCAAAGAACAGCAATCTCTTGGAAATGGGAGAACATTTTGGAAATGGTTTTATTGCAAAACATATTTCTCTGCTTCCTGGAGGCCTGTGTTGGTGGGATGGGGTGGATGGTACTCTTCAGATATTGGGCTGAGAGAGTTTAAATGAGTGAAAGTTTTCACCATTTCTCCTCCCCCCTCCAGAGACTCACAAACCAAAGGCTCTAGTAGTTCATTTTTTTTAAGCGTTGCCCGTTGGGAGATCTTGTGGCTGATGGGCTGTGCTTTCTCACCAGATGTTCTCCTTTACTGTAGATGGAAGCCACAATTTTGTACTGACTTAGTCATGATGGATCTGTGTTCGAAATATTAGTGGGCGGGGCTGGGGGGGAATGAATTGACTGGAACAGGCTCACAGAGATTTGGAAATCAGGCAGAATTGAAATAAAGCCTTCAGCTCTCTCTCTTTTTTTCCTTTTTTTAAAAAAAAAGAAGAAGAAAATGTCCTATTGTGTTGTATTTTCCAGATCGTGGCCTCATTGTGTAAGAAGACAGAGTTGCTCAATTATTGAGTAGGACACAAGTCTACTACAAGATCAGTCTTTGTTTCTGCACAATGAACCCAAGAAATCTGGAAATCATCAACAAGAGAATTGAGATTATTTATTTGAGCGTCTATTTGTTTTATTAAGCGCATTTCTATCCTGCCATTCCCCCAAAAGCTCAGGGCTCTGTATGAGACTTCTCATTCTTTGGATGGCTTCAAACAACTGGTGACCAACAAGCAATCAGCTTGAAGGGTGTGCAGGGCACAGGGCTTGTACGTTTTCCTGCTAGAAATAATGTGAAACTTGGTCATTAAACAGTCATATACAAATAGACTCATGGATGCCATGAAACATCTTGGAATGCACAGTGAATTTGGTTAACAAAGGAGTTGATTGATTCAGTAGCTCCCATGCAGCCATGTGCTGAAGCACATGTCACGGTGTGATGTGGTGAAAATCGTTATTTTCTAAGCTTTTTAGAGAGTCAGACCACTGGTCCATCTAACTCAGTATTGACTTCACTGACTCGCAGTAGCTATCCAGGGCTTTGGGTTGGGGACATTACCAGCCCTGCCACAGATTGAAACTGAAACCTTCTACATGTGAAACAGATGCTGTCAACACTGAAATACACTTCCATCGTTGGGTCTATGCATATGGCCACTGTGGTTTGTTTGACTGTGTTGTGTTTCTTTAAAGGCCCCTGTACAATTTTTCAAGGCTTAAGATGTAGTCCCTGTGTGGAGTTTCTTCAGCCAGTACCTCCTCATGGGTCTGAATAAGGCTGCATGTTCTCTGGGAGCCTTGAATGCTCCCAGAGGTAATTGTAGACTCATAGAATCGAAAGGGACCTCGTGAATTATGGAACGCCTTCCCATCAGATGTCAGGGAAATGAACAACTATCTGACTTCTAGAAGACATCTGAAGGCAGCCCTGTTTAGGGAAGTTTTTAATGTTTGATGTTTTATTGTGCTTTTAATTCTGTTGGGAGCCACCCAGAGTGGCTGGGGAAATCCAGCCAGATAGGTGAGGTATAAATAGATTTTATTATTATTATTATTATTATTATTATTATTATTATTATTAGTTCAGTTCCTTGCAATGCAGGAATATGCACCCATACGGGAATCAAACCCATGACCTTGGTGTTATTAGCACCAAGCTCTAACCAGCTGAGCTAACCAGTGTGTCAGGCCTCTGGCTATATGTATGTAGTACCCAAGGCATTGAATAAGGGGTTGACCAGAACCAGACTTGAATATTTATTTATATGATGTTGCCAGGAAATGCCACCATGCTATCTGCAGCATATATCTCACCCCAGACGGCGCTCCACTTTTGGGGTTTCAAATACGAAAGCTGGCATTTCTGAAAACAGGGACTTACGTTACGATAGTGCCTTCAGTGCTTGGATTGTCTTTTTGCAGTGTCTCGCATCAAGTTGCTTTCTGTTGCTGGAACATTATTCCTTCTGTTTCCAATGTTCAGGCATCCATGTGCCAGATAGAGGTATCAGCAGGCCGTAGGGAACTTGTCCAGTTCCTGAGATCAGGAAGGCTATAGCTTGGAGCTGTTGCAATGAGGCAGCTCAGGGAACTTGCAAAGGAGCTGAAGTTCTCCACCCTTTCCTGAGAAATCGTCCCAGATAATATAAGTCTATTTTTGTTTATCTCAGTTTCTTCTCCGATTCTAAGTTCAGTTCTCCACATCAGTTTGTGATTATTATTATTTCTTAAAAAGCAGCCCTTGTGAAAGTTTATCAACATTTCTCCTAACACACACAGTTTTCTATCATTTTCGCGAACAAATTATCCTCCATGGGGTGCATATCTGTATGTTATTTGCACAATATATGCATTTTAATGCACATTTTGCAATGTGCATTTTTGTGTATATTATTTAACTGCATTACGCAATTTGGAGGAGTGCAAATTTTGTTTGATGTCTGTGCTTCAGTTCTCAGATAGTTTCAGAGAGTGTGAATTGGGGAGACATGTGGTCTGAAATGTGCATGCACTATAAGCTTTGCAGCTAGCTCAGTTGGTTAGAGTGTGGTGCTGATGACACCAAAGTTGAAAGTTTGATCCCCATAAGGGACAGCTGCATATTCCTACATTGCAGGGGGTTGGAGTAGAAGGTGATCCGCAGGATCCCTTCCAACTCTGCAGTTCTGTGATTCTATAATCAGAAGTGTTCTGGTGAAATTTTCAGCGATGGCTTTCGGTAGCCATTTCTACACACACATGTTTTTTGTTGCCATTTCATCCTTTCTTGCTTTCGTTCAGTGAGGATTTGATCTGCCCCACATCTTGCGCTTATTCTAGATCTTTCTAGTGCCACACAGAAGCCATTCTAAGAGAACAGCGGGATATTTTATGAAGACACCCTGACAGTCTATTTTTACTGCATCATGAATTTACAAAATGTTCTTCCAACATCTTTCCTACGAGTTATTGTGAAAGATTTAAAGCTCTGAAGCCCAGGAATTCTTAGTAAGTCGTCGCTACAGAAGCAGAGGGTAGGGGGAGATATTCTCTCTCTCTCTCTCTCTCTCTCTCTCTCTCTCTCTCTCTCTCTCTCTCTCATTTTCATGATTAATGTGTCAAGTGATATATGGTGGCAGCATATTTTGGGAGCAAGTTGCCGGTCTCAGCGCTAGGCACCAGGAGTCTTGAACCAATTACTGGACACCTTATTTCTCTCTTCCTTCAGAGAAATTTTTCAGGAGAGGAACATGTTCTCTGCTGCACTTAAGCACCGTGGATGTGTTTTATGGAATCCCGGAGTTGGAAGGGTCCTCAAAGGCCATTTCTCTTACTGAAAAGCCAAAGTTGTCCAGAGCAACTGTTGGTGTGATGACAAACCCATTGCAGGCTTTATCTTATCTAGCTGGTTCTCTGTGCTTTAGAATTAGCCTTTCTCAGAAACAATGTCGTAAAGTATTGAGAAATTGTGGTATCACTCTCATTCGGAGCAAAGAGTTTTGACGCACATTGTTATTGGGGAAGTCCTTTGATTTCTCTGATTGATGGCATTTATCCTGCTCCCAATCTCCCTTTATCAGCATAATATAATTGCAGGATTGTACCCATGCTTAATTCTTTATTGTGCACGGATGTGCCCACTTGTGCCCTAAAAAAATCTATTGGAGATCTTCCACCAAGGACCCCCTTGGCAGCACAGAGGGTGGGAATGGAGAGGGACTTGTCAGTGGTGGCCCCCTTGTTTGTGGAATGCTTTCCCCGATGAAGCTCACCAGATGCCTCCTTTAATGTACTGTTGTTGCCTGACAAACACCTCCTTCTTCCAGGCCCTCTTTTAAGTTGTTTAATGTTATTTTAACGTGGTTAAATTTTGTCTCTGCTTGATCTGAGGATGATTAGTTTTCGCTTGCATTTGAGGTTTAAGTACTTATTTGATTGTAGTAGTGTTGGTACTTGTTGATTGACTGTGCTTTTCAGAATTGTTTGGAGTTTTTGCTGGTAATTTGATATGCATTACTTTTTGTTCAATAATGTATTCTACGTTACCTAGTTGCTCCTTTTTGTGAACCAACTGATTAATACAACAAGTAAATAAACAACAGAACCCCGGATGCCTTTTAAAATTTAATTTATTTGAAGGAAAAGCTGTTTCACAATTTGCAGAAGAAGCGAGGAGGGAAAGGTATGATTAACCCTTTCCCCACCTGCCATTTCTGAGCACCAAATACAGTGGAACCTTGGGTTACGAACTTAATTCGTTCCAGAGGTCTGTTCTTAACCCGAAACTATTCTTAACCTGAGGCACACTTTTGCTAATGGGGCCTCCTGCTGCCGCCACGCCCCTGGCATGTGATTTCCGTTCTCATCCTGGGCAAAGTTTGTAACCCGAGGTACTACTTCCGGGTTAGTGGAGTTTGTAACCTGAAGCATTTGTAACCTGAGGTACCACTATACTCATTTCCTTGTGTTGCTTTTCTTCTCTCTCTCTCTGCATGTGTTCCAAACACATATTTGCAAAGGGTGAATATATGGTTTGAATGCAGTGGGAAGAAACGCAACTCTCTGTGGCAATTTGGAATGGAGAAGAGGCAAATAGGAAATGAGTTATATCCCTACCTCCTCCCCGACTTCTCCATTACAAATCAATCTTGCTTAGTGTGTTTTTTCCATATACAAACAAAATACTATAAAGGTTTCATTATCTGCTGTTGCCTTTATATGTAGTTAGGCTTGATCCAGTATATAAGGTGTCAATTTACCTCTTTTCTTATCACATTAAGGCTTAAAGGGAAGTTTCCCACTTCTTTTAAACAGAATACCTCCAGGATCACATTCTATCCCTCTTTGAGTTCTGTTTCACCGTACTTTTCTGTGTATAAGACTATGTATTTTTTTACTCCTTTTACCTAAAGAAAAACTCAACAACTCTGGGCAATCCTCTCCAATAAAGCTCAACTCCAGGTTCATCAAGAACTAAAATTTTAGTACCCAAAAAATAGGGGGTGTCTTATACACGGGGACGTGTTATACACTGGGAAATATGGCAATTAATTGCATTACTTGTTAGTTAAACTCCTTTGCTTCCAGCTGACCTGCATGTGCCTGGCAACGGGCAACTTCCAGTCTTCAGAAAGTTGTGGTTTTTTTTAATAGCCTGCCCATAAATCAGGTAAATGGAATTTGCAAACTTCCTGTACTGGCTACCTCCTGTCTTTGTATTCTTGTTTTCATCTCCTCAATTCCATCTGTTACGTACCTTTGATTGCTTTCCTTTCACCTACATATATCAGATGGAACCGGATTACCGTTTGCAATACAGCTACTGCTTGAAGTGTTGGCTGTAACCATGGAAGGACCATCTTCTTTGAACACCCCACCTGTGTGGCGGAGTCCTGTCCCGATCACAGGCAGGAATGGAGAACCTATGGTGTTCCAGATGCTATTGGACTCCATCTCCCATCATCCTTAGCTATTGGCCATGCTGGCTCAGACTGATGGGAGTTGGAGTCCAACAGTCTCTAGAGGGCAGCAGGTTTCCCCAGCTGTGTGGTGAGTGAAGTTAGGCTAGTGTTGCAGTACCTTGGACAGCTCCAAGCAGACAACTTGCCCCCAAATTGAACTGGCGCCCTGTTAAAGCCTGTTATCCCTTCTAGACTAGACTACACCTCCCAGACTACACCCACTTTGCGAAGAGCCCAGAGTTCAAATGGGGTAGTTTTCTGTTAGATAAGACATTGTTTTCCCTCAAACTCCAATTAAGTTGCTGTAGCTCTCTTGTTTGCCAATAAGGAAGATGCCTTCAGCTGTGATTGCATACAAAACAAAGCACTTCCTACATATTCTTCCCAGTGAACCAGAAGTTAATCACACATAGACTTGAAAAAGGACTCGGTGTAGTCGAACCAGACTTTCATTGGCACTTTTCTTAGTGCACCGTATATGGCTATCTGCACTTTTGTTTGTTTGTTTACTGTTTGTTTACTGGTTCATTACATTTGAGAGCAAAATACAAATGTTGTTTTGTTTTTTTTATGTGTCTTGTGTCTGTGAAGATGCTGCTGGATTAGGCCAAAGGCCCATCTAGGCAGCATCTTTCTTTCCACGGTGGTCACATGCTTGTGGACCTAATCACAATGGCACTCTTGACTCCTATGGTTTCAAGCAACTATGGCTTCAGAAGTATTGCTAGAGAGCCAGTGTGGTGTAGTGGTTAAGAGCCGTAGTCTTGTAATCTGGGGAACCGGGTTTGAGTCTCCGCTCCTCCACCTGCAGCTGCTGGGTGACCTTGGGCCAGTCACACTTCTTTGAAGTCTCTCAGCCCCACTCACCTCACAGAGTGTTTGTTGTGGGGGAGGAAGGGAAAGGAGAATGTTAGCCGCTTTGAGACTCCTGAAGGGGAGTGAAAGGCGCGATATCAAATCCAAACTCCTCCTCCTCTTCTTCTTCTTCTTCTTCTTCTTCTTCTTCTTCTTCTTCTTCTTCTTCTTCTTCCAGTGAAGGTAGAATATAGTCATCATGGTTAGTAGTCATTGAAAGCTTTATCATCCATGAATTTGTTTAATTCTCTTTTAAAGCCATCCAAATAGATAGCCATCACTGCCTCTTGTGAGAGGAAATTCCATAGTTTAACTGTCTCTCCTTAATCTTCCACAGGTTCTAGTGTTATTTGGGGGAGAGGCAGAAAAACCTTTCTTTTTCCACATTCTCCACAGTTTCATGTTCAGTTTCTTTCCTAACGATCCCTAGCATGGGATTCACCTTCTTTGCAGGTCAGCATCTTCAAGCTACCTAGAGGTCTTTTTCCGGTCAGGCTCTGCCGGTTCAGACTCCATGAGAGTATATCTGAAATTAAGATTTCTTTGCCCCACCATGCATCACTTTACACTTGTTTCTATTGTGTTTGCCATTTTACTGCCCATTCACTCAGTTTGGAGCTTTCCGCAGTCCCTTTTCGTTTGAATAACCCTGAACAATTGGATCGTCAGCAAACCTGGCTACCTCGCTGCTCATTCCTACTTCTAGATCATTTATGAACAAGTTTAAAAGCACAGTTCCTTTGGGGGACTCTCCTTTCTACATCCCTCCATTGTGAGAACTGTCAATTTATTCCTACTTTCTGCGCCCAGTTCCTGCTCCACAAGAGGACTTCTCTTATTCAGTGACTGCTGTGCTTACTCAGGAGTTTTCGGTAAGGTTTCTGGTTGTATTGTAGCTGGAGAAGAGCCCTACTATGTATGTATTTTTTATTTTTTTAAAAAAACCCCATCAAGATAGGTATTTATTCTGATGAGAGTCTGCAATGAGGAGTCTCAATCTAGCATATGATGCAAATAAATCCCCTTGATCTGAAAGGGAATCTGGGTTATTTGGGTGTTTTTTATTTATTTATCAGGATGTCCTTTTCTTTTCTTTTCTTTCTTTCTTTCTTTCTGTCTTTCTTTCTTTCTTTTGGCTTTTTTTTTAATATACAGACAGCAAAACAAAGAAGCCTAAATTAACATCGCCTTCTACCGATATGAAATAATAATATTACAATAATGAAAATACTAAAAGTACATTTAATTCCCCTTTTAAACTTCTATTCTGGTTACAATATATTACTATTCTATAAGAATCTATTATATCCTTTGCTGTCCCATATATTTATGTATTTATACCCCTATAAGGGCTAGCTATAAAGGCAATGAAGATTTACTCATGTAATCAGCAATGTTAAGAACGTAACATGGCCCTTGCCAGATCTGACCAAAGGCCCTAGCCAGCCCAGAATTCTGTTTCACAGACAACTTTTGGATATCCACAAGCAGGATATTTCCCATGTCATATGATGGGAGGAACACTTTCCTATAGAAAACATTCTTCTGTGCTAGCTGAGAAGAAGCAGACCAGGCTTGCCTACCTGATTTTGTACATTAAGGGTTGTTGTTTTATTTGGGAGGGTATAATTTGCAAGTTTTTAATATTTGGTTGGGAGCTGCCCAGAGTGGCTGGGGAAACCCAGCCAGATGGGCAGGGTATAAATAAATTATTATTATTATTATTATTATTATTATTATTATTATTATTATTAAAGCCCCAGCTTTGCTTTACACTGTCTTGTTGCATATGTAGATTCATTTTATATGGGGTGTCACTTCTTAGAAACCCATTGTGTTGGAAACATAGAAAGCTACCATATACAGTCATACCTTGGATCCCAAATGCCTTGGTACTTGGACGTTTGGCTCCTGAACGCCGCAAACCCGGAAGCGAGAGTTCTGTTTTGCGAACTTTCTTTGGAACCCAAACGTCCCACAAGGCTTCTGCAGCTTCCGGTTGGAGCTTCCTGCAGCCAATCAGAAGCCGTGTTTTGGTTTCTGAACGTTTTGGAAGTCGAAGAGACTTGCAGAATGGATTCCGTTTGACTTCCAAGGTACAACAGCCAGATCATTGGTCCATCAAATTTAGTATTGTCTACAGTGGTTGGCAGCCTTTTTACATAAATGATGCATACAAAACACATATTGTGGAAGTGAATGCATTGCAAAAAAAATTTAAAATGTGCCTTTTGCGTTCAGAGTGTCAACAGCATGTGTAGAAAATGCATCCAATGGGGAAAAATGGGCTTATGATTGAGTGCCCACAAGACCGTAGCAGAATTAGCTGCTCAGCCCATCCCTATTTCAGAGTGGCATAAATGTTTTGTTTTAGGAAGAACATTGGTTTCATGAGAGAGAATGAGATTCTTCCACTTCCCCCTCCCTTTTCATATTTTTGCTGGAGTTTTTGTTTTGTTTTTTTGTCCTGCTGCATCAGGTCTTTTTAATGAAAAGAGCAGAAGTTCCAGAAGAGGTTTTCAAGTGCAGGATGACATACACAGATGATTGTTTTCCTGATTATTTTTTTCTGTCCAGTGAATGAAACACTCAGTGACACTCCAGTAAAATATCTGACGTGTAGCGCTGAGCCACAGATACTTCTTTCTCCCCCCCCCAAAAAAACTGGTATTACTCTTCCTGAGAGAAAGACAATGGAAATGATATATCCCCCCTCTTTTTAAATTAAACAAAGCCCCATTGAAATATAGTCATTTCTCTCTCTCTCTCTCTCTCTCTGTGTGTGTGTGTGTGTATCTGTTATCACAAACATTCAGAATTCAGCACAAATGAATTTGGACAAGTGGATTCTGAAAACAAATATCCACCCCCTCCCCATTTGTAAGACACATTTTTCTTCCACCGTGTTGAACATGCTGGCAAAGGTGAGCATGTCCGCAAACTAGGGGTGTATGAATTAGTCAACAGTAAAGGCTAACAGTTGGGACGCGAGTGGCGCTGTGGTCTAAACCACTGAGCCTAGGGCTTCCTGATCAGAAGGTTGGCGGTTTGAATCCCCACGACGGGGTGAGCTCCCATTGCTTGGTCCCAGCTTCTGCCAACCTAACAGTTCAAAAGCACATCAAAGTGCAAGTAGATAAATAGGTACCGCTCTGGCGGGAAGGTAAACGGCGTTTCCATGCGCTGTTCTGGTTTTGCCAGAAGCGGCTTAGTTATGCTGGCCACATGACCCAGAAGCTGTACGCCGACTCCCCTGGCCAGTAAAGCGAGATGAGCGCCGCAACCCCAGAGTCGTTTGCAACTGGACTTAACTGTCAGGGGTCCCTTTACCTTTAAAGGCAAATACTAAAAATGTTTGGTTGGTGTTAAATGGCAGCTAAAGGTCTGGGAGAATTAAAGTTTTTGACAGGAAACAGAAATACATTAATGTAGATGCCAGGTGAACCTCTCTAGCAAGAGCATTCCACACCCAGAGGCCACCACCAAAGAGGTCCTTTCTCTCATAGCCACCGTTCAATCCGTTCATCAGATTGAGGAGGCTCTCAGAGAATGGCCTGTGTTTATGATCTTAGGGCAAAGGTAGTACATGTCAAAAGAGGTGCTGCTCCGGGTATCAGTGTCCCAACCCTTGTGGGATTTATAGGTCAAAAACAGCATTTTTCACTGCGATGAGCCTTAGGTCCTTTGCAAGCTTATGGTTTATTTCCAGGATGAGTACAGAGTATAGATTTCTAATGCCCCCCCCTTGTTTCCTTTCCTTTTGGCGCATAGGACTTCACAGCCCTGCCTGTGAGATCATCCCACTGCATTTCCCTGCCAAAGAAGGATTAATCTACATAAGTTTTCTGGGGCTAGTATTTGACAGAAGCGCTGCGGGAAATGAGAGAGCAATACTTCAGTGTCTCTGCTGCCTACACAATCTTTCAACTCGGCTCAGTGTTTTCAGTGCATAATCCATTAAACATTATGCCCTGGCTTTAATTAGGAAACATTTGCATTGGTTGCGCAAATTGCTGTGAACTCCGGCTTTTAGGTGGATACTGTGACGCGCTATCATTGGGCATGTCCCCCCACTCTAACCCACCCCCAAAAGCCTTTTTAGTAGGAAGTGCAACACAGAAATGTGTATATACGTAATAGATGTACTGTTACGTGGATTAGATTATTTTTGCACTTGGATGTACAGAAATGCAAGGGAGGGACAGAGAAAAGCTAGTTCCATTCTTCTGGTTGCATTTGTTCCTCTAGCAAGGTGGAGAGGCATGGCTTAGTTCAGATGAATTACATGAGAAAGTAAACTTTGGAAGTTTCCCCATAGACAACATTTAACTCATGTGATCTGCTGTCAACACAGCGCTGTTGAACTTCCTGAACAATGCCGTCCTAAATCTGTTCAGTGTCAAGACTGCGGCATGTTCGGATTTTAACAAAATTAATTCCCCAAACAGGAAAGAAACGTCCCTTTGAAGGCCCAAAGTTTGTTCTAAGTTTGGTCATAAATCAAGAACTATTGCGAGTCAAACATCCATTTCAGGCTCTGCTATTCAAATAATAATCTTTTGGGCTGGTCACCAGTATTATGAAGGAGAAGCAGGGATTTTACTTTTTCCACTCCCTTTGTTTTTTAACTATCTTTAGTACACCTTTCCATTTACAAGGGTTGAAGAAGTGTGCAGTGGTACCTTGGTTCTCAAACAGCTTAGTTGTTGAACAAATCAGCTCCCGAATGCCACAAACCTAGAAGTTTGCAAATGTCTTTTCTAAACCGAACATCCAGCTTGGCTTCCACAGCTTCCGATTGCGTGTAGGAAGCTCCTGCAGCCAATAAGATCTCGCCTTGGTTTTTGAAAGGTTTCAGGAATTGAACGGACTCCCGGAATGGATTAAGTTTGACAACCAAGGTACAGTGATACCTCTTGTTGCGAACAGGATCCGTTCCGGAGCCCTGTTCACAACATGAGCAGAACGCAGCGTGCGCGGGTCACGATTTGCCGCTTCTGCGCATGCGCGTGACGTCATTTTGAGCGTCTGCACAGGTGTGAGCGTCAAAACCCAGAACTAACCCTTTCCAGTACTTCCGTGTTGCTGTGGGACGCAACCTGAAAACACTCAACCTGAAGTAAACATAACATGAGGTATGACTGTACCACTGTAGTTTTGTTCCACCTAATCCAATGTTCTAGGGCAGAGAAGGGGAATCCGTGGTGCTCCAGATCCCATTGGACTCCAGTAAGCTGCAGCCAGCATGGCTAGTGGTCAGGGGTGATGGGAGTTGTACTATAATGTTGTGAGTCCCACAACCTTGATTGGCTCGAGGTTGTAGTGGTGGATGCTTTCAGATGAAGGGGATGCCGAGGGAGCAGCCCAAGAGGGAGGATGGTCCGCCTACCCCTGCATCTTTAGAGGCTGTGGAAGCTCGCTGTCGTGGCCCATGCATGGTGTGCAAAGATTCCTTAACAATGGCTGAAGGCAACACCCAGGAAGGGCAGAGGGAGCCAAAGGGGCTGACCTCTGTCCCATTGCCAAGAGTGCAGCACTATCTTTTTTGGCAACAGATCCAACCCCCCCCCCCACGTCTCCAGTTTCATAGGGAGAAATAGTCTCGCAAGGGAGTGTGAAACAACTTGCCTTGATAAGCTGGTGAGAGGGGCATGACCATTTGTTGAGACATGTTTGCCTCCTCTTTTGGACCCCTGGTGCTGTTTTTAAACACTTTAGCCGTGCCTTTGGCAATTTAGCCTTGAGTCAAGCTTTCTTCCTATCTTATTTGCGTGTGAGAGCCTATGCTCATTTGGGCAGGGGTTTGTTTTCTAGAGAAAGAAACCATGAACCTGGGTTTGTACATAATGCTAAGTTAGACCACGGTTGGTTTGTTGGCATGGGCAGCAAAGCACATGAAAATACCTCACCACCAGGAAATGCATCAAGCTGCAATTGTGATATCTCTCTGCATGTGGTTGCTGCTGAGAATTCCTGGTCCTGCCTTTGACGGATCCTGACACCTTTACGTTTTTCTTTCCCTGGGAATGATCAAGGACTGAACTGGCTAGTAGAAGAAAAACTGATAAGTTCTTGGCAAGTATGTGGTCAAATGTTTGGCAGTTCCAATAATTAAGATAGCATGCTTTACACTTTGTGCTGAACTTTGCCTTTTATATCTGGGTTTATGATGAACACCATAGTTTGTGATAGCCATTCTCTACATACGTGTCACATATGTTATAAAAGAAGTAGATGTTGCATAATGCATGTTCTGTGGAAGTTTCTCCTCCAGGTGTGAATGGTTGTGGCCAGATCAAGATGTTCCTGAGGACTGCTCAGGAAATGCTCCTTAGGTTCCCAGAGTAAAGCTGCAAATTTCTGTTCTCGCCAGTCTGTTCATACAGTATTTTTAATGGTTAGTGATTCCAAATAGAAAGAATGATTTATTCTTTACTCTTGTTCCATACCCAACGTAATGTAGTTGTTTCCCCCTTTGGTCTCTTGGCAAGTTTCATGGTTTGGCTGTTTAAAAAATACATAGGAGCCCATAAATCTTCGTTTGCGAAAGTTGGGAGGTGTTTTTGCCCCCCCCCCCCCAATCATGATTTATGATATGGGAACATAAATTTTGTGTGGAACATACTTCAGTTGAGAGAACTCAACTCTTGTAGGAAATAGTGTGACAAAGCGGTGAAAAGAGATTATGATCAGAAGATAAGAATGCTCTTCTTGTTAATGAATGTGGTGTGGGAAGGAAAATATAAATGGCGTGCAGTGCAATTGTGATGAATGGTGGTGTTTCCTTAGCCCTAAAATACCCCCACAAAAGGGGGGGCAAAAAGAAACAAAGAAGCTGTACCTACAGTAAGCTATTTTTTGGTTGTTAATTGCATTGGAGTTCTCTTTGACTTGTTCAAAAAAGAGAGTGCTCCCTTTGTTCAGGGGGTGATGCTGAGGTTCAGGTTAGAGCAGGCATCCCCAACCTGCAGCCCTCCAGATGTTTTGACCTACAACTCCCATGATCCCTAGCTAACAGAACCAGTGGTCAGGGATGCTGGGAATTGTAGTCCAAAACATCTGGAGGGCCTAAGGTTGGGAATGCCTGGGTTAGAGGGGGAAGGAATTGCCCTGTGGGCTAGTCCCAGATGTTCCTAACACTTGCCCAAGAGGCATCTGTTGAGCCAGTTCTTCTTCAACCTGAGGATGTTGTGTTTCCCTCTACAGTTTTCCCTATTCTGTGATTGCTGAAACACACTTGGAACGTTTGCGATTGTTAGCAATTGCAGAACTAGCAGCCCTGATATTTACTGCTGCATCTCCTATTTAAGACTCTGTCTGATGATGACTGCTGCTGCTGAAACAACATCTGAGCTTGGCTCTTATGGAGCCTCCAGCTTGGACGGAGCTGTCCAGGGTGCTCCATCTGCTGAGACCATTACTGAAAACTTTCCACCGCTTTGGGTTATTTTTACAACCAAGCAGTGTATAAATTTTATGGAATGAATGAATGAATGAATGAATGAATGAATGAAAGTTTAGGAAGCCAGGGCCAAGTGCTCCACATTCTCCTTTCCCCTGCTCACACCACATGCCCACTTTTTGTGTGCAGGTCCTGGGGAAACTGGCTGAATGTTACTTAATAGACCAGGAAGTCAAGTGATCCTGGCTTTTTTCCTGGTTTGTTAAACGGCATTAAAGTAGAGTTCCCTGGTTTGGATGTAGCATGAACTCTGGCTTAATACAAGTCAGGATTGTACAGCAGGAAGAGGAGCAAGTGAATGACTGCTGGGGCCTTGGTGCTCATTCACAGTTTCATAAACCACATATAATGACATCTCAAAACCATTTTTTTAAAAACTGGGTCAGCGACTCAAGCAATGGATACAGACCAGGATTTTTCAGAGAATTGTTTTTGGAATGATAGACGAAAAGGTGCCACCATACGTTTCTTTAGAAATACATATACCAGCGTATGCACACATACACCACAAAACCATTTGATGAAAGATTGTAGTGGGGTGGTAGATGGAGGGTTGTATATACCAATGGTCAGTGATGGCTCTAATGCATTCACCTCTGAAAAGAGCTAATAATCTGTCTCCAGTCATAACGAGAGATCACGATTTCATATGGAGGCTACAAGCCCTTTAGGGGAAAGAATGTTAATGTATCAAAGAAGAAAACAATCAAGTCCTAGAAGCTCAAAAACAAGCATCATAGCAACAAGGCTGATGCTACTTAGTTTGTTAACCTAGTTTTCAGAGAGGTGTTGGGTAATGTATCTGTAGGTTGCTTTGATTTGTGGAGCTAGGATTTCAATCAACACACCTTCCACATGAGAGCCCACAGCTGAATCAGAGTTTTATTTTCCTTTGTACGGTACTCTGTACAGTTCCGGTCGCCAGATCTTTATCTATATAGTGGAGCTGGAAAAGTTTCAAGAAAGGGCAACCAATTATTAGAGGTGTGAGGAAGTCATGGAAATAAGTAAATGAAAGATAAAGATATGAAAATATTGGATGTTATTGATTTTAAATGTTATTGTTTAACTGTATTGTTTTTGGGTTTCCTTTTTTTTCCTTCCTTTTTCTCTTTTTTCTTTTAGCATTGTATTTTCCTGTATTTTTGATTACTATTGTCTGTTTTTCTTTCTTTGTAATTCTTAAACTTTAATAAATATCTTATAAAAAAACCCCAAAATGATAATAATGTTGATCAGGGGGCTGGAATAAGACCCCTTGGGCTTCTGGGTTGGTTGTTTTCATTTTTTAAGGTGGGGACATGTTCAAATGATGAGTGGTGTGGATAAAGCGAATAGAGAGAAGACTCTCCGCCCCCTCACCTTGTTCCTGGAGGTTCAGTCTGGGATGACTCCCCTCAGCATTCAAGGGAAAAGACAAATCTCGGACTCAGATCTCCATCAATCTGCCACCACCAGTCATCCAGCCCCAAGGTAGTGAGTGATGAAGCTGAAAGCATCCAGATACAGTACCATATCAGCATTGCTGAAGTTGAGCAATTTCCCCTTCATTTTCAAGTCAATATGGGAAGCCTTTAACAAAAAATAACCCTTAAAGAAAAAGCTTGCTGCTGTTATTTGAACATATTCAGTCGTATCCGTTTAAGACCCACTGAATTGGACCAACCTATGTCATGTCCACTAACTTCACTGGATCTACTCTGAACATGCCTAGCATTTGTCTATGGCCATACTACCCTGAACATGCCCTGTCTAGTCTGAATATGGCTAGCATTTGATGCAACTTAGCTGTAATACAACCACATAGCTGCCTGTATTTTTGGTCTCTCCTTGGGGTCATCAGGCTGTCACAGTGAGAAGAGACCACTACACCCATTCGTTTTGATCCATTGGGACTCTTCTTATGTCTCATTGCCCCTCACAACTGCCAGCCTTTCTTCCAAGGACACCTTAGCCCCCAGATGCATCACCTCTATAGGAAGATCTCCAGAGCCTAGGGAAATGGAACCATCAAACAGTTGACTCAAGGAAGCGTGGACTCAATAAAAGCCTGCTCCCTGCTAATTAAAAGCAAAATTGATGAACGCTTGGCAGATGGATCAGGTTAATGTGAAAACAGGAAATGGGTATTGGATGCAGTTCACACAACTCTCAGAATAGAAGTAATCTTCTGGGAACAAATGCGACAGAAAGAGATTCTTCAGAGATGATAAAATGAGACTATTGTGAAAGAAAACCTCCATGTAAAGGCGTAATACCATCATCATAACAATCACTGTAAAAGTTGTTCTGTTAGTCATCACCAGGGATAAATACCGGTAGGAGAATGAGGGGCGGCCAGAGAGGGAGCGGGGAGGAGAGAGAAGAAAAAAAAAAATGTGTGCAAATGGCAAAATGACTTCCCTGTTTTGTTCCCAAGTTTTGAAGAGTCTTTGTCAGTACAGGAGAGAGTTCTATTTGAACAGCACAGCAGGTGAATGAACGGGTTAGTTGGTTCCCCTCTGGTGCGAGCCCTCCATTCACAAATACATATTAACTGTCTTAGGAGCATAGGAAACTGCTTTGAGAACATGAGAGCATAAGAATAGCTCAGGAGGGATCAGGCTAGTGGGTCGTGTAGTCCAGCATTGTGTTCTCACAGTGGCCAACCAGAGACCGGTGAGCACAATAGCACTCTTCCCCAATGTGGTGTCCAGCAACTGGTGTGCTCAGAAGCAAGCTACCTCTGACAATGTTCTGGTTCTTCAGTCCAGCACATCAGCCAGATGCCTTATACTGACTGACAGCGTCTCTCCAGGAGTTGATGCAGGTATCTTTTATTAGTCCTACCTGGTGATAGGACCTGGGACCTTCTGCACTCAAAGCAGATGTCCTATTATTGAGCTACAGCCATCATCAGGCAGCAACTATATGTGTGCATATAGATATCTTTATTTATAGGCATTTATAGCTTATCTTATAAGAGACTGAAATGGATAGATTTTTCCATCCCTGTTTTAGTTCTCACACATATATGGGATCCCAAGGATCATCTAATCCAACCCCCACACTGCAGGAATCAAAGCAAAAGAACTCTTGACAAAAGGCCAGTTTGTTAGCTGCCATTCTGAGATCCACTCTGCTTTGTACAAAGCCCAAATCTTGGGGACTTGACAAAGAAGGATGGCATGCACTTCTACTCAGAAACTTTGCCAAAGAGAAAGCCTCCTTTGTGCTTTTTAGGCAAGGAAAGTTAATTAAGAGTCTTTGCAAGCCCTTAATGCTGTAGCACTTCCAACAGAATTGCTGCATCCTCAGCTGCAGGTTTTATTTCTATTTTTTAGCAACTGGAGCATAAAGCTTCAAACCATAAGACTTCCTTTTTGTCTGCCCTCCGGGTTAATGGGTTGTTACTGTTGTTGTTTTGTGGGTGTTGTTGTTTTGTTGGCACAGTAATAGTGTATTAGTGGTGTACAGGCCATCCAGACATAATTCCGCCTTATTAGATCAAGCTGGTTAGATCAAGCAGGTATATACAAACTCATGTGTTGCCATCCCAGATACGTAAAGTGTTGGCTAACAGTTAAATCAGCAATTAAAAGAGGAGCTTCAAGTCGGGAGATCAGGGGAATGCATGTCTAAACAGGCACGTCTTCAAGAGCTGGCAGGATGCCCATAGGGCGCCCCATATTTCAGAGGGGAGAGCATGCCACAGCCCTATTGCTACCCAGTGAAAAAGCCTGCCTCCTTCATAGAGTATGAATTTATATTTCAGGAGGGCAGAATCATGAGCACTTGAACTTTTATTTTCACACCCACCCAACCGTTCTGAACATATGTAATATACAAATCTGTTGTTGTTTTGTTTTATACATGTAGTTTATTCTTTTGGGCTCCCCCATCAAAGCAATTGAGAGTGGATGCTTCCATGTATCAGGTGCATCTCTAGAAAACCAAGGTCTGCTCATTATTCCAGATTAATCGATCCAGATTTTCCTTTTGAAGGTGATTTTGCTGAACATATTCAATAGAGGCTGTGCGGAGCTCTGAGCGAAGAGATGATATGTTGACAGTTTTAGTACTGAAACTATCTATTATTGTTGAATGTATGACAGAACAGGAGCAATTTTTGTGATGGAATAATAGCAGAGCGGTACCTTTGGAGAACATGAATTGGGTGCTGAATGCGTGTGCACACTTATTAAGTGTTGTTTCAAAGAATATATATCAGAGCATCAATGCTCAAGAGTCCTGTTTTCCATTCCTGGTTGAAAATAGAACATCTCTTTGAAGCCACATTTATTCAGCTTTATATTAGCTGTGGGGTGTATGGGGTGTTGGATAGTACCTCTGGTAGGGAACACATTGTGCTCCTTCTGGGGTTGTTTGTCCACCTTCAGTCCCCTCCCTGCGCTCAGCAATTGCTTATGGCTTCTAGAAGCTGTTAGCATGTGGCAGCAGCCACACACCAGGAAACAGGTTTGAATGGCCAGCTAAACCAGGTGAGGGTAGCTGATGGGTCCCAAACCTTCCATGAGGACTTCCTCTGCATGCGAAGACAGGTTTGGGTGGATGGAGCGGACAAGACCAACAGTGGGGTAAATAAATAAATAAGATAAATTCCTAGGAGTGTATCTCAGTGAAGACCTTACTTGGAAAATCAATACAACCCAGGTGGTTAAGAAAGCCCAACAGAGACTCCATCTCCTCAGAGTATTGCGGAAGAACGATGTCATCCAACATTTGATGATCTCCTTCTACCACAATAGAAAGTGTCCTTTCATACTGCATCACAGTGTGGTAAGCTGGTTTGACATCAACTGATAGGAAGTGCCTACAGAGGGTGATGAATACAGCAAAATTTATTATGGGCCGTCCCGTGAATCCACTGGATGACATTGCAGAAGAACTTTGCCTCAGGAGAGTGAGGAAAATTCTCAGGGATGATTCACACCCTGGCCGGCACTTTCTTCATCTGCTGCCCTCAGGCAGAAGATATAGAAGCATGAATAGTCGCAGCAACAGGGTAAAGAACAGCTTCTATCTGTGGGCTGTTAGGCTGCTGAATGAAAAGATAAGAACAGGGCAGCTGACTTTTGGGTTTGGTGGGTGTGCGTCAGTAAACGAGGGGAATTAAGACTAAGAGAGCTGAGTGGGGGGTGTTCGTGTAATCTCACTGTATACAGGTTGCACAAGTGACAATAAAGTGTTTCATCATCAGTGGGTCCATCAGTCAAAAGGCGGTTTTTGCACTGCTATAGAGGGAAGTCAGGGTCAGGTGGGCCTTATCAACCTGGGAAGGTAGCCTGTCTAGGAAAACTCTGATCCTAAACCTTCACTGCCTTGCAGGATTTATCTTCAGGTGAAGTAAAGGCTAAGGAGTAAAACCTACACAAATCCAAACTGGAGTCCCTAAAACAGTTTGAGAGCATCTTGTGTGTCACCTTCCAGCAATTCCTGCAGCCAAGCTAGTGCCAAACATATTGCTCTGCTTTTCTTTGGATCACGGTAAAGGTAAAGGGACCCCTGACCGCTAGGTCCAGACGCAGACGACTCTGGGGTTGTGGCGCTCATCTCGCTTTATTGGCCGAGGGAGCCGGCGTCCAGCTTCCGGGTCATGTGGCCAGCATGACTAAGCTGCTTCTGGCGAACCAGAGCAGCGCACGGAAATGCCACAGTAGTGAGGCTGAAATCATCTAGGTAGCCATGCCAAAAAAAACTTTGAGAGCCTTTTCCACTCAGTGCATAGAAAACACAGAGCCAAATGGACCAGTCTCTTCCTATGTCCTCCCACCTCCCAGCCCTCATGAGTGGCCTTCACCTCATTCACTGCTGCTTTGTGGGTAACTCTGGCAATTGCTCAACAAATACCAATTCCCTCAGCATGCCAGTAACCAAATCCTTTGTGTTGCGATAGATGTTTACAGATGGCTTGCCACAAACAGAGTTATCTTTTCTGTGCGTCACAAAAGCTCTATTGTTGACATTCTGTGACATCACAGCTACTCATCCAATGGCTGCAGAGGGAGTGTTGTCAAGTGGCAAGCAGGAGAAAGCCACGTTTTGAAATTACACCCCCCCCGGCTTTTACACAGTGATTTAGTTCACCCAACAGAAGGTACAGAAATGTGAATGGATCCAGTTTTGGTCAAAGGAGAGAAACCTAGGGTGATGGATGCTGTTAGCCCTATAGCAAGAGTTGGCCCTTGTGCTCTGGTGCCTAAATTTAATTTCACAGAGGAACAGCTACCCAAAAGCATCCTCACCCAAGACTCAGGGGCAGCAACGTGACAAAATGCAAGGATGTTCAAGGGAAAGAGAGAAGGGGGGGGTGGGGAGAAACTAGGGCACAGGTTTCTTTTCAAGGAAAAATTCATTCCCTCAGGTTCACTGAGCTAATTTCACTTTGCCTGTGTTAGCCGGCGAAATTGCTGCGCAGATGAATTTCCCTCAGCCTGCAGAGAGCTTTTGTGATGAAGGCTCAGCACAGTTGTGGAGTAGCTGAATCGGAAGACCGAACGTGTGTGAAGCTGTCACAGACCAGGAATATTTGTGTGCTGGTGTGTTCCGTTTATATCCCACCTTTCCTCCAAGGCGCTCAAGGTGGTGCAAATAGTTCTCCTTGCCATTTTATCCTAACCTGGGAGGCAGGTTAGGCTGAGAGACAGGGACTGGCCCAAGGCCACCCAGTGAGCTACATGGCCGAGTGGGGATTTGAACCCTGATCTCCCAGGTCAGACACTCAAGCCACTGCAGCACACTGGCTCATGTAGACTTATAGACCAATCTAGATCCCCTCCTGCCTTACAAATGTAACTCTCGCCCGCAGGGGACGGTGCACCTGTTGTCTCCCGTTCAGGCATCTTGGTGCAAAAGGCGATGCTGATGGACAATGCAATGTATCTTGCAGGTCATTCTTTATAATCTCCCATCCAACCTGTCAAAATAAAAGCATCTTTTTTATAGCTGTCATTGCTGTTGAGCCATGACCTCCACTCTGGTCTTACCGCAACATCTCCTGTGCCAAGGGCTTTTGCGATTTGGGGCTGCAGTGGCAGCTTGTGGAGCGAAGAGGTTTGCAACTCGCTTGTCAAGTCCTGGTGATAAAAAGGGGTCTAACTGCAGAGAAACTTGGTCTTCATTCTCGGTTACTTAGCAGGGGGTTAGGCTAACTGTCTCCTCCGGTCGCAGCTTTTTGCAGGCCATCTGTTCCTGGTTATTGCCACAGGGAATCCATGCCCACACAAGTTTGCTCAAGGCCACTGGTGGAAAAAAGAGACATTTCTTTCAGGCAGGCAAAGTAGCTTTGGGGTCATTCCCCACTCTCCTTGGTCCAGCTCAAATAGCCACCTGATGGAGAAGGACCATAGCTCAGTGCTGGTGGTTGTGCTTTGGGTGCAGAAGGTCTCTAGTTCCTTCATCAGCATCTCTAGGTGGGGTTGGGACTATTTTCCATTTGAAGGTAAGGAAAGTGTGCAATTCGCGGGTCCTGCTTGTGGGCTTCCCATGGTCACCTGGTTGGCCACTGTGAGAACCAGATGCTATAGTGGTTTGGTCCAGCATGACTCTTCTTACGTTAACCATAGCTTCCTACATGCCTTTGTGCTATAGAAGGATGCTTACATAGCAGATTTGCTCAAGGTGACTCATCCAGTGAGCCAAGGCAGAAAAAAAAGAAATTAAAAAATAAAACAAACGAGCCCAGCGCCTCTGCCGATCCAGCCTGAGAGGAAAATTCCTCCATGCCTGCAACTAAGATGTTCTGTCAGACTCTGAGCATGCACAAAATCCATCTGCCTAACCGTGAATTCCCAATGGAAACCAACATCCTGTCTTAAGCCTTTAGATTTTGTGCATTCAGGATGCATCAGTGTTGATATGTAGGGCGAGGAGTTCTTTTTAACCTAGTTAAATTTCTGACCTAAAAAAAAAGATAGAATCAATGGCAACATTTGGAATTCAGTGCCTCATCTCGAGTTTTCCCTTTGCCGCAGTTAAATATTAAGATTTTTGTGACACTCCGGGTGACCTTTGGAGTGTGGAATCTGCAGACACGGTTATTTGCCTTGCCTTCTGTGCAGTCTTAAATTACCAGGACTCCCAGGGCAGAGTGCTCCCCGCTTCCTGCCCCTCACCTGGTGCCCATTCCAGGTGCTAAGCCCAAAGCAAAGCATTGCCGCTTGCGAGAGGGGCCCTGGACCTATGAAACACTGACGTCAAGCATCTGCTGAGGAGGCAGATAATCCCACTTGCTGGTCGCAGGGTCCTGCAGCCTGTCAGGTTCGACCACCCATCCCTAAAAACAATGACCCTCTTTCTGTAACCGTCATTATGGGAAAGCAAGATCTTGCAGCTGGGAGCTTTAAATGGGAAAAGTTGCACCATAGACTCTTGACAGTTTGTCTTTTGGGAGAGATGGAGGAGGAAGAAGAAGAAGAAGAGAGTCTTTATGTTTTGTTTATTGGTCAACCTGCTTGTGTTGCTGTTCTAATACAGGGTACGTATCAGATTAGCTCTGCTTTTTATTATGAAATGCTTTGTTTTCTAGCAGAGAATCCTTTTAGCAATTCATGGAGATCCTGCCATGCAGTTGATCCTATAATCCAAGAGTGGGCAGCCTTTTTCATGCTGAGGGCCACCTTCTCTCATGGACAACCGTTTGTGGGCCACATGCCATTAGCAGGCATGGGCACTTGTAGAAGTGGATGGATCAATAAATGCACTTTTTACCTTCCTACAGCAGGCTAGTTTTCACACAAGCCTCTCTGTCCTCCATCCAAGCAAGGAAGAGGCTTTACCAGGGTTCAAGGGCACATTCTCGTCAGAGGAAAGCACAGCATGATGGTCTAGAGCAGGGCCGGAGAGGGGTGTGCTGCTCCAGAAAAAGTTGTAGTGCTCATAGAATGCCAGGGGCCAGATAGATCGATTTGGAGGACCACATTTGGCCCTCAGGCCTGTAGTTCCCTGCCATTGTTTTAAACATACTGATTGTGTTTCTTTGCTATGTAAGAGCGTGGGAAGAAGAAGAAGAGTTTGGATTTGATATCCCGCTTTATCACTACCCAAAGGAGTCTCAAAGCGGCTAACATTCTCCTTTCCCTTCCTCCCCCACAACAAACACTCTGTGAGGTGAGTGGGGCTGAAAGACTTCAAAGAAGTGTGACTGGCCGAAGGTCACCCAGCAGCTGCATGTGGAGGAGCGGAGACGCGAACCCGGTTCCCCAGATTACCAGACTACCGCTCTTAACCACTACACCACAGGGAAGAGAAGCATAAAATACAGGTCCTACATCAAAAGGGAGTGGCTGTCTGACCCAGTTCTTGTCAAATATGGAGGAGGGGATGGAGATGTTAGAATTCCTGCTCCATGATTGCAGTCATGAGATTGTTGTCTTTCACATGACAATGTATGTTTTGAACCCACAAAATGGGAAGTGACGGAGACTGGATGTTTGTGTTACTGTGTTCTGTGAAGTGGAACTATTGTCCTTTGTTCTTCTCTTTGCTGTATGATGCTAGAGAGAGAGGGAGCCATGTTTCAGTGCTTTGTGTGTTTATATGTAAATAAAGTAGATTAGCCAAAATGCTGAGTTGCTGAGGTCTGTTACGCAAACTGTGAAGACTCTGCGGATCCCTAAGTGTGCTGGTGTCTGTTGGCATTGGTCGCTGTGATGTTCAGGCTGAAGAAAGCTTTTCAAGCTCCCGAACGAAAGACCAGGAGGGAGGGAACATGTCAGTAGGGCATGTGTCTCTGCCAGGGTCCTACTCGAGTGTAGGATGAGTTCCTGACAGGAGATAGGCAAAAGTAAGGTAAAGGCAGCCTATCAGCTCATATGCTAGAGACCCCATTATTGCTCATAAGTAATGAGCATTCCTAACCGGAAAGTTTTTGTAGGGGACAGGCAGATGGTGGGAGCGGCCATTCAGTACCATATTGAAGAGCTGTCCAATAGTGAAACAGAATATTCCGTGGAAGTTGGACTTTCCTGCATTGGAAGTTTTCAAGCAGAGGTTGGACGGCCATTTGTCATTTATGATCTAGTTGAGATTTCTGCATCGCAAGGGGTTGGACTAGATGACCCTCAGGGTCCCTTCTAATTCTATGATTCTCTGGTCCATTTCACTTAAAAGTCTTCCTTGTTGGGAGGTTTAACTCAACGCGAGTTTGATTCAGGAACAACCAAGAGGAAAAGTGGCTGCAGAAGTTGTCACACGTGGGCTTTTCTTCATTTTTAATTATTTACTTACTCCTGACACGTGTTTATAAGGGGGTTGGTGTTGAGCTATAATAATAATAATAATAATAATTTATTATTTGTACTCCGCCCATCTGGCTGGCTTTCCCCAGCCACTCTGGGCGGCTTCCAACAAAGATGAAAGATACACTAAAATGTCACATATTAAAAACTTCCCTGAACAGGGCTGCCTTCAGATGTCTTTTGAATGTCAGGTAGATGTTTATCGCTTTGACATCTGATGGGAGGGCGTTCCACAGGGCGGGCACCAGTACCGAGAAGGCCCTCTCCCTAGTTCCCTGTAACTTGGCCTCTTGCAGTGAGGGAACCGCCAGAAGGCTCTCGGAGCTGGACCTCAGTGTCCGGGTAGAACGATGGGGGAGGAGACGCTCCTTCAGCTAGACAGAACAGAGGTGTGACTTGGTACAGTTCCCAGAGTTGTCACTTCCGTTCACGGCTGGGGTGTGTGTGAGTGTGAGAGAGGAAAGACTTGCGAACAAGAGTTGGTTGGGTATATTAGGATGGGCCAGCAATGTTTAGACCAGGGTCAACAGAAAGACTCGTTCAGCACATCTGGCTGGCTGATTGCAACATCTGTTCATACCACCAATAACACGATGTCCTTCAGTTACCCATGTATATATCATAGCACATGGTTGTGCAACGAGGGAGCGAATTCCAGAGCTAGGGGGTCCCGCCAATCGCTTCCACCCCTTCTCCTTCTCTCTTTCCTTTCCACTGGAACAGAATGTCAAGTTCATATAAGGTGCACTTGCAAACACCACAAATGGACGGTTGCAAGCAAGAAACGGTGCAGGTGCAAGTAATTCGTTCATCTTTGAGCAGCAAGGTTTATTTTCCCATTGATTTTCGTGGCCGTAGAAACCTTCGTGCTTTTTTGTACAGCATCCTTTCCGCCAGTTCGTAGTTCATGAACATACATACTCTCCTGCATAGGCCACCTGGTCCAGCGTTGGCTTTTCTTCAGTGACCAAGCAGATGCTCCTGGAATTATGAACAGTCTTATTTCGTCCTGTTTCAGTTTCCCCAGTGTTCAGTCATAGCTCCTGTCTCTCCCATCAATAACAACAACAACACAACAAATTTTATTAATGATAACATTATTATTTTAAAATTATTGTTGTTGTTTTTGTTGTTGTTATTAAAATAAATTGTTTTATTAATAACAAACTTTTATTAATAATAAAATCACCCTATACCCATAGATCTCAGGGTGGTTCACAACATAAATCACAATATTACAAAACTAAACAAAATACATACCGTATTTTTCGCTCCATATGACACACCTGACCATAAGACGCACCTAGTTTTTAGAGGAGGAAAACAAGAAAAAAAAATATTCTGAACGAAACAGTGGGTGTATGATTTTTGTGGCTCATGCTGTGGCCACAGACATGTGATTTGACAGTGAGTTTGGGGTAGCCCAATGCAAAAATCCTGAGAATCCATGTGGATCCATGCTTTGTTACTACATTTTTGCACCATTGCGGCCCCATGAAACAGTGGATGCATGTGTTTTTTTTGGAGGCTGTAGCCATGGACATGCTATGTGATCTCGTGGTGAATTTGGGGTGACCCAATGCAAAAATCCTGAGGATCCATGTGGATCCGTGCTTTGTAACCACGTTTTTGCACCATTGCAGCCCCACGAAAGAGTAATAAAAACAAAAAGACAACCCAGGAATCCCTCCTTCCGCAGCACATTTTAAAAGGGCATCAGATGTGAATCTTAAAAGACTAACAGATTTACAAACCTGTGCTCTCACTCTCAAGTAGCTGGTGGTTAATTTTCAGAAAGAGTGAACTGGAAATGAGTTTTTAATTATTATTTTTTTAAAAACTTTTAAAAATATCTCCCCCCACTTTCTGTCCAGCAAACAACGTAGCAATGGAAGAGAGGTTTTACTGGAACTTGTAATATTGTGTTCAAGTGCTCCATCTGGTGGTTCCCATTGTGAAAGGCATCGCAAAGGCATTTATTCTGCCTTTTCCATTGGCCCGTTGTTCTTAATTATCCTTCTAAACCATGTGTCAAAAACACCAGCCATCACTTCATTAGCCAATTCGGGCATTTTAACATTTACTCTGTGAGAGAGATGAGTCAAAGTTTTCTCAAACCTTCACTAAATAAAGTCATTCATTCTTGCTTTTGTTTCTCTGTGGAGAAAAGTCTCCCCACACTCTTCTTTTTCTTATTCTTCATGCAAAACAAAGGACTTGTTTATCTGATTTCAAAGCTTGCATTTGTTTTGGGATATTATTATTATTATTATTATTATTATTATTATTATTATTATTATTATTTTGCTTGTGTTGTTCAGCGATGTCAGGGAATCTGAGATGCCTGAAGACATTCCTGGGAGAGAGAAAATGAGACTCTTGAGAATTCTCTCTCTTCAATAAATAACGAAAGTGATTATAATCGTGTTTCTTTAGTGCCCCTATTAATATTGCCGCTTGTAAATAGTGCCACTTGGGTTAAGTTGGCTGGGGCCCGCTGCAAAATCTAAGACATTTTTGAAGCCTGAAGTTGGAATTAAACATTATGGTTAGGTAGGGAAGGAAAACTTCATTTATTTTGTTCTCCGTCTTTCAAAAGGGGCTGGTCAACCGCCAACCTTCTGATCAGCAAGCCCTAGGCTCTGTGGTTTAACCCACAGCGCCACCCGCATCCCGAAACAGAAAGTACCGCCCTGCTATTGCTGCACTGGCCATTGGCGCTGCTTCTCCACCAACCCCGAGGCCGCTGTTTCACCCTGTCTCATGGGTGGGCAAGGCCTGGTCCCAGGCTCAATTATCTCCAGGTAGGGCTGGGATTAAGACCCATGTCTGAAACCCTCTAGAGTCAGTCAGTATAGATAACACTGAGAGAGAAGTGGTTTCAGTCTGTAGAAGGCAGATCCTCGGGTTCCCAAGTTACCGTATTTTTCCGTGTATAAGACGAGGTTTTTTTACTCTAAAAAAGAATGTTTAAAATCAGGGGCCATCTTATACACAGATAGTGCAGAATGGGGGCAGGTGATTGGTTGCAGCCACAAGCGGGAGCTTATCTTTTTTTCTTTTGGGTTTTATTTATTTATTAACGTTCTTCTGTTACATCAGTAAACATTATCATATTACATCACAAGGCTTATTATAATATAATTTTCAGCACATATAAAAAGTTTATATACAAAGTTTATATACCTAAAGAAAAGAAACAAGGACAAAAAACTATTCCAAAATCATATATGTACCAAAACTTTGGACTTCCTGTCTATACCGTTGTATATTCCTTATTTACAAATGAATGTACTCTAATTATTGTATATTTCTTTACATTTTATCTAATACAGTGGTACCTCGGGTTACATACGCTTCAGGTTACAGACTCCCCTAACCCAGAAATAGTGCTTCAGGTTAAGAACTTTGCTTCAGGATAAGAACAGAAATCAGGCTCCGGCGGCGCGGCAGAAGCAGGAGGCCCCATTAGCTAAAGTGGTGCTTCAGGTTAAGAACCGTTTCAGGTTAAGAACGGACCTCCGGAACGAATTAAGTACTTAACCCAAGGTACCACTGTACATTCCAATATCAATATGTACCCTTGGTCTTATTTCTCAGTCTCTCTCCAACGTCAATTGAATGCTAGCATAGATGGTGAACCTTTACTGTATTTTTGAACGTATATCTTATATCTATCCCACTTTTCCATAATTTTTTGTTTTGAATTGCCTCTCAGGCTATTTGTCAACTGCGCCATTTCAGCAAATTCTTGTAGCTTGTTATGCCAAGCCGTTATTGTCGGGACTTCTTCTTCCTTCCACCCCTTTGCCACCAAAGTCCGAGCTGCAGCCTTTGCATATAAAAATAGAGGAGCTTGTCAGCGGCGATAGGGTGGGTGATTGGTGGCTGTGGCAAGGACTGCAGTGGATTGGCTGCTGCTGCAGCAATTGGGTTGCTGATTGGTGGCTGTGGCAAGGGCTGATGTGGACTGGCTGCAGCTGCGACAATTGTTCATGTGCTTGCCAGCTACTAGTGGCGAGCGGGCAGATGATTTGCGGCTTCTGTGACATGTTGGCACCCCCCAAAAAAGAGCTCATCAACTCTGGGCCATCTCCCCCCATTTTCTTAAATTGGAGCCCCCCAAAACAGTGGTCGTCTTATACATGGGTGTGTGTTATGCACAGAAAAATATGGTAAATGGTGTTAGATGAATATTGTAGTGGTGGGATCTCTGAAATGGAAATGTAACATGTGAAAATTCTGCCCCAGGATAGAGTTTCTTATGTACCCAATTATGTACCCCCAGCCAATCAACCTCTCTCATGTCCTTTCCATCACCCTGCCCGTTGCTAGCAAATGTCTTTTGGGTTTTGGGTTAGTCAGCGAGGCAACTGTGTCTCGATCGGCAGTCATCTCTTCCATCTCCTCTAGGCTAACATTTGCTAGGCGGCCCAATTCAAATTTAGAACAAGCATAAGTTGCCATTATTTCTCTCTTGTCTTTTTCTTTACCATCCCCGCTTGACCATTTCAAGTTATCAATTTATAACCATCTGAAATTTTTACAAATTGAACAGGCTATGAAGAAGGCCAAGGCCAGGTTCTCAAAGAGGGAATCGTGCTAAATTCAATGCATGATTTAAAGCAGGCATCCCTAAACTCAGCACTCCAGATGTTTTAGGACTACAGTTTCCATCACCCCTAACCACTGGTCCTGTTAGCTAGGGATGATGGGAACTGTAGTCCCAAAACATCTGGAGGGCCGAGTTTGGGGATGCCTGATTTAAAGCAATCTTGAGTCCCATTATGGATATATAATCCCTTCTGTCCTCTACATTGTAATAAAAGTGAAACAAGATTTTGTGTGTGTGTGTGTGTGTGTGTGTGTGTGTGTGTGTGTGTGACTGATTCTTTTATTTTATGCACTGCCCCCTCCCTTCCCTCTCTGATGCCGAATATTAAGGGAGTTTGAATGGCAACTGCATTTCCGACTACACAGGAAATTCCTAACCCTTGACAATCTCTTCGTCTCATCTCAAAATGGGACAAGGCTTGAGATCGTCAGACTGGAAACGTTATGATTTGTTGCTGTTGTCCAAAAATAACCAGAACATAAAAATCCAACGTGGAGTCCAAATTATCCCAAAATCCACATTAAGGCCAAATCTTTATTTGGCCAACCAACATGTAAAAAGAAAAGAAAAGAAAAGAAAAGAAAATCATTTGCAAGCTTTTGAGTTTCTTCAGAACTATTCATCTGACTAGATGATAAGCAAAGCAAAATAAAAATAAAATTGGGGGGCTATTCTCTGCATTGTAAGAGTCTTACTGTGCAATCATGTTGTACAGAGTCTTCCCAGAAGTACACCATGTTGAATTCAATGGGGCTTACTTCAAGCTAAATTATGTTAGGCTTACCCTGTTAAGATGGAGGGCGAGAGGAGGCAGCAGACATTCAGATGAGGCTGTGTTAGGTTCTGTGTAGATATCAGATCTCTTGGAAAGCAAAAAAATAAGGAAATGATGTAGCATCTGCTTCACATGTAGAAGGTCCTTGGTTCATTCCTTGGCATCTACAAGTAGGGCAGGGAGAGACCCCTGTCCATCAATGTAGACAATAAGCGAGATGGATCAACGGACCAGTGGCCTAACTCCACTTTAAGCGTAACACAAAGGTTCCTTTGTAGATAGAGGGAAAGTAAATCATTGCGTAGTCCTTTTATTAGCAAAGGTGGGTGGTGCTGTGGTGTAAAACACTGAGCCTTGGGCTTGCTGATCGGAAGGTTGGCGGTTCAAATCCCCGCGACGGGGTAAGCTCCCGTTGCTCAGTCCCAGCTCCTGCCAACCTAGCAGTTTGAAAGCACGTCAAAGTGCAAGTAGATAAATAGGTACTGCTCCGGCAGGAAGGTAAACGGTGTTTTTTGCGCTGCTCTGGTATTGCCAGAAGCGGCTTAGTCATGCTGGCCACATGACCCGGAAAAACTGGCTGCGGACAAACATCAGCTCCCTTGGCCAGTAAAGCGAGATGAGTGCCCCAACCCGAGAGTTGTTTGCAACTGGACTTAACTGTCAAGGGTCCTTTACCTTTACCTTAGATATTCATTTTAAGTGAAATGTCAGTTGAAACCAAAATTGGTACCTTTACAGATCAGTTAGGGATGCGGGTGGCACTGTAGGTTAAACCACAGAGCCTAGGACTTGCCAGTCAGAAGGTCGGTAGTTCGAATCCCCGTGACGGGGTGAGCTCCTGTTGCTCGGTCCCTGCTCCTGCCAACCTATCAGTTCAAAAGCACGTCAAAGTGCAAGTAGATAAATAGGTACCGCTCTGGCGGGAAGGTAAACCGCGTTTCTGTGTACTACTCTGGTTTGCCAGAAGTGGCTTAGTCATGCTGGCCACATGACCTGGAAGCTGTACACTGGCTCCCTCGGCCAATAAAGTGAGATGAGCGTCGCAACCCCAGAGTCGGTCACAACTGGACCTAATGGTCAAGGGTCCCTTTACCTTTACAGATCAGTTGGAGGGAATGTTATCTCTGAGAATTCAGTCCCATCCCATTGTCACGTCCCTAAGAAGTGGAAGTGGGGAAATTTGTTCCAACAGTGAGGCTTGCTATTAGTGACACTTCTCCCGACCTTTGGAGCACATAATTTCAGAGAACCAAGATTCTGATTGCAGAATCGTGATCCGGACATGACTGTTAACCCTGGTTAGCACTCTCCGTGGTTTGTTGCCTTGACCCTGGTTAAGTGTCAGGGACTAGGGGTCAGATTCCTCTTTTGTCAGGTAATGGAGTCCAGGACTCCACACCTGAAGGAGAAGATCGTGCACTGCTAAGAGGTTCTTATGAGGTAAATACTATACCAATTTTTAAAAAGTAAACAAACACCTAAATAGTTTCCAAACGGTACAGCTGGGTCAGCTTGACATGAGTTACAGAGATGGCACGCAAACTCTTCCTTGGGCAAAGCTACAGATCATCCTTATAAGGTCTCCAAAGTCAACAGCTTTTCTTTGCCTTTTGCAGAAGAGCCCCCGTCCTTCTGAGAAACGTGTCAAACAAGTATATGGAGCATGTTTTTCATCCCTGCTTAATCTTGGGGATAGAAATCCCTACGGAGACTTGTCTGCAAATTCTAAAATAACCTGTTATTTCCACCGAAGCTGCCGGCATGTGCTGCTCAAGGCTTTTTGGAAATTAAAAGAGTCGGGAAGCAGGGGGAGGAGAGAAAGGAGCTGTGTTTACTTTTAATTTTGTTTTAAGACACTTGGCCAGAGAGTTCATGATGTGACTTGGAAACTATATCGAATCATGATTTATGGTCGGGCTGTTATTTTATAAAGGGCAAAGACAAGCCAGGCACAGCTGCCTGCCTGTTCCTCGGTTTGCACCCTGCATGCCAATAACCTGCAGTCTATCTTAACCCTTTTCATTGTTTCTTTTCTCTGTGCGTGTGTTTGTGTGTGCACCCGTGTGTGTGTGTGCATGCATGCGGCCTGTGGCTTGCCAGAGAGCTTGATTGATAGGACATGTAGAATGACCAGGGTCTCCTTGTCTGGTTGGTGAACTTGTTTCATGTTGGGAAAAGGTTGCAAGCCCTCCAATCAAATGAATCGACCAATTTTGGCTAAAGCTACTGTGGGTTCTGCCAAGGTGGGAGGAAGGAAAACAGCTTCCTGCAGCTCTACGGTAACATCCTTTGGACGTGCAGAGAAAAATAGACTTGGAAGGGACCCTGAGGATCATTTAGTCCAACCCCCTGCAAATATGTGGCTGTCCCGCGCAGGGATCGAACCTGCAACCTTGGTGTTATCAGCACCACACTCTAATCAACTCTTGGATTATACTGGCAAATCTGGGGCAAGCGACAATATATGACTGCATTTGCACTGCCGGATCCACATAACCTGCAGCTTATGAAGCTGCCCCTGTACAAAGGACCAAGCTAGATGTCACGTCAGATGTGTCTTGACCCTGGAGAACACACCAAGGAGATGATAAAGTATATCATGATAAAGTAGAGCAGTGTGTGTACATGCATGGGGGACTCTGGTCATTAAATTTGCTTCTTCCATCCCTACCTCACCTGTAGCATTCAGCTGACTGCACAACTTGTGTCCTTCTCATCACCCAAAGAGCTTCCCCTGCCCAATCCATATCAATGGTGGGGAACCTTACTCTATGATGGGCAGGAGTCAAGTTGCACATTTTGCAAAACATACAGGTAAACATAGCACCAGGAGAAATGACTCTTGTGCCGAGTTTCTGCATGTATGAAAGCAATAAGGAGGGCTATTGTCTATTTGTTGGTACACCCCCTTCAGTTACTAAACATTTGGTATGTCTGCACCAGGAAAAGAAGTGTTTGTCATCTTTGTTCATCTGTGAAACACACACACACACACAGAGCTTCTGCATTGGCAAGGTATACATTTCCTCTTTCAGTGGTATATGAGAGCGTTGAGATATGCAATATTTATTTTGAGAATGTATGCAGCACATCCTTTCCGAAAAATGGATTTCAGGACATTGTACATAACAAATTTTAAATCTCCAGCACAGTATTGAATATGGCATAAATGAGGGCAAACTTTGCAGTGCAGAGATCACCTTGGTATGGGTTCTGATTTCTTTTTTGCTGAAGCTTCACTCTTTCTCTACTTCCAGTCTTCGGGCACCAGTATTACAGTTGACATTGCAGTCATGGGAGAGGCTCATGGACTTATTACAGACCTCCTGGCAGATCCTTCCTTACCACCAAACGTCTGCACCTCCCTTCGGGCGGTGAGCAACCTGCTCAACACACAGCTAACCTTCCAAGCCATCCACAAACCGAGGATCAACCCTTTGGCATCTTTCAATGAGAACTACACCTGTTCTGACTCAGAGGAATGCTCAGAGAAGGGAGAAAAGCTGACTATTCCCAAGGTGAGCGTCCCTCTTTCAGGTTGTGGGAAATGTTGGTTTTTCTTTTCCTCGGGTGTTAATTCTGTGACTGTAAGAAAAGACATTCTGTGTGAAATAGATGCTTCAGGGTGCGGCATGCACAGTCCCCTCACCTTTTATACTCATGACAACCCTGTGAGATATATAGGCTGAAAGACAAGGGCTGGCCCAAAGTCATCCAATAACCTTGTTATTTGCGGCTGAGTCAGAATTTGAACCCAGGTTTCACTAATATAAGTCCAACACTCAAACCACTACTCCACAAGGGCTCACATGCAAGCCCAAGGCCACCCCGAGTGCTGTTGAGTGTCAGTCAGTAGTGTAATGGGAAATTCAGATGCTCAGGGTCCCTTTGTAATAGTCACAGCCACTCAATCCCCTTCTAAGTTTATACTGTAATCTTGTAATTATACAAGCTACAAGAAGAAGCTAACAGGCTACTCATTTAAAAATAATTCTTTCCCTCTCCTCCCCACCCCATTCACAATGTTTTCTTTGCAAACTGACTGCCAGTAACTGCTGGCGATCATGGACGAAATACTACCCAGTTGAAAAGTCTTCCTGTCTTATCCTTAGCGCTTCCGGAAAAGTCTGCCCCCAGGTCTTTTGCGACGAGTGTCGTCCACTTGGACAACAACCACATCTGCAACTGGTTTGCCCACTTTGGAGCCAGCTCCAGTGAGAAGAGACCGCAGTGCTAGCATCAAACTTCACGATACTTCATCATCCGGGTGAGGAAATAATTGTGCGTAGGGGGGTGGTTCGATGACCAAAAGTCCTGTGATTCTCTGTAGCATCTGAGAACCTTAAGAGGGTTGACTTCTTCCTGGAAACAGTAGATGTTTTGGATTGGATTATGACTCGTCTTTTGATGGTGTAATCACAAAGACTAAGACCACCGTTCTCATAGATCTCCTGCTCTGGGATCATGCCAAGGTCCCACAGAGATTCCCAATTGGACTTGAAGGAGATTATCAACAGGGCAGAAACTAACTAAAAGCATATTCTGCAGGACCTTGGACAGAAACTAAATAGCTCAGATGTTGCTCCAGCAAAGGTGAAAAGTTGAATCAAGTCCTCAAGTGCGGCTGCAATTCCTTTTTCCATCCCTGGCCTTGTCTCCCAGATAATCATAAAGGAGGGAATTATTCAGAAGACTGATGACACCAGAGAGTAAATAACCCCACTGTATATCTAAGAAAGTGAAACATGAAAATAAAAAGAGTGGTAAAAAACATTGGATAATCTCTCATGGACAATTTCATAAAATTGAAAAATCTTAACCAATTAAATGAGCATTCAGTTATCACACTTTAAATTGATTCATCCATCAAATGTTGCTTTATAAGTGTCAGATCTGATTGAAAAGGATATCTTTAGCCTGTAGTTGAGGGATTAATTATGCTTTTTCGGCATATAATGAAAAGGAACAGATGCTATTCTCAGATTGGGAATGGAAATCTTTTTCTGCAAAAAAAAAGTTTAACCAATCACCTCTAAAATTCTTCACTCCCACGCATACGTCTAAGTAGTGCTCTCACGCTTTTAAAACATTGAGTCCCAGCCATTGCCTTGACCCATTCCACAATTGGGAGGCGATATCAGATAGCTGGAGGAGGAGTGGGAGAGCTGGAGAAGAGCAACGGATTGCCAATCCAGTTGGGCCTGAAGTAAGTGCATGATCCAAAATTTGCAGGGCTTAATATCTAGTGACAGCAGAAGAGGAGCAAGAACACCAGGCAGAGAGGCATAATATCAGGGACAGGTTGGAGGCAAGAGTGTATGTCTCAGTGTTTTTAATTGGACATTCATTGGCAGACAAGGGGCATTAGCCAGCTGCATTTCGTATCCATAGGTACATCTGTTCATCTAGTCTTCCTCCTTTGAACATTATGGAGAACATATGCAATCATTTGGGGAAGCAACTGTGCAATTTCCCCTTGCCACTCCCCCCTTCCCAAAAAAGTAGCTTATCTTGGTCAGAGATAGCACTGGTCTTTCACAAAACAACATCATGAATTATATGGCCATGGGATAGCAATGATAGACTCCTAAGTCAAATATCTTGGCCTGCACTTATAATGGGTGCAATAGAATTGTGATGGTGAAATGTCTCACTGGTCCTGCTTTGGGATTGGCCAGTGTGAGAAGCAGGATGCTGATGGGCTAGACAGGGCTGTTCCTGGAGATGGCGAGCCCCACTCTGTCCTAACACCTCTGGTCCAAGCAGAAACAGCTGGTTATAACCCCTCGGTTGATCTCTGCTCTCTTTCCACAGCTCCGACGCCTGGAACAATTCCCTCCTGATGAACCTCACCAAAAGCAGGTCGTTCTCTGCCTCCTATGCAATGTCTGCTGCAAACCATCTGAATTCCAAGCGGCCAAGTCGGCAAGGTTGGTTGGCTCTTGGGCATATAGATGCGCTGTGAGGTTATGGGTCACAACAGAGGTGGTCTCTTAAATGTGCTGTGTTTAAAATCAGTGGGGAACAGCCGAGGTTATGTTTCTTACCTAGCTGCACTAAATTTGCACCTGTAGCACAGACTGCGCTTTGAATTGAGCCACAGGTGGAAGACCAGAAGTATTAGCTGTAATTTCTGACTTACTCCTCTGCAAGCTGAGTGGCAAAGAGCTCTTTCACATCCTATGTTAAGGACCGTAGCTTGTTGGTAGATCATCTGCTTTCCATGCAGAAGGTTCCAGGTTCTATCTCTGACATCTCCAGAGTAGGGCTGGGAATGCCCCCCGCCTGAAACCGTGGGAAGGTGCTGCCAGTCAGTGTAGACAATTCCGAGCCAGATGGACTCAATGGTCTGGCTTCCTATGGTCCCCAGCATGAACTGGAAGAGGGGATTAGCAGAGACCTTCCATTCTTTTGCATCTCAGGAGCAATGAGGCAGACACGCATCTCTCTGCACTTTTGTTTTAAATTTAAGACAACCAAAGGAAGCCTCTAGATTTCATCAGAGCAGCAGCAGGCCAGGAAGAAGGGAGGGAAGAGCAGAAGAAAAAAAACCTTTCTCTCCAGTGCATTTGTGTGTTTAAAAAACCAGCAATACCTTTTGGAAATGCAGCCAACAGGAGAGTGATTTTGATCTGAAAAATGACCTGCAGGGAAGGTTTAAACACCTCCTACCTGCCCCCAGCTTGTCAAATTTGAGAGGGGAGCTCCCCCTGAAGATTCACAACAAGTTTTTAAAATGTTTTGCACACTAGTTTGTTACCTTTAGATCTCACCCTTTTCCAAAGAAGCCCAAGACAACCACACGTAGTTCAGTTTGTCAGTGGCGGATTTTGGGCTCTGATTTCAGCGGCGCCCTGTGCTATGTGAAAATTTGGCAGCACTCTAAAACTGCTCCATGAATGTGTGTGTTGGGTCCCTAAGCATGCTAATAATAAATAATAAATAATAATTTTTTATTTATATCCCGCCCTTCCCGGTTCAGAAAACCTGGCTCAGGGCGGCTAACAACAAATTTAAAACACTTAATTGTGATACAACAAAAAACAGCATAAAATACAGTATAAAAGCATGAATAACAATAAATTCCAAGTTCTAAAATCAATTTAGGGGGAAATCCATCCAATAAACATTAGACGATCACCAGGGCTAGCTGGCTAAATTAGTCCTATTTGGGCCTATTTGCTAGCTAATGCAATTCCCATTTTGAGCTCATCCTACTAGCATATGGAGTATTTAAAGCTGTGATTGGAACTTCTGCCCTGTCCTGGCTAGCATCTTGTGCATTGTAAGAACTTCCAATGAAATCTCTGTCGGAGAAGCTTTGGTCTGCCTGAAGCAAGTGGGACCTGGGAAAGACCAGGGTTCAAATCCCTGCTCAGCCATGAAGATCACGGGGTGACCTAGGGCCAGTCACTGTCTCTCAGCCTTACCTACCTCGCAGAAGGTCCTTTACCTTTTAGGGAGCGGGTGGCCCTGTGGTTTAAACCACTGAGCCTCTTGGGCTTGCTGATCAGAAGGTTGGCGGTTCAAATCTGTGTGATGGGGTGAGCTCCTGTTCCTCTGTCCCAGCTTCTGCCAACCTAGCAGTTCGAAAGCACACCAGTGCAAGTAGATAAATAGGTACCGCTGCAGCGGGAAGGTAAACGGTGTTTGCATGAGCTCTGGTTTCTGTCACGGTGTCCCGTTGTGCCAAAGCGGTTTAGTCATGCTGGCCACATGACCCGGAAAGCTGTCTGTGGACAAACACCGGCTCCCTCGGCCTGAAAGCGAGAAGAGTGCCACAACCCCATAGTCACCTTTGACTGGACTTAACCGTCCAGGGTTCCTTTACCTTTTACCTTTTATACTTCAGAGTTGCTGTGAGGATAAAATGGGGAGGAGGAGCACCAACCTTGCTTGAGCTCCTTGGAGGAAAGATGGAATATAAATGCTTTAAATGCATACCCCTTTATTTTTTTGTCATTCTTCCTCCTAATAGGTATCCCACCAAATATTTCGCCTCTTACCTCCCCAAGCCATTCGCCCATCCACGGCACTCCAGCCAGCAGCCCCATCAGCAAGACCTCCAGCGAACAATTCCCCGAGTCGACGGTCACTGCCACTAAGCAAACGCTGAAGCCCCATAGGGTCTTGGGTTGTACCCAGAGCGCCCCTAACCTTTCGGAGCCTGTCGTGGCCACGCCTGTCATTTGCAGCAGGTAAGATGCTTGTCTGACACTTGTTGGAACCGTCTTTCATTTCCCTCTCCCCACCCTCGTCCTCAAGGCTCTGTTCTGCACAACGCAATATGTGTGTGTGTTGGTGGGGTGGGAGAATTGCAGCTGTGATAACTTTGCCCGTTTCCACTGTACCGAAGGGGACCGTGGCTCAGCTTGCGTGCACAAGGTCCTGGGGTTCCTGGATTGTCCCCCTAAAGTATTTGAAGAGTTGAGCTGAGACTCTACGTGTTGTTTCGGCTCACCCCATCTACATCAGGTCCCTCAGACAATATCAAGTCCCTTTGGCCGTCGCCAGGCGGACTTGCCTTTCTGTTGCGTCCTATATTTTGACTTCTTGGAACTAGATCCATGGCAACATCCAAAAAAGAAAACAAAGGGTTCCAAGAAACAGGCTGTTTTGGTCTTGCTTAAAAGCTCAGTGGCAATAGGTTGTGTTTTCTTAATGCTATTATGTAACACTCCTAATTGTGTCCAGGTTTGAGTTTTCGCTTTTTAAAAATTGCACTTTTTAAAAAGTTGTGTGGCATTACAGCAGGCTCGTTTGTCGCTGCGTACTCCGGTCTCTCTCCATTGTGTTATTCTGGTGGGAAAGAAAGTCAGAAGGGTGATATTTTAAGCCATGCCAAGCAGCCAGCATACATGAGTTTATATTATCTTGACTGCAACGGCATTGTCTAGTTTAAAATATCAACAATTCTCACATATTATATGCATGATAATAATAATAATTTATTATTTATACCCCGCCCATCTGGCTGAGTTTCCCCAGCCACTCTGGGCGGCTTCCAATCGAGTGTTAAGAACAATACAGCATTAAATATTAAAAACTTCCCTAAACAGGGCTGCCTTCAGATGTCTTTTAAAGATAGGATAGCTGCTTATTTCCTTCACATCTGGTGGGAGGGCGTTCCACAGTGTGGGCACCACTACCAAGAAGGCCCTCTGCCTGGTTCCCGGTAACCTCACTTCTCGCAATGAGGGAACCACCAGAAGGCCCTCAGTGCTGGACCTCAGTGTCCGGCCAGAACAATGGGGGTGGAGATGCTCCTTCAGGTATACTGGACCGAGGCTGTTTAGGGCTTTAAAGGTCAACACCAACACTTTGAATTGAATTATATGTTTGAGAACATAAAAATATCTTGCTGGGTCCCATCTAGTCCAGCATCCTGTTCTCACAGTGGCCAACCAGATGCCTGTGGGAAACCGGCAAGCATAAGAGCTCTTTCCCCTCCTGTGGTTTCCAGCATCTGGGATTTGGAAACATTATTGCCTCCAGCCCTAGATGCAGAGCATAGCCATTGTGGCTAGTAGCCATTGATAGTCCTCTCCTCGGCGAATCTGTCCAATCTATTTATAAAGATAGATGGCCATCTGTCATGGATGATGCTTGAGTTGAGATTCCTGCATTGCAGGGGGTTGGACTAGATGGCCCTTGGGGTCCCTTCCAGCTCTACAATTCCATGAGTCCATGAAGACCATCTAAGGCCATAGCAATCACTGCCTCCTATGAGAGTGAGTTCCATAGTTTTAACCCTGTGCTGTATGGTGAAGTGTTTTCTTTTAGCTGCCCTGAATCTCCCAATCTTCAGCTGCATTGGATACAGTTAAACCTCGGTTCCCGAACGCCTCCATTTTGGAATGTTTCAGCTCCCAAACGCCAAAAGCCCAGAAGTAACTGCTTTGGTTTTCGAACAATTTTCAGAAGCCAAACAGCTTCTGAGCCACGTTTTTCATTTTTCCCCATTGGCTTTGCAACCAGCCCATTGATCCTAAGTTTTTAAACTTTTCAGCCAAACAGTCTTCTGGAATGGATTAAGTTTGAAAACCAAGGTTCCACTGTATAACATTATGCACATACAGTGGTACCTCGGGTTAAGTACTTAATTTGTTCTGGAGGTCCGTATTTAACCTGAAACTGTTCTTAACCTGAAGCACCACTTTAGCTAATGGGGCCTCCTTCTGCTGCCGCGCCGCCAGAGCACAATTTCTTTTCTCATCCTGAAGCAAAGTTCTTAACCTGAAGCACTATTTCTGGGTTAGCGGAGGCTGTAACCTGAAGCGTATGTAACCTGAAGCATATGTAACCCAAGGTACCACTGTATATAATCCAGGTTTCCTAAAGGAATTAGCGCAGAAAAAGATAACCTACAACAATTTATGTAACGGTATTAAAATAAATATGCATTAATATTTGTAGTTATGCTATAGAAATATAGTTCTGCATGGGACCTTATTTGTGTTATACAATTTTTTTGCTCATAATTATTTGGGCGTTAAAAAAAATGCACAAGCAGCTCAGACATAAATGGGTGCTCAGTGCAAGAGTTTGATGCAGGTGAACGTCAATAGACTGGTTTCCTTGTATGAATCCGCTTAAAACAGATTCCTCTTCCATTCCTATTTCACGCACCCAGCTCTCTGCATACAGGGCACAGTCCTTTGTGAGCTGTGTGAAGCAGGCAACTGCTACGTATTTTCACCCCTCTAGTTTTACACAATGTCTGTCCTTTGACCTGTGCTCTAGCTGCGGCAGACCGTATAACCCAGCAGAACCCAGCGAAGGATCTCTGAGCAGACGGGAAGGTGGAATGCACACCCTGAACAGAACAGGTGGGCAAGTTGGGTCTGAAGTTAAAAGGGGAAAAGAATCACTAAAATTGACAATTTATTGCCACTGCTGTTTGTTTTTATCCAAGCATTTGCCACTTGCGTTTCAAGACCCCTTATGTTGAATAATAACACCTGGACAGAATATATTAGGTTAATGGGCAAATTTAGGCCACAACTGTATTGGTTACAGAATGTGAGTGGTATAGGCACTGGAATTGAACCAACTATATCTGACTCCTGCCCGCCATGCAGGTAGTCTCATATGGATCATCTACCGATAGGTGGAGCCCTGTTGATGTACATCAACTAGAGCTCCCCCAGGGTCCCCAGTGGGGTCATGGCATGGCCCTAGCCCATACCTGGACTTCGGACAGGACCCACATCCCTGGATCCCTTTAACGGAATACCCTTAAAATGGAGGGGCAAGTGATGGCCACACCTACCCTCCCCCAGACCAGGTTTTACCAATCCCTAACCGCCACTTGAGCCGAAGGCTCACTGCACACACAGCATATGTGTGTTTTGTGTGTGTATACACACACACAAATATATATAGTGGATACTCGGGTTGTGAACGTGATCCATGCGGGATGCACGTTCACAACCCACAGCGTTTGCAACCCTCGTCTGCGCACGCGCGGGTTGTGATTTGGCGCTTCTGCGCATGCACAAAGCGCAATTTAGCGCTTCTGCGCATGCGAAGCCGCCAAAACCCAGAAGTAACCCGTTCCGGTACTTCCGGGTTTCAGCGGTCCGTAACCCCAAAAAACGCAACCTGAAGCGGCTGTAACCTGAGGTATGACTGTGTATATATATATATCAGCAAATATTAGTAAAACAAATTAGAGTGGGTCTCATTCATATATGTAGATAGTAATTTTAAACTGCTGCAACTTCTCCTGGGACCTTATCCCAGAACTACAATTCCCAGAGTTTTTTGTATTTTTTTTTTTAAAAAAACATTCCCCTTTCCTAGGCCACTCTGGGAATTGTAGCTGTGTGAGGGAAATAGAGATCTCCTAACAATTCTCTGCACCCTTAACAAACTACACTTCCCAGAATTCTCTGGGGGAAGCCACAGCTGTTTAAAGTGGCCTGGAGCAGCTCTAAATGCACGGTACAGAAGGGGCTCCTGTCTTTCTCTCTGTCTGCCCTGAGCGAATTTAGAGATTGGCAGAGCGAGCCACACAGGAGCGTAGGAAGCAGCTTTTGACAGCTCAGAGGAGCTGTTTCCGTTACCAGCTTGATCCATGACAGCAACTAACAGGCAGCTGGGCTTGCATTTTCAGAGGACCCAACACAAGCCACCTCCGACTATGAAACAAACAACAGCGACAGCAGCGACATCTTGCAGAATGACGACGAGACGGAGTGCTCCAAGGAACGGGAGCGCGTGGGGTCCATCTGCAGGACGTACGCACCAGAAACGATCATACTGCATCCTCTGTTGCCGCCTGAGGTATCTCATTCACTTTTCTGCCTGTGTGTTTATAGCATGCCTGTTGCGGGGGGAAAGGCACTGCCGCAAGGTTTGCAAAAAAATAATAATTTCCCATTTGGATCACGTCTCTGTGGCTGAGCCACACCAAAGGTTTCTCACTCGAACCATAGCATCTCCGCTTAAGACAAGGGTGTGGAGCCCCAGGCACGGGAGACAGACACAGCCCTCAAGCCCTCAAGACTCTCACCAGGCCACAAGCCTCAGTGGCCCTTTGAACTGTGATGACGCCTCTTGCTCATCTGGTTGAAGGACGGGCACTTCTAGGTTTAACATGGCTGGAATGTAGCTTTTGCTGTACAAAGCTGGGAGTCTGTTGCTCCGCCTACTTTCTCCTCTGGCCCCACCTGCTGCTGACCTGGTCCCCCCCCAAAAGTTGGCCATAAGGGAATGTGGCCCTTAGGCTGAGAAAGGCCCCACATAATCCTCCTTCAAGAGAAGCTTAGGCAGCAGGTGTCCTGAGAGCCACTACCTGTCAGAGTTAAAGGTCAAGGACCCCTGGACGGTTAAGTCCAGTCAAAGGTGACTATGGGGTTGCAGCTCTCATCTCGCTTTTAGGCCAAGGGAGCCAGCATTTGTCCACAGACAGCTTTCCTGGTCATGTGGCCAGCATAGCTAAACCACTTCTGGCACAACGGGACACTGTGATGGAAACCAGAGCGCACGGAAACACCGTTTACCTTCCCGCCACAGCGGTATCTATTTATCTACTTGCATTGGTGTGCTTTCAAATTGCTAGGTTGGCAGGAGCTGGGACAGAGCAACAGGAGCTCACACCTTTGTGGGGATTAAAACCGCCGACCTTCTGATCGGCAAGCCCCAAATGAATCAGTGGCCTGAACCAACTGGTATATATTTTCAGGGCTGGTCCGGGTACTTTCTTGTCAATGTTTCTGCCAATCCGCGCTCGCAACTGCCTCATTGGGAAGAGCTGCTGTGATTGCTAGGCCTGCACACTTTTGGTTTCTTTGAATAAGGAGTTAACTTCACAGATACCAAATGCTTCATTACTTACCCCCGACTGCAGCTCCTGATAGAGTCGAGGAACTGCCAAGGGGGCCCCTTCTCCCAATCTCAGCACCCAAAAGGGTCTGTAGGGAAGGAGGCAGTCTTTGGGGCCTGAGCCATTGAGGGCTTTAAACGCTAACAGAAGCACCTTGAGTTGTGCCCCGAAACTGGCAACCAATGCAGCTTGAAGCTCAACATTATTCCATGAGTGCTTATTATTTCTTACTATCTTCCAGTCAGTATGTTCAATGGCCACGGAATGCTGATTATGTTAGGGGTGGTGGTAGGGAGATGGAAAACCATGGGGAAGAGGGGGAAAGGACTAGGAAGTCTGGAATCCTGTACAGAAACTCCCCACACTGCAATGTTCTGTTGCAAGCCGCCCCCACAGGTGTGTATATACTCTTATTGTCACCATCCCATATCTCGTATTTAGCTAGAGAGAGTCAAACTACCCTCTAAAGAGATGAGAACTCCCATGCAGCTTTCTATTTTTGATGGCACAGATGAAGAACTCCAAAACAGCAAAACCCATTTAAAAAAAAATTAAGTGAAAATCAAACGTATCGCGCAAACCAAGAAAAACATTAGGAGATGGAGAGCGAAATGGAGCAGGGCTGCTGTGAATGATTGTGCAACAAGGTGCAGATGTGGCCTAAATTAAGCTCTTAAATATCCACATTTGGCTCATAACTATAGCCCCCCCGGGGTGGTACAAAAGAGTCCAAGCTGAAGATTTGAAGAGAATTCCTCACTGCCAAGGGCCCACCCTCCAAGCCAGTTTGAGTTCTTTTTTAAAAAGCAAATAACTTTCCCTCATCAGATGCTAGCTGGTAACTTTCACATCCAGCTCAGTTAGCCCTGTAGACCAGGGTGGAGATCTGTTTGCAGAAAGCATAGAGTTGCAAGCATCTACACAAGAGTGGAAACCTGTGCCCATCTAGATATTGCTGGACTACATCTCCCACCATCCTTGACTTTGGCCATGCTGGCTGTGACTGATGTCATGGACTGGTTCAGCACAGAGTTGCCCAGCAGGCACTATCTGGGAGGCACTGGCCAGAGAACCCCCAAAGGAACAAGGCTCAGAGCCAGGGGATTGGTGGTGGGATGACAGTAAGTGGTCAGAGAGAGAAGGCTGGGAGGAGGGGGTGTCAGAAACAGAAGAAGTAACAGGGTTTAGTGAGAAGGGAGCGTCTGTGGCAGAGAGAAGTTTAGAAGCAGGAGAGGGGAGAAGCCAAGAGGCAGGGATGGGTAAGGGTGGTGAAAAGTCACAGGGGTCTCCCCCTTCTGCTGCAACAATCTCCCCTTCAGCCCTGGTCTCCCAGGACCAGGAGAGGCATGAAGTGGGAGAAGCAAAGGCAAGCATACCAGCATAGTCTCAGATTGCTTGGGAAGGACCTTGAAGAAGAGGGGACCTAGGCAGCTGTGGGAAGGAAGGGATTTTAGTCTCTGCAAGACCTATCAAAGAGAGTTGCTGTGGTCGTTAGGCCTGACATTGCTGTGCAGATTGTTTTTCTAATAAGCAGTTAACTTGTGTGATTTACTGCGGGCTCATTTCTGACAGCTGATGGGAGCTGGAGCCAAGCAGCTTGTGGAAGGCTACAGGCTTCCTCACTTCCTCACCTGAAAATCTCACTAAGTTGTGGAAAAACTCTTCCCCTCCAGGGAATATGTTGGTGAAGCAAACTTTGACAGGGCTGTCCAGCTATCAAGTCAGCCGACTCCATCATAAGGAACCTGCCCAGCTCTCAAAGTTTGCCCCCTGTGGCAATGGGCGAATAAAGTTCTGGTCCGCCAGGTCAAAAAGTCCCTGTCCCCCCGTCCCTCTTGATCCCAGCCAACCTGGGATTGATATGCATCAGTAATAATGGCACAGTGTGTATATTTAGAGAGGGGCTTAGTAACCCATGTTTTTTGTAGTGTTTTGGTAACCCTCAAAGCATGCATTGTTTCTTGATACAGGACAAGCCTATTCTTGCCCCAGAGCCTCTAATAATGGACAATTTGGACCCTCTTATGGAGCAGCTAAACAATTGGAATTTCCCAATCTTCGATTTGGTAGAGAAGATAGGCAAGAAATGTGGTCGGATCCTCAGTCAGGTAAGGAAGTGTGCATTGCAGACTTGGGCTGGGGCCTCAACTTGGGTAAAGTGTGTTCCTGGTTAGGGGGAAGTACAAGAACTTTGATCCACAGCTCTTTACATGCACAGAGCTCCCATACACACAACAAAGTCACCTGATTGAGTTTAGGGAATTATTGTTGCTCAAAGAGAATTAGGTCCCACCGTACCAAGTTGAAATCCTGAAAGGGGAGCACAAATGTCTTTATAACTATGGTTGCTATTTAGGAAGAGTAGTGGGGGTAATTCCCCTCTCCTTTATTGCAAACCACATATTATTTCTTGCACTGCATCTACTTTCTGACCAATTTGCAGACCCTGCCCAATGGAAAGAAACCCATGGCCCTTCAAATGTTGCTGGACTGCAACTCCTGTCACCCCAGAATATTCCTGATGCCAGCTGGGTCTCATGGGAGTTGGCATTCAGGGATATCTGGAGGACCACATACTTCCAGCGTTGTTCAGCACCTTCTCTGCTTGGCGCTAACCATGGTTTACTCAAAAACCAGTTCACTAACCATGTTTACAGACTGTGGTTTGGAGCTGTGTCAGGACAGATGCTACGTTAACCTTGGTTAGTACCAAAATAAGGAAAGGAGATGGAACGTACATGCCAGAGGAAGGGCGAGGTGCTAACCATGGTTTGGAGACTGGGAAGCATAATATCTGCACTTGGCCCGAATGCGTGAGATCAGACCAGGCTTTTGAAATGGATGCATCCGTTTATTCAAAGCCTAGAGAATTAATATTTGTGCTTCCTGATGCAAGAAAAAACTAAACGCCTAGTGATGGTGCATAGCAAAGGACCTCTGGGGTTTGGAGTGATTCATTCTTAGCTTTCTGCATTTTGCATTGCCTTCCTGATTTAAAACTAGTGAGAGGGAGAAAGAAATTAGCGGAATGAATTACCGATGTGTGCCACATAGGCTGAAATTTATGAAATGGAATAAAGAAGAGTTGACATATCCCCCACCCCCTGGGGGAAGCATATGCCTTTGGAAAGCAGAACCAATGGATCTCCTGGAAGAATATTTGAGAAGCCATCTATGTACATTAAGAGGGATGCTAAAATGGTCTAGATTTCTCTCTCTCTCTTTTTTCAGAAGTAAGCTCAAAGCATCCATCTGTGGTGCAATAGAAAGCACTCAAACACAGCACCAGCAAATCACAAAATGCAGCAGACAGTAATCCATGCAAAGAGGTTGGGGGGAAACTCTCGACTCAGAATGGAAGAGCAAACCCTTTCTAATCTGCACTGCAGTTCAGTAGCAAGCTGTGTAGATGGGTAATGCCTTAATTTATGACTTCCGTTTGCTTAACGGCAACCCCTGTCGGAGATAAATCAGGTTTTGCTTGGAAAGGAGGAGCTGGAATTGAAGGCTGCAATTAAGGGAGAGAAAGACCAGATCTGGTTTAAAATTAAAGCTTCCTTCCCCTTGCTACATCGGTCAAAGGATTGAAAAACAATATATTGGGCAGGGCGTCAGATTCTAGGAAAACCAGTTGGGATGCGGCTCCAGGAGGTTATAGCTGCAAATGAGAATTTGGGAGGTGTTTCACGACCAAGGCCTGCTAAATAAGAGCTATTAACTTCTTTGCGCACAAAGAAAATTAAGCAACTGAGGAAGGTGTTGGAAAGCGTTGCCTTCCTGTCATTTGGTGAGAGGGTCTATTAAAGTTTTCTGGGAGCAGCTGTGATGGTGAGAGCAGAAGCCCTACTCATTTCAACACATTATCAGTAGCATTGCAATACTTATTTTTGTTGCTATTAATGGATCGTTATTATGTTCAATAGTAGCAAAAGATAAGAACGCAATAGGAGCTCTGCAGGACCAGGCCAAAGGGGCATCTAGGCCACAATCACACCATACGATTCCACAGCTTGAATCATAGAATTGTAGAGTTGGAAGGATCATCTCGTCCAATCCCCTGAAACGCAGGAATCCAGCTAAAGCAACCATGACAGATGGCCATTGAGGAAGCAAGTGTCTCCAAGGCCCCATCTGCACCATGCATTTAAAACACTTTAAGCCAAGCTTCCTCAACCTTGGTCCTCCAGATGTTTTTGGCCTACAACTCCCTTGATCCCTAGCTAGCAAGACCCAGTGGACAGGGATGATGGGAACTGTAGTCTGAAAACATCTGGAGGGCCAAGTTTGAGAAAGCCTCCTTTAAACCACCATGGCTTCCCCCAAAGAGAAGGAAGTTGTGGTTCCTTAAGGGTCCTGAGAGAGTTGTTAGAAGACCATCGCTTTCTCTTCTCAGAGTGGTTCAACCATCAGTCCAGGAAGCTGGATGGTCAGATCATGTGGGAATGTACAGGGAGGCAGGAGAAGATATATTCTTTTTTAATATCCTTCCTAACTTACACTAGCAATTTCTATAATTTAGCTGAGTTTTAACATTCCCGTTTAAGCGCACAGCAGCTAGCTGGTTGCAAGCTTGTTTAAGCTTCTCACTATAGATTCCTGGTAAGAGCCATTATTTCCCTCTTAATAGAATAAACATGCCCCAATCTTATTTAAGATATATAAAAGTAGTTTACTCACAGTACCATCAGTTCATAGGTGGATCCCTGAAGGCAGACTTAGTTACAGATACATACATGTGAGTCTATCCCATAAGAAGATAGCCCCTTTGTTGGCTGAAAGCCAACAAGGCATCTCTGGCTAAAAAGCTACAAAGTCCAAAAGAGGGAGGGAGTGGCTGCATGCTTTGTGCTTTTGTTACCTGCACAGGTAAGGTGACGCCCACCTCTAGTCACATGCAAAAGGAAGTATGGCCCAGCCAGGAGGAAACAGGAAGTTTTCGACTGGCTGGTCCAAACATCCCCTTGCATGTCCACTCTAGGAAAACAAGGAATATTGTACTTGTCTGCTACCTCACATCTCTCAGTTCGTAGGGAACTGTGCCACTGTAACTGTGTCTCCTAAGAACTCTCAGCACCCTTAACTTAAGTGCAACACCTAGATTTCTTTGGGCGAAGCCATGGCTGCTTCAACTTGTTGGGATCATATGGGTGCAGGGAGGCAGTGATGGCCACCGACTTGGGTGGCTTTAAAAGAGGAATGGACAAATTTATGGAGGAGAAGGCTTATCAAATGGGTACTAGCTATGACAGCTATGCTCTTCTTCCATGGACGAAGGCAGTAATGCTTTTGAATGCCAGAGAATGGGCTAATAATAATAATAATAATAATAATAATAATAATAATAATAATATATTTATCCCCTGCCTGTCTGGCTGGGTTTCCCCAGCCACTCTGGGCACCTTCCAACAAAATATTAAAATACAATAACCTATTAAACATTAAAAGCTTCCCTAAACAGGGCTGCCTTCAGATGTCTTCTAAAAGTCTGATAGTTGTTTTTCTCTTTGACATCTGGTGGGAGGGCGTTCCACAGGGCGGGTGCCACTACCGAGAAGGCCCTCTGTCTGGCTCCCTGTAACTTGGTTTCTCACAGCGAGGGAACTGCCAGAAGGCCCTCGGCGCTGGACCTCAGTGTCTGGGCAGAACAATGGGGGTGGAGATGCTCCTTCAGGTATACTGGGCCGAGGCCATTTAGGGCTTTAAAGGTCAGCACCAACACTTTGAATTGTGCTCGGAAACGTACTGGCCCTACCGGCTGGGGTTGGTGGAATCCAACAGCATCTGGCAGGTCGCAACTTCCTCACGCCTGCCTCACTGGATTGTGAGTTAGATTGTAGAGATGAGGTTAAAAATGAAGCTCTTGAAATGGATAGAGTCCAAAACAGAGGAAGTGGCTTCCAGGCTATGATGGAAAGCATTCCACAGAGGCCTTTGGAGTTGTTGTAGGAGGCCATATTCTATGTTGTGGAGCTGTGTGGATTCTTCCATACCAAGCTCTGTGTTTTGCTCTGTTTTTCCAGGTGTCCTACAGGCTCTTTGAGGATATGGGGCTATTTGAAACCTTCAAAATTCCCATGAGAGAGTTTATGAACTACTTCCATGCTTTGGAGTGTGGATACCGAGAGATACCTTGTAAGTATGACAGCAAGAGTGTGATACTCACTGATTCCTGTTTTTTCCGTAATTAACCTTCTTTCAAGGCTGAGAGTGCCTAAGGCACAGCACAACCCCCCAAAATTAAATAATTTGAATCCAGAGCACGTCCAATAAAAATGCCACAGAAGCCTATAAAACTCAACCAAGTCCTGCTTAGAGTAGACCCACTGATATTCCTGTTAGTCGTGCCCATTAACTCCAGTGAATCTGCTTTGAACAGTGTTGTGTAGAGCCTCAAATCCATAATGCACACAGTAAAACTTTCACAGTGCGGTTTACATGTCTACTCAGAAGCAAGTCCCATTGAGTTCACTGGACTTGCAGAGATGTAAGGTCGCAGTGATTTCCATTCTATCTTGCTGTTGCTGCATTATTCATCTTGCCACCCACTATGGGCCTGAACTAACCTAATTAAATACATAATAAATTTCAGTGCATTTTCATTGGAAGGGACATGTTTAAAATAATGCATCTGTTCCCCAGTCCTGGGGTCTCCCTCCCATTCTCATACGCAAGGCTTTCTAAATTATACAGAATAACGAATGATACTTCACTTTACGATTGGGGATCAGGGTTAATGGTGTGGTAGCCCATTTGTAGACAATACCGAAGTAGAGTACAAACCAAAACAGATCAGAAACAATAGCAGATGTCATTCTGCCTGCCCTTAACCACTGCCCACTCAATTCTACCATCTTTTCATGTATTACTGAAATGAGCAGTGGTGTATAACTCACTTTGAGACAGGGAAGATTAGACACCAAGAGGACAATAAATTTAGAAATGAATGGGTTAACTTTATAGAATGTATGAAGGAGCATTGTGAATGTTGAAAAACGTTGGCAGGTTTGGATTGGCACTTGTAATATAATTTGATAAAGGGTATTGAAAAACGAGGTTTAATAGACTGGATAAAAGTATTTAGTCACAGAAAAGAGAAGAGACAGTTATTGGAAACCAGGGAGAGGAGTGGGGGGAAGTCCGGGGGTCGGAAGAACCCCTATAAAGATATTGAATTTGTTATTGATTAATGCAAATAATACTTTGTGTGTGTGTGTGTGTGTGTGTGTGTGTGTGTGTGTGTGTGTATCACTTTGAGAAGGTTGGAAACACCTGTAATTTTATCATAGCAAATGAATATGCCTATCCACCTTCAGCATTTTCCTTAGCTCAGCAGGTGACCTTAGTTCCTGCGAGAAATTTGAGCCATGAGCCGGGAATTGATTCTCTCTGTCCAACAGATGGTGCTGTTGACCCCCCCCCAGCAGAAGTAATCTGCCTCTGTCTTAACAGATCACAACAGGATCCATGCCACTGATGTTCTCCACGCTGTTTGGTACCTTTCAACGCAGCCTATACCAGGACTCTCAACTGTGATTAATGACCATGGGTCAGCAAGCGATTCAGGTAATTCTATTAGCGTGCGATTTTGGGGAACCCTTAAGCTGGTTTCTTGGCCCAGTGTCTCTTTCTGCAGGAAATCGGACATGTTTACCAGATGCGTGTAAGAGAAGCACATAGAAGAGGCTTGTGTTGGCCACTAACTTGGATGGCATTAATAGAGAACTAAACAAATTTCATTTTTCATTTCACTTTCAATTTGTATACTGCCTTTCTGTATTGCTATACACAAGGCAATTTACAAGCTGAAGAAACAACAAAAAAGACAGCAAAGATTGCACACCTACTGACAATCTGACAAAATTCATAATAAAAACATAACTTTAAACAACTTATGGCAAGTAAAGCAATTTTCAATAATCCATTAGAATATGATAGTAAACAGTAAAATTAAATATCAGCAAATAATAATTAAACACTTTCACTTAAGAATTACAATAAAGAATTACTAAACTATAATCGATAAAAATAACGACAATGCATAAAATACCACAATACATACAAAACCACGTAGGATCAAACTGAGGACACACAACTTATAAAATTATCTTTTAAAATATCCCTGAACTCATGGCGGATAAGTTTATCAGAGGCTACCAGTTCTGCCTCCTCTGTTGCTCTCTGTGTAACAGAATAACCAGACAAGACAGTAGCAGATCGAGTTTTGGGTTAAGATAGGCCACAACTTCATTGGTTACAGATGGGAAGGGTTTGGCATAGGCATTGGGTGAAGCCATTTAATTACCCCCAGCCCATCTGCTGGAGGTGTATCTAAGGGTAAACCACACCATAGGGGGGCTATGACCTATATAAAATAAGGGTATCCCCCAAGGGGTTTCCGCTGGAGTTCTATGGCCCTAGCCTCTGTCTGGGCATTGGACAGAAGCAACTCCTCATGGAGTCCTTTAACAGGATATCTGTAACCAGGGAGGATCAGGCAGAGGCTACAACCTCTTCTCCAAACAAGACTAAGGCCTACCCAGTGCATAACCACCAAGTGAGCCAACCAACCACCCAACCAACCTCTCATGCCCCTAACCAACCCCTTATGCCTTCAAAAACTGAGGAGGAGTGATGGGCCAGTCTCAATTTATTCCCCCAGGGGTGGACCCAAGCAATGTCTGTGTTTGCAAGTGCCCAGAGTTCTCAGTTGCTGGTGCTGCTTTTGGGGTATGGGTACTGAACATCACAGGAAGTAGTAGCTTTGCAGCTGTGATATACTTTTTTTAAGATATAGTGGTATAGAAATATTTTTAAAAACAAATGAGCAATGGATACGAAACTGATCCAGGTTAAGCGTGGCAACTGGGCACAAAACCGAACCCTGGTTGTCCCTGCTCCTCACAACAAACTCAGCAAATGTCCTGGTTTTCTGCTCAGATTCAGATAGCGGGATCACTCACGGCCACCTGGGCTACGTCTTGTCAAAAACATACGCACCAACAGACGATGGCCATGGATGCTTGGCAGGCAACATCCCTGCCCTCGAACTGATGGCCCTTTATGTAGCTGCTGCCATGCACGATTACGATCACCCGGGGAGAACCAACGCCTTCTTGGTTGCCACCAGCGCTCCTCAGGTAAGGATGGCTGAGATCAATCCTGACTTGGCTCTGACAGAATTCTCATAAGAGTGAATCTCAAGTCACCACTGAGCCCTTGTACAACAAGCCACAGCTTGTCCACACACGTCAAAGCCAGCCAGTGCTGGTTCAAACAAGCCGAAACAAGTTCTATCATGCAACACACTCCGCTTTTAGGATACATTTTTAGCTTCTCAGATACTCTTTAAATGAATTACTTTTTTTAATTAAAAATGCCTCAAGTAACATATTATTGCTTGGTTTCTTGTTTATTCTCTTATATTTTGCAACACCCATTTGTTCTAAATAGAACCCAGTAAGGCAGACATGCATGCACAATTTTTTTAATGTGATCTCGTTGAGATCCCAAGATGAAATTTTGCAGGGAGCTCTTAGTAATATGAAATAATCAATATATATTTTGGAATTTTTAAAATCATAATGGTTTTTTAAAATCACTTTTTAAAATTTTGTAACTTAACTTTAAAATTTAAAGTAAGTCCATCATGTGCCATTATGCATTAAAGCAGGGGTCAGCAAACGTTTCCACCAGTGCGCCAGATCACCCTTGCTCACGCATGCACCCATGTGCATGCACACACTCCTGCTCTTTGCCCGCTGGCTTTTGGAGCCATTGCAGGGGAGGGGGAGGCGTCTGCAGCTTCCAATTGGCTGCAGGAGCCATGGCTGCGTCCCAGAAGTCAGTCCCCACACAGAGCTAAACCGGCGCATCGCACCTGTTTAGCTCCGCGCAGGGACTGACTTCTGAGACGCAGCCACGGCTCCTGCAGCCAATTGAAGCCGCAGACAAGGGCCGGGGGCCAGTTTAACGACCCCCTCAGGCCATATCCAGCCTGCGGACTGTAGTTAGCCGACCCCTGCATTAAAGCCCATGAAGTTCTGAAGAGATTGGCATTTTTAGTTTTGAAATACCTCAGTTATCAATCAGGGGCATTTTCAAAGGGGACGCCCATTGCCTGTGTGTGAGTTCCCTCTCACTCATGACTAAATCAAACAGTGTGTAGAGAGGCATCTTTAACATTTTTTTGCATTTTTGCCCCCCCCCACTTCCTCTGGCCCCACCCCTTTGACCCTGAGGCGTTTGGCATTGTACAAACCCGTCCTTCAGGTTGAAAGAGGTTGTCCGTCCCTTCACAAGGCCTAGTTAAATGCCAGGAGCTGGAGGGGATCTAAGCAGAGTCCTCAGTGCTATATGTGGCCCTTTATGCCTCTCAGGGATTAGTAGAAAGAAAATAAATTATGCCAAACTGTCTATCCTTCTCTCCGTTTAGGCTGTTCTGTATAATGACCGTTCTGTTTTGGAAAACCATCATGCGGCGGCTGCGTGGAACCTCTTCATGTCCAGACCAGAATACAACTTCTTAGTCAACCTCGATCACGTGGAGTTCAAGCACTTTCGGTTCCTTGTCATTGAGGCAATCTTGGCCACTGATCTGAAGAAGCACTTTGACTTTGTAGCAAAGTTCAATGCCAAGGTAAACTTGATTCCATGTATATCCTTTGTGCTCAAACCTTTGTATATCCAAGTTGGCTGGGGGAAAGGTAATGGTTTTATCATCCTAATGTTTTGCAAGGATGGTGCCCCAGGAACAGTATCATGTGGTTCTGGGACTTACATCAACAAAAGGTGATTTCTGTTATTCAGTTAGAAGTTATGCTGCTCAAATCTCAAGTAAATTCCCATTTCCACTCACTGCAGCCTGAAATGAAATTGGGGGCGCCCAGTTGTTTTGGCCGTAAGACAAAGAAGTGTTTTGACCACCCATGACTCTTACAGATACAGCAGGCAAAACGTTACATGGATACAGTGCACTGTCATTCAAGTCCCAACACTTTGATGGGTAGAGAGTGAGCTTCAGGTGCCAACATTTCCCAGCAAACTGACATTAATACCACACTACTTGGCATTAGATGTTGGATCCACTACAGAAACTCAGACTGGAAATCAGCAACAACAAAGAAGGCTGTGCATTTCTAGCACATAGGGAATGTCCCCAAACTGCCAGCTAGTTGGGACCGAGGATGCATATCCTGCCAGCAAAATGGCAGATTTCAAATCTGCATGGGCAGGAGTTGACAACACATCACATCTCCTTTTGTCTCAGCAAACACCCTCCCCCCCGGTTCACAATACTGTTGTACCTTGGAAGTCGAATGGAATCTGTTCCAGAAGTCCGTTCGACTTCCAAAACGTTCGGAAACCAAAGCACGGCTTCTGATTGGCTGCAGGAAGCTCCTACAGCTACCTGGAAGCTGCGGAAGCCGCGCCAAACATTCGGCTTCCAAAAATCATTCGAAAACCGGAACACTCACTTCCGGGATTTGATCATTCGGGAGCCGATTTGTTCAGGAGCCAAGGTGTTTGAGATCCAAGGTACAACTGTATAGGAGAAGGAGTTTCCTGTTCCTGCTCTTTTCCTGATCTCACAGTCTTGGTCTCTCCTAAATTGAGCCCAGCTCCTCAAACACACCCATATTTCCCTGGATGCCAGGATTGGGCATTCACCCTTCCCTCCATTCGGAACAGAGGAGAGTCCAAAGAGCAGCAGTTCCTGATGTGGGTGCTATTTTCCCATTTCCTGGGGTAGGTAGGGGGCATGCTTGCGCCGTTTTGCAGTCCTGTCTCTCTTTCTGCTCTTTGGTGTTCTGTCACTCCCCCATGGCAGCCCTTCTGTGGCAGGCACCCATGGCTGGCACGTTCTCTAAATTCCAGACATGCCCACTGACTCAAAATGTTTGCCAACCCTTGGGTGGATTGGAGCCAGAGCCTCAGTCAAATATGCTGGTGAGGACAGATGCTGCTGGATTTGCTTAAGTTAAGCTCTCTAAGTATATGTGTGTAATGGGAATATAATTTATGTAAAGCAAATATAAATGATACAGCCACCCCCGACAGTGCTGTTCTGTGCAGCTGATATCGCATCCTCGTTTGTGTTATGCGTGGCTGCGACGGTATCGCACCGCTCACCTTAGTCACATCTGTCTGTCAGGTCAATGATGACGTTGGCATTGATTGGACGAACGAGAACGACCGCTTGCTGGTTTGCCAGATGTGCATCAAGCTGGCGGACATCAATGGGCCTGCGAAATGCAAAGAATTGCATCTGCAGTGGACGGAGGGCATTGTCAACGAATTTTATGAACAGGTAACTAGCCTTACGTTGTTGCTGGAAGGAGGAAGGGGACACACAAACCTCTAGGGTATGGGGTTAGGAAAGTGGCTCTCAAAGATTGTGGCGCATCACCCTGGTGTGGCAGGAGAGGGTGGCAAGCATGACGGGAAGATTCAAGGGCAATGAAACATTTGAACATTTCAGTGTATTGTGGGTGTACAGCCAGAAACTATATGTATGCATGCCTCTCTTTAATAACATTAGCTATTCTTCTACAGTTCTCCACAAATTATTGTTGTGAACAGGAATATTCAACTCTGACAAATATGAAAGATCAGAAAAGAGAAAGCCTTCTTTGTGTTGATGAGGAGATGAGAGTTGCTTTGTCTCAAATTAGACCTAATATAAATGAGATTACCTGGCAAAAGCAAGCTCACACCTCTCATTGAGTTTGTAGACATACTTAAGGTACATATGGAAGAGGCTCGCTTATAATTCTATTTTGGGAATGGTTTGTGTTCTTACGATATCCTGCAATCGTATTATAAATTAGTTGTGTTTTGTGCTATAAATCAAGCACTGCTGGGAGTTGTTTCTTTTTGTTTTCCAATGTATTTATCTATTTAAAAAAATGGTGTTGCATGAGCAAATATTTTATTCCATAAGTGTGGCCCAGAGACAAAGGTTTGAGAACCACTGGGTTAGAGTTAGGGTTTGCTTTATCTCTGGATTACACTGGATTACACTGCTTTTCTCTGCAGTTTGTTGGTGTCAGATAGGCACATGATCTAACTTATAGTTCCCTGTCAGTTGTAGCTGTGGTTGTTGTTGGTGGTGGTTTTAAGGAGGGAGTCAAACGCACCAGGTCTCTGTCCTCACTTTGTTGGACTCACCTGGTGAGAGTCACGGGTCAAGACGGCAGTGGGAGACCCAATGTGCATTTCTGTTCTAAGGGATCAAGACAGCATTATAACAGATCCTCTCCTTTTTTCTAAGGGTGACGAGGAAGCCAGCTTAGGCCTCCCCATCAGCCCTTTCATGGATCGCGCCGCCCCTCAGCTTGCAAACCTCCAGGAATCCTTCATCTCTCACATTGTGGGACCGCTGTGCAATTCCTATGACTCAGCAGGGCTGATGCCAGGGAAGTGGGTCGAAGATAACGATGAGTCGGGTGATACTGATGAACAGGAGGAGGAAGATGCGGCAGACATGGACACCTATGAAAACCCCGAGTCAAGTAAGTTTGTTATTTCTGTGTGTGCTCGCTCCCGCAGACTCAATACCTTGGGTTTTAGCACTTCCCTCTCCCCCTGCCATGTGGTGTTCCTAGTTAAAAGTCAGCTCATCCCCAAAGCTGCTATTTGCCCTAGGGGAAAATAAGCGACTTCAGTTGGTCATTTTAATTGGGACAATGGTACAAAGGAAGAGGTTTTTTGGTTTGGTTTTTTAAAAAACCCTCTTCCACAGTAACATACCACATGGATGGCAGTCCTACTGTGGCTGTGAAGGCCAGATGAGCTTGTACATAAGCACCTGAGTCGAGGGAGGCCACAGCAGCTGGGGAAGTCCTTCGCTTGCTGCATTGGGCAATCACATACAGTGGTACCTCGCAAGACAAATGCCTCGCAAGACGAAAAACTCGCAAGACGAAAGAGTTTTTCGTTTTTTGAGTTGCTTCACAAGACGAATTTCCCTATGGGCTTGCTTCGCAAGATGAAAACGTCTTGCGAGTTTGTTTCCTTTTTCTTAAAACCACTTGAAGAGGTGCAGTTGCGACTGACCGTGCTTCGCAAGACGAAAAACCTCGCAAGACGAAAAGACTCGCGGAACGAATTAATTTCGTCTTGCGAGGTACCACTGTACATACATACATTTGTATGCCACCTTTCCACAGTTCAAACCATGCTGAAGGCAGCTTACAACAAGAAAATATATATATATATAACTGCAACGTAACAAAAGTAGTCATTAACAATAAAAAAATATAAAAAATACACAACCAAACTGGACAATTTCCACATAAATCGCAAGATCTAAAATGAAGATACAAAAAGCCAACAGCAACAACAGGGAGCAGGTCCTTTTATTCTTACTAAGTTTGTATATACCACGCTTCACCCCAGGATCACAGCACTGTTCACAACATAAAAATACAAAACCCGAAAAGGATAAGCTGTGCAAAGGAGGACATATTTTCTGGTCCCTGCCTACCCCTCAGACAATTACTTGGGCAAACATTCATGGCTTATGACTCTTTAATGCAGCCCTCTCTCTTTGTGACAACATAGTGCCAGATGGCACTTTCTCCTTAGTACATGGGAAACGTTGGCCTAGAATCTCTTCCATCTTCTTCCAAGTTCAGTCAGGCATGCCACCAATGAAAGCTCTCAGTGGAACTCAAAAGGTCTACTAATTCCTCTTACTGTATGGCTCATGGGTACAAAAAGAACAAAATTCTTAGTTTCCAGATACCTGGAATTATCAAGAAGGGCTAGCAGAAAGAGAGGGTTTTTAAAGAAAGGAAATAGCTGAGCCATTGCGTGAGAGCATGATGCCCCAAACAGTGTTAGAAACTGAGGTAGAAAAGCTAGGAGCTACATGCCACTTTAAACCTAGATTATGGACACAACAACAGAATGTCTAGGCTTGCTTTCTTAGAACAAGAATAGAAAACTGAAAATGAATGAACTGCAGCTAAAATATTATGTTCATTTCTCACCTGGTCTAGTCCTTCCCCTGCCCACCCCCTTAATATTCTTAAGAAGGTCTCTTCTCCAGTCTTCAGAGAGCAGCTGGAAGTGGGGAGGCAGAATAAGGTCCTCCTTTACTCCCACTCTGCAGTTTTAATCTGAAATCTTAGGCGCAGTACTGCGCCCAGAGCTCAGAAACTGCTCGCGCTAATGAAATTCCCTGTCGCAAAATGCACCTGGGGGTTGGGCTGGGCAGAGGAGGAATGGTGGAGACCAGCTCTCCATCCTGACCCTTCCAGGGAGGAGGAAGAGGAAGACAGTATAGATTCATAGAATCATAGAGTTGGAAGAGACCACAAGGGCCATCGAGTCCAACCCCCTGCCAAGCAGGAAACACCATCAGAGCACTCCTAACATATGGTTGTCAAGCCTCTGCTTAAAGACCTCCAAAGAAGGAGACTCCACCACACTCCTTGGCAGCAAATTCCACTGTTGAACAGCTCTTACTGTCAGGAAGTTCTTCCTAATGTTTAGGTGGAATCTTCTTTCTTGTAGTTTGGATTTACAACAGGGGTTTGCGGGAGGTCACAGCTCAGAGGCAGATGAGGGAGAAAGTTGGGAAATCATGGGAAAAGAGCAGCAGCAGCAGCAGCAGCTGGCTGACACAGATTCATTAGAAAGCATTCCAGACCCTCCATCTCCAGAACCCAGCAAGCCTCAAAAGTAGGAGAGCAAAGAGCTCAAAGACAGAGGGCACTTAGCAGCACCCATGGAGGAGGTGATGATGATGACGAATGAGGAAGTGGGAAAGATGGTAGGTGGAGATTCATCCGGGACAACACCATTATCCAAGAGGCTGTGTTCTATAGCCTCTCTCTGTAATGTCCAAAATAAAAAAGGACTGTAAGAAACTTTTCCTTGTCTTTATAGTTTCCTGGGCAACCACCTGGGAGCCACTGACAACACTCTGACACTAGAGCAATGGAAGTTTCAAACACTGCCCCCCAAACACACAAGATTGTGGCAACAAGAAACACACGTTTTGGGGGAGTCTTGTGCTCTCTCACAGGTCACATGACTTGCACGCAGAAGATGCGCATCCTGGTTTTGAGCTGAGACATCAACATTTCCAAAAGTAGGGGATTCATAGCTTGGCTTTTGAAAAACGGGGTCCACAGTTCTTAGCTGGGTACCACTGCTCTAAGCCCCAGACACCTCAATATTTCTTCATAGGAGAGTTCCTCCATTCCCTTGAAAGGCCCATCCTGGTGGCCCTTCTCTGAACCTTTTCAAACTCTCTACAATATCCTTTTTGAGGTGAGGCCGCCAGAACTGTACACAATACTCCAAACGCAGCCATACCTGCATAGCAGCATGGTGCATACTGGCTGTTTCATTTTCAATTCCTCTCCTAACGATCTCTAGCACGGAGCGTGCCTTTTCCACGGCCGCCGCACACTGCGTCAGCACCTTCCTTGAGCTACTTCTGTTTTGACCCCAAGGTCTCACTTCAGGTCCGTTGCCTCCAGTTCAGACCCCAAGACCCCTCTCTCAGTTCTTGCATTCCCAGTTTGACCCCCTGACCTAAAAGCAAATGAGTGCAGTTGCATCGGTTAGCCTGATTAGGTTTGCAGTGGTTCCGAGCAGAATCTCAGGTGGTGATAAATGCTCTAATGACCTCTGCGGAGAGCTGCAAGACTCGGGAGGGTGGCGAGGGGGGGGAGTGTTGTCTCCCGGGAAACCAGGGATAGAATGTTCTAACACGGAGCGCTGTGCGGAATAGAGTTTTCTCCTGATTAAACCTTCAGGTTTCCTACAGGGGAGTGAAAGCTTTCTAATGAAGGATTGAACTGGATTTGGGCTGTGCCACAGTGAAAAGCTCTTTGTTTGCCGTTGAAAAGCTTGAAGGACTCAACGGTTTGGCTCCTGACACACACTTAAGGCCACCTGGAAACGCTAATCTATGCACACATTTCTTTGCGACAAAACATTCCTCTACGTCATTTTTTTTTTCCCTTCCCCACCGGCTCTTCATTAAAACCTTGAAGAGGTTCATATCGCTGAAGTTTGTAGCTACTGCTGCTAAGGATAGGTGATGGGGGAGTTTGCAAAGGAGCAAGTTTTAAGTGTTTGCTTTGCTAAGATTCTTAGCTTGAGAACTCTTGCCACTTCAGCTCAGTGGTTCTGGAGCCCAGAGGGGATACGTTTGCCTCTGTGGCGTGAGAAGGTTTCAGCACACAGTTGTCTCGGGGAAACCTCCACAAAAGCATGTGGGATTATTATTTGTACAGCACATGGTTCATTTGCTCAAGTGGTACAGATCAGTCAGCTGAACTTTTCAATTGATAAATTAGCGGTGGCTGGTTTTAATTGGTCAGAGGTTAGGGCAAATTGAAATACGAAAATATTAAAAGTCTTAATATGTTTTCTTATAGCATTTATTTATTCATTTCATAAAAGTTACATGCCGCTTGACTATTAAAAAAAACCTTAAAGTGGTTTGTAAAAAGAATGGAACAGCAAAATAAGTTAATAAACAAAACCAGTGTAAAACAGCTATTTAAAACATTCAAAAACAGATACAAAAAAAACAATAAGATGAAAACCAGATTAAAACATGTATTGGCATTCTACGTGTCTATAGGCTTGCCTAAACAAAACAGTTTTCATCAGGTGCCAGACAGAAACAATGAATTGTCAAGGCAGGGAGTTCCAATGTGTGAGCAGTAGTTTTTGATAATTAAATCTTAATCTATGTCTAAATGCCTTCAATACAGCCTCTGCTAGCCTGGGCCCCTGCAGATGTTTTGGACTATATCTCCCATCATAGGGATTGTAGTCCCAATTTAGCTTGAAGGCTACTTTAGTACCTATGGTGGGGTACTATGATGTGCAATTTTTTGTAAATTTGTTCATGTCACAGCCACACCATGTGCTTAAAGTACTGTCTTGCCACTGGAATAATCACGGACAACCCTGAGAACTGTAGTTTGTTAATGGTGCTGGGAATTATAGCATGTGGGTTAGCACCTTTTTACAAACTGCAGATTCTCCATGTGGCACAATAGGGCTTTCAATGTATGGTGCAAATGTGACCTTGATTGTAAATAAAAGGGGGGGGGGGACACAGAAAATGAGGAAGCAGAGCCACACCAATAGCTTCCCAGCAGGTGGATCACTGTTGCTTACTGGGAGGGTTGGGGCTGTGGGCAGGTTGATCTTTAAAGTAATGTAACTATGCTTTAAATTTATGGTGCAGATAAGGTCTGTGTATGGGACGCGGGTGGCGCTGTGGTTTAAACCACACTGCTGCTTGGACTTGCCGATTGGAAGATCGGCAGTTCGAGGCCCCGCGATGAGGTGAGCTCCCGTTGTTCAGTCCCTGCTCCTGCCAACCTAGCAGTTCGAAAGCACGTCAAAGTGCAAGTAGATAAATAGGTACCACTCCAGCGGGAAGGTAAACGGTGTTTGCGTGCACTGCTCTGGTTCTCCAGAAGCGGCTTAGTCATGCTGGCCACATGACCCGGGAAAACTATCTGTGGAAGCGGACAAACGCCGGCTCCCTTGGCATGTAATGCGAGTCGTTCATGACTGGACTTAACTGTCTGGGGTCCCTTTACCTTTAAGGTCTGTGTATACCCAGAAATGAGCCCTAATGTGCTTCCAGAGAGGTGTCCATTGTAGGATGGGTGCTCTTGATTTATTCAGATTTTTTTGCAGGGTCCACACAATGGCATGGGCAAATACTAAGTTATATTCTCCACCCCTACCCTAAATTTAATCCGGAGAAAATCCTGTAATGAAACAAGCTGGTGACAACAACCCATATGAGACAGCTTAACAATCCATTTGCAATATTAAATCCCCATTTCTGAGCATAGAAACATAGGCTTTCTACTTTAGGTCTATCTAGCTTAGCATTGTCAGCCCCAGACCAAATAGAGGAGTGATGGACTTTGTCATTCAGCAATATTAGGAAGACCAGACCTGTTCTCTGCACCCTTGACTTTCAGCTGGTGGGTCAGGGGAGCAGCTCCGCCAACGTGCAAATAAATGTCAACACTAGAGGCTGCCCCCCCCGGCCCATGTTGCTCACTGACACGGCAACAACAACTATGGGAAGTGCATGAAGTCCTGTCTTGATTGGCCTCCTGGCTGCCTGCTTGCTCAGTCCACTGGACTATCCGCCCATTGGCTCGCTCAACTGGGCCGCCTGCTTGCTTAAACTCCAGGCTGCCCTCCCTCTGCTGTGCATGCGAGTGAGTGAGCAAGTGGGCAGGCGGGCGGTGGTGACGACAATGGCAGTGGTAACGTGGTAAGGCCCTTCTGTCTACTTGCTTGCTTTGTGTGCCTGTTCACTTGGGCCACCAGCCTGCCTGCTTCATTCGCCCATTGTTGTCACACTGCAGTTCATGTGACCCCCTGCTGCCAGCCACGTGAACTGTAGCGTGATGCACGTTCCCACCTTGCATAAATATTATATAGTAAGAAATTAAGAGATGCTTGCTTGGGTTAAAGGTGGGTCCCGAGTCTAAAAAAGTTGAAAACTGCTGATTTACACTGATTGGTAGCAACTCCCCAGGGTTTCAGACAATGAATTTTCGCAGCCCTGAATGGAGGTGTTTGGGATTGAGCCTGGGGCACCCTGTGTGCAAACGGATCCCATCTACCACTGAACCTTCCCTTTCTATTCATACTCTGCCCATGGTTGCAGCTTAAGGCATCATTTTCCCCTGTGGTGTTTTGCAGGGAAGAAGAGGAGGAAAATCTACTGCCAAATCACTCAGCACCTACTTGAGAACCATCAGATGTGGAAGAAAGTCGTTGCGGAGGAGGAACGGAAAGCTGGGGCAGAAAAGCAACCCTCTGAAGAGATTGAGGCTATAAAAGAGGAGGAGGAAGAAAAAGGGAAGCCCAGAGGGGAAGAGGAATGCAAAGCGCCTGAGACAAACCAATGACAAGGATAGGATGTTGAGCAGTATTTTGAGACAAGGATGACTTGCGCACCTGTTCCTTTTTACAAGCCAGCACAACACTTAGACACAACACTGTAGAAATACGGGATAATGCACCTACAGCTGTTTAAGTTGTTTCTCTTTACCTTTAAACTCCTCCGCTCAAAGAAGCTTTCACACTGCAACACCAACTTTTACAGACTTTCGTATGGGATGGGAATATTAGCTTGGGTTTATCAGCTTCATTTTGTTTTTGTTTTCGTTTTTTTAATGACGGCATAGTATGGTAACTGTGATAATGAAAGAGAAAAGAAGGAGGAGAAATTTCCGCTCGCAGTGAAGGGAGTGGCGGTTGCCTTTGTTCTTCTGTCTCCATGATATGGTGTCAGTGATCTTATCCGTGAAATATTGGTTCTGTTGTGCCAGTATAGATACACATGCGGGGTGGTACGCATAGCATCCCTGAACAAATGGATGTGATGTTGCATTTGAGGCTGGCTGTGACACTAGAGTATGTTATCTCAGCACATGCGCATAAGGTTCCGACCCCAGAATGTCAAGAAAATGGCTCCTGCATGGGGTGTAAATTTTGTCTGCAAATGTGACCTTCTTATCTTTCTCAGCCTCGGGGAGCCTGTGTTAGAAGCACTCTGTCTTTCTTCTTCTTCCGCACAACTCAGAATAATTCAGGCAGGCATAACCCAGGGGCAGCTTTGGGCAAGGGCAGCCAATGGCTGGCGCAATCTTTTCTGCAGCTGGCTGGTAGCTCGTTTCCTAAAAGGGGCATCCATTGGCAAGTTAACACTAGCTGTATTCACACCTGCAGACTACAAGTTTACACTGGATCACACGTACGCTTTGTACAAGTTGCAAATGACCGACACCAGTCGTCTGCAGAAGGGAATGCACATCCAACCGCTGGCACTCATCCGTCATGTCCAAAGGTATTCCCAGTCTCTTGAGTCAGAAAGCGCTGGGGAGAGAGATTTGCATGGCCCTCTTCAATGCCTCCTTTGATAATAATCACATGGTTTCAGATGTCTTGTGGACTTATGAAAAAAGAGGTATATTGGCTGATTCTCAATTTAATGTCAAGTAACGACCGGGGATGCTTGGTCACGGCTTATTGTGATGTTTTCAGTTCATACTGGAATTTGCAGGGAGGGTCATCAAACTTGCTGCTCTGCAACAGTGGCTTTCAGATTGTCTGTTTTTGGGAACGCGTTCGGCATTGATTAGTTTGCTGCAAATCATGTGTATATCGCTGGTAGTGAGAAGCAAGCTATATTTTGGGGAGAGTTATTCTTCCATTACAGATCTTCCCATAAAGCAGTGGTGGGGAACGTGTGGCCTTCCAGATGTTCTTGGACTCCAGTTGCCATCAGCGCCAGCCAGAGTAACCAGTGGTCAAGGATGATGGGCATTGTAATCTTTCAACATCTGGAGGGACCTAAGTCCCCTTCCTAGAGAAAACCATGACAGATTTCCAAAGAGCCCCAGAGTTCTCCGAAACACAGTTTGGGAAACTACTGATGGGTTTAACTCTTGGCAGAAGCGCCTGCGGAAAGCATCTGTGCAAAAGTTGGGGGGGGGGGACTTTTGAGAGTGGGGTTATCTTTCTGCTCCTCTTTCAGGACAGGGATTAACCATGCTTCTCCTTTTCAGTGAAGGTGGTTTCCCATGTAGCCTTTGACGTCTGCTGGAAAAAATCTTATGTAGAATCAGTTATAATTTAACTTTTCCTGTATAGGTATGCTTGCAGGGCTACAATAATCTGGCAAATGCATGCATTGGGTTTCAGGTCACCCTCAAAATACCTTTAAGGAGGCGTTGTGACTGGGTGGGTGGGTGGGTGCAGAACAGGTGTGGAGAACCTTTGACCCTCCAGATGTTTTGGACCCACACCTCCCAATGACCATGCTTGCTGGGGCTGATGGGAGTCGTTCAGAAACAGCTGGAGGACTGACAGTTCCTCGCATCCAGTGTAGAAAATGATATGAACTTAGGGGCCAAATGCACATTGTCAGTGTTTATTTTTTCTGTTCTCATTCTACTCACGGCCCCTAATGTTGGTCATGTGGGGTTTTATTTTTAAAAGGAGGTTTCACTCTCAGTCTTTAAAAGCAGCAGGATGAGAGATGTGGAACCATCCAGGATCTCTGAAGTCAAAGGACCTTTGCAGTGCTTAAACTGAAGAGCACAGAGGCCTACCCTTTGTGTGTGTGAGAGCAGCCACTGGAAGTGAGGTCAAAGCATGTCATTCCGCAGCAAGGAATTAATTGGTAATTAATAGCTTGCTTAGATCCTCATTGATCCAACAGAAGGATTTATTTATTTTTTACTTTGGAATTCGGTTTTGCTGTTTTGAAAAGCAAAAAGAAGATCAGGTCTTCAGCAATATGTTTGTTTGTTTTGGTCGCTTAACTGATTTTTTTTTTTTTAATCTCCTTGTCCATGATTTGCTTATCTATATGTAAATATGGAAATGCCTTTTGGGTCTTGTAGATAATAAGGGGGAAGAAGGGTGGGGCATTTTTGTAAAGATAATTTAAGAGAAAAAAACTATTTTTAAAAATAAAATGTAGCCATTTGCTCGTTCGACAAATAAGATCTTGCATAATTGGTAGTGAGACTTCAGCATCAATCCTCAGAGGCAGGTTTTACCAAGGATAACTGAGTTTTCAGTATCAAGAGTCTAGCCATTGATCACTGCCCAACTTGAGTTTCAGTAGCACTATATGTGGAGAAGGAGCTGCTTGCATAACTTAAAAGTGTGCTCAGAAATTGTGCCAAAGTTAGTGTGCCATTCCTGAGACCCAGTACCTTCGGTCTCGTGCATGATGCTTCAACGGTGATTATTTACCTGCCTTCTTTTCCCAATCTCGCTTCTCAGTGGCCTCCAGGTACAACACCTTGCAGGATTACTAGCATCAGGTACCATGTGCAAGTTAAACATTTTCCAGGGAAACACATCTTCAGCATCAGAATCTAGTTGTTCAGTGTCCCTGACTCCTTTGTGCTAGGAAAAAGTCAACGGCAAAGGAGAAGGAACTTGATTAGGGAGCTGTTTTCTCTCACACGGTTCTAGGCCACATCCTTACCCAATTTATAGCATGGTTATATTGCTTTAACTGTCACAGCTTTGCCCATGGAATCCTGGGAACTGTAGTTTGTTAAGGGTGCTGAGAGTAGTTAGGGGAAACCGGTTCCCCCTCAGAGAGCTACAGTTGCCGGAGAAGAGGAATTGATTGTTCAACCACTTGGGGAATTGTAGCTCTGTGAAGGGGAATATGGACCTCCCAACAACTCCAAGCACCTATAACAAACTTCAGTTCCCAGGAATGTTTGGAGGAAACCATTGCTGCTTAATAAAGTAGTATAATAGTGCTTTAAGTGAATGGGTACAGATGTGGCCTTAGTAATGTCCTATAAGTGGCAAGAGTAGACCAAAAAATAGAGATTGAGGTGAATCACAGAAATGACCATCTCTTTACACACACACACACACACACACACACACACACACTTTTCCTCCCATGGTTGTCCCGAAATGTAAAAGATAGATGTCAAACACATGTGTTGTATAAATGCACTTGTCAAAGAACTGGGATTGGTTCAGTCAGGTCTGGCGCAAGACATCTCACTTCCTGAGGCAAATGGCAAGATGGTGCCCTCCCTTGATTCCATAGACAGAATCCACCTCTACTAGTAGTTCAATCTTTCTTAGGCGCCACCTTGTGGCATCCTCCACCAAACCTCAGGTCAGACGGATAGTTTAGCAGGTACAGCTCTGTTCTCCAATAGCTTGCCACCACTCCTCATCTCTCCCCCCTCCCACTGCCTCACTTTACCTCATAGTAAGGCTGGCCCCAATGATGACTTCCTACTGAGTGCGCCCTTAACGTCTGGATTTGTCGATGTGTGAAATGACCCGTATTTCAAAACTTAAGAATCCCAGGCCTGTGATATATATGCCAGTGTGATGTCATGATCACAGGATCAGCCCTTTCTGTGATTTTTCTCAGTGCTTATCCTTGTCCCTGTTATGGCCTCTTCGCCCTTCAAGGTGCTTATCTTTGTCTTCGTTTATAGCCTCTTTGCCCTTCAAGGTTGAATCTGGCTGTATTTTCATCTAGCTTGGCGCTGTTGTGGGAGAGTTTGTTTCTCTGCCTGCTTCCTGTCTTCTTGTTCCCACAATTCCTGCATTCAATGAAGCCCCTCTTCCTTGCATTCTCATATTATCCCAACTTTTCTGGCCTCCTCTAGTTCTTTAAATACAACTCAAAATCGCTTATGCACCCAAAAGTTTGTGCACAGCACCCTCTCACCACCCTATCTGTAATTTGAGGACCATATTTCTGGGAAACCCACGAGGCTCCTTTGGAGGGGAACTCCAAAGTCCCTTCATGCACAGAGTGCTACCTACACAGCCTTCTGGGTTGGTGGAAGAGAATTGGGGAGGGTTACCATTCTGTACTAAAATGCAAGGGTTGCTCTGAGCTGCTGATATTTTACAAAAATAAATAAATAAATAAATTGTTAACTTCACCAAGCATGGGTTAAACGAAATGCTTGGGGTCAAAGGAATATTCTTCTTCACAGTTTTCTCTGAAGCACAATCAGTGACTGCAGTCCAAACTCATATCCCCCCAAAATTAACCAAAATTCCAGTTCCAGGGTGTGTGCATTTTTTGTGGGGAGAGCTGTGTGTTTTGCATAACCTTTGTGCGTATCGTGCCCAAACACATTTCTCATGGTGTCCGGAAGCCCTTGAATGTATTTTGGTAAACTCGCTGGGCCTTTCTTCATCAGCGTGATTTCTTTTGCAATAAATGCGCAGGTCAACAGTTTGCATGGCTTGCAACCCTGAAATCACAGCTCAGAGCTGTCTGTAGCTTCACAGTAATTGTTTTAATGGAGAGACATTCCTAACTCCGGCCCCCTGCTCCTAAAAACTAGCTCTGCTGGAAAGCTCCTGGGAATCCTTAGGTGAGCAAGAAAGAGAATATTTGAAAGGAAGGGAGTAACTTTGGAAGCAGGGTAAAATCTAGAGATTGTCTTTTGCCAGTGGTGGTCATTAGAACTAGATCTGCTTTTGTTTCCAATGTGCTGTTGGTGGTGTTACCTTTTCTAACTTAACTCGACAAGCCTTTCTTGCGAGTGCAGGAGCTAAACTAACCTCCTTATAAGCCTAAAATGTTTCTGAGTGATGAGGATCAGGAATGAAGAGCATTTTTTAACCCAAAATGATGAGAAGAACGCCACAGTGATGAAGGCAAAAATAGACATAGTTATATAATAAGATCCCTGCAGGATCAGGTGCAGAGACCAACTAGTAGTAGCCATTGATAGCCCCGTCCTCCCCTAAATTTATATCACAGTGGCTGAGTGGGGTTTTGAACCCTGTTTTCCCAAGCCTTAGTCCCAATCCCTTAACTGCTACACCACACATAAAATGGCATGGCATAGTTGCAGCTCCCACACAGCCCAGAATTTTTTGTTCCTTGGTGTGGCGGATTGCTCTTAAAGTATCCATTTCAGGATAAGGACTAATCCCTTGGAAAATATTGTTATGACACACTTACAGGATTTTTGGTTTCGGTTTTGTTTGGCTGAAAGGAATATAAGTGGCTTTATCAAACGCCAACTGAATTTTGCCCTTCATTGACAATGCTCAGTGGGAGAGATTTCGTATATGGTGTCGCTAGGAACTGGACACCAAAGAGCTGTGCCATTTTCTAGTTTCTTGAAAACTTGGGTGTCTCCCAGCTGGCAAGCATGATTCCAGCAAAATTAGCCTCGGATCTGATGGGATTTTGAACTCAGATGGTTGAATGGCAACACGAGAAGAGATCATGTAATTTCAGGGCGGGGAATGGGTGTCAAAATCATTTCCTCCTCACTCAAACTCTTATGTCTGCTTTTGAAACTCTCGACCAAGTTCCAAATCTGCATTAGGCACTGAATTTGGGCTCGTCTTAGTTACAAATTAGGAAGTAAGCCCTTTGAGGCAGTCTAAAAATTCAGCATGCTTTGTTTGTTTATATCGCTAAAAATGCAGTGGACATTGTTAGAGGAAAATTTGGACTGAGATGGAAGGAACTGTTCCATCCAGGCAATGAAACTCTTGCTACAGGAAGTGCTAATGGTGGGTTCATACCATCATGCATGTCGATGGAAGTTGTGAACAGCAGAACTGGCTCTTTCATTTCATCTGGCAGAGTGAGCAGGCAGGCGCTAGGGAGCAGGGATCATAGCATTCTGGCTGTTCCTTGTAAGCCTCCCCAAACTGCTCCCCTCTGAGGAGGACAGGCCACACAGCCTGTTCTGGACCCTCTCTACGAATCTACTCTAGTGCCTCGGGTATGGTGGAGAACACTCTCCTCTGGCCAGCATCGAAGCAAGAGTCGTCTGCCAGCCCAGTCAGCTTCTGAAAGTGGAATGGAGAGCAGGGCGCCATCTTGACCTTCACCTCAAACAGTAAAATGTCTTGAAAAGTAAATTGAAACAAATAGAAAAGCCATTGCAGGTAAGTTAGTTCCATACACACCTTGGAGCTCCAGCCTTCAATCAGGTTATAATTGGCTTCTGAATGTGAGCGATAGAAGAGTTGTGGCCTTTGGATTTCAACTCACATCTCAAGCATTTGCATTATCTGAACCTCTGGTTGACCAGTCCCAGTGGCTCAAATGTTATTATTCCTGATATCGCCTGATCCTATTTTACTGGAGAGGCCTATTAAGAGAGGAGGTGGTGTGTGGAAGGCCAAGGTTCCAGCCTACCCACAGAAGGGATCTGCTAGGCTCTTGTCTCTGTCTGGCAACTTGAAGACCCAGATGCTGCTACTCAGGGGGTCAGCTTTGGCCCACAGACTCCTCAGTTGCCAATTCCTGGCCCACACAATTTTGTCCCAGGCATGCCTTTTCATGCGCATGATCCCCGCTGATTTGCCTGCGCTAGTTCTGGTGCACGGCATCCACACCAGTTGATGCTTAACCGTTTGTTTCCCAAATGCAAGCACATAGCCTCACGCCATTTGCATAATCGCACATCCTCACGTTTGAAATAACGTTCTGCAGCTGCGTCCAGCTTTGATCCGACTAATCCTCCGAGGTTAAAAATGGTGCCCTAGGCAACCCTTTGAAAGATGATTATGTACTTGACTGTCACATGACTTGAAGCCGATTCCTTTGTTTAGTGCAAAATTCACATTGAAACAAATGGGTGTGCACTCCCTGTAAAAGCATTGCACACCCATTTTTCTCTCCAGCGAATCATTTTGCTTCCCAACACTCAAGGTGTGGAGCGCCTCCTCTAAGGTGTGTCTGTTGATGACACAAGTTATGTTTTCTAATCAAGCTGAGCTTTTGGCGGATGTTTATTACATGTTAAAGAATGCATTCTCAATGTTCCATTAGATAGGTTTGCACCTTTCTTTTTTAGAAGAGTCCTTTTGCAGAGTTTACGGGCGCTAAAATCTTGCAGGTTTTCCTCTAAAGCAATATCTTGAGCTATCCACTTCTTTTTTAAAAAAGAAGAAAACTACGAAAACATAAGGGCATGATCCAACCAGAGTTCGGCACTTGATATTAAAGGTAGTGTTCAGCCTCATGCTCTGCCTCTCCTGCATGCCATCAAAGCCTGGTTGCTATTCTTCTCAGAAACTATTATTTCATAAGGTCTTGGAGCATGAGAATGAAGCTCAGGGGTAGCGAAGGTGCCAGATGTGTCAATTCAGCCCTCTCTGTCCGGCACCCCAGGCCATGCCCCTCTCTGGTCCTGATTTCCCCACCCCCTTGAGAGTTTCTGCCAAATGGGAATGTCTCCTTGACCTCAGACCGTGCCTCTTCCATACCTGCGCAACGGTAAAATTTGCATTTGCTGCTCCTCCCACTCTTCTCTCTGGCTCCGCCCACTGCTGGCATGTGATTTCTCCCTTTCCCCAGAAGGGGGGTGCGGCCGTTAGGCTGAAAATTGTTTCCCAATCCCTGAAGTTGCTGAAAAAGGAGAACTGGGGGTGGGGAATGGGGAGCTAGCGGCTTCAGAAACACAACAATCCTCCTTGAGGCTGCAATTCTATGCAGATGAACCTGGGAGCCAGTCCTGTTGAGGTCAGTGAGTGGGACCGAGCAGCAGATTTCTCCTTGAAATTGGGACTAAGTGCCTCAGTTTTGGCTGACTCGTGCCCAAAGGGAACTGCCAACCAAAGTAGGAAGGTGGGGGACGGAGACTTGCCATCAGTATTGGTCCATTTTAAACACGGTGTTCTTTTCACTAAGTACTACATTCATTAATTTATATTTATATATTGTCAATATTGTTGTAATAACCAAGCCTCCTCTTTTCGTTTTGAACACTTCAAGAACAAGGCCTTGTATTTTGTGTGTGTGTGTGTGATTTTCTTTTCTTCTTCTTTTTTTAAAAAAAGATGATGCTCTTTCACGGACCGGCGGAAATCTTTTTTTTTACCTTTCACTGATATCCTTGCACTTAAGACATGTAGCAATACTTAATATATTCCCTTCACAAGTATTTGTTAAGTGATTTTTAGTTAATGGCTGATAAATGTTTTGTACAAAATAGATTCTGTACAGGGATTTAAACAAAAAAAACAAAAAACAAAGAGAGAAATCTTTTAGATAAACATTATTTATTTTTACTGTTTTTTGTAAGTTAGACACTATAATGATGCTCCTCTTTTTTGCCAGAATTACTGGAAGTGCCTCTTGGTATAAATGTATAATAGTAAATATGTATTCAGAATTATTAGAGATAAAACTTGTCACACAAAAAATGAACAATGTGGATGTTGCAATGTGAAGAAAAACAAATATAATTCTGTGGTATCATATTGGTTTGCTGTTCTTTCTTTCCTTAGAAGGCTGGTTCTCTTATGCTCCTTTCTTTTCTTTTTGTTTAAAGAATAATACTTTATTTAGAATTCAACAATAACAAGGGGAAAAACCACAGCAGTTGCTACATCAATTCATTACAATTAACCAATTTTAACAATATATAAATAGTAATAGAAAAATTACACATCGCTTTTAACTTCCCGAAGTTGTTATATTACACTTTTATCTCTTTATCTCTTTCTTAACATATCAAAAAGAGAAAGACCAAGAAAGGAGGCACAAAACAGAAAAAAGAAGGGGAGGGGGATGAGGGGAAGGGAAAAAAGGAAAAACAAAACAAAACAAAAACATTTGGCTTCCAATTAGACTCAATGTGTTATTATTTCTACAATTTTCTCTGATGCTACTTTCTGCAGGGGAAAAAATAATGGCCACAAATTCCGCTAGGATAATGGTGATAATACAGCATTTGTATAGAACTTCAATGACAGTGCCTAATTTTGATCCTGGCAAGACTGTGCATGACTTGAACTCAGCACAAAGCAACTTCATTCTGCACCATAGGAACATGTCGCGTCCCAGATTAAGTGGCAGGCAGTTGACCAAATTCTATCTTGTAAATTCATTCTTCTATGTTCTCCATTTTGTGGCTCACCCCTCCATCTCCTTCTTGCTCCTCGGATAAAAGGACCACATTCCACATCCCACCCCCACTATTATCTCAACAGCTTTCCCCTCATCTCTCTGTTCCTTTTTTTTCAAATCTCTCTCTCCCCCACCCCGCAATAATTAGGGCGTGTTGAATTTTTCAGCTTTCAAATTCCCAAAATGAGAGGTGCCGAAGAGTTGTGGCACGATTCGTGAATTCAAAAAAAATATTTTGGTTATATTAATTTAGTTTTGCTTGGTAAGTAAAACGTGTGTAAAATTTCATAGTCATCGTTAGAAATGATTACCCAGTACTTGCAGTTATATTCCATATTATTAATATTATTGTTATTGTTGCTTTTATTTAGCATCGCCTGACATTTTCAAAAGGTAAAATTAAAATTCTTTGGTTTTCCAAAAGCAGATTATGTGCTTCTTCATCAGACGTAGACTTACCAAGCTAAATATTGTCCAGTCGTGAGAATAATAGCCAATTTGAATTCCTCACACCCATAAAAAAACCCCTCACTGAAAAAATTTGAAAACTTAAGTTTCAAGACCTAAAATGACACAAAACTACCCAACCACCCCATTTCTTTCACGCATTCAGACATTCACCTACCAGCTGCACCAGGGTAGCCAAAATGGTTACCTTCAGACATTTTTGGACTCCCAAGTCCCATCCCCCAAGCTGTTTCTTCTGGATATGTGATCACAGTCACTTTCCTGGGAATATGCCCCCATTGAATCCAATACTTCTCAGCAGACGTGTTTAGGGTTGCCTTGTAAGGAGATAGTTTGTGCTGTCGCCTTTCATGGCCAACAGCCGTATTTTGTCAGACGCACAAATCGGATTGAGAAGCTGATATTTATATACACACCTGCTTTGAGGTACATCGGAGCGTAAAGCCAAGCTAACTAGGTGGAAAACAGGCGTACAATCAAGTGCACCTCCGATTCATTAGATCGCTAAATATACCAGAAATGTGATACGACACATCCAAGTGGGAACCGTTTTCAGGTGAAAGGAGTGCTTAATGAGACACTCTTCTGCATTTATTTTTCTGAGGCCTTCCCTGCTGCAAGACGTCCTTGTCGGAACAGCTGGACCACCCTGCGAAGAAAGCCAATCAGATACCATTAAGGGACCACACACAGATAACCGTCCTTTGCTAATATGGAAAGCCGGTCACAGAGACAAGATCCCAAATCCACGTAGGATCTTCCCAGGAGAGATGGCGCGGGTGTGGGGCACCTTATCCTGAGCGTTACAGTGGGCTAAGCAGGAGAGGGGCCCAAAGGACTTTGGCTGCAGTGGGCTGAGGGGAACACAGTTCATGGGAAGGTTTAAAACGGGTCAGCAAACTTTTCCAGCAGGGGGACAGTCCACTGTCCCTCAGACCTTGTGGGGGGCCAGACTATATTTGGGGTGGGAGGCAGGAAATGAAATAATTCCTATGCCCCACAAATAACCCAGAGATGCATTTAAATAAAAGGACACATTCTACTCATGTAAAAACACACTGATTCCCGGACCGTCAACAGGCCGGATTTAGAAGGCGATTGGTCGAGATCCAGCCCCCGGGCCTTAGTTTGCCTACCCATGGTTTCAAATGTCTTACCTTAGAAACAATCTGGAGGAAAAATATCAAGGAAGGAAGAAACTTAAGGAAGAGCAAAAATTGTGGTCGGGGGAGTGGAGTAACTCTATGAGGAAAAATTTGGCAATTGGCTCTATGTTGGCTTTTATTTTTGTAAAGTGGCAAGTAATAAGAGGGGCATGATAATGGCATGTAGGTTTCTGCAGGATGTGGAGAAAGGTCTTTTGTAGCATTATTGATTGATTGAATTTATATATCGCCCTATACCCAGAGGTCTCAGGGCGGTTCACAGAAAATATCACAATATATAAAATCAAAATAAAAACAATAACCCAATAACACACCCACCCACCAAAAAAAAGAGCCACATTTCAAAAGGGCATGGATGTCGATCAGGTCAACCAAAGGCCTGGTTAAAAAAGAACGTTTTTACCTGGCGCCTAAAGGTGTTTAAAAAGGGACGCGGGTGGCGCTGTGGGTTAAACCACAGAGTCTAGGACTTGCCGTTCGGACGGTCGGTGGTTCGAATCCCTGCAATGGGGTTTGCTCCCGTTGCTCGGTCCCTGATCCTGCCAACCTAGCAGTTCGAAAGCATGAAGTGCAAGTAGATAAATAGGTACCGCTCTGGCGGGAAGGTAAACAACGTTTCAGTGTGCTGCTCTGGTTCGCCAGAAGCGACTTAGCTGTACACCGGCTCCCTTGGCCAGTAAAGTGAGATGAGCACCGCAACCCCAGAGTCATCTGTAACTGGTCCTAACGGTCAGGGGTCCCCTTTACCCTTTAAAGGTGTATAATGAAGGCGCCAGGGGAACTTCCCTGGGGAGAGCATCCCACAGACAGGGTGCCAATGTAGAGAAGGCCCCGTTCTCATGTTGCCACTCTCTGGACCTCTCAAGGAGGTGGCACATGAAGAAGGAGGCACACGAAGGAGATGATCTCAGGGTCCAGGTAGGTTCAAATGGAAAGAGGCGGTCCTTGAGGTATTGCAGTCCTGAGCTATTTAAGCCACTAGAAGTTCTTCACAGCTTTGAGAAACTTTGGAATTTGCTTCCGCAAGGTGTACCCATGTCCTCCTACCTGGGCAGCTGTTAAGTTAACACATTAATGGAAGATAAGGCTATCTGTGGCGGCTCATCGTGGTGACTATATATATCTTATCTCTGGTATTCAGAGGCAATATGCCTTTGGGAGAGTGGTGCTGCTTTTGGGGTTCCCACAGGAATCGTGTCTGTCACTGTGGGAACAGGATTCTGGAGCACATTGGCCTCAGATCTGAGTCAGCTGATTTTTGGGGTTTTCAGAGTATTTATTAGTGGTTATTTTTTAGACCTATTAAGGACTAATTGCATGTGTTCTGAAATACAGGAGTGTGGGCATTCCCGTCCACTAGGGCACTCCTGCACAACATGTGACATTGAAGGTAAAAAAGAGGGCAGGTCATCCATATGTTTCTGGCTTTGTTGTTATTTAGTCGTGTCCGACTCTTCATGACCCCATGGACCAGAGCACGCCAGGCACTCCTGTCTTCCACTGCCTCCCGCAGTTTGGTCAAACTCATGTTGGTAGCTTTTATAATTCTGTCCAACCATCTCGTCCTCTGTCGTCCCCTTCTCCTTGTGCCCTCCATCTTTCCCAACATCTTCTCTTCTCATGAGGTGGCCCAAGTATTGGAGCCTCAGCTTCAGGATCTGTCCTTCAGGGCTGATTTCCTTAAGAATGGAGAGGTTTGATCTTCTTGCAGTCCATGGGACTCTCAAGAGTCTCCTCTGGCACCATAATTCGAAAGCATCAATTCTTCGACGATCAGCCTTCTTTATGGTGCAGCTATAGCACAAATTCTACAGCAGGATATACACAGGACAATGTTGTAAAATGTTAGGAAGGCTAGGGGATGGGCAGTTCTTGCAGTTTCCATTTGCTTTTATTTCTAACTAGCCAGCGTTCTCTTGCGTTCTCTTACGGCCTCCCTTTTTTGTGCCTTAAGTAAGATTTGCAAGTGTTAAGTTAATCTTTGCAAAGCAAAGCTGTTGCGATTTATATAACTTTTTATCACGACAGGTGGTGACAAAACATAACAACTAGTTACTTATCTCCTTGACTTGGTTGTTGCCATAACACCATACCCTGAAAATAGGGACGACCTAAGGAAAGTAGGACATTCCGGGGTCAAATCAGAAACTGGGACAGCTTCTGTAAATCGAAGACTGTCCCCGGAAAATAGCGACACTTGGAGGGTCTTCACTGAAAGAAAATGAATGCCAAAAGCAAGCTTCTGAAATAATAGCTTGTAAAAAAATAAAAAAAAATGATGAACATAAATTAAAAACTAGATGATCCATTTGCAGCACCTAATTCTACGCTGTTAATTCAAGTTGTTCCTAACTTATTTAGTTCGATATCTGAGACCAAGAAGGCCTGGTCCTCTCAAATACTTCGCTGCTAACAATATTGAGCATAGCCTGCTACGAAGTAACACTTGATGTTTCAGATCAGCAAAACAAGCCATTCAGAGGAGGCTAATTTGTGGCTTAGTCTGCTTCCCCCCCCCTTCTTTGGAAACAGAGGTGGTCTGTCTCTGTCTCCCTGCAAATACAAAGGAAGCCTAAATAGATTTAAGTGAAATGAAAAGAACTCCCATTCATAATGAAATTACTACTCAGGGTTTTACGACACAGGGTTGCTACACTTAAGGTGCTGAAATTGCATTAAAAAAAACCAAAAGAAACCCAAAACCAATATGATGACAGTCTGTTGCTTTCTGGCTTTTGTCTTATAATTTTGTCTTATAATTTTGTCTTATAATTTTGTCTTATAATGTCTGAATAATTTTCCAGACAATCGGAATTGGGTATGACAGACTGGAGAACTGGAATGGACGAATCTGTCCATTTTGGATTCTCTTTGTGTCTTGTTTTTCCAATATTATATTAAGGTCTCCAAATCTCCATATTTCTACATCAGTTTGTGAGATATTTTATATATATATAATCCCTTGTGAGCATCCATCAGGATTTTAGTGTAGATATCTCCTGATATACACATTTTTGTATGCAATCTTCCTCAATATGTGCATTTTTAAATGTTCCTTTCACTAATATATGCAATTTTATCCACACTTTACCCCAGTCTATGCACTTGTTGTACACATTACTTGACTAAAAAAAAAACATTCATTTCAAAATTTGCAGTAGCATGAATTTGGAAGGATGGCTGTTTTGTTCCACATCTTGTTTCAGAAAGTGTGAATTAGGTAGGTTTCCCCTTTAAACATGAACTGAGGACTGTATGCCGATATTCTGCCCCAATGTTGTCACTTTACTTCTGCAATTTTGAGGGGTTAGGGGGACTGCGAATGGATTTCTTCTAGGATCAGGTAACATGGAAATTACAAGCTAAACACAGCCTGTATACTATTAGTGTTCTAGAAGGCTGATCGCCAAAGAATTGATGCTTTTGAATTATGGTGCTGGAGGAAACTCTTGAGAGTCCCATGGACTGCAAGAAGATTAAACCTATTCATTCGGAAGGAAAGATCCTGAAGTTGAGGTTCCAGTATTTTGGCCACCTCATGAGAAGAGAAGACTCCCTGGAAAAGACCCTGATGTTGGGAAAGATGGAGGGCACAAGGAGAAGGGGACGACAGAGGACGAGATGGTTGGACAGTGTTCTTGAAGCTACTAACATGAGTCTGACCAAACTGTGGGAAGCGGTGGAAGACAGGAGTGCCTGGCGTGCTCTGGTCCATGGGGTCAAGAAGAGTTGGACACGACTAAACAACTAAACAACAACAACAACAACAATAGAAGTGACTATTTGGGCTGTATTCACCTGGCAATTTATTCAGCATGGATAGTTCAGTTGGTTAGAGCATGATGCTGATACTGTCAAGGTTGGAGGTTCGATCCCCATATAGCACAGCTGCATATTTCTGCATTGCAGGGGGTTGGGTTAAATGATCTTTAGGTTCTCTTCCAACTCTACAATTTCTTTTTCATGACTTTTCCCTAGCTGTTGCAGTCCACGCTATGTTTGAGCTTTCTTTCACACAACATAAGTACTACTTCCAGAACTATAGTGGGATATGGGGCATGTTTAGTGCTTAATTTCCATGTTATTTGCTTTCAGAAATAATCTGTTTGCAAATAATGTGTAAATGAGTGCTAAACTTGTGCTACATTCCACTGTAGTTCCGGAAGTGGCATTTACATTGTGCAAAAACACAGTTATAATGCAGAAATTAACAGGTAGTAAAATGTCAGGGAAAGAGAATAAACTGGTATGTGGATGCTGCCTTTATCTTGCTTCCTCTCAGCATGTGAGGTTATAATTGTACAAATGAGGGGGGAAACATCAGGGTCAATATTTCCTTCTGTCCCATACTGCTTCCCCTCCTCCATAATGACTAAGTAGCTAAAACCACAGCAAGACTCTGGCTGACTGAGAGCCAAGCACACACAAAAATGAAATAAAACACCTTGAACAGATCCCAACTAGATTTAATACAAATTATTATCCATTCTTTAATCATTCCCCCCTAATCTTGTTGGAATTTTATTATGCCTCGCGCAATGTGCATGTGGTGCCTTAGATAATGTTCGCGTTTTGACGTAGTGGGGCCCACTCCCCCCCCCCATTTTCACCCTCTAAATGATTCAGAATACGTTGTTGTGGGCATAGAAATGGACGGGTTGCAGCACCAAGGCAGTGATTGGAAGCGAAATCTGAGATTAAGGGAAATCCACATGCATCAGCGGCTGTCTGGCTTCAGAAGGTCAAAAGTGGAACCGGGACCTAAGTGTCTTGCCATGCTGCTGTCTGGTATTCTGAGATATGTTGCCTTTGAATATGGATGTTTCACATTGGTGTAATGGCTAATAGGTAGTCATGTCCTCCGTGGGCTTGTGGCCATTGCTACATGTCAATATTCTCCATCATTTAGGACTCAACCACACTTCTGCTTGCCCATGCCTAGAAAAAATGGATTCAACTGGTTTAGCCCTTGTCCCACTGCTTTTCCCTGGAAAACCCACTCTTTAGCGCTAAACCACAGCAAATGTCAGAGGAAACCTGATTCATGTTTGCTGCAATTGAGCAGTTCCCCTGGGGGAAAGCGGCTGAGCAAGCGGAAGTCTGGATGAGCCCTTAATGATGCTCACTACAAAGAGCAAATGTTAGCTTTTGATATAATTCCGCAGGTTATTAAGAACTGGTCCCTTGTTCAGACTTGGAGATATATAAACAATAAGCTGGGTGATTTCTAGGCTCAGTAGGATCCACAGGCAATCCAGAAATTGATGTTCTCTACACAGCTGTGTTTGGGTTTGACAAACATGGGTTTGACATGATTTGCCAGTTAGTTTGTGCGACTTCACGGTTTCAGGCTATGCCTTCAGAATGTTTAGACGGATGTTACAGGAAAATTCTGGTGGAACATCATCTGTGCAGGTGCGGTGCCCAAGCAGTAGAAGACCTATATCATTATTTACTGCACTGCTCCTTGTATTATGAACCAGGGGCAAAGTTTATTCTGAACTGATTAAAATACCTGATGGGGATGATCAAGCAAAAATTACACATTTGACTCTGACATTTCCCTGACAGAGTTACGAGATTTGCAGTGGCTGCCCAAGAGCTAATGAGAAAATTTTATGGAGGTGAATATGTCAAATTGCAAAGATTTAATTGGATGATTTATTTTTTTTAAAAAAAAACACAATTTAGATGCTTTTAAATGTATTGGTTCTCTTCACCGTTTGCATTTTAGGATATATTTTGTTTTATTTTTCCCTAACCTTTTCTACATTGCATATTAGGAGGAGAAGGAGTATTTTGGTATGTATTTTAATGTAAAGACATATTTTGGTCACCATTGTTACTCAATTTTGTATGTATGTGTGTCAGGCTTGGAGAGTCCTCCTCTCCCTTCGATAACTTCACAGATAAGAATTAATGAGCCGTTGATATATTTATTGCCCTTTTATTACAGCATCGTGTTGCAAGCACAAATGCACAGCTCTCTGCAAGGAGGGCAGCTGGCAACTCTAAACCCTCCTTCCGACTTCCAACGCATTTTAGGCACCAACAGGAAGTCCCTCCCTCCCTCTGACTCCTTTGCTCTCTGATACGTTCAGACCTCTGAGTCCATGGGGAGGGGGGTCCCCCACACTCTCAAGTAACGTCTCGACTAGCTGACCCCTCCCTTTTGGTTCCCTTGCCATTATTTCAAAACTCGGTAAGGCCTCCCTAAGCTGTTCGGCTTCTGTCTCTGTCTCTCTGCTTCTGAACATGCTGTGGACAAGTGGGGGGCGTGACTCTTCCCCCTCCAGTTCTCCATCGGAGAGAAGCTGGTCTGCTATAGAATGCCTTCCCCAGTCCTCATCTTTAGACCATTCCCTGACAGTATGTATGCATGATGGTGACCTTTCTGTGGTTCTGTGACCATGATCTGGTGGAACACTCTGTCACAAGAGACTAGGGCCCTGCAGGACTTGACATCTTTCCACAGGGCCTGCAAGACAGAGCTGTTCCACCAGGCCTTTGGCCAAGGCACAGCCTGACTCCCTCCTTTGGTAATCCTCACAGAACTCTAGCCCAATGGTTGCCATTAATTTGATTTTGAATTGATTTTAGAATGGATTGATTTTAGAATGATGTGTTACTTTTATTGTTGTTAGCCGCTCTGAGCCCGGCTTCGGCTGGGGAGGGCAGGATAAAAATAATAAAAATATTATTATTATGGTCAGAACAACAGTGATAAACAAAGTAGGTCTTCAGGGTTTCAGACTGACATCTCCCACAACTCTACCTGGCGACTGAACCTGGAGCCTTGTGCGTGTAATGTAGATGTTCTACCACTGAGATGGGGTACTTAGCTTGACCTGATGTAAGGCAACTTTCTAGGTTTGTATGGCTACATCATTGACTGAATTGCAGAGTGGGTCACAGCTGAGATGCGTTGTTCCACACCATGTCGCCAGTCAGGAACTGGAGAGATGGAGTAATGGATCACACATCGGTGCGGCGCAGCATCATAAAACCTGTTGCGATCTACACACTCCAAAGAAGGTGAAACGAATACCACCATGTCAGTTCAAGAATCGGACTGCACCTGCTATGTAAGCTTCCAAAAACTATAACTGAGCAATTAAAAGCAAATGAGCAGGATTATATAAAGGTCATTTTTTTGTGGGGTGAAGGGGACCACCATCTAAATTCTCAGGAATAACTGAGTGAGTGGATGGTATCAACACTGGAGAAGATGACTGGTAATGGAGATATGCACATTTTCTAGTCCTGATTTCTCCCGCTACCCAAGAAAGAAAGAAAGAAAGAAAGAAAGAAAGAAAGAAAGAAAGAAAGAAAGAAAGAAAGAAAAGCTGCAACGTTGTTCAAAACATTGCAAGACCTAATAAGGAAGCTTCCCATTAAATAACGGGGGGGGGGGGGGTGTGCTGGCTTTGCAGACAGATTTCCGTGTAGGCAGAAGAAAGTTTCTTCGTTACACCACCCACCCTCCCCTTTGGTTGGCAGGTTCCCCCCCATGAAGTCTTTTATTTCCTGGGAACCAGCAATTAAGAAGATCAGGGCTTTAGAAGGAAAAGAGAGAGGGAGAGAGAGGGAGAGAAAGAAAGCTTTATCACATGCATGTTGTCCAACTTGCTGCATGTCGCTAAGAAAGATCTCAAGAACTTTTAAAACCATTTCTGCTGTGAAGAATTCCAGCTCCTGCTTTGCTCATGTCCTTTGTGTGTCCCGGAATTTGTAGTGGGGGAGAAGAAAGACCAGACTTGAAGGTGGAGGAGTAAACAAGAAAAGACCGAGTGAGAGGGTGATACTGACCACACAGGCAAAACAAAGAACTGTTCTCCCCACCCCTTCGGACTTTCTTGTCTCCTCTTTCTACCTCCAGATATAAGATCTACCTCACTGGATCGTGTCTCAGACTGGGGTTTTGCTCAAAATTCTTCCATTTTAAGGCTAGGAGAAGAGATACGTATTTGTTTCTGAGTTCACCCCCAGAAAAGAACTACCAGGGACTGGAGGTCGCTACTGCCAAGGTAAGGTTGTGTCTTCATCTGCTCTGCCTTCATCCTCTTCTCAAAAGTTGTCTGTCTTCTTTTGTGGACAGAGGCCTTTCTCCTCTCATCACCTGTGAGTAAGAAAACACACACACATTCATTCATTCATTTATTCATTCATTTCATTCAATCAACTAAGGGAACTGTCTAGAAATATGACTTTTTCTATAATGTCAGTGCTTACAAAGAAACGAATGGTTCTTTAGAGAAAGTTGTTGTCACGCTGGTGCCGAAGAACGAGAAGGAGGGAATGGGGAAGCTATCATTTGCAATCGTTTATTGGTCGTGGCAAAAGCTTGAAAATGATTCTGGTTAATGTGAAAGCCACTGCATGATTGGAAAGCTCCTGTGCCCTTGGCGTTCTCACTGATACTTTAGAATTTTTAGCAAAAGCACTGCTGTATGGTAAGCTCCTTGGAGACAGGGACCTGCTGCTTTTCTTTTTTTAGAACAATTTTTAAATTTATTTTTTTAAAAAATACAAAAAAAATGTTATCCTTTAAAGGGCAGTATACATTGATGGCACTTTAGAAATGTATCTTGATCATGGTTGCAGTCATCATCAGCATTATTATTATTATTATCATTTTTAACTGCAATCTTCTGAAGTGTTCCTTTAGAATTAATAACACCAGTAACCACAATTTATTTATTTGCTTCTTCTTTTATTAAATTTGCATTCCAGTTCTTTGTCCAAAGATTGCAGGGAGGTTTACAACACAGAACACAAAAGTCAGTACATAAAAACAGTACCTATTTAACACACACACACACACATCAGATGCAATTATAGTAAGAAATGCCTAACAAAATACAGATTCTTACAAAAATCACAGCATGGTCCACAATATTTTAACAATTATTATGTCTTCAAAATATGGAACTCTTCAGAGAAGTTTACTTTGTGAATAATAATAATAATAATAATAATAATAATAATAATAATAATAGGATTTTAAATTGTTAAAGGTTCTTTTTTAAAAAACAAACCCCCCAAAACCCATGGAGCTCCTCCACTCTTTGAATGTTCATAGGCCCTCTGTCCTTCTGTTTGCTTCTTGGCGAAACCGCTTCCCATTCAAACCACAGTTTGGGAACTTCTGGGGTAGGGACTTCAGGTGGGACACCACGTCTTCAGAGTGGCAAGAGAGGCTGAATTATCTTTTCAGCAGAGTGCTGGATACCCTTGAGAAGTGAAGGTGTGCGGACCCAGGAAGAGAAGGTTGCAGTAGTCTAGCAAGAAGTGGCCATGGTATGAGCCAGACTTTTTGTGAAGGGCCAGAACAGCTATATTTTTGTCAGGCTATCTATTGATGTTTTTACTGGTGTTTTTATTGACATTATAATTTTGTATGCTCTATACCACCTTGCTGTATTTTTATGAAAGTGCAGCCTATAAATATTCCAATAATATGATATATCCAGCTATTTCAGTATTGTCTATTCTGCTTATCAGGTCTCAAATGAAGCCTTTCTCATCACTTGTTACCTTATTTTAATTTGAGTAGTTGGGATGGCTACCGAGACCTTTCTGAATGCAAGTCAGGTGCTCTGCTACTGAGCTATGATCCCTGCAAAGGAGCCTGTCTGCTTTGTCTCTGCATGATTATCTGCTCTGGCTTTGAATCTTCCCTATCAGCCTTGGCTGGAGACAAAATGTCTCCATCTCCATCTCTGCATCCGGTGTCACTAGGTGACAGGAGCAAGCCACGCAAGAACTCTGCATAGACTTGTCAGAGCTTCAGCCTTAATGAGCACAGCATCTCACCCCCAGTAGGTCTTGCCCCATGGATCAGTTGCCGAGGCTGAAAGTCCCTGCCTACCCACAGCCATCTCTTCCCACCTCTCCAGGGTTTCCCCCCAAGCAATCAGAGACTGTGCCTATGTGAATTCAACCTCTCCTCCACCATCTCCATGCCTCTTCTGGTTCTAGGTGACCAGGGAGGAGGGAAGCTGGAGGGAGAGACACCCATGCCTCTTCACCAGTTGGACTCATCTCTGCCTCTTGGCCACCTTCTGCTTCAGCTTCTGCCTTTGATTCTAGACTTCTCTCTGCCACTGACTCTCCCAGCTCACTAAGTACTGTTACCTCTTCAGCTTCCGACACCTCCTCCTCCCAGCCTTCTCCCTCTTCTCCATCTGATCACTCGTCATTTCCCCACTCCACAGGCTCTAAGCCATCTTTGCTTGGTGCTTCCTCCAACCATTCCTCTGTGTCCAACTAGTCCATGACTCCTCGGGCAGAGCTGCAGCAGAAATGTCTGCCCTCTGAGGAGGTTGGCCACTGGATCTCTGAATGAGTCTTCCAGTCGGTGACTCCTGCAGAAACATGACAGGGAGAGTGTCCCCTGGGGGCAGGTCATTCTTCCTCCTATACATACTCAGAAGTGCATTTCCAGGTGTTCAGTTGATAATGTGATTCCTTAGGAAACATCTTTCACATTACGGAAAGATCTCCCTGGAAGCAATAATAATTAAAAGGGCCTATATAACCATTTATTTACGTCTTTCAGATTGATTGAAAGGGAAAATTCCGATGGAGAATTCATCCAAAGAAAACACTCAGCTTTTTTCAAAAAACACAATCCTGCCCATTGACAGGTCTTCTTCAAGATCAGAATCCTCAGCTTCAAAGGAGAAAGGAACAATCTGTGGAGGAATGAAGGTATAGTATAAAAGAGCTGTGGATTGTGGACTTGGCTCATTTGAAGGGGCTGAGAATTCGTCACTGGGCACATTATTTCCCTCATACTTTTCAGCCAAGCCTTTTCTTCTTGCAGCCCAACTCAAATACAAAGCATCCAATCCCAATCACAGCATCCATTTAAAGCTCACATTTTCTCCTGGGTACTGTTATTTACTCCCTCACAGAGCTATGCTTCCCAACCAACCTGGGAATTGTAGCTCTGTGAGGGGAATAGGGGTCTCCTAAGTTCTCTCATCGCCCTTAACAAACTACACCTCCCATAATTCTTTGGAGGAAGTCGCGGCTGTCGAAACTGGTACCATAGTTTTTCAATGTATGGTGTGACAGCGGCCTAAGTCTGTCCCAATACAAATGGAGCCAAAACTGAAGTTTGCTGCCACTCTGGTACTACAGAAGTGAGTTGGGGAAAAGAATTGTTCAGTGCCTGTCAGGTGTTCAGCTTGGCCGACGCAAAACAGCACTTCAGACTTTGAAAAGCATCAAGGCATCTCTGAACTAGTGTTATCGTTGGTGCAGCTGAGTCGTATTGCAAGACATGCACACAAAAACTCGCACACAGAGGTCAACACCTTTTCCCGGCACCAGAGCACACGCTGACACAAAGAGACCAAATCGTCTCGTCCAAGTCTCGGTGCAGAGTGGCACTTAACTACTTCCCTGGTTTGGAGAATTAAAAGCAAGTTGTGTTCATTAAACTTGCATTATGAGACAAATAAGATCATTCCTCCCTCTGCCTGCTTCTGAGGTAATCCGATTCCTTCACTGAATAAACCTTCAGTTGCCACTGAGCCATTAAGGAAGCGGCTTATTGCCTCCAAAAATAGACAGACAATCATATTAAAGCGCCAGCAATTTCCCCAGGGTTGGCGTTCTCTCTGTGCTGCATATAGGATTGCTGGCTAACCAGAAAAAAGGAGGCTTTTTGTTGTTGTCGTCAATGGATTTCAGCTATTTTAACAGGTCAGGGACATGGAAACTCAGGCCAAGGGGCCAAGCCTCTCTATCTGGCCCTCAGGACTCTTCCTATACCACATCCCTTCGCTAGCCACACCCCTCACTGGCCCTGCTCCCAACCCCACTCCACACCAGACCCAGGAGAAACTGGGCTTTATACCCCAGGAAACCTGGGGAATTTGCCACTGGGTCTTAACTCTTGGATTTGCCCCCCGTGCCCAGGAATCTCTGCTCCTAGGCATCCTTCAGATACCAGACCTTTATTTAATTTAATTCCTGCTGCTGAAAGAATGAGAAAGATTCAGTGCCTACTTGTGAATATTAGGGAAGATTACATATGGGGAAAAGTTCATATAGTACAATAAATTCACACTAAAATCCTAATGAATTTTCACGGTTATTTTAAAATTGAGGATATTTTGATGTGATCATGTAATTGTTATTTTGTAATTATTTTTTGTAATTATTTTTTCGCATTGATTTTAGAGCTGTGAACCACTTAGAAGCCATTTTGGCATCTAAGTGATATATTATTCATTCAATCAATCAATCAATCAATCAATCAATCAATCAATCCAACACTGGTGACACATTTTTAAAGCGCTGACCCGTCTGTTTGCTCATTGCAGATTTTTCTTGCTGCCTTATCGTTTGTTTACTTTGCGAAAGCTCTGTCAGGAAGTTACCTGAAAAGTACCATCACCCAAATAGAAAAAAGATTTGATATCCCTTCATCCCTGGTTGGCCTGATAGATGGCAGCTTTGAAATTGGTATGTGACACACACCAAGATTTTGTTGCTACATAGGCAGATGACGAGCTAAGTGTGCCTAAGTCAGTCTCTCCTTGCTTCTTAAAGGGAACCTTTTAATAATAATCCTGGTCAGCTACTTTGGAGCCAAACTTCATAGGCCAAAGATCATCGGAGCCGGTTGCCTGATCATGTCATTCGGAACATTTCTGATAGCCATGCCGCAGTTCTTTATGGGACAGTAAGTACGCCACAATTTGTAGCTGCCGTTTGGCAAACAAATGTGTAAAGCTTAATCATTCCTTCTATTTCCAAAGTTCAGGTGTGAGTGCCATTGCTTGTATAGATAAAATTGCACCATTCATGCTCAGGGAAACTCCAAGGTTTGCAGAACTATGGACAACTTGGGGGGAAGGGCACAATACGATATGATATTCTTTATTGTCATTGTCCCATACAGAACAACGAAATTGAAAAAATCTATGGGGAGGGGGAGCCAGAGAACAGTCTGAGAGTGCTGAATGGCCATGAAATATTGAGTGGCTGTTGGAGGGACACCCGCACCCAGAAAAACAGGTGGAAAAATAAATGGAATAGAGTATTCTTTTAAAAGGGTGCATGTCTGGCTGGCTTGCATTTCATACTGCAATGTTTTGCACTCTTTTCCTAGGACGCAATTTATATGAGGGTGACTTAGAATGGAGAATAAGATTCTATCCCTGTGGAATTCCTTGCCACTTGTGACACCATGCAGCTCATGTTGACAGCTGTGGAAATTCAGTACAGGGTACAATACGGCGACCAAGACTCAGGCCGGCTCTACCATTAGGCAGAATGAGGTTCACCAAAGTTGATATATATGAACTATTCATTTCAGTGTAGCCCTTGCCTTCAGTTCAGGTAGCCTTCAACAGGAGCCTGGAATAAGCTTAAATATATACCCCCCTCCACCATGTAACAGGTGGTAACTCTGTAAAGAAACTGTTGGTTTTTACACAGCTATAGGTATGAGATATTTTCTTCCTCCTCCAATTCAACTGTCAGCATCTCCCCGTGTCTCCAGGATCAGAAGCAGCTGCCTGTCTCAGTCTTGGAAAGAGCTCAGGCGCAAATTCATGCAGGTAAGGATAAAAAGATAATGGCAGCACTGCTCCAGGAAATACAATGTTGGTGCAATTTTGGCAGCTGCTTTGGTGTGATTTGATGGGAAAGGGTGTGTATATGTTGAAAGTCCCATTAGTTGAGTGTATTGGGAGAGAATGATGTCAAAATACAAACGATGGTCTCTTTGTGTGAACAGGGTGTGAAAAGGAAGCTGGAATTTCCATGTGGATTTATGTTTTGCTGGGAAATCTGCTACGTGGAATTGGGGAAACCCCGATCCAGCCTTTGGGGATTGCGTACATTGATGACCACGCCACAGAAGAGAGCGCAGCCTTTTACATTGGTATTTTGTTTTTCAAACCAGGTCATATTTCTTCTCGTTTCTCCCTCTGCCATACCAGATGGTTTGTCCATTCTTATTGACCAGGTCTGGGACGCGGGTGGCGCTGTGGGTTAAACCACAGAGCCTAGGACTTGCCAATCAGAAGGTCAGCGGTTTGAATCCCCGTGCTGGGGTGAGCTCCTGTTGCTTGGTCCCTGCTCCTGCCAACCTAGCAGTTTGAAAGCACATCAAAGTGCAAGTAGATAAATAGGTATCGCTATGGCAGGAAGGTAAACGGCGTTTCCGTGCGCTGCTCTGGTTCGCCAGAAGCGGCTTAGTCATGCTGGCCACATGACCTGGAAGTTGTACGCCGGCTCCCTTGGCCAGTAAAGCGAGATGAGCACTGCCACCCCAGAGTTGGCGACAACTGGACCTAATGGTCCAGTTACCTTTATATTGACCAGGTCAAAGTGTAACTTTTCAGTCTAATGTGCCTGTTCTGCTTCCTTTTCTCAGGGTGTGTGCAGACGGTTGCAATAATAGGCCCCATCTTTGGCTTCCTCCTGGGGTCCTTGTGTGCCACTCTGTATGTAGACATCGGCTTTGTAGACATGGGTGAGTCTGAGCAAGGCTGCAATGAGTCTGTTGAACACATCCCAATCTCTGAGGTGGGTTTGGCTGAAAGGCCCTGGGTCGTCCAGCGAGCTCCGTGGCCAAGTGGAGATTTTAACCCTGGTCTCCTCCGTCCTAGTCTTGATACTCTGACCACTGAACCGTTCCTACTGGTGGCTGATGTCTTCATTTCTTCTTCCCTCCCCAGACAGCATAAGTATAACTCACAAGGACTCCCAGTGGGTAGGAGCTTGGTGGCTTGGCTACTTAATAGCCGGGGTGGTCAGCATCCTTGCCGCTATCCCTTTCTGGTTCTTACCGAAACATCTTCCAAGACCAGACACTCGAAAGGATTCCAGCACTTCCTCTGAGCAGTCCAAGTTCATCAACGAAGATAACAGAGAACACCGCATCACCTACCAAGAGCAAGTGAAGTTTCTCGAGATGGCTAGAGGTGAGGCCATGTGGCTGGTGAACTGAGTCACATTCAGACTTTATAAAATCTCTTTTTTCAAATCAGCTAGTTTGGTAACAGTCTCTACTAATTACCCTGACTTGCTTTCCTACCCTTGGGTGATGAACCATCAAATGAGCACATTGAAGATGTGGCTGAACCACATTGCATTGAGCTTAGTGTGTGTTGGAATATTCTGAACCCTGCAAGGTCATTGAAAACAATTTTGCATTGCATGTTGTTTTCCAGTCACTTTGTCAACAGCAGGCCACCGTTTTGTTTTGCAGATTTCCTGCCATCACTGAAAAGCCTCTTTGGGAATCCAGTGTATTTTTTATACCTCTGCTCCAGCATCACCCAGTTCAATTCTCTCATTGGTATGGTGACTTACAAAGCAAAATACATTGAGCAGCAGTTTGGGCAATCATCTTCGAAGACCAATTTTGTCATAGGTATGAATGCCGTGCTTTTTCAAAATGATTACCGTAATTTTTTCGTGTATAACATGCCCCCATGTATAAGATGCCCCCTACTTTGGGGGACTACAAATTAAGAAAATAAGGGGAGATTGCTCAGAGTTGTTGAGCTTTTTTAGGGGGGATTGCAGAAAATAGCTCACCCGCATGATCTGCACGGCTACTCGCATGCGTTGCAATAGCCGCTTACCGTCTGTTCCCTCTCCGGCAGAAGCCGGGAGTTGTCTGCCCAAATGATGCAGCAGCAGCCAATCAACAACAGCCCTTGCCACAGCCACCAATAGCATGCCCAGTATCCACTAACAATCTCTGGATCGCGGCAGCAGCCAATCGCACATCCCCCCCCATGCACTATCTGTGTATAAGATGAGCCCAAATTCTGAACCTTATATTTTAGTAAAAAAACCCACCTCGTCTGATACACAGAAAAGTAAGGCATGTAAATAGATGCCACTCTGTGCTAGCTTTGCTGAATGGAAGCTAGGTATGGAAACAAAGCCTGGTTTTCAGGTCAGAGTTTTCTTTGGGTATGTCAAAGGCTGCAGAATTGCGAGGCAAACATGGAGCTTCTTATATATACTGAGGGTTGAAGCCCATGCTAGTTCTCTTCAAAATATACCCAGCTGAAATTAATACCCCTGATGGACTTGGGTCCATTAATTTCAGTGGATCTGCTTTGAGCAGAACTTAGTTGGATGCAACCCAAGTGTTTTATTTTTGGACCAGCTGCATTACACTTTGTTGTTCTCGTTCCTCGAAGATGGAAGTTGGAATTTCTTGGCATGGCACCTATTCAACTAGTATAATCTGTGAATGCTGTTTAGGAGGAGAAAAGGCACTCAGCAGCAATTATTGCCCATAACACAGTGCCTTCCATTGTATGTCAAGCTTTTCTTAGTGCTAAGCCTCTAGCTATGTGTGAAACAATTTAAGATTATGCAAAGCAGAGGAAGTGCCACTTGAGAAGAATAGGCAAAAGGTTTATTGCTGTTACTATAGGACAACAGTCACTGATCCGGTGCCCTCCAGACTTTTTGGACTGTTGACCATGCTGGCTGGGGCTGATGGGAGTTATAGCTCCAAACATCCAGAGGACACGAGTTTGGCAAAGACTGCTATAGCATAATAATGCAAGACACCCAAACAGGTCCCGATATGTTGTCTTTGGGCAGTAGGGAGATGAGAGGGGATGGGGGTGGAGAAAAAATGGTCCACCTCAGATATTTCCACATTCAGCAACTATAAAAGTATATTAAAGCTAGAGGGGGGTGCCCAGTGCTACCCAAACATATTGTGATTTTTAAATGGACAGTGCACCGTATTTTTTGCTCCATAAGACGCACCTGACCATAAGACGCACCTAGTTTTTTAGAGGGGGAATGCAAGGAAAAAATTTTTTTTAAGGGAGCGCTGAGCAAAGCCTGTATGCATCCCAGGCTCTGCTCAGAGCTTCCTTTCACAAGCTGCATGGAGCGTGTGTGTGACACCTGTAGGCTTTTCCCCAGGGGAGAGAAAAGCCCCCAAGAGCTGCACACATGCTCCACGCGGCTCGTGAAAGGGAGTGTGGCTCTTGGGGTTTTTTCGGGAGGTGGGGGAAGGGACTGAGGGGCTGCCCTCTGTCCCTTCCCCCACCTCCCGCAAAAGCCCCCAAGAGCCGCGCACCCTTTAAAGAGCGTGCGGCTCTTGCGGGCTTTTCCCCGAGGAGGGAGAAGGGACTGACATGGCCACGCTCTCAGGGGCTTTTCCCGCCTGCCTCCTGCCTGCATTCGCTCCATAAGACGCACACACATTTCCCCTTCCTTTTAGGAGAGAAAAAGTGTGTCTTATGGAGCGAAAAATACAGTAATTTATAAGCTTGGACCCATCATGCCAAAGAAAGTGGTGAAGTCAGACCAAAGTCACCATCTTGAATCAAAATGGCATCCAAACTTCAATTATCCTCTAGTCCAGGCACGTCCAACTTCCAAGAGACTGCATTCTACTCCCACTTTTAAAAAACAGTAATCTACCCATCAACGTTGTTGAGAGTTTTTTGGGGGGGGGATCAACCTGTTGGACACGCCTGCTTTAGTGGATATCAGGGTTAATTCAAACCAGAGGTGGGCAACATGAGACCTGGCATGAGTGCCAGCTTGGCCCTGTGGCTGTAGGTGCCTGGAGCCATGGGTGCCATGCAGCGTTCATGGCCCTAGCTCTGAAATTTGTGGGTGCCTTAATGCAAGAGCACCCAGAGCCCCGGGGAGTTGGCACCTATGAGGCCCAGGGACCAACTCCAGCCCTCCCAGCTTCTCTATTTGACCCTGAGAACTTCCCCCAGGCCACATTTCTTACTTGCTGTGTTTCATACCCTCTCTGAACCTTTCTTCCTGGCTGGAATGTATCTTAACTCTGATATTGCTTGTTGCTTGCCTGGGTAGAGACTAGAGAAGGGCCTCTGAGTGTGTGCAGGAACTCGACTATTGCATAAAGGCAAAACTGACATGATTTGCTCCACGAGTGTTTCCCTCTGGGTCCAATTCAGAAGGTATGGAATACCAAAATCATGTACAAGTGCAATACGGAATGTGTCTCAAAGCCAAAGTTCCATCCAAATGACCATTCATTCAATAAAGAGAATTGAATTTTTTTACACAGCTGAGGCACTGCTACTGCAATTTGGGTGATTGAGGGCAACAGTACAACACTCCCGGGGATGTGAATAGGTTTTTCCCGCCCAGTCTGCGGATTATCCTTTAGCAACAAGTACACTTGTAGGAAATCAGCCCTGAGTGATCACTGGAAGGACAGATCCTGAAGCTGTGTCTCCAATACTTTGGCCACATCGTGAGAAGAGAAGACTCCCTGGAAAAGACCCTGATGTTGGGAAAGATGGAGGGCACAAGGAGAAGGGGACGACAGAGGACGAGATGGTTGGACAATGTTCTCGAAGCTACCAGCATGAGTTTGACTAAACTGCAGGAGGCAGTGGAAGACAGGAGTGCCTGGCGTGCTCTGGTCCATGGGGTCACGAAGAGTCGGACACGACTAAACAACAACAACACTTGTAGAGATTCTTTGCTCTTTATGGAATGAATAACACTCATACACTTGTACCTGATTTTGACATTGCATACATTAGGTAAAGACTATATTTAACGAAACGGACACTTGGTGGAATGTAAATGTCTTATTTTTACATTTTGCCTTTGGGAAATTCTATATAATTACATACAGAGTTATGTGAGCTGTGTTTCTGTATTTCTCTATATTCCTTTATGTTGTGTTCCAACAGAAGGAGCAATAACTGGTACTGGCAGCTTTTTAAAAATCCAGAATTTTTCAGGGGAATTCTGTAGGTTGCTAAAAACGAGACCACGCCGTATTGATTTTCCTCTTTGTTTGAGGGGCTGTAGGTCTCATCAATATCCCTGCTGTTGCTTTGGGGATATTCTCCGGAGGGCTGATCATGAAGAAATTCAGGCTGAACGTTTTGGGGGCAGCCAAGTTGTCCCTGGGATCCTCTTTCTTTGGCTACCTCCTCCTGCTGCTGCTGTTTGCCATCAGCTGCAAGAATGTTGACGTGGCAGGCCTGACTGTCTCCTACAAAGGGTACGTTCAACTGGGCAGGGCTGGGGAGTGGCTATGATGAAATCCTGTTCTAAATGGGCTTTCAAGGGCACCTCCTTCTTATACAGTGGTACCTCTGGTTGAGAACGGGATCCGTTCCGGAGGCCCGTTCGCAACATGAAAAGAGCGCAACCTGCAGCAATACGTCTGCGCATGCGCAGGTTGCGATTCGTCGCTTCTGTGCATGCGCGAGCGGCGAAACCCGGAAGTAACCCTTTCCGGTACTTCCAGGTTGCCGTGGAACATAACGTGAAGTGGAGGTAACACGAGTTATGACTGTACTTGTGTGGACTAACTTGACCACTTTGATCTAGGGAACTCACAGCTTTCCAAGTGCCTCATCATTTACAATCTGCACTGGCAAGAACTTGTTTTTCATTAGTGTAGCGGCACCTGCTCTCTCGAACTCCCTGCCTTTTGAGATTAGGCAAGTGCCTTCATTGTAGTGTTTTTGATGTCTGCAAAAAACGGTTCAGGTTAGCTTACTAATACATGTGCTTTCATTACATACATGTGTTTTTAGAAAAATCTGTGGATTTTATCTGTATTTATGATTTTCTTGCTATTTTTAATGAATGTTTGGTAACTGCTTAGAGACAGGGTTTTGCTTTTTTCTGATTCAGTGATATATAAATTTTAGTAAATAATAAAAGAAAAAGCTTTGAAAATATACTGCAGCTAATGTGCTGCTTTTCACTGCTACTGAAGTTTCCATCAGTAACTGCAGTACACAGAGTTGACATGTGTGTGATCTGCTGGTTGTGTTCTTGGCCATGTGAATTTTTCAGACAGTCTTAGTATCAGCACCATGCATTTAGAGCACTCTTGTGCCACTTTAAGGGGAAACACATCATGCTCCTTCTGGGGTAGTTCGTCCACCTTTGGTCCCCATCCTGCACTCAGCTCAGCCCTCACCTGTGGTTCCTAGAAGCTATCACCATACAACAACACAGGAAGGGCTTCGACTGGGCAGCTAATCAAGTGAGGGTAGCTGATAGGTATTAAACTCTTGATGAGTTAGGGCAGGCATCTCCAAACTCAGCCCTCCAGATGTTTAATAATAGTAATAATAATAATAATTTATTTATTCCCCGCCCTTCCCGGTTCAAAAACCGGACTGAGGGCGGCTAACAACAAATTTAAAACACTTAAAAACACTTAATTATAAAAGCAGCATAAAATACAGTATAAAAACATGAATAACAATAAAATTCAAAAATTAAAAATCAATTAGATAATCCCCAGGGCTACAGTTTTTGGGGGGACTACAATTCCCATCATCCCTGACCACTGGTCCTGTAAGCTGGGGATGATGGGAGTCGTAGTCCCAAAACATCTGGAGGGCCGAGTTTGGGGACGCCTGAGTTAGGGGCTTCCCCTGCATGCATGACAGATGGAGTGGATGAGACCAATAGTGGGTCCAACATTTAAGACAGTGGTTTCTGCATAACCTGCAGAGGGAAATGAGGGGCAGATGGGGCTTGTCAAGCTGGAAATGTAGCCCATCTAGGAGAAGGAAAATTCTAATTCTCAACCTCCTTCACCTTGTGGGATATCTAAGGAGTAAACTCTGCACAAATCTGGGGTGGAGTCCCTAAGACATTTGAATGGCGCCTTGTACGCCTCCTTCTGGCAACTCCTGCAGCCAAGCTGGTGCCAAATGTCTTGCTCTGCTTTCCTTTGGACCACATTGGTAAGGTCGAGAGAGGGGGTCATGTCATATGGGCAGTCCAAGACCTCCATACACACTGCCAAGGCTTGCACCCAAAGAAGGTCACTTTGGTGCTGCTAATGCAGCAATTTGATTTCACCCTCCATTGCCTATCAAGACAGAAAGATGCCAACAATTGTTGTTGTTTAGTCATTTAGTCATGTCCGACTCTTCGTGACCCCATGGACCAGAGCACACCAGGCACCTCTGTCCTCCACTGCCTCCTGCAGTTTGGTCAAACTCACGTTGGTAGCTTTTATAATTCTGTCCCACCATCTCGTCCTCCATCGTCCCCTTCTCCTTGTGCCCTCCATCTTTCCCAACATCAGGGTCTTTTCCAGGGAGTCTTCTCTTCTCATGAGGTGGCCAAAGTATTGGAGCCTCAGCTTCAGGATCTGTCCTTCCAGTGAGCACTCAGGGCTGATTTCCTTCAGAATGGATAGGTTTCATCTTCTTGCAGTCCATGGGACTCTCAAGAGTCTCCTCCAGCACTATAATTCAAAAGCATCAATTCTTCGGCAATCAGTCTTCTTTATGGTCCAGCTCTCACTTCCATACATCACTACTGGGAAAACTATAGCTTTAACTATATGGACCTTTGTTGGCAAGGTGATGTCTGCTTTTAAAAAAAGTCACTGCTTCCCTCAAAGAATTCTAGGAGCTGTCATTTGTTAAGGGGGCTGCCGAGAGCTACAAGGCAGCCCCCTTAACAAATGGCAAACCCCTATTCCCCTCACAGAGCTACAATTCCCCGAGTTCCCTGGGAAGAGGCGTTGATTGTTAAATCACTCTGGGAATTGTGACTCTGTGAGGGGAATAGGGGCCTCCGCACAATTGTCTGCACTCTCAGCAAACTACAATTCCCTGGATTGTTTCAGGGAAGGTATAACTCTTTAAAGTGGTATGGCATTGCTTTAAATGTACAGAGCAGGAGGTTCTTTAGTCAGATGGTAAATAGCTTTTCAAAAGATTCCCCCCCCCCCCGGTACACATATTATATAAGCCTTCTAAAATTCTGACTCCGGGATCAGTATCCCGAAAGGAAAAGTGATTTCCTCAGTCAACCCCTGGTCTTATAAACACAGCCTCTGGTGTACTGGAGATGTTAGCATCTTTGCCTTCAGAGAGGTTGATGACAGCGCCTGGAACAGTAAACATGGAAAAGCTTTTCTCGGATAAAAGGATGTCATGTCCTTGAAAGCAGGCTTGTTGAGCATGTTCAACATTAGAGGCGGGGGACAAGGAAACAGAGCTTGAATTAATATCCAGTCCATAGGCCTTCCTGTAATCTTTTGAAAGGTTGTGGTAATCACTGTTGGCAGTGACCCCATCAAAAGAGACTAATATAGAGTGTCGCATGGCTTCACCTGGCTGCTATTGGCCATTCTTCGATGAAGCACTATTTCTGGAGTATTTTCTGATAACCTCTGCAACCTAGTCCTAGTCATTCATAGCCCTGTGCACCTAGAGCCAGGCGTAAGGAAACCTTTTGACTAGATAAAGACCGGTTCCCACCCCACAGTTGAACTCTGACAGGTGGGCTGTGAAACCCACTTGTCAATCGGGCAATGCCATGATGACATCATATACTGTAAAAATCCCTTGCGTGGATTTGGCGCTGCCTAGTGGACAACTGGGAATCACAGTACAAGGGGCAGAATTCCCCAGGCACTGATTGTTAAAACAGTTTTGGGAATTGTATTCCTGTGAGGGGAATTTATTGTTGTTGTTTAGTCGTTTAGTCGTGTCCGACTCTTCGTGACCCCATGGACCAGAGCACGCCAGGCACTCCTATCTTCCACTGCCTCCTGCAGTTTCGTCAAACTCATGCTAGTAGCTTCGAGAACACTGTCCAACCATCTCGCCCTCTGCCATCCCCTTCTCCTTGTGCCCTCCATCTTTCCCAACATCAGGGTCTTTTCCAGGGAGTTTTCCTCTCATGAGGTGGCCAAAGTATTGGAGCCTCAGCTTCAGGATCTGTCCTTCCAGTGAGCACTCAGGGCTGATTTCCTTCCGAATGGATAGGTTTGATCTTCTTGCAGCCCATGGGACTCTCAAGAGTCTCCTCCAGCACCAGAATTCAAAAGCATCAACTCTTCGGCAATCAGCCTTCTTTATGGTCCAGCTCTCACTTCCATACATCACTACTGGAAAAACCATAGCTTTAACTTTACGGACCTTTGTTGGCAATGTGATGTCTAGGAGCCTCCAAACAACTCTCAGAACCCTTAACAAACCACAGCTCCCAGAATTCTTTGGGGTAAGCCATGACTGTTTAAAGTGGTATCACCACAATTTAAATGTTTGGTGTGAATGGGGCCGTCGATGAAATTATGGACACCTAGCACATCATTGTTTTCTTTTAGAAAACAGATGGAAGACATGCTTTTTTCCATCAGGCTTTTGGATGTGGAGAACGTCAAGGGTTGGAATTTTATGAATAGTTTGCTGCTGTTGTTACGGGTTGTATTGAAAAGTTTGCTTTTCAGTTCTTGTGTTGTACAGTTAGGATGTGGTTTTGTGTTGTAAACTGCCCCACAGCCTTTTGGTGAAGGACTATAGCTGCGTCTGTTTTGGATGCAGAAGTTCAAGTTCAATCCATGACATCTCCAGGTAGCACTGGGAAAGATAATACTGAAGAGCCACTGCCAGCCAGTGTTGACAGTACTGATCTAGATCGGCCAATGGCCTGACTCCATATGAGACACCTTTCTCTGTATATTAATCAATTACATTTCCGTTGACCAGGCTGACTGGGGATAATGGTTACTGGAGTCTGCAATGTTGCCCACTTTTTTTTTAAATAATTTTTATTTTGCTTTAAACAAATACAGATAAATATAAACAACCAAGAATACAAAAGAAAAATCCTTAATAATAATAATGGAAAAGGCTAAAAAACTACAAAAATATCAAAGTACATGGCATAGAACATAAGCCATTATGGGAAAGAAAAAAGAAAAAGGAAAGGAGAGGGAGAAGGAAGAAAGGAAAAAAAGGGGGAAAGAAAAAAAGGGGGGAATGAGCCAAAACACAAGAAGGCTCATCTATTGTATGCTTCTGTCAAGGTCACAACAGATCATTATTCTTATCAATTCTCTCTATCTGCTTTCCATAGAATCCCTCATCTTGGTATCAGGGAAGATTTCCCTATGCGGTATCATTCAAAACATAACCAGGTCTTTATTGATGAACTCTTATCCCCTAGATAATTATTTAAACATTCCCATTCTTCTTTCACCATCTTTTTAGGTTTATCTCTTATTGCATCTGTCAGCTTCGCGAGCTCCAAGTACTCACACAATTTGACTACCCATTCATCTTTGTGGTTGCCCACTTATTTCTGTGACATAAGTGGAAATTCAGTGACTATTGGGTTGTATCCAATGGAGTATTAGTGGCAAGGAGACATCTCCCCTCCTCTCTCCCTACACAGACACAGCTGCTAAGTGGGGCATAGCTGCTATGCTATCTTTTTGGCTGGTGAGACCCTGTTGCTTACCAGGAGGGAGGCTGTGGGGAGGTCAGCGCGGTGCAAAAGCACCTGGAGGACTGCGGGACTGGCTCCTCCAGTGCATTTGCACCATGCTGACCTCTTTGCTGTCTTCCTCCTCTCCTTTCTGGAGAGCCCAAAAGTTTGCATAGTGGCTGCACCCCACCTGCAGAGCTGCTTCTCTCCCCACAGCAGCCTCCTGCAGCCTCCGAAAAGCCTCTCCTAATTATTTTCCCCTCCCCTTTCTCCAGCCACAAACAGGTGGAACGAACTCTGTTTTCGGAGTGCAACTCCGGCTGCATCTGCTCCAAGAATGAATGGGATCCCATATGCGGGGAAAACGGAATCACCTACATCTCAGCTTGCCTTGCTGGTTGCAAAACATCCAATGGAAGTGGGAAAGACATGGTATGTGGCTGGTCCTTCCTCTACTTTGATAAGTAAAGGACCAATTTTTGCAATGTCCTATGCTCACAAAGTTTTGGGAGAAAACGGTGAATTGTATAAATATGACTGCACACACAAAAAAGCTAAAAATTTTGGAGGATATATATAGATAGATAGATAGATAGATAGATAGATTATATATATATATATATATATATATATATATATATATATATATATATATATATATATATATGCTTTCGTAGATTTTCACGGGTACAGGAATGCAGGTTTTGGTGTCCTCGGGTGTCTTCCCGTGTAAAAGTTGGGGTGTCTAGGCGACGTTTCGACGAGGTCTCACTCGTCATCTTCAGGCTGGTGCTTTCGGCTTCTTGTTACTGGAACAGAGCAGGATCTCAGTGTTTGAGTTCCTATAAATACTGTTGAGGGGGTGTGGTGTATAGCCTCCAATGTTCTGGGCAGAGAGGAAGTTCCCAGGCTAGTGTGCCTTTTCTTCTTTTGTTCCTTAATTACTTGAGGGATATCTTGAGTGATTTCTTGAGTGATATCCTGAGTACCACTTAGGTGGGTCATTAGGTGTGGATTAGTTGCTAAAGTCTTTGTGTCTTGACCTCTTGAACTTTGTGAAGAGTTTTTCTGAGAAGATGGCTGTACTGCACTTAGTTGTGCTCTGGCTTGGCTTCGTGTATAGGGGCGAGCTGTGGTTTTGTGGCCTGTGTCAGCCAGATCTGTGTAGGGATTGCAGGGGATCACCTATGGGATCACCCCTCTCACCGGTCATCGCAAACCTGTACATGGAACACTTTGAAACCAATGCTTTAGACAAGTCAGAACACAAACCCAAACTTTGGCTCAGATATGTTGACGACACCTTTGTAATTTGGCCACACGGGAAGGAAAAACTGGATAGCTTCCTCACACATCTCAACAGCCTACACCCCAAAATACAATTCACTATGGAAATAGAAGCCAACAACCAACTTCCCTTCCTTGACGTCCTAATCTACAAAAAACCTGATGGCTCCCTAGGACACACTATCTACCGGAAAAAAACACACACCAACCGCTACTTACATGCACAATCACACCACCACCCTGCACAAATAAACTCCGTAGCCAAGACTCTCATCTCCAGAACCAAACGCCTGGCTGACAAAGACCACTTGACAACTGAGTTACAGAATCTCTCAAATGTGTTAATTGCCAATGGATACCAGCAAAACAGGGTTACGAAGCTAATCCAAAAAGAAACACCCCCCAAAAACCAAGACACAGAAGAAAACAATGGCATGGCCCTCCTTCCTTATATCAAGGGCACTACAGATAAAATTAGCAAAATCCTCCATAAACACAATATCAAAACAGCCTTTTGCACCAACCAAAAAATAGCCAATATCCTCAGAAACCCCAAGGATAAAATCCAGTTGGAAAACCAAGGGGTCTATGAAATACCCTGCAAAGTCTGCCCAGCCACGTACATTGGACAAACAAACAGACGAATAAATGCACGTATCGCAGAACACAAGAATGCCGTCAAAAAAGAAGAAAAAACTTCCTCTCTTTTCCAACACATGAAAGAAACAGGACACGAAATTAATTTTGCAGATTCCAAATTGCTCTTTAACATGGAACATCACCACAAGAGAATAATCATGGAAGCCATCGAGATAGAGAAACACCCTCACAACATGAACAAGCGTGACGACACATCCCGCTTGCCAGACATCTGGAAATTAGCCCTCCCCACAAAAACTGACACCAGATCCAGAGGCACACAGAACGCCATCACCAATCAACCACACCAGACCCAAACCCAGACCCTCTCCACAGATAAATTACAGACACCATCCAGTAGCCAAACCATGGTGGCACCTCCGGATGCTGCACTCCCCTGCAATCCCTACACAGATCTGGCTGACACAGGCCACAAAACCACAGCTCGCCCCTATACACGAAGCCAAGCCAGAGCACAACTAAGTGCAGTACAGCCATCTTCTCAGAAAAACTCTTCACAAAGTTCAAGAGGTCAAGACACAAAGACTTTAGCAACTAATCCACACCTAATGACCCACCTAAGTGGTACTCAGGATATCACTCAAGAAATCACTCAAGATATCCCTCAAGTAATTAAGGAACAAAAGAAGAAAAGGCACACTAGCCTGGGAACTTCCTCTCTGCCCAGAACATTGGAGGCTATACACCACACCCCCTCAACAGTATTTATAGGAACTCAAACACTGAGATCCTGCTCTGTTCCAGTAACAAGAAGCCGAAAGCACCAGCCTGAAGATGACGAGTGAGACCTCGTCGAAACGTCGCCTAGACACCCCAACTTTTACACGGGAAGACACCCGAGGACACCAAAACCTGCATTCCTGTACCCGTGAAAATCTACGAAAGCATATATATATATATATATATACTACATACCTGCTATATCAAATGTGACAACTGGACAATATCAATGGATTCTCTGTGACCTTACTGTGGTCAAAAGGTCGATGTTGCTGCATTGGAAAAATAAAAGTGTCTGGCTCCATTTATTCAGTGGATTGCAGGCATGACTACACTTGCCACCTATGTGTGGATTGCTTATAGACCTAGACTTTCCATGGACAAGTATAATGGAATTTGGAACTCATTTATATGAAATGCAGTAGGTGAAAATGGTAATTGTTAACTGTTAACAATTGGTATAGTGATCTAATACACCTTTTTGCATTTTTCTTTCTTCACTAAAAAAACCAAAACACCGCTTTTCATGTGTTGTATTTAAATTCAATTTAATTATTTTTTTTTTAAGTAAAGGAACAATTCTCACAACTCTTCTAATGCTCATTTGCAATGGTGGAATCAAGCTGGCTCCAGGTCAAGTATTAGCTGCCAACATGGAATTGCAAATGTCAGGGCTCAAGGGCTGACAGCTCCCCCTTTTTTTACAAGAACAGTTGGACCAGTGGCAGTCAGATACAGAGGGTAGAGTGAGACTGCAGCTCACCCCTGCACACACACTTCCTGTTCTCCAGAACGTCCTCTCCATAGTCTGCTGCCTTGGTCGTCTTTGTGCTCTGCTTATAAATGCCACCAGCCCTACTGCCCTAGCGTCAGGGACTGGACTGAAGGTGACAAGACTGAGGAGGAATGGTGGAGCTTGCCCCTGCCTCACTTCTCTTCCCGAAGCTTCCAGAGAAGATGAAGGCAGCATTGAATTACAGCAGTAGTTTGAGGAAGGTCACAGCTCAGAGACAGGCAGAGACAGAATAGTTGGGAGGTGTTGGGAGAAGACAAGCTGAGCAGCCAGCTGACAACTTGTCACTGGAGAGTATTTCTGACCCCCCTTCTCCCAGAACCCGGCATTTATTGAGAGTGCAAGAGCAAAGGACTCAGAGACAATTAGCCCCTGGTGGCCACCATAAGGGGAAGTGCTGTTGCTAGGAAGGGAGGGGGCAATGCCATTAACGGGAGACTAACTGCATTCCTTTGTCTCTCACTGTGATGATTGAATAAACTCATTAGTAAGAACTCTTCTTTGTTTTTCTCTGCTTCTTGCTGCCACTGGGGGAGGGATAGAATTCCTCAAAGCCTGACACCTAGTTAAGAAAGGAAAGAAAAATGGTTGTCCATGTCTGCTGATGCAACATCATCGGGTTTTTTATTAGTGAGGGGAGGTAAGCATCAAAGTGGAATAGGATGTAGGATCCACCATATAGAGGTTGGTTAGACCTAGAGGACACCTTGCTCAAGATCCCTTACAAGTGGCACTGGCCCTGCACAGACCAGGTTGATTCCACCCTGCCCTATAGCCATGGATGGCCATCTGTCATGGTTGCTTTAGTTGAGATTCCTGCATTGGACTATATGACCCTTGGGACCCCTTATGATTCTATGATTTCGGCACAATGTAGCTCATATCTGTGCTTGTTTCGGGATCTCTTCCCATTGCAAGTCCATTGGTTGGATCCAGAGACATGGATAAGACACAGTCAGCTCCTGTGAATGGATGGAGTGGGTGTCAATCTCTGCTCCCCACTTCTCTATGCCCCTAAAAAAATGTAATGGAGGGGACCTCAAACAGTGCTGGAAATGGCATTCATGAGGAATATGGAAACAGCACCTCTGCTGTATCAAACCTGATTTCATTCCTGGAAAGACAACTTTCTTCAATAGAAGGACATTTTTTAATCCAACCCGTTTTGACCTTAGTCAAATGTGATGGTGTCAAGCTGTAATGCCAGGACTTTTGCAAATGTGTATTGCTACCTGAAGTCGTCGCTGTGGCCCTTCTAGCATTCAAGAACTTCTCACAGTGTTTGGGAATGTTTTGCTTTTTAAACTGTTAGGAACAATGTGCTGGTTTAATTTTAATTTTTTTAAAGGCCTTGATTTTCTGTAACTTTGGTCCATGATTAGCCTTGCATGTCATATTTACCATTCACCAGTTTCTGAATCCATATTTTTATGTGCTTCATTCCAGATATTTTATAACTGCAGCTGTGTGGGGATCACGGAATTGTCGTCAAGGCAGTCTTCAGCTGTGATGGGACCGTGCCAAAAAGGAAACGAATGCCCCAAAATGTTCCTCTATTTTCTGGTTGTATCAGTAATCACATCTTTCACCCTGTCCATTGGAGGGACTCCTGGATACATTTTACTCCTACGGTGAATAGCTTAGTCGTTTCCACTGAGCGCAATACGTATCCCCAAGTGCTAAAGGGAATTATGTAGGAATGGAAATTTAGCAGGAGTGGACAGATCAGTCTATAGCTGTGTCATTGTCTCATGTGCTCATTGATTCCATCCTATTTCAGCATTAGTCTGCATTTTGTGTGTGTCATATTTATATATATTATTTATATCACACACACATTCACATGCATACCCAATTTTTCAAAAACCTTAATTTAAATATGTAAAAAAAAAATTGCCATATTTTTTGCTCTATAAGACTCACTTTTTCCCTCCTAAAAAGTAAGGGGAAATGTGTGTGCATCTTATGGAGCAAATGCAGGCTTCGCAGCTATCACAGAAGCCAGAACAGCAAGAGGGATTGCTGCTTTCACTGCGCAGCGATCCCTCTTGCTGTTCTGACTTCTGAGATTCAGAATATTTTTTTTCTTGTTTTTCTCCTCCAAAAACTAGGTCGTCTTGTGGTCTGATGCGCCTTATAGAGCAAAAAATACGGTATCTCATTGCACACAGCTCTCAACATATTTTATCCTAAAATGTGTGCTTTAATGCTTTGTGGTAACTTTTTTTTTCCCACCCAGGAAGTGTGGATCAGAAATCAAATTCCTTAAGCATCCTTTGCCATTGGTGTCAAATTCCCCCTCCTCAACAGCTAGCCCAGAAGTAGAGCGCCTGATCTACGTCTAGCAAAGGGCCTGAGGTCCCCCAGATTTTGTTGGATTTAAGTTCCCACCATCTGGCTGAGCCAACTGGGGCTTATGGGAGGTGGGCTCCAGCAACACCTGGAGGGCAACTGGTTTTCCAGCCGGGATCTAGTGAAACTTGCCTGATGTTGACGTGATGGTTTTCTGCATTTTTGACATGAGAAGTTGAGTCAGACCATTGGTCTATCAACTCAGCACTTATCTATCTCAGGGTTTCCCAAACATGGGCTTCCAGCTGTTTTTTGGGCTACAGTTCCCATCATCCCTCACCATTCATCCTGCTAATCAGGAGTGATGGGAGTCATAGTCCAACAACAGCTGGAGACCCAAGTTTGGGAAACTCTAATCTACACTGGTGGCGCTGTAGGTTAAACCACAGAGCCTAGGACTTGCCAATCAGAAGGTCGGCGGTTCGAATCCCTGCAACAGGGTGAGCGCCCATTGCTCAGTCCCTGCTCCTGCCAACCTAGCAGTTCAAAAGCACGGCAAAGTGCAAGTAGATAAATAGGTACCACTCTGGCGGGAAGGTAAACGGTGTTTCCGTGCACTGCTCTGGTTCACCAGAAGCATCTTAGTCATGCTGGCCACATGACCCGGAAGCTGTATGCCGGCTCCCTCACCCAATAAAGTGAGATGATCGCTGCAACCCCAGAGTCTTCCATGACTGGACCTAATGGTCAGGGGTCCCTTTACCTTTACCTTTAATCTACACTGACTGAAAGTGGTTCTCCTTGATTTCAAGCTGGGTTCTCTCCCAGCACTACCTGCAGATGTTGGGGGTTGAACCTGGATCATTCCTTATGCAAGACAGATGCTCTACCACAGGCATATCCAACTCCCAAGAGACTGTGACTTTTTGTATGTGATAAGAAGAAGAAGAAGAGTTTGGATTTGATACCCCGCTTTATCACTACCCAAAGGAGTCTCAAAGTGGCTAACAATCTCCTTTCCCTTCCTCCCCCACAACAAGCACTCTGTGAGACTTCAGAGAAGTGGGACTAGCCCAAGGTCACCCAGCAGCTGCATGTGGAGGAGCGGAGACACGAACTCGGTTAACCAGACTGCGAGTCTACCGCTCTTAACCACCACACCACACTGGATCCTGTGATCTACCAGGATCAGCTGCGCATCTACCAGTAGATCACAATCTACTGGTTGGACATCCCTGGTCTACCACTTGAGTTACAGCACTTCCAGCATTCCATATCAGTGGCTGTCAGTGGAAAGTGGGGCAGGAAACCACAAAACATTTTGTATTTATTTATTTATTTCACAAAATTTATGCACCACTTGATTGCAAAACGAAAACAGCAACTCCTCAAAGCGTTATACCGAAAGCTAAAACGAGAAAACTGAGAGAAAATTACAACCCTACCTATGAAGGTAAAATACTGAAGCTGATTAAGATTATCTCAACTTTCTAAACATCTGGGTAGCCTTGTTGGAATGAGAATGTCTTTAGCAGGCGCAGAAAAGAGGTTGGCAAAGGAGCCTGCTTGGTATCAATAGGGAGAGAGTTCCAAGGTTTAAGGCCTGCAGTTAAAGCCATGGTTATCCCAGTAGTGAAGTATTGAAGTGAGAGCTGGACCATAAAGAAGGCTGATCACCAAAGAATTGATGCTTTTGAATTATGGTGCTGGAGGAGACTCTTGAGAGTTCCATGGACTGCAAGAAGATCAAACCTATCCATTCAGAAGGAAATCAGCCCTGAGTGCTCACTGGAAGTACAGATCCTGAAGCTGAGGCTCCAATACTTTGGCCACCTCATGAGAAGAGAAGACTCCCTGGAAAAGACCCTGATGTTGGGAAAGATGTAGGGCACAAGGAGAAGGAGACGACAGAGGACGAGATGGTTGGACAGTGTTCTCGAAGCTACCAGCATGAGTTTGACCAAACTGCGGGAGGCAGTGGAAGACAGGAGTGCCTGGAGTGCTCTGGTCCAGGGGGTCACGAAGAGTCGGACATGACTAAACGACTAAACAACAACAACAACACCACACTAAATGATTGAGTTCTTACAAATGCGGAACATTGTGGGGCTGTGAGGCAAATAAGGTCTGTGAATTTGATAACAATGCTGCCGAGTAGAAGCCAGGCATTTATAGTAAAGGTAAAGGACCCCTGGATGGTTAAGTCCAGTCAAAGTCGACTATGGAGTTGCGGCACTCATCTCGCTTTCAGGCCAAGGGAGCCAGTGTTTGTCTGCAGACACCTTTCTGGGTCATGTGGCCAGCATGACTAAACTGCTTCTGGCACAACGGAACACTGTGACGGAAACCAGAGCGCACAGAAATGCCATTTACCTTCCTGCTGGAGCGGTACCTATTTATCTACTTGCACTAGCGTGCTTTCGAACTGCAAGGTTGGCAGGAGCTGGGACAGAGCAATGGGAGCTCACCCCGTCGTGGGAATTCGAACCACCAACCTTCTGATCAGCAAGCCCAAGAGGCTCAGTGGTTTAGACCACAGCGCCACCCACGTTCCTAGGCATTTGTAGGAACAAGGGCTGAACCTACCAAGTCAAAGTCTCTCATTATAGGCCTTCACTAAATGTATGGGTATCGGGGTGGAGCTAGCCAAGTGCAACATTAGGGGCAGAGGGTCTTCTTTTGCATGCAAGTGTCTTACAGACAAATCATAGGTTCACTGAGTTTCTGTTACTGGGATTTGCAAGGGGGGGGTTATATCGCATCTGAGCCGCCATTGGGCGATACCAACATTCTATCCGCATTGTCGAATGTGTGCTGTTTCCTAGGTCCCTGATTTGCCAGGCGCACCTGATAAGCTGATCAAAGTTTTACTGCAGGTGGTACATTTCTTTTGTTACCATTTGCAAGATTGGAAAATGCCCCAATCCCTCCTCTTTTAAATTTGAAGGCTTTCTTCAGTTGTGGAAGCTTTCTGGTTTTAAATTAAGCATTTGGGATTAAAAAAAGACTAGCAGACCACCTGATGGAAGCCTGTTTCTGAAAATATTTCTTCATATTAGATCTGAGAAGGGGGGCGGCGTTAATAATGTTGAACTTCCAAGTGTAATTCATCTTAGATTCCTAAAGGTGGCAGTATAACGCCAAGACTAACTCCTGGGACTTTCAAAGGGGAGGAAATTTTATTTAAAGATATAGCGTATGTGAAAAGGTTTATGCAGACGTAGAAGTGTAAACACCCCGATAAATTATTGGTTAAAAATTAGAATGAAAGGGAATCACACATACAGAAATCTAAACAGATCCAACAAGCCTGATGCCTGCGTACCACTGGGCTAGAGTTTACTAGCTTCTCTAACTCTCTTTCCACCTCTGCAAACCTCTCTCACTTTCTTTGCTGAGTCACAACTGTCCTGTAAAAAGTACAGGCAGTTCCTCCTCGAGATAAGCACACCTTTGCAGCTAAGTTCCCGCAACAATGTGTTTTGAACGTCATGCCTTTTATAAACGAAGGTTCTGTGCTTCGTGTATTTCAGATGCATCAACCCACACCTCAAATCTTTGGCATTGGGCATCTACACTTTAGCCATCCGAGTTCTTGGTAAGTATGAGTCAGAATTTGCGTCTCACTGGCATTTATTCATTTGTTGCATTTATCGCTGTTGTTAATTTAATTTGCATGCCGCCTGTCACCCGCAGGCCTCAGGGCAATTCGCAACAGCACCCATTGGCATAGCTGTCAACGTTTTCCTTTTTTTAAGGGAAACTCCCTTATTCCGAATAGGATTCCTTGCAAGAAAAGGGAAAAGTTGACAGCTATGCCCATTGGATGATGCCACATCATGACTCTGGATTGGCATGAAGTCACCTTAGTGGCCGCGTGGGGTGGGAAGGGGGAAGCTCGGGGGGGGGCAATCTCAGGGTTGTGGGTTCAAGTGACACATTGAGCAAAAGATTCCTGCATTGCAGGGGCTTGGATGAGATGATCCACACCGTCCCTTCCAACTCTCCAATTCTACACATGACTCTATGAATGGCAGGGGAGTTGATGGGCAGAGTGAGCCGGGACATGACCCCTAATATATATCTGTTTTTCTTTGTACAGCAGGAATCCCGGCTCCAGTGTACTTTGGAGTCTCAATAGACACAACATGCCTCAAATGGGGAAGCAAAAGGTGTGGAGGTCAGGGGGCTTGCAGGCTGTACGATTCGAATGCGTTCAGGTAACTGCGTTTGAGATTTCTTTTCTGCATTTGTAACCCTCAGGTCTTCAGAATCTTCTCTTAAGAAGGTAAAGGGACCCCTGACCATTAGGTCCAGTCATGACCGATTCTGGGGTTGCGGCGCTCATCTCGCTTTACTGACCGAGGGAGCCGGCCTACAGCTCCCAGCATGACTAAGCCACTTCTGGTGAATCAGAGCAGCACACGGAAATGCTGTTTACCTTCCTGCCAGAGCGGTACCTATTTATCTACTTGCACTTTGACGTGCTTTCGAACTGCTAGGTTGGCAGGAGCAGGGACCGAGCAATGGGAGCTCACCCAATCGCAGGGATTCGAACCACCAACCTTCTGATCGGCAAGTCCTAGGCTCTTTGGTTTAAACCCACAGCTCCACCCGTGTCCCTTCAGAAACTTCTCTTAGTTTAGTAATAACTGGAGAACCTAGATCCTTTGGGAATCAGCCGTCAGTCGGTTGCTGGTCGCCTCTGATGTTATAGAGGATGTGAATAAGCAAGAGTAGTCCCCTCTGGCTGCCATTGGCTTAGCTGCTCTGAAGTCACAGAAGGGCATGGCAGCCTACATATAAGCCAGCTAAATGCTGATAGAGACCTGGAGGACATTTGCCTCTAAATTCTAAGGTCAACAAGCAGGTCATGGCCTTGCGTGGCAAGTTCCCGCCTCCCACCAAGGATAAATAAAGACACCGGACACCAGAATTAAGGTTAAATGGGCAAATTAGGCCACAACTTTATTGAATTCAGGAATGAGAGGCATTGGCTTAGGCATTGGTCCTATCGACTATCCGGCTCCAGCCCATTTGCTGAAGACCGGGAAGGGTTAACACCATAGAGGGGGAGTCTCCTGCTGAGGCACGTCAACTAGGAGCTCCCCCGGGTCACCGCTCGGGGGTGTGCCTTAGGCCCACACCTCCATAGGCTTAGGACAGGGCCACGCCCCCTGGAGTCCTTTATTAGACCACCCTTTGCTCTCTGGGGGGAGGTGATGGCGTTCCTCCCCCCCACATCCTCTTAACCCCTTCTTACCAATGCCTAACCACCACACGAGTTCATGGCCTTACAAATAGCATGGGAAAGCCATTTAACAGGCAAGCATTTGCTTATTTCTATTGATGTGGAATATGTTTCATATTTCCTGGAGCGTGCCTGATGAAGCTGGACTCTCAGCAGAGTTGATGGAAGGATGTGCTGTAAATGACCTTACAAGAAAAACAGTTCAATTCATGTTGATTCAGACCATATATAGAACAATGGAATTGTTTTATTGCATGTTTTCAACATAGATCTTTACTTCTTGATGCTTGTGTAATTGGGTTTTTTCTACTTGTAAACTTCTCAGAAGCCCATTCTCATAATAATAAAAATAATGATCATAATCAATAATAATCACAATCAACAAAATATAACAATTATATTAAAATTAGTTTATAATTGATAAGTACAATAAAGAATAGCAATTTTATTACCATTAACTAATAATAAAGAATGCTTGTTAATTATGAATAATAATTAATAACAGCAGCAACAACAATACATTATATTATATATTCAACTCGAACCAATGGTTTCAAGTTACAAGAAAGGAGATTCTGACTTAATATCAGGAAAAACTTTCTGACAGTAAGAGCTGTTCGACGTTACAGCTGACTCCCTTGGAAGCTGGTGATTCTGCTTTTTTGAAGGTTTTTAAGCAGAGGTTGGTTAGTCATCTCTCATGATGCTATAGCTGAGATTCCTGCATTGCAGAGGGTTGAATTAGAAGACCCCCAGGGTCCCTTCCAACTCTAAAGTTTTATGATTCTATGATTCTAATATCGCATCTGAGAATTAGCACTAAGGCCAATCCATATTTTATGGTAGTTCAGGTAATTATGAGTTTTGGCAACACAATCAAGCAAAGAAGCACCAGTGCAAGTAATGGATTCAAAATTCTTCTTGCCTCACAGGTATATCTATCTGGGCTTGACTGTTGTTCTGGGCACCATGTCTACCTTCTTAAGTGTCGCTGTCTTGATCATCCTGAAGAAAAGATACACCCCACACAACGAAACCATCCCAGCCATTGGAGAGCGAGAGAGCACCTCTGTTAAAAGCAGGAAATGCGACTTCGTCAATAGTGACCACGTGATTCAGACAACCTACTGGCCAGAGAAAGAAACGCGACTTTAGGAAGACTATTTTTAAGCGGTCTCTCTTCCAACGTGGAAAATTCTGGCCTACGTTTCATTATAAGTTAACGAGTTTGAATGAGAGAGCTGGGTGGGCGGGCACAACTTTTTGCTAAATACAATAACCTTCCAAACACCTTTCTAGAACTTGTAGAGGCCTTTAGAAAATGCAACATTGCATTTGCCTTTCTCAAAATGCAGAACAAAACTCTTCCTTCTCCACATGAAACACAAATATGGCTTGATGTATGCAGCATTCCTTGAGAGAATCTTCCGTTTGGAGTGTTTGTGGCTGGTTTGCCATCTCAGCATGACTGAGAAGCCATTGTGCCGTTGTAGCAATTGCTCCCAGTTATTATTATTATTATTATTCTGTTGATGTTAGAGCAGGGACAAGAAACTTCCAGTGCTCCAGATGTTGTTGAACTACAACTACCATGATCCCTGGCCATTGACCATGGGGGTGATGGGAAGTGAAGTCCAACAATATCTGGCACGTCAAAGACTCCCCATCCCTGTTTTACAGGGCAAAATGTCAACTCCGAGGCACTCATAGGATGACGATTGCTCAACGCTACACTTAAAACGTAGGGCAAGCATCTTAGAAGCTTTCTGCGTCTGAGTGAATTCAGCCTATGGTGGACAACTTAGCTGTCTAATCAACTTATTTTTGGGGTTTGGTTTCATATAGCACTCAGTATGGTGGCCAGGAGGGACATGGGGAGGGGCAAGGCAGTGGGGAGGTCAGCGCAGTGCAAACACACTGACAGGAGCACTGGCTTGGCTCCACTGGGGTGTTTGCAATAGCATCTCCGACACCTCATAGCTCATCGTCCCACTAAGCTGCAGCAATTCCGCTGCCCAGAAGCTATCGTTGCAGCTGCACCCCACCTGACGAGCAGCTTCTGTGGAGAGGGTAGCTGCAATGTATCAACCCTTCTTCTGCAATAGGTCGTCATTGAAAAGATACCCCTCTTTGAAAAAAGAAGACTGGCGTTTTAATCCCAAGCCTATCTGCTATTAAGTAAGAACCAACTCACAAGTGAACATGGCTAGGTCAGGCTGATGAGGAAATAACTTCTGTGACTCTCCTACAGGCAGCTTGAAGGGCAGCTATTGTACTCCAGAAATTTGGAAGGGTTTGGGTGACTTTTTGGTGTGGTTTATTGGGGTATGAGGGTGTCGGCTGCTAACTAACAATGCAATTTCCAATCTGGGTTGTGTACAGTATATACTTTACTCCAAATACATAAATAAGCAACACAGTTCTCTTTCAAAGTAACCCAGCTTCTTTCTAAGAAAAGTTGCATTCTACAGTCTCTGTCAGTAATGCAAATTTGCACGTATTTTGCTATTATATATAAAGGATTGTACTTTCATAATTTGCAGTCTGATCCCATAATGTTTATTCATATGAAGGTCAGTGGGGCTTATTCGCAAGCAATTATTCATAGGATTGCTGCCTTAATCATTGTGAGGGACAGGAAGCCACTAGATCACTGAATCTTCTGATTGGGGGTAGGAAATGACTGAGAACATTTTGGTGGGTGGGGTGACCTGGGGTGCCCAATAAATCCCCCCTTTTGTACATTTTTTTTAAAAAAAGCTTTGTAGTTGCTCCATGCAGCTAGGATGCTTTTTATTTTAAAAAAAATCCTAGAAAGTAAAGATAAACACAACCTCTTGCCTATTATTATTCATTTGTCTATCATACTAAGCAAGGTAAGTCAAGCCTACCAACTCCATAAGTCTCTAAAATTCTCAGAAATTTTTCCCAAAGCAGCCAAAATTTACCCTCCAACTTCACAGGGGACAAATGGTCCCATGAAAATTGAGCAGGAAATAATAAGGCTTCCACGATTCTTTGTAAACTAGTGGTGTTTATCAGATTTAGATAAATTCCAAGGTGATTTTGGGCTTGTCAGAGGTGAAGTGGGATCTGTATGAGACAGCACACACTGAAATAGGGAGCCCTGAAGTGCTTTGTGGCCCCTCAGTGATCCAGGCATTTTTTTAAATGTTGCAGGCAAGTGTCTGCTCAAAGTGATTGTGGTTCTCTAAATGTACCATTGTGCCAAGGTGGAGTGATTGAAGGAAAAGAGAGTAAATGTCACAATGAGGAGAAAGTCGTGGAGGAACCCTGCTGACTGATCAACAAAGTTTGTAATCAGAGGGAATCATTTTACTTGGAAAGTGAATCCCTTTTAGTTCTTTCCAATCCCAAATCTATTTTAAAAGTGGCAATCACAAAAGCTCCTGGACTTATTTGTCTCAGCTCATACATTTCTTACTCAGGGGCACCTCGTGTCTGTAATTTTCAGACCAGTTGCCCACAAAACCCATGAGAAGATGAAGAGCTTCCATCCTACAACTGCAGTTGCTGTCCTTTGTCCAATACCACCTCAACATACAAAAGTTATCCATATTTCCTTTTGTTTTTTTAAAGAAACTTTACAGTTGCCCTACACAAAACCCGCTATTTGGATATAAATTGGCAGGTGGCGCTGTGGGTTAAAGCCTCAGCGCCTAGGACTTGCTGATCGAAAGGTCGGCGGTTCGAATCCCTGCTGCGGGGTGCGCTCCCGCTGCTCGGTCCCAGCGCCTGCCAACCTAGCAGTTCGAAAGCACCTCCGGGTGCAAGTAGATAAATAGGGACCGCTTACCAGCGGGAAGGTAAACGGCGTTTCTGTGTGCAGCTCTGGCTCGCCAGAGCAGCGATGTCACACTGGCCATGTGACCCGGAAGTGTCTCCGGACAGCGCTGGCCCCTGGCCTCTTAAGTGAGATGGGCGCACAACCCCAGAGTCTGTCAAGACTGGCCCGTACGGGCAGGGGTACCTTTACCTTTGGCAGGCTTTATCCACTCTGGAGGTGGTAGTATGCCTGATAATTTCATCCACTTCTGTCTAAAGGAAGGGGGAGTTATAGCCATTTTCAGATTTCCCAATTGTAAATGGGGTGTGTGTGAAATGGTGGACTCAGTGATGGCTGCCCTTGTGCGGAAACCGCTGCAAGCTATCCTTGGGAAATCTGACAGGATATATGCCTTTAGGAGCTGTGACCTTGTCTGCAAATTTCATCAAATTCTGCCAACCCAAAATAAAGTTATAGACAATTCAATTTTTTGGAGGGGGAGGCACATTTTAGTGGTGTCCAGAACAGAAGCCCCTGCAACTATATGCTTTCAGTTTGGCAGGCTTTATGTACCCTGGATGGGCTAGTATCTCTGAAAATTCAATCCACTTCTGTTCACCCGTAATTTCTCAATAGTGAAGGGGGACAGGACAGACCCCAAGCTGAATCAGGCAGCCTACAAAGTGCCTTGGGCCAAGATGGACTGTCTCATGAAGTGCTAAACTGGGATCCAAACAAAATCTTGTGGTTGGTGCACACCACTTTTGGAAACCCTAATTTCGCTTATGGAATATGAGGAATTGGTAAGGCTTTCAGTACCAATTCTTGCACTTTGGAACCATGACAGAAGAATGCACACAGATCTGGCTACATAATTCCACATCTTGGGGGTTTTTTGTATACAGTTTCTAGCTATGATGTAATAAGTGATTTTGAAAAAATCATTTGGAAACAAATTAAAATATATTCTAAGAGCAATGCCTATGATTTTCTTTTTCTTTCAATTCGCGTGTTCCATTTTTATTAATTTTTACATTAATATACACAGAAATCTCTGTTTATATTTGCAGTTCACCTTTCCCTAAAATTTGTAAAATCTCCTTTGCCAAATACAATCTCCTTTGAACAGCTGGATGGATAATAATAATAATAATAATAATAATAATAATACACCCTGCCCATCTGCCTGGGCGTCCCCAGCTACTCTGGGCGGCTCCCAACAGAATATTAAAAACACAATGAAACATCAAACATTAAAAACTTCCCTAAAATGGTAGAGTGATTTGATGGCATTGAAAAGATTGGAACTGAGCTTGAATCAAGCCATTTCATAGGACCTTGTCATATGCAGTTAGGCTAACACTCTACCCAGCCCAGTATTTTCTACAACTTTGACAGGCAGTGCAAGATCTTTCCAATCACCCGCTGAGGGCTATATTTGCTTAGGGTAAGTAGTTGGGGGCACATATTGGAAGAGAGCAGAGCCTATGCATACAGCCCTCATCTGTGTACATTTAAAGCAGTATAATACCACTTTAAGCAATCATGACTTCCTGCAAAGAATCCTTGGATCTCTGGCTTTTTTAAAGGTGTTGAGAGTACAGAGGTACAGAGCTACAGTTCCTAGAGTTCCAAGGCAAGAAGAATTGCAGCTCTATGGAGCGAATAGGGGTCTCCTAAAAACTCTCAGCTTTAAATGTACTATTATTGTTATAAGTTTGGTGCCATCTGCAAATTTGTTGACCTAATTAGTCTTTAGATTTGCAATTTGAACTCTCAGCTTTAAAGGTAATAATAATCTATCAGTATTCCTATTATTAAGGGACGTGGGTGGCGCTGTGGGTTAAACCACAGAGCCTAGGACTTGCCGATCAGAAGGTTGGTGATTCGAATCCCCACGACGGGGTGAGCTCCCGTTGCTCAGTCCCTGCTCCTGCCAACCTAGCAGTTCGAAAGCATGCCAGTGCAAGTAGATAAACAGGTACCGCTCTGGCGGGAAGGTAAACGGTGTTTCCGTGCACTGCTCTGGTTTTGCCAGAAGCGGCTTAGTCATGCTGGCCACATGACCCAGAAGCTGTATGCCGGCTCCCTCGTCCAATAAAGCGAGATGAGTGCCGCAACCCCAGAGTCAGTCACGACTGGACCTAACAGTCAGGGGTCCCTTTACCTTTATTCCTATGATTAGCTTGGTGTCATCTGCAATTTGATGACTTAATTAGTCATCAAACCTGCAACTTAAAAAGATTTGTGAGCCAATGTGGAGAACTGAACGTAAGGCTGCAAAAACGAGAAACCAAAATTCCCCCATCCCTAATAAAAGATTTGCTCGTATATATCTGGCCTGTCGTCTAATTTGCCAGCCAGCTTATTGAGACTGAAATTCCTCCAAGGTGAAAAATAGCCCACTCTGCAGCTGAAGGACGACTATCCAGGTAATCCCGAACACTTGCAGATTCTGGCACGACACAGTCCTGGGCTTCGGGTCCCAACCTCGTACACGTTTAATCTCAGCCTACCTCCAGCCTCAGTCAGGGCACCAGACATTGGCAGCCTTCCCAGTTCAGAATGCCAGGCATTAATTTACCCCCTGTTTCCAGGCCAAAGGGGTCTGGCTACCTTCCCAGTCTTCTGCTTAGAAAAAGTTCAGCTAATCCAAAAGCAACGAAACAACTTCAGATGGGGGGGGGGGCGTTTGGTGAAAACAAGTGCTTTGCTCTCGTTTGAGGGCCTCTGTATATACACACACGGCCGGGTGTTGCCTGCCCCCCATCGCCACCACTACCACCACAGAAAGACGCAAAAGGTAAAACTGATTTTGAGGTCTCTGCTCAAAACCTTCCTCCCCCTCCTCCCCCAAACACCTCCTTTGGCACCTCCTCTTCCTCCCACTGGTTACAGAAGAAGTAAGGGGCCATTAGGTTGCACTCCGTATTTGCCCTTGCATAAAATAATTGCTTTTCTTCTCATTTCATAACACACTAAACAGCAGCGCTCAGGACAAGGGACGACAGCTAAATGTTTGCCTGCTGGCCTTGAGTCTTAAACTGCAAAAGGCCTTCGAATTGGGAGAAAGTCCCATCCTTGTTCCTGGGAGATTGGACTTCATTTCTATTCCCCCTGCCCCCTTGGGGGATACCTATATATATTTTTGATAGAAGTGTGTGTGTGTGTGTGTGTGTGTGTGTGTGAGAGAGAGAGAGAGAGAGAGAGAGAGAGAGAGAGAGAGAGAGTTTCAGGGTGGTAATGCCCTACTTTACAAAGGACTGTCCTTTATTTGAATGAATCATCTGTCTGAAGAGTTGTCTGGTCCAAGTCCAGTTTCAAGATCAGGACCATCAGAAGGGAGAGCAGCCGGGGCCTTGAAGTTGCCCATCATCCCACCATCAACAGTTGGCACCTGGACAGCAGATTGAGCCACCTGGTCACAGGCTTCCTTACTCTGGTGAGATGCATTTCTATTTCAATCTTGCTTATTCTTTCAAAATGCACATTGATACCTAGCGTTTAGCACCTGCAGAGCTTATGCCCATCCTTCTCTTATGCTCACGATCCTCTTTCTTGGTGATGCAGTGCTTCTTTTCTGGTGAAGTGTTCAGCAGCAGCCCTAGAAAGAAGGCACATTATTGTCTCTGATGCACATTCACAAACATGCATGCGCAGGAACGCTAAAGCAACATGTGCCTTGAACACTAAGTCAGTGTGGTGCATTGCTGCTTGCCATCTTGCACACAGCAAGTGCAGGGGGAATGTTTTGAACCATGGTAGCCTTTTGTCTGACACTTACGCATCATTTCCGTTAGATTCCTTGGCTTTTCTGTCCATGGAGAACGGGATATTGCAAATAAGCGAACCAACAGGGTAGAGCCTTCAGCAATGCAGGATAGAAAGTGGGTCTCCCAGGCAGTGATCAGTTGCACGAGAGCAAGTTTGTCACAAGCGTGGATCTAATCTTCTTCTGCAAAATGGAGGGGATGTTGACTTTGTCAGTGATCTATAGTATTTGGATTCTAGCACCATTAGCCTTGCAAATTGGGGCCAGTCTAGGATGTGTTTGCCACAGAAGTGGAGCAAAAGGAAGTGGACAATAAGAAGTTTCTTGTGGCCACAAGAAAATAACTAAGGGTGCTAGCAGACGGTGGCTATTTTCTGGTGGGATTCAATTCCATAGAGGCAAACCCAAACACCCTTAACAAACTACAATTCCCAGGATTCTCTGGTGGAAAGCACGACTGTTTAAGTGGCACCATACTGCTTTAGGTGTAAGGTGAAAGTGGCCTCAGACACCCATTAAGCTTTGGAAGCAAAGAAAGATGGAAAGACCACCTGAGACCTTTGCTTGATTGATACCCCCAACCCATTGTCCTGCTTGGCTTTCAGTTTCTATATGCAAACTGACCCCATTCAGGAGTAGGCTATGGATACAACATGTTTCAGTGGCACCACAACATATCTGGGAACCTTCTGTGTCATCAGAAGCTCCTCTGTTCTGAAACTGCTTTTCTCAGTTTCCTTCGGTTTTCCATGTGTGAGTTAAAGTTTTCAGTCGGCTTGCTTTCCCTTTGTTTAGGGATTAGTTCCAGAAGGGTTTTAAGAATGGCCTAAATAAAGGAGCCAAGTTGCTCACTGCGGCGCTCTCTCGATGCCTGGCTAGAGACTGCAGTCGCGAACGTGACCGGCTTCCAAGTCCGCTGAAGTATGCGCAGGGGAACTGCTGGCTCTGGTGACCTCTCTCAGTAGGGCTGCGCTGCCACCTTCTGGCTGGAGGATTGTACTAATCACAGAAGTTCTAAAAGGGTTGGAACAGGGTCATTCTGCTACAGTGAGGCACTAGGCAGCATGATCCTTATGCAAGTCCTGCTGAATTCAGTGGTGACAGCTGCCAAGTAAGTGTGCACAGGATTACGCTGTAGTTATCAGGGTGAGCTCTTGAAGAGCTCCAGCTCTGGATTTTTCTGCATTGAGCTGGGGGGGGGGGGGTTGGACCGGGTGGACCAACTCTACAATTCTCCCATTTCTTGTTTTATTTTAGCAAGTGACTCCAAAATGACTCCCCCTCTCCTCCCAAAATAGGAACTGTGACTGACCAAACCAGGACTTTCCCGATAAATAGTCATTTGGGGGAAAATATTTAATAGGGGAGGTAGGGGACTTTTTTCAAACCAAGCACTACATACCAGAGGCAAAAGTCGGGGGAGCAACAGATACAGATTTTACCTCTTTACAGTAGGGTAGTTCTATAATGAGGCACCCCTCTGTCATCCAGCAATAAAGCAATGAACAGGGTGGTGATACAATGACTACTGCAATCGACACAAGATAATGTCACCAAAGCAACTATCTGTAAACAAACAATAAACACCCATAAAAATGGCAAACGTTGTTTCTTTCCCAAATAGGTGTTATCTTAAACAATAGCAAACACAGTAAATAAAGAGCTCACTTCTAATATATCAGTGGTTCAGTGCTCATTTCTTCACTTTCCAAAACAGATCTTATCTTAAGCATTTGCAAACACAGTAATAAATAGTCCACTTGTGATATACCAGTGGTTCAGTGCTCGGACGTCTTTCCAGTAATCAGACGTTTCGTTGCTAAAGAGCTTAGTCATCGAGCTTTGTAGTAAATAATATACAACTTAGGAGGTTTAACTAACTGAATGACACTGTTCTCTTTCTATGCTCCTCCCAATGGAAACATGAAGATGGGGACAAATATACCCCTGCTTTAAGTCGTTTACATACTGTCTTCTCTTGTGTATTATTTGGGAAAGAAACTACTTTTGCCATTTTTATAAACACTTATTGTTTGTTTGCAGATGGTGGTATTATCTTGTGTCAATTGCTATATTCAGCAGAGCAAGAGGCATTTTCAGAGTGCAAGGACATATTCCAGACAGGCAAAAACTCTGAAGGTTTGTGCAGGTCTGGTGAGGGGGTGTGGCTTGAGGAGAGGGGGTGTGGCTGAGGAAGAGGAGGAGGAGCCTGAGGGGAGTCCAGAAATAGATGCCTGGTGGGCAATTCTCTATCCTCACCTTCATTGTTCCTGCTTAAAATACCATTCCTCTTTATCTCCTGTCTCTAGAAACATAAGCACTCACATTCCCAGATAAAGCAAAGGAAATTGAAGCATAAAACTCAATAGAACACTCTAAATGCAACAGATTACCTGCCAGGACTGTAAACTTTAAAAAGCTATGAACTGCTGCAAAAACACAGGACTTTCCATTTTCCAAAGTCAGTAGGGGACTACTCTGGAGTAGCTGGTTTAAACACTTGTTTAGGCAAATGGGACATTATGCTCTCATCTTTATTTATTTTGTCAGTGATTAGATGGATACATCTTTTTATGCACTTGGGTGCAAGGAAGAATTTAGCCATAGAAAACAATGAGTGTTTCTGTCTACAAACAAACCACGGGGCGCTTTCAAAGCAAGGTTGCAAATATGCCAGGATCACATTCAGAACATTTTCTGCCTAAATCATTTTTTTTATACCAGAGAGAAATGCATGAATTTCCAAGAGTGAGAGCAGAAAGCTTGGGATTACACAAGTGGACCCTAAAAACAAATTGGTTTTTGTTTGCTTAGGAAGTCGGGAAAGTTAATGATTTCCCATATGGACCTCAGAACCACCTTGTTTTAGGGGGAAATGCTGTATTGTATTGAATGATGCCATAGCTGCTGCTGCTGCTGACAAGAATCCATAACGCAGGTAGGCTAAGCTTTGCTTCCTATTGGGCATGATGAAGTACACTGATTCTCTCTGGGAAAATGGCAAAGCCATGTGGGCTTTAAAAAATACTTAAGTGACCTATGTTGCTGAAGAAAGAAAGACTGTGTTCTTTTGTTCCTCTGGTTCAAGAGAGCAACAGAGGATAATAGGCTGATTCACACATGCAAGTTCAACACTTGATGTGTCATCATGTGATGGCTTCTCATTGGATGCCTTTCTGCATACCATGTGTGAACAACCTCCATGAAAAAGTAGTGTGTGAAGTTTCCTTGCCACCCACTTCCATATCCCCCCCCCCTTCTGTGTAGTGTCTTCTCAATAGGAAGCCTTTTCCTGGCTGAAATGTTGTTATGCTCACCCTAATCTCCAAGAGCAGAGAGATTTCGCAGGTGCCAACACTTACCTTGGGTTTGAGTCCCTTGGGATGAAGGTCACTGAACACCGTACAGTGGTACCTCTGGTTATGAACGCTTCTGGTTACGCATGCTTCGGTTTATGAGCTCCGCTAACCCAGAAGTAGTTGCTCCTGGTTGCAAACTTTGCCCCAGGGTGCGAGTGGAAGTTGCGTGTCAGAGGCGCATGCAGCGGGAAGGACCATTAGCGAAAGCGTGCCTCAGGATAAGAACGGTTTCAGCTTAAGAACGGACCTCTGGAACGAATTAAGTTCATAACCAGAGGTACCACTGTAGTGTCTTTCTGAAATCTAGCTTTATTTGCAAATGTGTACAACCTGAGCATAAGACGGTAGGGCTAGCAATAAATACTACCCATAGCTTTGGTTTTGACACAGAGAGCAAGTGTGTTGCCTTCACTGCTGCAAGTTCCAGGCCTACCTAGAATGTTGCCTGCAAAGTTCTGGAGAGCTCTGGAATCATAGACTCATAGAATCGTAGAGTTGGAAGGACCCCGGGGGATAGATAATCCAACCTCCTGCAATGCAGAATCTTAAAAAAAGCACCCATAGCCTCTGCTTAAAAACCTCCAGTGAAGGAAAATCTGTAACAACTAAGGGAGTCTGTTCCATAGTCAAACAGCTCTCCCTGTCAGAAAGTCCTTCCTGATGTTTCGTTGGAATCTCCTTTCTTATACAGTGGTACCTCGGGTTAAGTACTTAATTCGTTCCGGAGGTCCGTTCTTAATCTGAAACTGTTCTTAACCTGAAGCACCACTTTAGCTAATGAGGCCTCCTGCTGCTGCCGTGCCGCCGGAGCACGATTTCTGTTTTCATCCTGAAGCAAAATTCTCAACCCAAGGTAATGTTTATGGGTTAGCGGAGTCTGTAACCTGAAGCGTATGTAACCCGAGGTACCACTGTAACTTGAATCCATTGGCTTGGGTCCTATCCTCCAGAGCAGCACAAAACATGAGTGCTCCAGCTTCCATGTGACAGCCCCTGATCCAGCTTGGGATCCTTTTATTGACATTGTGAATTAGACTGTCTTTTATTGATCATTTTAATATTTAGCTTTATTTTTCTGTAAACTGCTTTGAGGTGTAATTGCAAGCAAGCGGTATATAAATTTTCTAAAATAAAAATAAATGCAAAAATCTGAATTTAAGATGGGGGGGGGGGGGAATGAGAAACTGAAATTGACACGATGCACCCATTCCTCCTTGGGATTAGGCAAATAATCCCACTCTATTCTGCACTGGTCAGAACACACCTGTAGTACTGTGTCCAGTTCTGGGCCCCACAATTTAAGAAGGATGTTGACAAGCTGGAATGTGTGCAGAGGAGGGCAATCAGGATGACCAAGAGTCTGGAAAGCATGCATTATGAGGAACGGTTGAGGGAGCTGGGTATGTTTAGCTCGGAGAAGAGGAGTTTGAGAAGGGGATAGGATAGCCATCTTCAAATATCTGAAGGGCTGTCACATGGAAGAGGAAACATGCTTGTTTTCTCCTTCTCTGGAGGCTAGGACTCAAACCAATGGTTTCAAGTTACAAGAAAGAAGATTCTGACTAAACATTCGGGAAAACTTTCTGACAGTAAGAGCTGTTCGGCAGTGGAACAGTCTCCCTTGGGAGGTGGTGGACTCTCCTTCCTTAAGCAGAGGTTGGAAGGCCACCTGCCATGTATGATCTAGCTGAGATTCCTGCATTGCAGGAAGCTGGGCTAGATGATGCTCAGAATACCTTCCAGCACTACAGCCATCATCTCAGTCATGATGCTGAGATAATAATCAGCTCTTAAAACCAGCACTAGGGAACCATCACAGTTTAGGTCTATTGTGCTGATGTCCTCCTGTGAGCTTTGGATTTGCATCTAGTTGGCTAGACAAGTACGGTACTAGATGATGCTCTTTTGGTGTTCTTACATCCACAGCAAGAAGGGACTATGATTGTACATGATGGGGTAGGTTTGTTTCCATCAACTTTATTTTAGGAAGTTAAAAGCAAGCATTCATGTACTATGAAATCTTGGCTACCCAAAGTCAAGGGCAGGGAGTTTAAGGGTCAGCTAAGGATTCAACAGAAACAACTCCCTTGCACAGTGGTCTAACTTTGCCTAATGGTAGGGCTGGTCCCAAAAGCAAAGTTTGCCGAGCTTGCAGTGGTGCTACGGCCCCACAGTCCAACTGCCAAGATGCTTGGTTCAAGACTTGCTCCCTCACTGCTCTACAGCATCCAGTAATTGGTTGCTCACAACACAAGTCAACACATGTTTCCCCTCCCAGTTTTCACATTATTCAGCATTAGTATGAAGAAAAGTTCTTGAGATGAGACAATTACAAGTAATTCCTGACCGAATGGTTTCGAAGACCCCCACTTCATTCCATGTGAAATAAAAAGTACAGGGAAAATGAGGTGTGTCTTATGTTCTCTTTGCAGGAAACGGGGAAATCACTGAAGATAAGAAATCGCAATCATGAAGGTTGCTGAGTCAGGAAATGTGAATGGAGTCGTTGTGGAAACTAAGGCAGCAGACCTGTCTAAGGAGGATGAAGGTCCCAAGGAACTCACAGCCAGGACAAAAACCTCGTGCTGCAAAGGGCTGAAGGTCCAGTGAATTCCTTACTATTACTATTTCTTTTCTTTTTTAAAGTCTAATTTTCTGCTTTGCAACAGTCTTTTTTAAAAAAGACTCTTCCATTTGGAAGTTTATGGTTTTCATTTGATATCCACCACTGATAGGGTTGGGGTTCTGCCTTTTTCAGTTTCATAGACCTGGGGAGTTACTAAGCTACAGATGAGGAGTCAATGACTCTCCAGGTGTTTTCAAATTTGGGGGGGGGGGTGGAGCTGATACCTGCGTAGCCACTCCTCTATTCACGTTATGCCTTCTCTTGTTCTCCTGAAAACATGAAAGGGGGTAGAGTTAATTTCAGGACATAGGCATCAAAGGAAGCCACCAGGGTGCCCTCCCCATGGTGTTGGGTTCAAACTCCCATCTGTCGCAGCCAGTTTGGCCAATAATTAGGGACGATGATGGTTGTTGTCTTGTAACATGTTCCCCATCTCTGTTCTAACTCCAAATAACCCTGGATGCACATCTTGTTGCTTTATGCGTGAGATGCAGAATCACCGCATGGGAATCATTAACGCAAAGGATCGTTAGATGTCAAGGCTAGGTCTGTGCACCCTGCCAAGGCAGTTCCCAGACACGGCATCATCAGCACACGACAGCCTTGAGCAACTGCCAGCCACTCATGATGCAGGCTCTATCCGCCACGCCATAAATATTTTTTTCACGAGGTTCCCTGGGGACTAAGAGTGCGGTTTTCATTTCCCTCAGTGCCCCAAAGCATCATTACAACAACCTCACCCTAATGTGGGTCCCTCCAAGCATTCGGGACCACAACTCCCATCATCCATGATTATTGGCCATGCCAGCTGGGGCTGGTGGAAGCCAGAGTCACAAACATATGGAGGGTACCACATTGGGGGGGGAGACTGGGTTATAATGATAATCAGCAAAGAACTGATCAATATGATCTATAAGGATGAGGCCAATGAATTTGCAGATGACATCAAACTGAGAGGGGTAGCTAACACTGCAGAAGACTGAATCGGAATTCAAGATGGCCTTAAATGATTGGAGAACTACGCCCAAACTAACAAAATGAATTTCAACAGGGACAAATTTAAGGTTCTGCACTTAGGTAGGAAGGACCAGTTGCATAAATATAAGATGGGGAACACATGGCTTGCCAGCAATATATGTGAAAAGGATCTAGGAGGTCTTAGTAGCTTAGCCTGTGGCAACAGTGTGAGGAAGCAGGAAAAAAAGCTAATGCTGTTCCAGGCTTGTATCAAAAGAAGTATAGCATCCAGATCAAGGAAAGTGATAGAATCACTCTGTTCTGCCTTGGTCAGACCACACCTGGAATACTGTGTCCAGTTCTGAGTGCCACTGTTTAAGAAGGATACTGACAAGTTCAGAGGAAGGCAACCATGATGATCAAGTGTCTGGAAACCAAGCCTTATGAGGAACAGTTGAAGCAGTTGGGTGTGCTTAGCCTTGGAAAAAGGAGACTGAGATATCTATCTTCAAATATCTAAAGGGGTGACAGTAAAAGCTGTTCAACAGAGGAATGGACTCCCATGAGAGGTGGTGGACTCTCCTTCCTTGGAGGTTTTTAAGCAGAAGTTGGGTGGTCATCTGTTGTGGATTCTTTAATTGAGATTCCTTGAGGTCCCTTCCAGCTCTACGATTCTGTGATTCCAGGAACAATAACAAAAAATATTGTTGAGCCTCACTTGTGGTGTGAAATATTTGAGAGGGAGGACTACCCACTAAACTTCCTAAATGGCTCTTCATAATACTGTTTCTTGGGCATGGCTTGATAGCTGCTCAAGAAGCATTTGCAGATGACTTAAGTCACACACAGCCTATCGGATCCTGGGAAAATACAGTTGAGGGACTACTTCATATCTCTGCTGCTGGAGCAGAGCCTAGTTCCTTTATTTCTTTCCGGGAGGAGGAGAAACAAATCTAGGGGTCATTGTAGTGGCTTAAGACCTGTCCCACACCTGTTTAAGACTTGATATTGAGGGACTACTCTGGAATCTAAGGATCTCAACATATCACAATTCTCATGGAACATCTGAAAGACGGCTTGTCTCCTGATATTTTATCGTCCCAATAAACCGAAAAATAAACCTGCCCGAGGAAAAAAAGCCTATGACCTTTTGACTGCAAACTCTCTTCTCCCTTTGCACAGAGAAGTCAACAGCGCCCCAAAGTTCAAAACCCAATCCATGCTGTTTACTCACTTGTAACTATGTTATTCAAGCACTTCTAACTTTTAACCAGTGCATCAGAACTTTGTTTGTTTTGGGACCAGATGAAATACCAAGAGGGCTGTGTTGACAAAGCTGGAGACTATTTGGATAAACATTGAACCCAAGACTACCCACCTGAACTGGCAATGGAGAGAAATCAGCTCAAAACATATATTGGCTTCTGTTTTGCATAAGTGTCTGTGCCTCTCTGGGAGAGGGAATTACTAGCTTGCAAAATACATCGGAGGTGTCTTGTGACAGCCAATCAAATAAGGATGTTGTAGCATTCTTGCATAGTTGAAATGCACCATCAATGATTGCATATAAAGAGTTTCTGACTTCCATCTCTTTGTCACACTGTGCCATTACCAAGAAATAGAACTCAGGGCAGGGCTATGCTAATGAGCAGGAGAGAGAGATTGATTCTCAGTTGTTTGCGTTTTTTTTCTTGTGTTAACAGCAAGGCTGTTGGAGATGATAGACATAACCCATTGAAATGAATGACCTCAGGTTTGTCACATGCATTAATTTCAATGAGTCTACTCTGAGTAGGACTGACATTGGCTATAAGCCATCGACTGCATAAAACTTTTTCTTCTGAAGGACAAAGGGTTACTTCTAGAAGGACTTTGATCTCTCAGAGAATAGGGAAGCATGGCTTCCATTATCATGGAGAAAGCTCATTGATGATGTGACATTCCCCAATCCCACCCCCTTTCCCATCTTTCATTAGGCCTTCCTTGCTGCCCTGGCATTCACCTACTTCAGCAAAGTGTTTTCTGGGGCTATGATGAAAAGTTCCTTCACCCAAATGGAAAGGAGGTTCGGCATCTCTTCCTCTACGGCTGGCTTCATGGATGGAAGTTTTGAACTGGGTAAGTAGTCAGAGAGAAGCCATGTAGTGGGGAGCAGGAGGGGAGAAAGCCCTTGGAGAGGTGAGCTGAGAATAACGTGGATCACCATCTTCCATTCCTTGCTCTTCCTCAGAACACTATATACACCTTCTGGGAGAGAAAGTTTCATTCTTGGTGGATGTTGATTCAAAGGATCGCGAGCGATAGGGACATAAAGAGAGTCCTGCTGGTTCACAACAAAGGCCCATTGTCATGAGAGCCAGTGTGGTGTAGTGGTTAAGAGCTGTAGACTCGTAATCTGGTGAACCGGGTTCGTGTCTCCGCTCCTCCACATGCAGCTGCTGGGTGACCTGGGGCTAGTCACACTTCTCTGAAGTCTCTCAGTCTCACTCACCTCACAGAGTGTTTGTTGTGGGGGAGGAAGGGAAAGGAGAATGTTAGCCGCTTTGAGACTCCTTAAGGGAAGTGAAAGGCAGGATATCAAATCCAAACTCTTCTTCTTCATGATTGGCTGGACACAAAGAAATGGTGGGAGGCACCAGCTGGGGAACCCCTAAAGGATGAAGGCTCAGAGCCTGGGGATTGATGGTGGAACAATGATGAGTGGTCACAGGGAGAAGAGGGAGAGATCTAGGAAGAGGAGGCATTGGAAGCTGAAGAGATATCAGTGTTTAGTGAGTGGGAAGAGTCTGTGGCAGAAAGCCAGAATCAGAGGCAGAAGAAGGAAAGGAGGGAGACCAAGAGGCAGAGATGAGTCCAGCTGGTGAAGAAGAGTCAGGGTGTCACCCCCTCCTGCTGGGACAAGCTCTCCTCCTCCCTGGTTTCCCAGGACCAGAAGAGGCATGCAGAGGGAGGAGCTCAGACAGGCATGCCGGCAGAGTCTCAGATTGCTTGGGAAGGGCCTGAGGGAGGAGGAGATTTAGGCAGCTGTAGAAAGGTGGGGACCTTCAGCCTCTGCAACTGTTTCATGGGGCAAGACCCACCAAGAAGAATTGCTGTGGTCATTAGGACCCTTTGTGACCGTTGCAGGGAACCCGTGTCCCTCCTCATGTTCCTGGACTACAACTCCCAGCAGCCCCAGGCAGCATGGCCAGTGGTCAGAGATAATGGGAGTTGCTGTCCTAGAACATCTGGAAGTGCATCCACGCCGTAGGATGTGATGCAACAGCCTCATCCACAATGGTAGCCAGTCATTGACCAACTGTGTAGGGAAACCAATTTTACCATAACTTTACTATCCCTGTTTCCTTGCAGTGCCCCCCCAAAGAACACCAGCAGGTTCTGAGAACAAGTGCTAAGTGATTTAGCAACGAATAAATACTCTATCATTATTTACATTGTTTTCCAGGGAATCTGTTGGTGATTGCTTTCGTGAGTTACTTTGGGGCAAAATTCCATCGGCCAAGGGTGATTGCTCTTGGATGTTTTATCATGTCTCTTGGGAGTTTCTTAACAGCAATGCCTCACTTTTTCATGGGATAGTAAGTACAAGCGTGTTTACATTTAGTTTGTTAGATTGGCCACACCGCTGTCTCTGAAGGACATTATTTGAGATGCAGAATGAAACATATTTAAAGATGAACAGTAGAGGTGAACATATATGTCCCTTTCTGGTTCATAACAATTTCAAATATGTATTGGGACATGTTTCATCCCAGTATAAACGTTTCTAAACATGTTGGTTTGTATCCAATGCTGGTTCAACTCAGGACAGACACATTGAAATGAACGGCCATGTCTAACTTAGGTCCATTAATTCTATCGGGTTTACCCTGAGAAGAACTTCATTAGGTACAAACCCTTTAATATTAAAATATGCATTTTTGTACTTTTTCCCAAAAAGAAGAAGCTTGAGGCTATATTGCAAAATTCAGTGAAATGTGAAATAAGAAGGATATAATTACATGTAGAGATACAGGACATTCACCACCACAAACGCGTCAAGGCAGCTTACAACAATCAAAACGCAAAATAGAGTAAAAATAACATTGCCGAAACAATAATGAAATGTAGCAGATTGGAGCTAGGATAAAACTGCAATCCTAATCCTCTTTGGTTATCCTTCCCATGTTGTCTGTGTCTGCTTAGAAATTAATCCCACTTATGACTTGGATAAGTGCTTTTGGTGTATCTCCAAGATGGCCAATGTCAGCTAGAGCTACCAAACTTCTTTCCAGCCACTTTGACTAAGCAACTCTTGACAATGCATTAAATAGTTCTGAAATTTAGAAAGAAATCCCCATTCTTTACTTCTCCTTATCTACATTGTCTATAATTGCAAATGGTCACCATGCTATTCCCACTCTCCAGTGCCAAGGCATCTCTCTGCATCTTTCTTCATTATTATTATTATTATTAATAATAACAATAATAATAATAGTTTATACTCCGCCCATTTGGGCTGAGTTTCCCCAACCACTCTGGGCGGCTCCCAATTGAGTGTTAAAAACAATACAGCATTGAATATTAAAAGCTTCCCTAAACAGGGCTACCTTCAGATGTCTTCTAAATGTCATATAGTTTATTTTTGACATCTGATGGGAGAGCATTCCACAGGGCAGGTGCCACTACCGAGAAGACCCTCTGTCTGGTTCCCTGTAACCTCACTTCTCGCGGTGAGGGAACTGCCAGAAGGCCCTTGGTGCTGGACCTCAGTGTCCAGGCAGAACGATGGGGGTGGAGATGCTCCTTCAGGTATATATGATTAGGGGCTTATCCAAACTTGCTTTTGTACCACACTTCTAGGCACAGGTTCTTGTTTTAACACTCCTCATCCAAACGCCTTTTTGGGGGGGGGGGAGTGTTTCCTCCATGAAAACCCACTCAACAATCTGTGGAAATCCCGAATTGCCATTTGCTCTGATTCAGCATTAAAGAGTGTGTTTTCTTGGAGAAAGCGGGTAGCTCATTTTGTCACAGAACCTTAAAGTGTGGACCTGTGCCTAGAAAGGAACTGTGGGTTGAACCTCTGGTTTACCTTTCTTTTCAGTTATAAATACGAGACATTATCACGAGGGTCTGAGAACTCGACATCCAACCTCTCTCCTTGCTTACTGAACCAAACAGATCCAGAATCACCAGGGATGTCTGTGTCGGGTAAGGTTGTGGTTTCTCCATGGAAGTTTGTAAGTAGCCCCTCAGAAGTGCTGGGGAGGGGGCAGAGATATGCTGGCCCTGATCCCAATATCCATGCATTGAGCATGAAGTTTGGGCAGGGGAGCTTCTAATAGTGCTCACTTGAATGCATTTGGTAGCCTTCCAACCTTTCCATTCAATGTGGGGAGATCAGGGGTTGAACAGGCAGGAGCAGAGATTTGGGGAGCAGAGCCGGTGCCTCTACTCAGTATTTGCCCACTCTTGTTCTTTTGAACACTTGGAGAAGGTTAGTGTAAAGCGCTGGACTGTACAACAGGTAGCCCACATGTTGCCCTCTGGATCTTGTTGAACTCCAACACCCATCAGCCCTAGCAATCAAGGCCAAAGGTCAGGGTTCATGGGAGTCGTAGTCCAACAATATCTGGAGGGTCACTCGTTTTCCATTCTTGCTATATGGTGAGCTCTGAGCGTTGATCCTTATGCAAGCAAAATGGAACCAATGGATGGCCTTAGGGAGCTCTAGACCCACCTCTATGATTCTCCATCCTGTCACTTATTCCATGTTATATTTTACCCCACACCAAGTCCATATCATTGGCTACCGCTAGTGGATGTGGGCATGGAACCGCAGATAATGACACGTGAAAGGGGCTGGATTGGGGTATTTCTTTTGGCATTTGCAAACACCAGGTTCCTCATCCCTCATCCATAACAGGTGCACATGTATGTACTGCTGTGCTCAGTGACTGAGGAGTGCTTACAGCTACTGATGGTGTGAAATATGGTGGCTCACTGGGACAGGACATTTCCACAATGTTATGATGCTGCTGAAAGAATTGCATTGGCTTCCAATTAGCTGAGTTCAATGTGCTGGTTTTACATCTACAGCTTGGGACCAGGGTGCCTGAAATATCATTTCTATCCATATGTGCCCTGTTAATCGCTGTGCTCTGGAACTGAGAGCATCCTGCAGATACCAGGAAGTCCACTCCACACAGCTTCAGTGCTGTGGCACTTTTCCTTTGCAATTCCCTCCTGTCAGAATTAGACGGACACTATCTCTCTTGTCTTTTTGGTGCCTACTGAAAACCTTCCTTCTGCAACAAACCTTTTAAACAGAGATCTTTCCTAGTCTGCATTATTTTTTAGATGTTTTCATTGTTCTGCAAAACCCAATTAAGCCTTCAGAACCCAGATCAAGGGGTTTCCTCCCTTCCCATGGAGACTGGTAGAACTTAGGCAGATGTACATTCTCACGCAATCAAGGATAGAAAGCATTTCAAAGGGTATGGTCACAGCTTCAAACACAGGTGTTTAACCTTCAAATTAGCCCAACAATTCCTTTCCCATAGAAGTCCTCTCACGCCCTTGGAGCCAGCGGGCCCACAAATTAAAGCAACAGGACAGCTCTCATATTCCTTACTGGTTTCCCACAAAGCCTCACTCTCCACTTGACCAAAGAATAGCTACTAGGGGAGTACTAACTTTACTACACCGGGAGCATAGGAATTGGACATCCCACCACCAGAACATCCTTGGTGAACATCTCCTGTTTGGGACTGCTTGGGAGGATATGTGTTTCTGTGCAAAAGGCATGACTACGTACTCCTGCTATAACTGCTGTTATTTGCAGGCTGTGCAAAAGAAGTTGTATCTTATGCGTGGATTTATGTCTTGATGGGGAATCTACTACGTGGAATAGGTGAAACACCAATAACTCCACTGGGCATATCGTACCTGGATGATTTCTCGAGAGAAGAAGACACTCCTTTTTATATTGGTAACGTCTCATAGGAAAATCTCATCTCTAGTACTAAATAAAGGTAACCACTAGGTCCAGTCGCGGACGACTCTGGGGTTGCAGCGCTCATCTCACTTTAGGGAGCCGGCGTACAGCTTCTGGGTCATGTGGCCAGCATGACTAAGCCGCTTCTGGCAAATCAGAACTGCGCACGGAAACGCCGTTTACCTTCCCGTCGGAGCGGTACCTATTTATCTACTTGCACATTGATGTGCTTTTGAACTGCTAGGTTGGCAGGAGCTGGGACCGAGCAATGGGAGCTCACCCTGTCACGGGGATTCGAACCGCCAACCTTCTGATTGGCAAGCCCAAGAGGCTCAGTAGTTTAGAGCATAGCGCCACCTGCGTCCCATGTACTAAGTAGTGCCTGACAAAAACAAAGGTAGATTTTTCAAGCTGCAGCACTCAGATTTTGCACCTGAGTTGTATAGCATGTCAAAAAGCTTCTTTATAGTAAAATCTGGCTTCAGTCATCGGCAGAGTTAGAAGCATTTTGCATTCATGTTGTCTAAATTTGAACTTTCTGTCATTATATTTTGACTCATTCACAATTTGATTTTTAAAACAAAATCTGCTTTGACCTGAGAAGTGTACAATTTCTTCAAAAAATTCTCAAGCTTTGGAACCAAATGAGGTAAAAAGTCATAAAGACAGTATCGCAATGCTTTATTACTCAGGAAAACGTTTGTGAATCTCTTTAAGATTCACCAGTTCTGACAGAGTTCCCCCTTGCATTATGACACCTGCTGAAGGACACTATCAATGTATGTATGTTGATAAGGCTGCAACCCTGTAACCACTTACCTGAGAGTAAACAACATTGAAGTCTATGGACCTTACTTATTAGCAGACATGTGTAGAATTGCACAGTTAAATGTGTGTTCGGAAATGCAAGCTTGATCCCAATTATTCATAACGTGATTCTTTAAACTAGGTGAAATATACTCGGAGTTGAGAGTGGATTTCATGCTCTTTATTCAGCTCATAGTGGTGAGGAGGAATGGAAGTTCCCCCAGAATGTCTGCTTTATATACATTATTTACACAATGGGCCCCACATGATTGGCTAGTTCCGGGGTTCACCTGTAGGCCAATCTGGTTGCAGATTCACTTCCACCTGTAGCTGGATTGGGTGGCTCCTGTGGACCAATCAGACTGCTGCATTCTGAATCCTATTGTTCTAGGACCAATCAGACTGCTGCATTCTGAATCCTATTGAACTCAGTACATAACACTAGGGCTGTGCTACGTTTTCATCAGTGAAGAGTGGTCTTTCAAAGAGCATGAAATATAGGATATCCCATCCTGCTCTGCAGTCCCAACCTGCTCTGAAGCTTGTGTGCACTGGAATATACTGATAATATTTTCTTTATAACTGCAGGCTGTTTGCACACAATAGGAATGATTGGCCCAATGGTTGGTTTCCTTTTGGGATCTCTGTTAGCCAGACTGTATGTTGACATTGGCTTCGTGGATCTAGGTGAGTTGCAAGCTGAAGATTGGTGATTGTAACATGTGGCATGCAGCGTAGCTTGACTTACGGCTTTGAATCATATGGAGCTGTGAGCTCTGTAGCCTTCACATTTGGATAGCTCCCAAGCCCAAGTGGGATGCTTTGGAAAGATTCGGAGTTCTTGTTATTAAATATACCAAGAAAAAAGCACACCAAGAACTTAGGCCAATATAAGTTTCAGTAGTGGGAGATTACAAGCTCAAACAGAGATTACAAACTCAAACTCATAAGGATACGTATAACACAATAATTTGTTACAGAATTAAAGATAAGAGTTTATGAGTAGAGATAAGTTCATGTTAGTGCATAGTCAGATTCGATGTGAAGGTCTTAGTTTCAATCATTGAGAAGAAGTCAGAAGTCAATTATGGATCAGAAACCAGGACAGGGCCCTGCTTTGATGTATTCACCTTCATCAGCTGGAAGTATCAAATATTACATTAGAATATATTTAAATTCTAAATTATCATAAATTATAAAACATTCAGTATTATACAACATTTGGTTCCTTACCTAATTTTTAAGGGGTCGTGTAAGTTTGAAGAATTTGTATAAATATATCCTGTTATTTTCTACATTTCTCAGAGATAACAACTGAAAATAATGAATATTAATAATTACATGTGTTGAATCAAATTGAAAACTCTAGGGCAGCATATAATCATAGGATTCCTCACCTAAGTATGGGTAGATCAACGTGTATTTTGAGCTTTTCTGTGTGTTTGCATTTTAGAAGTGAGCCTATTACCTTTTATATGCCCTTAAAGGTGTAAATGGGATCCCCCTAGATCTTCTTAAAGGCATAGAGTTCTAAAGTTCAGAGGACAGCTGCAGTTTGATTTAAAGGTCTTAAAGAAATGGTGTATAATCCTGATAACTATTCAGACCCATAGGGGCCGTGGTCTTAAGTAAATGAATGTACCGGGCTTCCTGTTGTAATAACAGTCCACCTGTCCTTTGTCAACAACAAATTGTCGCTGTTTTTTTGTGTTGAATATATGCTATATGGTAATTTATGGACCTAATAGGTATCTAAAGCCATTTGCAAATAACAAAATATGTGATATTTTAGGGAGCAGGCTAGCAGGCGGGGGCCATTACTTACATCATAGGAGCCTACACAACACAAAACACTGTTGCTGTATGTAGGTTTTATTTTATTTGTTTTTTTATCTTATATTTTGGAGATGTACATCCAGTTCTTTTCTTTTAATTTTTTTGGGGGGGCCCAAGCGAGTGAGGCCCTAAGCTATAGCTTGTTTAACTTATACGTAAATCTGGCACTGCTGCCAGCGTTTGTACACAGTTATTTCCCATATATTCAATGAATGTTCCCCAATCTTCTCTAAACATATGTTCTTCTTGTTCTCTCATTCTATATGTTAAGTCTGCAAGCTGCACATATTCTGTCAACTTAAGTCACCATTCTTCTTTGGTTGGGACCTTGTTGGTTTTCCATTTTGGGGCTAACAAAGCACGGGCCGCAGTAGTGGCATACATTAATAACCTTTTTTGACACCTGGGAATTTCAGTCTGAATTATCCCCAACAGAAAGGACTCTGGGTTTTTTTGGGAAAGCGCTTTCTCCCTTATCGTTTCTTACTATGGATAGTTGATGCACAGATGGACTTTGACCTGTCTCTTACTCTAGATACGGTAACGATAACTCCGACTGATTCCCGCTGGGTTGGCGCGTGGTGGCTGGGCTTTTTGATCGCTGGCGTCTTCAATCTGATTTCCGGCATCCCTTTCTGCTTCCTGCCTAAAAGCCTGGACAAAGAAGGAGCGAGCGATCCTGAAAAGAAAAAACTGGAAAGTCATGCTGATGAAAGCCATATACAGAAGCCTGAAAGTCAACAAGGAGCTCGCTTCTCAAAACTGAAAGGTGAAAGATCTGCCCTGGCGGCCCAGGACCTATTCCATGGGTCGGCAAACTAAGGCCCAGAGGCCGGATCCGGTCCATTTGCCTTCTGGATCTGGCCCACGGATGGTCCAGGAATCACTGTGTAGATCAGCGTGGGGATTCTGATCATTCGGGCCGTGCCATTTCCCCCCTCCCTCACACACACCATGGTGGCGCCTCCTCCCTCCCTCCTCCTGGCTTCTCCCTGCCCTGCCTAGAGGGGGAAGGGGGTTGGGCTTTGTTGAGTGCCATTTTAAGCAGCCCCTCTCTGGAGCCAGCCCTTTCGCGCTGCTCATTGTCCCGCCGCCAGCCCCTGCCGCTCGCAAGGCACAGGTAAGCAGCCACCGGTGCTCGTCTGGTGCTGTGGAGAAGGGAGGGGAAAGTCGTGGGGGGATTCCCCCCCCCAAAATATAGTCTGACCCCCCACAAGGTCTGAGGGACAGTGGACTGGGCCCCCTGCAGAAAAAGTCTACTGACCCCTGACCTATTCAGTCGTGTCAGGCTCTGGATGGTTGAAGCACTGCAACAAAGGAAGGCTGTTGGACAGTGGTAGGCAGGGATGTTAGAGAGAAATAGAAATGAGAGGGGAAATTATTATTATTATTTTCATAAATTTTTATTTAGGTTTTTTTTTCCATAATACAATGCAATTAAAAACAAACCAAATAAAAGCAAAACCAGAAAAAAATTCTAGTGAGCTGCAGTTTTGCCACTTATTGCTGTCGCAGCTCAGAGATACAATTAACAGCAGCAAATAAACTAGGATATCAGTTCATGACTGGGTAGTGACTCTCATGGGTCCAAATGTTTTCATTTCTTTGAATTTGATGTTTTATAAAATGATGTGCAGATCATTCATAAAATGTGCAGGTCTGGCCTGCACTAAGCACCACATCTCTCTCTCTTTCAGAGTTCTTTACGTCCCTGAAGAGAACACTGGGCAACCGAATGTTCTTTATGTTATTGTGCTCATCGTTGCTGCAGTTCAGCAGCTTTATTGGTTACTTTACATACAGCCCGAAATACATAGAGCAGCAGTACGGTCAGCCAGCGTCCAGGTCTAACTTTATAACAGGTGAGTCCTGTGTGTGTGTATTAATGAAAGGGACTTGAGCAGTAAATGTGCATAGTAACTGGCCATTGTGCACATTCACCAGGCCTCATGATGAGTGTGCACATAACCCTTCCTAGAAGAGGGTGCTGTGTACATTTCCCAGTCAATATACATAACCTCCAACAGGCTTTGGGCACTGTGCATAACTTGAGTGATCTTTGTACATTCTCTAGCCAATATGCCTTGATTTGTGGGAGGAGGTGATTGGTTTGTTTTGGTTCTTGTTTTTATTATGCATTTTGTGTTCTCATTTTGTATTTTTATGTTGTCAACCACCCACTGACCTTTGGATGAAGTATTCGGATGAGATTTCATTAATAACAATAGCAGCAGCAGCAATAATTGCCAGTCGGTATTGGGGAATGTGCATATTTCACATGTGTTTTGTACATTCTCCAGGCAATTTGCAGATTATCCAGTCAGTATGCATGCTCTCCAAGAAACACGTGGTCTTTGTACCCCAAACTGCTTCTGGAACACTGCCTAATCCTCATGGCCCACCTGAAGAAGTAGGAAGAAGGCAGTCCAGTCCCTTTTCACCACTCTCTGTTGTTCCCGATTCAGATTACTTTTGTATTTCTCCCACATGTGTCTAACAGGAGGTTAAGATCTAAATCTACAGATTTAATCCGCAATCCATTTCCCACAAAGAGGAGGAGCAATACTGTATTCTTAATGTTGGTCCTTTCATCCTTTTAACATTTCCAGGGTATCCTTTCAGTCTCCCCATCCGTTTGCTGTCCCTGTTAAGTCATTTGCAATGTGGGGGGGACAGGACATGATCCTTATTTCCTTCTTTGTCTTTTATTCCAGCCGTCACAGCCATACCAGCAGTCTGCCTTGGTATATTCCTAGGAGGCTTCATCATGAAAAAATACAAAATTGGCATAGTCGCCGCAACCAAAATGGCATATGTACTGTCATTTCTAGCATTTGTCATTTCGCTATTCTACTTAATAGTGGGCTGTGAGAACCGCACAGTGGCTGGATTGACAGTATCTTATGATGGGTATGTGATACAGATGCACTCGTGTGTGTGTGTGTGTGTGTGTGTGTGTTGCAAAGATTGGTACGTAGCTTTGGAGGTACATTGGTACCTCGGGTTACAGATGCTTCAGGTTACATACGCTTCAGGTTACAGACTAAGCTAACCCAGAAATTGTGCTTCAGGTTAAGAACTTTGCTTCAGGATGAGAACAGAAATTGAGCTCCGGCAGCGTGGCAGCAGCAGGAGGCCCCATTAGCTAAAGTGGTGCTTCAGGTTAAGAACAGTTTCAGGTTAAGAACGGACCTCCAGAATAAATTAAGTACTTAACTTGAGGTACCATTGTATTCCTGGATCCGTCTTTGCCATTGGAGGCCCACATGACCTTGGCAGCTAGGAGTGTCATTTACCAGCTTCCTCTGGTACGCCATCTATGATCATATCTGGCCAAGGTGGCCATTGTAGCATTTGGTAACCTTGAAATGGGACTTCTGCAATGTGCTCTGTGTGGAGCTGCCCTCAGGCCTGGCCTGGAAGCTCCAGCTGGTGGGAAATGAAACAGCTAGACTGCTGGTGGGAGCAGACTATGTGTGGCACCTCTGCTAAAACATCTCCACTGGTTCCCCCATGTGGGATTCCCAAAAATAGACCAGAGGCAGTTAATATTTCATCCAGAAGAGCTTTACTGCTACTGAAGGCAAATGAGCATAACGGTCACGAATCCAACATTCAGGATTGTAAGAAATCCAGTTGCAGCAGACTTAACTTAAATTTACAATAAGTTATAATAAGACTAAACCATAACACTAAGCATACTGTGTACAGAACACCACACCAGAAGGACAAGAGACAGAAAGAGAAAGTGAAAACGCAGGCTCCTTTTGGCCTTACTTTTATAGTCAGCATGACCTTGACTGAAGAGATAACAAAAGCAGTTTAAGCCAGCTGTGCTCAGCTTCTCGGAAGGAATAACCCAAACATCATGAACCTTCTGCTTGTTTCTTTTACGCAGAGAAGCTTCCAGAACCCTCTTGAATTAATTAGAATAGGAAAGATCTCTACACATCAGATCAATACTTTCTGTACCTAGAAATGCAAATTTCTAGGTGGCCCAACACATTTTGCCACCTGAAGCAAAATAGAGAGTTGCTGACTTCCACCTCCTCCTTCCCCCTGCTGAAGACGAGGTCCTGGTCCGCTCCTCGCTTTTCTGGCAGCAGAGGCAGCAGGTGGGCTTGGTGGCAGGGCAGACACAGCAGTGGGGTTTGCCACCTCTGGATCCCAATGGAATCTCACTTCTTAAGACATTCACCTCAGTGTGCCTAAGGGTAATGCCAGCTTTGCTACCAGGCCAGGTTCAACGTTCTCATGTTCAGAGACAAATTTCTGCACAACCTGGGTGGGTCCAGGGTACCTTAAGGATCCGTGAGATCCTCTGGAGGAGAGCTCTTTGCTGTTCCCTGTGTGTCATGGACTGGAGGGACACAGAAAAATGGTGGGAGGAACCAGCTGAGGAGCTCCTGAGGGAAGAAGGTTCAAGTGATTGATGATGAGACAACGAAGAATGGTCAGAGGGAGAAGACTGGGGAAAGGGGGTCTGGAAGCTGAAGAGGCAACAGGGCTTAGTGAGCTGAGAGAGTCAGTGGCAGAGAGAATTCCAAATCAGAGGCAGGAGCTAAAGCAGGAGAGGAGGTAAACCAAGAGGCAAAGATGAGTCCAGCTGGTGAAGAGGCACGGGTGTCTCCCACTCCTGCTGTGACAAGCTGCCCTCCCCACTTATCTCCCAGAACCAAGAGAGGCATGAAAAGGGCCAAGAAGAAGTTGACTTCTCATAGGTGTAGTCTCAGATTGCTTGGGGGAAAACCCTGGAGAGCAGGTGGGGAGGTGGGGACCTTCAGTCTGTACAACTGCTTCATGGGGCCAATATCTGCTGGAGATGAGCTGCTGCGCTCATTAGGCCTGCCACTCCTGTGCAGATTCTGTTTTTGCTAATAAAGAGTTAACACCAACTTGCTCGGTATAATTTACTGCTGTCTCGCTTCTCTGACCAAAATCGCTAGAAGTTGAGTATTTAGTCCCATGCTGTAGAACACTCTTCCAGCATCTGGAGGGCACCCTGTTGGTTACCCCTGTGCTAGATGTGCCTTAGGATGAACTAAAGGAAAACCTCCCTGCTTATTCCACAAGGCAAGCGGTTGCACAGGGCGTAACTCCTTTATCTTCAGCCTGTAACCTGAATTGCAACTGTGCCGCAAACCAGTGGGATCCGGTCTGTGGAGAAGACGGGATGACGTATGTGTCGCCCTGTTTCGCTGGATGCAAAGCTGTGACAGGATCCAGGAAAGACACAGTAAGATCTTTATTTTCCAGAAAATAATAATAATAATAGTAATAATAGTAGAATAATAATAATAATAATAATAATAATAATAATAATAATAATAATTATTATTATTATTATTATTATTATTATTATTATTATTATTATTTATACCCCACCATTTGGGCTGGGTTTCCCCAGACACACAATAAAACATCAAACACACGATAAAACATCAAACATTAAAAACTTCTCTAAACAGGGCTGCCTTCAGATGTCTTTTAAAAGTCAGATTGTTGTTTATTTCCTTGACATCTGGTGGGAAGGCATTCCACAGGGCGGGCGCACCACCAAGAAGGCCCTCTGCCTGGTTCCCTGCAACCTCACTTCTCACAGGGAGGGAACCACCAGAAGGCCCTCGGAGCTGGACCTCAATGTCCGGGCAGAACAATGGGGTAGAGATGCTCCTTCAGGTATACAGGACCGAGGCCATTTAGGGCTTTAAAGGTCATCACCAACACTTTGAATTGTGCTTGGAAATGTTCTGGGAGCCAATGTAGGTCTTTCAGGACGGGTATTTTATGGTCTCGGTGGAGGCAGTGCTGCCTTTTACCTTGCAAGGGGATTGGGGGCGGAGAAATGAACTCTTTAAAGGAATTTCTGGTGTCCCCTACTTCTTTTTCTTTCAAAAAAGGTGGGCAAAGGCAGAATAGATAGGCATATGGAGTCCAGGATTTAGCTTCTATTCATTTATTTACCTTATGCCAAAAAAACTTTTAACCTTCTTTTCAGGTTTTTCAGAATTGTAGCTGTATTGAAAAGGGGGATTCTGGGCTGAGGAATTCCTCGGCAGTTTTGGGAGAATGTCCAAGGACTGACAGTTGCTCAAGAAATTTTATTTATTACGCAGTGATCAAAACAGTGTCTTCCTTTTTCTATGCGCTGGGAGGGACTCCTTTTTACATGATCATGATTCGGTAAGTAACAAGTTGTGCCTGCCACAAGAAAGGCCATACAGGTAATATCCGCTCCTGTCCTTGTTTCATATTAAAAGTTCCCTGAAAACAAATACCGTAATTCCATTGCCCTCTGCTGCAGATTTCCAACCCCCCGGCAAGAGACCCTTAGTATTCTGTGGCAACTGAGCATGCTAATTTCTCAATTGTTGCCTACTTATGTACTGTATTTTTCGCTCCATAAAACGCACCTGACCATAAGATGCACCTAGTTTTTAGAGGAGGAAAACAAGAAAAAATATTCAGAACAAAACAGTGGATGTATGATTTTTGTGGTTCATGCTGTTGCCACAGACATGTGATTTGATGGTGAATTTGGGGTGACCCAATGCAAAAATCCTGAGGATCCATGTGGATCCGTGCTTTGTAACCACGTTTTAGCACCATTGCGGCCCCACGCAACAGTGGATGCATGATTTTTTTGGTGCAGGCTGTAGCCATGGACATGCTATGTGATCTGATGGTGAATTTGGGGTGATCCAATGTAAAAATCCTGAAGATCCATGGGCTTTTACCTCCCCGCTCCCAGGCAGCCTCCTTTATCTCTATTGTCCCTTATCTCCCTCCCGATTGCTTACCAATCAGCTGCTTCCTTTCAACACTTCCTTCCCTCTTGTTTGCCTTAGTGTCTTTACCTTACCTGGAGCAGACAGGTAATTCTTCTAATTTCTCTTATCTCCCTTATCTCCCTCCCGATCACTTGCCGATCAGCGGCTTTGTTTCTACACCCACTTCCCTCTTTTTTTAAAAAAAAACCATGATCTGCTTATCGCCCCTGGGCAATTCGGCTCCAGGGACCTAGCATCCGCTCCATAAAATGCACAGACATTTCCCCTTACTTTTTAGGAAGAAAAAAGTGTGTCGTATGGAGCGAAAAATACGGTACTTGAAAAAAGAGAAAAGAACCTATTTGTTTAATTACTCAGTTTCTATCCTGCCCTGCCTCCCTAAGGAGGCCAGGGTGGTAAATTGCACTTTGGCAAATCTTGAGATTCCCCCCTCTTCTTTCACAGTGGCCCAGTCTTCCATCAGGACCCCAATTCTATTGGCACTCACAACCCAAGTTCAGTATTAGAGGGAGTCGTACCAATAATACACTGCAATTCCTCTTTCTTTACCCCAAATCCCAGCCTTTCGGAGCTGTCCAAATTCACTGGAGGCAAGGCTTGAGTTCACACATCTGCCCTTCCTCCATGGTCATAAAGTTTGCTGAATCGGGCAAACTCCAGAACTCACCTTTTGCACCAGGCTCACTTTTGTCACACTTTTCCAACATCCCATCATGCTCTGCAATGACTATGTCGATTAGGTTGGAGGGAACATTAGAAGCTCTCTTATTCTGAGTCAGGGTATTGGTCCATCAGCTCAGAATTATCCACACTGATTATCCATGGTGATTGGAGGTCTTGCTGACCCTTGCGTTGCACTGGAGAGGCTCACAATTGAATCTGGGACCATCAGAATGCAAATTGTGCTCACTTCCAGTGAGCTTCCCACCACAATTGCTGCATAAATGCTAGGAAGGAAGGAATCTGCTGTCAGTTTACTGCGCATCACATTGGGACGCTTATGTGGAAAGCAAATAATAATAGATGATGACACAGCCAAAGCACTATCAATGGATTGCTCACTGTGTTAGTAACATCACAGATAATTTATAGAGACTTGCAGGAATGTATAGAAGCGAATTTTCCACTAAGGCTGATTTCTTCCATTATTTAGGTGCGTAGATCCAGAATTGAAGTCACTTGCAGTTGGACTCTATATGCTTGTTATGAGAGCTTTGGGTAAGAAACATCACCATTTTTGAATATCACTGGACATTCCCCCCCCCACCCCAGTTCTTCACACACTCACACAGGCAAGTGAGCAAGCAGTATGGGGGGCAGGCTTCTGTTGGAGCGACACTGACATTACTCTGATGTAGGCCAACTGGGTTGGGCAGAAGGAACCAGTCCAATGTAAAGAAGATTTGGATTGGTCTCTCTGTGAAAGAGATGTATGGGGTGTGTGAGGGAAGGGTGGGAGAGGGAGGTATGTGTGCACAGTCTGTGCATGCCACTGAGATTGCTCCTCATCAGGCTGATTTTGCCCCCCCAAAAAAACTTTTGTACTTTTGCAAATGTTGGGGTTTCCCTATCTAACTGAGATCACTCCCTTTGTTTGTGGCTGTTACCAGTTTTGCTCCATACCTGAAGAATGTTTGCTGTCAGTTATCTGTTAAGATGATTCGGTTGAGCAATCCCCCAAGTGGCTTATGAAACCTGCATGCTCAGAGGTGGTGGTGGGGGGTTGGGAGGGGGGTGTCTGTCTCAGAACTGTGGATGTATAAGCTGATAAGGACCATCAATTCCATGCTAAAGGCAACTAGTTGACCACTGCTGGAAAGAAATTGACCTGAGCAAGGGAGGCCATACATTATTGCAATGATCTGCTTAGTATTTTGGGTTACTGGGCTTCTAAGACTTACACACATACAAACACCCTGTCTCTACTATCATCCTACCCAAGAATATTGTCTTAAAATGTGCTTTAGATGACAACCTATATTTAGTGCTTGATGTTTTTCAGCTGGAATTCCAGCCCCTGTTTATTTTGGAGCAGTGATAGACAGGGCTTGTTTGAAGTGGGCAAGCAGCAGCTGCGGCAAGCGAGGAGCTTGCATGCTTTATGATGCGACAGTGTACAGGTGAGCTCCACTGGAATCCCACATCTTCCCTGTCCTCTCAAGGGGAGCCGTCTCATTAACTTAATGCAATGGCTGGGCTCAATCTAGATGACTTCCTGCCTGGCAGCCATCCAGGTAGAGTCCTCTGAGCCTAGCCGTCTCTCTGTCAATTAATTTTAATGCCTGGCGCCAGGATCCATCTCTCTTGGTCAATTTGTTAAGAGAACAATAGAGCTTCAAGTTATCGTTGGCTAAATTACGTTGATTAATGGACTAGAGCTTTGGGGTGCAACCATAGAAACGTAGAATTGAAAGGTCTCATGCAGAAGGACTCAGGTTCAATTCTGGGCACCCCTAGGCAGGACTACGAGAGATGTCTGTCTGAAATCCTGAAGAGTCACTGCCAGGCAGTGTAATCAATGGTCTGTCTCAGTATAAGGCAGCTTTCTATGTTCTTATCTCCACCTCCGGTGCTGGAAGAGGAATCGCTTAACCTGGCCTGGTAGCATATGGACAGCCAGGACAGATGTCTTAGGAAAGATGACACACGCTGTTTAGTCACTGCATTCTGTACTGACCGTAGTTTCTGAACCAGTTGCATGCCCAGCTGCAGAGTCCCCATCGCCACCGAGCGTGCCCAACTAGGGTATATGAATAAAGGGGCACCACAACTGTCTGGGATTAAAAGGCCACAACTTTATTGGTTAAAGAAATAGGTAAGGTAAAAGTAAAGGGACCCCTGACCATTAGGTCCAGTCGTGGCCGACTCTGGGGTTGTGGCACTCATCTCGCTTTATTGGCCAAGGGAGCCGGCGTACAGCTTCCGGGTCATGTGGCCAGCATGACTAAGCCGCTTCTGGCGAACCAGAGCAGCGCATGGAAATGCCATTTACCTTCCTGATGGAGCAGTACCTATTTATCTACTTGCAGTTTGACGTGCTTTCGAACTGCTAGGTGGGCAGAAAGAGGTAGGTAGGCATAGGTATTGGACGTGTAGCCCTGTCAGCCTCCTAGTGGGGGTATGGAGTATGACAGGGTCTGCTTGGGGTGGGGGGGGGGAGAGAAGGGGTCATGGCAAAACACAGGTTTACACTAATGGCCCGACCCTAAGCGTTGAGGAAGCTCTATGGCCTGTTAGCCACCCGCTTCCGGCTCTATGGACAGAGACTTGCTCCTGGCTGACTGCACTGCTGAGGGCTGCCTCAGCAAGCTAATTTATGCCTGGGGAGCGGACCTGAGGGAAGGCTGCATCCCTCAGGTCTGCTCCCCAAGTTGCACCCCACCCCCCGACTGCCATGGATAGGCTGATTTGAATAGTGGGCTTGGCAGATGAATCTGAATGTGCATTTTCTCAAAATTAGCAAAGTTTCCCCCACTTTGCTGCTTTAATGAGGCTGCAATATTTGGAGGAGCACTGGGTTCACCCCCTAATCAAGATTAATTTATTCCAGTGATCTTTTGTTTTGTTTAGCAATTGAACCTTGTGGCTGCTACGATCTGTTTTGCTTCCTGCTAAATATTTTGCACATTCTCACACTTCAATTTCAAATTATTATATTGTGCTGCAACTTACACCGTAAGCTGCTATTAGGATTTTTTTGTGTTTGTGATATATAGATAGATTTAAAAAGGAATGAAAAAGTCAAATATAAACACAATTCCTTCTCTTATGCAGACATTATTTCTTCGGTCTAATATTTGTCTTAAGAGCTCCATCCTATCTGCTGGGCATAGTCTTCTTCTTGTTCGTGAAGAAACATTTTGGAGCAAAACAGGCTGATTCCCCCGAAACCAGGAGGAAAGAAGACACTCTGAATGGGGAAACAAAGCTTAATAGCGCCGAAAATACGGCAGGCCTTTCAGATGCAGAAATGGATACCTGTATATAGCGCAAATGAACCATCACACTGTACTTAGGCAATCATGCACAGACCATTGGGGGGGGCATCTTGACTATATCAAAGATTAAATTGTCCAACACAGCAGTGCCTTATTTAATAGCATTTGTTGTCATTACTTTCTGTGTGCATAAGACGGTCCTTGCTGGATAGAACCAATGTCCTGTTTAGCATTCTGTTGTCGCAATGGCTATCCAGATACCCAGTGCTATTTTCCCAGGAAAAGAGGTGCCAGAACTCACCATGAACGCCTCCTTTGTTCTCTTATAATGGCAATGGTGCCCACCTGAGTGGCGCCGGAACTGAATTTCAGGTGGGGGAGCCCTATGCAAAACCCGCAAAGCAGGGCATATGGGGGGGGGGACAGCTATATAGAGAGCTATAAGGAACAGTAAAGCAACAGATCAAAATGATGCTTTGTGAGGGCTCTCATTTGGTACCGAGTGTGGCGATCACACAGGGTCCCTGGACATTTCACCGTCTATTGATCCCTGTGCCACCACTTTATTTCTCGCTGCCACCGCCCAAGCCCTACCAGGTACAATACTGAGTCCAGTCAGGGTTAAATTGGAACATAAACTTCTGTTTATTTATTGCAGTTTAACAAGCGTGTGGTTTCATAAAGGGTATCAGTCAATTACAATCATAGGGTGCCTATCCGGACCTATAACATCCGCTACCTGCTCTCGCTCACTAAACCACCTCTCAGATATTTACTTGTCTTCCTAGCTCCTAACTGTTCCTGACTCAGCTTATTTCGCTACACTAACTCAACCTCCCCACAGACTCTATCCCAATTCACTCCCACTCCAACCAACCACCCAACTCCCAATGATCTCTCCCCTTTGCCCCTCCCAGAGCTGGTTTTATAGTCCCTCTGACTCCACCCCCCCGGGTTCTGATTGGGTAACCTGTTTAACTATTTCACCTCCAGCACGCTCATATGTTAATGTCACACCAAGCTTCAACTTAGAAGGGTGGTAATAACTCGAAATCACCCTGACTTGCCTCATTTTGGCTCTCTGCAGAGCCCATGTACACCCCTGTATTACTAGCCAGTACATCTGAGCTGAGTTCACACATGAAATGCAGCAAATCCAGGTTGACTACTGATGCACTTCGGATAGGGATCTGCAGCCATTTGGGTCTCCCTTATGAGTCTACCTCTATAATAAAACTAGTTGGCAAATGCATGCATGTTGTTGTCATACATCGGTCTTGGCACACATTTATATATTTGGTGTATCGCTAAAAATGCAAAGTGTGAACTGATTTTTAAATGCCCCAAAGTAGCTTCTTTCCATCTACGTGCTAGGAAGACACCCACCTGCAATTTGCAATGAAAGAAAGAAATGAAACTTGGGGAAATATTTCCCACTGCCCCATGGTAAGGTTTTTTGTTTGTTTGTTTGTTTTTAGTTCTCTTAAGACAACTTGGAAGGATGGATCATGTGTGGGGGGAATCTTTGGCCCTCCAGATATTGTTGAACAGCATCTCCCACCAGCCCTAGCAAGCCTGGCAAATGACCAGGCATGATGGGAGCTGTAGTTCAACAGCATCTGGAAGGCCAAAGGATCCCCACATCCCTGTTCTAATTTAGTTACATGTGTCAGGCAACTCCTTCAGTGGAATCTGGACTGCTTCACCTGGGCTTGTCAATTAAATTTGTAGCCTAATGCTCTTATGTGAGATGTCTTATCTATTTTGATGAGTAACTTCCATCTGATGATAAAGTTGACATCCTGGCATTTCTGTCTTCTGTACTAGCACTAATGAGCCACTAGGATCCTCTGCAGGAAACATCCACACTAATATTAAACAAAGAAAAACAACTCTCTGCAGACTAGAGACAGAAGTCACACTCTCTGCAAGCAGCTTTACCTCCTTATAGATCTTGATCCCGATTTGAAATGAGCTCCGTCTATCAGAGCACCAGGATAGCTTCAGAAACAAGCCATCAGACTGTCAAGTTAGAATTCAAAAAGTCTTCTGATGGTTGCTCCAAAATAGCATTGGGGAGGTTATATTTTTACAGATGCCAATCCACTTTTCTTTGGGATGTATGTGCTACTATCAGCGCTCACACAAAGTCTGAAGAGAGCCTGGGTCCACCAAGTGGCGTAGCATGGGGTGGTTGTCCAGGGCGTAAAATTGTTAGGCGGTGCAAAATCTAAACACCTAGTTCTGCCTCAATACAGCTGTGTGTTTCCGTTGCTGGGCTCTGTTGAAAACGGCTTCTCCATAGGAACCAGGAAGTGACCTCTTCAGACAATGGAACGACCCTACTTTTCTTATCTCTGTTGCTGCAGTCTCCTGGATGATGCAGATACCGCTAGGCAGTTGAATGCACATGTGTACTCTGTTTGTTTCCCTTCGTCCCCACCTCCATGTGGTCCCGGGCACTGGCAACCCATGCTACGCTACTGGGTCATTGTCATTCCACAGCAAAGGAAGTTTTCAATTTGCATCTGGCCATTCTAAGCCTTTCTAAGAACTGCAATACATCAGAATGTGAGGAGGGGAGCTGTGTCTGGTAAAGTGGTAGTTAACCAATACAACTGCCTTTGGTCTCACCCCCTTTGTAACCTGCTCCAGTTTCTGGTTTTGGATTCGTAACTTCTTTGGGTTGCTACTGAACAAAGGTTGGCTAGAAACTGAACCAATGAATAAATGTTCTTTAAGGCTGTTCCTTGCCCCTAGTTTTCTCTCGGTTCAAGCTCTCCTGCCGGCATCTCTTGTGCAAGAGGAAATTCCAGGCTCTTTCATTCTTCCAAGTTACTAATGAGAGGGATACATTCCATTCAGCCTACTGCGTGCACATCGTACAATGTTGTGTTTTTTAAAAAACAACATTCCGAAGTAATTTTACAGGACGTTTCATTTGCACTACAGTGTTTTCTGTGGGGCATTCTGGGGTCTTATAGGGAGGGAGGGGTGGATCTGTCAATTTCAGTTTCTCTTACTTCCTCATTTTTTTCAACATTGATTTCAGTTCATTTCCATGTCAGCTGGTGATTTTTTAAAAAAGCTTTCATGTAAACCCATCAGTACTTTTGAGCGAATTTCTCCTAATCCCAATTTTTCATAATACATATTTGCAAAGCAATTTCCCCTAAAACTCGGATGGAGAACTGCACAACAAAACTCAGAGAAGTGCAATTTTCGAATCATACTAGCAGTGGCTTTCCATGTTTTTGGACCAGGAATCTCCCCTATGTCTACTTGGAGATGCTGTGTGGTGAATTCTCTATTTGGCCTTATCCTCTTTTAAAGCCATCCAAGGGTCTGCATTGTGTGAGCAGAGCAGAATTTCTTTTCCAGTCGCTCAAGACACCTTTTGGAACTCAACCCTTGTTATTTTTTAACATTTCTTTTCCAACTCTCTGATACCACCCCCACCCCTTCAAAAACAACAACTCTTAAGGCATCTGTAAGAGAAGGAATTAATGAATGATAGAAGGAAAGGGGCTGTAGGAGGAGGAGATGGAAAGTAAAAGTGCTGGATTCAGGGCAGTGCAAATGGTTTCCTTACAGTGAGTCGGGCCAAGGGGCCCCAAAATATTATTATTAGTAGTAGTAGTAGTAGTACCTGTACTTGTCCTCCGTTCTTCCCCAATAGCCTGTTGTTGGGAAAAACTGAGGGCACAAGGAGAAGGGGACAACAGAGGACAAGATGGTTGACAGTGTTCTTGAAGCTACTAACATGAGTTTGACCAAACTGCGGGAGGCAGTGGAAGACAGGAGTGCCTGGTGTGCTCTGGTCAATGGGGTTATGAAGAGTTGGACACGACTAAATGACTAAACAACAACAAAAGTAGTACCTGCTGAGAAGATCCATTTAAAAAGCAACTTATTTGTGAAAATAAGAAATATTGTGTGTGTGTGTGCACGCGCCAAATTTTGCCCTCACTCAAGGTGCCATCATACCAAAGTCCACCCCTGAGAGGAGGAAAGGGTCAGAGGGAAGCGACAGGTGGAGGGGGGGTCTGCTGAGAAGGACAATTCAAAGAGGCCCTCAAAAAAGACCTGGGGAAACGTGGGAGGAGGTCAAGAGAGTTAGGCAGTAGGCAGAGGAGTTAGGTATGTTGAGTCGGGAACATGATCTCCTGTTCCTCATTGAATGATTGCATGTTCCTCCTTGCAACGTTCCCTAGATAAATATGACTGTTGGTTTCAATAGTTGTTGTGTTTTGTCCTGGGTGGATTCCAGGCTAATAAATCACATTCTTACTGTTACCAGCACAGTCCAGCAGATTTAAGGAGGCATCTCCTCCTGCGCTATTCCTCTTGTTTATTCAAGCGTTTATAAGCTGCCTCCCAATGAATGTTTGCCAAGCACTGTGTGAGGAAAATATTAAAAGAACAACATATACAGTAAAAATGAAGTAGGCAGAATCGAACGCACCTGTCTTTAAAACATCAAATTATGAGGTTCAATATCAGTTTAAAATGGTTGAATCATATTTCTTGGAATGCCCTCAATGGCCTAGGTCTTCAGCTGGTGGTTCGGGAGCCACAGGTGGGCTGTGAGGCCTCACCAGGTGGGTCACAGCTAAGTTGCTGCCGCCATGTTGGATTCTGGCTAAGGCTGACTAGGCCAAAGGAACACTATTTGCAATGTCTAGGCTAGGACATATTCATCTGACAAGACACACATTTCTTCGATTACCATGAGTGCTGCAATATGGCACGAGAAAAGCATAAGCCATGAAAAAACAACATATTTCTGGCCAGCCACATCTCCCACCTTCCTTTATTTAGTCTAGTTTTATGGCTTTCTAGACTTCTCCTACAGTGCAAAATCACTGGTTTTCAATAGCTTTTCAGCTAAGATTAAGTGTAAAAATCACAGTATTTTTTCCCTAACCGTTCCCCATCAATTAAAAAATGCATTAGGAAATTATCAAAGGAAAGAGAAAATTTCAGTGTGAGTCTCATGGGTGGCATGCAAGCTTTTTGTTTTGCCTTGCTGCCTTTTTCGGTGGCTGGGAGGTGTTTGTGGGTGTCCTTTCATTCTACAAAGCCTCTTTCTTGTGCTCTGCACTCTGCAGCCTTCCTGGGTGCCCATGCTTTGATGAAAGCCCTGGAAAGAATGTCATGATGAGGTAATTCCTCCCATGGGGCTCTTTCAACTCAGGAAGCTTGGGCAGTTGGGGAGGCCTCAGAGCACCAGACAGAAAATTCAGTAGAAAGAAACACACACACTCACATTCGGCCACCACACAATGGGAAGCCAAATTCAAAACACAGCAAGGACTGAAATTCTGAAAAGATTGCACCTTTGATGGAAAAGGGCCGAAAGCCTCTTTGAAATGGGAAGACGACTTTGGAGAAATCAGAGTTCAGCAGTGAGGAGGTGGTGCTTACAGCCCTTCCTGAGGCCACTCAGGCAGCAGAGAGAGTAGGATTTCTGCCTCCTGCTAAGAACCTCCCATGTTTTGGTTCTCTGGTGAAGCAACCCAGGAACATCCTAATGATAGGCTTTCTTGGTTTTCTTTACACCCGCTTTCAGCTTACTCTGTTCTCGGTGCAAAGGCATGCTCAAGATGCATTCTTCTTTGGCATAAACTGAAACAAACCCATGCAAACATTCCCCATATTGTCCAAAAGGGTTTTATTCATGCACATATTTTGCTCTTTAATAAAGTGCATCTGCTTAGCAGGAGCAAGACAAAGGAGGTTTCACAGAAGGGGAAGAGTGCTCTTGTGCTTGCGAGATTCCCACAAGCATCTGTTTGGCCACTGAGAGAACAGGATGCTGGACTTGATGGGCCATCGGCCGGATCCTGCAAACTCTTCTTGTATTCTTATGCCAGTGGATGCAATCCCACTCCCCACTCCTGTTTACTGAACACATAACAGCTTGATTTTTATGATGTGATGTGGGGACAGCAAAATGCCGAATGTGAAGAAGTCAGAACCTGGAAAAGTACTGATACCCACTGTGGTGGAAATTCCAGTTGAGGGCTGCCATTTTGGGCAACATCCCTATGTCTGATGCATAGCCAGGTGCTTAGCTTTGATTCTGGGTGGGATGAGTCAAGGGAAGCCTGCTCATTACTCTAGCAACCTCTTGTCTCTCCTTGATGGAGGGGACACAGCCCAGGTCATGTGTTTTGCATACGCATGGTCCCAGGCTGAACTCCTGATTCCTTTAGCTATAAGGATCTCACTCAGGTGGTCTTTGTCACCCCTGCTATCTGTGCTAGAAGAACCATTGGTGTGACTCCATATAAGGCAGTTCTGCATAGCCTTGAAAAAGGACGCAGTCATGAGCCAGAACTCTTCTATTTCACAGAACCATAGAATTGCAGAGCTGGAAGGGACCACTAGAGTCAGCTAGTCCGAACTCCTGCAAAGCAGGAATCTTTCGCCCCAAATCAGGACTCAAACGCATGACCCTGAGATTAAAAGTCTCATGTTCTACCGACTGAGCTATCCCAGGGAGGTCTTCTATTTGAAGGATGGAAGCTCATTTTAGTAGAGAGGACTTGGGCTAACTAAGTAGTAGCTTGTGTGTGCGTGTCCAACAACATTTGAAGGTCCACAGATTTTCCAGCTCTGCCAAAATATTATATAAAAAACACCGGACCTAGGTCTAGCATCTCAACAGTTTCTGTCTCCAACAACTGTTAATCATGCGCATGGAAATCCATTCCCCATGCTTGTCATATAATTCAGTGATCAGACGCAATTTTGTCCAGCATCTCTCTCTGACACTAGCGTAACTAGGCCAGTGGCTGTCAACTGTGACACAGTTGCGTATTATAAACAGAAATGGGTCAGGTAGGGAGATCAGCGATTGAGGAGGTGATTATGCACGTAGAGAAGTTACAGGATCAAAAGGAGGTGGAGACCTGTGCTCGAAGGTATCCACACAGTAACCCGTTTCCGAAATATGTTGGCTCTGTGTGGACACTGCACCATAGGAGCTAACACCAGGAGCCATGGGTGCTTCAGAAGCCACATTAATATAATTGTGGGGGCCGGGCACCCACAAGTCAATAAGAAAAGCTGCCAGTGGCAGCAGTGCTGTCTCCAAGAGAGAAGCAGTTCAGCTCCATCCTCCTTAGCCAGTGAGCAAGGCATCCTTTTCCCGGGAGTAGTGGGGGCTCAAATATGAAGGCAGAGGCGTGTGCAGTGTGTGCATGTGACGCCACATGTCCACATTACGGTGGTGGGCACCTACAACCCTGAGGGCGAGTTAGCACTCCTGCAATGCACCATGAAACCTCCACAGAGAGGATCAACACTGAATCAGCTCGAACACCTTTGTGGCTGGCATGATCTAGCTGGGTAGGCTTGGGGGGGGTGGAATTGACCAGGTGGGTCCCATGTAGTAATCTGTCTTGCAGGACAGAATGGTGCCTACCGCCTTGAAGGAGGCAATGGTATTTAAAAAGAAAAACACATTGGAACCGGGAGTTTGTAACACCAACCCCCACCCCACCCCAAACCAAATAATTGCGTGAGAGATAATACTTGAAACCCATTTCTACGCATTTACCATGTGAGTAAAATCCACTCTCCGTTAAAAGCTACAGACGTTCTTTTTTGTGGCTTCAAGGGGGTGTTCCTGTCATTATCTGGCTTACTGTTTTCCAAAAGGGAAGAGGGCTTCCTGCCCCCCACCCTCGGCCCCATAACAAGAAGTAAAAAGCCTCTATCTGTACAATAGACCTTCTTGTTTTTGGAAGCTGGTCTATTTGGAGAGCTTTTAGCACATGGCGGTAATTTGTCAGGAAATGGAGGTGTTTCTTGACAGAAGCAGCTGCTTTTCCAGTGGGTCACTATAATACGGCTTATGAGGCCCTATTTCCCATCACTGTAATGAGGCTGAATGATGACTGCTGATCTCTGGAGAATGCTTTGAATATGGCAGGAAATTGCTTCCCTTCCAAAAAGCGAAAAGGAAAGAAAAAGCATCAAATTTCTGCGGCTGGATAGTCAAGCCAAGAGACCGATTTGCACAGCTAATCCGTGCTATAAACGGCAACAGATAGCACAAGGAGTTTTCACCCCAGTGGCAAAGTTAAAAAGAAGAACCCCACGCACACGGAGGTTGCTCAGAGATAACAGGGAACCGGTTTGTGGACTTTCAATGAGCGCTTGTGAGGAGGGAGGAAAATGTCCCCCAAATACAGGGTCACGCAATCCTACCCACCAGCTCTTTAGCTTAACAAGATAAATATAGCTTTCCCTCTAGGTTTGATGTTTTTTGGGGGGGCGTTACACTCCAACCCTGTTGAGGACTGTAGAAGGAAGGGCAGTATCTCAGTGGCGGGGCATGAGGAATGTTCCACGTTCAATTCCCGGCACCTCCACGTAGGGCTGGGAACATCGCCTGCCTTGAAACCTTGGAGAGCTGCTGCCAGTCCGCGCAGACAGTACTGGGCTAGATGGACCAGTGGTCCCACATGGTACAAGCGAGCTCCCTTTGTTCCTAAGCAAATGTTTTATATCAGTCTCTCTTCTGTATTTTAAAACTCGCAGCCTCTTTTCCAGCTTCCATAGTGCTCTGCTGCATGAGGAACTTCACATGTAAACAGGAGCACACTTAAAGTTTCCTGACGTTACAAAACACAAACAAGCAGCTGCATCGCAGTCTTGGGTGAATCACTGGCAAGAGCACCAACCATTCAGTTCTCTCTTGCCCCTCTTCTAGGTGATTGGTGCTCTTGCCACAATGATCTGCTACAAATAACTGATGCCTTTGCCTGCGGGCGACTGGTGCAATCTGAGCAGGGCTGTATGTATCGAGCTCTGATCGCAGGATAGGGCTTTGGCCTGGGTGAGGAATGGCTCATGCTATGGATTGCTCCTGAATGCCCAAACAGCAGCCGCTCGTGCAACGATCCAAACCAGCTTTCCTTTCTCACAAGCGAGTGTCGCCGTTGACGGACGCCTCTACGCAATAGGTCTCTCCTTTGTTCAGTTCAGGCGCTGGCAACTTGGCGGCAGACAGCTCACAGTTTTGGGTTGCCGTTGCCTCTTCCCCGCCTCGTCTGAATCGCTTCGCAATTAAAACGCAGAGGACGATGTACAGGAGGCAGGTTGCACCTCTTATCGAGAGAAGGAATCCCACATAGACGTTCCTAGGAGTTGGGTAGACAGAACAGCTCAGTGTAACAGAACTTAAAGAAGAACAAAAGATGTCATTTAGCCAGGCTAGGGCCATTCCACTCCTCCAATGGAGATCACTTGGGGGACACCCCAATTTGACGTAGGTCTTGGGTGTTCTCATACAATAGAATCATAGAGTTGGAAGAGACCACAAGGGCCATCAAGTCCAACCCCCTGCCAAGCAGGAAACACCATCAGAGCACTCCTGACATATGGTTGTCAAGCCTCTGCTTAAAGACCTCCAAAGAAGGAGACTCCACCACACTCCTTGGCAGCAAATTCCACTGTCGAACAGCTCTTACTGTCAGGAAGTTCTTCCTAATGTTTAGGTGGAATCTTCTTTCTTGTAGTTTGGAACCATTGTTCCGTGTCCGCTTCTCTGGAGCAGCAGAAAACAACCTTTCTCCCTCCTCTATGTGACATCCTTTTATATATTTCTCTGCTAGTTGGCTTCACCCTTAGAGACACCAGAGTGCTATTTGCGTGGCTTATCCCAATGCCTATGGCCAAAACCTACACATCTGTAACTAAAAAAGTTGTGGCCTTATTTGATCCCATAAAACCAACATCCTGCGTACTGTCTAGTTTGGTGGTTTTCAACCAATGTGCCGTGGAACCCTGGAGTGCCTTGAATGATGGTCAGAGTTGCCGTGGGCAACGCTGGTCTCTATCCCTCTTTCCTTCCCTCCCTCCTGTGATACCCTCTTATGTCTCTGCCCCCAAAGGCTTGCTTGTCTGTTTGTTGCAGCAGCCCTGGCTACAACCTCGCCAGGCAAATGGTCCTCTGGGGCTGGCCAGGGGGTGCTTCCCAGGCCCCTATGGGGCAGTGTGAGGAGGCACCTCTCTTTGGGGCGGGGGGGGAGGTCAGAGACCAGGGGTGGCAGCAGCAGCTGCCTGGAGGACTCCCAAGGAGAGGGGAGAGGAGAAGGGGCTGAGGGAACACTCTAGGGCATGGGTAAGCAAACTAAGGCCTGGGGGCTGGATCCAGCCCAACCACCCTCTAAATCCGGCCTGTGGACAGTCTGGGAATCAGCATGTTTTTACATGAGTAGATTGTGTCCTTTTATTTAAGATGCATCTCTGGGTTATTTGTGGGGCATAGGAATTCATTCATCTCCCCCAAAATATATATATATAGTCTGGCCCCCTACAAGGTCTGAGGGACTGTGGGCCGGCCCCCTGCTGAAAAAGTTTGCTGACCCCTTGCTCTAGGGTGTTTGAAAAGGGGTGAGGGGCTGCCGGCTCTGCAGACAAGGGGTGACATAACTGGGCTCCTGAGCCCCACAGGGGTGCCGCAGAAAGAATGTAGTTGGTCAAGGGAGCCATAGACTCAAAAAGGTTGAAAACGTCTGGTGTAGTTATTTAACTCCCAGAGAACCAGGTGGTTACAGGGCCTTGACCCACAAACAGTGCAACAAAACTTAAGGAAGAACAAAACAAGCCATTTAGGACTTTCGGGGGAGGGGTGACATACTTAAGAATTCAAAGCAGTTCATGGTTAATCTACCCTGGAGAAAGTGGGGCAGGGAAGGTATCAAAGGAACTCATTCTGGAGAGCTCAGTTGGTTGGAGTGTGGTGCTCATAATGCTAGTAACCCTTATGGGACAGCCACGTTGCAGGGGGGTTGGACTAGATGATCCTCAGAGTCCCTTCCAGCTCTACAATATGATTCTATAATGACCAGTTGGTTTCTTCTATATGCAATTAACCCAGCAGCTGCCAATGTGGGGTATTGGTTGCAGTGCTGGACCAGGACCAGGGAGAGCAGAGTTCAAATTCCCACCTAGCCATGAAGCTCATCGAGTCACCTTTACCTACCGCTCACTCACAACCTCTCCTTCCTCACAAGGATAAAATGAGGATTTTTGTTCTCTGCATTGTGAAGTTGTATGAAAGGCAGCATCTTAATATATTATCCCAATAAATAAATGAGAATAAAGTGTTGTTGTTTTTTGAAGCTTCTTTCTTGGGACAGGCTGGGAGAAGCAAGCGATATGATTGAGACCGTTTAAGAGGTTTAGATACAGGGAGGGAAACTAACTTCAACTGCCTTGCATATTAGTAAGATGAACCAACCCTCACGCCTTAAACAAATGCCATAGGAGTTTCCTCTCCCCTGAGAAAGGAGCCAGTGTAGTGTAGAGGGTAAGAGCAGTAGACTCGTAATCTGGTGAACTGGGTTCGCTTCCCTGCTCCTCCACATGCAGCTGCTGGGTGACCTTGGGCCAGTCACACTTCTCTGAAGTCTCTCAGCCCCACTCACCTCACAGAGTGTTTGTTGTGGGGGAGAAAGGGAAAGGAGAATGTTAGCCGCTTTGAGACTCCTTTGGGTAGTGATAAAGCGAGATATCAAATCCAAACTCTTCCTCTCGGTTTTCTCACGCTGAGAATGCTTGCACGAAAACAGAGAGGGAATCTCAGCTCCCGTTGAGACTCACCTGAACATCTCTGTGCTGTACGCTCTGCAAGACCCCGATTCGCCACAGCTTTTCACACCCCATTTCAAGCAGGTTGTATCGATCAGAGCTCCAAAATAAAGAGGCGCGGGAAGTCCGCCTGAAAAGAAGAACCACCACATGCAGAAAGTCTTGAGACTTACTGTATTTTTCGCTCTATAAGACACACTTTTCTCCTCCTAAAAAGTAAGGGGGAAAGTGTGTGCGTCTTATGGAGCAAATGCAGGCTGCGCAGCTATCGCTGAAGCCAGCACAGCAAGAGGGAGAGCTGCGCAGCACCTCTTGTTGTGATGCCTTCCCAGCGATGCACCATGAGGGATGGAAGGAAGCCCTTACAGAGCCCCTTCCATCCCTCATCCTGCTTCGCTGGGAAGCCAGCAGACCAAGAGGTGCAGTGTAGCTCTCCCTCTTGCTCTGTTGGGTTCAGTAGAGCAGCGCAGTCCCTCTTCAGCGAAGCGGGAGGAGGAAAATAAGGGGCTCCGTAAGGGGTAAGTCTGATCCTCCGTCCTCCTCCCTCTTCAACAACATTTGATTCGAATTTTTTTTTTGTTTGTTTGTTTTCCTCCTCTTAAAAACTAGGTGTGTAATATGGTAATTCCTGACTTTTCCAGTTTTTTAAAAAACAACAACAACAAGGGAGATAAAGTACAACAGAGGCTGACCCGGAAGAGAAGGAATCTTTGATATCAGTGTGATATATATGGAAAAACTCCATCCCCACTGCTCTACAGACTTTGTGTCGTCTTTGCCCTTAACTTTAGAACACACTACCTGGAAGCCTGTTTAAAGCAGTGGTTGCCATCGTGATGACCACCCATGGGTGCCTTTGTGCCTTCAGAGGCCTTGCCTGGGACCCACAGCATTCCCTCCCCAACCCCCAACCCCCTGGAATTAGCCTTCCAAAAAGCAGTCTATTGTAGGATGTCAGAACCCTGCCTGAAGCCCTGGAGAGCAGCTGCCAGTCAGTGTAGACAATACTGAGGTATATTGGCCAACGTAGAAGGCAGCTCCCTTTGTTCCTTACTATGTTTCTGATCTTCAAACAAAAGGAAAGGGAAGAAACATTTACCAAGTGTCCTTCCACAGAAAGCTTCGAAGCCAACAGCAAGGGATTTTAATTCTGGAGAAACCGATCTGGAAAAAAACAGGATGCAGAAGTTCAAAAAATTCCCTTCGACATTAATCAGATACACTTTGCTACAATGGCTGCAGTCCAGAAACACTGAAATAAACGGAATGTCGTGGCTCAAAAGGATATGGGGTTGTGCAAGCTGCAGAGCGTTAAATAACTGGAACTGCAAATTTTCAAGGGCAAGACTTACACCTCTCTTGTTAGAAACCAATCAATCCACTGGAATTAAAGAGGCCCAAATGTAGATTGATCCAAATGTGCAGAATTTGAAAATCCACACAATAATGCTGTTGTTGTTTTGTTCCATGTATTTATTTAGCAAGATTTATATAATGCTTATTTTTTTAAAAAAACAACAACTCTAAGTGCTTTACACAAAATGGTAATAATATTATTATAAAATATAAAAATATTTTTATTATTTTATTTTATTATAAAATAAAACACTTTAAAAAACAACAGTCTGCGTAATGAAATTATCAAAATATAGATAAAATCTACAGCTTTGAGAAGAAAGGTCTATGATGAAATTTCAAACAGATTCCTCCCAGGCTTGGAACATACATTACGTGGCACTTGTAAAAGTGTTAATTCCACAAATCCAAGTGCTTTAAGAGGCATGTGTGGGATAAGTCAATCCTTCCAGCACATTCGTTCCAAGCTCTTGATGTCTTTATACATTAGCAGTAACATCTTGATTTTGTCCCAGTAACAAAGCAGCAGCCAGTCTAGAATTTTCCCAGTAGTGATGTATGGAAGTGAGAGCTGGACCATCAAGAAGGCTGATTGCCGAAGAATTGACGATTTTGAATCCAGCAAGGGTTAAAATCTAATAGAGGATGCAATTGTCGGAATCGCCAGGCCAGCTCCTTGGTGACTTAATAGTCCTCTAAGTATGGGTCCGTATAGTAAAAGCTATGGTTTTCCCAGTAGTGATGTATGGAAGTGAATGCTGGACCATCAAGAAGGCTGATCGCCGAAGAATTCATGCTTTTGAAATATGGTGCTGGAGGAGACTCTTGAGAGTCCCATGGACTGCAAGAAGATCAAACCTATCCATTCTTAAGGAAATCAGCCCTGAGAGCTCACTGGAAGGACAGATTCTGAAGCTGAGGCTCCAATACTTCTTCATGAGAAGAGAAGACTCCCCGGAAAAGACCCTGATGTTGGGAAAGATGGAGGGCACAAGGAGAAGGGGACAACAGAGGACGAGATGGTTGGACAGTGTTCTCGAAGCTACTAGCATGAGTTTGACCAAATTGTGGGAGGCAGTGGAAGACAGGAGTGCCTGGCGTGCTCTGGTCCAGGGTGTGACGAAGAGTCGGACATGACTAAACGACTAAACAGCAACAAAGCAAATTGGCAGACACTGCAAATCTTTGGGAGCAGAGATGAAATATGTTCCCACTGCAGCCTTCTACACTAACTACACTTTCCAGACCAAGTGTAATGGAACAGAGAACAATTTAGCCGTTGCCTTGTGCCAGAGCCTTGAAGAACACAACTAAAAATGACCAAAACACCCAATATTACTTCAATAGAAGTAAACGTAAAAAACAGAACACAGCAAACCGGCAGCTTAAAACAGCAATAGGAAGCCCCACCACAGGCCTAAGCACCATGGTGACAACCAACACTAGTGGAACCAGACTGAAGAATACCACCACCAGCAGTAGCAAATAAAAGACGTTAAAATCATTCCAAGGCTTGAAGCAAAAGGCTCTGCCCAGTGCCCAGGAAAGATGTCAAAGTGAACACCTGGTGGGCCTCTTTGCTGGGAGCCACAACTGAAAAGGCTCTGTCTCATGTCGCAAGCCTCCTGGCTTGCCTCTTAACTATTGGTGCTATTTCCAAGCATGTCTGAGCCGGGGCAGCTGGGGAGAGGCAGGCAGACAGACAGGTAGAAGAAGCATGTGGTGGGAGGCAGGCAAGCATGCAAAAACTTCTTGTGAGCACACAGGGAGAAAGAGGCAAGTGGGGAGTTGTGAAGGGGAAGCCTGCACCCGGTTGTGCATGGCAGAAGAAGATGCGCTCCACAGCAATTCAATCCTATCCTCTAAAGAACACCTTTGAATATGAACCTTAGGGCCCTGGTAGTTTTGTAGAAGATTTTTGGAATCCTGATTGTAAATGCCTTTAGGAAAAGGAGAGCCAGTGTGGTGTAGTGGTTAAGAGCGGTAGTCTCGTAATCTGGGGAACCGGGTTCACGTCTCCGCTCCTCCACATGCAGCTGCTGGGTGACCTTGGGCTAGTCACACTTCTCTGAAGTGTCTCAGCCCCACTCACCTCACAAAGTGTTTGTTGTGAGGGAGGAAGGAAAAGGAGAATGTTATCCGCTTTGAGACTCCTTCGGGTAGTGATAAAGCAGGAGATCAAATCCAAACTTTTCTTCTAGCAAAACGGCTTTATTTTGTCCTAGATTTCAGCTGCAAGCATTCAGATTTTCAGTGATGCACCCCCAGCCAATGTTGGCTACAATTATTATTATTATTTTCAAGCAGAAATTGGCACCTTTTTTGCAATCCAGGGGCATTCTGCAAAAGCAACCGCTGAAATACAGGAGATTTGATGAACTATGCTGCGGAGCTGACCTGCCCCAAAACTTGAAGGAGACAAACAGGGGGATTTTTAAAAAAAATGTGCTCACCTGAACATAATCATGTACGTCGGAGTTCCTCCCAAGGAAAAACCAAACGCAAATAAGAATGTCAAGGCTAAGAAATAAGGGAAGCTTTTAGTACAACTATCCCTTGGGCATTGACCCAAAACTGCCGATAGATTTCCAGGACCCGAAACTCCCACACAACTGCAGTTGTGAAATACCTGTGAGAGAGAAGAGGGTGTGCGTCATTATCAGGGTGTCTTGCATTTTTTCACATTCCGCACCTCCGCTCCCTGTGGATTTTCCCCTGTGGGCAAAACATGTGGTACAAGATGTCCTGAACCCTCTGCAGTCTATCTAGTTGAAATGAAATACTTTATTGTCACTTGTACAACTTGTATACAGTGAGATTACACAAGCACCCCCACTCAGCTCTCTTAGTCTTAATTCCCCTCGTTTACTGACGCACACACACCAAACCCAAAAGTCAGTTGCCCTAGGCACAGAGGCTTGTAATTTCTAAGGAAGGGAGACTACCAAAGACTTTTTTTGAGATGACTGACACCATGGACTTGATTGACATTTGGAGAACGAGGAACCCTCTGGAAAGAGAGGGAACCTTCTTCTCTGAAGCAAAAATGACATGGACCAGAATTGATCAAATTTGGATTTCTAGCAACCTGGCACCAAGAGTTAAAAAAACAGAAATCTGCCCAAAAACCTGCTCCGACCATAATGCAGTAAAGATGGAGATGAAACTAACAACAGCTGGAACCTTTAGATGGAGAATGAATGACACCCTATTTAGAGATGAAGAAATTTACAAAAAGGCCCAAAAAACAGTGAAAGATTACTTTGAGATAAATATGAGAACAGAAGTGGAGAAAAGAATAATATGGGACGCAAGCAAGGCCGTGATGTGCGGTTTCCTAATCCAGCAGAATTCTATAAAGAGGAAAAAACAAAATGAAAGGAAGGAAAAAATCTTGAAACAGATGAAAGAGGGAGAGAAGAAATTGAGATCTAAACCAAAGTCTCAAGAGATTCTAAGAGAAATAAAGTATTATCAGACGCAATATATGGAACTGATGAACCAAGAAATAGAATGGAAGATAAAGCAAATGAGACAAAAGACATTTGAATCGGCAGATAAATGTGGGAAACTGCTGTCATGGCAACTGAAAAAGAGACAAAAGTTGAATACTGTGACATCCTTGGAAATAGATGGGAAACTTATTAATAAACCAAATGAGATAAGTAATTGTTTTCAAAGTTTTTTCAAGAAACTGTATGCACAAGGGCCAACAAATGAACAAGAAATAGAGGAATTCGTCAAAAAATATGGACTATCAAAGATCTCAGAACAAAATAAAAGGATTTTGAATGAGAAAATTACAGAACAAGAAATAGAGGGTGCCATTCAGAATATGCAATTAGGGAAATCACCAGGACCAGACGGTTTGACTGTGAGATACTACAAAGCACTGAAGGAATGGTTAATACAACCATTGAAGGAAGTATGCAATCAAATTTTGGAGGGGAAAAAGGCTCCCGAATCGTGGAAAGAAGCATTTATCTCACTTATACCGAAAACAGAGGTTGGGAAAAATCAAGTGAAGAACTACCGCCCAATATCACTACTAAATGTGGATTACAAAATATTTGCAGACATTTTAGCAAAGAGATTTAAGAGAGTATTGGTAGAGGAGATTCACAAGGACCAAACAGGCTTTCTCCCAGGGAGACACATGTCAGACAATGTGAGGAACATTATAGATATTTTGGAGCTGTTGGAGGTGGATATTAACAAAAAGGCAGTTTTGATTTTTGTGGACGCGGTGAAAGCCTTTGACAACATTTCTTGGAATTTTATGAAGAGGAATCTCCAAGGGATGGGGGTAGGCCAAGGTTTTGAAAATGGTATAGGTGCAGTATATTCTGAACAAAGAGCTAAACTAATTGTGAACAGTGTGGTGATGGATGAAATACTAATAGAAAAAGGTACACGACAGGGATGCCCAATATCCCCCTTACTATTTATATCTGTCCTGGAGGTTTTGTTAAATATGATTAGAAAGGACCAGCTGGTTAAAGGAATACAGGTCGGAGCTAAACAATACAAATTAAGGGTATTTGCAGATGACTTAGTGTTAACTTTGCAACAGCCAGAAGCTAGTACCAAAAGAGTTAGAACTAATTGAGATATTTGGTCAGGTAGCAGGATTTAAATTAAACAAACAGAAAACAAAGGTGTTGGGAAAAAATTTAACAATTGAAGAAAAAGATAGGTTTCAGAGTGAAACTGGTTTGGAAATAACAAAAAAGGTCAAATACCTGGGGGTGAATTTAACATCTAAGAATGTGAATTTATTTAAAGACAACTATGAAAAATGTTGGTTAGAAGTAAAGAAGGATCTAGATATATGGTCTAGGTTGAGACTTTCCTTGTTAGGCCGAATTGCTGTTATCAAGATGAATGTATTGCCGAGAATGCTGTTCTTGTTCCAGACGCTGCAGATCCTGGACAAGATGGACTGTTTCAAGAAGTGGCAGAAAGATATATCTAAATTTGTCTGGCAGGGCAAAAAGCCCAGAATAAAATTCAAGATTTTAACTGATGCAAAAGATAGAGGGGGCTTTGCCCTGCCAGACTTAAGACTTTATTACGAATCAGCAGCATTCTGCTGGTTGAAGCAATGGCTACTTCTTGAGGATACAGACATTTTGGATCTGGAAGGGTATGACAATAACTTTGGCTGGCATGCGTATCTATGGTACGACAAGGCAAAGGTGTACAAAAGTTTTAAAAACCATATTGTTAGGAAAGCATTGTACAACGTTTGGAACCGATACAAAGATTTGTTGGAAAGTAAAACCCCCAGGTGGTTGTCACCAATGGAAGCTAAGGCAGTGAAAAAACTTAACATGGACTCTAATTGGCCAAAATATTGTGAAATCTTAGAACAAGATGGTGAAAAGTTGAAGCTTCAAAGTTATGAGAAGCTAAAGCATAAAGTTCGAGATTGGTTACATTATCATCAGATAAATGAGACATTTAAACAAGACAGGAAACTTGGTTTTCAGAAGGAGAGGTCAAAGTTAGAAACAGAATTGTTAGAACCCAATACTAAGAATCTATCTAGAATGTATAATTTGCTGCTGAAATGGAACACACAGGATGAAACGGTGAAATCAGTCATGATTAAATGGGCACAGGACATTGGTCATGATATTATGTTTGCTGACTGGGAACAGTTATGGACCACCGGTATTAAGTTTACGGCATGTAGTGCCTTGAAAGAGAATATAATGAAAATGATCTACAGGTGGTACATGACCCCAGTCAAGCTTGCAAAGATCTATCATCTGCCCAATAATAACTGCTGGAAATGTAAGGAATCTGAAGGAACTTTTTGCCACCTTTGGTGGACCTGCCCAAAGATTAAGGCCTACTGGGAAATGATCTATAATGAAATTAAGAAAGTCCTTAAGTGGACATTTGTAAAGAAACCGGAGGCTTTTCTCCTGGGCATGGTCGGCCAACTGGTACCAAAGAAGGATAGGACATTCTTTATGTATGCAACTACAGCAGCAAGAATCCTGTTGGCAAAGTATTGGAAGATGCAAGAACTACCTACTCTGGAAGAGTGGCAGACGAAGGTGACGGAATATATGGGACTGGCAGAGATAACCGGCAGAATCCGCGACCAGAGGAAAGAGACAGTGGAGGAGGACTGGGGAAAATTTAAAGTATATCTTAAAAATTGCTGCAAAATTGTGGACTGATAAGATGTTAAGGGGTAAGAAACAGAGAATTACAGCTGTAAATGTTAATCTTAAGAAAATCTAAAAAAGAGTTAATTAGAAAAATTGATATAAGGGTTGCTAAAAAATGGTAAAACAAGGATGCGGTGAAAGGGAGGTATGGGGAAGTCAAATTTTATTTGTATGTATTTGTTTTTTGAGATATATGTGTTTTCTTTTGTTTTGTTTGTTGTATGTTGTATGTTCTGAAAATCATTAAAAATTATTATAAAAAAAAACCCAAAAGTCAGTTGCCCTGTTGTTATCTTTTCATTCAGCAGCCTAACAGTCCACCGATAGAAGCTGTTCTTTACCCTGTTGGTGCGACTAATCATGCTTCTATATCTTCTGCCCAAGGGCAGAAGATCAAGAAAGTGCTGGCCAGGGTGTGAATTTTCCTCACTCTCCTGAGGCAACGTTCTTCCGCTATTTCATCCAGAGGATTCACGGGACAGCCCATAATATCTTGTGGTGTATTCACCACCCTCTGTAGGCACTTCCTATCAGTTGATGTCAAACCAGCGTACCACACCGTGATGCAGTATGAAAGGACACTTTCTATTGTGGATCGGTAGAAGGAGGTCATCAAATGTTGTTTGACATCGTTCTTCTGCAATACTCTGAGGAGATGGAGTCTCTGTTGGGCTTTCTTAGCGACCTGGGTTGTATTGATTTTCCAAGTAAGGTCTTCACTGAGATACACTCCTAGGAATTTAAAGGAAGAGACTCTCTCCACACAGCCCTCCCCAATGTACAGCGAGGCTAGTTCTCCTCTCTTCCTCCAAAAGTCCAACACCATCTCCTTTGTCTTGCTTACATTAAGGTGCAAGTTAATATTTTACATACTCCGGAGCCAAAATAGAGAAAACTATATCGCATATCTGCCAACTGTCCTGTTTTAAGCAGGGCACCCTGGAATCACAGAAGCCAATCCCAGCTTCTGTTTGCATCCCAAGATATCCCCCCCCTTTTTTTTTTTTGGTCTGGCACTCTGCCACGAGTCCTCATGTCGGAACACCGGACCAAGTGACCCTCACTATGGTGCAAGTCAGCAGTGTTGCCAGAAGGTAGGACCCAAACCAAAGGATTCAAAATACAAGGAAGGCGATTCCAACCAAACTTTAGGAAGAACCTCCTGACAGCAAGAGCTGTTTAGCAGTCAAATGGAAGGTGGCAGACTCTCTTTTATTGGAAGGTTTTAAGCTGAGGTTGGATGGCCATCTGTCAGGGAGTCTCCAGCTGTGATTTCTGTGTTGCAGGACATTGGGCCAAATGAAACTTGGGGTCCCTTCGAACTCTATACAATCCTACGAACGCATGAACCTCTTAAGAAGCAAACCTACAAACAGGTATCTGCATTTACCATATCTTTTCCACTTCCCACTGATGCTTTGCAGCCAGCTAAACATGCGCTCATGTAGGTGACCCCGTTGCTTCCACAAACGGGATCCCAGTGGCTTGCATCACAGCTGCAGTCAGAGTTGCAGGCAGCTAACGATACTTCCTTAGAGGAGGATGGTTCTTTGATGCTAAAGGGAACAGAAGCAAAGCCTTCAGGGAAAAGGAAAACAAGGCCAACACACACATATACACAGTCAGTTGGGTGGGGTACAAGTAATAAATTGCTGTTGTTGTTGTTGTTGTTATATCTGCATTTTGGCAAAGCATGTTTTCTCAAACATAACCCATTTTTGCATGTTAGTTTCACCAATTTATTTTATGCAACAAAATTCATATACCACCTGATAGTGATGAAACCTCGGCAGTTCTCAACCTGTGGGTCCCCAGATGTTGTTGGACTACAACTCCCATCATCCCTGAGCTCTGGCCTTGCTAGCTAGGGGTGATGGGAGTTGTAGTTCAACAACATCTGGGGACCCACAGGTTGGGAAAGGCTGCAAAGTGGTTGACAAAAAAGCAAAACATCAGTAAAAGATAGTTAGCATGCATTCTTACGCACATTTTACCCTCCTATATGCTCTGAGCCCGGTTTTGGCTGGGGAGGGTGGGATATTAATATTATTAATAATAATAATACTGAAATGCATTGTAAAATTCAGAGTGGCACTATGATGGCTGCATGTTAGTTCTCGTCTACGTTTGGGTAAGTTCCAGGCAGGTAGATTCACCAGTAAATGTGAACTCAGGAGACCGTAGATGAGTAGATGATCAACAAGTAGACAGCAGAGGAGCAGGCATGAAGAGACATCTCCAGCAGACGGTACTCAGTTAGATCATTATTCTTTATTAAATTTGTATATCACCTATCATCTGAAGATCACAGGGCAGTTCACAACATAAAATGCACCAACGGTCTGAGTCAGTATAATATAGAATCTCCCACCCCACAGTCCCAAAAATAAATAAGGCAACTTACCCAGAGTAGTTGATGTTCAAGCCAGCCACCTGAAGGTCATTGCAGTTGAATGCAAAGTAAAGCAGATTAAGTAGGAAGGTAATCAGAAAAGTGACACAGGCAAACTTCGCCATAGTTGTGACGTGCATCTTGAACTTCTTGATGATAAAACCTCCAAGGAACAGTCCCACAATTGTAGCAGGTAAAAGCAACACACCTAGAAAAAGAAAAGGGAACATTGACATAGGTTGCATGTGCTTACACACACACACACACACACACACACACACACTCTTACCCCAGCAAGCCAGAAACGCAACAACAAAGAGAGGAGTTTACGTACCAATATAAAAGATGGCGTTTGAAACAGGTATGTTAAATTGCTGTTCCATAAACTTTGGCTCATATGTTATCATGCCAACAACAGAATTGTACAGAAGGACAATGAGGAGTAAATAGACTGGGAAGATAGTGTTTCCAAGTAGCTTCTTCAAAGTGGGGAAGAAATCTGGAAAGGAAATATAATATATCTAAAATAAACATCAGCAAGTGTATTCGCAGAGGAAAGGCTTAGGATCATCTCTATCGTCACCCACGGGATCAAAAGCCATTGCTGATTCTGTCTACTGCTGAGCCTAATTTACATTGCCTAGATTTGTGTGTGTGTGTGTGTGTTCAGATTTGTAACTTCAGATCTGCAGTGGTACCTCAGGTTAAGAACTTAATTCATTCTGGAGGTCCGTTCTTAACCTGAAACTGTTCTTAACCTGAGGTACCACTTTAGCTAATGGGGCCTCCCACTGCTGCCGCGCAATTTCCGTTCTCATCCTGAAGCAAAGTTATTAACCCGAGTTACTATTTCTGGGTTAGCGGAGTCTGTAACCTGAAGCGTCTGTAACCTGAAGCGTCTGTAACCCAAGGTACCACTGTAGTTGCGAATTGTACAGATGGGAGAGAGGAACGCAGTGTGTAAAATGGTTCCCATTCAGCAAATTGTTAGTTAACTCTTCTTAATGAGTTTTGAGTGAAAAATGTTAAGGTTATGATCTAGGTCTGTGGTCAAAATCTGAGAAGACCTCCTTGGAGGATGGAGCCCATGGCAGATATCAGCATGTACCGGGAATCAGGGCAGCTTGAGAGGAATCCTGGGACCACAATTCATGAAGGTACCCCACCCAAGAAACCAGCGGAACTGGGTGACTGTATGTACCCTGACTCAAGTTACTGCTCCTGCATCTGCTTTACATGCAGAAGGTCCCAGGTTCAATCCTTAGCATCTCCAGATAGGGCAGGAAGAAAGCCATGGAGGGCCACCCCCAATCTGTGTAGACAGTACTAGGTGGATCAGTGCTCTGACTCAGTAGAAGGCAGATTCCTGTGTTCCTTCCTGACATGCTTATATGGACATCTGCTTACAAAAAGAGACCATGGAGACCAATTATCTGAATCACCACACATTTTTCACCACAGATCCCATCTGGAGCTGCTGTTTTCAAAATAGTAGGGGTGAGTGCCAGCTGTTAATAAAAGGGATCGTACCCTTCCAATAATATTGGGGTGTATGTTTATGCTTTAAATTGCAATCACCCCAGAATAAGGACACTGTGTTTCTGGTCTACAAATCCCATCATCCCTGAGCACTGGCCATGCTGTGGGAGTTGATGGGAGCTGGAGTCCAGAAACATCTGGAGAGTCAAGTTTCCCTAGTCCTGCTCTATTTTGTTTAAGGAGGTGACCGCATTGCAAAAGTGGGCCACCCACCGAGCCGATTGCTCTTATGAAGCTCAACATTAACTAGAGAAGGAGAGCCAGAGGAGGAGGAGGAGGAGGAGATTCAGCAGTCAACCTTTTGTTGCTTTGGAGATCTTCAGCCGTGGTGGTTTTGGAGATTCCATTTTACCACAGCTATCCTTGGAGTTTCCGTAAACATCACCCGACTTCTTAATTATCCTTTCTTCTCCTTGTTTTGGCAAAGAGTAAGGCAGGAACCAGAAAGGGAAGGAGGCCACGACACTGATGGCTCCACATAACAGTATTCCAAGCCACCAGGCACCAACCCAGCGCACATCCTTAGAATTTATTGTCAGTGTATCTGGGAGAAAAGGACAGAGATTGAACTTTTAGCCTCTTTAAATGAAAAAAAAAGATGATCTACATCTTTTGCTCTACTTTGCTTATTCATCACTGCAGTTCTCAGTTGGCTCCCAGTTTGACCTTTCACCTCTCCACTGTATGGTCCAGCTGATAAAAAGTTAGATGTGGACCTAAAAGATCTAAATTGAAATCACAGCTCAGTCATGAAAACCATGGGTGATTTTTTAGGCATATTGTAAGAACTTCAGAAGAATCCTGCTGGATCAGACCAAGGGCCTATTGAGTCCAGCATCCTGTTCTCACAATGGCCCACCCAATGGGCACAAATGCAATAGCACCCTTCCAGCTGTGATCCATACCAACTGATATTCAGAAATATTCTTTCAGTGTCTCAGTGGGAAAAGGGATTGACCATTCAGCCACAATAGGAATTGTAGCTATGGGAGGAAAATGAAGGTCTCAGCACCGTTAACAAACTACAGCTCCCAGGATTCTTTAGGGGAAGCCATGGCTGTTTAAAGTGCTATAATATTGCTTCAAATGCATAGGGCAGATGGGGCCTGAGAGACAGGCTAAGTGGAGGCATAGCTGTCAACTTTCCCCTTTTCTTGCGAGGAATCCTATTTGGAAAAAGAGAATTTCCCTTAAAAAAAGGGAAACGTTGACAGCTATGAGTGGAGGTAACACTGTAGGAAGTGAGGAATTTAGGAGATGGAGGGTGTTAGCGCCAGAGAAGGGTTAAGAGGATAATATCCAGCAACTGGAGAGATTGTAGGAGAATGCACTTAAAACCACAAATGGGAGTTTAGTTTAGTTTAGCAGGGAGTCTGAGCAGGAAGCCTGAAATTTATTTGTGTGCAATAGTAAATCTTCTAGGAAGTGTCTATGGATGATAATATACAGCTTTCCTCTGATGGAAGAGAGCTGGTTGGATGCTGGGTTTGTCCACACCACAGCAAAATGTGGACCTTCCTGTCTCCCCACTAATGTAAGGACATCCACAAGACATCCTACACACCCCAGTGTTGTCCTGGAACTTCCACCCTTTAAATGCAGGGCTTTTCAATCTTGGCCACTGCAGATCTTCCAAGGATAGGAAAAGCCCACATTCCCAGGGAGGCCTGGGACAAAACTGGGATGGGGAAGAGCGTCCTGCGATCACATCCCCCCACATTAATGGTGAGAGAAAAGAGGGGCAAGTCCACATTTTGGTTCTGCGGGTGGAGAAGCTCTCTGAGAACCTTAATTTTGTGAATTCCTAACAGTCCCTTTCTGCATCATGGGATGAAGTCACTGGAACCCAAAGCCTTGCCCACCTTCTTCAGTCTTCTGATGGCTGTGGTCCTTTGCTGAGACAGAGCTCAGGGCTCCAGAAGGACCTACTGGGGATTGTCTAGGGCAGTGTTTCCCAACCTTTTTTGGGCAAAGGCACACTTGTTTCATGAAAAAAATCTCGAGGCACACCACCATTAGAAAATGTTAAAAAATTTAACTCTGTGCCTATATTGACTACCATATTTTTCGCCCCATAGGACGCACCGCCCCATAAGACGCACCTAATTTTTTGGGGGGAGAATAAAGAAAAAAAAAATTTTCCCCTCCCCAGGCACGGGGCAGGCGCGGGGGAAGCCCAAGCTTCCCCCGACCCCAGCCCCCAGAACAGCCTGATATCCGCAAGCCTAGGGAGCCACACTGGTCTCCCCAGGCTTGCGGAGAGGTGCGTGAAGCCCGGGGGCGCTCTTCAGCATGCACCAGGCTTCGGGATGCAGGCAGCTCTGCGCTACCCTCCAGAGCCCCGTGCGGCTTCGCGCTGGGATCCGGGGGGTGGCGCGGAGCTGCAAGAAGCCCTGGAGCGCAGGCAGCTTCGCACCACCCTCCGGAGCCCCGCGCGGCTTCGCGCCAGGATCCAGAGGGTGGTGCAGAGCTGCAGGAAGCCCTGGAGCCCAGGTAGCTCCGCGCCACCCTCCGGAGCCCCGCGCGGCTTCGCGCCGGGATCCGGGGGGTGGCGCGGAGCTGCAAGAAGCCCTGGAGCGCAGGCAGCTCCGCACCACCCTCCGCAGCCCCGCGCGGCTTCGCGCCGGGATCCGGGGGGTGGCGCGGAGCTGCAAGAAGCCCTGGAGCGCAGGCAGCTTCGCACCACCCTCCGGAGCCCCGCGCGGCTTCGCACCAGGATCCAGAGCGTGGTGCAGAGCTGCAGGAAGCCCTGGAGCCCAGGTAGCTCCGCGCCACCCTCCGGAGCCCCGCGCGGCTTTGCGCCGGGATCCGGGGGGTGGCGCGGAGCTGCAAGAAGCCCTGGAGCGCAGGCAGCTCCGCACCACCCTCCGCAGCCCCGCGCGGCTTCGCGCCGGGATCCGGGGGGTGGCCCGGAGCTGCAAGAAGCCCTGGAGCCCAGGTAGCTCCGCGCCACCCTCCGGAGCCCCGCGCGGCTTTGCGCCGGGATCCGGGGGGTGGCGCGGAGCTGCAAGAAGCCCTGGAGCGCAGGCAGCTCCGCACCACCCTCCGCAGCCCCGCGCGGCTTCGCGCCGGGATCCGGGGGGTGGCGCGGAGCTGCAAGAAGCCCTGGAGCCCAGGTAGCTCCGCGCCACCCTCCGGAGCCCCGCGCGGCTTTGCGCCGGGATCCGGGGGGTGGCGCGGAGCTGCAAGAAGCCCTGGAGCGCAGGCAGCTCCGCACCACCCTCCGCAGCCCCGCGCGGCTTCGCGCCGGGATCCGGGGGGTGGCGCGGAGCTGCAAGAAGCCCTGGAGCCCAGGTAGCTCCGCGCCACCCTCCGGAGCCCCGCGCGGCTTCGCGCCGGGATCCGGGGGGTGGCGCGGAGCTGCAAGAAGCCCTGGAGCACAGGCAGCTCCGCACCACCCTCCGCAGCCCCGCGCGGCTTCGCGCCGGGATCGGGGGGGTGGCGCGGAGCTGCAAGAAGCCCTGGAGCGCAGGCAGCTCCGTGCCACCCTCCGCAGCCTCCTCCAAAGGGCGCCCCGCGCTCCGCGCTGCAGGCTGCCGCCCGCAAGCCTTGCGCGGGGGGGGGAGTTCCCCCAGGCGCCCAAGGCTTGCGGACAGCTGCGCGAAGCACGGGGCGTCTTCCAAAGGGCCCCCCCGCGCTCCGCGCTGCAGGCTGCCGCCCGCAAGCCTTGCGCGCGGGGGGGGAGTTCCCTCTCCCGCCTCCCTCCCGCGGCACACCAGGCAAGGTCTCACGGCACACTGGTGTGCCGCGGAACACCGGTTGGGAAACACTGGTCTAGGGTCTGGCCTGACAATTGCTACCAAGCCACAGCAGAAGAGGACAATTGGCACTCAGCACTCGCTGGACAGGAGAGTCAACGTTAACAGAGACGAAACACTGGATATGATTATGGGTATTTGTTCCTTACCAGTATCTACCAGTCCAATGTCAACCCACAGATTAGCACAGTAGGATCCAAGCAGAAAGCCAGCTGAGGGTCCAAACATTCCCAGCGCTCTCACTATTCCTGTAAAAGATCACACAGCAGCACAGTGACTTATTTACAGTGCATGCAAAAGATTATCTATGAAGAGAAGAGGCGATCTTTGGGCATGCTACTCTCTGCCAGGGTAGAAGGCTGGGCAAAAGTCTGGGTCATCTGCTGTCCGCATTGCAGAAGAACAGGGTGGGGAATCAGAGCGACCTGCCGGGGCCCCTCTCTGCCCTACCAGAAAGCAATCCCAACCTGATCAAAGACCCAGAATGCAATCCTATATATGTCTCATCTGAAAGAAGCCCTAGAAGTTCAGTGGATCAATTCTTCCAGGTAAGTGAGAGTGGGAATGCAGCCAAAAGTCTTTGGGAAATGCTGTGTTGAGACCTTCAAAAGGTGAAGTGGATCTCCATCCAATTACACAGGTGTTGTTGTGTTTGGGGGATGGGGAGTGCTTATTTCCAACTGGGGTTCTGGGGGGAAAGAATGTAAAGGTAAAGGGACCCCTGACCATTAGGACCAGTCGTGGCCGACTCTGGGGTTGCGGCGCTCATCTCGCTTTATTGGCCGAGGGAGCCGGCGTACAGCTTCCAGGTCATGTTGCCAGCATGACTAAGCTGCTTCTGGCGAACCAGAGCAGTGCACGGAAACGCCATTTACCTTCCCACCGGAGCGGTACCTATTTATCTACTTGCACTTTGCTTTCGAACTGCTAGGTTGGCAGGAGCAGGGACCGAGCAAAGGGAGCTCACCCTGTCACGGGGATTCGAACCGCCAACCTTCTGATCAGCAAGTCCTAGGCTCTGTGGTTTAACCCACAGCGCCACCCGTGTCCCTAAAAAGAATGGTAGTCTCCACTAAAAACCATCATCTCAATACAATCCCAGGTACCCCACCTTGGAGCAATGCTATCCCATGACTCGGGTCAAATCCACACCATACATTACTCTTCCCTGGATTATTATTTTTTAGGGAAGCAGTCTTTCCAATGTGTTGGGAATTGCTGCTTATTTGGGGGAAGTCATGTGTCATTCTGGGGTAGAAAGGATGGCAGCTAGCAATTGGAGGCCACTGTGAGGCTCTCCATTGCTACCCAATGATAGTTCCCCCAATTTTATTTTTCAGAAACCTGACAAAATGCCTTCTTTGATCAAAAGCTGCAAATGAGGCAGGGAGCAGGAATACGAGGCCCTTGCCTCTCCACACGAATTTTGCTCACTTTTTTATCAGTTTGCCTCAGTGGTTGATATGCATTCTTAAGCTGCCTTAAGAAGGCACAAATATTTTAAACCAGAATATAAACAGCCTTAAGATATTTTAAAGCAACCAAGAAACAGCCAAGAGCTGGTAAGACGATGCAGACCTTCGGAAGGCTGCTTTTCAACCCAGTTCTGATCTTTAATGGGATGGGATCGCCTCGCTTATTTTACCTATGTAAAAGGCCGAGTTTTGTTCCGTGGCAAAATCATCGATGTACGACAGCCCCAGGGGCATCACGGGAGCTTCACCGATTCCACGAAGAATATTCCCAGCAAGGACAAACAGCCACAGGTAGGAGCTCGTCGATTTTTCACAGCCTGCGGGCAAAGGATGGCACACAGCTTGGTGAACGAATCTGCTGTGCCCTATTCGTTTTCCCTTGCAGGGCTATTGGCAGCTTCGAAGGGTCAGGGGGGCAGAGATGCAAACTGTGGAGGTGGCACAGAGCAAAAGGTGGACTGCCACTGCCGTGCCATTGCACCAATGAAATCTAGAGCACCTGTCTCACAGAACTGTAGAGATGGAAGGGACCCCATGGGGCAATGCTGGAATCTCAGCTAAAGCATCCATGGCAAATGGCCACCCAACCTCTGCTTAAAAACATCCAAGGAAGGAGAGTCTATGGATCACAGCATCTGCTGTGGCTGCAGAAACTGATAACTCATAACTGCTGCCTCCCATGTTGTTTTTGCTGCCTTAGCAGCACCAAAGTGACCTCCCCTGGGCGCAAGCCTGGGCAGTGTGTATGCAGGTCCTGGGATGCCCAGATGACAAGACGCCCCTCTCGGCATCAGTGATGTAGCCCAAAGGAAAGCAGAGCAAGATGCTTGGCACCAGCTTGGCTGCAGGAGTTGCTGGAAGGAGGCGTCCAAGGTGCCATCCAACCAGCTTAGGGACTTTGGGTTTGCCTAGGGCAGGGGGCGGCAAGGCTTATTGGGCATGGGCTGGATCACTCCCGTGGAGATCCTCCATGGGCCAGACCAGCACAGTGCAATGCCCAAAATCACGTCTGCACATATCCGGGGCGCCAAAAATCGCTTCTGCATATGCCCAGATGGTGAAAATTGCAGGGGCGATTTTTGGCATCTGGGCATGCACAGAATTGATTTCTGGTGCCGCGGACATATGCAGACGTTATTTTTGGTGTCTGGGGACGCGCAGAAGCAATTTCCAGAGCCGTGGAAGAGAGTCCCCGCGCCACGCTGCACCAGTTTAGCACAGCGCATGGGGACTTGCCAAGCGAGTGGCTCGGTTTGGGGACAGCTCGTGGGCCAGTTAAATAGTCTCCGTGGGCCACTTCTGGCCCATGGGCCTTAGGTTGCCGACCTCTGTGTAGGGTTAGCCCCTTAGCCTAATGGGAAATGACTGGCTTGGGTGTCAAATGTGGCCCTCCAAGTGACTCTCCCCAAGCCACATCCCATTGCTGTCTCCCTTGTACCATCCATGGGTGTTTTTGCCTGTGTGGAATGTGTCCCTGAACTTTGATCACGCTACTTGCTTGCTTGGGTGAGGATACAGGTGTGTCTTGGTGTGCGTGTAGAAACTAGCCTACTGTACAGAGGTGCAACGAGCATTTGCTGTTCTGCCCTCTTTTGCCTCACCCACCCAATTGCATGCTTCTGCTTAGTGACCAAAGGCTGGGACAGCAGCAAGAACAACTACAGAAACAAAGTCAAAGAGACAAAGAAGAAGAAAAGTTGCTTGTACTATCACTATTCCATGAGCACTGAATGTGCGGAGTCTTCACTGAGCCTTTTGCTTTTGTTTCCCCCTGCAGATCTGTTTCCCGACTTTTTATTTTGGTTTTTTTATATTCCTGTAAACCTTGGAGTTCCCCATAAGTCTGCTTGTTCCCCAGTGACCTGGTTCTGGCTTAAATCCTGCCGGCTCTCAGCCATCTAAGTTTGCTGTTAGAAAAAAAGGAGCTCGCAAAGTGCACTGTGGACACTCGACCAGTTAAAGAGAATGACGATGGGAAACAGATTTTTCAGCTACAGATGTTCAACGCCAGCCAAACCTGGACGCTGAAAACTGAAAGCCTTGGTCCGGCAAGCAATATTGAAGAGGAGCAACTGTAATAGCAACTGTAGCAGCAGCGGAGGGCACAAATCGATTGTAACTGCTGGTCTGGATGATACCCAGCAGTCCCTTCCAAAGCTGCAATCCTGTATCCTGTGCAGGTAGGATGTATAAGAGGAAAGCTGGTAAACAGGTCTATCTAGTTCCTTTGCTAAGGGAATGGTCATGCTGTAGCTGTCCAGTTAAGTACCACAGTTTACATGTCCAAAGACATGTTGCCATAGAGACAAATGGGTGGGCCTTTCCTCACCTCACTTGGCTCAAGCCACGTCAATCCTGGGATGGAGAACAATAGGCCAAGTGGAGCTGTGTGAGTTTTGGCTGGTGCTGGAAGCTGGAGACCCAAAGTAGGGGCTTGGGGCTAACCAGATGAGGAAGCAAGATCAGTTAGGGTGTGAATGCTGTGAGCCCCTCCATACCATGCTTGGGTTGTATAGATGTGCAAATAAAGGCATATATCCCAAAGACACCCGCATTTCCATTGGCCTTCACCTGGGTAAGCACAGAAACCGCTGAAGTCTCTTGCTGCTCAGAGATCAATGTGCATTCAGCAATACATTTAAAGCACATTCAAAACACACACATTCAAAACCCCAAAGAATTCCGAGAACTGTAGTTTGTTAAGGGTGCTGGTAATTGTATTTTTAAAAAAATAATATTTATTAAAATTTCCAGAAAATGGTAATTGTAGCTCTGTGGGGGTAAACTACAGATTTTGAGGGGTTGGGAGGTGTTAGGTTTGAATGAATGGTGCATATGCAACCATCGTTTCATACAGGGGTAGTTCTCTTATTGGGAACATGGTTACAATAGAGACTGATATTAGAGGGTTGTTGCGAGAGAATATGAATTGTTCAGCCTGAAAAATCACAGTACCAATTGCTACATAAAGAGGTGTTGATGGCATAAGGCCATACAGCAACCTGCCCAAAAGGTGTCGGGGCATGAGAGAGACTATAAGTCTACATGATGAAATTATGTCCTTCATGTGCACACCAAGAGACTGGGACACAGCCCACCTCGGGAGCCACCAAAGTTTTGCTTACCAAGAGCACTTGCATTTTGAAAACTTTCCAAGTCGTCTATCACGTGGTGGGGAGGAATGGTTGTTGAGCAAGCCGACACACTCGCAGAAGAATTGGTCACAGAAACCGCAATGCTCTTGTAATTGTAACTTTAAAAAGAAGGAAGAAACAAATGCCGTGTGATGGAAACATGGAAGGGTTTAAAAATATTTGTTAATAACAACAATGATGATAATAATGATGATGATGATGATGATGATGATGATACTATTAATACCCTTTAATTTTGAGTGGTACATAGGAGCACAGGAGCTAACTTATATTGAGTTAAAGCATTGTATCCATCTAGCTCAGCAGGCAGGGTGTTCCTCCCAGCCCGACCCGGAAATGCCGCTGAAAATTGAACATGGTATCTTCTACATGTGAAGCAGATGGTCTACTACAACCCTATTGGCAGCTGCTTTGTGAGGCAATGAGACAATTGATGGTTGCTTCATGGCAAATGGTGCAATGTCATAAGAATGGTGCACTGCTCTTTTCCAAAAAGTTAGGAAATGTTATTTATTTAGTTATTTACTAATTTTATGTCCTGGTTTCCTTGCGGGAGCAGTGCCATCGCAACCAGACTTTGGGGCCTATGCCCATGACCTCACAACCAAGGCTTCTCGACAACAGCCCAAACGCTGCCATGCCCAATGGCTATCCTTGGTATTTGGTACGCCCAAACTTCTCCAGCAGAGCCCCAATGAAGTGCATGATATCCAAGCATCCCCTGCCAACAACACAGGGCCAAAACAAATGTCTGCACTGCCCAGCAGAAACTCTCTGAGGCTTCAGATATGGTTGACTCCACTCAGTCCAACATTGAGATGCTGAGAATTGATCTGCTGCTTAATTATAGTCCTTCCCTCTACAAAGCATTTACAACACTCTGGTCCTCTTTTTGATGCTCATCTGTCTTAGCCCATGGACCACTCTTCCTGGTGACAGGCATTTCCCTAAGAATGCTAATGTTGGTAACTGTTAATGCTTTACTTACCGCCCCATTATGAAGTGAGGCACAATTGACACAAATGATCCCAGGGACATGATGAGGCACCCAACCGCAATAACCTTTGGACGATGAACTTTCGGGCCCAGGTAACTCACCAAGATCAGCACCAATAAGTTTCCTACATCAGGAGAAGAGATGTGATGAATTCCAGGGGGCAGGGAGAGGCAGAAGGCCTTTCCACTGTGAAACTACAGTAGGTTACCTCTTGTGGGGGGGGGGGGACAGGTATACCTATCTCAAAGCTTCCATCGATCAGTCCGACCACAAACGATGGGATTTCAAATCTCCTCTCAATCTGAGTCATCACACTCTTCATGTAGCTTCCCGTAAATGCTTTGGAGAAGAAGGAAAATGACAGCGCCCCGAGGAATATCTGGGGGAAACACAAAGGAAAACGTGAGTTGACAAAGGAGCTATTTTCTCAAGATAGTATAACATCTCAACCACAGAGATAAAAACAGACAAGTCTCTGGCCTCAAGGAGCTTACAATTTAATATGTGGAAGGAAAATAGAGGGAGACAAGGCTAGGGACCATGCTTTTGAACCATCTGGAATTTTTTGGCCATTTGTTGCAGAGAAAGGGAGGTTTTTACCTTTAGCTTTGAAACAGGGAGACACGCTCTCTTCACCAGATGCGACCCATGGCTTTTGTCCAAGAATGGGGGGTTGTCTTTAGCTTGCTGCAGAACCATTTTTCCATCCATGACGCCGATCTTCTAGCTTGGGAACACAGACCTTTCTGTCTGGGGGGGAAATAGGAACAACAGCTATGTCATTTCCTTAGTGATAGCACTTCATGTATTGGACTGAGTCCCAACCTTCAGCATGGCTTCAGTTTAGGATGCAAAACAGAAGAACCAGCAATCTGGATTTGGATCTGAGCCTCCTCAGCTGTTTACACAGAGCAATGTCACATCAACAGGCTGCCTCTGTCAGAGGTCCTGGTAGTGTCAGCTTTATGCTTGCCTGAATAGAGAACACAGAGATGTGCAGCCACTTTTGGGTGGCTGGAAAGTAGCTTTCTGGACACAGGTAAGAGCTGTACCTGTTGTCTGTTTTTGCAATTGTTTGCTTTTTGGTTGCACACCCCTTCACCGTTTGCTCAAGCCCTGCTTCCCATTGGCAAGCAGACCCTGGAAGAATCCCCGGCACAAAAGGAATCTCGTTATTGACTGCTCGGTTTAATTGCCTGTCACCCTTAGGAGGTGAGACGCAAGGAAGGGGAAGATCTTCCAGGGTAGGAGACCGGGAGAAGAAAGGGAAGCTCCCAAGTGAAAGCTGTGAGGCTCCACCCCTTTCTGTGTGAGACGAGAGTTAAGACTTTGCATTTTCTTTTCTTTTCTCTTTTCTTTTCCTTTTTGTTTTTATTTAAATTAGTACAGTGGTACCTCGGTTTTCGAACATCTCGGAAATCGAATGTTTCGGTTTTTCAACGCCGAAAACCTGGAAGTTAATCCTTCCGTTTTTAAACATGCCCCAAAAGTCAAATGGCTTCCGCTGAGTGTTTCTCAATTTTCTCAATTAAATTTGCAGACTGCCCTTTGCGCCTCGGTTTTCGAACGTTGCAGAAGTCGAACCGTCTTCCAGAACGGATTACGTTCAAAAACTGAGGTACCACCATATTGAATTATGAAATAGCTTCCATAAAATTTTATGGGAAAGGGAGAACTGTTTGCCACCCTTAATTCCAACTAAATTTGTTTTGATTGCTCTCTCTCACCAAGTTTGCCTCCTGAGATATAAATGCAACTCTGGATAACTTTGTGGTACAGTAATTATTTTAACAGTACAGTATGGGACTGTTGATGTCCAGGTAATAGACTCGGCACATGCTGCCAGTGTACAGTGGACCCTCGGGTTACGTTACCTTCGGGTAAAGCGTGATCTCCTCCATGGAGAGCACGTGTTGCAGTGGGGGCCGCCAGGACACTCCAAAGTTGGGGGCAGGCTAATTGATCGTTGGCCACTGATGCGATTGGGGCTTCCCTTGTTGTTGGGAAGAAGTTAATGTTGCCATTTGTTGGCCAGAAATGCTAAAACTCCTTGCACGAGGCTAGGGCTTCCTCTTTTCGCCTGTGCATCGGATTGCCCGTCCCCCCCTCCCTAGAATTAGGGTTGTTCGCTTTGACCTTGCTATGCCTGTCATGGGGTCGTCAGCTCTTGGGGCAGGGGCCTGGTAGGAATTTTGTCCATCTGGCTGATTGGCTGGGGCCATTTGGTTTTTGCCTACTGCGTAGCAAATCGTCACAACTTGTAAGGTTGCGGTTAGGCATTGGTTTATGGTTCGGTTGGTTGAGGGGAAGTGGTTGAGTGCCTAACCTTGGTAGGTTGAGTGCCTGCCCCTCTAATGCTGCTGCTGCAAGGGATTCCGTTAAAGGAATTGGGGGCTAACTATTGCTTGTCCACTCCGCCAAGGGGGCTTGGGCCATAGCAATGAGCTCCTGGTTGCATTTGGGGTGAGGGCAGGTTCCCTGCTCCGCGTAACCCCCAAGTGTATTCCCCCATTCTGACTTTCGCATCGTGCGGAATGTCAGTCTGTCCCCCATGGTGGGGGCAGATAGTCACAACCAATGCCTAAGCAACCACTCACAAATTTGTATTTCAATAAAGTTGTGGCCAAAATTATGCCAAAAATCTTAAACAAAAAATTCTGTGTGATGTGTGAGTTATTGGGGTGGGCCTGAGGACCTCGGCACGCAACATAATCCTCGGGTTGCGCACGCGGCATACCTGGAAGTGTATACTTCTGGGTTTCGCCGCATGCGCAGAAGCGCTCTGCACACCGTGCATGTGCACAGAAGCACTCAATTGCGCCACACACATGTGCAGAAGGGTGCCTCCAGTTACGAAATTTTCAGGGTATGGCCAGGCTTTCGAAACAGATCCCGTTCGTAACTGGAGGTACCCCTGTACTCTCTTTTCTCTTCTGCCTTTGTATGTATGGTGTATTACATTAAAAAAAAGCCCTCATACCAATAGCTAAACGTCAAGGCTCAGTTCTGCATAGGATAGCATTAAAAATTGCCATTAAAGTATCCCACGGCAGCAAGTTCCCAAGATACCAACTGTTCTTTTTTGAGCTTGTGTCAGTTTCAGCTCTGGAGCTGGGGTTTATTTTGACCAGCTCCTGTTGCCAAGTAGCTCTCTTAAAAAAAACAACTATTTATAATTCTGCTTGTAGCCAAAAAAGGACTGACTTCACAGTTCTGTGCCTTCAAAATTCAGCCACGTCAGCATTTTGTATGCAAGAGTTTTAACCTTTTAAACAAACTTCAGTTGCAATGCAGAGCAAACACACTTTGGGTCCCTTTATCTCCTGCTGATGATTAACCAGCCAGGGAATCTGACCTCTTAAAATTTTTTAATTTTAAACATTTTGACCAGCCCTCCTTTTCTTCCCACTTCAATTCCTTCCTCCCCTTCTTTGAATGGCTTAACAGCACAATTGTCGCTGCATTTCAGCAGAGGGCAGGAATGCACCCGAATTCTGCTCAAGATAAAAAATTAAAAAATTGGCAAGGTTCAGATGCTTCACAGAACTCTTCAGCACTTCTGTTTCGTTAGATTTTTGTCCAGCCCTTCCTTCCAAAGGAACTCAGTATTTTTTAAAAAAATTAAACAAACTCTAAACATTTCAAAAGCAAACAAAATATTATCACAACTAAAAACACAAGCTACATCTAACAAATAGTAACAATTGACGCAAGATGTTATATGATGACTGCTGACTTGGATGGGTTTTTATTATTATTATTATTATTATTATTATTATTATTATTAGAAAAGCAGGATTCTTTATTTAGGAATCTGCTCCATATTGCACAGAAAATCTCTGAGAGGATTTGCAACACCCTAAAAAGAAAATCACAAAGAATACACAATGTACAAGCAAAAGAATCCACATGTTAAAGTCCCACAGATTACAATTAGATAAGTATCTCTTTAAACATAAATAGAAACCGAAGCAGAAAACATGTGGGGAATTACATAGACCAGAAATACAGAAATTCCAGAGAGAACCACTTCTACCTACTAATTATGCCAAGTATGTATTTATAGGGAGTAGTATTGCTCTCTCCTCTGCTGCTCTCGCTCTCAAATGAAGCTCAGGCTAAAAAGAAGGAAAAGGCTAGCTCTCCCCACCCCTGGACCTCCCTGCTCTCACCAGGGAACACCCACAGTCATTCCCGTAACAGCACCATGTGTGAAGTGCCCTGACCCTTGCAGCAACTCAGAAGGGCGATTTGCAGAGGGACTGTTTTATCTCTCCATGGGAGGGGACTGGGAGGGATTACATCGGCTCAGGATCATGATAACCAGGGCCTCCTCTACCATTAGCCAAAGTGAAGCGACCTGCCTTAAGCAGAAGATGCTGAGGAGTGCGGGTGGCAGCCCCCGCTACTGTTCTTCCTGAGTGCCCCCACCCCAAGATGTTCCTCTGTAGGAAAACAGAGGTGTGAATGTCATGTGGTCGGTCTGTTCTCTCCGTATAGTTAAAGCTATGGTTTTCCCAGTAGTGATGCATGGAAGTGAGAGCTGGACCATCAAGAAGGCTGATCGCCGAAGAATTGATGCTTTTGAATTCTGGCGCTGGAGGAGACTCTTGAGAGTCCCATGGACTGCAAGAAGATCAAACCTCTCCATTCTGAAGGAAATCAGCCCTGAGTGCTCACTGGAAGGACAGATCCGGAAGCTGAGGCTCCAATACTTTGGCCACCTCATGAGAAGAGAAGACTCCCTGGAAAAGACCCTGATGTTGGGAAAGATGGAGGGCACAAGGAGAAGGGGACAACAGAGGACGAGATGGTTGGACAGTGTTCTCAAAGCTACCAGCATGAGTTTGAACAAACTGCAGGAGGCAGTGGAAGACAGGAGTGCCTGGCGTGCTCTGGTCCATGCGGTCACGAAGAGTCGAACATGACTAAACGACTAAACAACAAAAAAACTAGCATTTTGCTTCAGGTGCGGTGCTTCAGGTGTATACTACAGCCTCAAAGGCTTTGCTGGATCAAAACAAATGTTTTTCTGCCTAAGCCAAGACCGCTTTCCACATGCAGGTTAGCCACTGCATTGTGAAATAGCTTGCGTGTGTGAATGGGATGACCCAAATGACCATTGCTAGGACTTGCATGTAGCCTCCTAAGCAGGCATGTTTCCATTCCACCATGTTCTCATTGCATTCAGCACCGTTTCCATTCCACTGCAGTTCGTCTTAGGCCAAAAACCTGCATTCTTAATCTCGCTGTCCACTATGGCAAAATGGCTCGATTTGTGCAAGTTACATTGTCTTTGTGTTATTGCACCCCTTTCAACACAATGCAAAGGAAGCACAATGCAGATCTGGGGTCGGGTTGGGGAACACAATCAACTCTGCAGACTGAAAGCAACACCACAGAAAATACTGTTCATATTCCCTGCACTGATTTCTGCTCTGGTAACAACAACAACAACAACAACAACAACAACAACAACTTATTTATACCCCGCCCATCAGGCTGGGTTTCCCCAGCCACTCTGGGCGGCTTCCAACAGAATATTAAAATACAATAACCTATTAAACATTAAAAGCTTCCCTAAACAGGGCTGCCTTCAGAGAGAATAAGCCAACATCTACTTCCCTTTCTATTTTCTTCAGAATTCTCTAACATGCCTTGTAAGTCATTCTTCCTCTTCGTCCAATTGTCAAGTTCTAAAAATCTCTATAAATATCATGAATGGTGTGGAGGGGGGGAAACAAGGAGGAACCTCTTGCACTTATAAAACTGCAGCTAAATGAGACAAAATGCCCTTCTAATCCAGTCTCCAATAATCAGTGGCATAGCGTGGGTTATCAGCACCCGGGGCAAGGCAAGTAATTTGCGCCCCCTAACCCATAGATTTGCGCCCCCTAACCCGTGGATTTCCCTAACCCCCAGATGTTGAGCCCGGTGCGGCCGGCCCCCCCTGCACCCCCCACGCTACGCCACTGCCAATAATGACCATCCAAATGCCTCTGGGGCTCCCACAAGGAGGGCACAAAGGCAAGTGTTATAATTTAGCTCTTTATGCTTGTTTTAAATATTTGTGTATTATTTGTGCATTTGTGTATTATTAATAATTGGTTTATGTCAACCACTTACAAGTTGGTTTGTTTGATCAATTAAGCAGTTTCTATTTTTTTCTCTAAATGAAGTGAGAGTTCCCATTGCTGCTCGCTTCCCCCTGTCAATAATATTATTTCCTTATTCTTATTTAGTGTCTTCTTTCTTTCTTTGGCGATCACTCATAGCCGAGTAAGATTGTCTTCCATAAACACATTTTTAACAATGAGTCCGTAAGTGACTGTGGAGGCCAATTCTGGATCCACACGTCCTTCCACAGTGGGGACATTGGTTTCTGGGTGGGAGTTGATCATGGTGTGGACTTGCCAAGTGTTCCTTCTTCCTCCTAGCACATTTCTCCCTTGTGTCCTGAGTTCGAGTGTCTTCAAAGCCCATGATACCTTTGGTAAAGGCTGTTCTCCAACTGGAGCGCTCGCAGGCCAGTGTTTCCCAGTTGTCAGTGTTTATACTACATTTCTTTAGATTTGCCTTGAGACAGTCTTTAAACCTCTTTTGTTGACCACCAGCATTACGCTTTCCATTTTTAAGTTGGGAATAGAGTAGTTGCTTTGGAAGACAATCATCAGGTATCCACACAACATGACCAGTCCAACGAAGTTGATGTTGAAGAATCATTGCTTTAACACTGGTGATCTTTGCCTCTTCCAGTACACTGATATTAGTTCACCTGTCTTCCCAAGTGATGTGTAAAATTTTTCAGAGACACTGTTGATGGAATCTTTCGAGGAGTTGGAGATGGCATTTATAAGTGGTCCATGTTTCACAAGCATATAGTAAGGTTGGCAGTACTACAGCTTTGTAAACAAGCATTTTGGTTTCCCTACGAATGTCCTGGTCCTCAAACACTCTGCACTTCAATCGGGAGAAAGCCGCACTCGCAGAGCTCAGGTGACACTGGATTTCAGCATCAATGTTGGTCCTTGTGGAAAGATAACTGCCTAGGTAGGAGAAGTGATTGACATTTTCCAACATTACACCACTGAGTTGGATTTGTGGTGCTGCAGAGGGGTTATTTTGTACTTATTGGTGCAGCACTTTGGTAAGAAAATAAGAAATAAGAAAACCCCTGCTGGATCAGGCCAGTGCTCCAATCTAGTCGAGCATCCTGTTTTCACAATAACAAACCAATTGCCTGTGGGAAGCCAGCAAGCAATACCCATACACAAGCAAGATTTGTATACCGCTTAATCAAATAATCATGTGAGTGCTTTACAAATGGTGACACATCTAGGTAACTCAACCCACGGTTCCTGAGATGGTGTCACAAGGGCCAAATGTAGCATTAGACCTTCCTCCTTGGATGCAGAGAAAGAAATTAAGCAGATAGTTGGTAGAGTATGAGACTCTTAAGTTCACGGCCATGGGTTCGAGTCCCATGTTGGGCAAAAGATTCCTGCATTGCAGGAGGTTGGACTACATGACCCTTGGGATCCCTTCCAACTCTGCAATTCTATGATTCTATAAAGTACCTATAACTTCCCCTAAACCTGCCTTCAAATCAAGAAGGAAACCACAGCAACCCTGGAGCCGGCATAATGAATATCTCTTCTGCCATTGCCCATGGTGAGGAAATCATTGCATGGAGGCTGGACTACTTGGGTGAACAAGGTTCTGCCCCACCAACTGCTGCCTCCCTTCTTACTTTCAGCAAGTCCAGGGATGGGGTCCTGCCCCCTGCAGATTGCCCTCTGCAGAACTCAGCAGGCAAGGAGGATGGAGACAAGACTAAAATCAGTTGGCTTCTCTTCTCGTTGGTTTTGGCTCCACCTACTGTTGGTCTTCCACCCTCCCAATGGACACCACTCCACACAATCCCTGGGAAGGGATAGGAGTTCAAAAGTCACTTTGTACTACAGTGGTACCTCGGGTTAAGTACTTAATTCGTTCCAGAGGTCCGTACTTAACCTGAAACTGTTCTTAACCTGAAGCACCACTTTAGCTAATGGGGCCTCCTGCTGCCGCCATGCCTCCAGAGCCTGATTTCTGTTCTTATCCTGAAGCAAAGTTCTTAACCTGAAGCACTATTTCTAGGTTAGTGGAGTGTGTAACCTGAAGCGTATGTAACCTGAAGCGTATGTAACCTAGGTACCACTGTATAAGAAACCCATCTTTTAGCCTAGCAGCACTTTGGAACTCACTGCCACTTGATAGTAGGCAGGAGCCTTCACTGTATTCTTTTTGGTGCCTGCTAAAAACTTTTTGGTTTAGACAAACCTATCTGGATGTTTACAATGCTGGTGTGTTTTTAGTTTATTGCTGGTTTTAATTCTTTGAATGTTCTAATTGTTTCAATTAATAATATTGCTCTATTCTTTTTGCTTTGAGGTTGGTTGGTTTTGCAATCTAGCGGGATACAAATCTCATGAAATCAATAAATAGGAAATAAAATACTGCTCTGCCCTACATCTGCCTGGCGCAAGGCTGGTTCAACCACCTTTGGTTTCCTTTCTCTCCTCCCCCCTTTGCTTTATGATTCCAAACTTTGGACTGCATGGTTTCATGCCCCTGATTTAGATGGGTTGTTTTTTTTTTAACTTACTCCAAAAAGTGGTAAACCAGAACCAATTAATTTGGTGGCCTTCCTACTCATTGTGCTGGACTCTGGACACCTGCCCCAAAGTCCTTACCTGATCATGCCAGTGCCCCAACAATCAGGTTCCAGGGTCATTCTGCCCCTGAATTTGGAGACTATCAGTCAATGAATAATCCTGCATGATTTAAAGGGGATTGGCCAACAGAACGCAGCCGGTTTTTCTCCTTCTTTTCTTCAAAACGTTGCCTATTTATTTTTCTCATTTTTGTGTGCATGCTCTCCCACCAAGAAGTGCAAACAGGTGCAAAATCTGAAGAATGATTCCATTCCGGATCTGCAGATTTGTGCATTTCAATCCACAGAATTGCAATTCCTCAGCACAGCCCTACTGGCAGGTCTCAGGGTCTCAGGTTCAAAGATAAGCCCCTACGTTTTGAATTGAACAGACTGGAAACCGGGGCAGTTCTAGTTTGCATCGATATTCATAACAAAGGAAGCTGCCTTATCCTGACTCAGACCATTGGTCCACCTAACTCAATATTGTCCACACTGACTGGCAGCATCTCTCCAGGGTTTCCAGCAAGGGACATTCCCAGTCATAGCTGGAGGTGTCAGGGATTGAATCTGGGATCTCCTGCATGCTCTCTCACTGAGCTACAGATCTTTCCCTCCAAAGAACATGGGGAAGCTCCCTTATACAGAGAACACCCAGCTCTATATAGCTTGCACTGACTGGCAGAGGGTCTCTGAGAACTCAACCTGGGACCTTCTCCATGCAAGGCAAGGGTTCTGCCCTTGCTGAGCAAGTAACATAAAAATAGGCATTTAAAAATAAGACAACAAACAGTGGCCGAGAGGCCTGATCAAGTCACAATTCATGAGCATGCTAAAAAAAGAGGCTTTTGGAGGACGGAAAGAACAACAGTCCCCTGTCCATTTAAAGCGAAGCTCAGTCAAGAGGTCATCATGCATTTGCTCAGCAACACATTCCTCAGAGCATTAAATGGAAGCGACAGAAAGAGCTGGGCAGAAGCAGAGAGAGAGAACTTACTTGGACCCCTGGTCAGTCAAGCAATGTTCCTTGTTGCTTCTGGAGCAAGGAGAAGAGAGCTCAACGTCACTGTCAGGGACCAGCCTCCTTTAAAAGGTGGAGACCAGCCCACCGTGTTGCAACACAACTGGCTTCCCAAATTCCCCTATAACCACCAACGCAAAGGCATTTTCTGTTGTTGTTGCTGCTGCTGCTTGCTCAAATGAACTGCAGATTATCTCACGGCTGCTAAGCTGGCAAGTTGCCCGCAAAGTTAGCAAGCCGAGCTATTCCAAAGAAACCACATGTTTTCAAGGTTTCCTGTCCTTTTTGAAAAAGGAAAGGAGAATAGAAGGCAGGGAAGGAGGGGTGGGATCCTGGAAGTTCTTCAGTCCTGAAGGCATCAGGTGGAAGAGAAGGTGGAACTGTTCCCTCTACAAAGACAGGTGATCGTCTCATGAAATCCACGGAGAATGGGTGTATTTGTCACCCTGGCTGGAGGCCAGAGCAGAAAAAAACGAGCAAACAAAATTTAAGTAGGCAGAAGTTTTTGCAGAAAGACTTACGTCTAGAGTTTTGGGAGCATATCGCACTGCTAGAGTACATTGCAAGCCAGAGGTCATGCGGTTTCAGGAGAGACACAAGCCTGCCTTGTTGCTCACATGAATCAATTGCGGCTTGTAAGATGAAGCTTGCTAAATTATATCTGAAGCAGAAACAAGGCACAGCCTTCTCTCCGGCGTGTTTTAACATGCTGTCCTTGTGACCCAATTGTGGCTTGCGAGATAACAGCTGAGGACCTCAAAGCAAGCTGTGCTGTTCAGCCGAACCCTATCAGAGAGAGAAGCAGGTGGAGAGAATGGAACCGTAGAATTGTAGAGTTAGAATTGACCCCAGCGGTCATCTAGCCCAACCCCCTGTAATGTGGGAATCGAAGGGTGGCGGCTGTGTGGCAGAACATCTGCTTGGCATGCAGAAGGTCTGCTGTTCATCCCCAGCAGAGTAGAGAAGGCCCTGTCTGAAACCTCTGAAGAGCCACTGCCAGTCAGTTTAAGACAATACAGTGGTACCTCAGGTTAAGAACTTAATTCATTCTGGAGGTCCGTTCTTAACCTGAAACTGTTCTTAACCTGAGGTACCACTTTAGCTAATGGGGCCTCCCGCTGCTGCCGCTGTGCGATTTGTGTTCTCATCCTGAAGCAAAGTTCTTAACCTGAGGTACTATTTCTGGGTTAGTGGAGTCTGTAACCTGAAGCATCTGTAACCTGAAGTGTCTGTAACACGAGGTACCACTGTACTGAGATTCCTGCATTGCCAGGGGTTGGACTAGATGAACCTCAGGGGTCTATGAGGTACAGGGATCTGTGATGTGACAATTGCCTACGTCCCTATGCATATTTTATTAAACCACTTTAGAGAACACAGCTGTTCCCATTCCCAATAATTTTGGGGAAGAGCTGTAGTTCAGGGATATTAACTTAATACAGTGGTACCTCGGGTTACATACGCTTCAGGTTACATACGCTTCAATTTACAGACTCCACTAACCCAGAAATAGTGCTTCAGGTCAAGAACTTTGCTTCAGGATGAGAACAGAAATCGTGCTCCGGCGGCGCAGCGGCAGCAAGAGGCCCCATTAGCTAAAGTGGTGCTTCAGGTTAAGAACAGACCTCCGGAACGAATTAACCCGAGGTACCACTGTATCATTAATATTTGTCATCATGATCATCATCACACCTAGCCCTGGTCTGGAGTCCTCCAAGGACAAACTGAACACCTCACAGGGCAAGGGTCTGGAGGAGTTAGACATGACCTCCTGAGTATCTCCTGGATGGGTGCTCCTGCTGAAGAATTCTTGACACTCTCAGAGCAGGAGGTGGAGCTGGGCCACAGTTCTTGAGAAGGCCCTCAAACGCCCAGGCTGAAGAGCATGTGTCTACAGCCATGGACTTGTGTGAGAGATGCCTACTTGAGAGTAATCAAATAGATTACTCTCTTTCATTACCTGCAGCTGTTTTTCAGGTGTGGCCTGGGAGGGCAGAGTGTATGAGGTTCTGCTCTTGAGCCTTCTCCAGTGTTGGGAAAAACACAGCCCTCCACTTGAAGCTAATACCTCCCTTGTCACTGAATTCCTTGTGATATTGATTTTGGACCGCTGCCCACCCTCTTCTCAGGATCAAGTCTGTTTCTCTGTGCTTACTGTGGTTTGTTTCGGCTTGCCTGGAGGTCCAACCCTCCCCTTTCATGAGATTTGTATCTCCTAAGGCTGGGCTCCTAGTTCCGGAGGTCAATCCCTGGTGTGTGTGTGAGACACAGCTTGTTAGGCTTTCGCCTCAGTTGATTATTCTGTATCCAGCCCATTACTGGGCGGTGCAAGTACTGCTCCAGGGTCTGCACAGATTTAGATGACCCAGAGAAACAGCTATGGATGTATGCATTGTGATGGCCCCTTGTTCCAGATTTATTTATTTATTGCATTTATAAAGCACCTTTCTCTCTCCAATGAGCTCAAAGTTGAGTACGTGGTCCCACCCCAATTTAATCTCAACAACAACCCTGCAAAGTGGGTTAGGCAGGGTCACCCAGTGAAATTCATGGCCGAGTGAGGGTTTGAACCCTGGAGCCCTTACAACCCCAGTGGCTCCAGACAGATGCTGAACAAAAGGGAGGGGGAAGCAGAATCTTGCCTGTCATACGTAGCAATAAAACTGCACCAGGATTTGCCATGTTCAAATACCGGCATTGTTTGGGTTATTATCTTATCAAATCGCTTACAACCCTTTGAAAAGAGCTCTTCCCTTATTATGGTTTAATCTGATGTGTCGGCAGTTGGATTTTTTTTGGAAGGAAGAATTATCTGCAGGGCCAGTTTCAGAAGGTATAATGGGGAGGTGGGTCATTGTCCCACCCCCTCCCCAGCCCCACCTCTTTCTTTCTTTCTTTCTTTCTTTCTTTCTTTCTTTCTTTCTTTCTTTCTTTCTTTCTTCCTTCCTTCCTTCCTTCCTTCCTTCCTTCCTTCCTTCCTTCCTTCCTTCCTTCCTTCCTTCCTTCCTTCCTTCCTTCCTTTCTTTCTTTCTTTCTTTCTTTCTTTCCCTTTTAAATAATTTTTTATTGAATTTACATAAAGTTATTCAATTGCCATAATTGTTCCAAAACATAAAAATAAAAGAAGGCTTTTTTGAACCTTCAGACCTCCTTCCCTCCCTCCACAGGTTCCATTTCAAAAAGTTTAACCTTTCTTCCTGCATCTTTTACCGTTATCAGTCTACTATATAATCATATATATAACATTAACCAAAGTTCATTTCACTTTACTAGTATCATTGTTATCCCTGCCAATGATTTCAACTGTGGTCTTTGAAATATATTAAAAAGTTATTCCAATCTTTTAAGAATACTTTGTCTACCTGGTTTCTGATCTTTCCTGTCAGTCTTGCCATTTCTGCATACTCCATCATTTTCGTCTGCCACTCTTCTCTGGTCAGTAATTCTCCATCTTTCCATCTCTGGGCTAGAAGCATTCTTGCTGCGTCGCTGCACACTTAAACAGCCCCCACCTCTTTCGTGACTTCCCTGTGTCTGTTTTGGATAGTAAGCCATGGATTGGGAAACTGAGCCCTGGGATGTGAATGCAACTTCCCAAGCCCCTCTATCTGGTGCTGGAGATCTCCTGCCCCCCAAGTCCCCTCCTCAGCTATACCCCTTACTGCTCCTGCTTCACCCTCTCTGTAACTGTCATTTACTGGCTGGAATGTGTCCTTGAAGTGGATTTGCACTGGCTTGCCTGCATGGGGGCTTGCGAGTGGCATGTGTAGAAAAGGGTTTATAACTTTTTTTTGGTACAACCTCATGTTCCTTTAGCTTAGTTAGATAAACCTTTGCCTAAAAACAAAGGAATGAACTGTCATTTCCAAATCTTTTGAAAAAAGGTCACCCCAAATCAATAGATCGATATTTGTATATGTAACTGTATAACGTTTTGTGTCATGTGCATAGCCTGTATTATATAATACAGGAAAAATAGAGTTTGCAAAAATTTTCTAATACAGTGGTACATCGGGTTAAGAACTTAATTCGTTCCGGAGGTACGTTCTTAACCTGAAACTGTTCTTAACCTGAGGTACCACTTTAGCTAATGGGGCCTCCCGCTGCCGCCGCACAATTTCTGTTCTCATCCTGAAGCAAAGTTCTTAACCCGAGGTACTATTTCTGGGTTAGTGGAGTCTGTAACCTGAAATGTCTGTAACCCGAGGTACCACTGTACTTTTGCAGCTGCTGATCTTACCAGCTGGATCGGATCTTACCAGATGTGTGGAAAATCCAAAGAGAGGTGTTGCTTAACCGAGCTTCAGTTCAGGGAGTGAGATTGGATTTTTTGCAAAGCATAGCCATGGACCAACAAGAAAAACTCTCAGACCCAGGGGGATTGATTGGCATACAATATGATCAAAATACAGATCAAATGAATGCCTACCGATTTGTTTCTGTTTGTGTACACACCAGGAGGCATTTGCCTCATGCAAAGATGTTCACACCTTGGCAGAGATGAATTAGGGATGCTAATCGGTGTGAAACTGGTTTGTGAAACAAGGTATGAAACAGAAGCATTTCACAACAAGGTAAAGGATATTTATGAGTTTTGGAAGTGTGAACACAGATTAAAACCCCAGCGCTGAGAGTGCCCTGCAAACAGAAGTGTTAGCGCAGCCTCAGAAACCTTCAGTGACATGAAACTGAACCCATGTAACATTTGCCACCCTCACCTCAGAAATGTGTTAAATTATCAACTCATTTAAACCAGTGACATAACTGATTTGCTTACTGTTTAATCCTCTGCTAAACCCACAGCACAGTGTCAGTGAAAGGGACCGATAAATAGCAGCCTGGGTTCCTTCACAGATGTTTAATGGTTAACAGTGAATTGTCTCCTCATCAGTATCACAGCCAAACAAATGTGGACCAAACTGAAAATGTGAAGCCAGCATCAGGTGTTTGAATGTTTTAAGTTCTGAAGTTTTAAAAGCAACAAGGCAGGAGTTGGCTAGAGGAATGGCCTTTGTCCGCAGTATTGCAGAGGCAAGGCTTGGTCACAAACCGTAAACGATGTGTAGCAACCGTCCTACCTGTTGATCCAACTTTCCAGAAAACTGCGCCGGGACAATGAGCCCATAGAAGAGATGAATTGCAAACAGCATTGTTCCGCTTCCCCATCCATCAGGATGAAATGGGCAACATATTTCTGCTCATTTAAACAACGGCGTCTAAACTTTGATACGGAACAGTGATTAGACAAACTTCATATTTTAAAATGGATTCCTAGTAGGTGAGTTCAGATCAGTGGCATAGTATGGGGCCAGGGGACCATGGCCCTGGGGGCAAATTTCCAAGGGGGCGCAACAAGATGCCCCCATGATGAGCTTCCTCATCGAGACTGGAGCCACAGGGAAGCAAACTGCGCCCACGCCAGGCCTTTGGGGCTGGGGCAGTGCTGCCTCCTCCTCTTTGTGGCCAGCAAAGGGATGCCCAGGCACACACTGCCCATGGGCCAGCCAAGAGGGTGGAGGCAAGGGTGCCCCCAGGTATACCTGGGGGGTCCAGTATACCTGAAGGAGCGTCTTCACCCCCATCATTCTGCCTGGACACTGAGGTCCAGCTCTGAGGGCCTTCTGGAGGTTCTCTCGCTGCGAGAAGCCAATTACAGGGAACCAGGCAGAGGGCCTTCTCGGTAGTGGCACCCACCCTGTGGAATGCCCTCCCACCAGATGTCAAAGAGAAAAACAACTACCAAACTTTTAGAAGACATGTGAAGGCAGCCCTGTTTAGGGAAGCTTTTAATGTTTAATTGGTTATTGTATTTTAATATTCTGTTGGAAGCCGCCCAGAGTGGCTGGAGAAGCCCATTATTATTATTATTATTATTATTATTATTATTATTATTAAAATGGCTGGGATATGTTTCACAGGGGGGAATGCACTGGGACAACCGATCTCAGTGATCACGGGTAGGAGGAGGAGTTACGCTAAGACCAGACCATGTCATTACAGAGGAGGCAGGTTTAGTCGTTGTCTGAGGACTATCCCTGCCTCTGGGTCTGGTCCTGACCGGATAAATACTAGAATCAGCAAGGGATACCCACATGACCTGAAAGTGTTGCTGTGCAATGCCAGGTCAATGATTCATAAGACCACTGCCATCCATGACTTGATCATGGATGGAGGACTTGACCTGGCATGTGTAACAGAGACTTGGTTGGATGAAGCAGATGGGCCTGTCCTTGCCGCTGCTTGTCCACCAGGTTTCTCTTACGCACAGCAACCCAGGTCATGTGGGCGGGGAGGGGGGGTTGCAGTGATTTTTAGGAAGTCATTAGTTTGCACCAGGGAAGACCCAGTTTTCTGAGTGCATGTTCTGGAAGTTGGGCAATAGGGGCAGTACAGGATTCCTTTTGGTGTACCGACCTCCCCGCTGCACCAAGGATTCCCTGCCCGAGCTGCTTCAGGTCGTGGCGGATGTTCTCCTGGAGACACCTAGCTTGGTCGTCCTAGGGGATTTTAACATCCATGCCGACACGACCTTACAAGGGGCCGCTCGGGACTTCGTGGAAAGCATGGCCTCCATGGGGCTGTCCCTGAATAAGTCTGGCCCAACCCATAGCCGCGGACATGCCTTGGACCTGGTGTTTACCTCTACGGATGTTGGTGATCTGACACTGGTGCAACTAGACTTCTCTGCGACCCATCCCCTCTGCAGGGAGGTGGGACCGATTCGGAGGGTCCGCCCCCGCCACTTAATGGATCCAAATGGTTTCCAGAGAGTGGTAGGGGATGCTTTATCCCATGTTGATGGCCTTTCAGCCGATTCCCTGGTGGCCCGCTGGAATGTGGAGTTAACCAGGGCTATTGACTGTTTGGCTCCGAAGCGCCCTCTCCGATTGCATGAAGCCCGGAGAGCCCCGTGGTTTTCCACAGATCTGAGGGCAATGAAACAATCGTTGAGACGGCTAGAGCGCCGGTGGCGGATAACTCATTCTGAATCTGACCGGACACGGGTTAGAGCTCAACGTCGAGCCTACCAAGTGGCGATAGCGACGGCGAAGAAGACTTTCTTCACCGCCTCTATTGCATCTGCAGAAAACAGCAGCAGGAGACTCTTTCAGGTGGTTCACAATTTAGCGGAACCACCTGTAACATCGGGGCCCAGTACGGGCCACATGTTCTCCTGCAATGATTTTGCAAATTTTTTTGCAGATAAAATCGCTCAGATTCGGGAAGAAGTAGACTCCACCATGGGAGCAGGGCCGGGGCGGGAGAGTGCTAGAGTCCTGTCTGGTCAAGTTGTGTGGGATCAATTTCAATCTGTTACCTCCGAGGATGTGGACAGGCTGCTTGGACGAGTGAAGCCAACCACCTGTCTCCTGGATCCTTGCCCATCCTGGCTTATAAAAGCTAGCCGGGAAGGACTGGGCGATGGGCTTCGTGGGGTGGTGAATGCTTCCCTCCGTGAGGGAGCCTTCCCAGACCCGCTGAAAGAGGCGGTTATCAAACCGCTTCTTAAAAAACCATCTTTAGATGCGGCCACGATGGCCAATTATCGCCCAGTCTCAAACCTTCCATTCTTGGGCAAGGTGATTGAGCGAGTGGTTGCTGAACAACTCCAGGCACGCCTGGAAGAAGCGGACCATTTGGATCCCTTCCAGTCGGGATTCAGGCCTCATCATGGGACTGAAACTGCCTTGGTCGCACTGGTTGATGATCTCCGGCGGGCTAGGGACAAAGGTGAGAGCTGTTTCCTAGTTCTGCTGGATCTCTCAGCGGCGTTTGATACCATCGACCATGACATCCTTCTGGACCGTCTTGAGGGGCTGGGAGCTGGGGGCACTGTCATACAGTGGTTCCGCTCCTTCCTCCTGGGCCGTGTTCAGAAAGTGGTGGTGGGGGATGAGTGTTCAGACCCCTGGCCGCTCACTTGTGGGGTGCCTCGGGGTTCTGTCCTCTCCCCCATGCTTTTCAACATCTACATGCAGCCGCTGGGAGGGATCATCAGGAGGTTTGGGCTGGGTGTTCATCAGTATGCAGATGATACCCAGCTCTACCTCTCTTTTAAATCAGAACCAGTGAAGGCGGTAAAGGTCCTGTGTGAGTGTCTGGAAGCGGTTGGAGGATGGATGGCGGCTAACAGATTGAGGTTGAATCCTGACAAGACAGAAGTACTGTTTTTGGGGGACAGGAAGCGGGCAGGTGTGGAGGATTCCCTGGTCCTGAATGGGGTAACTGTGCCCCTGCAGGACCAGGTGCGCAGCCTGGGAGTCATTTTGGACTCACAGCTGTCCATGGAGGCACAGGTCAAATCTGTATCCAGGGCAGCTGTTTACCAGCTCCATCTGGTACGTAGGCTGAGACCCTATCTGCCTGCGGACTGTCTTGCCAGAGTGGTACATGCTCTGGTTATCTCCCGCTTGGACTACTGCAATGCGCTCTACGTGGGGCTACCTTTGAAGGTGACCCGGAAACTACAACTAATCCAGAATGCGGCAGCTAGACTGGTGACTGGGAGCGGCCGCCGAGACCATATAACACCGGTCTTGAAAGACCTACATTGGCTCCCAGTACATTTCCGAGCACAATTCAAAGTGTTGGTGCTGACCTTTAAAGCCCTAAATGGCCTCGGTCCAGTATATCTGAAGGAGCGTCTCCTCCCCCATCGTTCTGCCCGGACACTGAGGTCCAGCTCCGAGGGCCTTCTGGCGGTTCCCTCCCTGAGAGAGGCCAAGTTGCAGGGAACCAGGCAGAGGGCCTTCTCGGTGGTGGCGCCCGCCCTGTGGAATGCCCTCCCACCGGATGTCAAGGCGATGGACAACTACCTGACATTCAGAAGACATCTGAAGGCAGCCCTGTTCAGGGAAGTTTTTAATATGTGACATTTTAGTGTATTTTTCATTTCTGTTGGAAGCCGCCCAGAGTGGCTGGGGAAACCCAGCCAGATGGGCGGGGTACAAATAATAAATTATTATTATTATTATTATTATTATTATTATTATTATTATTATTTGCATTGCCCAGAGCCCTGGAGAAGTATTATTATTATGTGCATCGCCCAGAGCGCCTTGCTGCACTTGCTGCAAGGACAGGAGAGTGGGGCGACACAGCAGTGCTCCTGGCTTCATGTTTCTCTGCCTTATTTCCAGGGTTGGGACTAGTTTGGAAGAAGAATCATAGAATCATAGAGTTGGAAGAGATCACAAGGGCCATCAAGTCCAACCCCCTGCCAAGCAGGAAACACCATCAGAGCACTCCTGACATATGGTTGCCAAGCCTCTGCTTAAAGACCTCCAAAGAAGGAGACTCCACCACACTCCTTGGCAGCAAATTCCACTGTCAAACAGCTCTCACTGTCAGGAAGTTCTTCCTAATGTTTAGGTGGAATCTTCTTTCTTGTAGTTTGGAATCATTGCTCCGTGTCCGCTTCTCTGGAGCAGCAGAAAACAACCTTTCTCCCTCCTCTATGTGACATCCTTTTATATATTTGAACATGGCTATCATATCACCCCTTAACCACCTCTTCTCCAGGCTAAACATGCCAGCTCCTTAGCCGTTCCTCATAAGGCATCGTTTCCAGGCCTTCCAGAAGAGAAGAAGAGTTTGGATTTGATATCCTGCTTTATCAATACCCTAAGGAGTCTCAAAGCAGCTAACAATCTCCTTTCACTTCCTCCTCCACAACAAACACTCTGTGAGGTGAGTGAGGCTGAGAGACTTCAGAGAAGTGTGAGTAGCCCAAGGTCACCCAGCAGCTGCATGTGGAGGAGCAGGGAATCGAACCCAGTTCACCATATTACGAGTCTACCGCTCTGAACCACTACACTACACTGGCTCACTAAAGGACAGACTCCCTCAATTAGACGTTGGCCAGCAAAGAGACTGACTGCTGCCCAGTCCATCCAGGGGGCACAAAACTTATCCCGCCCTGGGTGTCAGCGACCCATTCCATGCTCCAGGTTCTACACTCTAGGGAGGCGGATGACGCTGTGGTCTAAACCACTGAGCCACTTGGGCTTTCCGATCGGAAGGTTGGCGGTTCGAATCCCCACGACAGAGTGAGCTCCCTTTGCTGTGTCCCAGTTCCTGCCAACCTAGCAGTTCGAAAGCAGGCCAGTGCAAGTAGATAAATAGGTAGCACTGCAACAGGAAGGTAAATGGTGTTTCCGTGAGCTCTGGTTTTCATCACGGTGTCCCGTTGCTCCAGAAGCGGTTTAGTCATGCTGGCCACATGATCCGGAAAGCTGTCTGTAGACAAACAATGGCTCCCTCGACCTGAAAGCGAGATGAGTGCTACACCCCATAGTCGCCTTTGAGTGGACTTAACCATCCAGGGTCCTTTACCTTTTCTTTTCTTTTTTTCTTTTTTCTTTTTGCTCAAGATTCAGATTCTTCATAATTCTCCATTTTGTCCACCCGTCTCTAGAACCCCTTTCTTGCCAACTTTCTGTTTTTTGTTTTACATTTGCAGTTTTCGAACTCATGGCAAGATATGACCACAGCTCAGTAGTAGAACATAAGGTTTTTCTGTGCGCCTAATTGTCCCATGCCTAGAAAGCAATGGGTCTGAGCAGTTTTCTCCTTGTGCTGCTCCTTTCTCATGGAAAACCTGCTCTTTAGTGGTATATTGGAGCAAACACCAATCTGGAGAAAACCCAAGTGGCTGTTTGCTCCAACAGAGCGCTAAAGAGCAGTTTTCCCTGGGGGAAAGCAAAAGGACAAGAGGAACTGTTAGCTTACCAAGCCCTTAGCTTAACAGGCATCCCCAAACTTAGCCCTTTAGATGTTTTTGGGACTACAATTCCCATCATCCCTGACCACTGGTCCTGTTAGCTAGGGATGATGGGAGCTGTAGTCCAAAAACATCTGGAGGGCTGAGTTTGGGGGTGCCTGGCTTAGGATGAAGAAGGTCCACCCCTGTGCATCTTTGGGTAGGGCTGGGAATATCGGCCGTCTGTATCCTCTCAGAGCTACTGCCTCTCAGGGTAGATAGAAGATGGACTCAATGGCCAGCCTTTGTAGAAGGCAGCTTCCTATGTTCCTAACATAGGAGTGTATGGTGTATATTGAATTTATATACCGCCCTGTACCCAGAGGTCTCAGGGCGGTTCACAGAAACCGCATCTGTGTGGCGATGCGCCACTGCCGGATCAAATGTGAGAGAGGCTCCCTGCCCTTTCCGTACCGTGGCACAAAGGTGTGCAGTCCCCATCCCCCCCCCCGGGCTTGGGCCAGTTCATCTGGTGGGGGGAAAGGATAAGGGCAAGAGACAAGATGCATCCCTAGCTAACAGGAACAGTGGTCAGGGATGATGGGAATTGTAGTCCCAAAACATCTGAAGGCAGCCCTCTTTAGGGAAGCTTTTAATGTTTAACAGACTACTGTATTTTAATACTTTGTTGGAAGCTGCCCAGAGTGGCTGGGGAAACCCAGCCGGATGGGTGGGGTATAAATAATAAATTATTATTATTATTATTATTATTATTATTATTATTATGCATTGACCCGCTCAAAGCTATGATTGCTTGTGGTCAGTACAGTCGTACCTTGGTTCGCAAACGCCTTGCAAGTCGAATGTTTTGGCTCCCGGACGCCGCAAACCCGGAAATGAGTGTTCCTGTTTGCAAACGTTCTTTGGAACCCAAACGTCTAACGCAGCTTCCGATTGGCTGCAGGAGCTTCCGCTCCTTGGTTCCCGGACATTTTGTAAGTCGAACGGACTTCCAGAATGGATTCAGTTCGAATTCCGAGGTCCCACTGTATCCTAAAAGGGGCAGTGGAATTAGAGATGGAGAGGATGCATGTCATAGGAAGCACATTTAAAGTGCATGGCTTCCCTCAAAGAATTGTGGGAATGGTAGTTCGGGGGGGGGGGGAATTACAGCTCCTGGCATTCTTTGAGGGAAGTCACACAGGTGTGCTTTAAACATAGGCTGTGCCTCTGCTCAAGATTACACTCTCCCTCCCTGCATTGCATAGCCTAATGTTTCAACAGGAATGAATGAAAGAAAAGGGATACGATTTTCCCTTCCCCACTTGCCAGAATTTTGTTAGGAGCCCCACTGTATGGCTATAAAATTATCAGGTTTGGGCATCTAGCAGCCTTCCACTGCTATGGTATTGTAATGACTATATATAATGTATGGTAATGGCTAATATATTTTGTCTAAGCAAGAGCACTAACTAGGTGTGGGGGAGGAATTTGGTTCGGTTTGCATTTTAGTGCACTTACAGAAACAAAATGTGAACCAAATCACAGCTACCCTTTGAAATTCACATTTCCCTGCATTTTGTGATGCAGTTCTCCAACAGAGAGAGGTGGGGCATGGAAAAATGTGTAAATTAGAGGAGAATGTAGCTAAAAATGCATGATAGCCAAGCAAACCCCCCCAAAAAAACAGCAGTATATCAGTGGGAACTGCTTGTTTAAAATGTATGCATTAGACAAAATGCACACTAAAATTCTGGAATTTATTTTTTTGTGAGGGCTTAAAAAAAAGAAAACTGATGTGGAAACGCAGTGAAACGCTCTTAAAATAGGAAAAATGACAAGCTGAAATTGACAGATTTGTGCATCCCTACGGTCTACCACGAGGTGGTGCTGTTCCATGTCCTTTGCGCTTGCCCTGTTCCGCTTTGGAAAAGTTCCTGCGAAGAACAGATGTGTGTGAGAGGCCTGAGCTGTCAGTTTAACTTGCAGGTCTCTAATCAAGTCTGTTAATCTAATCAGGATACCTACAGGATATAGCAGAGCAGGGGAAGTCCCTGAGAGGAGGTGGGTGAGAGGGGGGAAAGAAAATGCATCATTTGTCCTTTCCCAAATTCTGAAGCGACTTGAATAGCATGGCAAGGCTTCCATACCAGAACAGCTGAAGCCCTGAACAAGAACACTCCTCCAAGCAAGTGGGGATGTGCTGCAACACTGCGTTGCAGCTCCCACTTGTCTTCCCAAAATGATCAGATGCATAGCATAGAATCATAGAATCATAGTGTTGGAAAGGACCACGAGGATAATCTAGCTCAACTCCCAGCAATGCAGGAATCTCTTGCCTCGAATCTCTAGAACTCGAACCCACAACCCTTAGGTTAAGAGTCTCGTTCTGTAGGATCCGGGGGGTGGTGGTGGTGGAGAGGTCAATGAATTTCCTTCCTGCCATTAAGATATGAAAAATGCAAGTTAAGTAAGTCTGGAAACACTTGGCAACTTGAGAGAGAGAGAGAAGGAACCCAGGATGATATTCAAATCCACTGATTAACTAACAAAGGCTTCTTGTTTTCTCCCTGCTGTGGGACTTGAACGCAGAGTATCCTTTCAGTTTCCCTGGTTACCTTGGCGCAAGGAGAGGAACTTGAGAGAAATGCAGAAGAGGTTCTTAACTCTTGTTTAGAGGTGGACGGCTCCCCCTGGCATTTCTTGAGTGAGGACACTGCGCTATGCTTGTTGTCGTCTTGAAGCAGGCCTGGTACCAGCACCTGGCATTATTTGGAGAGCTGGCAAGCCAAGCTTACTCCATCAGGTAAAAGGTAAGGTAAAGGACCTCTGGACGGTTAAGTCCAGTCAAAGGCAACTATGGGGTTGCGGCGCTCATCTCGCTTTCAGGCTGAGGGAGCCAGCGTTTGTCCGCAGACAGCTTTCCAGGTCATGTGGCCAGCATGACTAAACTGCTTCTGGCGCAACGGGACACCGTGAGAGAAGCCAGAGCGCATGGAAACACCGTTTACGTTCCTGTCGCAGCAGTACCTATTTATCTACTTGAACTGGTGTGCTTTTGAACTGCCAGGTTGGCAGGAGCTGGGACGGAGCAATGAGAACTCACTCCATCATGGGGCTTCGAACTGCCCACCTTCTGATCGGCAAGCCCAAGTGGCTCAGTATTTTAGACCACAGAGCTACCCACGTCCTCCATCAGCTCTGGTGTGACAGGCTAGCTCCATCAGGCTTCCTCTCACCTGGATGCAACCATTCCATCAGGCTGCCTCAGTAGGAAAGATGGTATACCCTCCAACATTTCTCCAGTGAAAAGAGGGATGTCCAATTCCATAATGATAACTTTACTATTTATACCCCACACATCTGATTGGGTTGCCCCAGCTGCTCTGGGCAGGTTCCAACATATATAAAACCATAATAAAACATTTATATAATCCTTCACTGTACAGGATTGCTTTCAGACAGCTTGGGGGTTGCCATTATCATTATTTATTGAATTTATATACCTCCCTATATCCGGGGCTCTCAGGGTTAGATAACGCCATACCCTCCGACATTCCTGCAATGAAAATAGGGACACCCTAAGGGACAGTGGGACAATCCAGGATCAAATAAGAAACCAGGACGGCTTCACTAAGTCAGGGATGTCCCTGGAAAATAGGGACATTTGGAGGGTCTGAGATTGAAAGCAGGGCTCATTCCATCAGCTTTGCTGAAAGCCAAGCTCCATTAAGCATCTCCTGCCTCTACACTGTGCCAGTTGCCAGCAACCTGCCTGAGGCCAAGCAGGTCTGGGTCTCCACTACCTGGGAATCCTCTGTATGTCTTCTTGAGATCCATCATGAATGAATGTCCATCTACACTATACATTAAAGCACTGTTATACCACTTTAGACAGACATTGCAGACATTGCACTTTAGACAGACCTTAGTCGGGAGCTAAGAATCCCGGGAACTGTAGTTTGTTAAGGGTGCCATGACACAGTTATTGGGGACCCTTCTTCCCCTCACAGAGCTACAATTCCCAGAGCGGTTTAACAAGTAAATCCTCTTCGCAGAGTCACGGGGGTCTCATAACTCTCAGCACCCTTAACAAAGCACAGTTTCCGAAAACGCTGGCGGCACTAAGGCAAATTCGACAGTATAACCTATTTAAAAGGGATGCAAGAGGGGAGAATTGAATTAAGACAGATATATAAAAATATGTAAGCAAATTAATAGAATCTTGGAAGGGGAGAGAGGGAAGTCATTGAATGCATGGGTATAATGAAAGATGCCTATTTTGAAATGTAAAATTTGAAAACTTAGTAAATATTATTTTTAAAAACTAAACAAAGCACAGTTCCCAGGATTCTTTGGAGGAAGCCATGATTGTGTTAAACTGGTATCATACTGCTTAAAATGTACAGTGCGGACAGAGCAACAAATGTATTAAGGACACAGCTACATTAGTCAAGAAAAAGCGCTTTAAACGTGTTATAACACTGTGACACCAAATGGCGCTGTAGAGTTCCGTCTTTCGCCAACGAGGTTTACAACGTGTTTTCCTGAAATGTTTTTTGGATGGTTCTAGATCCAGCCTAAGTAAAAAGCTGGAGCGAGCGAAAGCTGCCATGGCCCCTTCTCTCCTTCCTGTTATTTTGTAGAAATCTTGAAATGATATGTGGAAACAATTATTACAGAAACATGTGCACACCAAAAAAAGGGGGGGTACAAACCCAGAGGCTCAGCTATGATAGTATAGAATACACAGTACTTACAACTTTAGTCATGAAGAACGAGCCACACTAGTCACCCAATACTCTGCTGTATGTAATATATGTATTCTGGAAAAATCTCTAGAGGTGACTTGGAAAAGTGATAATGACCTACATTTGACGTACAACCTTAAAGCCACCAGTCCTCTTTAAAGTCTGCTTTTTACAAGTCTTTTGTCTCTTGATGTAAATGTGTGCTGTTCTGGGCTGCAGGTACATCCTTCTGTTCTACTGACCCATTTTCCTCTTCTTTGGCTTCCAATTCTTTGTCCTCCTGCACCAAGGTCTTGTTCTGTTTCCTTAAAATGAGGAGCACAAGCACACACGGGATGTAGGACACGGCGCGGAGGGCGGAGGGCACACCCAGGTACAGCTGCCTGGAATGCAATTTGGACAGCATCAGTAAAGAGCAGCCATAGAGCACCGTATCCAGAAGTTCTCATGCTCCAGAAGTTCTCCCAAGGAGAATCAAGTTGCCTCCATGCACTGATGGAGCTTAGTTTCATTGGCCTTCTTGGTAACCTAAGGCTTGTTTGCATGTTACGCTGAACACAAATACACACTTCTATGTGTGTGCCAGTGTTTGTGTGAAACTGTGTGTTATGTATTTGTTATACATACACCTTTACCAAAGGTGTCATGGACTTTGAAGACACTCGAACTCAGAACGCAAGGGAGAAACATGCTAAGAGGAAGGCACGCTTGGCAAATCCACACCGTAATCAACTCCTGCCCGGGAACCAATGTCCCCAATGTGGAAGGACGTGTGGGTCCAGAATTGGCCTCCACAGCCACTTACGAACTCATTGTTAAAACCGTGTTCATGGAAGACAATCTTACTCGGCTACGAGTGATCGCCAAAGAAGAAGATACATACACCACTTAGTGGCTGTGGCAGCTTCAAAGCCATTTCCACTTGGAAAGAAAGCCAATGACAAGAAACTGTCCCTAATTAAAACTCACAATAAAAGTATGTCATCAAAACATCCACAATTAAAATTTGCCAAAAATGAAAGGAGAAGCCCATTATAACAGGCAGAAGCAGGGGTGGGGATGCTCAACTGACCACCTGGCAGGTGATTTGCTGCTGCTTACTGGGCGAAGGAGAAAGAAGGGCAAGGGGGCAGTGAGGTTAGTGCAGTGCAAACACACCTTCTGAGCCAATCGGGAGCTTTTGTTGGGGCGTATCCACCACACCACTCTCCCTGCTGTCTCACCCTTCCCAGGAAGCAGCAGCAACTCACCAGCTCAACAACTGAAGCACTTAAAGCAGCAACAAGAGATTCAAGTCAAGAGATCATGGGAATGCTTATCTAAACAGATGTATCTTCATGAGCCGGTGGAATGCCAATGCTGATGGAGCCTTTCTTATTTCAGAAAAGGACTTCATTCCATGCCACTGGTGCCACCAGAGAACTTGTTGATTTGTTACAACTCTCTTGCGGAAGCACTCTCACTGGGAAATTCCAGACAAACCCCCTCCCACATCCAAAGCATATATGAGGGTGCTGCAGGATTGTGTGTACTAGCCACACCTCCATTTCTGTGGCTCCCATTGACCACGCCCACCCACAGCCATGCATTTAGCAATCATCATAAGAAAATCATTGGTCCCCTGGAAGAGCACTATGTGTGTACATCGGAATGAACGTAGTATGCCTTCTCACAGTTGCCAAATACAGTTGTGAGAGGACAGTGGTGTTGATAGGGAAAGTGACAGGAGGCAGGGCTGCCTGCACACTCTTCAGATGTGCTTTTAATACAAAAAGAGGTAAATCTGAAACACCCTTCCAGTCTAGAGCTAAAGGAGAAAAATCCCCTATGTGGCACCCAGAATGAGTGGGAAACATATTGAAAGAAAACCTTGGGGATTCATATTCCAAATCCTTGCCATTCTGGCATTTTACAGCTATAGAGGGGCTTTTGGAAGCCTGAAAAGTGAAGTGGGCAAGGCTGTTTTGGTGGTATGGTGTGCAGAAAGGGAGTGGGCAGGAAAAGGGTCAAAGACCTCTCCTCTCCCTGCTTGTTCTGAACTCCAGATTCCTTTATATCCCCAAAAGGCACCATACCAAAGAATGATTAGGTATCTTCCAAGGCTTTGGAGTAGACCTAGTCAATGCAGTGCCTGTACAGCTCCCATTAGACCTAGAATGGTCAAAGATTTGGGTGTTGCAGTCCATCAAAATCTGGGCAGGGCCACAGGCTTCCCCCCCCCTCCATTCATTCATTTACTCAGCCTGATATGTGATGCTGCAGAATAAACTGGACTGAACCCAGAGGCATCAGCTGCATCCATTTGCAGCTGTGTCCCTCCAGATGTTGTTGGAGGCAATTCCAGCCAGCATGGCCACAGGTCGGGGTGATGGGAGATGAAAGCGCAGCAACACCTAGAGCAGGCTTCCTCAACCTCGGCCCTCCAGATGTTTTGAGACTACAGTTCCCATCATCCCTGACCACAGGTCCTGCTAGGTAGGGATGCTGGGAGTTGTAGGCCAAAAACATCTGGAGGACCAAGGTTGAGGAAGCCTGACCTAGAGGCTACTGTGTAGTCTGCCCTCCCAGCTGCTCTACAATATTCTAGAGATAGCACAAAGCAAGAGAGACAGGGATCTGCCAGCGATACCTGTATGTGTCAGAATCGTACATCCGACAGGCTCCTTCACCACCGCAGCTCTTGGTTCCCCATTTCAAACAGGTAGTGTCAATCATCGCTCCAAAATAAATAGGTGATGGGATTCCAGCTACATGGAATATGACATGAAGACAAGAAGGGTCATTTGGGGGGCTTTTGTAAACACTACACTGTTACAATGGGAGTGGGGGGTTTTTTTGGGGGGGTCACACCCAGGCCTGTGATTCTACACCAAGGAGGTTTACAATCTAGCAGAAGAGGCCACTGAACTGGTCAGACAAGTTTCTTTGAAAAACAATGGCCCACGTTGGCCAGCTGAGTACTGCCATTTACATGTCCAAAGAGGTTGCCCTGTTGCCATGGAAACAAAGGAGTGGTGCTGCTCCCACTTCACCTGGCTGACTGCCATGCCATGCTAGTATGGAGAACAACAAGCCAAGCAGGGCTGCATGTGTCTGTGAGTTTTGGCTGATGCTGGAAGCTGGAGACACAGAGACACGTCTTGCTCTGTGCTGGCCGTAAAGCTATGGCAAGATCCGTTGAAATGTTTATGCTGTGAGCCCCTCCATCCTATGCCTAAACTGTATATATGTGTAAATAGAACCATATACAGTAAGACCACAATTTAAGCACATTTAACTTGTGTGCATTCAGCTTTATGAGCTTAGCAAAAAGAAAAAAAAGAAAAGAAATTCAAAAGGGGCAGAAAGGGGATGGGCATCCGGGGGGGGGGGAGTTTGGCCGTTCCACCTGCTATTGCACCCAGTGTGTTTTGACCAAATGCAATTTTGGCTTTAGGCGTGGTCCCTGGAATTTAACCTATGCATAATTTGCCGGCTTTGTTGTTGTTGTTGTTTAGTTGTTTAGTCGTGTCCGACTCTTCATGACCCCATGGACCAGAGCAAGCCAGGCACTCCTGTCTTCCACTGCCTCCCACAGTTTGGCCAAACTCATGCTGGTAGCTTCGAGAACACTGTCCAACCATCTCGTCCTCTGTCGTCCCCTTCTCCTTGTGCCCTCCATCTTTCCCAACATCAGGGTCTTTTCCAGGGACTCTTCTCTTCTCATGAGGTGGCCAAAGTATTGGAGCCTCAGCTTCAGGATCTGTCCTTCCAGTGAGCACTCAGGGCTGATTTCCTTCAGAATGGAGAGGTTTGATCTTCTTGCAGTCCATGCGACTCTCAAGAGTCTCCTCCAGCACCAGAATTCAAAAGCATCAATTCTTCGGCGATCAGCCTTCTTTATGGTCCAGCTCTCACTTCCATACATCATTACTGGGAAAACCATAGCTTTAACTATACAGACCTTTGTTGGCAAGGTGATGTCTCTGCTTTTTAAGATGCTGTCTAGGTTTATGAAGTGATCCATTTGTCGGCTTACCATATCCTAAAATCCATCTATCCTGAGAGCTGTAGTTTGAAAGACTACTGAAAATTGTTAGTAGGCCCATATTTGCCTCTCAGAGGTATAATTCCCAGAGTTCCCTGGGAAGAGGAATTGACTGCTCAAACACTCTGGGAATTGTAGTTCTGTGTGGAGAACAGGGGTCTCATAACAACTCTCAGTACCCTTAACAAACTACAGCTCCCAGAATTCTTTTGGGGTAGCTATGGTTGTTTAAAGTGATGTAATAATGCTGTGGCCACCTCATGAGAAGAGAAGACTCCCTGGAAAAGACCCTGATGTTGGGAAAGATGGAGAGCACAAGGAGAAGGGGACGACAGAGGACGAGATGGTTGGACAGTGTTCTCAAAGCTACCAGCATGAGTTTGACCAAACTGCGGGAGGCAATGGAAGACAGGAGTGCCTGGCGTGCTCTGGTCCATGGGGTCACGAAGAGTCGGACACGACTAAACGACTAAACAACAACAATAATGCTGTAAATGTATGTTTTGGATGTGCCTGCTCTTCTTTTTGAAAGTAACCAGCACCTTACCAAAAACTCTTTCTGCCAGGGAGTGGAGACCCACACCAAATGACTTCTCCTCGGGTTTTAGGGACCTGGAGAAGAAGAGAATTTTCCATGAAGCCAGTAAATGAGAAAAGGTGCTATGCATCACATTGCTGTTGAACTGCAGCGTTAAATAATTAACTCTTAGGCTCCATTAATCGTATGTGAGCAAGGGGCACATTTTGCAGCCCAAAGATTCATCCTTTCCAGCTGCAAACTGATGCTGCAGTCCTATGGCATCATATGAAATTACAATAACATGAGAACTATATGTCAGAGTGGCCTCAGGGAGGGTTGGCAGCATCTGAATGCAACCCTCAACTGAATCTAGTTTCCTACTCCTGCCCAACTGCTTTTATTTTAATTTTTAGTTTATTTGCCATATGGTCACAGGGTGGTTCACATAATAAAATACAGGGAAAATCATGAAAATAATAATAATAAGAAGAAGAGTTTGGATTTGATATCTCACTACCCTAAGGAGTCTCAAAGCGGCTAACATTCTCCTTTCCCTTCCTCCCCCACAACAAACACTCTGTGAGGTGAGTGGGGCTGAGAGACTTCAAAGAAGTGTGACTGGCCCAAGGTCACCCAGCAGCTGCATGCGGAGGAGCAGGGAATCGAACCCGGCTCACCAGATTACGAGTTCACTGCTCTTAACCACTACACCACACTGGCTAAACCAAACAGCATAACAATAACCTCCCCATCTCACAGACACATTTAAAAGGCTGTAGGATATAAATCAGCCAAAGGCGTGAGGAACGTTTTCGTCTGGCTCCTAAAAATATACAATGAAGGCGCCAGGTGGACCTCCCTGGGGAGAGCATCCCACTTCAGAAGCCACTACAGAAAAGGCCCTGTTCTCGTGTTGCCACCTTCAGACCTCTCATGGAGGAGGCACACAAAGAAAGGCCTCAGAGGATGAACGGAAAGTTTGGGACGGTTTATATGGGGAGAGCTTGGGAGCTGTTTCGGCACAGTGTGATCCCACGCTCCAAAGGGCACGTGTATTAATAACGTGACCACACTTCAGGGCATCTGTGTGGCTGTTTCCCACAGACAAGGTACTTCAACCTGGACTTCAGCTTTTGCTCCTCATTGTCACACAGAAAATCCTCGTCTTTTGCACAGAGCATTATTCGCCAAAACCGAAGGCGGGCAGAAAGATCGTTTTACTAAGCTGACCAAATCTGCTATGAAATATAAACTTTGACACTCTGAGGAGGAGACAAATGCGCCGTTCTGAGTCAAATGGGACTTGCCTGTCTCCCAAGACTTATATATCCTGCTATTCCCACCTCCCTTCAGTTAGTACCTTATGAGGACCATGTAACCCGGCATGGCTCCGAAGGAATAAATTAAACAACAGACTAAGGATAAAATCAAGAAGTAATGCAGCATTGTGCCACAGTTCTCTCTGATGCACTGGCCCAGGACCGCTGTGTCATTTCCGAAGGCTGAAATGCAGGAGCAGTTTCTAAATACCTGCCAAAACATAAGACGAAATCAGTTAAGGAAGAGGGTGGGCAGCCTGTGGCCTTTTGGTCACATGCTTGACCTCTGTAAGTGATCTATTGAATAGGGCAACTGGGCCCCTGAAGGACCAGGTGTGCAGCCTGGGAGTCATTTTGGACTCACAGCTGTCCATGGAGGTGCAGGTTAACTCTGTGTCCAGGGCAGCTGTCTACCAGCTCCATCTGGTATGCAGGCTGAGACCCTACCTGCCCATGGACTGTCTTGCCAGAGTGGTGCATGCTCTGCTTATCTCCCGCTTGGACTACTGCAATGTGCTCCACGTGGGACTACCTTTGAAGGTGATCCGGAAACTACAACTAATCCAGAATGCGGCAACTAGTCTGGTGACAGGGAGCGGCCGCCAAGACCACATAACACCAGTCCTGAAAGACCTAGTCCTGAAAGCTCCCAGTATGTTTCTGGGCACAATTCAAAGTGTTGGTGCCGACCTCTAAAGCCCTAAACAGCTTCAGTCCAGTATACCTGAAGGAGCGTCTCCACCCCCATCGTTCAACCCAGACATTGAGGTCCAGTGCTAAGGGCCTTCTGGTGGTTCTCTCACTGCGAGAAGTGAGGTTACAGGGAACCAGGCAGAGGGCCTTCTTGGTAGCAGCGCCCACCCTGTGGAATGCCTTCCCGCCAGATGTCAAAGAAATAAACAACTATCTGACTTTTAGAAGACAGCTGAAGGCAGCCCTGTTTAGGGAAGCTTTTTAATATTTGATGAATTATTGTATTTTAATATTTTGCTGAAAGCCACCCAGAGTGGCTGGAGAAACCCAGCCAGATGGGCGGGCTATAAATAATAAATTATTGTTATTGTTATTGTTATCTTCCTTGCCTAAACAGCCCATTGGGGGAAAAGTGGGTGTGGATGGAGATGACGAGAAGGTGGTATCAGAAAGAGAGAGGGAGAGAGAGAGATGGGGGACAGTTTTGTGCTGCCTGGAACACCTGCCTTACCGTATTTTTCCCAGTTCCGTTTGAGATGTCACATCCTGCAAGACATGCTGAAATGTACGCTATGCCGTTTTCTCCACAAACAGGGTCCCACACCTTAGTGGAGCAGCCACAATGGCGGTTGCAGTCCGCGTACAAGTTTGTTTCCATGTAGGAGACTTGTTCGAGCCTGAAAAATACCCAGAAAGGTGTGCAAAGAGCCTGCGAACAATGAGAAAAATGAATAAACAAAACCAGAGCCCCCTCTTCGAGATGGAGAACTCGGCGGCCACCCAGCACAAAAGGAGTTTATTTGTAGATTGTCTGAAGTTGCGTACACACCATACATTTAAAGTATGTGGTTTCCCCACCCCACCCCCCAAAGAATCCTGGGAACTGTAGTTTTCTGCCACAGAGTTACAGTTCCCAGCACCTTTTCACAGACTACAGTTGCCAGGATTCTTTGGGCAAAGTTTATGCAGATAAAATTATGCATAGCATGGGGAAAGGTGGATAGAGAAGGATTTTTTCTCCCTCTCTCATAACCCTAGAATTCGGTGACATCCGATGAGGTCAAATGTTGGAAGTTTCAGGACAGATAAAAGAAAGTGCTCTTTCACACATAGCACATACCGTATGTTTTGCTCCATAAGACGCACCTTTTTTCCTCTTAAAATCTAAGGGGAAATGTCTGTGTGTCTTATGGAGCGAATGTGTGGCCCCTGGGGCTGGGGGGGGGGACCTGGGCTTCCCCCGCCAGCCCCGACAAGCTCCTGAACAACTCTGGGGTAGCCTGCAAAGCCTCTGCTGGGCAGTGGGGGGGGCTTCATCCCGCTGCCCTGGGGAGGCTTCACGCGGCTTTTGCGGGAGGTGGGAGAAGGGACAGAGCAAGGCACTCTCACTTCCCCCACCTCCCGCAAAAGCCCCCAAGAGCCGCGCTCCCTTTTAAGAGCTGCACGGAGTGTGTGTGTGGCTCTTGGAGGCCATCACTGACAGGCTGCCCTTCTCCCTCCTCGGGGAAATGCCTGCAAGCGCCACACACACACAACTCATGAAAGGGGGCGCTGAGCAGATCTTGGGATGCATACAGGCTCTGCTCAGCGCTCCCTTTAAATATTTTTTTTCTTGAATCCCCCCCCCAAAAAAAAAGCAGGTGCACCTTATGGTCAGGTGCGCCTTAAGGAGCGAAAAATACGGTAGTTAAACTCTCCCACCAACCTAGATGCCTTTAAAAGAGTATTAGATAAACTCATGGAGGAGACGGCTATTGATGGCTACTGGGAATGATAGCTATGCTCACTGCCTCTACAGTCAGAGGCAGCAACATTTCTAGATACCAGTTGCTGGAAGCCACCAGAGGGGAGTGTGCTATTGCGCTTGAATCCTATTTGCAGGCTTTGTACAGCGATCTGGTTAGCCACTGTGAGAACAGATGCTGGCCTTGTTGCTGATCTAACAGGCTATTCTTACTTTCTTATGTTTTTTATCCCTGTCATCTCCAAGTAGGGCTGGGAGAGATGCCTGAATCTGACTCATTTCTTTTTTTGATGGAGTTACAAGCTTGGTGGATCAGGGGGATGCTGTGGACCTAGTGTATCTTGATTTCAGCAAGACTTTTGACCAAGTCCCCCATGATATTCTTGCAAGGAAGCTGACGAAATGTGGATTGAATGAGGTAACGGCTTCGGCCCAGTATACCTGAAGGAGCATCTCCACCTCCATCGTTCAGCCTGGACACTGAGGCCCAGCTCTGAGAGCCTTCTGGCAGGTCCCTCATTGTGAGAAGTGAGGTTACAGGGAACCAGGCAGAGGGCCTTCTCGGTGGTGGCGCCCGTCCTGTGGAATGCCCTCCCATCAGATGTTAAGGAAATAAACAGCTATCTGACTTTTAGAAGGCATCTGAAGGCAGCCCTGTTTATGGAAGTTTTTAATGTTTGATGTTTTATCGTGTTTTTAATATTCTGTTGGGAACAACCCAGAGAGGTGGGGTATAAATAAATTATTATTATTATTATTATTATTATTATTATTATTATTAGACAAGTGGCATACCACAGAGTTCTGTCCTTGCCCCATTGTTGTTCAAACTCTTTATTAATGACTTGGATGAAGGAATTGAGAGGATTTCCATCAAATTTGCAGTTGACACCAAACTGGGAGAGGTAGCTAATGTCACAAAAGACAGAATCAGGATCCAAGATGAACTTAACCGATTGGGGTTCTGGGCCCAAACCAGCAAAATTAATTTCAACAGGGATGAATGCAAGGTTCCGCCAAAATCCCTGTCTTTATGCAATCTAATCAGCACCACGCAACAGGGTGAAATCAGGCTTAGGTAAGAGCAAGAACATACCCTTCGTAGGACATGGTTAAGCCAGCAACCTTAGCATTCTTGCAGACCATGAAAAAAGCAGAGAAGTAGATTAGATACTCCGCTATAGAACTCCAAAAACCAATGTGGGCAGCTTTATAGGTGCTTATCTTGAATTTCTTCATCATGAGGCCACCAAAGAAATAACCAGCACATATAATTGGTAAATTGTAAACACCTAGAGAAAAAACACAAAACAGCAGGTTGAGGCCTTGTCCACGAGTGTTTTAAGGACAACAAACCTACCTTCAAGGTGTGCCCCCTCCAGTTCATGTGTGCTCATGGTTGTAGGACTCATCAAAGACGGTATAAGTGTAATATTAAATAAATAAAGTTTATAATCAGCCCTTCATTCAAAATAAACATTTTTTTTTATTATTCATTCTCTCTCTCTCTCTCTCTCTCTCTCTCTCTCTCTCTCTCTCACACACACACACACACACATTCAAAATAAACATTTATTATTATTATTCTCTCTCTCTCTCTCTCTCTCTCTCTCTCTCTCTCTCTCTCTCTCTCTCACACACACACACACACACATTTTACCTATGAAAAAGATGGCATCTGCCGCAGATATCCCATACTGCTGTTCCATATATTTTGGCATAAATGTAATCATCCCAATCCAAGCGCTGAACTGGATCACAGTGATCAAAAGAAAAAGCATGTAAACTGGATTGTAAGCCAGACTTTTCAAGTAGGGGATGAAATCTAGAAACGAAAGAACCAGAACAGTTAGTCTCAGTTGCATTATTATTATTGGTACTACTACTAGTAGTAGTAACATTATTTCACTGCTTTTTACACTGAAGCGTCTCAAAGAAACTTACAAATTAAGGAATAACAAGAGACATTTGAATGTTTTCGTCCGGTGTCTAAAGGCGGACAGTGATGGGGCCAGCTGTGCTTGCCTGGGGAGAAAATTCCATAAGCAGGGAGCCACCACCGCAAAGACCCCTCCTCCCATGAGCCGCTGTCCACACCAACCTTGGCAGGGGCAAACAGAGAAGGCCCTGTGGCAATTATTTTACCCACAATGGAGGACTGGGCTCTTTGAAATACATTTTAGGTTTCTATATGCACGTACCCAGATGCTAGCTCTGTTGAAGCTGTTTACAAAAGATGCTGGTGGAATTTTTCTATGGGCAATCTTAATTATGGACATTTATATATTAATGTTATAATGGGATTGTTTTATTGTGCATTTTAATTATGGTGTGTTTTTAATAACATTTAAATATATATATATAATAAAACTATACAGTGGTACCTCCGGTTGCAAACGGGATTCATTTTGGAGGTCTGGCCGCATCCTGAGGAATTTGCAACCAGAGGACTGCTTCTGCGCATGCACGCAGCGCAGTTTAGCGCCTCTGCACATGCATGCGAGGCGAAACCCGGAAAAATACTTCTGGGTTTGCTGCGTTTGCATCCCGAAGTTTATGTATCTAGAGGGATACATAAGGGGAGGTACGACAGTACAGTGGTACCGCTGGATGCGAACAGGATCCGTTCCAGAGCCCCGTTCGCATCCTGAAGCAAACGCAACCCGTGTCCGCATGTCTGTGCATGCATGGGTCACAATTTGCTGCTTCCGCGCATGCTTGTGATGTCATTTTGAGCGCATGCGCATGCGCAAGTGGTGAAACCTGGAAGTAACGCACTCCGTTACTTCCAGATCGCTGCGGAGCATAACCTGAAAATGTTCAAGCTGAAGCACATTTAACCTGAGGTATGACTGTATTACAAAACATTGGCGGGGAAAGGGGTTTTAAAGAAATCTGTTCACCTTTAGCAATTTCTCGAATTGTTGTGCTGGCATGAGCTGCATTTCCTGCTGGTAGCAAAGTTTTGTTGCCCTTTGTGTTTAACTCGGCACTGTTTTCCTCTCCTTCCTTTGGAAGGGTCTTGGGCAGGAAGCAGAAAGGGATGGCGACGATGAAGCTCACGGCCGCACAGATCAAGACCCCCAGCCACCAGGCCCCGACCCAGCGAGCATCAAGGAGGCTCAAAGTCACATCCTCTGGAGAGAGAGATTAATGGAGAGGACTGTATTAGTAGCACCAAGGTAGCCATCATTCTCAGTGGTAGATTCTCCCCTTCTTGCTTGTTTGATTGCAATAAGCAGGGTTACTTTTGAATGTGAACACGGCTTTTCTGGAAAGAAATAAAAGGATGCCTTTATAAACACTTGTTAAAGGTAAAGGGAACCCTGACCATTAGGTCCAGTCATGGCCGGCTCTGGGGTTGCGGCACTCATCTCGCTTTATTGGCCGAGAGAGCTGGCGTACAGCTTCCGGGTCATGTGGCCAGCATTACTAAGCTGCTTCTGGCGAACCAGAGCAGCGCACGGAAATGGCATTTACCTTCCCCCCAGAGCGGTACCTATTTATCTACTTGCACTTTGACGTGCTTTCGAACTGCTAGGTTGGCAGGAGCAGGGACTGAGCAACGGGAGCTCACTCCGTCGTGGGGATTCGAACCGCCGACCTTCTGATCGGCAAGTCCTAGGCTCTGTGGTTTAACCCATAGTGCCAGCTGTCATGGATGCTTTAGCTGAGATTCCTGCATTGCAGGGGGTTGGACTAGATCAGGGGTCAGCAAACTTTTTCAGCAGGGGGCCGGTCCACTGTCCCTCAGACCTTGTGGGGAGCCAGACTATATTTTGAAGAAAAAAAATCAATGAATTCCTATGCCCCCACAAATAACCCAGAGATGCACTTTAAATAAAAGGACACATTCTACTCATGTAAAAACACCAGGCAGGCCTTATGGGTTTTGACCATTTCCATTGCATTACCTGGGTCTACAAAACCAACATCGACATACAGCTTGGCACAATAGGAGCCTATCAGTAGACCAAACAGAGGGCCCAAGACAGTTGCTATCTGCAGGCAGCCTAGCAGCAGAGGGAGAGGCAAAAGAATATAAAAAAACAAGTTATTGTCATATTTCACGCAGCTTCTTGTCCAACATTTGCTTGGCTTCCTGTCCTCAACCTCTCATGGACTGCTTTTTAAAATAGCAATGCAGGATCTCACCAGCACTGAAACATAAAATAGACCTCCATGCAACATCATCATCTGTATTAAAAGTGAACTCATTATCCTTACATAGTCAAAAGAGAGGGGGCACAAAATGGAGGCAACTGCAGGCTTGGAGGAACCCAAAGGTTAGAAGTGCAAAAGCAATCTTAAGGGGGGGACCCGAAAGTTTGTCTGTGTTATGTACTGAGTTGAATAGGATCCAAAATGCAGCAGTCTGATTGGTCCTAGAACAATAGGATTCAGAATGCAGCAGTCTGATTGGCCCTAGAACAATAGGATTCAGAATGCAGCAGTCTGATTGGTCCTAGAACAATAGGATCCAGAATGCAGCAGTCTGATTGGTCCTAGAACAATAGGATCCAGAATGCAGCAGTCTGATTGGTCCTAGAACAATAGGATTCAGAATGCAGCAGTCTGATTGGTCCACAGGAGCCACCCAATCCAGCTCCAGGTGGAAGTGAATCTACAACCTGAATGGCCCACAGGTGAATCCCGGAATTAGCCAATCATGTGGGGTCCTTTGTGTAAATAATGTATATAAAGCAGACATTCTGAGGGAACTTCCATTCCTCCTCACCACTATGAGCTGAATAAAGAGCATGAAATCCACTCTCGACTCTGAGTATATTTCAGCCTGGAACCAGAACAGCTCAACGTGCACAGAATGCTGGCTGGCTATTGGGAGATGGAAGCGACACAGAACCTGTGGTATACACTATCTGCTGGAAAGCACCATCCATGGCTCCAACTTTTATGTATTCTTTATTCGTTTATTTATTGCCTTCTGTTCACCTTAAGGTCCCAGGGCAAGTTACACCATTAAAACACAATTTACACCGATAAAAATGAGGTAGGTCATGGCAATATATACCTCAAGCATTAAAAGCCAGGGTAAAGATTTATATCTTCATTTGCTCCAAATGATTAACCTCCACTGAGTGGGATTTGCCTTCTGAATAAATGAGCAGAGGACTACACCTTGAGCATCCCCCAAAACATACTTTTTCTAAGGCATTTGTAGTCTCCCTTTTGATCCAAAGCCAGGAACACTCTATGAAAGAAAACAATTCACACCATAAAGCTCTTTAATGCCACTTTAAGCAGCCATAGGTAAAGGGACCCCTGATCATTAGGTCCAGTTGTGACCGACTCTAGGGTTGCGGCGCTCATCTCGCTTTATTGGCCGAGGAAGCCGGCGTACAGCTTCCGGGTCATGTGGTGAACCAGAGCAGTGCACGGAAATGCCATTTACCTTCCTGCCAGAGCAGTACCTATTTATCTACTTGCACTTTGATGTGCTTTCAAACTGCTAGGTTGGCAGGAGCAGGGACCGAGCAACAGGAGCTCACCCTGTTGCGGGGATTCAAACAGCTGACCTTCTGATCGGCAAGTCCTAGGTTCTGTGGTTTAACCCACAGCGCCACCCGCGTCCCTTAAGCTTCACCCAAATAATTCTGGGAACTGTAGGGTGCTGAGAGTTGTCAGGCAACCCCTGTTCTCCTCACAGAGCTACACTTCCCAGAGATCCCTTGGAATAGGGATTAATTCAACTCCTCCGGAAACTCTGTGAGAGGAATGGGTGTCTCCTAGCAACACTCAGCATCCTTGACAAACCACAGCTCCCAGAATTCTTTGGGGGAAGCTATGGTTGCTTAAAGCATCATCTTTGTGCTTAAAATGTATGCCTTGCATGTGGTCCAAGTGTATAGAAGAGCTTGGTTTGATTTTTAAATCCAACACACATTACTGAGGAGGGGCCTTTTTCAGGTTTACCAATGTAGAAAGGAGAGTTTTCTGTCCTTGCGAAATCCTCCACATACGAAATCCCCAAAGGCGCAATGGGAGTTTCACCAACTCCCCGGATGATGTTTCCCACCAGCACAAAAACCCACATCAAGGATCCGGCCTGTTTTCGACATTCTGGGCATAAAAGAAAGAAAGGAAAATCTCCATGGAGGATTTTTGCCGGTAATGAAATACTTTAATGCTCCCCATTCATCCGTAACCAGATGCTCCTGGCAAGATGACTCGTTCCTGTCCCTGAATTCAGAAGTTAAATCAGCTGATTGTGTGGCATATTGTTTTACTTCCCCCATACCTGTGCTAGGGCAGAAGCAGAGAACCTGTGGCCTCCCAGAATGTTGCTGGACTTCCATCATCACTTGCCTGTATCCCTGAGGGAGCGTCTCCACCCCCATTGTTCAGCCTGGACACTGAGGTCCAGCGCCCAGGGCCTTCTGGCGGTTCCCTCATTGCAAGAAGTGAGGTTACAGGGAACCAGGCAGAGGGCCTTCTCAATAGTGGCTTCCACCCTGTGGAACGCCCTCCCATCAGATGTCAAGGCAATAAGCAGCTATCTTATTTTTAAAAGATAACTGAAGGCAGCCCTGTTTAGGGAAGTTTTTAATGTTTGATGTTTTATCATGTTTTTAATATTCTGTTGGGAGCCACCCATCTGGCTGAGTTTCCCCAGCCACTCTGGGCAGCTCCCAATCGAGTGTTAAAAACAATACAGCATTAAATATTAAGAACAGAGCTGCTCGCAATGAGGGAACCACCAGAAGGCCCTCGGCACTGGATCTCAGTGTACAGGCTGAATGATGGGGGTGGAGACGCTCCTTCAGGTATACAGGACCGGTATACCTGATAATAATATACAGGTATATTATTATTATTATTATTATTATTATTATTATTATTATTATTCCCAGTGGGGTCATGCTGACTGTGGCTGGTGGCAGTTGGAGTGCAGGGGCATCTTGAAGCCACAATTTCTCCATCTCTCTCCTAAGGAGGTCACTGCCAATCTGGCTTCCATTGGCTTAGCATACCCTCCAACATTTCTCCAATGAAAATAGGGACATTCTATTCCATGATAATATTTATACACACACACACACACACACACACACACACACATATATATATATATATATATATATATATATATATATATATACACACACACACACACCCTGCTCATCTGACTGCATTGCCCTCAGCCACTCTGGGTGGCTTGCAACATATATAAAAACATAACAAAGCTTTAAACGTTTAATATTTTTTTAAAAAAAACTCCTTTCAGATATCTTCTAAAGGTTGTATCATTATTTATCTCCTTGGCTCAGGGGTCGCATAACTCCATACCCTCCAACATTTCTCCAATGAAAATAGGGACGTTCTAAGGAAAACCTGCACATTCCAGGATCAAATCAGAAAATGGGATGGCTTCTGTAAAGCCAGGACCAGTGGCGTAGCGTGGGGGGTGCAGGGGGGGCCGGCCGCACCGGGCGCAACATCTGGGGGTTAGGGTTAGGGGCGCAAATCCACGGGTTAGGGGGTGCAAATTACTTGCCTTGCCCCGGGTGCTGACAACCCACGCTACGCCACTGGCCAGGACCGTCCCTGAAAAATAGGACACTTGGAGTGTCTGAGTTATTTTGGGGAGTTAAGTCTTCAGGTGGCAAAATATCCTGAGCCCTGCAATGGAGCCGCTGAATCACTTACAAAGAAAATATGCCTGCTGGTGCTATGGCACTGTCTGTTCCCACACCCATTCCAACTCTCAGCCACCAGTCACACAGTTCTCATTTAAAGTCGACCTAACCAAATTTGCATTTTCTGAAACAATATACTGAATTTTGCAGGGCAATTTTCCAGCCAAGTGATATGTTCAAAAATGCATTTACTGTGGTAATGTGTACATATAAATGCATACATCAATGACTATAACATACAACAATGCATTGTTTTAGGGGAAATGGCTTGCCCAAAATGTATACATTAGGCAAAATTGTGCACAAACGTATAGCAGGAGACATTAGCAGAAAAATACTGGATTCTCATGAGGATATATTTTTTTTAATTAAAAAATGCAAATGGATGTAGAAATGTGGAAATCTCAGCTGAAGACTGGAAAAGGCTGGAGAAAACGAGAGAAACCCAAAATGGCAGATTTGGCCATCCCTAGACACAGGTAGAGTAGGCCTCAAAAACACTACAAAAGCTGGCATCTGCAAAGGTAATACAGTAGAAAGAAAGACAGTGAAAAATGAATCTAGGAAGGAACCTCACCTTCTGAGGGTTCTTCAGTCGCCATGGAAAACTGGCTATGATTTGCAAGGCAAACAGCTATGGTTGAAGAGTTTTCAGATACAGAAAGAGAGTTTTCATAGCGGTACCTGTGGAGTCAGAATAAAATGTACACATGAAATGAGTGTGGCTCAGTTGCAGACCATTTGCTTTGCATGCAGAAGGTCCCAGGTTCATTCCCTGGTGTCTCCAGGTCTGGTAGGGAGAGATTCTCTGTCTCAGGCCCTGGAGAGTTCTTGCCACTCATGAATAGATAATACTGAGCTAAATAGACCAATGTTCTGACTGAGTGTAAAGTAGTTTCCACTTCCTTGTGGCTACACTTTACAGAAACAGATCAGTAGTTATGGGTGATGAGAGTAGCATCCTTTTATACAGATTTACCCAGTACTTTTTCTGGGGGGATGCATACCCCTAAACATTTTGTGAATCTTTGTACTTTTGTCCATTTACTGTATTTATTTTTCCTGATTTGAACTATAAAATGGTGATTTTCTTGTGTCAAAAAACATTTTTTTAAGGGAAAAAAGAGCACTGGATTTACTGATCAGCTATGCTCAGGTGCCCATCTTCCAGGAAACCTATCTGGTAAAACCAGCCCTGCATTTAGGATGGCATGGGCAGTTCCCCCCCCCCCATAGAGTGCCGAATCAAGGAGGTGCAAAACTGAGAAGATCCATAACTGAGAAGATCCCTTTGGATGATTGGCTGCAATTATCTGTTGGTAGTTCCACATGCTTTTGCATCACCTTCAAAAACCACCTGTGCAACTCCCTGCATTATGTGCAAACATTCCATATACCGTATTGGCCCGAATATAAGATGCACCCACAAATAAGCTGCAACTTTAAAATTCAAGATTTAATTGTGGGTGCGGCCCGCCTCCCGGCACCACTGCCCTGAATGGGGGGCGGCTGGCGCCTCGCTCCCCAAGCCAGCGCCAGCGCTTGGTTCTGAACATGCTGTGAGCCTGCTTCCTGGCACTATCTCCCCAAGCTGTCCCATCCCCTGTTCAGGGCGGTAGGGCCGGAAGGTGTGCATGTAGAGCTCGGTTCTGAATATAAGCCGCACTTTAATTTTTCACAGTTGGAATTTGGGGGGGAAATGTGCGGCTTATATTCAGGCCAATACGGTATTTTCTCTTGTGATGTGCTGTGTTCTGGGACATGGTTCATTCTCCCTGCTTCCATGATCAAACTGCTTCTGTGCTGCCAATGCAGCAAAAACAACATGGGAGGCAGCAGTGGTGAGTTACCAGTCTCTGCAACCACAGCAGGTGCTGTGATTCTGCAGCTGTTTGCCTTCAACTTGGGGAGCGCAATCCATTGCTCTCAAGAGAGACCAACAAGCATACAACTTCCCCCCAAAAAACCCGTATTAAAGATACCTTTCTAATAACATCTGCAAATGTATTTCTTAAATGTTTACACCAATTTTATACAAATACATACAACTCTCCCACCATAAAAACACTGATATTACAATTAAAATCTTATTAATCAGAGGCCCCTTACTAACTGTTTCTGCAGATTTGTTTCTTAATTCTTCCCCTTTAATTTGATGTTCAGGTGTGCATGGGATGAATGGGGTGGGGTTGCATATTCCGTGTTATTTCAAGGAGAAGAGCCCAAGGTTCCAACAGGAGCAGATAGACAGGTATACCTCGGAAGTATGAGTAATGGGATTTACCTGCCCATCAAGAAATGAGGTAGCGCTATCAGAAAACATCCGAAACCCATAACTATGCAACCAATGGCGATCATGCGTGGTCTGTGGAGTTTTGATCCCAAGTAGCTCACAAAGGGTATTACCAGCAAGTTGCCTGTGGATATAGAGAACATAGACTATCATCCGTCCAAAGTTATTCACTCTTCAGTCCCATGAGTCTCAGTAGGAGAGTTAGGCAAAGGCAGTCCAAGCTATTTGGCTGCCCTAAACACCTCATCCAATGCCCCCCCCCCTTGAAGTTGCCTCCACAATCTTGTTGGGTCCAGGATGGGGATTCTGTTTCTTGTGTGCAAGTAGGACCTGAGTGCAAGTGCACTTTCCCCTCCTGCAGTTTCCAGCTATTCATATTCAGAAGCATGCTGCCTTTGACTGTGGATGAAGAACATAGCAATCGTGGCTACTAGCCATTGAATAAGCTAATAGTGTTCTCCTAATAAGGCGTTATTCTCATGCTTTGTAACAATTTGGTGACAACCTGTCTGGCTCTCGGAGAGAGTGTTTTGAGCTACCAATCACTCTGGATCGATTTGGGTCATTCCAACCTGCTCCAGAACAATCCAGACTTTCTTCAACCTGATCTGGATTCATCCCAAATTGTCTCAATTCAGTTCAAGGTTGGACTTTTCTGAATGGCACCGTCCTAGCATGTAGCTCACTAAAGTGAGCTTTCATTTCTTTTCCAGAACAGTAGCTCTATTGGTCTGTTGTACTAATCTTTTTATACACCCTGCATATACTTTTGAGAGTGATCCCCCATCATTCTCAATGGGATTTACTTCTGTAAAGACTTGCATAAGTTTGGGAATGCAAGGTAGCCATGGTGAAGATAAAAGCAGAGTGGTCTTTATTCTAGATAGTTCAGAAGACTTTTGTCTCTAGCTTCACCCATCATTGCTCTGATTTTGCCAATCAAAGGCATTTGGCCCTCAACAGGTTACAACTGAAGGGATGTGGACCTTGCCAGGATAAAAGGAAGTCCACTATTCCTGGATTGGTCTTTCTATGCATTTAGACCTGCCTGTTAAGCTATGTTTGAATTCTCATCAACCTTTTCACTTGCATACCCATTTCAAAGCTTCCGTTTATCACACCAACCAACGAGGCAGGGATGTTGAACCGCCGTTCAATCTGTGTGAGCATGCTGTTCATGTAAGCCCCAGACATGGTCTTGGCGAGATAAGCAAAAGATAGTGACACCAGAAAGACCTAGAAGAGAATGCGGAGAACTCATTAAATCAACAATAGGACCTTGTTAGGGGGAATCGAAGATGGTGGAGCTCTTGAAATTGCAAAACGAAGGGCTGGCGAAAATGTTATCGTGTAGTTTAGGGTGGAAAGGTATGGAGAGGGGCAAGAATATTCACATACTCCACCTCCTGACTCCATCCAATCGTAGCCAAATGGAATGGGGTTAGGCACATGCACACACAAATCTTGCAACACTTGCAAATCTTGATGGTCAATGTCATGGGCTGGATGGATGCAAAGGAGTGGTGGGAGGCACCAACTGGGGAACCCTCAGGGGAAGAAGGCTTAGAGCCAGTGGCTTGGTGGTGGGATGAGAATGAGTGGCCAGAGGGAGAAGAGGGAGCAGAATGGGAGGAGGGGGTGTTAGAAGTTGAAGAGGCAACAGGGTTTAGTGAGGAGGAAGAGGCTATGGCAGAGAGCAGTTCAGAATCAGAGGCAGAAGCAGAGGGGGGTCAAGAGGCAGAGAGGAGGCACACTGCTGAAGAGGCCAGGGAATCTCCCCCTCCTGGTGTGACCAGGTCACTTCCTCCCTGGTCTCCCAGAACCAGAAGAGGAATGAAGAGAGCAGAGCAAAGAGAAACAAGGCGACAAAGTCTGAGGAAGAGGAGCCTCCGAGAGTGCTGGGAGGGCGTGGCCCTTCAGTTCTTGCAACTGTCTCCTTGAGGCAAGACAAAACTGGGAAGAGTTGCTGTGATCACAGGGTTTCTTTGAATAAAAAGTTAACTTCACTGACAGCAGTGACTTTATCGCTAACCTGCTCCTGACTCCAGTTCCTGACAGTTGGCAAGCTCTGTGAGTGTGCATGTGTATATAATTGCCCTTTTCTCTGTGCATATGAACAATTTCCATAGGTATATGTGAAATTGCCCTTTTCTTGGTATGTGATTGCTTCATTCCCCATGTTTGTGATTGCCCCCTTCCATGTGTGCATGCAAAATTACCTCTTCTCTCTGAGTCTGATTGACCCTTTCTCTGTGTGTTATATTGCCCCCTTTCCTGTCCTCCCTGATAGGACACTGAGAACGACCCTGGATCTACTTGACACAAAGTGAGAAACAACAGTGTCATGTTTAATCCCAAGACTTAAAGAGGCCATGGAAATCCAGTACTGATAAGCCTTAATCCCATTAGTTCTGCTTGGGACCACAGGCAGACCATAAACCTGACACCCAGAACGCAATTCAGTCGGCTGTCCTTCTCTTCCTTTATCCCATGCCTATGGAGTCGATGCCAAGCACTTAAATCTCGAGAAGCGGTGCCCTTAAGGAAACCGGATAAACTGTGGTCTTTGCTCCTTCCTCTGGTTTTCTCATATAAACAAATTAAAGGATAAAGGGGGGGAGGGTTAAAAGATGAGCTAAGGCTTATGGACACAAATGGTCAGAAGCCCAACTTTTATACTAAACAAGTAAATCCAGCTTGTGCCTACCTGCCGTCTTACTTACAACTAGTCTAGGGCAGGCATAGTCTTGGCTTCAGACTTGCACCATGTAAAGGAGGCAGGCAACACTAGGTTGAGGTGGCTCCATCTACAGTTGGTTCTGGCTCCATCTATTCCCTGCCTTCCACCCCATTGGTCCCAATGGGACCAGCCTACCATATAAAGTAAGAAGGACCACAGCCAAGGTTCCGCCAACTTTTGCCTCTGGCCCTGCCCACAATCAGCATATGGCTCATGGGAAAGTTACCAATCAGAGAATGTGGCCCTTGGTTGTGAAGAGTTCCTCACTCCTTATCTATCCAATGTGCGCGGGTGGACGCAGGTGGCGCTGTGGTCTAAACCACAGAGCCTAGGGCTTGCAGATCAGAAGGTTGGTGGTTTGAATCTCCACGACGGGGTGAGCTCCCTTTGTTCGGTCCCTGCTCCTGCCAACCTAGCAGTTTGAAAGCACGTCAAAGTGCAAGTAGATAAATAGGTACCACTTCAGCAGGAAGGTAAATGGCATTTCCATGCGCAGCTCTGGTTCTCCAAAAGCGGCTTAGTCATGTTGGCTACATGACCCAGAAGCTGTACACCTGCTCCCTTGGCCAGTAAAGTGAGATGAGCTCCACAACCCTAGAGTCGTCCATGACTGGACCTAACGGTCAGGGGTCCCTTTACCTTTTCCTTTACCTTTACCTATCCCATGTAAGGGCTGGTTAGCAAATATTGCTTGATTTATGTTAATACAAAAACTGTTTTCCTCTCTTGCTTTGCTCTTGAATTGTTAATGACTATCTTAAATTAGAATCCTTGGGTTGAGTACTGCAGGTTTTCTTGGAGCCCACACTGACTGTTCTGCTTCATGCTACTTAATTGAGATAGGAGGGCAGATAACAAACGTCTGCTTTTCTCCCCTTTAACATGCCGTCGGTTCCAATTTCTATGTGCTCAGGTATTTGGATAATGGTCATACAACCATTTGTGTGTAGATTACGCAAGGGGCGTAATCCTTTGCAAAGAAGGCGGAAACTAAACAGTATTCATTAATTTACAGGATTAAAAAGAAAGTCAACCAACCTTCCTAGGTGCTCGGCAACTTTCTCAAGGGGTCTGCGCAGATCCATCCGCAACAAAAGAGTCATAGCATTTTTCTTACCTTCAGCTTGCTCATACAGAATATAGATGGCTCCTTAGCTCCTTTCATTGTGCTTTTTGAATCGGCTGTGGAATCTTCCTTGTGGTTATTTGTATCTGTCCCAGCATCCTTTTAAAGGAAAAGATGAAAAGAAGCGTACTGGTCATAACAAGACTAAGTTTAAAAATACTCTAGAGTGGTATGCAAAAACAGCTTGCGGGTGGGGTGTTGGGGTACACAGCTAATAAACTACATTCCCTGCATGTGGGTAGCTATTGTTTACAGGGTGGGATGAGGTGGCAGGGAAGTCAGCGAGGTGCAAACCCATCACTGAAGCCAATCCAATGCTCCCGCCAGTGTGTTTGCACTGTAATGACTTCCCTGCCACCTCTTCCCTCTCGATAAGCAACAGGGACTCGTCTGTCAGAAAGCTTGCATAGTACAGGGAACTGCTTATGGATGCATGGTGCTTTCAGTTTACCTGGAAATAATCTGCAGTGAAATCAATGGGACTGACGTCTGAAAACATGCATAGGATTGGGCTTTTAGGCACACCTGATGTACGTAGGACATGGAGAAACTATTGATCTTGGTTCATGCATAAATACCCATAATTGACAGCAAGCTGATAGGTCTATAATTTCCTTGGTCATTGGCTTGACTCTTTTAAAAACGGGCATGACTACTACTACTCTCTTCCAGCTAGAAGGAATCATACCAGAACTATTTATTGTAGTAAAGCCACTTCCAAGACAAGGAGGAGGTGGGGTTGCGGGCTTCATGTCCCTTCCCCCATACTCGCGGGGGCAATGCCTAAACCAATACCGATCAATTCCTGTAATCAATGAAGTTGTGGCCTAATTTGACCCATTAACCTGAATTCTTGGTCCTGTGTCTTTATTTCCACGGGGGGAGGCGGGAACTCGCCACGCAAAAAGGGCAGCCACCAATGTTGGTTTGCTTTTATAAGCTACAAAGGAAGACAGCCAGTCCTCAGGGCCTCACTTGGAAAAGTGCCAATTCTGCAGATCAAAGTGACTGTGTGGACACATATGGAGTAAGATGATTCTTTGAGTAAACTAATCAAATCGTTATTCCTGAATATGACAATACAGGGAAATAGAGTTATATAGCTAAAACACACTGGGTTATATCCAACTACTCAAAGAAGACCCACTGAAAATAATGAATCTAAGTTGGCCATATCCATTTATTTCCATAGATCTACTCTGAGTGCCTCTAGCATCAGCGACAACCCATTGATTAATGATGCCACTCAAAAACTAGTGCATTCATAAGTTAACTCTGTAGTTTCATAATTCTTCAAAGCATTGTGAGCCCTGATCCAATGATTTTTTTAAACGTTTTCTTAGTTTGAAACAATGAGATTATGAGCAAACAACATGAGATCACAACCGATCATAAAATGCCATGATACCGTGATGCATGTGTTGGGAAAGAATGTTGCATTGTGCATGCCACATTCCCCAGATGCACTCTGGTGATGTGCAATAATTCAGACACTTTGGAAATCTGGTGGTAACAAATAACTTCATAGCAGAAGGTCTCAAGTTCAAGGTCTCCAGCATCTCTAGGTTGGGCTGGGTTGCATCTAACACTGTGAAGGCAGAGTTTTGCTTGCCCAAAGAGACTTCCAGTTCCTCTCCTCCTGCTGCCTGCTTCCACAAACTACTTCAGAGGGTCCCAGAAACTGGACCTGATTTGGAGGGTGCATGGAGGGGTGGAAGGGGCAAATGATGAAGAGAGCATTCCATTGGTCTGTTGCACCAGTGGAACTTCAGCGATGGACAGTGCCCCCTGCCTGAAACCCTGCCAGAATATTGTTGCATGCTATCCCAGTCTCCAGGCAGTTTACAATTCCAGAGCTTCCAGGCACTTACCCGGGATTCAGTTTCCCTGGAATGAGGGAGATGGTAGTGTTTTTAGGCTATATAGTTTATTTACACATATATACAACCTCAGCCTATGAAGACCCTGAGGCCCCAAGAAGGTCTTGCTTTTCCCATAGCCACAGCCTTGGATTCAAGCATAAATCAAGCATGTCTCTCTCGCTCTGGTTTCTGCCTGCATCCTTGCTTCTAGCCCAGCTCTCTCTCACACACACCTCTGGCACAAAGCCACTTCCTTTGTTACCCTAACGACCCATACTTTGTTGTTGTTGTTTAGTCGTTTAGTCATGTCCGACTCTTCGTGACCCCATGGACCAGAGCACGCCAGGCACTTCTGTCTTCCACTGCCTCCCGCAGTTTGGTCAAACTCATGCTGGTAGCTTCGAGAACACTATCCAACCATCTCGTCCTCTGTCGTCCCCTTCTCCTTGTGCCCTCCATCTTTCCCAACATCAGGGTCTTTTCCAGGGAGTCTTCTCTTCTCATGAGGTGGCCAAAGTATTGGAGCCTCAGCTTCAGGATCTGTCCTTCCAGTGAGCACTCAGGGCTGATTTCCTTAAGAATGGATAGGTTTGATCTTCTTGCAGTCCATGGGATTCTCAAGAGTCTCCTCCAGCACCATAATTCAAAAGCATCAGTTCTTCGGCGATCAGCCTTCTTGATGGTCCAGCTTTCACTTCCATACATCACTACTGGGAAAACCATAGCTTTTACTATACGGACCCATACTTAGAGGACTATTAAGTCACCAAGGAGCTGGCCTGGCGATTCCGACAAATGCATCCTCTATTAGATTTTAACCCTTGCTGGATTCAGGAATTAGAAGGGGCTGAGGCATACAGCCTAACACAAACACATCCTGTCCAAACTCACAAGAATCTTGATCTAGATGAGACAGCAGGCTGGCTCTGTATAAGGCAGCTTTCTCTGTTCCTAATTTCCATCCATGTTTATGCCAGTAGATTTGTAATTCAACAGGCACATTGCAAATTATACTGGGCTCAATGTGTTCATCACTAATCTTAATATGTGTGCAGAGACCCCCACCCAGAAAGAGACAGGAAATATGCTGAGCTTCAAAGCATGTACACTGCTGAAATGGCTCTATTTTCTCCATGTCTTGATCCTGCAGGTACCCCTAACCATTAGGTCCAGTTGCAGACGACTCTGTGGTTGTGCGCTCATCTCGCTCTATAGGCCAAGGGAGCTGGCATTTGTCTGCAGACAGCTTCAGGTCATGTGGCCATTATGACTAAGCTGCTTCTGGCGAACCAGAGCAGTGCACAGAAATGCCGTTTACCTTCCCTGCCGGAGCGGTACCTATTTATCTACTTGCACTTGACGTGCTTTCGAACTGCTAGGTGGGCAGGAGCTGGGACCGAACAACGGGAGCTCACCCCCTCGCAGGGATTTGAACTGCCGACCTTCCGATCAGCAAGCCCTAGGCTCTGTGGTTTAGACCACAGTGCCACCCGTGTCCCTGATCCTACAGATTCTTGCCTAAATAAGCACACCAAGATTCTTTATTCTGGATTAAAATACAAAACCCACGTACATCTCTGGACTCAATACATTCGAGATCCTCTCTCTCTCTCTCTCTCTCTCTCTCTCTCTCTCAACAATACAAGTTCATTCTCTTATTTAGTCCAAAAGAATAACGGCTTCTGCTGGCTTTTCTGTTTGCTGGGAGCTGCTTGACATAGGAAGAAGAGGAAAAGGAAGTGGGATAGCTTTATTTAAGGTTAGGTTCAATTACATTCCTTGAAAAGAAGTGGGGAAGTTTCAGATCCCCCTGAAAAAGATGTGAGGTGGCATCCCATAACCCTGCTGTAAGGATAATAGCCTATAATGGTCAGGGGAGGAGAGCTAATGATTGGGAGTTAGTTGGCCATCTGTCTGTTGAGTTTGAGCGATAAGATACCTATCAGAGCTGGGTGTTGGGGAGGGGAGGGCACAGGATTGTGAATGAGAATCAAACAATGTTGTTGTTTAGTCGTTTAGTCGTGTCCAACTCTTCGTAACCCCATGGACCAGAGCACACCAGGCACTCCTGTCTTTCACTGCCTCCTGCAGTTTGGTCAAACTCATGCTGGTAGCTTCGAGAACACTGTCCAACCATCTCGTCCTCTGCCGTCCCTTTCTCCTTGTGCCCTCCAACTTTCCCAACATCAGGGTCTTTTCCAGGGAGTCTTCTCTTCTCATGAGGTGGCCAAAGTATTGGAGCCTCAGCTTCAGGATTTGTCCTTCCAGTGAGCACTCAGGGCTGATTTCCTTCAGAATGGGTAGGTTTGATCTTCTTGCAGTCCATGGGACTCTCAAGAGTCTCACCCAGCACCATATTTCAAAAGCATCAGTTCTTCGGCGATCAGCCTTCTTGAAGGTCCAGCTCTCACTTCCATACATCACTACTGGGAAAACCATAGCTTTTACTATACGGACCTTTGATGTCTCTGCTTTTTAAGATGCTGTCTAGGTTTGTCAAACAATAGTTTCCACTTTAGAAGAGACAGGAGAGAGGAGGAAAGAGAGATGATGGCTGAAGGCAACTTGAGACTGCAGTGCCAATTTCTGGGGAGAAGGTCTGCTGGTTTGCAGGAGAGACAGCTACTTGTTCAAGTTGTTATTATCGGTATATGAAGCTCTTAGCAACTCGGGACCAGTTTACCTTACCCACTCGACCGCTTCAATCTGCAGAGCTGGTTGCAGGTGCCAAGTAATACTTGCTCTGCCTTTGTAAAGAATCAATATTTCCATGTGGGCAGCACCTGCACATTGGGACTCCCTGCCAACTGTCAAGGCGGGAGTCAGGACCAGGTCAGCAATAACTCACAAGGTCTCAATGAAGTTTATTCTTTATTCAAAGAAACAAAACAGCTCAGGCCGAATGGGCACAGCAAATCCTCCCAGGAGATCTTGCCTCAATGAGGCAGTTGCGAGGACTGAAGAACCTCACTTTCCACAGCTCTCTAAGTCTCCTCTTCCCCCAAGTCCTTCCCAAGCAACTTGAGACTTCTTTGCCTTGTCTGTCTCTGTTCAACTCTCTTCATACCTCTTCTGGTACTGGGAGACTGGAGGCAGGGAGGGTAGATTGTCGCAGCAGAAGGGGGTGACACCCTGGCTTCTTCAGCAGTCTACCTCTTGGCTTCCCTCCTCTCCTGCTTCATCTTCTGATTCTGGACTTCTCTCTGCCACAGATTCTCCCTGCTCACTAAACCCTGTAACCTCTTCAGCTTTTGACACCTCTTCTTCCCACTGTTCTCTCTCTAACCACCAATCTCCAGGCTCTGAGTTTTCATCCCTTGGGGGATTCCCTGGCTGGTTCCTTCCACCACTCCTCTGCATCCAGCCAGTCCACAACACCAACTGACAACAGGTAGGTGTACTCTTTTTTGGCACCTGCTAAAACTATTTCTATTTAGGCAAGCCTGCCCAGCTACGTAGATTGGTAGGGCAGTGTTGGCTTCCACTGGCACTTTCTCTTCCCAAAAGTGTAGAACTGCCCCAGGAACTGCTTAGAGAGCAGGGCAACACTGTTCTCCCCAATGGGAATATTACACATGTACCATAACAGTTTGGCCGTAGTTGAAAAATCTGTACTGTACACTGGGGTGGGCAACCTTTTCCAGCTTAGGCCCAACGGGTGGGGACTATGGGCTTGTCCCACACCTAGAAAGTGGTTTTTTTCCATTGACTCCCACTTTCTATACATGGGTCTAAGTGGTTTGCCTTTGCTCAGCCACCATCCCCTGGGAAACCCATTCTTTAGCGCTAAATCAGAACTAACAGCAGTCTTCAGGAAAACCCGGTTGCTGTTTGTTCCAATTCCGCACTAAAGATCAAGAAAGCAGCAGGGCAAATGGAGGCGGGAGCCGTAAAAGGAAGCAGATTTTGGCAGAGCTGTTTGGCAAGGCTCTCCTTCACTCGAGATATTTAAGTGGCGTCTGAACAGCTGTTTATTAGAGGCGCCATTCCTCCATCATGCATAGAAGGCCCAGCACTGAGCACAGAGGTAATTTTAAGGCAGCACAACCAGTTCGCCCACACTAAGCGCTGAACGGAGAGGGCACCTGCAAAGCATTTGCTTGGCTACAGGGAGGAGGCGTGAGGGCTCTGTCAAGGTCCTAGAGTCCACCCATCTCCTTCCCAAAATCCAGGTGATACTTGCCCAACATTGGGAAGGAGGTCAGTGGCCTCTAAGACCCTGCCAGAGCCCTCACACCTCCTTCCCAAAGCCTGGCAGGGTGCAAGGACGAGGGGAGGAGGAGCGCCAAATTTTGGGCAAGCACAAGGTGCCATAGTACCAAATTCCGTCCTTGATGTGCAGAGAGTTGTCTATGGTGCTGTGATCCTCTGATTCTATGGCAATGCCTTGCAGAGGTGTACAGTTTGCCTCTCAGCAGCTTCAAGCCCCCTTTACACACATGCGCATGCACACACACAAAAATGATGACCGGCATTTTGCTAGTTAACTCGATGTGCCCTCAAATAAACAAGCCAAGTGCTGCGATTTGGAAGTGCTGGCTGTTCCTTTAGGAAAAGTTTTAGGTGCAACAGGGGAGAGATATCATGCCCCCAATCCCCCGCCACACACACACCATCCCCATTGCAGTGTCGTCGGTTATGAAAATCTGCTTGCCGGAAAAAATACAATACACAAAAGTCCTGCGAGCTCCGTGCCAAGAAATGCTTTAAAAGAACGTCAGGTGTTTGATTTCCCTGAACTTCTGGTTACACAATTATTTTGGACGTTTCTTCAGGTCATTAAAGGGAGCAGCATTTTCAGAATGCTTGTACAGTGCGACGCTTTTAATCGCTTGATCTGTTAGTTCAAAGAGAGCCAGCAAAAAAACTAAAACAAAAAACAGCAACCCAAAACATGCTACAATCTAGGATTTGATGGCATGCAACCTAAAGGCTGTGTGTGTGAGAGTTAGAATCTTGCAAATCCCAACATTCTTTATAATGTTTTTTTGAAAAAGGACTCTTCTAGTCATCATGACTGTAAGATAAATGTAACGTCATATATTCCCTGCGCCAAGCAAGCTTCCCATCTCTGCATCAACCCAAAGCTCTGATTTTTAACATTCCCATTAGATGACTTTTCTCCCCGTTTACAATTCTGATCTTCCCTCCCATCTCTTTCCGTCTTGTGGCATCTTTATGGCTTTATTGCTATCCATACCTCGGTGATCCTGTTAGTGGCAAATCCACTGGCTTCTCTCCTCAAATCTAACCCATATCGGAGTTTCTTTTGGGATGAAGCCATTGCAGTTTTGGAGCAATGAAAGGATCTCTTACGAGAGACACAAAACCAGGACAACAGGGGGAAAGAACAGGACTGAATGTACTTCTTTCTTAGAAGAAGTCTAAGTGAAACTTTTGTTATATTCAGCAGTGACCTGCTGAGCGGAAGAAAGAAACAAGAAACAGGGGGGACCTTGAGCCAGAATAAATAACCCAGAAAACTGCCCCATTTCAAGACATGGTCCTATCTCTCTTTACAGCTCTCCTCTCTATTCTTGCAAGTGCGTTTCAGACAATAAACTAGGCACAACCTTGGATTGCCTACCTTGATGCTATCACTCATCTTGGCTTCAGTTTCCATTTCAGACCAGGATCGGACCACACACTACCTGAATGTCTCCTCTGCTCTCTCTTCCTTTTTCAGCTAAGCTTGTAAAAAGTCCTGGGTAATTCCCTAAACAATTTTAATCCCTGCAGGTCTTTGATTACCTTGAGTTCTGGCCAGTCGACTGCCATTAACCCCTAACAGGATCCAAAATGTTGCACTGATGTGCTCATTAAAGGCAAAATATGTACACAGTGAAACTGAGATAATGAACACTGGCTCCTCTAGATGAACTGTTTAACTGAGCATTTGTTTTGCTTTGCTTGCATAAAGCTTGCACAGCAGTTAGAGTCCTGGGGCAACCAATATGGTGCCTTCTGTTGGACTACAACTCCCATGAGCCCCGGCCAGCATGGCCAATTGTCAGGGATGATGGGAGTTGGAGTCCAACAGCAGCTGAGTGGGCACCACTATGGACTCCTCCAGGCATCCTTTTTATGATGGCACCAGGGCACATATACAATCTTGCTTTCAATACAGTTTTTACAACTCTTGTCTCTGTTTTATTATAAAATGAAATAATAATAAACTTTACAAAACCCTAAATTTTTGCATCCGCTAAAAATTGTTGTATAAAAGGGTAAAGGGACCCCTGACTATTAGGTCCAGTCGTGACTGACTCTGGGGTTGCGGCGCTCATCTCGCTTTATTGGCCGAGGGAGCCAGTGTACAGCTTCCAGGTCATGTGGCCAGCATGACTAAGCCACTTCTGGCGAACCAGAGCAGCGCACGGAAATGCCATTTACCTTCCCGCCAGAGTGGTACCTATTTATCTACTTGCACGCTGACGTGCTTTCAAACTGCTAGGTGGGCACATGTGCAAGTAGATAAATAGGTACCGCTGTGGCGGGAAGGTAAACGGCATTTCCGTGCACTCTGATTTCTGTCACAGTGTTTTGTTGTGTCAGAAGCAGTTTAGTCATGCTGGCCACATGACCCAGAAAGCTGTCTGTGGAAAAACGCCGGCTCCCTCGGCCTGAAAGCGAGATGAGCACCACAACCCCATAGTCGCCTTTGATTGGACTTAACCATCCAGGGGTCCTTAACCTTTTTACCTTATGTCTGGTATTTACTAAGCATTCGTTCTGCTTTGGTTACAGAGCAGTTGCAGCGCCATCACCCTGCATCCTGAACTCAAACTGATTTGCTTGCAATTTTTTATTTTTTTTTACAAACCTTCTTGTTAATCATTCATCAGTCCCACGCTTTGCAGTGCATTTCCTCATCACTTTTCCAAATGGCAAAAAGTTAGTGTCTTTCCCTTTTTTCAGAGCAAGTTTATTGAACTTTGCAGCAGAGCTTTAATTCACTGAGCCAACCTAAAGTTCCAGGATGACCAAGAATCCTTCCAGCAAAATACCGCCAGTCTAGGAGCACCTGAATTCGCCGCTGGACCCCTTTGCACTGAACTCATAATGTGGTCTCCCAGGTTAAGGAACCTATTTGCAGGCTTTCCTCAGTCTACAGCAAGGGGGTGGTCAACCTTTGGCTGTTCAAGGAGCCGCATTAGCTCTTGGGAAAGTTTCTGTTTGAGTGTGATTGTTTAAACTACCGTATTTTTTGTTCTATAGGACGCACATTTTCCCCTCCAAAAATTAAGGGGAAATGTGTGTGTGTCCTATAGAGCGAATGCAGGCTGCGCCACTAAGCCCAAAGCCAGAACAGGAAGACGGAGCACTGCGGAGCGCTCCGTCTCGCTGCTCTAGCTTGGGGACGGCTACACGCACAGCCTCTCCAGGGCAGTGGGGTGCCTTCACCCCGCTGTCCTGCAGAAGCTAGCAAGGCTGTTCCCAAGCCAGAACAGCGAGACAGAGGGCTCCGTCTCACTGCTATAGCTTGGGGACGGCTGCACGCACAGCCTCTCCAGGGCAGCGGGGTGCTGCACTCCAAAGGCTTCAGGGATCTTTGAGGCTGGCGGTGGGGGAAAGCAGCGCTTCCCCCCACCGCCAGCCCCACAAGCTCAGGTAAATGTACCTTGAACGCACCTTGTTTTAGAGGGGGAGAACAAGAAAAAAAATTTTTCCCCTGTTCTCTCCCTCCTATGGTCTGGTGCGTCCTATGGTCCGGTGTGTCCAATGGAGCGAAAAATACGGTATATAACTATGGAAAGCTGTGTTTTGAGCCCCAATATTTTAAATTCTATTATCTCCCCACCTACAATACACACCTTTTTGTGTTTGCTACCCTGGGCAACTTTGCAAAGAAGGGCAGAATATGAATATAATAAATGGAAAGGAAAGAAAGAAATTGGTGCTAGCTAGTGGTAATATTTATTTATTTTATCAGAGTCTTTCTGCCCCTGCTCCTTCCTGCAGCTCAAAGTACATAGCAGCTTAACAGCAACACGTATACTATAAACAGTAATGCAAAACATAAAAGAGAACCATCCCTCCATGGCAAAACAGGAACACTAAGGCTGAGACTAGACATATATATTTCTTTAAATACTGTGAAAATGCTTCTTTAAAAAAAATGATACAGTAATGAAAATATATATTGAATTTGCCATTAGCTCACTGTCACCATCTAATGTCACATTTGTATAATGCACTTAAAGCATGCTTAAAACGTTATATTTGCAGCTGTATAGCTGAGCCCTAAGTCTCAACTCCAACCAACATCAACGCCCTCAGGTTCCAAAAAGCATGGACAAAAAAGCACATTTCACCTGCCATCTAAATACACCTGTTGCTATCACATCAAAAGAAGATGCAGGGCAACACGAATGTGGGGAAACAGGTTATATTTATTACAGTGTGTGTTTTTTTAAAAAAAAAAAGGTAAAGGACCCTGGATGGTTAAGTCCTGTCAAAGATGACTATGGGGTTGTGGTGCTCATCTCGCTTCAGGCCAAGGGAGCCAGCGTTTATCCACAGACAGCTTTCTGGGTCATGTGGCCAGCATGACTAAACTGCTTCAGAACACCGTGACGGAAACCAGGGTGCACGGAAATGCCGTTTACCTTCCCGCTGCAGTGGTACCTATTTATCTACTTCCGGCTACAGTGGTACCTATTTATCTACTTGTACTGGCATGGTTTCAAATTGCTAGGTTGGCAGCAGCTGGGACAGAGCAACAGGAGCTCACCCCATTTCAGGGATTCGAACCGCCGAACAGCTGAAGGATCTGCCAGTCAACAGAACCAGAACAAGGAGTCCAATCAAACAAGTCTGGGCATGTGAGAGCGAAGCAAATGGGGGAAACCAATCACTCTGATTGCTTGAGCCAGCTTACAGCTTGCTATGGTCACACAGCAAGGTTTGATAAACTCCTATTCCATTGAATAGACCTTGGGTTCATTGGCCTACATTTAACCTGATGTGCATACTAGGCCAAACCCCCAAAATGAAGACGAAGAAGAAGAAGAAGAAGAAGAAGAAGAAGAAGAAGAAGAAGAAGAAGAAGAAGAAGAAGAAGAAGAAGAATAGTAGTAGTAGTAGTAGTTTGGATTTGATATCCCGCCTTTCACTCCCTTTAAGGAGTCTCAAAGCGGCTAACATTCTCCTTTTCCTTCCTCCCCCACAACAAACACTCTGTGAGGTGAGTGGGGCTGAGAGACTTCAAAGAAGTGTGACTGGCCCAAGGTCACCCAGCAGCTGCATGTGGAGGAGCAGAGACGCAAACCCGGTTCCCCAGATTACGAGTCTACTGCTCTTAACCACTACACCACACTGGCTCTCACAAATGACTCAGATATTGACCCCATATTATCTTAAATCCGCTCACCTGCCTGAAACAAATGCCAGTAAGCCAAATTGCTATACAGTACTCCAGCCTGATAGGGCTGCAGGTGGCACTGAGAGCCTAAGTGTCACTTCTCTCCTACTGGGCAAAATGCCCCCATGTGGTGCCCAGACCGCTCCCCTATAGAAGATAACGTCTCTCCTACAATCCTATGATTCCTCTTCTTCCAGGGGTGGGGGGTGGGGGAAGTACGTTTGCCTCAACCCACCCGCCACCGACAGAGCTATACAGTGGTACCTCGGGTTAAGTACTTAATTCGTTCCAGAGGTCCATTCTTAACCTGAAACTGTTCTTAACCTGAAGCACCACTTTAGCTAATGGGGCCTCCTGCTGCCGCTGCGCTGCCAGAGCACGATTTCTGTTCTCATCCTGAAGCAAAGTTCTTAACCCGAAGCACTATTTCTGGGTTAGTGGAGTCTGTAACCTGAAGCGTATGTAACCTGAAGCGTATGTAACCCGAGGTACCACTGTTTAAGCTGCCTAAACAAGACCTCTCGTAAGCAGTGTACACAATAAAACTGTAGATAAAACACAGCGATAATCTGCAAAACTATTTTGTGTTCGCGCGTGAAATAACCTCTACTAAAACACAGATAAATCTGTAAAATTTTCAAAACAAATATGGGTAAGTCACACGTAAATTGATCACTGCTATTAGTTAATCAGGTACACCTTCATATGTTGCCATTTAGTAGGAAATCCATTTGATTACTCTTACTGTTCCTGCTCTCAAAGAAGGGCTAGATCTCTAGGGGGCTTGTCGTGAATCCCCCCCCCCCATATTCTGCCAACCTGCCCCATTTTGGTGCATTTCAAGCCCCTCTGGCTCCTCTTTCCCCCTCCACCCTATCCAAGTCCACTTACAGCAGATGGATGGGACCAACCTGAAAAAGTCAACAACAGGGAAAGAGACAAGCAACAAGGAGGTGAGGTTGGCATGCCCTAGGCCTGGCAGTGCTACCTGGTGTAGCTTGAACCTGCCTAGAGCAAGAGTATCAATTTGCAGAAACATCACTTATTCCGGAACCCACAGGAGTCTGCACATTTTGAACTGCAGACAGAACCCTTCAAAAACAGGGTTGCCAAGTTTTTAACCAGACCGTGTAACGAAACCTGTAACAGCACCTTGGCATGAAGAAATCTAGCAGGCGATCGTGTTCATCTCCACACCATGGCAAGCTGCACCGTTTTCTGATTTCTGAATGCCAAGTGACACAGTCAAAGGCAGAAGAGCTGAGATGGCCCTTTTTCCTGCTCTGTCAGCAACCACACTTGAATATTAAAACAAACCCACACTCAAGATCTTTAGTAAAACAGATGCTGTCATTCACTTACCGCTGTGACTGTTTAGGAACATGTGGAATGATGTTTCCTGATTTTGCCTTTGATCTTTTATTTCCCAACATGTTGAAAATTAACTAGCATGTGGCGGCCATTATATGATAGGCTTCTGTCAAATATTTGCAGCCTCACATTTTAACGTGCTTCGCTCTAGCTGAGTAAATAATGCCAATGTGGCTCAGTGGTCTAAACCACTGAGCCTCTTAGGCTTGCTGATCGGAAGGTCGGTGGTTCAAATCCCTGCAAAGGAGTGAGCTCCCGTTGCTCTGTCCCAGTTCCTGCCAGCCTAGCAGTTCGAAAGCACACCAGTCCAAGTAGATAAATAGATACCGCATTTGAATGCTGTTAGCCCAAAGATGGAAAGAAGAAGCAGTCCCGACGAAAGAAGAGTAGCAAACCAAGTTAATGGATTGTGCTGAAATGGCGAAACTAACTGGAAAGTTCAGAAATCAAGATGACAAGAAATTTTAAAAAGAATGGGAAATGTTTATTATGTTTTTGCAAATGTATTGTAAACAGATAAATACATTGGCAGGATTTTAAGAACCCTTGTAATTTTAGAAATAGTATAGGAAATCTGAGGTTAGAAAAAAATTGGAGTAGAAATGATATGCAGTTGATAAGAAATTTAGGGAACCAGGAATGGGAGGGGAGGGAAGTCAGAGGATTCAGAGAATCCCACTTTATGGAATTGATATGGCTTTATGTATAATTATCTTTGTTTATGGATGTTATTGCATTTGTTACTGTTTGTTTCTTATTATATTTTGTTACTCTTGTTGAAAAATTAATAAAAATACTATTTTTAAAAAAGATAAATAGGTACCACTGCGGTGGGAAGGTAAAACAGCGTTTCTGTGCACTGTGGCTTCTGTCATGGTGTCCCGTTGTGCCAGAAGCGGTTTAGTCATGCTGGCCACATGACCCGGAAAGCTGTCTGTGGACAAACACCGGCTCCTTTGGCCTGAAAGCAAGATGAGCGCTGCAAGCCCATAGTCACCTTTGACTGGACTGAACCATCCAGAGGTCCTTTACCTTTACCTTATTGTATGGAGTACGGCTCTGCAGTATGGGGCTTTGGATCAGCCCTCACTAGGGCTAATCTGCAGCTGACCTGACCTGCAACTGGGCCCTGAATCAATTCAGTGGGAGGGGGCAGTTCTTCCTCCACTGTCTCCCAATCACACATTTTATTTGGGTTTTTTAAAACACAGAGGAGGGGGTGGGGAGGCTGGGAAAGAAGGGGACGCAGGGTCTCCTCCCCACTACTTCACCAGTGCAATCCCTGCAGGGAACATGCTGGTGAAGCATGGTCCTCCACTCTGCCAAAGCACAGTGCAAGGCTGTTTGAAAGCCTTTTTGCAAACAGCCCAGCCCAGCTTACAGCCTGCCTCTCCTACTTCCCCTCTGCTGCCTGCCCGCATTGCCTTCTGGCAGTCCAGAGCTGGGGTGATCTGAGGCTTTCCTCCCAACTTGGTTAAACCCTGGTTCCACCTAAATAGGCCCAATTCAGTTCAGAAGTTAAAGGAAACCAGTGCCACTACTTAATGGCTATAATTGACTCATACATTTCAAGTGCACATAAACAGCTATCTGGGTCATAGCCATCTTCTTCTCACACATCATGGGTTTCCTGCGTTGACAGTGGGGTGGAATAGATGACATCTGAGGTCCGGTCAAACTCTATGATCCTACACAACTGGGAAATAAGGACTTCCGCTTATTGATATGATGCTGGATGAGCATTTTAAGCATTTTAAGTATTATTCTTTTTTTAAAAAAAAGGTTTTAAATTGCATTCATGCATTGGATTCTATTTTGTCATTTGAAGACTTTTTATTGTATCGGGTGGTTCATAAATGTAAATCACCATTATAGCTTCCATTGGAATCAATGGCGTTTTCTTCCCAGGGAGAATAACAGGTTGTTAGGGATATTAGCATAACTGCTGAGCTTCAGTTTCAATGGGCAAAGGTTGGGGGTGGAGTTGTGGGGGCAGGGCAAGCCGGCCAACTCCCCTTCCACCTGTTAAAAGGCACAGGACCAAACTTGGCTATCTGAACTTTCACAAGCACACAAATGTTACTGACTTCCTGTCTACCCTGAGTTGGGTGGCAGCTGATAGAAAAGGCTCCTCAAACCATGTCTTGATTCGTAGCGATGGGCATGTGTGCCACTGGCAGATCGAGTGGCTGTTTAAGCGCAGCTCTGATGACTGGTTGGAAAACTGGCAGCCATAACCGCAGGCCGATACAAGGCATCAATGAGTGGTGTCAAAGGTGAAGTTTGTCAAGCATGTTGCATGCCAGGAAAAAAACACAGAACCTAAACAAACAATACAGGGTTTTAACAGAGGTGCTCCTGCAGAGGGCATTTCCCTGAGTGCGAACAGCTGCATGCCTGATCACCCAGGCTGACCTGCCCCCTGTATACAGTACATAATGTCCTTAGCAGTTAGGAATTTGCAGTGGTTGTGATTTTCATCAATGGCCAAGGCTGGTGCAGAACACAGATACGGAATTTGATACTTCAGTTGTTGCTTATCTTTGAACATGTGTGTTTGCAATTGCTTTCATACATCTTGTTTATTTTTTAAATTTCTACACTGCCCTTCACCCGAGGCTCATGGTCTGCAGATATGGCATTTTATGCCTGCAGAAGCAGGATTTTATTAGCAAATAAGAAGATTTATCAATTTGGTTTTCTCTCAGTTTCTCTCTCTTTTTTTCTTCTGGTCTATTGTTCAGTTCTCTATTTTCCACTTCAGTTTCTGCATTTTTTTAAAACGCTTTCACAAAAATCACCAGCATTTTTAGTGAAAATATCCCCTAATACACAAGTGTTTGTATGTAATTCTGGCTAACGGAGACCTTTTTGCAAAGCGATTTCCCCTGATACAATGAATTTACATTGTGGTTTTCGCCAGTAACATGAATTCATAAGTACCCTGTGCCATTTTGCACACATTACTAGGCTGCGTTGCAAAAGGTGGAGAAGCGCAGAATTCGAAGGAGGCTGTGTTTCAGCTCGTGTATTGTTTCACAATGTGCAAATAAGGTAAGTTTGCCTTTAAACACAAATTGAATCAATTTCCTCCCCCTCCAATCCCAAGCCTCCCAAAGCCATTGTGCTTTACCTGGGCTGCTGTTAAAGGCACTCTTGCTTCTGTGAACCAGAGGTCCAATGCATAGCTGTCAACCGTCCCTTATTTGGCGGGAAAGTCCCTTATACCAGCACTGTGTCCCGCTGCTGTCCCTTATTGATGATGTCCCTTAAATTTCCCGGGTTTCAACGAAAGCAGCTCCTCTCCCTCCCTCCCTGCTAGCCAGGGAGGAGGGAGGCTCCACCTGTGTTGCTTGGCTGCGTTGCTCACCCAATAAGGAGTCTAAGAATGATTGGGGGTGGAGCTTGCATGCCTTGTGCCAATCAAATCGGCCGTGTTGCCTGGGGACTTACGTTTGCTCAGCACTTCCCAGCGGAGAGGTGACAGTGGTTTCCCTTGCTGCATCCCCTTGGCTGGGTTGCTGTGCTGTGGGAACCACTGCTTGAGGCTTCATTTGGCTGCTGGCTGGGCTTTCTGCCTTTTGCTTGGAGGGGCTCAGAAGCTGAACATACCTGCACTCGGAAATTCCCTTATTTTGGCTGCTGATCCCTTATTTTCAATGCTGCTGGTCCCTTATTTTCAAATCTGTAAGCTGACAGCTATGGTCCAATGTGGAATCCTAGGGATTGGTGAATCTATCAAGTTTTGTTTCTCCAAGTTCCTCATTTTCCTATCTTCACAATCATCAGTTTAGTTTTCTATATTGGTTTGTGCATTTTTCTTAAGTCTTCGTGAAATTTTGCCAGCATTTTACTGCACGTTATTCTTGATATACATATTTTTGCATGTACGTTTGCATACTTTATGTTTTCCCCCAATACACAGCATTTCCCCCTGATACAATGCATTTCCCCATGTTATTTTCATAAATATATACATTTATGCACACTTTCTCCTAACGCATGCATTCTTGTACAGAACTACAATGCAAAATTCAGAGAAGTGTGAAGGCTTCTTATATTTCGCTTTACATATTTTTTCCCCAGAAAACTTTAGGGAAGCTTGCATTAAAATGCAAACGAAACTGAATATCTTTCCCTACATACTGGCAGCTCTCCTAATTAGATTGTCTAAACAGGATTTAAGAACATAGTCCCTAACCAGCTGTAATGCCGCAATTTTCAGCTGTCCCATTTGGGGATCGAACCTGTGCATTTGGTATTATAAGCACCATGATCTAATCAACTGAGATATCCTTGCTTCCATGAGCATAGCCTTCTGGATCAGGCCAGTGGCCCATATAGTCCAGCATTCTGCTTCCATAGTATTTGTTCCCAAAATCTGGTACAGTGGTACCTTGGAAGTCAAATGGAATCCGTTCTGGAAGTCTGTTCGACTTCCAAAACGTTTGGAAACCAAGCTCCTGCAGCCAGTCGGAAGCCACAAAAACCATGTTGGATGTTCAGGTTCCAAAGAATGTTCACAAACACTCACTTTCGGGTTTGCGGCATTTGGGAGCCAAAACATTCAACTCGCAAGACATTCGGGATCCAAGGTATGGCTGTATTTGGAAGCCTTTTCCTCTGGCTGTGGAGGCAGAGAATAGACATCATGTATAGTAGCCTTTTCCTCCATGAATGTGTCTAATCCTATTTTAAAGCCATCCAAGTTGATGGCCATCAATGCCTCCTGGGGGAACAAGTTCCATAATTTGACTATGTGCTGTGCGAAATACTGTATTTTTCGCTCCATAAGGCACACTTTTTTCCTCCTAAAAAGTAAGGGGAAATGTCTGTGCGTCTTATGGAGCAAATGTGTGGTCGATCGCTGGCTCCCTTTCCGGTCCGGCCCCTTGCCCATTGTTGAATGTTCTGCAGACGGAGGCCTTTTATTTCCCCAGTGACATGTGACTGGCTTGTTAGATTATCTATTTGGAAACTGTAGAAATGGCTCCCTTTCCTTTCCTAAAGAAGCTGCAGAACTGTGAGTTGAACCCCATAAAAACAGGATTTTTTTCCCTTTGCAAAAGCTGCACAACTGTGAGCTGATCCCCCCAAAAATGGGGCTTTCCCCCTTTCCTCCTCTAAAAGCTAGGTGCGTCTTATGGTCAGGTGCGTATTATGGAGTGAAAAATACAGCTTCTTTTATCTGTCTTAAATCTGCCAACAGAATATATAAGCGATCACCCTTATTTCCAGCTTCAAAGCCCTGAACGATATTATTCCATCCGTTCTTCCCAAAACAAAGGTCATCACAAGCATCTTATTTCTGAAACTCCGTGCATTCATTTGTTCCTGCTTCTGTTTGGTTGGTTTTTTAAAAAATGTAAGCAGGTGGATATCTCCTGATCTAGAGGTAAATTCGTTAAGACATCTTATTACAAAAACATCCATTTCTGAATGTTAGGAAACATCAAATGTTCTGGCTGTCTAAAGCAGCTCTGTCGTTGAGTTTGATTCTTTTTTTCCATAGTGTATCAAAACAAAAATAATAAAAGACCCTGTTTTAGGCAAACAAGGCCTTTAATGGAAGGCCCTTGAGGGATCTTTGCATGCCTCTGTTATGGGGTCTGCTTGATCCCCTGTTACGAGGTGCAGTGCGTGTCGTTAAAATGGTTCATGAACAAATGTGTGGCAGCTTGACTGACAGTTCAAAGGCATCACTGCATCTCCCGAGTCCTCTTCCTCTCCCGAAAATGCCATTAACTATGTGATTCATCAATCAATGCTTTATATAACCCGAAAACATTTCCATTTGGTTACCCACCAGGTCCCATTTCTTGAAGTGGGGCACCAATGTTCTCCGTGGGCAGAAACTGTCAATTGTATCGAGTTAGATTCAAAGGAATGAAAGGGGGATTTTATTTTTATTTTTAAAAAGGGGGGTTGTTCCTGAATGAAGGTAGTTGGCCAGAAATACCCTTAGTTGTTGTGTTTGTTGTTTCAACTATTTTTAGAAGGCTATAGGGAAGACATGACTGGCTAAGATTGGGGGCATCAGAAACGGAAGACCCACTAGGGCTGTTATGAAAACTTGAGCAATAATGCTCCACTGGGCAGCCAATAGAGGAAGACATAGTCCTCCTCTACTTTCTACTCCATCCCTCCAGGAGCAAAGAACTCACCATGGCAGCTGTGGATGGGGTAGCAGGCAGCGGAGAGGTCCTTCGAAGGCGAGAGAGTCCCATCAGGCTTCTCCTTGCTTACTCAAAGTGTTTGCAAAAGGGAAACAGGGCTGCCTTGGGATGGTGAACCAACAAGCTGAGGTTCGGTTGGGACATTTCAAGTTGATTGGCAGCGCTTGCAATGTCTTGCTCAACTCATGGCTCTCTGCAAGCTTCGGCAATTAGTTGATCACCATGGATGGGCCACTGAGCAACCCTTCTCCCCCCCCCCTCAATTTTATGGGGCCAAAAGGTGGCCAGGAAATAGCAAGCATGCAAACATTGTGTCCATGGCCACTATCCTGGCAGCATCTTCCGTTTCCAGGTTTAGCCACATATCTGCTGGCAGCAGGGTCTCTTTGCTCTTTCCTTCCTTCTGCCAAACATTCTATTCTTATTTGCTTGACATATTTTACACTTATTCCATATTTGGTAGGTTGTTCTTCCTACCTCAAACAGGCCCAGCTTTAACTAGGAATGGGGTCAATCTGTCAATTTTGGTCTCTCTCCATTTCTATTTCCCCACTCTTAAGTTTAGATCTCTACATTTAAACACGAGTTTGCAATGCCAAAAAAACCCCAAAAACAAACGCCACAGGAAAACACATCAGCGCAGATCACTCCTCATTTATACACCTTTTAATGGCAATTTTGTGGTATTTTGGCTTAACACTCACATTTTTTGCAAGCAATTTTCCCTAATAGAATGCATGTTAGTATGTTGTTTTCACTAATGTCTCAATTTTTATGCACACGTCACCCTAGTATATGCTGCTTCTTTTTTTATAGAAATTATTTGGCTGGAGATCTGCATTGCCAAATTCAGACAACTATGAATTCCAAAGGGCTGGCAGTGTTTCGGTCCTCGTGTTGTTTTGGAATGATGCAAGTTCACCTTTAAATGCAAACTGAATTGACCCCACCTCCCGCATGCCTAGCTGTAACTAAGCTTCCAATCTGATTTGAATTGTTTGCCTAACCAGCCACTTTTCATCCTGTAACAATGGCTACAATTAATCAATATTTTTAACTCTGCCGAAGAACTGATCATTCTTGTATTCTAAGTTCCAGTCTGGTTTTGGTTTTTTTAGTGCTATATAGTATTGCACTCCCATGTATACCAGTGTATGTTGTCTGGTGTATATTGAACCGAAACTACTCTCTTTAAACAGCTAAGTGTAAAGGTACCCCCTGACCGTTAGATCTAGTCGTGGACAACTCTGGTTTTGCGTGCTAAAAATCTAAAGATTTCATAATGTGTGATCAATTGCACATATAGACATGCATGCCAACAGGAACAAGTGCTTTTTACCTGGTTCTGGTTATTTGCTAATGTCTGAGAAGATGGGAAGCAGGCAGGTGGACAATACTAGAACATCCTGGAGACTTAGGATTGTTTGTTTGGAACTGTTTCTTTTCAAATGTAGAGGTTGAGCAAGTAGGAATCAAGCATGCTGGCAGATAGGTCCACTAGGTAAAGGTAAAGGGACCCCTGACCATTAGGTCCAGTTGTGACCGACTGGGGTTGCGGCGCTCATCTCGCTTTATTGGCCAAGGGAGCTGGCGTACAGCTTCCGGGTCATATGGCCAGCATGACTAAGCTGCTTCTGGCAAACCAGAGCAGCACACAGAAACGCCGTTTACCTTCCCGCCGGAGCGGTACCTATTTATCTACTTGAACTTTGATGTGCTTTCGAACTGCTAGGTTGGCAGGAGCTAGGACCGAGCAACGGGAGCTCACCCCGTTGTGGGGATTCGAACCGCGACCTTCTGATCGGCAAGTCCTAGGCTCTGTGATTTAACCCACATCGCCACTGCCAGTCAAAAACATAGTAGCCACTTTCCCCTCAGCAAGCTCCAAACTCTGCCTTCCTACATTCAAACTGCAAAAACTTCCTCTCAGCCCATAAATGGAACTTCCTACAGCCAGTCATTCTTGGCACCGTAAGCCCACCTACACAATGAACGGCTGCACGTTTGTTTATTCGCGTGCTCAACTTTGCAGCTTGCAGAAAACTGTTATGAACATCTCGATTCTTGGTTAGGCTCAGCTCCCCAAATACTTGGGGAGGCTGTCACTATTCATAGCAGAACTGTCAAGCAAACGTCATCCGATGAGTACCTAATGAAAAAGCAGGTTATCATCCCCCTCTCTCGTTTTTTTCCTGCTAGCTGAAGGAGGGAAGCCTGGAAAAGAATCCAGATGGTTGAAAGTGAGGAGGGGGGGACGGACGGACACAAATAGCCTCTGCTCCAGATTTCTTCCCACTAAGTTTTGCTCCGAACATTTTTTAGAGGGGGAAGGGGTTCGCCTCTCAGCACAGCCATCACCCTATTCCTGATCATGCAGGAATAATGCGAAGAGTATTTGGTAAGCAACTAGATACAGCTGCTAGATACTTTAAAAGATAAACAAATGAGCAGCCTAATTCAAATTCAGGTCCATGTTACTGGGGGAGGGAGGTTAACCCTTTCCTCACACATTTTTCTGTGTTTTCCCTAGTACAAGCGTCGCTGCATCCAAATGCTATGGGGTCGCTAACCTGTGTAGCCCTCCAGATATTGCTGGGCTTCAACTCCCATCAGCCCCAGATGATGTAGTCCATGGTCAGGGATGATGGTAGTCCAACATCATTTGGAGGGCCGGAGCTGAGCGACCTTTGCTGAAGCTATTTGTCCTGTAGGGCAGCAGTCAGTTTTTAAAGGGATGGATTTCATCTGAATAGAGGGGAAAGGTTAATAGCCCCTTGTCACCATCGTCCCAACCCAAAACAGTCACCTATGTTCATACACAACCCTGCAGAGTCAACCCCATGCAAGTGACTGCTGACCATAGCTGTCAACTTTCCCCCTTTCTTGCGAGGAATCCTATTTGGAATAAGGGAATTGCAGGTGCACTAACACTAACAGTGCACTCAGACTTTCCCCTCTCTGTGAACCATCTCACTTCATGGTTGCAAGGTGCATAGAGAACAATTCAGTCTTACTGTAGAGTTCTGATTATTCATTTCAATACAGTGGTACCTCGGGTTACAGACGCTTCAGGTTATAGATGCTTCAGGTTACAGACTTCACTAACCCAGAAATAGTACCTCAGGTTAAGAACTTTGCTTCAGGATGAGAACAGAAATCGCACGGCAGCAGCGGGAGGCCCCATTATCTAAAGTGGTACCTCAGGTTAAGAACAGTTTCAGGTTAACAACAGACCTCCGGAACGAATTAAGTTCTTAACCCGAGGTACCACTGTACTGTCTGTCACACAAACACAATCTGCACCAAATTAGTTCTGTGTGGAATTTTCCTGTTCAGGTTCCAGCCAGCCAGTCAGGCTTTCAACCAGGGCGTGCCATTTTCTGTTTCCCACGCCCAACAGACATTCAGCATTCCATGGCCAGTGAGCATGCTCAGTCCTAAATGGGTATTTTTTTGCTCTCCCCGAAGTGGAAGGATCCTTTAAGGCAGGCATCCCCAAGCTCAGCCCTCCAGATGTTTTGGGACTACAAGTCCCATAATTCCTGACCACTGGTCCTGTTAGCTAGGGATGGTGGGAGTTGTAGTCCCAAAACATCTGGAGGGCCGAGTTTGGGGGTGCCTGCTTTAAGAGAATTTTCCCCTACTTTCTGCAAAACTCTGGGTTCTCTCAAGCATACTGATAGCCTCCCATATTTCTGAATTGCCCTGTTTTGGCTGCAAAGCTTCTGCAGTCAGTTTTAGTGGGAATAGATGGATAAATGCATTGATGGATGAATGAAAGACACACACACACACACACACACACACACACACACACACACACACTGATAGTTCTTCCTTTCTTAAGAACCTCAAGCACCACTTCTCCCCATATGAGCCAACCTGGACCCTGTTATCATCACCTGAAGCCCTTCTTTGTGTGCCTTTCCCCAAGAGAGGGCAGAGGGTGGCAACACGAGTACAGACCTCTTCTGTGATGGCTCCCCATTTATGGATGCTCTCCCCATTAAGATGCTCCAGGCGCCTTCATTACATATCATTAGGCTCCAGGCAAAAACATTCTACTTCTCCCAGGCCTTTGGTTAACTAAACCAAAGTGTTTGTGGGAGGAAGGTTATTGGTTCCCTTTTGCTGTTTTGTGTCATTATGTACTTTATGCTCTCAATTTGCATTTTTACGCTGTGAAGTGCCCTGCGATCTTCGGATGGCAGGCGGTCTACAAATTTACTAAATAATAATAAACAAATCCTTACAGAATGCCCAACTGTGTGCATTTCATTAGTTCTTCGCCCTGCGTTCCGTTTCCTCTTCCTTGCCTCACAATTCCTTTTTTTTAAAGAAAATCTGTTGCCTTATTGAGTGGCAGTTAACGCCCAAAGGGGACAGCAACTCTCTGCATCTTATTAGACCTCTTCTCGAAATGCTGGTGTTGGTTCTCATGTCGCGATGCCTTGCGTTATTAGCATCCCTTCACAAGAGCTTCCGGAATTGGCCTGGCTAAGATTTACCGACGTGTAAATGGAGGGATGACCCATCAGCCTCTGCTCATTACGGGGGCACTTTTTATCTATAGGGAGAGAAGTTAATGACAGAAGCTCTCTCGCTCTCTCTTCTCTCTCTCTCCCTGCCTGATGTCAGAGCTGAGAAAGCTATGAAGGGTATATAAGCGCTTGTATCGCTTGCGAACAAGGCAGGTGGGGGGGAAAGGTAACAAGTGTGGGATTGTTCCCTGCACGATTGCTTCCAATACTGGCATTTGCTAGATTTCCTCGGCTCCTTCCTCAGCCACTGACAGGTAACCGGGTTCTTATTTGGAATCCGAAATCAGCTAAAAGTATAGAAAAGAGGGGTGGATTCTAAAGTAACGCAAACTGGAAATTTTGCTGGGATTGGTGGCAAATTGTTAAGGCAGAATTCTGTTCAAACATCTGGGGAAACAGAGGAGATGTTTTCTAATCGTTTAGATTGGAACGGGGATCTTTGGGTTCTTCTTTCTGTTCTGACTGAATATTCGGTGTGGATGCAATTGTAATGCTCAGTGAATGTTTCTGGCTGAAGTTTGTCTTGTGTGATTTATTTCCCCCACCACTCCCAGAAAGACCCGGAGGAGAGATGTGCAGCCTCAAAGGACCCTTCCTTTTCATCATTTTGTCTATTACTTTAAATTCCCTGGAAGCGACGCCTGTCGACAGGTCAGTAACCATTAAGCATATTCTGCTTTTTAAAAAGAAGTCAAATGATATGTATTTTTTTTGTAGTGTTGCACATGTGGATGTTGGGGTTTGGGTGTTGTTGTTTTTGGCCATATCAATTGCAAAAGGCAGAGGGAGGGAAGGAGATAAAGAGGAAGGGAAGGAGAGGAAGGTGAAGCATGAAAAGAAAGAACAATTTTGCTTTTTATCCTTCTTTAAAGACTTCTCTCCTTGGCTGATGATTTATCCGATGGCACTCCCAACAGACAAGAGTGGCTCTTACCCATCGTCTCCCGAAGTAGCGGCTTCTTGGGAATTAACAGCGCACTGATCGGAGAAGAAGCGATAAAGCCCAAAAGGTACCAGATTTGTTTGGATTGCTTTTGATTCAGATGCAAAAGATACTCAGAGGGACAGAGTGTTGTGAAGTGCATTTGGGGCTCGCCTAGGCATTGTGTTTCTGTTCAAAGTTTCTGTGGTTATTCATATCTCCAGACAATGTTTGCAATATTCTCCAGCTCCACACCTTCAGATGCAATTGGCACTTTCGCTCATTCCACTGCTAGCATATTTGGCAGTGAACAGTATACCATTGCTTCTGTTTTATAGAAGTTCTGCTAACAAGTCTCTCCTAGCTGCCTAAGATTTTAACCCTCCTTGAATTTATTTCTAAAAAGCACTTTACCAATCAGTTGGTAAGATCGAATAGATCACCAATTTGGATTTATTTATTTTTTTATGTGGTGAAGTTGACCATGATGCCAATTTCATTATGAGATTGCATGAAGTGTTACTGTTGATACAGCAAGGATATAGCTATAGATCTGGGGTGTCTCATGAACTCCAGTGTTATTTCCTAGAGGTCACCTTTTTCCTTGAACATAAACTTTCTTGGAAGTAGAGAAGAAAAATACAAATATTGAATGGCTGTCAGCAATTTATCCTAACTACTCTAATCCATAAGAAATAGCTATGGGGTGAACAAGTGGGAAGATTTAAGAGTATTAAGATTATTTAGATTCCTAATACCTTGAGTATGCAGTATTTCATTATTTCCCATTTGCTTTAATTAGAATCAAACTGACCCCCAAGGCCATTTTAATGAAATAAAAAAAGGAGGAATGCTTGACATATTTTGGGGGGCCTATTAAATATCAGAAAAGCCACCAAGAAGTATGACTCGAACTTTTGATACTTTTCAAACTTTGTAAAGGTTTCGTTTTGCATGGAATTACTGCTTTTTGATTTCTCAAAGGATTATTGCATAGGATTTTTCTTTCCTCCCATCCTAAAAAGATGTTCAGGAAAGAGTGTTAGCAGGCATGGAAATAAGACTTTTGTTTTTAAGTCTTCCTTGCTTAGATAAATGTACACGGTTGTTCACACATTACACTGCACACAAGTATAAGCTGTCACTCCACACGTACAAGTGTTGGGGTGAAAAAAGCGAGCCCTTGTTCATTTGTACACAGGTGACTGTACACTCGTTGAACATTACTTCTGAATTACTGTACGGGTGTGCACAGCTCAACTATTTTCATACACAGATTGTGCATTCGTCGAATGTAATGTGTAAATGTTCCTTACAGCCTAAAAAATAACAACCATGTAAACAGTTACTGGGTTTGTGTGCTCTTTGTGAGTTCCGGGAGCATTTTCATTTAAGGAACCATAAGTACTGTCTTATTAAACAGCTATAAAAAGAGCAATTTGGATATAAACAAATGAAACAATATACTAAAGGGCAGCAGGCCTTGGTAGGCTTCCTAAGTTCCTAGCTAATTTTAAATCAGTTTCCTAATTTTAGTTAGGGAACCGTGCACCAGTCTCAGACCATGCCTTCTGTAGGGAGATGATTACCTGTCAGAGGATGATAAAACAACAACAACAACAACAACAACAACTACCGTATTTTTCGCTCTATAAGACGCACCAGACCACAAGACGCACGTAGTTTTTCGAGGAGGAAAACAAGAAAAAAAATATTCTGAATCTCAGAAGCCAGAACAGCAAGAGGGGTCGCTGCACAGTGAAAGCAGCAATCCCTTTTACGGTTCTGGCTTCTGGGATAGCTGCGCAGCCTGCATTCGCTCCATAAGACGCACACACATTTCCCCTTACTTTTTAGGAGGGAAAAAGTGAGTCTTATAGAGCAAAAAATACGGTATGTATGTAGCTGTGAATGCAGGTGTGCTCTTGAAATTCTTTGCTGCAATTCCCTCCTCATGTGAGAGACATAAGGAGTGAATGCACAGTGCAGATTTTACAAGTAGGGACCGTGATGCTCGATGTAGGCAAGGACCTGTAACTGTCCCCAGAATAGTGAGAAGCATTGCACTGCTCTCTTAGGAATGGACCATAGCTCAGCCTTGGTTCCCAGGTTAAATCCCCAGCATCTCCAGGGAGGGCTCTCATCTGAAATCCAAGAGTGCTGCCGCCAATTGGTTTAGGCACTTCTGACCTCAACGGAACAACAGTCTCATTCGGTATCGATTCTTGTGCTTCCACATGTGTGAGTTCTTGTGCAAACAGACAGACATCACTGGATTTCAGCAGAAGTCTAGTGTCCAAGCCTTATGAGGAATGGTTGAGGGAACTGGGCATGCTTAACCTGGAAGGTGAATTCTCTTTCATTGGAAGAAGAAGAGTTTGGATTTGATATCCCGCTTTATCACTACCCTAAGGAGTCTCAAAGTGGCTAACAATCTCCTTTCCCTTCCTCCCCCACAACAAACACTCTGTGAGGTGAGTGGGGCTGAGAGACTTCAGAGAAGTGTGACTAGCCCAAGGTCACCCAGCAGCTGCATGTGGAGGAGCGGGGAATCGAACCCAGTTCACCAGATTACGAGTCCCCCGCTCTTAACCAGTACACCACACTGGGTGGCCATCTGCCATGCATGCTTTTAGCTGAGATTCCTACATTGCAGGGGGTTGGACTAGCTGGTCCTCAGAGTCATTCATTCAGAGTCATTCATTATGCCTGGTAGAAGGAGGGGAATTGGAGGGGAATAAATCCTCTCCAAAATGCCCTGTAAATGTATGAATGTTAATAACCCTTGTAAGTTACACGCAAAAGACCCCCCCCCCCATTTAGATGTCATTCAATCGATTTGAGCAGCAGCTTCATGGTATCTTCAGAGAAGGATAATTATAGTATAGTTAAGTCATTAAGCAGCAACAATGACTCAATGTTAACTTTCAGACGCACTTTTTAAAGGCTATTTAGAGAACTTGCTGATATCATGAGAATGATTAGCATGACAATATCTTGCTCCCATCAGCTACTCCTGAAGAAAGAGAAGAGCTCCATTCAGTGGCAACTGCTCCCCCTAAAATACTTTCCTCCAACGTCTTCCCTAGTCACCAGCTGTTCTTTGGTCCAACCAACAAAGATGGAAGTTGCTGGCCTATGTGTTAGCTACACCTAACCTGGAATTGAGTCTGCTCTGTGATTTGTGGATTCATGGGCCAAATCTTTATGTGGATTGGCCTGATAGGCCGCCCACTTGTCAATCACCTGACATCACAATGGCATCAGGTCGGAAGTTCTGTTAAAATGGAGGGTTCCCCCTCCTTCGTTTTAGCATGCATACCCCTTCTGAGTCAGAAAGCCGTTTTCAACAGAATCCCCTGCCAAAAGAAGGGAACAGATGCATGTAGCCAAAATAGGATTTAACCATGTCCTCCTGACCATTAGATGACATGTGGGCCAGGATGACCAGTGGCCTAGAATTTCCTCACCCTGACCTATATTACATTACATTACATTACATTATTCTATGATTCTATAGGTTTTCAAGCAGATGTTGGATGGTCATCTGTCATTGATGCTTTAGTTGGAATCTCCTTTCTTGTAACTTGAAGCCATTGGTTTGAGTCCTAGCCTCTGGAGCAAGAGAAAACAAGCTTGATCCATCCTCCATGTGATAGCCCTTTAGGTATTTGAAGATGGCTATTATATCTCCTCTCAGGCTATATATACGCAGCTCCTTCAACCGTTCCTCATAAGGCTAGACCCTTGATTATCTTAGCTGCCCTCCTCTGCACATGTCAACATCCTTCTTATATTGTGGCGCCCAGAATTGGAGACAGTATTCCAGGTGTGCTCTGACCAAGGCAGCATAGAGCGGTACTATTACAGGAGTACCTCGGGTTAAGAACTTAATTCGTTCTGGAGGTCTGTTCTTAACCTGAAACTGTTCTTAACCTGAACTACCACTTTAGATAATGTGGCCCCCCGCTGCTGCCGCACGATTTCTGTTCTCATCCTGAAACAAAGTTCTTAACTCAAGGTACTATTTCTAGGTTAGCGGAGTCTGTAACCTGAAGCATCTGTAACCCGAGGCACCACTGTACTTCCCCTGATCTGGGCATTATACTTCTGTTGATGCAGCCTAGAATAGCATTAGCTGCTGCTGCATCACACTGTTGACTCATGTTAAGCTATTAAGACCCCTAGATCGTTTTCACGTGTACTACTGGCAAGCCAGGTGTCCCCTGCCTTATATTTGTTCAGCTGCTTCTTCCTGCCAAAGTGTAGAACCCTACTGAAATTCATTTTGTTAGTTTGGGCCCCGTTCTCCAATCTGTTGAGGTCATCTTGAATCCTGATTCCGTCTTCTGTGGCATTTGGTGTCATCAGCAAATTGGATGAGTATCCAAATATGTTGAACAACGACGGACCTAGGACAGAACCTTGTGGCACCCCACTTGTTGCTTTTTTCCAGGATGACAAGGAACCATTAATGAGCACTCTTTGGGTTCGGTCAGCCAACCTAACAAATCAACTAAAAATAACCTCATCCAGCCCACGTTTTTCCAGCTTCTCCAGTTTCCCTGCCAGAATTTCCACCTCAGTCCACATTTGTTTTTCGCCCTGCCTATCACTGCCATGTGACCCCCCATAGACATTTTCCCAAATAGGAGTGCTGAGAAACATCATGTCTTCCCATCTTAGAATATCTAGTCCTTGTCTCTCTGAGCTGAAACCTATTTCCTGAAGGGATGGCTTGAAGAATCGTTTTCAAGCATCCATGATTGTCAGTCAGATCGGCCCATATACAGAACAAGGTACAATGTCGTTATATGGTTTCAATGCAACCGAGATATTGGCTTCATGCATTGAGCTTCGTTATTTATTAACCTCTTCATTCAGCTTTAAGAAGAAAAGATCTGGAAAGGTCCTGCAAGGGTTTGTGTGACTGATTAAAATCCACTAGGTCTAATGTTATTGTGCTTCTTTGACAGCTAGAAGAATCTTTTCATTCTTGTTCAACTAGGAGCAATCTTCAAAAATTGCTTCATGTGGGATCGTAACAGAAAGAAAAGGCAATTGTACTTTTTTGGAAAAGAAAGGAAGAAGAAAAACCCACAAGTCCATGCCTAACTGGTTCGGATTGGTAACAGGCCCATATACAGTAGATGGGCCAGCCCTGATTTCAGCTACATAAAGATCAACATTCAGAGAATAAACTTTAGTACGTAAGATTTGGATCATAGTTGTTTGCAAGATGAGTTTACTTTCCAAATTCAACATGGAACAATATAGCTCTATGTCAGACAGAAGGTTCAATCTTTTATCCATTAGGATTGCAACTTCGACAAAACATTGAACAAAACATAGATTTTAATAGATGGGGATCTCTGTAGTATTTAGATGTACAAATAGCTAGAGATGTAAATGTCAAGAGAAAGAGGGACAATACCTTGCTTGATTGTTAGATCTCTTGATAGAATTTGTAGAATCGTCTGTTGGTTATCCCATGCCATCCAGGTCAGCAAAAACAAGTGCTCTAGCCATGAAGGTTCATGACAGTTGAATGAATTTTATTATTATGGTCACAAACCAGTTCTGGCTCACTTACAATATCAGGAAAATCATAAAACACAACAGGAATACATTGAATTGCAACTGGGTATAACAAAGACAATTCAGATATAGTGGCAGATAAAAATATACATTAAATCTTGATCACTAAAATATAACCTAAAATTGTCATTTAAAACCTTGATCATTTTGGTAGCACAGCTTGTTCCCTAAGTTTGATGGCAGTTGCACAGAATTTGGCCACCCTTAGTGTGATCTCTAGATCCTTGTCCTCTACGACGAGTTTTAGACATAAGGTTCATGACAGTTCAGAGAACTTTCTTTCTGAGATAATCTATTTCTAGGTTAATGAAGAAAGTGTGAGAGTCCAAAGTCACTTCACAACACAGCAGAGTCAAACAACGCAATGTGCAAAGTTCAATAAATATAGAGGAGGCTGACAGCCTACACCAGGGGTAGGAAACCTCAGGCTGGGGGAGGTGGGCTGTATATCTGGCCCTTGTGGGCTTTCCCCAGACCATGCCTTCTTCCCAGCCATGACCTCTGCTGACTAGCTGTGATCCTGCGTTGCAGAAGGTAGGACTGAATGACTCTTGGGGTCCCTGCCAACCCTAAGGGTGCTATGATTCCTGCAACTGGTCATGGAAGCAGAGCAGAGGCATCACAGCCAGCTAACTGCTCCACCGATAGCTGTACCTATGATCATGTGCTCTACCTCCACAGTCATGCTTCTGAAGGCCAGTTGCTGGAAACCACAGGAGGGATCTTGTGCTCATGTGCTGCTCCCTGGTTGGCCACTGGGAGAACAGGAAGCTGGACCACCCATTAGCCTGATTCAGCAGGGCCCTTCTTATGCACTTATTTATTTATTAGATTTATCTACGACCGGTCATTGTCTCAGGGCCAGTTATGTTCTAGTGAAGCAGCTTAGTGTTGCAATCAGCCATGGCAGCAGGAGTGCCTGTCCCAAGGTTTTCACAGTGGTGTATCTCTTCTTTTCAATGTCCCCAGCCACCGCCTAGAGAAACGGAAGTGCAACACTGCCACGTGTGTGACACAGCGCCTGGCAGACTTCTTGGTCCGGTCCAGCAACTCCATCGGTGCGATCTATTCGCCGACCAACGTGGGGTCCAACACCTACGGCAAGAGAGACAGAGAGCCTCCAACCTATCTACAGCTTTAACGTTGCAAGATGGCGAGGATTGCGGTCCTCCTTAGGGATTCCCCCTCCCTCCCTCTGTTTGTTTGTTTTTTTAATGTAAAAGGACCTGATCCTTCAAAGTCCTCCACCCAAGTTCTCTTTGTCTGAACAAGGCTGCCGCTCGGGCAAGCAGCCTGCGGATTTGGCTGCCCACATGACCCCTCTCCCTTTTGGTCATTGAATACCTGTCTATCCTTCAGAGTGCCTTGTTTTCTTTGTGTGGTATCTGATGTACGTGACTTTCATGGATTCGCCATGCCTCTGTCTGTGTGTGTGTGTGAAGGATGAAACACGTAGCGCTCCTGCAATGTGGTTGTGAAACGCCTCCCTTCAAAAGAAAATAAACCTCACGCGCCCATGCCACAAAACCTGAAATGTAAAAGTGTGACAGCCGCTCGTTTCTCTTTCTTTCATTTTTTTAAAAAATTAAAACGATTTTAAAAAAGACGAAATGCAAGGTGTACGTCCTTGTAGTCCCATCTGAGTGGAACCATGTGTCAGGAGGTCCTACACACGAGTAGGAGTCTGGCAGAGACACATGCCTGACTGGCATGTTCTCTCTCTCCTGGTCGTTCATGCGGGAGATTCAAAATCTTTCTCCAGCCTGAACATCACAGCGACTGATACCTTAGACCAGCGGTGGCCAACTTCCAAGAGACTGTGATCTACTCACTAAATTAAAAATAGGCAGTGATCTACCAGTTGGGTTCAGGTCAAAGTTTTTGAACTTTTTTTAGGGAGAGGGAAAACCCTGTTTTATTGGGGTTCAGGTCAAAGTTGTTGAGCTTCTTTTAGGGAGGGGAAGAGCCCCATTTTTAGGCTTAGCTTGGGGGGAGCAACATTTTTACACTATTTTGGGGTCAAAGAGAAACAGCAACTCACCGGAAGCTGAAGAGGTATCAGGGTTTCGTGAACAGGAAGAGGCTGTGGCAGAGAGCAGTACAGAGTAGAGGGAAGAAGCAGAGGGGGGTTCAAGAGACAGAGTGAAGGCAGGCTGCTGAAGAAGCCAGGGGGTCTCCCCTTCCTGCTGCATCCAGCTCCCCTCCTCCCTGGTCCCCCAGGACCAGAAGTGGTATGAAGGAAGAGGAGCAGAGACAGGCAATGCCAAGAAGCCTCAGGTTGCTTGTGATGGCGTTGCAGGAGGAGGAGACTTTGAGAGCTGTGGGAAGTCTCTGACCTTCAACCTTCAGTCCTCGCAACTGCCTCACTGGGGCAAGATCTACCCGGAATAGTTGCTGTGCTCACGAGGCCTGATCTCCTGCGCTTTTTTTTTTTTTTTTGAATAAACCGTTAACTTCACTGGCACCGTGTGAGTTATTGCTGCCCTGCTCCTACCAATTGCTCTGCAAGCAAGCCCCACTTGTTTCAAAAGGATATATCTATTTAATGAGCCTATTCCACAGTTTACAACAAAAGCCATCCAAATATAACAATAAACACACACAAGTCATGCGTGAACTGGCTACCCCAGCAGGCACAGCAAAGAGAGCCCAGAATAAGTCTTTTGCAGCTCTAGCTCAAAGCCCTCTTAGACCTTCGTCATCAATTGTCACAAATAATAATGGCCTCCATCTAAGCCAGGGGTGGAAAACCTCGGGCCTAGGGGATGGATGCAACCCTCCAGCAGGCTCACAGGTCTTTCACCAAGCTACGCCTCCTCTCCAGGCCTCAATAGCTCAGTCAGTAAAGCATGAGACTTTTAATTTCAGGGTCGAGGGTTCAAGCCCCATGTTGGGCAAAAAGATTCATGCATTGCAGGGGGTTGGACTAGATGGCCCTTGTGGTCCCTTCCAATTCTACAGTTCTGTGATTCTATGGTTCTTTGACCTTCCTCAGTACCCTTCCAAGTCGTGTAACCTGGCTGGAATACATCCTTGAACTGATAATACTTCTTTTCTGCTTGAATAGAGACACAGTAGGAGTGCTTGCATGGGACGTGGGTGGAGCTGTGGATTAAACCACAGAGCCTAGGACTTGCCAATCAGAAGGTCGGTGGTTCGAATCCCCGCAACGGGGTGAGCTCCCGTTGCTCGGTCCCAGCTCCTGCCAACCTAGCAGTTCGAAAGCACGTCAGCGTGCAAGTAGATGAATAGGTACCGCTCTGGCGGGAAGGTAAACGGTGTTTCCGTGTGCTGCTCTGGTTCGCCAGAAGTGGCTTAGTCATGCTGGCCACATGACCCAGAAGCTGTACGCCGGCTCCCTCGGCCAATAAAGCGAGATGAGCGCCGCAACCCCAAAGCCGGTCACAAGGGACCTAATGGTCAGGGGTCCCTTTACCTTTATCTAGGAGTGTTTGCATGAAAAAAACTCTGATTTGTGAGTGGCTGCTGGAATGCAGCCAACAGTACAAAGGTAAGATTTGCACCCATTGTTTTCCCCACCTTTGGATTCTGGCCCCTACCGGCAAGTGGCCCCTGGAAGATTGCTGTTAAGGGGAATGCAACCCTTGGGCTGAAAGGACTTCCCCACCCCTGATTGATGCTAAAAGTATTCCTCTGAGTTGCAAAACGGTTTTGCCCTTTCTTGTGGGGGGAAAGGAAACTCTATTCTTCCAAGCCCGGGAATGCTGCGTTATTACATTCCGTGCGCCAGTCAAATCAGAAGGATCATCTTCACAAAAGTCATTATGCGCTGTGCTAATCTGAAAAGCCGACAAAAGGCTGAAGTCAAATTTCAGGGCAAGATAAACCATTTAAAATGCTAATCGTTGTGCAACTTTGTTCTCCCTTTGTCATGCTAAAGGTGCTCTAACAATAGAATATATGAAAATTATCTCCATCGCGCATGCAGGTTTGCGTCGCTATCGTGGAACAATGCTGAACTGCTTTGCATGATCTGTTCCTGTTTGAATCCTCAAATTAAAGAGAAGAGTTCAATTTCCATTTGGAGTAATATTTTAGTGGAAGAGAGAGAGAGAGAGCAATAAATGTCTGCACCAGAATCTCACTACTTTCTTTTGACATTGATTGCTTTGAGGTGTACAGAGTTGGCAGCCACTTGACACATAGAGCACATGCCTTTGTTCTACCTCCACCTTTGGAGCAATACGCCTCTGAAGATCAGCTTCTGGGAATTGTGAATAAGGAGAACACAGTCCTGCTTCTGGGTTTCCCATGGGCATCTTGTTGGCCACTCTGAGAACCAAACTCTGGACTCTTCTTCTTCTCTTCCTATAACACCATCAGTTGATGCCATTGACAGCACCAGTGTCCGCTTTGTCTCTGACCCCAGGAGTCCTCAAAAGCTCTGTGCAATTCTATACATGTCTACTAATAAGTCCTGATGGCCATGTTCTACGTCTACAATTGGTGGCAGCAATGCGTCCAAATTCAAATGTTATTATCATTATCATCGACATCAACAGGGCAACCACTAAAAAGGCCCTGTCGCTTGTGCCTGCTGGCCGCACTAGGCAGACTAGCAATTCTTGCATACAGTTGAATAATATAAAGGCTGCAGATTAAAATCAAGAAACTAAGGGCTTATCCCCATGAAAATCCACCTTAAAGCTGAATTTGGGTTTTCTGTGGATTGACATTTGCTCCAATTAAAGAGTGGTTTTTTGTGGGGAAAGCTCTGGAGCCAAAAAGAAAAAGCTGTTCCGACAGAGAGCTTTAAATTGCGGACCGTGCCTGGATCACAGCAGCAAGATTTTTATATGTACAAAGATGGAAAGAGTTAATGTTCTCCAAGTTTAAACTAGGGCTGGACTAACTTTCCATCTGTGAAGAGGGGTCTTTCAAGGGGCATGAAAAGCTCCCCACAGACGTGTGGTTGGCCACTGTGAGAACAGGGTGCTTGGCTAGATGAGCCATTGGCCTGATCCCACAAGCTCTTCTGACATTCTGATGTTTTCTCCTGTTTTCCCAGATACAGTTTTTCTCCTTGCTCCTGCTGGTTTGGGCCAATTGCCCATCCTGTTCTCACAGTGGCCAGTTGAGATGCCTGTGGGAAACCAATGAGCAGGATTTGAGCACAAGAGCATTCTCCCCTCCTGTGGTTTCCAGAAACTCTTATTCAGAAGCATTGTTGACTCCAACTGTGGAGGCAGACCATAGCCATCATAGGTAGCAGCCATCGATAGCCCTCTCCCCTATGAATTTGTCTCCCTCTCCTCCTTCCCTTCTAAATCTCTCTTCTTGATCTCTGAACTAGCCTGATTTCTTCATCATTCCTTCTCTTCTGTTGCTCCAATCCCCTTCCTATTTCTCCTCCACATCAGGACTTGGAGCAGATGCTGTCAGGGGCTACCCTTTAACTTTCGAGGGATGCTCTCAGCATCTCTGTCTACCAACACTTCTGGTTCCCACTTCTCAGTTGTGTGTTGTCTCAGCTGCTGAGTCAAGCATCTTCCAGAATCCCTTTGCAATCAGGAATATGTTAAAAGACAGAAAGCTTAAAGAAGAGGTTTGTTTCTCTTGCTTCCAATAACTCAGGCCAGCAGCGTAACAATATTCAGAAAATATATTCGCCTGTGCTTGGATGCACTTTACAGAAGGTACTTTTGGGATTTACTGGCCAAACTCGGGATGCTTTGCAGCAGACCAGCAAGCGTTTCTAACTCTCAGCCGTTTAACCTTTAATAACTGTATTTATTATTTTATTAAACTATTTTTATACTGCCTGCAACCTCAATCTCGAGGCAACTGTACAACAATTTAAACAATGTCAATATTAAAATCAACATGCAGAATAATGTGCAGCTGATTAGTCAGGCATACTCCTATGCAGACACACATAGGTCGCACACAGGTAGGCAGCCTCCCCTCCTCTCTTTAGATCATCTAAGAAAAGGGATTGACAGCCCGCTCTCCATTCACAAAATGAACTCTCTGATGGCAAAGGAGAGGGTGGTTTGCTCCTTCACTAGTGCGCTGGCCTCTGCCCACAGCTGTGCTATTTCTGCTTTATTTTTTTCTGTGTATCTGAAGAAGTGTGCATGCACACAAAAGCTCATACCAAGAACAAACTTAGTTGGTCTCTAAGGTGCTACTGGATGGATTTTTTTTTATTTTGTTTCGGCTACAGCAGACCAACACGGCTACCTACCTGTAACTTCTTTTTTTCTGTTGTTTTTACCACTCACCACCAAAATCTTGAGGGGCCAGAAAAAAATTGTTATGGGGAAGGTAAGACCAGTTCCCTCAGAACTAGGGGATAGCCCAGCTAGGGGTTGGCACCCCAAACCAAATTCAGACAAAAAAGACCTACTTAAAACTTAGGACAGTGCAAGTTCCCCAGTTCAGTTTGGGGCCCAGTCAAGACTGCTAAATTGGGCCCCCAAATTGAATTGGGGTCTGTGTGCCTTGCATAACCCTTGTTAGGCATCCCAGATTTTAAGCATTTTAAACCTTCTTCTCAGCCAGAAAAAAGGCACCCAAACCAGTTTACTATGTCAGCAATGGCAGTCCCTGTCCTCACCATTACAAGCTAAGACACAGAGAATCATGGAATCAAATAAACAGAATTGTAGAGTCAGTCATCAAGTCCAACCCCACAGTGCATGAGATAAAAGGGGAAAGGGTTTGGTTTTTGCTGAAAGGGGACACTTAGCCTGCCTAGTTTGCTTCTGGGGGAGAAGAGGAGAATCTGGACACCCCTTTCTAGAATCACGGCCCTCGCCTCCCATCCCATCCTGATGCTCTGCCCCATATTGAGGTGGAAGGAAGCAAACTTCCTATTTCTCAGTGGCCCTACTGAGTTGTGCAGGTCCCATGTGCATTCAGCGTCAGCTAAGGAGATTCCAACGAGTTTCAGAAGAATACCCATAAATGTAGAGCTGCCTCGATTGTCTTAGATTTATTTCTGCGGCACCCTCATTGCCGCAGGGGCGACGAGATTGGATAGCTCTGACTAATGCTATGCTTGCGAATCAGTAAGAAGATGAAGGTGAAAGCAAATGCTTGTCAGATCTGAAGGACTTTGTAAGCCTGGCAGCACCTCCTTCTCCTCCCCTCCCCCTGCATTTTTATCACTGGAATTTCACATTTTTTAGGGCGGAGGGGAAACAATATAGATAGGTACATCACGCGGGGACTTCCTGTGATGATGAAGGCCGGATGACTAACCAGAATTTCACTCGTTTCCCCATCGCTGTTTGACTTCAATACTTGCTGAAATTAATAACAGCTGCCGAAATTAATTTGCTTTTAGAAATATATTGATTTTTTTAGCAGGTGGGGGAATCCAAATGTAGCATTAATATAATAGCTTTATAAGGAGTAACTAAAGTCTCACAAAACGGTGAACAAGCTTTTCAATTCTTCAGAACTTCACCTGCAATGTTAAGCAAAAGATGGAAAAGGAAAGGAAAAGGATAAAAAGGAGAGGAGAGGAGAGAAGAGGGAGAAAGAATAAAAGAACATGTTGTTTAGTCGTTTAGTCATGTCCGACTCTTCGTGACCCCATGGACCAGCACACACCAGGAACTCCTGTCTTCCACTGCCTCCCGCAGTTTGGTCAGACTCATGTTTGTGGCTTCGAGAACACTGTCCAACCATCTTGTCCTCTGTCGTCCCCTTCTCCTTGTGCCCTCCATCTTTCCCAACATCAGGGTCTTTTCCAGGGAGTCTTCTCTTCTCATGAGGTGGCCAAAGTATTGGAGCCTCAGCTTCAGGATCTGTCCTTCCAGTGAGCACTCAGGGCTGATTTCCTGAAGAATGGATACGTTTGATCTTCTTGCAGTCCACGGGACTCTCAAGAGTCTCCTCCAGCACCATAATTCAAAAGCATCAATTCTTCGGCGATCAGCCTTCTTTATGGTCCAGTTCTCACTTCCATACATCACTACTGGGAAAACCATAGCTTTAACTATACAGACCTTTGTTGGCAAGGTGATGTCTCTGCTTTTTAAGATGCTGTCTAGGTTTGTCATTGCTTTCCTCCCAAGAAGCAGGCGTCTTTTAATTTTGTGACTGCTGTCACCATCTGCAGTGATCATGGAACCCAAGAAGGTAAAATCTCTCACTGCCTCCATTTCTGCCCCCCCTTCATGGATTACTGCTTTGCCGTGGCGAAGGGGCTTGAGTAACTCAGAGAAGCTATGAACTATGCCATGCAGGGCACCCAAGATGGTCAGGTCATAGTGGAGAGTTTTGACCAAACGTGATCCACCTAGAGCAGGAACCGGCAAGCCACTCAAGTATCCCTGCCAAAAAAACTCCATGAACAAAGACAACAGGCATATAAAAAAAGAATATAGGAATATACATTTCCCCCCAACATGGTGATTTGATGGTATAATTAGAGGTAGTGGCTATAACACACTAGTAAGAGGGCACACTCTGCATGCCAAGGGTCGCCAGTTCAATCCCTGGCATCTGTTAGTAGGACTAGGAAAGATTCCTGTCTGAATTCCTGTAGACCCACATATAATACAGTGGTACCTTAGGTTACAGACACTTCAGGTTACAGATGCTTCAGGTTACAGACTCTGCTAACCCAGAAATAGTACCTCGGGTTAAGAACTTTGCTTCAGGATGAGAACAGAAATCACGTGGTAGCGGCACAGTAGCAGCGGGACACCCCATTAGCTAAAGTTGTAGCTCAGGTTAAGAACAGTTTCAGGTTAAGAAGGGACCCCCAGAACAAATTAAGTTCTTAACCTGAAGTACCACTGTAATGAGATAGACCAATAGTTGGACTAGGTATATGACAGCTTTATTTGCTTCTTCCTGTAATTTTCTCTTCTGTGGTGTAAACATACAGCTCAGTTCATTCCAGGTCACACTAGAAACTTCAGCACTATAGAGGTTCAGGGCCACTTTTTTCAGATCAGCACTTTGGACAGCTCCAGGATCCCGAGGTCCCCTTTACATGTGCCTTGGAGTGACATATTTGCCACCTCTTCTGTGAGTGCTCTCATCTCATGCCAGCCCTTGGATTTAGTCAATCTTCTGGTGTCATGGTTAGCAACTGTGCCGCACTGATGTGGAAATATGATGCTTGGTTACGGCTTGGTCTCTCCCACAAACGCAAGACGACTCTGGCTGTTAATTATTTCAGATTTATTGCTAAAACAACAAACTAAGACGGAGCTCCTCTACTCATCGTCCTCCCCAGAAGGTGGAGTTGCCTGGACTGAGCTCCTCCCCCTTCCCCAGCACGGAAGCCCCCACCTTCTTTTCCTGTATCTTTCGCGGGTCTCTGCCACTTTTGAAATCCTATGAGATTTGGCAGAGCATATTTCCTGCATTCCAATGTCTTGCCCACTATCGTAGTTCTGACATATCTGTCTGTCCCTTTGGTCAGAGCTCAAATTACAGCTGCTCTCCCCTTCCTCTCTGCTTTCTGCTGTTAACTGTCCTGTCCCTGTGTCTGCTTCTTCTCTCGCTGACATGCTTGAAAGGGAGAGTGGTTCTACCACCATGAGGGAAAGCAATTATTTCCAATTCCTACCTCAGGACTATATTCTATTGCAGATGATATAGAGGCAGTGGCTATTTTTACCTGCAGAGTTCACCTAGGAGAACACCTCATCCCATATATGCCCACACAGTGACTTCAATCTGTGGAACTGACACTGCTACAGTTGCCACAAAATACCCCATGTTTTGCACAGGAACACCACTTGTGAGAAATGGTACCCAACTCTCCACACCCCTTCCATCACAACGGGTTGTTTTTACCAGGCTGGGAGTGTGTTTGGGAAGGTGTGGCTGGAGATTGTTGCTTTTCTGGGACCTCACCCTCTCCTTACCAACTGCTGACTAGCCACCCATCTCCTCCCAGGCATAAAAGGCTATGGCAGCCTAAAACAGTGCCTTGGTTTAAGCTTTGATGACACACAAAGGTCGATGCCAAGTCTGGCATCACATTCAGCATTGCATGGGGGACCATGGGAGCACACCATTCTGGTGGTCTTCAAGAAGACAGAACAATAAGAAGCTGGAGAAAGAGACAGCTCAACACAAAAGCACTTTAAGTTAGAATCCTGTTTGGCTGATGACATATGTTCACTCATTTAATGCTAATGTCATTACCTGAAAAACTGCTATGGTCAGGTGAGGAGTCAGGTACCAGCTAGGAATTAATTTAAAGCATCTCTCCTCTGTGTTGGATGATGCTGAGTGGAAGGGAACAAGATCATAGCTCCCTGACAAATGCTTCGCTAAGCAGCCAGGACGTTCTAGTTTAATAATAAAATTGGAGCCTCACTTGAGAGATTGTGCCATTGCCAATATGCTCCTAGAGATGCAGACCTATTGTGGCAGGGTATGATGTAGTTAAAGATGGGGAAGTAGATGCTGTCATAAATCACTACAAATTATGTCTGAATCAGAAATGAGCCTAAAGGTATCGGTCTCATTTTGTTTTATTCAATTAGTCATCATTGGAAATTGCATAGTTATTTACTTTGTAAAGCAAGAAACTTCAACATTGTGAATTAAAGAATTGAGCTTGCTCATGGTTTATGCACCCACTCATTACATGATACATCCCATTACTCATTAATGGGATTTTCTTCTTCCCCTTAAGCCCCTTCATCTGGGAGGCTTAATACAGCTCCCCATCTTTCAAATGAGCCGAACTTCACACATCCCTGGGAAGCTCTGAACTAGTGTTCCATTTGCTAGAGGTGGCGATTTTTTAATGTACCAACCAAGTCTTCAGTGACGAAAAAGAATAATGGGCTATGGTCACTGTGACCGATTATTTGAGCGAAAATTGCCATCGACAAACCTCATATGACATTTCATGAGGAAAGGGGGGAAATGAAACAATTATCTCAGTATGTGACCTTTGAACTTCAGTATTCATGGTATATTTGATCGGAGAACATACTGAGCCGGTAAGTGAATGGACAGAAATTAATTGGCCTTGCATCTTTGCCAAAGGAAGCACAAACCAATCTAGAAGAGTTTGGATGGTGCTAGAAGAATCAGATTTGATGGCATTACTGGATGGATGGTGGCCGGCTATGGGCATTGCATCAAGTTTCTCTGAGAAACAGTTAGCAAAGTATAAGGCCAGTCTCTCAGTAGAGGTTAATTCCTATCAGCAAAGTGACCTGACCAGAGGGAGAATGCAGATGTCACTGTAGTTTTATTACCCAGGACTTTGCTGATTTGATATATAGATAAAGATTACTCAGAGCAGACCCATTGAAAGTAATGAATCTAAGTTTGGCATGTCCATTAATTTAATGGGTGTACTCTGAGTAGTAGTAGTAGTAGTAATAATAATAAATTTTATTTATATCCCGCCCTCCCCAGCCGAAGCCGGGCTCAGGGTGGCTAACAACAATAAAACAGTATAAAAGTACAACACAACACAAGACTTCCGGTGTGCCGCGATCTCGACGCAAGCAAGGTTCTTACCGTGAGGGAGAACCTGAGCTATTTTGGAGGGTGGGGGCAACTCCAGGGCGCGGAGACCCCCAAAAAATTCTTCTGGAGGGTGTTCAGAAGGTCTGGTTCCCAGCGCGACCAGAAAAAGATCAACCCGGCCGCCAGGTAGCCTCGGGAGAGGTGAAGAGAGTGGCGGAGAAATCTTGCAGGTCGAGGGACGCCATTATCCACCTCCAATTAGCGAAGCTCTGAGCTTGCAGAGAACAGCGGTTCGCTCTCAAAACCAAGAACTCCGAAACAAAAACAAAAAAAAGAAAATACTTAAACTCGGTGGGCAAGAGGCCAAATACCAACAAGGAAGTCTCGGAGGAACAAAAGGGAGTTAACGGAGTTTAGCTGAATCCCGAAATCAACCCAGACGCAGCGCAACGTCAGTGCAGGAGGAAAAGTGAAAGTAAGTTGCCCGGGCGGATAAGATACTGCCCTTCGGTTGTCTCTCTTAGGACGAAGGAAAAATTGTCTAAGGGGAGTAACATTGCCACAAAAGGAGAGAAGAAGAGGGGCCAGAGAAAAAATTTGTTTTTTCGGAGTAAAAGGTCCTTGGCGAAACGGAAGGGAGGAGAAGAGGGGAGGTGCTTCTCAGCTTTGTATGAAAGAACGCAAGGGACCTCAAACCGGAAGAGAAGCCCCCCTCCATCAGAAATCGCCTTAGCGCGAAAACGCCGATAAGAAGGGGAAAAAAAAGGAAAAGAAGGAGAAACAGACTAGCGTGGATACCACCCCACCGTAGGTGTCTCCTTTTTCTTTTGAGGCGTTTGACTTCTCTTTTCTCTTTATTGGAGATGGAAATGGGGACTGTTAAATGCTGACTTATATGAGTAAATAAGACTTGACGAACCAAGCTATAGGTATATTTTCAGGAAGATACAGATATACTTTAGAAAGAGACTTGGACTGCTATTTGACTTTGAGAAAGAATTGGGACGTTAGAAAATCAACGCTCATTTAGAAAGAGACTTGGTCTGCTATTTGACTTTGAGAAAGAACTGGGACGTTAGAAAATCAACGTCTATTTAAGAACCAGATGATACCCAGTGTTGGGATGGAAACTGCTTAATTCTTTGGCTGGTTCCTCCCCCTCTTCCTCCTTCCTAAAAATCCCCTGCTTCCCCCTATCTGTCACCTGCTACCTTTATTTTACTTTCCCCTTTTCTTACTTTACTTTATTTTCCCCTTTTCTTACTTTACCTTCCCCCTTTCTTCCCTCCCTTTCCTGATATGCGATATTGTTACTAACTATACCCGAGCCCCTGCTCAATTACGTGGATTAGCCTGATTGGAGGCGAGAAGAACAGCTGGCAGAGAGACAACCAGATCGGAGAGAAGAGAACTTGCGGGACAAAGTGGGGAAATGCTATACTGACTGTAAGGGAAATAGAAAGAAACGCTATACTGACTGTAAGGGAAATAGAAAGATCTGTATAAAGGTCTGGTAACTCAGGAGGAGAAAGGACGAAAAGCCAATATAGCGAAAGCGAAGAGGTGGAAAATACATAATCAGAACACAAGAAAGAAATAAGGGAGGAAGATACTTTTTGGGAGGGGGGGAAAGGGAAAACTTGTAGGATGTCGCATGCGGGAAAGAAGGGTACGAATGGGGGAACCCCTAGTGATAGAAGGGGATCTAAACAAGAAGTAGACTTTAAGACTGATATATTGAAGGTGCTTGCGGAAATTAAACAGAGTCAAAGTAATGTAGAACATAAATTAGAACAAGTAGACAATAGGATTGGGAGAATGGATAAAAAGATGGATGAAACGGTGAATGAACTGAAAGGCCAAATAAAGGAAATATTTAGGAGAACGCAGCTCAACGAAGAAGGATTAAAAAAGACTAGATTGGAATTAAAGGATATGAAAAGAGAAAAGGAAAAGGTGAAAGCAGAAATGATGGATTTGCATAAGGCACAGGAGGAGATGAAGGATATAATAGCAATGAATGAACTGAGACAGAGGGAGGTGAATTTGAGGCTGAGGGCTGTGCCAGAGGTTCAAAACGAAAATATTAAAGAGAAATTAGTAACAGAGCTAGCGGAATGGATGGGTATATCAGTGGAAGAAATGGCCAAAAATGTGCAGAATGCATTTAGAATGCGGGTCAGCTCAACAAGAACAAAGAGGTATACAGGCGACTGCCTGGTTACATTTAAAGACAAAGAAATGAGGAACAAGATTCTTCAAAAGAATAGGGAAAAGAGGCTGAATATAGAGGGGAATTACATCATTATTTTCAAAGACGTCCCAATCAGACTACTTAAACGAAGAGATTCTTATAAACCATTGGTGCAGGCACTGAAGAAAAATAAAATCGAATTTAGGTGGGAATTCCCGGAGGGGTTATCTTTTACATACAGAGGTAAAAAACATAAGCTATTAAATCAGGAGGAAACTGGGAAATTCCTAAGAAAATATAAAGAGCTAAGAGTAGAGATGAACGGAAGGGGGGGAGCGGAGGGAGGTGCCTCAGGAGAATCAGAATCGAGAGAAGAGGAGGAGGGAGGAGGGAGTGGACCAGACGAAGAAACAGAGGGAGAAGTAGAAGAGGAGGACACAGGGAATTCATAAAGAAAAGAAAATTTAAGGAAGAGTTAGGGAGAGTTAGAAACTATGGGGTTAAAAATCTGGAGTTGGAACATTAATGGGATGAACGAGAAAAAAAAGAGGAATAAAATTGAGCAATATCTGAAAAAGAAAAATCTGGATGTTATTTGTCTCCAGGAAACGCATATAGCTAGAAGGCACAGGAAAATACTAATTAATAAGAGATTGGGGAACGAATTTGATTCACTGGATAAAGAGAAGAAAAGAGGAGTGGTACTATATATTAAAAATAAGATTGAAGCCAGAACAATATTTAAAGACGAAGAGGGCAGGATAATAGGGGTCCGCATTAATTGGCAAGGAGAAAGTTTGGTGATAATAGGGGTGTACGCCCCAAATGACAATAAGTCGGAATTTTTTAATAAACTGGAAGAGAAAATATGTGAATATGCCGATCAGAAAATTGTTCTAATGGGTGACCTGAACGGGGTGGTTTCACTAGAAGCGGATAGGTGCAGAGAAGGAGGAAGTAAGAATGGGAAACTACCAAAATCTTTTTTTTCAATGGTGGATAACAGTAATTTGATAGATATTTGGCGTCTTAAACACCCACTAGATAAACAATTCACCTTCCACTCGGAACCCAATCAATCCATGTCACGGATCGACCAGATATGGATCTCAAGCGAACTATGCCCAAGAATTAAACTAATAGAAATAAGACCAAGGGTAATCTCAGATCACAATCCGATAGAGCTAGAAATAAAAAGCCTGGAGCCAAGAAGTTTTAGATGGAGACTGAAGGACTATCTTCTGGATGACCAAAAAATTGTTGAGATGGCGCAGGAAAGACTAAAGCAATACTTTATGGAAAACAGTGGTAAAGGTACAAAAGCTAATGTGGTGTGGGATGCAAGTAAGGCGGTAATAAGAGGTTACTTTATCCAGCAAAACGCAATTAAAAATAAGAATAGAGAGAAAGGGAGGGAGGAAATCCTGAAGCAGATAATGGTAAATGAACAAAAACTAGCCCAGAAACCTAACTGTCAGAAAGCAAAAGAAAGAATAAAAATATTGCAGGCCCAATTTGCCACAATTATAAATAGAGAGGTGGAGTGGAACATCAAAAAATTAAGACAAAAAAATTTTGAGTTAGCAAATAAATCAGGCAAATGGCTTGCCTGGCAAATAAAAAAGAGGAAGGAACAGAGTACAATAAATAAAATAAAGGTGGGAGAGGAAGAGAAAACAGATCCTAAAGAAATTAGGAGAGAGTTTCATAACTATTATAGAAGATTATATTCTAACAGGGAGAGAACTAATTCAAGGAGAATAGAAAGATTTCTGAGGGACAAAGGGGTGCAGAAAATCCCAATGGAGGAAAAACAACGATTAAATACCCCAATAGGAAGTGATGAAATAGAAGATGTAATTAAAGAGCTAAAGAGAGGAAAAGCCCCAGGTCCAGACGGATTTACTGCAGGCTATTATAAGGAGATGAAAACTGTCTTGATGGGACCGATGAAAGAAACTATGGATAATATCCTAAGGAAAGGAGAACTCCCAGAGACCTGGAAGGAGGCATATATTACGTTCATTCCTAAGCAAGATGCGGACTCAACCCAGGTCAAAAACTATAGACCGATCTCACTGCTAAATATAGATTATAAAATTTTTGCAGGGATCCTAGCAAGAAGGTTGAGGAGGTTGCTATCTGAAACTATCCATAGGGATCAAGCAGGATTCCTGCCAGGTCGGCAGATGAGAGACAATACAAGAAATATAATTAATATGTTGGAGTACTTATCTGTCAGGATTAATAAACAGGCTATAATGATGTTTGTAGACGCCGAAAAGGCATTTGACAATGTTATCTGGGACTTTATGCTGAAAAATCTAGAACATATGGAGGTGGGGAAAGACTTCTTTAATGGAGTAAAAGCCATATATACAGACCAGAAAGCTAAATTGATTATTAACAACTCAGTGACAGAAGAGATAAAGATACAAAAAGGAACGAGACAGGGCTGTCCGCTCTCCCCGCTCCTGTTCATAATGACATTGGAAGTCCTATTAAATTCTATAAGGCAGAATCAAAAAATAAAAGGAGTGCTCGTCGGACAGAATGTATATAAGATTAGAGCATATGCGGATGATGTTGTAATAATGACGGAGGAACCAACAACTGCAACGGAAGAAATATTAAAAGAATTAGAGCAGTTTGGAGAGGTGGCAGGGTTTAAATTAAATAAGAGTAAAACAAAAATAATAAGTAAAAACCTGGATCAGAAATCAACAGAAATAATTCAACAGCAAACACAAATAGAGGCAGTCAAAAAAGTGAAATACCTTGGCATCTGGATAACACCTAAGAACATAGACCTATTTAAAAATAATTATGAACCGACGTGGAGGGAAATAAAAAAAGACTTGGAAATCTGGGGAAGGTTGAAGCTGTCATTTTGGGGAAGGATTAATACAATTAAGATGAACGTATTGCCCAGGTTGATGTTTCTGTTTCAAACTATCCCTATAATTAAAGGAAGTCGAATTTTTAAAGAGTGGCAGCGAGTGCTCTCGAGATACATCTGGCAGGGAAAGAAACCTAGGATTCAGTTTAAATTGTTAACAGATATAAAGGAAAGGGGAGGCTTCGCCTTACCGGATGTGAAGTTATACTATGAGGCGGTCTGCCTATGTTGGGTTAAGGATTGGGTAAAGTTAGAGAATAGAGAGCTACTTGACTTGGAGGGCCACGACAACAACTTCGGCTGGCACGCATATTTATGGCGGGATAAATGGAGGATTCATAGGGGATTCGGAAATCATATTTTTAGAGGACCACTAATTGAAATCTGGGAAAAGCATAAAAATTTGTTGGAACCAAAAACGCCACATTGGCTTTCTCCTTTGGAAGTAATGTGTGTAAAAACTATTAATATGAGAAGTAATTGGGCAAGATATAATCAACTAATAATTAAAGAAGACGGTAAATGGAAGGTCCGACCATACGACCAGGTTAAAGAGCATGTTTATGATTGGCTACACCATCTCCAGGTGAATCAGATGTTTAAGGAAGATCTTAAGGAAAGAGGTTATGGAGAGAGGGAATCCAAGTTTCAGACGGAGATTATAAACAAAGAAGTGAAAACTGTATCGAAAATGTATAGGATACTGTTAGATTGGAGTTTAGGAGATGAGGAAGTCAAATGTGTGATGATTCGCTGGGCAAAGGATGTAGGACATAGTATACTATTTGAGGACTGGGAGAGATTCTGGAAAGATGGATTAAACTTTACGGCGTGTACAATGATAAAAGAGAACGTATTGAAGATGTTCTATAGATGGTATCTAACACCTATGAAACTATCAAAGATGTACAAGGTGGATAACAAGTGTTGGAAATGCAGGGTTAGTGAGGGCTCTTTCTACCACATGTGGTGGGAGTGCGGAAAAGTGAAGCAGTTCTGGGAAAAAAATTATACAGAATTAAAGAAGATCTTAAAATACACGTTTTCAAAGAAAGCAGAATTTTTCCTATTAGGCATGTTAGGCCATGAGATAAAAAAAGAAGATTGTAAACTAGTGTACTATGCAGTTACAGCAGCAAGAGTAATGCTGGCTCAGATGTGGAAAAGGCAGGAAACACCAACGGTAGAGGAGTGGAGATCTAAACTACTAGATTATATGGAAATGGACAGGCTTACAGGCAAAGTAAGATATATAAGAGATCAAAAATTTACCAAGGATTGGGAAAAATATGTAGATTATCTGGAATCAATTAGTCAAGGGAAAATAACGCTAAAGGGATTTAGAGTCGCACTGTAAATGAGTATGAGTTATTGTTTGAAGATAATAGGAGTAAAAATAGTGTATAAGAACAGTATATATTAAGAAATACATATATAAAAAAAGAACAATGACAATATGTACTAGGAAATGTGTAACCTAAGGCATTACTTTGAATGATTGTCGGGAAAGCTAAAGGAAGTCCTGAAAGTGATAATCAAACAAGGAGTATACGTGAAAATTAAGTTTTTGTATATATTCTTTTTATCTTTACTTTCTTTCTTTATTGGTGTATGATGGTGTAAGATTTTTATTTTTATTTGTCTATGTGTGTGTATATATATCTTTTGTCTTTTTTCTTTTTGAATAAGCAATAAAAACTAAATGGAAAAAAAGTACAACACAACACAACACTCTAAAATCATTCATTATAAAATTAATTCAAATCAAGCCTCTGGCAACCATTGGGCCAGAGCTCCGCAAAGATTGCTGAGGGAGGGAGTCAGGCTGTGCCCTGGCCAAAGGTCTGGTGGAACAGCTCTGTCTTGCAGGCCCTGCAGAAAGATGTCAAGTCCCACAGGGCCCTAGTCTCTTGTGACAAAGTGGTCCACCAGATAGGAGCCACAGCCGAAAAAGCCCTAGCTCTAGTTGAGGCCAGCCTAACCTCTCTGTGGCCTGGGACCTTCAAGATGTTTTTATTTGAAGACCGTTAAGTTTCTCTGTGGGACATACCAGGAGAGGCAGTCCCGTAGGTACGAGGGCCCTACTTAATAATAATAATAATAATAATAATAATAATAATAATTTATTTATATCCCGCCCTCCCCAGCCGAAGCCGGGCTCAGAGCTGCTAACAACAACATTTGATACACACCTCCTCATGTCACTAAAATTTCTTAATTAGCAATTGAACACAGGTAGTCCCAACTGGATTCAATGTTACATTCATTGAATTTCATTGACTGTAAAGGCCAAATAGGTGAGTATCCGAGAAAAGACCTTATTGGTGGTAATTGTCATGAGTCCTGAGGCGATGTTGTGGAGGGAATAGGTGGCTCTTGAAGATGGCGGGGAAGAGATTGGGGAGTTGAAAACTCAGGGGAGTGCATACCAGATACAGAGAATTACAAGTGGGGACTATGTCAGGAATGTACCTAGGGGGCTGGCCAGGTTGGCCCCCCACCAAGGACGCAGGTGGGGGGCAGGGGAGGCGCAAAAATTACATCTTTTCACTGTGGCTGAAAGTGGCTAGGAGACCACCTGCCCATTCATGTACTCCCTGGGCTGCTTCTTTGCTGCTTTGGTAGGTCAAGCGGGGCACACAGACTCTTCTGGCAAGGGTGCAAGGGATGGTTGGCACCAATACAGCCCTGCCAAGGGTACAAGGGACAGAGGTGGCACTGGTATGTCTCCTTGCCAAGGGCACAAGGGAGCCTAAGTCACCTCTGGATAGCGTTGTTGAATTCAGTTCTTGGTTGTAGGCTTCTCATGGGCAACTTGTTGGCCACTGGGAGAACAGAATGCTGGACAAGATGGCCTTTGGTCTGATCCAGCACTCCCCTTCCTATGTTAGTAACTGTTGAACTCTTTCCAAAAGAGATGTGCCAATCACACACACACACCTCCCAGCCTGTTTTTAAGTCATCTTTATTTCACACTGTATTTAAAAAAAACAACATCCCAAAATGTCCTGATGGCTCTTGTATACAGTGGTACCTCGGGTTACATACACTTCAGGTTACAGACTCCGCTAACCCAGAAACAGTACCTCGGGTTAAGAACTTTGCTTCAGGGTGAGAACAGAAATTGTGCGGCGGCAGCAGGAGGTCCCATTAGCTAAAGTGGTACCTCAGGTTCAGAACAGTTTCAGGTTAAGACCTCTAGAATGAATTAAGTTCCTAACCTGAGGTTCTTAACCTGTATGTTGTTATGCTGCTATGGTTTTTCTACATTCTCCCTCTTTAGGATTATAATTTTTAAATGATTTTATCGTTTTGTTATGTAAGCCATCTTGGCACATTTTTATTTTAAAAGGGTTGGGCATAAATGGTGAGATAACTGGGGGGAGGGTGGAATGGGGCAAACTTAATTCAAACATTGAAACTGAATTTGGTTGTGTGCTTTTTAAAAGATGTTGAAGGGCCCCATCGAGTCGAGAGAAGAAATATATAATTTCCATAAGGGTGTATTACAACAACAAAATGCAGAAGTATGGAAATGTTAAGCTTACTGTCATCCTGCCAAACGAAATCTCAATTTGAAATGTTGAGGACTCGTATGGGTTTATTTTTGTTTATTATAATTTTTTGCAAATTTCCCCACAAGGTGAACATCAAGCTGACCTTTTCATGTAACGCATGCGGCATGTCAGGAAACTGCTTCTGATAGTTCCACGCCATTAAGCAGATGTTCACAAATGCCTCAGAAGCTTGGCACCATGTTGCAATTCTGCTGCCCTTGATGTCAGAGAGCAGTGGAGATTAGGCATGAGTGACTTAACCAGAGAGGCAAAGGGTATAGCAGAATGTCCAAATTCATCATCTAGACCAGTGTTTCCCAACCTTGTGCCTCCAGCTGTTTTTGGCCTACAATTCCCATCATCCCTTGCCACTGGTCTTGCTAGTCAGGGATGATGGGAGTTGTAGGCCAAAAACATCTGGAGGCACAAGGTTGGGAAACACTGATCTAGACCAGTGAACCAGTGGGTGTCCAAAGGTTATTGGACTCCCACCATCCCTGACCACTGGCCATACTGGCTGGGGACTGATAGGAGTTGGAGTCCAAGTTAGGATTCCTACCCCTAATCTAGGAGCATGATTAGATACTCAACCCAAGGCAGAAGTACTAGACAAGTAAAGCATTTGAGAAAGATGGTAGCCAGTGGTAGATTTATAGGTATGTGAAGAAGTAGAGGCCTGTGTGGTTGACGCTCCGCCCATCTGGCTGTGTTTCCCCAACCACTCTGGGCGGCTTCCAACAGAATTTTAAAATACAATAATTCATCAAATATTAAAAAGCTTCCCTAAACAGGGCTGCCTTCAGATGTCTTCTAAAAGTTGGATAGTTCTTTATTTCTTTGACATCTGGTGGGAGCTGCCCTGGTCACAGAATTGACCTGTGCCTCCATGGACAGCTGTGAGTCCAGAATGACTCCCAGGCTGCGTACCTGGTCCTTTAGGGCCAGGGAGTCCTCCACACCTGCCTGCCTCCTGTCCCCCCAAAACAGTACTTCTGTCTTGTCAGGATTCAACCGAATCTGTTAGCCACCATCCATCCTCCAACCGACTCCAGGCACTCACACGGGACCTTCACTGGTTCTGATTTGAAAGAGAGGTAGAGCTGGGTATCATCCACATACTGATGAACACCCAGCCCAAACCCCAACGATCTCTCCCAGTGGCTGCATGTAGATGACAAGCTATTGCCACTGTTGAATTCTGGTATTTTCGTTTGCTGTATTGTTTCCACGCTTCATTTCTCCTACTCCCTGATGACATCTGTGACATCATGTTGCAAGACAATGTGCTTTACAGCACTGGTGTATTCTTCTCCCGAGCTTTCCAGAACTTGCTTGTGGTTGTTCTAATAAGTGTCTGGACAAGCAGAGAGAAATTACCAAGGGTATTTCAGCAAGCATGAAATCAGACCAGGTTGAATAGGAAGGTGAGAGTTGAGCCAGGACTGCAGTTGACTAGGGTTCCATCTATTCATTCTTATTTCTTTGTTTTGTGACGTAGAGTGTGGTTTATTTTGACTGTTACTTGTGTGTTGTTCCCAAAAGTGATTTCATGCATATCAGTAAACATCATTATCATCAGGAAGTGGAAAGTGGAAAAAGAGAGCAATACAAAAGCATGGAGAAAAACAGAAAGATAGCTTATTTGTCTTTTTTTTAAAAACACCTATTCATTAGGTTGGTGAAGCATCAGAGACACTGGAAGAAACAGATGCTGCAGAGGCTACAACTAGTGAAAGTCCAAAACAAAGGGAAAGGCTGGACCCTCAACTTCATGCAAGTGATGTAGCTCATTCAGTTAGTTTTAAAGGTAAAGGAGATGTAGAAAATACAACTAAGTCTGGTGCAAAATATACGTCAGCCATAACTGAAAACAGCATAGTTTTTAAAGAGGTTCCTTCCATTAATGATGTTGCTTTGTAGCCTAATTCTCTTTTATTATCAGTTTCCCAGCTAATTGCCAGCTAATTACTGGTGGTTTGAGGGTCGCACTTCTAAACATAAAGACATTTTTTATCAAATGATTGTTCAACACCCTTAAGCATTCAAAATTACAGTGGTACCTCGGGTTAAGTACTTAATTCGTTCTGGAGGTCTGTTCTTAACCTGAAACTGTTCTTAACTTGAAGCACCACTTTAGCTAATGGGGCCTCCTGCTGCTGCCACGCCGCCAGAGCACGATTTCTGTTCTCATCCTGAAGCAAAGTTCTTAACCCGAGGTACTATTTCTGGGTTAGCGGAGTCTGTAACCTGAAGCGTATGTAACCCGAGGTACCACTGTACTTACATTCTACTATTTCTCAAGCTCATTCAATGAGTTCAGCAGTTTTAGCAATTGAGAGCTCTGCACTGCACAATGTAAATTAGGACAAATTAACCAACAATTTCATGTGAAAGAAACACCAAAGAAAACTTGTGTGTGTGTGTGTGTGTGTGTGTGTGTGTGTGTGTGTGTGTAACTTTAAAAATCCAGATGTATGGCAGTCCGTGTTGGTAGTGTTGATTTTGGCGAATTTCATAAAAAGTAGCTCAACAACTTTGGGCAAAGCTAAAAAAAGCTTCTACTTCTGTTTCATTGACTACGCAAAAGCCTTTGACTGTGTTGACCACAGCAAACTATGGCAAGTTCTTAAAGAAATGGGAGTGCCTGATCACCTCATCTGTCTCCTGAGAAATCTTTATTTTAGAACTGGATATGGAACAACTGATTGGTTCAAAATTGGGAAGGCTGTATATTGTCTCCCTGCTTATTTAACTTATATGCAGAATTCACCATGCAAAAGGCTGGACTGGATAAATCCCAAACCGGAATTAAGATTGCCGGAAGAAATAACAACAACCTCAGATATGCAGATGACACAAATTTGCTGGCAGAAAGTGAGGAGGAATTAAAGAACCTCTTAATGAGGGTGGAAGAGGAGAGCGCAAAATATGGTCTGAAGCTCAACATCAAAAAAACGAAGATCATGGCCACTGGGCCCATCACCTCCTGGCAAATAGAAGGGGAAGAAATGGAGGCAGTGAGAGATTTTACTTTCTTGGGTTCCATGATCACTGCAGATGGCGACAGCCGTCACGAAATTAAAAGATGCCTGCTTCTTGGGAGAAAATCGTTGACAAACCTAGACGGCATCTTGAAAAACAGAGACATCACCTTGCCGACAAAGGTCCTTATAGTTAAAGCTATGGTTTTCCCAGTAGTGATATATGGAAGTGAGAGCTGGACTATAAAGAAGGCTGATCACCAAAGAATTGATGCTTTTGAATTATGGTGCTGGAGGAGACTCCTGAGAGTCCCATGGACTGCAAGAAGATCAAACCGCAAGAAGACTGCAAGAAGAAGATCAAACTGCAAGAAGACTGCAAGAAGATCAATTTCTGAAGGAAATCAGCCCTGAGTGCTCACTGGAAGGACAGATCATGAAGCTGAGGCTCCAATACTTTGGCCACCTCACGAGAAGAGAAGACTCCCTGGAAAAGACCCTGATGCTGGGAAAGATGGAGATCATAAGGAGAAGGGGACGACAGAGGACGAGATGGTTGGACAGTGTTCTCGAAGCTACCAGCATGAGTTTGACCAAACAGCGGGAGGCAGTGGAAGACAGGAGTGCCTGGCGTGCTCTGGTCCATGGGGTCATGAAGAGTCGGACACAACTAAACGACTAAGCAACAACAACAACAAAGCTTTGGCTCCCCCAATAAAAGAGTTTAACTTTGGCCCCCCCTTTTGAGTCTGGACTTTCACTTTCAGTGGCGTAGCGTGGGGGGTGCAGGGGGGCCGGCCGCACCGGGCGCAACATCTGGGGGTTAGGATGCGCAAATCCACGGGTTAGGGTGCGCAAATCCACGGGTTAGGGGGCACAAATCCACGGGTTACGGGGCGCAAATTACTTGCCTTGCCCCGGGTGCTGACAACCCACACTACGCCACTGGACAACCCAAATTTTCAGACATAGTGATTTCTTCAATAAACACACCACTGTGATGTTTGAGGTGGCTTTACTTAGAAAAGCAGCCACTGAGGAACTCACAAAAGTGGACTCCACAGAACTTTAAATTACACAGGTGGATACAGAGGTATTCCCTTGGCTTAGATTTACACACACATTGAAATTAAGTCGCATTCTCCAAGGAAAAGCATGCCTGCATTATCAGAGCTGGATGCCAGATTCGGCAAGAAAAACAGGGTGCCAACTTTCTATCAGGCTAGCTCAAGGCTGAGCTTTTCCAGCACAAATATTCTTGAAACATTCTTAATGCAGTCTGAGCAAGCAGATTCTCCTAACGTGATCCTTAATGAAGTGTGGACAAGGGGAACCAGCAGATTCCCCTTACACGTTTATTTAGGTGAATGGATAAGGCTTGCACAGTGGACCATAACTCCACCACAGATGGAGTTCATTTGAGTTATTAACTCTGCTCCTTGTGGAGCCTTTTCCAAGTTGAACGATAAATTACTTATCGTTAACGATAAATTACTTATTCACAACACACCTTCCGACTTTCCAGCAAAGCACTAAAAGATAGTTTACATTTTAAAATAACGGCTCATGAGACGTGATGACAAAGGGAGAAGGAAGATGGAGGGCAAGGAGAGGTGGATTCTGACTCTCCCATAACAGTTATACAGTAACCAGTTGGAATGCTCACTGCATGAGACAGTTCTGGGAGGGGAGAGTTGGTCCAGCCAAGCTAAGGATGTGGCCCCACCCCAGCTATCTAATTTCCTGGGCTTCCTCTGATGCAACTGGGTTGAATGGCGATGACATGGACAGACAGTTCTGAGAGAAGCTATGGGACAGTAGCTAAGCCAACAGGGTGGGTCATTGTCTCACCTTTCCCTTGTGTGCAGCCAAATGGAATAGCTACTGGTGGAAACAGTCAGAGCCAACTAGACTATGGCTCAGACCTTAGAGGGGTCCAGTGCTGACCTTTGAAGGACACTGATTTATACAGATTAGTTTTTGCTGCTGATGATGATACTACTTCACTTTTATATTTTGGAGAACATGGCGCTGTGGGTTAAACCACAGAGCCTAGGGCTTGGCGATCAGAAGGTTGGCGGTTCAAATCCCCGCAACAGGGTGAGCTCCCGTTGCTTGGTCCCTGCTTCTGCCCACCTAGCAGTTCGAAAGCACGTCAAAGTGCAAGTAGATAAATAGGTACCGCTCCAGCAGGAAGGTAAACGGCATTTCCGTGCGCTGCTCTGGTTCGCCAGAAGCGGCTTAGTCATGCTGGCCGCATGACCAGCAAGCTGTAAGCTGGCTCCCTCGGCCAATAAAGCGAGATGAGCGCCGCAACCCCAGAGTCGGCCACAACTTGACCTAATGGTCAGGGATCCCTTTACCTTTACCATTTCTGCAAGACTTCTGTTTTTGAAAGCTAGAAGTCAGCGATTTGGGTGTGTGTTTGTGTGTGCAAATAGTTAACCTTGCCCCTTAAGGCACAAAAAACAGTGCTAGGAATGGAGGAGATAATTTGCAGGTGATGCCAACCAGTTTCCCAGCAAGGCTCTTTCTTTCTCCCTGCCCCGCCCCCCCCCCGGTGTACCCAAATGGGATGGCCGCTAACGTTCCTAGAAACCAAACTGCTGCCGAGTTAAAGGGAAGGGTCTTGTTGTCTTGAAAATGCATGTCAACTGGGTACAGCATGATTTATTTCTATTTTTTTATTAAAAGAACTTATAAGCAGTGGCGTAGCGTGGGTTGTCAGCAACCGGGCCAAGGCAAGTAATTTGTGCCCCCTAACCCGTGGATTTGCGCCCCCTAACCCGTGGATTTACGCCCCCTAACCCTAACCCCCAGATGTTGCGCCCGGTGCGGCCGGCCCCTCCTGCACCCCCCACGCTACGCCACTGCTTATAAGCGCAGTTTTATTTTTAAAATCAAAGCAATTTACAAGTACACACACAAAAAAAATCCCCATAAAATTGGAAACCAGAAATCACCACCTAAGTATTACAGAAGTTTTCTTCCTTAGGGTTGTATCTAGTGCTAGTCCTCAGCAGAGTAAACTATGACTAAAAGGGCAGACCCACCCACGTGGCAGGGTCAGGGCCGGATTTAGGTTTGCTGAGGCCCTAAGCTACTGAAAATAATGGGGCCCTTTATATGTCCAGCTGTCCTTTGTCAACAGCAAATTGTTTCTGTTTTTTTGTGTTGAATATATGCTATATGGTAATTTATGGACCTAATAGGTATCTAAAGCCATTTGAACATAACAAAATATGTATTTTATTTGTTTTTTATCTTATATTTTGGAAATGTACATCCAGTTTTTCCCCCTTTAATTTTTTTGGGGCCCCCCAAGAGAGTGGGGCCCTAAGCTATAGCTTGTTTAGCTTACATGTAAATACGGCACTGGGCAGGGTGAAGCAGCTGCCTCAGGCGGTGGAAACACAAGAAATCCCCACTGTTTCCACCATGGCTGGAACACCCCACTCTCTTTTTTTTTTTTTATAAAATTTTTATTGGATTTTCACATTTTTATAGACAGACACACACACAAACACAAAACAAAACATATACAATTTCCTCTCTTACTTTCTTTACCCTCTTTCATTGACTTCCCCACATCTCCCCTTCCCACATCCCGGTTTCAATAGTTAATTCAGCAAGTTATTTCCTCTTCTCTCTATTATATTATTATTGTCTGTTCTTAATATTTAACACTTTTTGTTAGGCTCAATTTTACTTATCCCATTTTTACATTAACTCCTTTCTCTAAGGTCGGCCTAGATTCTCTCCCACGAATTCCTTCCTTTTCATATTAAACAAAACATATCCAAATTGAAAGATCATAAATCATAAATTTTTACTATTCTACTCTCCCCCTCCCTCCCTGACCCGGTTCCTGTCCCTTCCCAAATCAATATCTTAAAAAGACAGTTTCAGCCCGGATTTCTCACATCCGAGGCTCTTAGGCCCCAGTTAGTCCCTCTTCGTCGATTTTGTTGTTTGTTAGCCTTCAGTTCTCGAAAAGGTTGTGTCCCCAGCTCCATATTCTTTCCTTCCATCAAATCAGTCAGTAGCAATTGCTGCCAAGGATCTGCCAGTCTCCCATCCTCATGGTTAAAGAAGCAGTCCCAATCATGCTTATTTATTCTTTTATAATCCAATATTTCAGATATTCCAGGGGCTTCTTCCTTTATCTTTCTCTCCTTTTGCAAATTTATAGTCCACTGGTCATCTTCTTTGATTCCTTTGTTTCCTGAAGCTGCAGGCTTTTGATTAATGCTTTCCATCTGAACTTCCTCTCCTTCTTCTTCTTTCTTACCCCCAGTTTCCAAAACTGTCTCTTCTATTTCAGCTGCAGGGTTTTTTCCATTAGCAGAGTCGCTCAATTTAAGATTCAAGGTCACAAGTTGTTTGTTCATATCCGCGCTCTGCTCTTGTAAAATTCCCACGAGAAAGAACATCCTTTCTATCTCTGCCAGTAATTTTCCTTCTGCGGCCATTGCAGTATCTTTTGTTCCCTCCAGGGGGATTACCAGTCCGATAGTACTTTTCCAACAATCCGTTACTTTGTTATTCAAAATTACTTTGTTTCCAGTCAATTCAATTTCAATATATCACCTTTAATCCAAAAAATTTTTTTTAAATATTACAGTTCCAGACTTTAACTGCCCGTTTGACAGCTCTTTTGACAGCTGTCAAACTCTTTTTCCCTCTTTTTCCTCGGGCTCACACGCAGGGCACTCCCGGGTCCAAAGAAGGGGGGGGGATTACACCAAAGCTTCTAAAATCCCTCTCTCCTCTCCAGCACAATAACTTTTTAGTCCAATTCGTGGAAGTTGTTTTTTTTAAGCACAAAAGTCTTTCCGCCTTAGTGCTCCTCTCCTTGCTTAAATCTTTTTGTGGGGGGGGGGGAGTGTGGACTTCCTTTTAACACATCCCCCCGATCGTACTCCAATCAATGGTAAAGTTTTAGTGCCAATTTTTCATTTTACTCACGGGTTCTTTGTTTCAGTCCAAATTTCAGGAAGGAAGACAGCGCTCTCCGGCCATGGCTCGCGGCTTCGCTCCGCTGAGGTAGCGATGGACTCTCAGCACCGCGCCGCTCCCCAGTCCACTCTGCAGCCTTTAAAAAGGCTCTTCGCGGGTCGGGGAGGGCGTTTATGGTGCCCACCGAGTCACCAGGTCCGCAGGCTTCAGCGCCTGCGGTTTTTAAGGGTCCCCGTGTCGCCGGCACGGCAAGACCCGTCCTCAACGGAGCCGATTCCCTCTGGAGCTCGGAGGGAATCCGCCATTACCCATGGAACACCCCACTCTCAGTGAGTTTCAGTGAGAGGGAGGTATTGTGGTGTGGTGTGTGGTGTTGCCGTTCATCTTCTCCACCCCTGGGGTGAAGACAATCGCCAGAGCCTTGTTCAGCAAAAGAAAGGCATTCCAATGCAAGACATTGCTGCTTGTCTTCCCCACTTCTGGGGCAGAGAAGTACCAAGGCTATGAGGAATGCAATCCCCATCACAGAGTTCAGTGTTTCCCCTCAGGTGGCAAAATGGGCTGCTCCTGACTATTAACCTAGGTTTATTGATTTCAGTGGGCCTACTCTGAATTGGTCAGCACCAACACTTTGAATTGTGCTCAGAAACATACTGGGAGCCAATGTAGATCCTTTTGAACTGGTGTTATATCGTCTCAGCGGTGACTCCCAGTCACCAGTCTAGCTGCTGCATTCTGGATTAGTTGTACTTTCCGAGTCGCCTTCAAAGGTAGCCCCACGTAGAGCGCATTGCAGTAGTCCAAGCGGGAGACATAAGCATAAGGCAACTTTCTATGTTCCTTTTTTTAATAAATGGTTTTATTAACAATTTCATCATAACAACATATCAAAACATATCATATTCATTATTTTCTCCCCTTTCCCCCCAAACGCTCCCTCCCCTCCCCCAGAGACTTCCCTCAGCTCCTCTCTCTGATTTCTTAGCACATAAATTTGTACAAATCCTTACCCTATCCATCTACCATGTTATCAATCGCTAAATTTGTGTATGCTTATTCAAAACCTGCCAAGGAGTCCAATTCATTTTGTTGTCTTTTTAAATAATTTGTGAAAAGTTCCCATTCTTCTTTAAAGTCACAGTTGTCCCTATCTCGTAGTTTGTACGTCAGTTTAGCCAGTTCTGCGTAATTCATCAATTTCTCTTGCCACTGTTCTTTTGTCGGGGTTTCCTCATTCTTCCATCCTTGTGCTATCAGGACTCTTGCCGCTGTTGTTGCATACATAAATAAGTTCTTTGTTTTCCTTGGCAGGTCTTGTCCTACAATCCCTAACAAAAATGCTTCTGGTAGGCAACTTTCTATGTTCCTATGACATTGTCTCCCGAATATGTGTCTTTAGAATTGCAACCTTCGTTGAACTTACATTACACTAAAATCAGTGGGAGAAGTTGGTCATGATTTAATGCCCATTCACTTCTATGCAAAATAAGTGTAAATACGTCTAGATCCAATTGAATGGCTATTAAAAATAGAACAAGTAAAAGGGGTTTTCTTCCCAATGAAAGGAAATGTTTTTCCAGGCAGAAACTACTTGTTGGTGTATTTGTACCATAGCTTCTTTGCTTTTGATCTGTTGCAGCTTAGGCCACGATCCTAGACATTCATACTTGGCAGCAAGTCTGAATGAACTCAGTGTTGCTTACTTCTGAGTAGGCATGCAGAAGATAGCAGTGTTGGTCAACCTACAACACCCACTTGGGAACTGGAGATGAGCACCTGGGAAAGAGCAATGACCGAGTCCATGTATTGCAAATTTTGCTGGCAGAATCAATTTGAGTTTCCCCAGACAGAAACAAGTAATGCCAAGTGACATTGGTGCAGTTTGATAACAAAGAGCCAAATAGAACTGTCAAGAGCCGCCTCCTCACAACATGATAGATGATGTCATCTCTGCTTCGGAATGTCTCCGGTGAAAGGGCCGAGAATTGGTGGCGGTGGAGGGGAAGATAAAAACAAAAAGGAAATTGCAAACAAGAATGGCAAAGGCGCTCCAGGGTGCCAGGGATTTCATGCTTAAAAATATCAGGGGGAGATTCCCTTTGAACACTGACAGTTTCGAGATTGCACAGAAGCAGGCAGGGAATTAATTAAGGAACTGGAGAGAAGACGGGCAGCCGCCACCACAACGACAACAGCGCTGCTTCTTCAACAGTAGGCAAGAAAGGAACAAGAAAGGAACATACAGGTGGGTAATCCCTTTGGTAGTTGATGTGGAATACCAACTCCCATCACACTGGATTACTGGCCATGCTGGCTGTGACTCATGGGCACTGGAGTCCAGCAAGACATGGAGGGAACAACGTTTGCTGCCCCGCTTTAGTAGGACCAAGGAAAATGTCACCCGATACTTCAATGCTTCTGGTTCTTCAGAATTCTTCATTGGGCAAAAAGCACTTAAAAGAACACAGGGTGCTTGAGAATGGTGGTGGAATTAAGGCACTTAATTTTTTTTTTAATAATATTTTTTTAAGTTTTAACAATAAAGAAATTCCAGAGCAACAAACAGGAAAAAAAACACAAGAAAAATACAAAAACACAAAAATACAAAGTTACAAAATACAAAAATACAAACATTTAACATAAAAAGGAAAAAGGAAAAAGCACAAAAAAACCAAGAATCCCTATTTTTTAATTTCTCATCTTTGATTAACTTATTTTCCTGACTTCCTCACGCCTCCCTTTTTTGTATCCCTTTTAAAAATTGGTTCAGCAAATTCATATCCTATTAGTTTATCCTTAACTGTTTTTCCTCACATATTATAGCTTCAAATTTTCATCTATTATCAATCCAATCTTACATTCTACCTTGTTGCTAGAACCCCTTCATTTCATTTCAATGTCATCAACATTCAGAAATTTTACAATGTTTCTGTAAATAAATCTTAAATTTCCTCCAATCTTCTTCCACCAACTCTTCTCCCTGGTCTCGGATTCTGCCAGTCATTTCCGCCATTTCCATGTAGTCCATTACTTGCATCTGCCATTCTTCCAGGGTGGGTAGGTCTTGTGTCTTCCAATGCTTTGTGATGAGTATTCTTACTGCTGCTGTAGCGTACATAAAAAAGTTCTATCCTTCTTTGGGAGAATGGTGGATGGAATTAAGGCACTTAAGACCAGGGATGGGGAACCAGGTAACATTAAATGAGGAGTGGAGAAGCTGTTTGCACCCCCCCAACTTTAAGAGTTTCATGGGGGCGCAGAACCAAGCCAGATCATTGTTTCTTCATTTTGGGAATATGAATTGTATCCATCCTACAAACGTAATGGAGTAGCAGACCAAATTCTTTGAATATACAGAATTGGCTAAAATGACCTATAAATTTAGAGAACAAAAAGGGGCAAAGTTTGAAGAACAGTGGAGTAAATGTGTTGCATATATAAGACTTAATTGTAGAAGTTTAAAAACTGTAGCAGGGTTAATATAAATCCTGTGATGTGAATAGAGGGTAAATAAGAATCTGCAAGAGAAGAGGTAAATTAGGAAAACTGAAACAGGGAAGGAGGGAAGTCTGGGTGCGAATTTGTGCAGGGTAAATAAGACAATACAGAATGTTGATTGTAAAAGATTAAGTTTTATTTATGTTTGTGAAAAAAACTCAATAAAAAGCATTTTTTTAAAAAAACGACTGATTTGTGTTTTATTGAAGTGCGACACCTTTAAAATTTTGTACTACATGCATTCAAAAAGAAAGCGAGTTGGGTTTTCCCAAACTTGATAATACATACCTAAATTTAGAACAGAAGGTTTATTCTTAGTTTGCGCCCAGTTCTCTAATTTGTTACGGTTATTTTGAAACCTGGTTCTGTGTTCTGAAACATTAGCTAACCCTCCCAGTTTGGTGTCATCTGCAAATCTGATGAGCATCCCCTCAATTGCTTTGCCCAAGTCACATGATGAGGAACCATTAGTGAGTACAAATTCACCTAACAGTTACCTCTTCAACCAACATTTTACCAGCTTCTCTGCAAGAATATCATGGGGGACTTGGTCAAAAGCCTTGCTGAAATCAAGATACACTATGCCCACAGCATTCCCTTGATCCACCAAGCTTGTACCTCTATCAAAAAAAGAAATGAAATTTGTCTGGCATGTCTTGTTTTTGAGAAACTCATGCTGGGTCTTCGTAATCACAGCATCCTTTTCAGAGTGCTCACAGACCAACCGATGAATTATCTGTTCTAGGACCTTTCCTGGTTACTGATGTCAAGCTGACTAGTTGGTAGCTGCCTGGGTCTTCTCCGTCCCCACACCTTTTAAGATGGGGACAACAGCTGGTAGCCTCCAGTCTGTGGGGACCTCACCTGTTCTCCAACACTTCTCGAAGATTATAAACAGAGGCTTTGAGATTGCAAGCTCATATTAGTACCTTTGGGTGCGGCTCTTAAGGCCCTGGAGATTTCAATTCATTTAAAGTAGCTAGGTGTTCACATACCACCTCTTTTCCTATACAGTGGTACCTCGGGTTAAGTACTTAATTCGTTCCGGAGGTCTGTTCTTAACCTGAAACTGTTCTTAACCTGAAGCACCACTTTAGCTAATGGGGTCTCCTGCTGCTGCCGTGCTGCTGGAGGCCGATTTCTGTTCTTATCCTGAAGCAAAGTTCTTAACCTGAAGCTCTATTTCTGGCTTCGTGGAGTGTGTAACCTGAAGCGTATGTAACCTGAAGCGTATGTAACCTGAAGCGTATGTAACCCGAGGTACCACTGTACTGGGCTGCAGTTCCCTCCCTCCCTCATTTATTTTGTTTTCACCTGGTTGGGCATTGCTTTCCTTCTGAAAGAAGAGGGCTATATGTGAGAAAGCCCATTGTTTTTAAGTGTTGGTATCTGAATCAATAGGTGGGGGAGAGGAACTGCATCAGGAATACTTACATGGCGTGTCCTGAGAAGACCAGAGCTGGAAGACTACTACTACTACTACTACTACTACTACTACTAATAATAATAATTTATTTTTTATACCCCGCCCATCTGGCTGGGTTTCCCCAGTCACTCTGGGCGGTTCCCAACAGAACATTAAAAACATGATAAAAGATCAAACATTTAAAAATCCCCTAAACAGGGCTGTTTTCAGGTGTCTTCTAAAAGTCAGAAAGTTGCTTATTTCTTTGACATCTGATGGGAGGGCATTTCACAGAGAGGCCCTTTGCCTGGTTGCCTGTAACCTCACTTCTCGCAGTGAGGGAACCGCCAGAAGGCCCTGGGCGCTGGACCGGGCAGAACAATGGGGGTGGAGGTGCTCCTTCAGGTATAATGGCTATTGGCCATTATCAGTAAAAGTAAAGGTAAAGGTACCCCTGCCCGTACGGGCCAGTCTTGACAGACTCTGGGGTTGTGCGCCCATCTCACTTAAGAGGCCAGGGGCCAGCGCTGTCCGGAGACACTTCCGGGTCACGTGGCCAGCGTGACATCGCTGCTCTGGCAAGCCGGAGCTGCACACGGAAACGCCGTTTACCTTCCCGCTGGTAAGCGGTCCCTATTTATTTACTTGCACCCGGAGGTGCTTTCGAACTGCTAGGTTGGCAGGCGCTGGGACCGAGCAGCGGGAGCGCACCCCGCCGCAGGGATTCGAAACGCCGACCTTTCGATCGGCAAGTCCTAGGCGCTGAGGCTTTAACCCACAGCGCCACCTGCGTCCATTATCAGTATTACTGTTCTATTGTCACAGCAAACTTCCCCTATGGAGTTTTCATGAGGTGTGGGGAGAGGCGAGGCAAGGAAGACCCCCTATGCATCTGGAACTTGTGTGTTTGCTATGGAAGAGAGCTACTGCTGAAACATATGGCAAAACAGAAAAAGACAGGAGATAAAAACTTGGCTGATTGATGCTGTCAGACTAAAATGCCTACTTATTTTTTGTCTGCCTTTCTATGCACAAAGGTGCATTTGGCTTTCATAGTTTCAGACCAGATCCAGCCCTTGCAAAAGTCTGAAGGGTCCGTTTTCAGCGAAGCCCACCTTGTACAGCTTTGCCCAAGGAGGTCTGACTTAGGCTCTTTTTGCCCAAACTTGACAGAACCACAAACAACTCACTATGATAGAGGACTGAAATGCATCAATTTGCCCTTGAATGAAATTTCTTTTGACTGTCCTATGTTGATGAGAAAAACTTCAGAGGTATATTTCATCTCTTAGAATGCATGCCTGTCCAATTTCTTGTATTATTCAGGTCGGGTCGTTCGTGTTGGCAGCAGGGGCTGCAGGTGTAGGAGAGTAATATTTAGTTTATGGCTGAACTGTCTAGCAGTTTCTTGGATTGGGAAATTACATTCAGCCCTGGAAAGCAAACTTGCTCTTTAAATAATAGAAAACAAAAGAAAAGCCATTTATGACTAACAGCTGTCGCTTCCAGGGCCATAACTCATTTCCTGATATTGTTTTCCACTCGCCCACCTCTGAAAAGTAAAAACTTCTGCCTCTACTGGGCAAGTTTTCTTTAGAGGAAAAAGAACACTGGAGACTTGTGGTCTGTTTGCAATAATGCATGTCTTCTTGTTTTAAATCTTTACGGGCTTTCTCTCACCAAGCCTGGATCTTGGCATCCAGGGAATTACCTTTTTTATTTACCTATTTTTCTTTCCCAACTAACACTAAACGCCATTGTACATATCTAAATATTTTACTCTAAGTAATCAAATATCCCCAGTGTTAGGAGAAGTGATGAATAATATATTAAAGGAAGGAAGGATCCCGAATACCTGGAAGGAAGCATATATTACCTTGATCCCCCAAAAAGATGCAGATGCCCTGGAAGTGAAAAACTATAGGCCAATTTCATTATTAAATAATGATTATAAACTATTCACAGACATAATGGCAGAAAGACTAAAAAAGGTTTTGAACAACAAAATACATAAAGATCAAACGGGTTTCCTCCCAGGGAGACAATTAAGGGAAAATGTAAGGAATCTGATAGACATTATTGAATATTTGGATATGAGTATAGACAGACAAGCGGCCTTGGTATTTATAGACGCTGAAAAGGCGTTTGATAACATCTCATGGGATTTCTTGAAGAAAAGTTTGGAAACGATGGGAATGGGAGAGAAATTCAGAAGAGGGATAGAAGCAATATACAAGGAACAGAAGGCAAAATTGGTAATAAACAACACCACAACAGAATATTTTGATATATATAAAGGAACTAGACAGGGCTGCCCCCTGTCTCCTTTATTGTTTATAACGGTATTAGAAATACTGAATGAGAGACTGAGGGAGGCAACAGAAATAAAAGGAGTCCAGGTAGGAAAGAGGGAATATAAAATCAAGGCCTTTGCAGATGACATCGTACTAACCTTAGAAGACCCAAAAAATAGTGTAAAAGAAGCTTTATTAAAGATTGAAGAATTTGGAGTCGTGGCAGGACTTAAGATAAATAAAAATAAAACCAAAATGTTGGTTAAAAATTTAACAAAGGAAGAAATAACAGACTTAGAGAGAAGGACGGAAATTGCAGTAGCCAAGAAAGTGAAGTATCTTGGGATATGGGTCACAGCCAAGAACATAAATTTATATAAGGATAACTATGATGTCACCTGGAGGAGTATAAAGAAAGACATGGAAATATGGGGGAGGATGAAACTCTCTTTTCTGGGGAGGATAGCGGTTGTCAAAATGAATATTTTGCCTAGAATGCTATTTCTATTCCAGACTATTCCCATACTTAAAGACCTGAAACAATGTAAAGAGTGGCAGAGAGCTTTGGCAAAGTATATCTGGCAGGGGAAAAGGCCACGGATAAAAATGAAAATTTTGATAGATAAAAAAGAAAGAGGGGTTTTTTCTCTCCCGGACCTAAGTTTATATTACGAAGCGGCCTGTATACTTTGGTTAAAAGGTTGGATTAAACTGGAGAATAGAGACCTGCTGGATTTAGAAGGTTTTAATAATTGGTACGGATGGCATTCGTACCTTTGGTATGGGAAAGCGAAGGCTCACAAGAGCTTTCTAAATCATATCTTCAGGGGACCTTTATACCAAACATGGGAAAGGAATAAAAATCTCCTTGAAAGAAAGACCCCATGGTGGATCTCACCGATTGAGGTATTAACGGTGAAGAAAACAAATATGGAGGGGGAAAACGCCACCTACGAAGAAATGTTAAGAAAAACAGATCAAGGGCCAAGACTTAGACCTTATGAAGAGATAAAAAATCTATTCACTGGGTGGTTGCAATACCATCAGGTGAATGATTTGTTAAAAGAGGACAAGAAGAAGTTGGGTTTTGAGGACAAAAAATCAAAATTCAATGTAGAAGTAATAGAAGGTAAAAACAAAACCCTATCTAGAACCTATGATATACTATTAGAGTGGTACACAAAGGACGAGGAGGTCAAAGAGGCAATGATCAAATGGGCAATTGATTTTGGTTATAACATCGACTTTGAAAGGTGGTTGGAAGTGTGGAACCGCAACATAAAGTTTACAGCATGTATGTCCCTGAGAGAAAATATTTGGAAGATGCTATACAGGTGGTATCACACCCCTGTGAAGTTGGCCAAAATGTATAGATTAAAGGATAAGAAATGCTGGAAATGTGGGGAGGTGGAGGGTGACCTATATCATCTATGGTGGACATGTAAAAGGGTGAAAGGCTTTTGGGAATTGATTTACAATGAGCTTAAAAATATATTTAAATACACATTCCCCAAAAGACCCGAAGCCTTTTTGCTGGGAATGTTGGATAAAGAGATCAAAAAAGAAGATAGAACGATATTCCTCTATGCCACCACAGCAGCGAGAATTCTGTTGGCACAATATTGGAAAGTGGAAACTATCCCCAATATAAATGATTGGCAAATTAAAATGATAAAATATGCTGAGCTTGATAAATTAACAGGTAAAATAAGAGACCATGATGAACAGAAATCTCTGAAAAATTGGAGTAAATACTGGAACTACATTGGAATGAATGTTTAATGTGATTGGCGGGGTCAGAACAATACTACCAGCGTGTGAATTTAGGTTTACAGTTCAAAAATCAAATACGTGAATGGAAGTAAATATTTGATACTTACCAAAAGGATGGAAGGAAGTCCAGGAGGGGTTTTTTGTTTTTGTTTTTTTTGTTGTTGTTGGGGTTTTTTTTGGTTTTTTTCTTTTTCTTTTTCTTTTTCCTCCTTTTTTGTGAAGTAGCCGGATTAATCTCTCTTTGTATAGTTAGAGAGAGGAAAAAAGTTTGGCTTGTATATTTTTATTTTTTTCTTGTTGTAATTTTTTTTTTGTATTTGTTTGTATCTGTTTGTATGCTTGTTATGTATATAATGTTAATAAAAATGTATTTGGGAAAAAAAAAATATTTTACTCCGGCATCCTCTTGCCAATAGATACATGAAGGGGAACATTCTTCAAAGTGCAGCTTCTCCTGTTAAATGAAACGAGACGCTGTCCCTGACAAACTTTTGCCTCCCAAGCAGCTTTGGGCCCGATTGCATAATGGTTAGAGTGTCAGGTTTGCAGAGTTTGATCTAGGAAGATTCACCTTTAAATCCAGATATCCTGAGGATGAGTCTGGTAATTTGTACTGTTTCCCCATTTGCGGGAGAATGCAAGGCAGGCAATGCTATCAATCTCAGCCTGCCTCTTGATATGTGGAAATCATGAATATAGGATGTGACCATCTACCCCCTGAAACTGCAGCGAGGAGATAAAAAACAAATTGATATACAATGCAGGGTTGATGTAAGCCACTGTCTTTCCAACATCTATTTCCCTGCAATGTGGGGGTAGGAACTCTGGGCTGCATTTGCTAAAGTTCATCTAATCAAATGCCTTGTGAACCTCAGAAGGGAATGCAAACACATCCCGCCTCTTGTAAACAAAACCTCCCCTTTTCCCTTATGGGGTATCCAAGAGCCCGTACAGAGTCCTTATGTGGGTTCCCTATTGGCAGGAGAAAATAACAGAGGCCAACCAGAGAATATTGAGAAGCAAAGCAGCTCGTAAGCCTGATCTTTATTGAACTGCTGCAACAGGATGCTCCCCTCACATGCAGGAAAGGAGAAGGACCCAGAACCAAGGTGTGCCTGCCCTTATATAGAGATTTTAAATTTCCTGCCCTGGAGCTCAAGACCACCCCTCCACACATCATACATACTGAAATATACTCGGAGTCGAGAGTGGATTTCATGCTCTTTATTCAGCTCATAGTGGTAAGGAAGAATGGAAGTTCCCCCAGAATGTCTGCCTTATATACATTATTAACACAATGAGCCCCACGTGATTGGCAAATTCAGGGATTCACCTGTAGGCCAATCAGGTTGCAGATTCACTGCCACCTGGAGCTGGATTGGGTGGCTTCTGTGGACCAATCAGACTGCTGCATTCTGGATCCTATTGTTCTAGGACCAATCAGACTGCTGCATTTTGGATCCTATTCAACTCAGTACGTAACACATACATTACGCCCTTTAGGATTCTGGCACATTTTGCCACCATGCAACAGAAGAACCCTGAATTCATCTGACACCCCTTCTAAGTCATCTACACCAGCGTAGCGTAGTGGTTAAAGTGCCGGACTAGGACCTTGGGAGACCAGGGTTCCAATCCCCACTCAGCCATGCAACCCACTGAGTGACATTGGGACAATCGCTGCCTCTCAGCCTAACCCGGGGTTGTTGTGGGGGATTAATTGAGAACCACCAGCACCACTTTGATCTCCTTGGGAGAAAAAGGTGAGAAATCTATTGCAAAATAAAAATAAAATCTGCAGCACACAGCCTATGCTCAGAACCACCCTTTCCTCTCGGCGACAATTTTCGTATAATCTATCCAATGCAAAGCTCGGCTTCCAAAGTCAATAAATAAATCCAGTCCCTTAAATCTCCCTTTGGCTTCAAGCCATAAATCTTCTGCGCTCCTTTAGTTGTAATATAAACGCATGGCCCGTAGGGGGCAGCAGAGAGTCGTATCTGTTCTTCTGGTCACGCCTCCTCAAGTGGGAAACGCCAAACGGAGGTTTTACGAGCCTCGCGGCGACCCGTAGCCAGGCTACACCAACGAGGCGGGTGAAGAGTCGCCCAGACGAGGAGGAGGCCGGAGTCTCGCAGGGCTGAGACGCGGCTATGGCAGCCCAGTCGCCCCAGCTCGCTGCCCGGCGGAGCCGCTTCGTTGTGGTAGGAGGTGGCATTGCCGGAGTGACGTGCGCTGAGCGGGTAACGTACTGTCCCTACTCCTCCGAAGCCATATACGCGGTCTCTGCGCATGCGCCCTCTGGAGCGACGTTTGCTGAGCGGCTGAAGTAGCGTCTTCGCGTCTGTGCGCATGCGCCCTCTTGCCTTTTCTTTTCCCTTTCACGCCTTTTCCCTACGGAAACTTCCTGGTTGTTTCATAGACGTATAATGAAAAGATGGGTGTGCGGTGCGTAGCTTCCGAGGTGGCTTCCCACGGTTCCCCATTAAAAGCAACAACGCAGAAAGCAAGCATTTTAGTGTAACTTTGATTAAGCAGCAGTCAACCCATTCCCCGTCCCTAGGACAAGATCTGCCATGTTCCAATAATGCACAGCATGATTTAACATAGGCTTTTTCCTTGAACAGTAAGAAAGCTAAAAACTTCCCACTGTGTCTAAATAGGACCTCTGTTTCAGAGGTAGGATGCTAATACCAGTTACTTAGGGGAGGGGGTGTTGATGAATTTAAATAATTGTCTGTTTGGGAAAATATAGGTGTGAGTTGCTCGTTTTAAAAATAACTTCTGATATTTTCTACCCCTTTGAACAGCTGGCTACAGAGTTTCCTTCTGATGATATTTTATTAGTCACAGCATCTCCTCTTATAAAAGCAGTAACAAACTTCAAGCAGGTGAGAACAGAACTAATAACTGCTTTTGGGGATTTGGGGTAAGGTGAAGTAATCTACTCTACTGTTGTAACCCTGTTTCAGTGGCCACTGCAGGCCCAGTTTTCCTGTAGCAGTGCCCACTTTTAATACTAAGATTTAGGGCCATTCAAAGAAAGTACTTCTTTGCATGGCACATAGATGAGCTGTAGGAAATTTGCTCCCATTGGATTTTCCAGCGGCCACCATCTTGGACTGAAGGAGGAGGGCAAAGCATCATAGGGCTACAGGACAACTTTCAAAGGCAAATCCATGGAGAACAAAGTTATCATTGGCCACTAACCATGATGGCTATGTTCTCTTTCCATTGTTGGACGCAATATGCTTCTGAATAACTGTTGTTGGGAACCACAGGTGAGGAGAGCATTGTTGCACTTCGTCCTGCTTGCAGGCTTCCCATTAAGAGCTGGTCCCTGGGATAACAGGCTGCTGAATGAGATTGGCTTTAAGGATGTGTTTGTGTGTGTTCTCCGTTGCAGCTATTACTGCTGTTTGCAGGTCCCTGCAAATATCTAGGACTGGGAAAGACTGAATTCCCCCAGTTAACATGTAATCAGTAGCAGCATCCCACTGCAGTTGCAGCTGTCGGTTCAGCTGTTGGGTAGGGGTATGCGTTTTCGAACCAGACCTAAGGGAGTGTCATCTATGAAGGTTGCCTTCAGGGTTGACAAGAACCCAAGGTGTTCTTGGGTGCATTTGTGCATCAGTAGATTTTGGTTAAGGGACACGGGTGGCGCTGTGGGTTAAACCACAGAGCCTAGGCCTTGCCAATAGGAAGGTCTGTGGCTCGAATTCCCGTGACAGGGTGAGCTCTCGTTGCTTGGTCCCTGCTCCTGCCAACCTAGCAGTTTGAAAGCACGTCAAAGTGCAAGTAGATAAATAGGTACTGCTCCAGTGGGAAGGTTTCTGTGCACTGCTCTGGTTCACCAGAAGTGGCTTAGTCATGCTGGCCACATGACCCAGAAGCTGTACGCCGGCTCCCTCGGCCAGTAAAGTGAGATGAGCGCTGCAACCCCAGAGTCGGTCACGACTGGACCTAATGGTCAGGGTTCCTTTTACCTTTACTAGGTTTTGGTTAGGAAGTTGACTTGTACCTGAAGGATTTTTTTGTTTGTTCGTTTTTGACAGGTTTCCAGGACTTTAGAAGAATTTGATGTTGAAGAACAAGCAAGCAGCATCTTAGAAAAACGCTACCCTAACATTAAGGTTATTCAGTCTGGAGTAAAACAGCTGATGAGTGAAGAACATGTAAGAGGACCCTTCATCCTTTTGTCTTTTTCTGGAATGAGAAATGGCTTTCTCTTTCCAGGATGAGAGCGGAGATGTCTTGATATGAAAAATCAAGTCTCATGTTGTAGACTAGGTGACCAACACGGTCACCTCCAGATATTCCTGCACCAGTGGAGTCAGGTGATTTTAATCTACTAGGGTATGGCCCTGTCAGTAGGACTTACACATGCACTGGTTTACAACCTATAAAGATGAGATGGGAGCTGACTTTTCATTAAGCTGGTTGTGGCAGAAACTAATGCATGCACACTGGGGCAAGGCCCACCCCCGCCCCAGGCCAGGAAGTTGAGGGTGGGGTTTCCAGAGCAGGTCTTTGATGCGGTGTGAGAAACTGCTGCTGTCGGGAGCAGATATTGGCGAAGCAGTTGATATGCCAGTCAGCGCTTGTTGGATTTTAATACCCAAGTGATGCCTGAGTGAGAGGAGGGGATCCACTTTATTGCATCAAACCAGCTCTTAGGAGCCAGGAGCATAGTTGAGTGCTTTGGAGAACATTCTACACTGCCACCCAGAGGAAGGTTTTCCTATTTGTGTTCCTCTGTGTGAATTGACAGCCTAAATCTTAAGTGTTTGCTCATCCAGCTGCATTGGAAGCCGGCTAGCTTGCAGCCTTCCTACTGAAGAAGTAGCTTTGGAGGGATTGCTGGTGAACTACAAGAGGGGGAATGGTGCAAGGTATCGCAGGCAGGAAGTTCTCACTGTTCTTTCTGGAGCTCTTTGGAGAACATGTGGGAAATTTGCTTCTGGCTCTTTTTTCCTAGCTTCTCTCGTTCCATTCTCCTGTGCGCAAATGCTTCTGTTGCTTAAGCTCAACAAGCATTGAGGCCGATCTGCACAGGACAGGGGCAGTTCTTCCTTGTTTCAATGTGAAACCGCCCCATCATAGAACTGTAGAGTTGGAAGGGACCACAAGGGTCTTCTAGTTCAACCTCCTGCAATGCAGGAATCTTTTGCTCAACCTGGGGTTCGAACCCTTGACTCTGAGATTAATGTAGAGTGAGGATGGGGAAACTTGGGTCCTTCCAACTGTACAATTCTATGAGTCTTTTTTTTTTAAAAAAAAAAAAAGGATCAATGGCATGCTATACTGGACCCTTCAAAGATGTCCCTCTCTTCTTTCTTTTCCATTTTATAACATGGTTGCAGAAAATAATCACAGAAGCCGGTCAGGAGTACATCTACGAAAAACTTTGTCTGTGTGCTGGAGCAAGGCCAAAGCTGATTACTGAAAGAAACCCCTTCGTGTTGGGAATCCGCGATACAGACAGCGCAGCGGTAATGCTGTTTGTGTGCTTTCAGCACTCTCTGACGCAGACATAGATTTATGAATCTGGTGAGGTCTAAGCCAGAAATAACCGTGCAACACAAAGTGTGCCAGGGTCATTCTCCCAGAACACATAAAAAAAGAGAGGGTTTTCACTATCTTCCAAAAAGTCAAAAGGGAACACCTCTGACAGGCGTTTCTAAGCAGAGGAGTTCTGCAGCATTGCTTAATGGGACAGAAAAATTGGAAATAAATGTAAAATGTGGAAAGAAAGACAACCACAAGAGAGAGAAAAGAAGATTTTGCACATACTTGTAGCCCAGATAGATAGATAGCACTGCTTTTATTCAACTATATATATTGCCCCCAAATAGGGAGCCCCTCCCTCTTTGTTTTAACTGGTGATTAAATTTGGTTTGTTTTGGGGTCAAATGGGGTCAGCTCTGTTGCAATAACAGAGGAAGGGCCACAGTTCAATGGTAGAGTATCTACTTTGTACATAGTTTGCCCTGGGTTCAGTTCCTGGCAACTCCTGTGGGACCAGAAGAGACTGTTGTTCATAACCCAAGGTTGATGATCCTGAGCTTGGCAGGCCAATTGAGAGCCAGTGTGGTGTAGTGGTTAGGAGTGGTAGTCCACGTAATCTGGGAAACCGGGTTCGCATCTCCACTCCTCCACATGCAGCTGCTGGGTGACCTTGGGCCAGTCACACTTCTCTGAAGTCTCTCAGCCCCACTCACCTCACAGAGTGTTTGTTGTGGGGGAGGAAGGGAAAGGAGAATGTTAGCCGCTTTGAGACTCCTTAAAGGGAGTGAAAGGCAGGATATCAAATCCAAACTCAAACTCAGTTGAATCACTCAATAGATGGCAGCTTCTTATGTTACTAAAATGATCTCTCTGTCTGTCTCTGTCAAGTGCAGGAATTTCAGAAACATCTGGCAAGAGCGAAAAGAATAACCATTGTGGGAAATGGTGGCATTGCCCTGGAATTAGTGTACGTAAATCTTCCTTCTTTTGAAAAATAAGTGAAGCTAAGAGCTTTATTATTATTATTCTGCTGGGAGCTGCCCAGAGTGGCTGGGGAAACAGAGCCAGATGGGCAGGGTATAAATAATAGATTACTACTACTACTATTACTACTACTACTACTATCTTAGCTATAGATCTAATTTGTGCTACTATTGTACATCCATGCCTTTTTGGAACGCTGAATGCAGTGTGAGAACTTAACAATTTTTTTAAATTTGCCATGTTTGCACCTCACATTAAACCCTAGTTAAAATGAACTATGATTTAATGTGAAGTAGCAGTGCTGAAATCATGGCCACTTTGCTCCATCACTGTTCCTGCAAGGAAACAAGCCATGGTCTTTGGGGTGTTTTTTCACTTGTCCAAACACCGGCTTCATGGCGTATCCCTCTCCAAAACAAACCACAAGAGGAAGCCAGGGTTTCTCTTGGCTTAGAATTTTATAGTTTGTATGGAGAGAAACAAATTTGGAGGCCAGGTTTGGATGACACACCAATCCAGCCCGTGACTTATTTCCTAGCAACGTAGCAGCAGTGGAGGAGGAGCAAAATACCTGTGATTTCAGGAGCAATCACTAGCCACTGCTTGTTCATGTGAAAAATAATGACATGTAAACCAGGTTGCTTTTTAAACTTTTTTCTTTTCTTTTTTTAAAAAACCCCCACCTTAATTACAGTAATACACCAGAAACAAAATAGCTTAAAAATAATAACAAAACTCTTTTTAGGTACGAAATCAAAGGTTGCGAAGTCATCTGGGCCATCAAAGACAAAGCGATTGGGAATACTTTCTTTGATGCAGGAGCGGCTGAGTTCCTGATCCCAAAACTGAGTGCCGTGAAACCGGAGCCTCCGATCACTTGTAAAAGAACAAAATATACGACTGCAGGTGAAGTACCCGGTACTGTACAGTGGTATCTCTGGATGCAGACGGGATCCATTCTGGAGCCCCGTTTGCATCCTGAAGCGAACGCAACCCGCGTCTGTGCGTGCGCGGGTCGCAATTCACTGCTTCCGCGCGTGCACGTGACATCATTTTGAGCATCTGCACATGCGCAAGCGGCAAAACCTGGACGTAACACTTCCGGGGTCACCACTTCCAGGGTTGTTACTTCCAGGTCGCCACGGAGCGTAACCTGAAAACGCTCAACCTGAAGCACATTTAACCCGAGGTCTGACTGTAGAGCATCTCGGGCATTATAAAGTGGCTCTTGCGTGATATTGGTTTATATTGTATGAAAACTGTTGCATCGGCCCAACCATTCACACTTCAAACATTTGCAAACCGTAAGAGATGAAGTAGCGTTGTAGCTGAGTTTGTGGAGTGGGAATAGCTGCTGCAAGAACAGGGTGGGAAGTTGGGTTGCACTCGTAATAAGTGAAGGTAAAGGACCCCTGGGCAGTTAAGTCCAGTCAGAGGTGACTATGGGGTTGCAGCACTCATCTCGCTTTCAGGCCGAGGGAGCTGGCGTTTGTCCACAGACAGCTTTCTGGGTCATGTGGCCAGCATGACTAAACAAAAAGTACAGAAGGACCTGGGATTGCAGGACAAGACCTGCCAAGAAAAACAAAGAATTTATTTATGTATGCTACAACAGCGGCAAGAGTTTTGATAGCACAAGGATGGAAGAATGAGGAAATCCCAGCGAAAGAACAATGGCAAGAAAAATTGATGAGCTATGCAGAGTTGGCTAAATTGACATATAAATTGCGGGACAAGGAGAACTGTGACTTTAAGGAAGGATGGGAGCTTTTTACAAATTATCTAAAAATACAACAAAATGAACTGGACTCCTTGGCATGTTAGGTAGATAATGTAGGGATATGTACAATTTTATAACATGCAGAGAATAATATGTGCTGAGAAATCAGAGAGAGGAGCTGAGGGGAGTCTCTGGTGGGGCGGGGAGAGATGGAAGGAAGGGGGGGGGGAAATAATGTATGCGATTATACGGTTTGATAATTTGTTATGTTGAAATTGCTAATAAAAATATTTTTTTAAAAAAGAAATACAGAAGGACCTTGTACAGAAGAATGACCTTGTAAAGACCTCATCTCGGGCAATGCAGTCAGATGGGTGGCATATACATAAAATTATTATTATTATTATTATTATTATTATTATTATTATTATTATTATTATTATTTACCCTGCCCGGCTGAGGAGAGGCTGTATTGTCTTTGTACCCAGAAAATATATAGGCTGCCTGTACTTGCTCTATTGCATATGTTCTTATCTCTCTCCTCCTTGTCCCCCAGGAAGTGAGATAGAACAAAGTGCTGCAGCAAACCTGGGGGAAATCGGCAGTGCCTTAGGCCCTGACTGGCATGAAGGCTTATGTCTTAAGGGAGCAAAAGAGGTATGGCTGCTTATTCTAAGCCCCCTTCGGGTGTTCCCCTGTGCCCCATTAACCATCAGGAGCTTTATATAAAGCCCTTCTGGCAGAGGGTGTTTACAGAAATAAACTACATTACAAGTCAACATGCAGAATGTACCCCAAGTATGGGCTTCTTAACGGTTTTTAAAGAAGGGCAATCTGACCTTTGTTATAAAGATAAAATAAAATACTTTACTGATAACTCTGAAGAATGGCAACTACCAAAATCACAGGTTGGACTTTGGCAAGCTTAACTAGATTTTGCCTCTTTTTTTTGTAATTGTTATATATTGGAAATTAGTAAAACTATATTTTTAATAAAGCAATTGTGACTGGGAGGCAGTGAGACCCTGGCCCTACCGCTTCATTCCTGCTGGCTTTCTATATCTTGGGCAATTATGTCTGAAAAGGGGAGTCTGCTCTACATTCCTAGGCTGCCTCCTTGATTTAGAGACATGATCAACCAGGACTCAACGGAGATAAATTTTTCGACAGGAGCCACAGAGGAATTTATCTAGACCTCTTACTTATTTAGTACTTTCTTAAGGATTTGCAGAGTGACTTTTAGGACATAGTTTTCCTACAACTTTTAAATCCAATACGCCATGAAAGTTTTCAGAATAGGAGCTTGTAACTAATACTGTGCCAGATCACACCATAAAAAATCACTTGAAAGTTTGCAGCAAGCTGAATTGACCAGAAAGCACAGCATCAAAAACACTAATAAAATTTTGCATGAAACAAATGAGTTTGTTAAGGCTCGCACTGTAGGGGTCGCACATAACTTAAGTAGGAAAGGTGTTATGCGATTATTTGTTATTTTTCAGCTGTCCCACAAAGTTCACATTGAAAGCCTTTGCGAAGTGAAGAAGATCTATCTCCGGGAAGAGTTCCAGCAGTCAGAGAAGGTGTCTCTGGCTTTCCCCATAGTTCAGCCAGATGAGAGGAATGCAGAAATGGATGAAGGTAAACAGTGTGTCCAGAAGAGTGCAAGACTTTTTTTAAAATATATGCAACTACTGCGGCCCGTGTTTTGTTAGCCCAGAAATGGAAAACGAGTGAGGTCCCAACCAAAGAAGAATTGCAACTCAAGTTAACAAAATATGCACATATAGAATATAGAATAAGAGAACATGAATAACATACGTTTAGAGAAGATTGGAAAACGTTTATTGAATATATGGGAAATAATTGTGTACAGCTGGAAACGCTGGCAGCAGCAAGTTAAATTCAACAGTGTAAATAAGTTTTGAAGGATGCAATAATGGAATACTGAGTGGTATAGTTTTTGTAAATTATGCAAGGATTTATGATATGTAAAATGAACCCTGGAGAGAGAAGAAGGAAAGTCATTGATATCTTAAGGATGTAAAATTAATATTTTAAACAGAAAATTTAATTTAATTATATCTATCATCTATCTATCATCTACCAATCTTTCTGGAGATAATATATATATATAGAGAGAGAGAGAGAGAGTGTGCAGGACAGATTAGGGTCTTATTTGCAGAATGAAAGCATGACTTACAAACTCCTCTCCCATTTGTGCCTGGCCCCGCTGGCAGATGGGCCCCAAAAGGTTGAACAGAATAGAGCATGGCCCTCAGGGTGAAAGTGGTTCCTCATCCCGGGTGTCCAGCTGTCGCTCTCCCAAGTGTATCATCTTAAGGAGGCTCTAGGGGGCCACTAGAAGAATTATAGCTCCCCCTGCCTGCAATCCAGGGCAATCCCAGTGGAGGAACAAATGAATCTTAACACCTGGAAACTTCTGATTCTGTGCCTAATCCACATAACCTGGACTGTGTGTGTCTGAACTTCCATTCTTCCAGAGAGGTGGCCGGTGTATGTTGAGTTGACCAGCGGGAAGATATATGGCTGCGACTTCATTGTCAGTGCGACCGGGGTTGTACCAAATGTCCAACCATTCCTTGACGGCAATAATGTAAGGATTAACACTGAGAATATGAAATTGTTTTTCTATGCAAGGCTTTTAAGAATACAACAAAAAGGGCCAACCCATTTAAAGTACTATTAATATAAAATTTGGGGTGGGTAAGTCCCCTGAGATATTGAGCTGTGCAGTATGCAGTTTATGGGTACCTTAATTTGAACCGAATGAACGAAATGTTATGCAGCTTAAGAGGATCCCCATATCTTGTAGAATCTGGCTTGCTGTGTTTTCCTTTTAGTTCCATTAATAGCACCCATTTCCTAGTATGTAATATCATTGTAACGGGAATCTTTCCATACCCAAGGGCCACATTCCCTTCTGGAAAGTCATCCAAGGGCCATATGCCAGAATTGGGTTGAGCAACAGATGTAACTTTTTACTTTTGTACCATAGGGTGCGGGTGGTGCTGTGGGTTAAACCACAGAGCCTAGGACTTGCCGATCAAAAGGTCGGCGGTTCGAATCCCCGCAACGGGGTGAGCTGCCGTTCCGCGATCCCTGCTCCTGCCAACCTAGCAGTTCAAAAGCATGTCAAAGTGCAAGTAGATAAATAGGTACCACTCCAGCAGGAAGGTAAACGGCGTTTCCGTGCAGTGCTCTGGTTTGCCAGAAGCAACTTTGTCATGCTGGCCACATGACCCGGAAGCTGTACGCCAGCTCTCTCGGCCAATAGAGCGAGATGAGCGCCGCAACTCGAGTCGGTCATGACTGGACCTAATGGTCAGGGGTCCCTTTACCCTTTATCATAGGTTAGATTCTCTGCACACTTGCACACCCCATTTGTAGCCTCCATTCTGGCAAGCTAGAGGCATTATCAGAGTTGAAGGACACATTCCCGCCAGGCCAGAACACTGAAGAAGGGTATGAAATAGGGCTGGTGAGGGCTCTGGCTTGAGTAGATCATAGACTTATAGAGTTGGAAGGGACCAAGGGTCATCTAGTCCAACCCCACGCAGGACTCTTTTGCCTAATGTAGAGCTTGAAGCCACAACCCTGAGATTAAGAGTCCCATGCTCTGCCAACTGAGACCCAGAGGGCAGCATGTGGAACTTAACAAACCCCCTCATTCTGGGAGTCTGTGTTTGGGAAATCTTTGTTCGTAGCACCACCTTTAGACTCGAAGTCCTGTGTCCTTCCCGCAGTGTGGGTGCTAGTAAGCCCTGCCTCTTGTTTGTCAAACTGCGGTCTGAATATTTGGGGCAGTTAAGAGTCCTTTTTTTAAAAAAAAAAAAATTATTTAAGATAATTATTACAAAATACAAGCAAAATACTGCAAATACATACATACATATATATTTCCGATAAGCACACATATACAAAAAAGAAAAAAGGAAGAAAAGAAAAAAGGAGAAAAAGAAGAAGAAAAATTGGAAGAATTTCTTCTAAATTTATTCTACAAATATCTCAATAATAAAATTTCATTGATTGACTTCCATCGCTTACACTGCACTTCCTATATACATTTTAAGCAAAATTGTATCTGTTATTCCGTATTTCCCCCATACAATCTCATACAAATATTCTAATCAATAAGTTTTCAAAATCTTTCATAAATCTATTCTAAACACAACCAATATAAAGGTAAAGGTACCCCTGCCCGTACGGGCCAGTCTTGACAGACTCTGGGGTTGTGCGCCCATCTCACTTAAGAGGCCAGGGGCCAGCGCTGTCCGGAGACACTTCCGGGTCACGTGGCCAGCGTGACATCGCTGCTCTGGCGAGCCAGCGCAGCACACGGAAACGCCATTTACCTTCCCGCTGGTAAGCGGTCCCTATTTATCTACTTGCCACCGGAGGTGCTTTCGAACTGCTAGGTTGGCAGGCGCTGGGACCGAGCAGCGGGAGCGCACCCCGCCGCAGGGATTCGAACCGCCGACCTTTCGATCGGCAAGTCCTAGGCGCTGAGGCTTTAACCCACAGCGCCACCTGCGTCCCCTTACACTTAATCTTTGTCTCAAGAGTCCTTGATTGGAGAGGATGTGTGGCCAGAGACCTGAGATCTTTTCAAGGGCAGCAGCTCTAAGGACTGGGATACCGATAGCTAAATTGGGATGGGCCAAAGGGCGTGGCTTCTTCATAACAATACCCTTAAAAGACACATGCAAGCCCCCAACCTCAGATCTTATTAAGACCAGCAATGTTATGTTTTCCACCCACCCACTTTTTTGCAGAAATCTGCATTTACCTCTTAAATGTTTAGTTTGTTCTAGGTGAAGATGGGGGTCTGACAGTGGACAAATACATGCACACTTCTCTACCAGATATCTACGCGGCAGGGGACATCTGCACTACGTCATGGGAGCCTAGTCCGGTTTGGCAGCAAGTAAGGCAATGTAGATGGTGTAGGTGTAGGTTTAACGAAATTTCCCCATGGTAATTTAATCCCATCAGTGTATTGCCGGTATATAATTAGCCAGGGCTTTCTCCTTGTTCATGTCCTAAACACATTGTACATCTGGCAGTTCAGTTAAACGACAGAATAGAAGGGAATGCACACCTGCCTTAAGTATCAAACTTAGGGGTGGAATTGTTGGCCAAATCCACAGCTGGCCAAAGGACTTTGCCCCAGTTTGCAGAGGATACTAAATAAAGTATCTCGAGCTGCCAGAAGTCTCCAGGTGACTGTAGCAGCGATATGTTGTAGCGGCTTCTACAGCCACCTGCAGAAACTCCTGTTCTATCCGTCTGTTGTCTGCCAATCTACAATCTTCATTCATCTTCCATGTGTCCTTGGGGCTGGAAAATTGGAAGTGAAAAGGAATAGGATTATTATTTATTTGAATATCCTGGGAAAGGCATGTCGAACAGGACCACTTCAGCCAGTGATGTTTTTGTGTGTGTGGATCCCATATATAAGGGTAACTATCAATGCTTCCCATGTTTTTAGCAAGGGCTGTACCTTATAGTAGCTCTCTGATAAGCTGAGCACTTGAGATTGGGCTCTAGGAAAACATGCTCATTCTTCTAAAACGCTCGCTTGCAATCTCGGTGCATTGATTCCCATATCCATCTTTTTTCCAGATGAGGCTTTGGACCCAGGCTAGGCAGATGGGATGGTATGCTGCAAAATGTATGGCTGCTGATACTTTAGGGGAACCTACAGACATGGACTTTTGCTTTGAACTCTTTGCTCATGTGACAAAGTTTTTCAATTACAAGGTAATGAACTGTGTATAAATGACTGCAATGATTCACTGTTTTGGAATGGCTTGATTGCAAGCGATTCCATTTTAATTCTGCAGAAAGCTACCACACCTAGATTTCTCACTGCACTGATGAGTTGCACACTAACTGGCTTCCTTCCTCCCCTCCCCCCAGCATGTAGCGCACACTGTTTCAGAGTAAAATACTGGACTGCAAGATGTCCAGAGACTGCTTTCTGTCAGTACAGTATAAAGGTAAAGGTACCCCTGCTCGTACGGGCCAGTCGTGTCCGACTCTAGGGTTGTGCACTCATCTCACTTAAGAGGCCAGGAGCCAGCGCTGTCCGAAGACACTTCCAGGTCACGTGGCCAGCGTGACGAAGCTGCTCTGGCAAGCCAGCACCAGCGCAGCACACGGAAACGCCGTTTACCTTCCTGCCAGAGCAGTACCTATTTATCTACTTGCACTTTGTTGTGCTTTCGAACTGCTAGGTGGGCAGGAGCTGGGACCGAAAGACGGGAGCTCACCCCGCCGCGGAGAAGTCCTAGGCACTGAGGTTTTACCCACAGCGCCACCCGCGTCCCTCGTCAGTACAGTATATGATCCTACAAAAGGAAATCCATCCATAAGCAGCAGTGTCTGGTTAGCACTGAACTTACCATGTTTAGGAATTCATAAATGCAGAGTAGTCTCTACCAGTTATTACCCTTGAAGTGTCTTCATATAGCTTGCCTCAAAACGCTGTAATCCAGATTTTTCCATTTCCAAAATAATTGCAATTATTTACTGCAGGTATGATTGTAAATTGCCCTACTAATATCGCCTAATCTTCAATAGCAGTAGGTTTAGATTTCCATAGGTAGGCCATGATTTGTGGGTGCTGTATCACTGTCTCACTTGGGAAATATGCACAGCTCAATTCCTCGCCATAGCAAATCTCAAGAGTACATTTATGTAGCTAAAACCTAATTTCACCACATGGAGCTTCCTTTGTAAAAGATGTAGAGGCTATTCTCAAGGCAGACCCAAAGCAAATCAGTACTAGAGTAACTAGATTAAAGCAGAGGGCTCTCTTCTGCATTACTTGGACTCTCAAGACTACAACTTATTTTTTCCCCATTCCTCCAGGTGGTGCTACTGGGAAAGTACAACGCGCAAGGGTTGGGCTCAGACCATGATCTGATGCTCAGGTGCACTAAAGGGCAGGAGTACGTCAAAGTCGTCATGCAGAATGGGCGCATGCTGGGAGCAGTATTGATTGGAGAAACAGACCTAGAAGAAACCTTTGAAAACCTGATTCTCAACCAAATGGATCTGTCACGCTATGGGGAAGATCTTTTGGATCCAAGGGTAGACATAGAGGATTACTTTGACTGAACATAAAAAGTGTCTGTGACTACTTTTTTTAGAAATAAAAAGAGATAAGGTTCCCCTAGGCAGACTACACACATAAAGATAGATGACTGTAATTTCCTTAAAAAGCATGGTTGTGGGTGCTTTCAGGCTTTGCTGCTAAACATGGTCTACCAACATTCAAGCACTGAACTGTGGGGAAGTGTATTATCTAGTAAAGACTTAAGATGAGGCATTGTAACGTTCAACCGGATAAGGTTAAGCCACCTTTTGTGCAATATAAGGTTCAGTGGGGCTTACATATTGAATATTTTGTGTTTTACTTGCATCATGCAAAAGCAGTTTACATAAACAGATGTAAAATAAAAGATTCAATTATTTTCAGTTTAAAAATTATAGGCATAATTTAGCCAAAGTTTAAGCATTTTCAAATGCTTTTTTTAAAACAGCAGTGCTTATTTCTCTCTCTTTCTCCCCCCCCCAAAAAAAGGTTTGGAAATACTGAAACTTTGGATAGATTGTGACTATTTGCTTCTTTAAATTATTTTTCTAACTATGCTGGAGGCCATTTTCACTTACACACAGATGGGCTTTTTCCCCACCCCCTGGCAGGCATGAATACTGGAATACTGCAGCCAGTGATATAGAACTAAACATAGATCTGTGAGGAGGGTTCCTCAGGGTCTGCTCAGTAGAGTCCCAGGACATGTAAATGGTAAGTGAGAGAACCTGTTGATTCGTCAGCTTTCAAAATGAAATTTCAGGACTTGGGTAATGCTGGGATGACAATTTAAAATGTATTTTTATTTTGAAAAAATAAAAAACTTCCCATAACTTGAATTGCACTGTAGTGTTCTGGGTTGGTCAAGTAACTTTGCTTGGGAGAAGAAGCTACCCAATGAAGGTCACTTTAAAAAGAGTAACTGCTCTACTTCATTGGAAGTAGTTAGGTTCCCACTATGCGCTTTGCCTCTATTACAGTTTGTCACCAGGTTTTACAATATAGCTGCCTCTGGAAACAGCCCAAGGTCCATTCAGTTCACTGTAGCCTAAAACATAGCACCAGAATTGACAAACGGGGCATGGCAGAGACATTTATGCCCTTGCAGGTACCAATACCCTGCTTTTGAATTACTATGTACTTACTATGTATTTAACTGTCATGCTCCAGCTGCTGATGGACTTATTCACACTCTCTTCATTTTCCTTTCAGAAAAATTATACACCACTTGACTGTAAAAATTCAAAGCAGTTCACAAAAGATAAAACAGTAAAAAAAAAAATCACAACCATACTTTAAGACATACAAAAGTTAAAATACTAAGACAATTCTAATTACCTCAGTTTTCTAAGTATCATGGTACCCTTGCCTGAACAAGAATGTTTTTAGCCAGTGCTGAAGAGTGCAAGTGAAGCTTGGGGGTTCCATAACTTTACAGTGGTACCTCGCAAGACGAATGCCTCGCAAGACGAAAGAGTTTTCCGTTTTTTGAGTCGTTCCGCAAGACGAATTTCCCTATGGGCTTGCTTCGCAAGACGAAATGTCTTGCGAGTCTGTTTCCTTTTTCTTAAAGCCGCTAATAGCCGTGCTTCGCAAGATGAAGAGACTCGCGGAACGGATTCATTTCGTCTTGCGAGGCACCACTGTACAAACACCATGAGACTCAGTGGTGTCCACACATTTTTCAAAGAATGCCAGATTTTATCCCAGGAAATAAACTGCCACAGGGGCCAGATTAAACTGACCAGCATGCCAGATTAGGCCCCCGAAACAGACTATTTTAAGGTGGGCCCTCCAGCCACCAAGCTGGTCCACACATATCACAGCAGGAGAGGGAGGACTAACTTTGTGGGACAAAAAACATTTTAATGCATAGCATATATATACAACATTTTTGAGTATGCAAAATCATGCAATATCTTAGTAGTCCTTACAAATACCATGAATTGTGGTGAATGTGTATTATTTACATCGCGACCCAGAACAAGATATTCAAGGCAGTTTAAGAAAGGGACATAATGGATTTTAAGAACCAAGTCAGATTGCCTTATATTTCTGGTGGATAGCAAGAATCCTACCCATCACCTCCCTGCCCAGCCAGCCGTCACGCTTGCGTTATAATCCAAAACATTGGCTAGGATAAGGGAGACCTCGAGAAACCAGAATAATGTCAGAAGCCTGGCGATGTGATGAGTGAGGGCCTAGCAGCCTTGGGGGCAAATCCTGCCCTTCTCCAGCCCCGTCGCTTGCTTAGCATTTCTTGCAGTTCCCAATTTATTCTCAAGTTGAAAAGTAACATACAAACAAAATACTCTAGGAATCATCGATGAAGAGCAAGTCCTCATCGTCGTCATCCTCTTCCTCTTCCATTTTAATCTTTTTTGCTTGGATGTGTTTCTCTGAATGAGGTGGTTTATGTTCACTTCCCCTTTTTTTACGTGCAACATCTGCTTTCTTTCCAGATGAGCTTCCTCGGTTGGATAATGGAGATTTGACCTGACAATCAAAACAATTTTTGTTAGCATGCATGCTCTCTGACTTCAAACTAGATGTAGAAATTTTACTTCATCCCCCATTATCTCTTCCAGTATTGCGGGAGCGCCTAATTTGGGGTGGGGTCAGCAAGGTCACCTGTCCTTGGACATTGGGGGTCTGCACAAAAGTGGGTGTTGCCAAGTTTATGTGGGAATGTTCAGGGATGCCGGAGAGGATATATTGTTTGATTATAGCCTTTCCAACCTGTGTAAACAAGTTCACAATTTAGCAGAGTAACATTCCCCTTTTTAAACTCACAGCGGATACATTTGCTCAGGCTCGCTAAAGCCTCTATAGTAACTGTTCTGGTATTTTCCCCTTATTCCCCCATAAAAAATAAGACACGACACAGTCTTCTATAAAAGTATAAAAAGAGTTCACTGGCATTCTGTTCACAATCGGATCCCAGAAAGCAGACTTATCTTAGAAAAGTGACATACACCTGGAAACTATCTCATAAGGAGAGAGTCCCTTTGTCCTCTCTTGGCTGGAAGCTGGAAGCCAAGAGAGCATCTTTGGCTAAGCAGATGTTGCTTCTTCGATGAAAGTAGTCATAGAGCGAGAGATGGCGGCCAGTCCTATGCTTTTGTTACCTGCACAGGTGAGGCCACGCCTACCTCTAGTCACATGCAGAGGAAGTCTGTCCCAGCCCAGAGGGAAACAGGAAGTTTATCTGCTGGCTGCACAAACATTCCTCCAAATGTGTAAACATGTTCACTCTAGGAATGTTGTACTTGACTGCTCTTGTGTTTCACATTCCACAGTTTACACACTTGCCCACACAGGATGTACGCAGCAGTCACAGGTTATTGCCCCTCCCCACTCATCAATGTTCACTTGAACAACTGAGGAAGGGGCAAGTGGGGAGTACATCAGGCTCCTTGGTTGTCAGCTCTCCTGGGGCCTATCCAGGGTCCTGAGAGCACTGCTATTAATGTCCCTTGCCTTCAGGCATCCTAGCACTGATGAAGCTCTATCAGTCTGTTTTCCACCTATCGTCTCCCAATGCTGCTCCTATTTCTCCTGATGGCTCCGCTTTGGTAGAACAGGGCTTTGTGAGCAGTGCCACGTTGGAGCGTGGACACCACAGTTTCACAGCAACTATACTGCTCATTCATATAGTGCACTCACAGTTATCTGCGCAGAGCACACACGCAATCACACACAAGTAAACCCAACCCAAGGGTGAGTGGAAAGAGTACAGTAATCTAGGTGGGTATAAAAAACAACAACAAAACAGACCATGTAAAGTCCATAACGTCACTGCTGAAAGAAAAATTTCAGCCATAGCAACAAACCCTATCTTTTGTTATCGTGGAACATTCAACTCCCCCTTGCATGGAGGGGGGTCAGCATTAACAAAAACACTGTGCTGCCTGCTCAGAATTATTTTGGAAAGAAAGCTTTTAAAGCTCTAATTTGTCTTTCTGTGATTTGTGTCACTTGCTAACACACACAAAACAAGTTCCCATGAAAATTAGAAAAGGGAACAAAGCTACTGTTATTAGATGCCTAACACAGTATTAAACCTAGAAAAATAACAGGAATAATAAATAATAATAATAATAATAATAATAATATACCTTAGCAATATTGTTTTTGCTCATTACCACTGGCATCGTGATAACATGAGTCTTGTTTCTCAGAAGATCAGCTCTGGGTCCTATCTTCACGTAGGATATTGTAGCAAATGCTGTGAAGCTGAAGTCTTCCCTGAAAGAAATTAAGCCTTTGCGTATGAAAAGGGGAGAGGTAGAGCAGTTTAAAAAGGGTGGGGAATACTTGACTGAAACAGAGCAAAAAAGAGGCTCATGTTTTATGGATCTTTGGCTTTGGAAATGGGGTGGGGGAAGCATCCACTGTATTCTGGGGTCTATTGCTAAGCCTAGCGCCCCATAAAATCTTTTCCTTTGAATTTGCACAGTTAACACTGAGCTAACAGAACAGAGATGTTGCTGGAACTACAAATCCTGCCATTCCTAGCAATTGGCTATGTTGGTTAGGACCGGTGGGTGTTGGAGCCCAACGAAATCTATAGGGCCACAGGTTAGCTGTAATAAAATTCCGGGGGTGGGGAGGGAGTTATACAAGGCATGGAGGTATGTAAATAGGCTTCTTGTTTCAATACTTACTTCAGGTACTGCTGCAGTATCAAATGGGCAACAATTCTCTCCAGTGTATCCCGGGGAAGCTTGGGAGAGACAACATCTACTCCCAGTTTTGACAAACCCTTCCCTAACCAGGCATCAATCAGCTTCAGAGGAGTGAATTTCTCTCTCATTTGGTCCACTTGCTTTAGAATATTGACAAGATCCTGGCAGTGCCCTGTCACATCCATCTTCTCAAATGCTGTGTGTCACCAGGTGGGAGGAAAGATGGAAAAAAAACACACAAATTGTTAGCTGCAGGAATTGGAGGGACCAAAACAGGCATCAAATTCAACCTATCCCAGGCAGGCTTCCACATATGAAAAACCTCTAGCTTTGAACCTCTCAACCCATAGCTGGAGGATGCAAGTACCTACTGCCATTAGCAAAGCTTTCTCAGTGAATGGTGAAGCCAAGCTAAAGGAAACAAAAAACGTGGGCATTGCAGTGGTACATTGGTTCTCGAACTTAATCCATTCCGGGAGTCCATTTGACTCCCAAAACAGTTTGAAAACCAAGGCACGGCTTCCGATTGGCTGCAGGATCTTCCTGCAGTCAAGCAAAAGCAGCGTTGGACGTTTGGCTTCCGAAAAACGTTCGCAAACCGGAACACTTACTTCCAGGTTTGCAGCGTTCGGGAGCCAAAACTTGCAAGTACCAAGGCATTCAAGAACCAAGGTACGACTGCAGAAAGAATGTGGCTCTCTTCAGCATGGTACACTTGCCTTCCTTGGGCCAACCAACACTGGCATGCATGTTAAAGGTAAGTTGTAACTGAACTGTAATAACAGAGCTGTACAAGTTGTTCCTTGGTGTGAGACCAAGTCCCACCCATGTGGGTGTGGCCTGACACAAGCCAATGCGGCTGAAGAAAAGGGCACTTGCTGTTCTGCAGCAACAGCCAGTCATGGGTAGCTTATGCTCAAGAAAGCGATTGCCTTCCTCAGCGCAGCTGGCGCAGGAGAATATAAATCCTTGCAATGCACTTGGAAGTGAGCTGCACTAAGAGGGAGCTGGTCTGGTTTATTTCAAACCTTCCAGGTTTGAAATCTTTTTCACTTACACTCTTCTCGGCAGCAGTTATCACACATTTTGTTGCAGTTGGCAGAGTCCCAGGCCTCGTCAAAGTGATGTGCTATGAGAACTCGGCGACATCTGCAAGTACAAATACCTGGGGTTAGGATGCAACCCAATGCATGTGGCTCCTATGGAAAGGCTATAAGACAATTGGTAGAGTAAACATTGCAAGTAAGACATGTGCTGTATTCAATAATCGAGTTGCTGGAAGAATGTGGGATAAACAAGTTCTCACTGAAATTAAAGTCTATAACTTTGAATAGGAACTTAATTTCTCTGGAACTCACTGCCTTTCAGCAATTTAAATTCACTACAGACATTAAGTGTGCACTTGAAATATATAGATTTCTGAGGCGGAGATGGACTACTTGACACATGAGAAGTAGATTCCAATTTTCTGTGCACAGCCCTTAATATGGGATTACAGAGAGAAACAACAGTGCAAACGGACACATAGATACAACCTATGCAAGCCTGTAGTCATTTCTTTTAAATGTCTGAAATATTTCTGCAGCTACTAAAATATGAAAAGTGAACATGATGGATATTTTCTGAATTGAAGAAATCTGTCACCCTGGAAAAATTAAGTTTCCTTGCTATCAAGTTTGGATTTTCTCAAAATACTGGCAGTTCTGATGCAAATGTAGCATTGGCACTCTGAATACCATGTTTTTGCACATAAGGAGCCAGTCTCAGCGGCAGGCATCTATAGGTCTGGGCTTGACCTTGTTGACCTGGGAAAACATGGTGCTTGGAATTTAACTTTTGGGTTTTCAAAAACAAAACAGAGATGAGATTAACATTTCATTTATTAAATTTATATCCTGCTCTTCCTAACCAGGGTAGCATAGTCTAGTAGCACAAAACATTCAATAGCAAAAGTTATTTCTGCAACCACTTAGACTGTTGGACCGCTGAGAATTAAAAAATATATATCAAAAAATATCAAATACTGGCAGACAGCAAAAGAGCATAGGATGCCTCACAGGGCAAAAGGAGACCCCAAGACCAACTGCACAACCCTGCTTTTCTTAAATTTTTTTTTTACAGTAAATAATATATTTGGAGGCTTGGTATTTTCAGATACTAACTTCAACATCCTGGCCAACACCGCATTTTACAATAAACTCAAGAGAAAAAAGTAGCTTAAAACAAAAAAAGGACAACCTCAGACAAAACCACTTGCCTGCTCATGTTGTGGCAATAGGAAACCATGTCGTACAGTTTTTGTTGCCCTACGTTTTCCATCACCACCATTGTGCTGATTCTGAATATGTCCCCAAAACCGTAATATAAGATGCAGTCGGCTTTCTGGTCATCCCGACCTAGAAGGAAATATTAAGAAGCAGATTTTGCTTTCCCTCCCGTCAAAAGCATAGGTACATGAGTACATACATCTACCTGGAATCTCATCTCCGTTGAGCATACCTGCACGCCCGCTCTCTTGGTAATAGTTCTCCATGGATTTGCTCATGGAATGGTGTATTACAAACCTCACGTCTGGCTTGTCGATTCCCATGCCAAAGGCAACGGTGGCCACTACCACCTGAAAGACAAAGGCAATAAGGATCATCAGGACATGAGGGATGCAAGCTGAATGGAGGAAGTGATGGAGTTCTCACACAGCTCACCTGAATGTCATTGGCAGACCATCGCTTGTGAACTCTGCTCTTATCTTTGGGTTCCATGTTGGCATGGTAGGCACCTGCCTTAATCCCCAGCTTCTGTAAATTCATAGTAACTTGTTCCGCATCCTTCTGGGAAAAGCAGTAGATAATTCCTGTATCAAAATAATTTTATACCGATGAAATCAACAAATGGGCTCCAAGCTATGCAGTACTTAAGCAGGGCTTGGGAAGACTTGGGAGCGCTGCCTTACAAGATGCTACCGTGCTTTAAGAAGTCGGCACTCATTTTCATTACAAAGTTCACCTGAAAGGCCTTTGTATCTTCCGTTGATGAGTTTAACTATGTCCTCAATGAAATTCTGAGCAGCTGATGGCTTTTGTCGAACCTAAAATGCATATTTTAAGAAACGAGCATTCAATAGCACACATATACAAATTAAATTTTTCATCTCTTCAGAAAACTGCTGAGTGATTTTAGCCTTGTGTACATTCAGCGGTTCGAATCCCCGCGATGGGGTGAGCTCCCGTTGCTCGGTCCCAGCTTCTGCCAACCTAGCAGTTTAAAAGCACGTCAAAGTACAAGTAGATAAATAAGTACCGCTCCAGCGGGAAGGTAAAGAGCACTTCCGTGCGCTGCTCTGGTTTGCCAGAAGCGGCTTAGTCATGCTGGCCACATGACCCGGAAGCTGTACGCCAGCTCCCTCGGCCAATAAAGCAAGATGAGCGCCGCAACCGCAGAGTCGGTCATGACTGGACCTAATGGTCAGGGGTCCCTTTACCTTTTGGAATAGAAACACTCCCTGCTATGACTGATTGAGGCCACCTTAACTCAGTGTTCTGCAAACATTAAATCCCATCTCCCAACAGCCCTTGTCAGCATGACCAACGTCCTGGGATGATGGGAGCATTATCCAGGCAGCCACATCACCCCACCAATGCTATACAGTGCCTCACACCCCAAACCCCTTGTTTTCTTTTTTAAAGAAGGTCTCAGCTAGGAAGTCCAAGTTCTTAGCTCATCTGCTCCTGGAAGCAAAGAAATGATCTGCCTATTTCTATATTATATTCAGACTATGCGGGGATGGACTGAGTTATTTTGCTAGAATCACCCAGATCCATATTTATATACACTTGTGAAAAGCAACACATCATTCCAGACTCTGCCTTTTGATTCCCAACATTACAGTAGTATTTAAGAAATAGAATTGGTAAGTTTTGTAGAAAAGCATGCATGTGCCCAACATGACTTACAACAAAAGTAAACAACTGTAACAATGAAAGTTTATAAATGAGATAGTCTAGTGCGTTAGGTGTGAAACTGTCCAGAATTCATGATTCCCTCCAGTACAAGAATGGTGGAGTTAAACTAAAAGTCTCTATGAATGTGATGAAACCAGCTTAAATCCTGTTTGGTTTCTTAGCGAGCTTCTAAAATATTCCTAGAAAAGGCTATCTTCCCAAAGGCAAGAACAGACTCAACAGGGATACCTCATAATATAGGTTGGGCCGATTAAATGATGCGGTGAAAGTGATGCACTTCTGAACGCAAAGAATTTTCTGAGCATCATGCAGAACGTGGCTTGTTGCCGTCGCTGTCAACCCAATCAATGGAGCATTAGGAAATTGCCTCTTTAAGATACCAAGCAGCTTGTAATCTGAACAGAAGTGGAAGACAAAAAAGCAGGAATATTTTAAAGATATATAAATAAAACCCCAATATTTGCTGCCACTATATTCAGTCTAGCTCTGCTTAAGCTACTTCTAAGTGACAAAATCATTTTGCAGTTATGACCTAGGCAAATCTCAACACTGCAGAAATCGATCACCTTTTTTAAAAACAGCACTTTTTTTTTTAAAAAAAAAACCTTTTAAAAACAGTAATGGCAGATGTATTTCTCTGAAAAGCAGTTTCCCCACCACCATCAATATTTCCATGTGGCAGGATACTGCAGCAGAGTGATAGATGTGGTCCAGGGATGGAGAAAGAACATTGGCCACAGGAAACTGATAAATGCAACTTAAAAAAGTGAGAAGAGCAATGAGGCTTAATAGTTTCTAGTGGAGAAGAGTCAAAGCTCTTCCTGGTAACATGAAATTCCTTCTAGACAGACATACCAGGCCTGAAGTCATGTCCCCACTGGCTGCAGCAGTGAACCTCATCCACTGCAATGCGCGTAAGCCTTCCTGCTTGGTAAGCTTTTTCCAGCTTTGACATAAACATCTTGCTTTTCGCAATCTTCTCTGGGGTCACGTAAATGAGTTTCAGTTGCGAACTGCGAGACAGCATTTCAGCATGAACCCACTTCACGTGTTCCTATTTGGGAAGAAAAAAAGTGTTCTTGCCACAGATACCAGGGGCATCAAAATGGCAACGCAGCGTAATAACCAACAACCGCTTCTCTAATCTCCCAGGCCTTTGCCGAATTATAAAAATCTGTGGCCATTTAAACTGCAGGGTATTGTTTTTGTTTGTTACTATCTTACGTATTTTTGTATTTTTATGTTGTAAACTGCCGTTAGCCTCGGATGAAAGGCGGTATAGAAATCATTATTATTTCATCACAAAACTTTAGGGGCAGCTAACAACTCTGCTTTTTATGGGTCAAATCAGCCTGAGTCGGAAGGAGGAGGGCTGCTTTAGGGAATTGTGGCAGGAGAAGCGAGAACAATATGGCAACATATGCCAGTATTAAAGAAGCTGAGTGACAGCCATGACAAATCCTCATTCCATTTAAACAAGACCTTAAGAAAAGTGAAAACAGCAGTTTCCTTTCTTAAGTACCCCTTGCAAAGCGGTAAGATAATTTCTCTTGGCAACTCAAAGACTTGTATCAGCCCTGCACTTGGTTTGCACCAAGGAAGAACAGACAATGTGAATTGTACAGAGATATGCTGCTTATCTGGTTTTAAAGCTTACTGGTGTATTTTATGGTGTGTTTTTATTGTTGCAACCCACCCAGAGATCACTTGGCAATGAAGGGTGGGATACAAATTCTACAAATATGTAAATCTAGAATCCCATCTCAGCAGACAATCTCTGCTAAGGGCAGGGAAACCTTTCATAAACACTCAGAGCAAATAACCTAGCTTTAAGGAAAGTTCACTGCCTTACAGTCATCAAGAAAGCTCCTGACATGTTCATATTATGAAGGTGAAAACTGTATGTTCCCAAGCTAGGTTCAAGTTCACCAGCTGAGGAACGTGTGGAACGCATGTCTATGCATTTTCAGAAAATGTAATGCAAACAACTTCTGTGGCCATGGTGCACCAAATGATGAATATAGGGTTTTTATATTTTAAAAAGATTTTTGAACCATGCAACTTAATCAAATACTCCTAGACTCAAGTTCAATTCTGTCCCCATTGGCTTTCATTCCTGGGCTGACCTGCTCTAATTAGAATGATGCCTTAAAGGAGGTTTATCTAAGATTCAGACACAGACTAGCTATAGCCAATCCAGACTGTAAAGCTTTAGTGCAGACAGTCAGAATGCCCTTCTCTTCTCAATGAGTTCCTTTCACATGGCTCCATATACCTGGGATACTGGGGGCAGCAAGTCGCCTTCTAAGTAAAAAATTAACAGCAAATCCCATTCCAGAAATTAAGCACGGAACCAAACCCCACCGAGACTGTGTACAAAAGAACAGGTGAACTGAACCCCTTCAAAATCAACATTTTAGAGAAGGTTTTCATGAACATTATTTTTCGGAGAATTTTTGCCCTTTCACATGCAACTTGAACAAGTCATACGAATAAGCAGAAGGGTCATCAGTGACTTGCGGCCGCAGCTTTTACTATATGAGGTAAGCATGTCAGCATTTCTCTCGGATGCCAAAGACTGATGCCCATGTTTGGCAGCCAGCCACCTTGCTGGGCAGCCAGCCATACCTTGCTGCTTGAGGCATTTAGTAAAGTCGCAGAAATTTCCAGCTGCTCCAACATCATTAGCTGGTCTTCCATTAGTGAGATCAGAGGGCAAATCACAAGTGTGAAGCCTGAAAGGAAAAATAACCCCTCGTCTCAAGTCACCGGAAAAGTTCTGTTTCAGCACATGTCAAATAGCAGGATTCTTCACACACACCTCTAGTGGCAGATATGTCTAGCTTCAGTCATGTTGAGGCCACGATTAGCGCTAAACACGATCTGTTATCGGTTACAAATATACAGCAAGACCACAATTTAGCTTGAAAAGCTAAGCTCTCAGCCTCAAAGGATGTCATTTGCAGGACTAGTCACCTTGGTAAGCCGATAAGACAAGAGAGGCAGGAAAACTGCCTTAACCATGGTTTGCTCTTGCAAATTCACCCCTCCTCTTGTAGCCCCGTATAACTAACAAGTTATGGCCCAAGTTGAGCAACTTTAACGGCCTAGGACCCTCGTACCTACGGGACCGCCTCTCCTGGTATGTCCCATGGAGGACTTTAAGGTCCATAAATAGCAACACCCTAGAGGTCCCGGGCCCTAAGGAAGTCAGATTAGCCTCAACCAGAGCCAGGGCTTTTTCAACACTGGCTCCGGCCTGGTGGAACGCTCTTTGTCATGAGACCAGGGCCCTGCAGGATCTGATTTCTTTCCGCAGGGCCTGTAAGACAGAGTTGTTCCACCTGGCCTTTGGCTTGGAGTCAATCTGATTCCCTTCCCCTCTTTCTTTTTTCCTTTCTCCTCCTGTGATGAGGCTGCATTTTAATGTTTTAATGTTGTATTTTAATCTTGTTTTTAAGTTGTATTCATTCAACTTGTTTTTATTATTGGTTGTTAGCCGCCCTGAGCCGGGCCTTGGCTGGGGAGGGCGGGGTATAAATAAAATTTATTATTTATTATTATTTACTATTAATGTCATTTTGCTTATAAGTACAAGTACATACCGTCAGAACATACTGCTGGCAGCTGGTAACACAGACTCTTTCCCCCTCCAGTAGGCATGACAAGGAAGACATCCCTTCCGCCCATTGTAACATTGATTGTTTCCAATTGCAAAGGCCTAAATTTTCGAAGCTTAAAGTTATTTTGTAATGCATCTCTGACGTTTGCAGACCATGAAAAATCTGTGAAAAGGAAATAGCAGCCGTACATTTAAAAACAACACTGGAGTTCATTTGATCACAGAATCCCACCCCCACCAAGGTGAACATTGTCTTCCAAGTTGACTTTAATCCCCTAAATTGTAAGTGTTGCCTGCATGAGTATACATAGGTCTGTGGTGAACAACAAATGAGCCTATGTCTACTTAGAAGTTAGTCCCACTGAGTTCAATGTGACTTACTCCCAGGTAAGTGTGTGTAGGAATGCAGCCTGAATTCCCTGGGATCTGATTTCTGTCTTCCCCTTGCAATTCAAATGCTCATTTGGGGGTGAATACTAGGAACCCTAAGACCAGCAGGCTAAACCTTTCTTGGGAAGTGGAGGGGAAATACAGGAGACATACATTTATGTCAGTGTAACCACCATCCTGAAGACAAATATGAAGAGACCTGCTAAAAGCCAAGAGCGTGGCTGAGTGGAAGGCTTTCCTTTGGCCATTTGTGGGCCCAACTAAATTATGGTAGGTAGGTGTACTGGGAAAGAATTTACAAACTTAAGTGAAGCAATGGAAGAAGAAGTCATGCTATCTGTAGAATATTTATTCGGCAGCTGTGGCAACCTTAATGCTTTTATCTCATTTAACAGATGCCCATTTAAAAAAATAAATGAAAAACATCTTTACACACACACACCCTTCAAAATAAGCTACAAGAAACTACCTTGCTGTAAAGTCACATCTCATGCTATTTTAGCAGCAAGCAACAGTAATGATTTGAACTGTTCGACAACTGTTTTCGTGACAGCCCAAGGATTTAAAAATAGTAAGTACCGACCTTCCTTGTTCCAGTCTTCCGCTGCTGATTCAGTATCTTTGCTGCTCCCGCTCTCTGTGTCAGAAAACTGTTTTATTTTCTTCTTCAGCACTGTCTTTTTCTGAATGAGCTCCTGCTGATGTTCAAGAAGTTCTTGTACCTGGATCTCCAGAGCCTGCAGTTCACTGTCAACAGATGCCAATTCCTCTTCCAGCACTAAGGTAGAAAGATTGCCACGCATTCTATCATATGCTTGTTCCCTTGTGCTAGGCCACATTAACCCACCCCAGGACTCAAAAGGAGTTTAGCAGAGCCTTTTTACTCTTCCTATTAAGAACCTTTGAAGGGAATAATGCTTCATGGGGCTGAACTCCTGAGCTCTTATGAAACTTCCATACCCAGCTCTTTATCCCAAACTACCAGGTACCCCAAGCACTGCCTTTGTATTCAAACAATTTGTTACACAGCCAAAACAACAAGCAAAATGGCCCATGCACACAAGTTTTATCCAGAAAATAAATGGGGGAGGAAATCAGAGGAACAACATAGGATTATTGCTAATGGAACAAATAAACTGTAGCCAAAGATCTGGTTACCTGACAGTGTTGTTGTCATCTTCAAAGTTAGAAAGGCACCTCACTTGGTGAAATATTGACCAAAGCAATTTTCTAATAATTTATTTCTGTAAAGTTAATTTTGAAAGCATATTATTAATTTTATGAAAGCCTGCAGGCAAGCAGAATAGCTTCTATTGCAGAAACTCTGGGCTCATTAGCACCATATAAATCTCTTTGGGATGTAACAGCAGCTATGCAACAGAAAATGCAGCCTTTAAACAGAGAAAGAAACACTTCCATCTGTACTAGAACGAGCCAAGCTAAGATCCCACTCCAATATAGAACCACACTCAATATGTCATTATTGTCCACCTCCTATTTCTATGGACTATAGTCACATTTTTTTCTTATGTAGGTATAGGATAGGCTCATGTTCAAATTGCCACTCACCCATTGAGTCTGCAATGCCATGTATGATTATCTTGGAGTTCAGCCCCATTAAACTCAGAGTATCAACATGCATCGGACTGTATTGCTCATGATCTAGGGCCAGTCACTCATAATTTAATTTATTATGAGCAAAATTTATACTGCCCTGAGCTCAGGGACAAAATGCCTTCAAGGTGCCTTTTGCAGAGTTTTGCTTTCAACTATTTTTGCCCATTTATACTTGGATTTGCTTAGCCCACAGATATAAGATTGTCTTTTCTTTATGGAATATATTTTAGCCACTAGAGGGCACCACACATATCCACATAGAGACCCGTAGTTAAGCAAGGATTTTTTTAAACAGACATGTTTTATGTACCACTCGTCCTCTTGCACAAAAGAACAAAAGTGTTTTGCTACATCTTAGAGACTAATAAATTTGTTATTTAGTACATTTTTCATGATATACATTGCTATTTATTTTACTACATCTTTGACTGCATAATAAAACTTCCTGTTGTACTATTTATTTTATAAAGTATTTATTATTTATATGGAGAAACTTATTTATATAGAGAAATAAATTTGTTACTCCTCAATGTGTTTTGATTTCAAGCTGCCTGGGCAAAAAAGCAGAGTTTGCAGAGACAGGGATGTCACAGGACTGACAGGTGACATCAGGCAACTGTCAAGGGGGCTGCCACACCCACCAAGCAGGAACATGTTAGGGATAATGGGAGTTGGAGTGCAAAAACATCAGAGGAGGCACAGGATCCCCATCTCTGCTATATGTGAAATACTTTCCTAATAGGAATTCGCCATCCCTGCTATATGTGAAATACTTTCCTAATAAGAACTCGCCACTCATGAAACCAAATGTCTTTCCAGCACCAGGTTTTCCAACATATCCCACAGGCAGTTTTGAATCAATTGTCCTGCTGGATCAGCCTTCACGAACCTGGTGCCCTCCGAATTCCTGGACTGGGCTGAGTTTCTTTCCACTTTTTTCCCTCTAGCCCTCTTTACAATGGGAGGGAACACTTTCGGCCCAGCTAACATCTCCTAAAGCGGCTTGTGTATCACCAATACACAGAAGCAACCCATGTCCACAGGCTTAACAATAGAAGAGACATGATAATTTAGTATTGTGATTATAATAATAATTTATTTATACCCCGCCCATCTGGCCGGGTTTCCCCAGCCACTCTGGGCGGCTCCCAATCGAGTGTTAAAAACAATACAGCATTAAATTGGTATTGTTATAATGAGGCTATTATTGTAACGTAATGGAAATCTAATAAAAATTACTATTTTTTTTAATAAAAAAAACAATAGAAGAGGCACACCGACAGCTCAGTCAGTAGAGCATGAGACTCTTAATTTCAGGGTCGTGAGTTCAAGTCCCACATTGGGCAAAAAATATATATTCCTGGACTAGATGGCCCTCGTGGTCCCTTTCCAACCATGCAATTCCATGGAAGGCGAAAGGGGATGGAAAGGGAAGAGAAACAAAACACCAGGCTAGAAATATAGGGAGCTGCTTTACAACCTTCCACAGGCAGAGCAGGCGCTCCGCCCCTCCCTCAGACCACTCCACCCACAAGGACGCGGCCCTTCCCAGCGACCCCCTCCGCCCGCACCTACCTACCTACCTAGGAGCCAGCATCTCGCACTCCTCCCTCTCTCCTTCTCCTCAAGACACTGAGTGCTCTCCTTTCCGGAAGCTGCAGCCGGCTTCCCCCCTTCGCCCCGCCCACTCGCTCCCTTCTCGAACTCCCACTTCCGGCGCAGCCAACCCAATCGCCGGCGAGCCGCGCTCTCTCCGGATTGGCCCGAGGCGGGCCCGCTCCGCCCTTAGCCGCTGCCACGCGCGCGCTCTCAGTACACCTCCGTCGTCATCCTCATCTCGGTGGCTTTGAGGTGGCGGGGGGCGGGGAGATAGGAACAAGCCGGGCGCTGATTGGCTCAGCGCGCCCTGCCCAATGGGACGGCGCTTTGGTTCGTTGGCGGCTGCGGCGGCGGCGGCGGCAGGAGCGGCAGCCGGGAGGGTCCGGCAGCCTGAGCTGAGGGAAGCGAGGCGAGGCGGGGCTGCGTGTTTCCGGAAGACGTGGCGGCTGCTGCTACCGCTGCTCGCTACTGAGGCGGCTCCGTTCGTCCGCTCGCTCTTCCGCCGGCGGCTCCCGCCTCTCCCGCTAAGAGTCCTGTCAGCGCGCACTCCGCGCTGCTCCCGCCGTCGCCATGATTTCCCTCACGGACACTCAGAGTGGGTGAAGGGGTGTGTGGAGGGGAGGGGGGAGGGGGAGGAAGAGTTACGGTTGGCTTTGAGGGGGACGGGCGCAGAGTTATGTCACGGGTCGGGGAGGAGGGGGCTGGGGAGACCCCTCAGCCAATGAGTCGCCACCATTAGTGCCATTACAATACTATTCCTAGGGCCACTTGGGTAGGGGGAGTTCAGGAGTGTGGGGAGGGGGACGCCCCTCTCCTCGTGAAACCCAAAGCACACGCTTTGAGCAAACATTGCTGCTGTTCCTGAGAGAGAGAGAGAAATATAACTTAATATTTTCAGGTTTGGGGAATTTTCAGGTTTGGGACCCCTTGCAAGTAAGGATGCTGTTTAAAGATAGCGATAGGACATGTGTTTGGGTTTGTGGAATAAAGCAGCTTTGAATTACTGTGCTGTTACTGCTATTATACAGTAGGTCACGCCAGTTAGCTCAGATGGTTAGAGTGTGGGCCACCTGCCTATTCCTGCATTGCAAAGACTAGAAGATCCTTGGGGGGTCCCTTTCAACACTACAATCATAGGATTCTGTGGTTATTAATTGCATTTATATCTTTATACCTTTCCTACAAGGAGCTCAAGGTAGCCAGTGTAGTTCCTCAGCTCACCTTAGCATCACAAGAGCCCTGGGAGGTAGGTTAGGTTGATAGCAAGTGACTGGCCCAGCAACACACACAGTGATCTTCATGGCTGAGTGGGGGATTCGAACACTGGTCTCCCAGGTCCTAGTCCAGCACTCCGTAACTGCTGCACCACACTGTCATGAAGTTTCCTAAGATTATCAGCCCAGGGGATGACCCGAAGCTAAGCAGATCTGGGTCTGCTCGGTGCTTAGCCCCATGTATGCCAGCTTGGGTTCCATGATGGGGAAAACGTCCATTGCTTCTCTCCTGTTTCCAGCCTGCTTAGTTTTTAAACTGAGCACTTGGGAGGGATGGAGTCCTCTGACCATTCTCTGCCAGCCTTCTCACTCACCTGCATGAAGTTCCTTGTCACCTGTGACTGCCAAGCTAGTGCTTAAATACAGGGTGCCAATAGATGTCCCTACAAAAATGGCAGCAACAATATTTTTAAAAAAAGAAAGCTTGAGAAAGTAACTTTTTGCTGTATTTTACTATTTTTGTTTTGGAACAATAAACATCTCAATATATTGTGCATGTTCAGGTAGCTGGAAAATGATAAATTGAACTAAGTGAGAAAAGAAAGAGTAAGTTCAGTTGATAAGAATGTGAGCAAATGCCACATTCATTTAGAAGTCAAATGCCTTTGGAGAAAAATCTTTAGGGCAGGGATCTGGCATAGAATGCTTTGGGGAAGGTAGAATGAAGGGGCAGAGGAGTGTAAGAATTTGGGAGTTTTAGGAATGTCTGCCTGGAGCATAGTTGTGGTTTGGAAGTCTACTCTGACAAATGAAATGCAGTTTGGGAGTTGTACTGCAGTATGGATTGTCAAGATTAACAGAATGGGCAATTTCTCATGTGTGGAGTTTGTGGAAATTCATTTACTGTCCCAGAGGACAGTAATAACCCTGGTCTTCCCAAGTTAGTGATCAAGCTTTAGTATCGTGACAGCAGAGGTTCAGGTCTGTTAGAATCAAAAACATCAAAGCTATAAAAATACTAACAACTGAGAGTGGGATATACATATTCTTGATAAAGTTTTTAATTGTTTTGAACCTTGGGGTCCTTTCCAACACTACATTCTCTGACACATACTAGGGGAGAGATTTTTAGAAGATTTCATTATAGCTTCCAGCGAAACTGCTGTAGTCACCTGTTCACCATACTTCTGAATTTTCTCCAAGGCCATTCCCAAGTAGAATGATTGGTGTAGGTTTATTTGGTACATCCATATACAGTGGTACCACGGGTTAAGAACTTAATTCATTCTGGAGGTCTGTTCTTAACCTGAAACTGTTCTTAACCTGAAGCACCACTTTAGCTAATGGGGCCTCCTGCTGCTGCTGTGTCGCCACTGCACGATTTCTGTTCTCATCCTGAAGCAAAGCTCTTAACCCGAGGTAATATTTATGGGTTAGCAGAGTCTGTAACCTGAAGCATATGTAACCCGAGGTACCATTGTAGACATATATTTTACACTGCCCGCAGTTTGAAAAACTTCAGAGGAGCAAGCTTTTCTGTACAGTGTGTGATTCTCTCAGTTGAACAAACTATTACTGCATTGATTGATGCTTTATTCTAAAATAAATCTATCCCATTATTACTCATAGATGTTGCATAATTAGGAGGTGTACACTATTAATGTGAAAGTGGTGAGGCTTGTGATGCAATGACACAGTTGAGACATGTTGAAAGGAGCGATTTCATAAATATGAAAGCCCAAGCCAGCATCTGCTTTGCTATGCCAGTTAAAGCCAAGATTTAAAATTATGCACAATCGCCATAGAGGCATCTTTGTATGCTTCAGTTCTGCACAAATATCTTGCATAGTCATGTAAGAACTAAAGGACTGTTCAGAAGCATTTGTATATTCTTATAACAATGCAGAAAAACATAACCATTTTCCTTATACAGTATTTACGGTAAATGTTGGCTTTTTGCCTGAGGGGAGATTATAAGCGTTGGATTGCTTTATGTGGTACAGCAGTAATGTAGGTTTCTTGTAGAACATTAGTTGGTTGATGCCACTAAGGATGGGGTGATCCTCAAAGATGAAAATGTTAAAGCTTAATTTTATTGTAATTGGTTATTTGTGGATGGTAAAGAATGTTGGAATAGTGTGTGTACTATTGCTGCATAGAAAAATAATATCCTCAAAGCACTGCCTAGCTCAGGGGTGGCTGACCTTTTTTGGGCCAATGGCCATACTGACCCACAGCTAATCCTCAAGCTGAAGTGTAAAAGTGGGTGTGGTCATTTATTTATTTTTAAAATGAACACAATTTGGGGGACGCAAACACTTTTGGCATTAAGAGTTTAGGAACAGGAGACCTTATGGCTGAAGTCAGTAAACAATGCTTTTTAAAAAAAAGTAAGGCATGAGGGTGGGGAGGCAGAAACAAAATCTTCTGGCATCATGGGATCACAGTGGGTTTTGTTTTTTAATTTAAATTTTGGGGTTTCAGAGGGGTACACCTCAAAAACCTTTCTGCATTGCTCTAATACATGGGTCAGAGAAGGTTTGCATCCCTTACCACTTATGATTACCCGCTTAATCATTGTTTTTAGCTTTCAGCGGAACTGTGATTTGACTAAAATTTTGGGTACTATGGGTTAGGACATATGGGTTCCATCAGGGGCTTGCTTACCTTTCTTCCATGATTTTAGCACTGCTGTTTTGTGTAATATTAAGGAGTCCTCAGTTGATCAATATAAGATATACCATATTTAAGAAAATGCACCATGCACCATCTGTGTATAAGACGACCCCTTATTTTCAACTTCAGAAATTTAGGAAAAAATATAGTCTTATACACGGAAAAAGACGGTAATCATGGAATACAAAATTTATCATAGATTTTGTTTGAACTGTTTGAACTATGTCTGTTTTAACACATACATCATATATTAAGAAGTCAGACTTCTATTTGCAGGGCACATTTTTTCCATTTAGATTTTTTGATTGGAAAAATCAAAATAGTTTTAATTTTTTCTTAGGGTATTGAGCCAGACCCTCTGTTAAGAGCTGTTCATAACTTTTCCAAGACAGAAGACATGATCCATCTTGTTTTTGTTGTGATTCATAGAGCAATTCATTAATAATTTTTGAAAACCTAGTTCTTGACAGTGTCATTGTACAGCTGTTTAGATGAGATAGTGACTGCAGAGGCTTTGAATTTATCCTATAGAGTATTTGGACTGAATGAAACTTGCAAAAATAATCTCTGGCTGAAAATGAAATCCAATTTCTTTTAAACGGAGATTTAGCTTTCTGGTGAAACTGATACTTATAAGTTATTCAGCTTATTCAATAAGGACTATTTCCATTTTGCTGTGGGCAGGTACATAAATACACTGGACACTAATCTTCTGGGGGGGGAAATCCGTTCTACTTGTTGCCAATGCCCCTAATAGTGCAGCCTTTTTGTTTCCAGAAAAAGCAGCAGTTTGAAACAAGCTTCTCAAATTAATGGTTCAAACATAGCCACTTAACTTATCTCCTCTTTAATCAGAGAGGTTTGTGTGAAAATCATACAAGAAGGTAAACCGGATAAATTATATCTGTTAATTGTGTACATACATATGCAGTCCTGTGACTAGCAGGTGTTCTGTCCTTTTTCCAAGTCATGTTTACTAGTAGTATTGTGCATTTAGCAGGGCTTTGAGAGAGCAGAGAAGACATGGCACTTTTTCTTTAAACATGATATTGCCAATTCTATTTTGAAAGAGAATGCACTGGATGATCTGTTTTTACTTCAGTCATGTCTAAACTGCATCCTAGTTACTCTCCTGAAGAGATCATAATATTAAATTAATGGTGTTGTGGGTGTGAAGCAGAAAACATAAGGAAAAAGTATGATTACAGCTGAATCTCTAACCCAATGTGTTTGCTCATCTGCACTTACAGTTTGCCCTGCACTTTCTAGGCACAAGTTCTTACTTTAAAGCTCAGTGTCCGAGTACTTTTTCTTTTGTGGATTCAGCGGTAAAGAGTGGATATTCATGGGGAAAGCACCAGGGCTAAAAAAAGCAAAAGCACTCAGACACAGAGCTTTAAAACACAGAGTTGTGCACACAGAGTTGTGCCTAGATACATTGTGCAAAAGGAAGTCTGGATGAGCCCAGAGTACAATCCGTGATGGACCCTTAGATCCAGCAAGAAAACTCTTATGTTATAAAGCAGCTCCCTGCATCATTGCATGTGTCCTGCCTGAAAGAGGGCAAATGACATGTGCAGCTGTGGGGGAGAGCTGGTTTTAAATACACATCGGCGAATGTTGTGACCGTAGCTTGCAAAAGAAAGTTCTGTGTATTTTATTATTATGTGCTTTGGGTGGGGGCTACATAATACTAACACTCTCCTTTTTTCTTGCAGAAATTGGAATGGGTCTCACAGGTTTTGGAGTGTTTTTCCTTTTCTTTGGAATGATCCTATTTTTTGACAAAGCACTTTTGGCTATTGGGAATGTAAGTGGTATTTTGCATGAGTGATATTTACATGAATTGTGAATGTGCTTCTCTTTGAATATACAGTGTAGTGGGATGGATAACCTTGACGGGGAGTTAAATCTTGAGGAACACCTAGTCTAGGGCACACTAGAGAATCATAGGATCACCTTGACCATGTATAGTTGAGGATGGTGTAGCTTGGTTGATGCCTTTCCTCTCCACAGCAAAGTGAAAAACGTTGAACAGTCAGCAGCTTTGTACCCTGGGTGGTATCTAACAATTCTAAATGTTTAAAACATCTAAAAACAAACCAAACATCCTCAGAACTAATATTGTCTAACTCTGTAGAAAAGAATTACTTTCAACCACCAAACACTTTGATGAACAATAACGTTTTAAAATGCTGCCTAAAAATGAATGAGAGGGACAGACACACTTCACAAAGAAGGGCATTCCATAAGCGGGTTACTGTTATAAAGAAGGCCCCGTCACAGATCAACACCCAGGAGCAGCAGCACCAAGAAGGCTTGATTTATCTCAGTGTAATTGAGTAGAACATTAGGTTATGGAGCCTTAAGCACCAGCCTGCCACCTAATGAGTTAGCCACATTAATTAGTATTGTAAATATTTAATTTCTACAAATAGCTAGAGGTAGTGAATTAAAAGTATCTGTTGTTAAAAGGCTTGTTTCCACTTGGCAGTTGGTGCAGCTCCTATATGCCAGAAACTCATTTCTAAATAAGTTTGATTTCTAGCTTTCCTTCTTTATCACGAGGATGCACTCACAATAAAAGTGTGTATTTTGTGGTGATAGAGGATTGATCAAACTGATTAGAACTCCCTATTCAATATGGATTTCTGCTATTCCAGAACCTGGCCAGTAATTTGGGTTTCAAAAAATGGTACCAGGATTGACCCTGCAGAATATCAGTAGATCCTTTGATCCAGTTAGACTATCATTACTTTATTGTTATATTTCTTACCACCGTGTTTCAACATAGTTAATTACCACCCTGCAGTGGTTTTGTAAGCTTACAGTACCATTGTTTGGGACTAGGCTGGGTGCCTTGATGAAGTCCAGGTGCATCAGTTTCCCCCCCTGCTTGATTAAATCATAAACTTTTTTTCAATGTAATTCCTGTTTTCCAGCACAAATTGTTCTTAAAGTCATGCTACTACCACTCACATTAAGTGCTTACAAATTAATTTATCTGCTGCAATGAAGTCTGCTTTTGTATTGTGCCAGCATTGTGAAAAATCCCTTTGACACATTCATGCTTCCTTCCAGAGTTAATTAGTGTCATGGTGGTAATAAGAGACTGCATTCTGGTTTTGGACATCGGTTTTTGTTTTTTGTTTTATTCTATGAATACCCAGGGTGGAATTCAGCTAAGTCTTACTTAACATAAACCGATTGAAAAATTGAAATGAATATGACTAAGTCAGGGTTATTAATTTCAACAGATCTGCTTTTAGTAAAATATAATTTATTGCCCCATTTAAAATTTCTGAAGGTGTGCTCAATTTTTTTTATTCATTATGAAATTATTTTTTTGTAGGTTTTATTCGTGGCTGGCCTGGCTTTTGTGATTGGTTTAGAAAGGACATTCAGATTCTTCTTCCAGAAACACAAAGTGAAAGCCACAGGCTTCTTTCTGGGTGGTGTACTTATAGTTCTTATTGGCTGGCCCTTGATAGGAATGGTCCTTGAAATTTATGGCTTCTTCCTCTTATTCAGGTAAGATTTATTTGCTGGTCTTGGCTTTTGTTTGGGGCAGTAATGATTTTTTCTAAGGTGGAGTGCTTTTGACAGTCAATGAAAAAATAGTTTTGTACATGACAGGTTGTGTGTGTGTGTGTGTGTGTGTGTGTGTGTGTGTGTAACAGAGATTCATCAAGCAGAACACTTGAGGAAATAGTCCCTTTCCCTTCAAAATTCACTATCCAGTCTTTAACAGTTTTGCATTGACAACGGTGCAATTGTAACCAGAATTTCCTCTTCAGCAGGAATTGGAAACAGGGTTTGAAACTGGTTTGTTAACCAGGAGCTTGGTAAATGCCAACTACTGTTAATTAGAGGTAGTATGTATGGCTCAGGTCAGCAAGGGGAGATTCTCAACACAGGGACAGAAGCATATGAATCAGTGTTGTTGCATCTTGATTGCATATGTGATGGCTCATTCACACAAGCTGACTTGATGCTGCAGTCATCAAATGATGAGCATGTATGGGAATCCCAACAGAGGTTAACCAGAACAAAAGTATTCACATGAATCCCTTAATCCTTCTTTGTAAGGGATGCATCGACGGCAGGTGCATAGGTTTGCCTTAGGATTCCTACTGGTTATTAATCTTACTCCACTTGATTTGATATTTTACCTCTCATGCTCTTTACACAGCAATTGCTTTTCCATATAGAGGAAAAGAACCTAGAAAGGTGAACTAGGTTTGGATTCTTGCACATAACTTATTTCTCACATAACCATGCTTCTTTGTGTACAGATATAGTAGTCTATATACGGAATCACTGTTCAGTGGACATCATATTTGCTGAATACACAAAGATTTACAGCTTGTCTTTCATCGTACAAAGTCTGGTCCCTCGCTTCATTTAAAGATTTTCAGAGACTTTGAGACTTAAGATTTCATTTTGGACTTGTTATGGTTTGAAGGAATTCTAGAAAAGATTGTCTATTGTGTATGTACATGGCCATCGTGTTGCCTAGACGTTCTCTTTGCAACACCGGGGTTTGTTTAGTTACTTGTGTACAGTATATGCAGGTATACTTCCTGCCAAATTACCATATATTTATGCCATCTATATATGGCTTTCATGCATTTTCCTATAAGAAGCTGTTTCTGTGTAGGAAGTCTATTGACATTTGAAGTTGCTGGAAATGTATAAGGATTTTGTTAAGAGTATATTACTTAGCCAGAAAGGGGGGAGCAAATGCCGTATGAGAGAGAGTTGTAATGCTGCCATATCTAACCTGTGACACTTTCTTTATTTAAAGGGGCTTTTTCCCTGTGGTGGTTGGTTTTATTAGAAGAGTGCCGGTCCTTGGCTATCTCTTGAATTTACCTGGCATTAGCTCAGTAAGTATTAAAACTAATTCACATAAGCTTTGGGATCCCTGCTCTGAAGTTCCTAAGTTGTTTGTCCTGTTTGCCAGCCCACTTCATCTGTAGACTTTGGGAGGTGAAATGCAGCACAGATGCAATAATTGACTTTTTAATATTTTGAGTGTGCAAATATCTTAAAATATTTTAATTTATGTCCTGAAGAGCATCTTTGAATTTTTTTTATAGAATAAAGTTGCACACACCCTTTAAAAGAATCTGGGGCAGTGGGAGGTGTATTGACTTCTTGTTATTTTGTGCAAAGACATGTATTCAACCTATGAGCTATCACATACCTGAATGTGCAGCATATGTGACTCCGTACCTAAAAATATGAGTGGAATTCTAAATTATGCTGGTTCCATATAAACAAATGCAACACAGTATTAGCCAAATCTTCATGATACATCATGATTTCCAAACATTTGTAGAGGATGATTCACTAACAATTTGTCTGTCTTTGGGATCTGCCTTTTCAATCTCATCCCACTTACAGACACAGATTTCCCTTGCCTTCAGTATATGCTGCCAAATAATTTGGCAATTCCACCTGTGACTTGGAGAGAATGAGTGTTATATTATTGTGCTCCTTAGGCACAATGAATCATGGTTTCTTATACCATTAGCTGAATTTGGTTTTGGAGCTTCAGGTTAATACCAGTTTTAGTAAAGAATTTGTTTGGCTCTCGTATTTCTGACATGAGCATGTTGGTACCCATAGGTTATCATGTCATTTATAAGCACCTGTCCAGGTGACCTGTGCCACTACAAAATATTTGCCATCTGCTAAACTTTTTTTTTAAAAAAATGCGATTTCACCCCAAACCTGACTAAATGTTAAGCCTTCCAACACTAACACTCTGAGGAACTGTAGGTTTCCCCAAGATGCAGTCTGAAAGCCCCTAGTACCCTCCAGATGTTTTGAACTACACCTCCCATCATCCCTGGCTGGAGCTGATGGGAATTGTAGTACAAAAATCCCAGAGGGCACCATGTTGAGCAAGGCTGGGATGTCTTACGTTAGTGGCTTTCAGACTTCCCAATTAAAAGATCCGGGAAGCTTTTCCACAAGACACCTTACCAACCACTACTTCTCTTCCCTTGTGGTGTGCCACTGCAAAGAAGTTTGGGGTATCTTCTAGGATGCTCTGTTCACTCAGGATGATTAAGAGCCCATGTTGCGCACTCCAGAACAATCCCTAAAGTCCTTTGCAATAGACACTCAGATAACTGTTGTATTCATGGACACTTTAAATTTGGATCCAGTAGTTTTAACATTGATAACTGAATTTTGAAAGCTAGTTTTATGTGTACACCACATTAAAACTGAGCAAACGCCATAGTTGTATTGTTCAATATTTAGGCAGTTCAATGTTGAATTAAAGAAAGAGGGCAGGCCCATCTCCTGAGAAGCTGTTGAGGACCATCATCTCTGTGGCTCACTGACTGCTCCTGCCAGCCACTCAGCCCCTGTTTTGGCCATGATGTTCATTATGTTATAGCACGTACTTTTTTAAAAGGCCCATTCATGTAAACAAACATGGTGTCCTCCTTGTGGGTGCTGCCGTATTTGTTTGTGCCTGTAATGGCTGGTTTTCTTTTTGCATTATGCATGCTTGAACATATGTGGTATCATAAGCACAGTGGCTGGAATTTGATCATAGGCAACTCACTATTAACTGTCAGTGCTTAACATATGGTGTATGAGATTGCACAGTGACTTCTGACTTCATTGTGGCCACAATGGCTTTAGGGTGGGGCAGAAGCAAACCTGTCTCTGCTCCATGATGTCCTTTCTCTGCCTGGTAGTGTGCCCTTTCACAGCTTGATCATCTAGCTTATTCTGACGCAGTAGTCTCAGCATCCCCACCCTAAACTCTTCCTTGCCAATGCCGTAATTTGTAGGGTTGATCCAAAATCCTAATTAATATAGATGGATTTTTTTTCTCATGTTACATCTATTTAACCATTGTTGTGTTCAGTCCCTTGATAATCTGGCTATACATCTTTCTCATTCTTGGTCTTTACGAATATCATTTATAAATGGGTTTTCATGGAGTTAAATCCTTATTGAAAAGTTAATTGTTGATGTTTTCTTCAAAGCCTGCGTAGGCTCAGGAGACAGTCCCCAGTAATGGTTAGTTGAAAATATCATATTCAGTCTATTAATGCATGAATGGCTGATGTTTTTATTTTTTATTTGGGTTATTGAGCTAACAGTTTTTTATCTTTGCATTTCTTTCGGATTTTTTTCCACATTCTGTTGCATCTTCATGTTGCTCTGTGTCAACATAAAAACATACCACGCCTAAACACTGTTGCAATGCGAATTGCATTACAAGGTCTCCCGTGACCTTGGTGCGTACTATTTGAATATAATCACACCTGGCCATCTACTTAAAAGCTCAGCAATGCTTCCATGTTGTTTGAAGTAGTTTGCACCTTAATTATTCTCTTTCCTCTGCTCCCATCCCCTTTCTCTTTTTTCCTGGCAGCTTGTAGATAAAGTTGGAGAAAGCAACAGCATGGTATAATGGCAAGTGTGCCGAAGACTGGTTCTAAACTTATATTATTTATAAGGTCCTTCTGAAGAAAAGATCAGCACAAAGATTCTCTTGTGTACAGAGGCAAAGTTTGTAACGGTCTTGACGTAAGTTTTTAATTTACACCATAGTCTGCAAAATACATTTTTAGCAAAGAGCAAGTGTGCAGCCAGGACTTTAAGCACCAGGAATTCTGTGAATTGAACTGAAGAAAAAGTCATGGGGAAACCCATGGTATTAAAACTGTTCAAGACTACTTAATGCTTTTGGGATATGAGCTAAATGCAGCAACTTCCCCCATGGAACTAACAGTGCCTGTAACTTTTACCTCCTACCTTTGAAGGTGTAGCAGAGCAAATAGGAGTCACCCTTCTCTCTTTCTTCCTGCCAAACTCCTCCCCTCTCTTGAAAGAAGGTAAATCACTCCCTCCTACATTTTTTCTTCTGCTGAAAGCAAGAGTTCCCATCAGCATGATGCGCAGTGTGTTTTAAGATGGATTGTCGTCTTTAACTGTGTGCGATAGCAGAGGATTCCACTGCACGAACATGCCGTATAAAACATGTAAATGTGTGGCTGAAATACTGCTTTGTAGGGAAATGTTTAAAGCCAAAGGTAAATTCTGATTAGGTGTGTATTTACCTTTTGGAATATGCAAAAACTAATGATTTTTTGTACTTCAGTCTTAAACCACTCTTGGTTTTAATATCCATTTAGTTTAATATCCATTTAGTTTGGCAGGGATTATGGGAACCAATTTTACACTCCTTTTTGACTGGTTCTCCTTGATACATGTTACATCTATTTATTACAAAAAGGATAGAACCCTTTCTTAATGAATACGTTTTGTGTGCATCATGTTTAGCTCCTGAAATGACTTGTTTTAAGGTGCTCAGCACATTTTATGAACTCGGACCTGCTCAGCTAGCCGAACCTCTGAAAAGACACTCCATTCCTGAATATTCCTGCTCTCTTGTCTGCAGCCAATGTAACATCCTGCAGCATGTAACATCCTGTTTTGTACACTGGCAAAGCACCTGGTTATGCCGTAAAGGCGCTAAGATTTGGGCATCCTATCCTTGTTTTAGGAGAGCATGTTACAAAGCTAATTTATTATGTAAATAACTTTTTCGGAAAACTAAGTAAAAAAATATTAAGTATGCTGGGAGGAAGTCTTAGAGAACTGTATTATAGCAGCGTTGATCAAGTGCCACATCTCAAGGCCATTTTTTATTGCTGTGGCTTAATTTTTTCCTATCCCAGCATCTAGGAAGGATGCATAGTTCAGCACCTGAATAGTTTCTAGGCCACTTGAGGCATTCCACTGAAGTGGCCAGTATGGAAGTGTGAATTGACTTACACTGGGACAGAACTTGCTTTGTCCCCATTGCTCTGAAGAAGATGCAGACATATAACGGAAAGGAAGAACGGCTATTTCTGCTTCCCACCACGTCGGTGGAATGTCTGATTGTGGCTCTTGTACAAATACCTAGTTCAAACTGGTGTTTGTGGGCAAAGCTGCATATAAGCCCCCATCAAGATGAACATCTATCATCCGACTTGCGTGAGCGTTTGTGTTGATGCAGACTGATTTTGAAACACCGGTATAAACCACTCTTGTCTGCTAATGCCAGAAGTAGCCCTTTTAATCGAATGAGTGATTATTTAAATAGACATTTTTAGTTGTGGTAAGCCAGTTTTTTATTAAAAAAAAACTTTGAAAAAGTAATTGATGCTTCTGGTTGAAAGAGCAAACTTTGCATGAGCTTCCCCATTTTGCTGGTTTCCTCTTGAAGAAAGAAAACTGGCTCTTAGGAAATGCAATAGAGTTTTGTTTTTTGCCAAAAAGTGCTGAAATTGGTTTATCTCAGTCCTGAGGCCATTTGTGTACCCCCATATCAATCTCACTGTGACAGATGTTGCTGCCTGTAAAAAAAAATGGTTCCTGGGTTCCAGCTGCAATTCTGAAAAAAATAAAAATGCAAATCCTGTTGAATCAAATAGGACACGCTCATGAAATAAGGTTTTGCAGCTCAAACCTTTTTCCTGGTGCTGTGTATGCACTACTGTTTAAGCAGAACACCTCTGGCATATGCTTAATAATCCCCACATGCAGGTTTAACTGCACAGGAGTGCATTCATGAGTCATTCCTGTATCTGAAATCAATTAACCCATATTTGGGGCTCCAAGGGATATGCTTAAGCTTTGGAGCAACTGAGCAATTCATACATCATTCCTAAAGTTGTAATAGGTGCCTGTTCAGATGTTGCTTTGACTTTGGGATTCTACCTAGGAAGAGTTCTGGAGCAGGTCACAGATTTCTGTGTTCTCTTCCTTGCCCCTCACTTATGAGGAGCAGGAACTAAATGAACAGAGGAGAATCATCTATGCTCCTGATTCAGCCAGGTATTACCAAGTTAGGGAGCTCCTATGTTCAGATAAATGCCAAATTTTCTTCCTTTCTTCCTGTAGTTAGGGGAACAGGAGGAAACTGCTCCTTCTGGGTACAATCTCATAGATAAATACTGTCTAAATGCACCCTTAGATTAATCATGCCCATGTCATGTTCTCCTGGCTCTGGTTTCTGGTTTCCTTGCAAGTAGGATGGACCTATGTTGCTAAATAGTGAATGGTGGTAGCACTGTAGTCCTCTAGAAAGTAAAAGCGAAGACAATTGACTTCTTAAAATGGCCCGATTTGATAGAAATCCTGCCGTTTTGTGGTGAGCGTTGCATTAATCTTTAAGCACCTCTTTAAACAGACAGCATGGGCAAAAGTGGTCAAGACACACAAACACCCAGTACAATTCTTGTTTTGACTTCCCACAGCCCTGTATGATTAGAAAGGCATACAGATTACTTCTGCACACAAAAATCGTTGCAAGACTTTAAGAATGGGTAGTACCTCTCTTACTGCCCTTCAGCGAAATGGAAAGTTCTTCAAAAGTTAGCTCCCTTCTGACTAATACGCTGAGTTCAGAGGATTCCGAAGATCTTAGGTTGGGCTTTGACTTGTAATTGGTAGCAGAGGTGGGTTGTGAGCAGAGATAACACCTGCAATTTCCAAGGTAATGTTCCTTGGCAGATACAAAACATAGATATTTTGTGATGTTGGTATTATGATAGAGGTCAAAATTAATTTGTGAAAAGTTGGTATTATGATAGAGGTCAGAACGACTCCTTAGCCTTAAGGCCACTATCCTATGTCTTTTACTTGGGAGTAAGCACACTGAAATCCGTGGGGCTTACTTTCAAGTATGACATGCATAGGATTGGGCTGCATGTGTTGTACTCTTTCGCAGAAAAAAACAATCTGTAACAACAAAATACATTTTCTCACATTTAAATGTAATTCTTTATTGCTGCTTTAAGAATCACATGAGAATCTTGTCCTGGGGAAAAAAATACTGTAAATACACTTGTCATACCTTGAATAAATGGGTACTTTTTCTATTAATCGGCAATGGTGTCCTCTTTTAAATCTTACTCCTTAAATGCTGTTGTTTTGTTGCTGTTGTTATAAAAAAGACTTTACCTACCTGAGCAGTTTTGTTTCTCTGTTCCCCTAAGGTATGTGGGGGTTTTTCTTTTGAGACTGAAAATTATAACCCATTTTCCATCACATTAATGAGAAATTAATGGGATTAGCACTGCTACCCAGATACTTTGAGAAACAACTTGAAGAATGTGTCTATCAGCCACTGTGCTTCTTGCCAATCACAGGGGCTGATGTTGCACATCTCTTGTCACTTTGGTCAGGCTGTGAAGTTCTTGGATCAAGTTTCAGAAGTTAAACAAAATAAAGCACAGGTGGCTAACCTTTGCCCCTGAGATTAGATGTTGCAAAGGCATTTTAAGATAGTTTTCTGTTCCTATGTTGCATTTTAATTGTTCTTTGCATGATTATCTAATACATTATGCACACTGCTTAGAAATTCTGAATATTAAGCAGTATATAAATACCTGAAATGTTTTTTTTAAAAAATAGAGCATCTGAAGGGACACAGGTTCACCATCTCTTAGATATAGTCAGTGCTTTTTCTAAAAAAATGTTTAGGGGTACTCTCATTTTCCTACTCATACTGAAATACTGCCCCTCAATGAGGCCAAACTTAGAGTCACAAAATGTTTAGGGGTATGCGTCTCCCTGCATCCCCCCAGAGAAAAAGCACTGGATAAAGTATAACCCAGCATGGAGACAACTCACATGGGGAAGTGTTTCCTCCTGATTGCTGCCTGTTAGCTGAAAGGCAGTGCCATATAGTGGTTAGTGTTACAGGTTTGGAACAGGCAGGCTCAGATTGAAATCCATACAAAGCCACAAATCTCACTGGGTGATTGACATTGGGCTGGTCACTCTTCTTAGCTTAAGGCAGCACACAGTAGTGTTTCACCCTGAAATTTTGAGGGAAGCCTAAAAAAAAGTTTTTAAGATGCTAAGAAAAATAATAATTGCTGTGGAGCATGAGCGGACAGGATTGAAAGTTGCATATGTTTCTAGGAGTGTCTCTAAAAGGACCTGGCAAGCTTGCTTCATTAACATCCTTGTCCCTTTAAAAAGAAAAAAGGGGGAAAAACCCTGCATTTCAGAAACCACACAAGCACATTTCACTAAATTTTCAAGGTTCAATTTTGGACTTGTTTGTCTACAGCAGTTTTGGCACTAGTGCCCTAGAAATAAGGTGTGGTTTTTAGAATATGCAGGATTAATCTGGTCAATGATCCTGCAAAGAGCTTATCTAAAAGCAGCCAGACATACTCTTCCATTTATCTTTAGTAAAGCTTTCTTTTGGCGGAGGTCCCCTCTGCAAGAGACCCTCCTGCTACTGTGGCAGCTGCCTCAGGATAATTTATTAGGTTTCCTAAAGCAGCTCTTGAACTGATGCAGATTTGCTGGCAGCTGGCAAGGCTGACAGGAAGCATTTGCTGCGCAACAAATCAAACCCAAAGTACCATTTCATTTTGTATCGACTTTCAGGCCATCCCTGAAGTAGACAAAAGAGAGTTTTGGCACGCATGCAGCTGCCTTAAGAATCGGTTGTCTGGGGGTCTCGTTATTTTGAAGCCCAGTTGTAAACATACCTACTAAGTTTTGTGGTGAGACCCCTTTGAAAATAGTGTGGTCAATAGCATGCACAAACATCAAAGAGAACAACGCTGTAATCATACATACCAAAATGTCTCGTACCTTAATGAAGAGAGAGTTGAATCCTTCCTAACCTGTAACAGCAAACAGGTGAGTTTGTGTGTGGGAGGGGGAACACGATAAGAGGCTTGTAACATCAAGTTAACGTACATACTGAAGATGGATGGATAATTCTTCTTGGGGGTTACCCAGGACACATAAAAAGGAAGGACCTCTGGCATAATGGTTAGAGTGCTGGACTAGGACCTGGGAGGCCAGGGTTCGAATCCCCACCCAGCCATGAAGCTCACTGGGTGACCTTGGGCCAGTCACCCTGTCTCAGCCTAACACACCTGACAGGGCTGATATGAGGATAAAATGGAGGAGAACCATGTGCCCCACCTGGAGCTCTTTGAAAGAAAAATGTGGTATGTAAATGTAAGAAGTAACACACAAATGGTTATGCAATTTGCTGCCACCAGCTCTGGTGGGAGGCTACTTGCAGGCTTAGGTTGCTTTTAGAGGGATCTGAGACAAATTAATAAGTGGCGCTGTGGGTTAAACCACAGAGCCTAGGACTTGCAGAGCAGAAGGTCGGTGGTTCGAATCCCCGCAATGGGGTGAGCTCCCGTTGCTCAGTCCCTGCTCAAAAGCATGTCAAAGTGCAAGTAGATAAATAGGTACCGCTCCAGCAGGAAGGTAAACTGTGTTTCCGTGCGCTGCTCTGGTTCGTCAGAAGCGGCTTAGTCCTGCTGGCCACATGACCCGGAAGCTGTACGCCGGCTCCCTCAGCCAATAAAGCAAGATGAGCGCCGCAACCCCAGAGTCAGTCACGACTGGACCTACTGGTCAGGGGTCCCTCTACCTTTACCTGCAGCAAAAGGTTGCAGTGATGAACTGCTATTCAGGCTTCCAGCCACTCCATTCTCTCTCTCTCCCCATTTCCTCCCAACAGTTAGCATTTTGTGCCCACTGAGCATGACCTGTTTGCAATTTAGGGTGTGTTTGTGTGGGCATACGTGTATCTATTCCCAGCTACATTAAAATCCTGGATTCCTCCTTTGCTTTCTTTGGACAGCTCTAGCTTCTGTCTCTGGTGATATCTAAATAGGTCTCCTCAGTATGAACCTGGAAATGACCTATCCAGACAACTGGATACTTATCTGCACCCTTTTTGTATCTGTGCATCCCTTGCCCCGTTCTAGTCTCCCTGGGTGGGATGGGTGGGAGACGGCTTCCTACTTTGGCATTTTTTTTACCCTCTAAGGGACAAGGAACCTTTGTCCCTCTGGATGCTACATGAACTCATCCCTGACGCTGGGGTGGACAGGAGTTCAGCAATATCTGGAGGGGCAGAGTTTCTTCACTGCTGCTCTAAATGTTATGAAGTCCTGGGATTATCCTGAGTTTGCTGATACTTTCCTTTTGTGCCTGGGAAGACTTGAATCAGAAAGAAGGGATAAAGGAAGATAGCCCCCTTAATAGCTGTTAACCATGTTGACCAAACGGAACCTCCAGGTTCAGAGGTAGTCTATCTCAGTCTAAACCTAATTACCTTCAAGCCTTGCTTGTGGGCTTCTTGGAGGTATCTGGTTGGCAAATGCCACATTAGATGGAGCATTTGATATGATCCCACAGAGCTTTATGTTCCTAAAGGCATTACTTTGGTCAAGAGACACAACCACCACAAGGACTGTTAAAATACAGTGGTACCTCGGGTTACAGACGCTTCAGTTACAGATGCTTCAGATTACAGACTCCAGTAACCCAGAAATAGTACCCCGGGTTAAGAACTTTGCTTCAGGATGAGAACAGAAATTGTGTGTGGTGGCACCAGGAGGCCCCATTAGCTAAAGTGGTACCTCTGGTTAAGAACAGTTTCAGGTTAAGAACAGACCTCCAGAATGAATTAAGTTCTTAACCCAAGGTACCACTGTATATGGATGTTTTGCCATCTAACCTTGAAGGTGCCTAGGGGTAAACTTTTTGAACTTTGCAATGAATTTAACCTGTATCCCTTGGAAACCTGAAAGGATGCCCTGGAACTAGCACTGGGGTCTGGACGTGGGTGTCTTGTGAACTGAGCCCCCGCCCAACGTCCCTAGTAAGTTGATTCTAGATTGTTTTTTATTAAAAGCCTTGCGAAAGCTGGTTGGCAAATGGATTCTAGCATCATCAGTCACTGCTAGGTTATTATTTGAGCATTTCCATGGCAACCCTCACACTCTACCTTCTGATCTTGCAAAGACTTAACTTGCATGTTGGCTTTCTGTGCTGTAAGGGCTACCACATATTCACCCTCCCCTCCCAAAAGAGAGAGAGAGAGAATTGCTATGATGATGAGTTCAAAGCTGCAAGCAGCTGTTGCTCAGATCAGCCAAAATGGCATTTTGCACCAGTTCAAATGCAGCAGCGGTCCAGAATTCAGATGAGACATTTTGGAGCTGTGCCTGGTTTTGGATTCATTTTTCTTTTAAAAACTTGCAACCCTCTCTTCCAGCTCACCTGATCTCTTGGAAGTGGTATACATGAAGCATTAAAAAGCAATTAGTATAATCGTTTTAAGAAGCGGTATAATTTCAATTAAAAAAAAAAAGGCTAAAAGCAACTGGAGGTGCAGCAGCGTAAAACATCGAAACAATTTCCAGCTGAAAACAAAAGGAAAATGTCTGGGAAAATAAAAGTTACACTAATGCAATAAAAAGTGTAATACATGCATACATGAATGTCTGCCTCTAAAAGCAAACTCGGGGGGTGAGGACCAACAGCAACAGAACCCAAATAGCACCACTGTGAAATAAGGAAGGAGGTATTATGATGCCAGTGTTCAGAAAGCTTTTGACAAAGTACAATGCCCAAGACTCCTGAGTAAGCTTAGCTGTCACAGAATGAAAGAGGTGCTTTTGTGGATGGGCAACTGCTTAAGAAACACAAAGCAGAGAGTAGGAATAAATTCATAGTTATCCCAATGGAGGGTTGTAGAAAGTGGGGTTCCCCCAAAAGATTGGAATAGGGACCTGGGCTTTTAAACGTATTCATAAATTACTATGGGTTAGAAGGGGAGCCATGAGGTAGCTGAGTTTGCTGAATGTTCAGGATTATTTAAATAATAATAATAACAATAATAATTTATTATTTATACCCCGCCCATCTGGCTGAGTTTCCCCAGCCACTCTGGGTGGCTTCCAATCAAGTGTTAAAAAAAATACAGCATTAAATATTAAAAACTTCCCTAAACAGGGCTGCCTTCAGATGTCTTTTAAAAAGAAGATAGCTGCTTATTTCCTTCACATCTGAAGGGAGGGTGTTCCACAGAGTGGGCGCCACTACTGAAAAGGCCCTCTGTCTGGTTCCCTGTAACCTCACTTCTCGCAATGAGGGAACCGCCAGAAGGCCCTCGGCGCTGGACCTCAGTGTCCGGGCAGAACGATGGGGGTGGAGACGCTCCTTCAGGTATACAGGACCGAGGCCGTTTAGGGCTTTAAAGCTCAGCACCAACACTGAATTGTGCTTGGAAACGTACTGGGAGCCAATGCAGATCTCTTAGGACCGGTGTTATGTGGTCCCGGCGGCCACTCCCAGTCACCAGTCTAGCTGCCACATTCTGGATTAATTGCAGTTTCCGGGTCACCTTCAAAAGTAGCCCCACATAGAGCGCATTGCAGTAGTCCAAGCGGGAGATAACTAGAGCATGCACCACTCTGGCAAGACAGTCCGCAGGTAGGTAGGGTAAAACAGAACCGATCTTCAAAAGGATCTTTCCAAACTCAGTGAATGGGTGGTAAACTGGCAAATGGAATTCAATGTAAGAAGTGTAATTGGATGCATGTTTTTGGGGGGTGGGGTGGGGGGGTGGAAAGCTAAATTCCATATACATGCCCATGGTTCTGAACTGGTAGTGACTTGACCAGGAAGGAGACTTTGTAGAGGTAGAAAGTACATTACCCCACCCTGTAATGTAGGAATCTCAACACATGGTTCCCCCATCCCATTTGAAATCATGCCAGACCCTACTTAGCTTTACAAATGTGCTAGCGGTTTCGTTGCTGAATTTTTATACCCCCTAAACACCAGGGAGGGTGTTTCTCCAGCCACTCTGGGCGGCTTCCAGCAAGATATTAGATATTAATTTAAATAATATTAAATAATTCATCAAATATTAAAAGCTTCCCTAAACAGGGCTGCCTTCAGATGCTTAATCAAAAGCATGCCCCCCCCCAAACCGGCTGCCTAGGGCAGTGCATGCATAGATAGGGCCGGGAGGAGAAGCAAGCGCAAGCGGTCGCGAGGACGCACGTCCTGGTCCCTTGCAAGCGCTGGACTTGCGCCTTCCTCCAAGGATGGGGATATAGATGCACGGATGCAGAACCGGGATGACGGCGCCGCCGCGGGGATCTGCTGCTCCTCCTCCCCTTCCTCTGCCCCCTGGCGGCGGCTGCGGGGAGCGCCGTTTCCTGCCTGTGATGCAATCGGCGCGGGTAGAAAAAAGCCGCCGTCGCCGCCCGCTGCTGGTGAAACTCGCTTGCAAGTCGGAGCTGCAACGTGTCCCGCCGGCACTCGCTTTGCTGGCTATTTTTTTTTTTTGCAGATCTCTGCTTCGGGAGCGGCATCTTTTGGAGACGCCAGAAGGAAAGAAGCACCCCCCAGCGCACACACGTCTCTGCAAGCCGTCCACCTCTTCCTCTGCCCACCTTTAAATTTTGGGGATTGGGCTGCATTTCTCCAGCGCAATGAAGGTAAGATCTGGAGGAAGCGATCGTGCGCAGCAGCAGCTGCTTTTGCATCGCGGGAGGGTGGGAGATGCGCGTCTAGCAGCCCCGTCCACGTTTGCAAACACAGACACGGGAGCCAGCTCACGCGTTTCGGGCTCCGGAGGCAGAGAACGATTGCAGCTTCTGGGCCGATGATCCGGTTCCAATTGCGCTTCTTTGCTCCCCAGTCGTATCCATATGGGCCAGTGCTGAAAAATGTATAGGCTCTGAGGAAACGGGGAAGCCACCCGCAATTTATTTATAGGAATGCCTTTTTTTTTTGCATTAGTTCGTTAAGATTTTGAAGGTTCCTTAAAAAAAAAGTGGCGGGAGTTTAAGGGTTAAAACCCCGAATTGCATTTATTCATTTTTTTCCCCCCAGGCATCTTGCACGTTCAGTGGCTTCCCCTCCAAATACAGCAGCAGAAAAACAACAGGCAATTGCAATGACTAATTCGGACTGGAGGGTTCCAGGGTTTATTTTTGTGGCTTGTTCTGGAAAGAGCTATATTGTATATATGTGTGATTTAGTTTGTTTGTGTGCGCGATAGATATGCATTTGTGTCGGATGCTGCGATTTGTGGGGGCCCCGGAGTTTATTTATAGATCTTAGCTCTGCAGTCAATTTGCATGCTCCGAATCAGGTCACCGGGGAACGGGAGAGTCACTGGTTGTTGACGGGCACCCTCCGTGTAAATAGGAAGATGTGAGCTGTCCACTCCGCAGACGTGAGACCCTCCGAGTTACGTATTTCGCTTTCCTCCCGCCTCCCCCAACTCAATCTTCTCCTGCAACCGAGCTTCTGTAACAGATGTGTTCCAGATCCTGTTTCCTTTCACACATTTCCTCTGCTCTGTTGAAGGGAAGGGGAAGAAATGCTCATCTAAACCGCTAATGTGCACCTTTTAAACTTCCAGGATGGTTTGTGGGTATTTGGGGTGGGGAGGGAGGAGGCAGTAACTTTATACCCTGGTGAACAGCTGAACCCCAGGAAGTATTGGGGGGGGGTGAGCCTGTAAGTAAGAGACCAGAGAAAGGGTCTGTATTCACAAAAGTGTCACTGCAACTTTGAGCTGCGTTTCGTGCCCCTGGCAAGATGGGCCTTGCAGCCAGAAAGCTAGCTCCTGGGCCAGACTCCCTTTGGGATCCTTTCTGCCGTCTGACGACAGCCACACAAGCTAGAAAATAAAGGTTGCCACCTTCTTTTTCTTAAGGGCTGTGCTCCTCTGCCGTTAACAGCTGGCCGAGAGGCATTAATAAGTTGCTGAAGCTTTTCCTCCCAAACTTCTCAGATCCAGGGAAAAAAGCTTTTCCTGTTGAATTTCAGCCTGCCAGGCTGCTGCCAAAGGCTAGGGCAAGGCTGGCCACCATGCAGCGTCGCATATGCAAAGTACGGAATGCAGAAGTGACCAATTGGACCTGCAGCAGAATGTTGCTGTGTGGAGTACTCCTGTTCAGGGCTCCAGCCGGCCATGCCCTCTTCCAGACTACTCCATTCCATTTCCCTCCCCCCAGCACACCTTCTACAGTTGGTTAGCATCCCCAGTCCTCGTTCATAGGACTTAGCAACCTGTCCTATACAGAGTCAGGCCATGGGCCCACCTGGCTTGGTATTGTCTGCGCCAGGTATCATCAACCTTTTAACCCAAACGTGTGTTCGGGGACCCATTTCTTACTCTTCCCTCATATATTTGCATGGCAGTAGTGCTCCTGTTGCAGCACACCTTGGATCAGGCTGTGTTGATCAGTAGAATAGTGGCTTGCACTGACTGGCAGCAGCCCTCTGGGGTTTCAGACAGGTGTGTCTCTCCTTGGGTCTATTTGGCTGTGCTGGGGATTGAACCTGGACCTTCTGCATGCAAAGCAAATGTTCTGGCTCTGAGCTACGAATCTCCCTTCAGTTGTTTGGGTCTTTCTTTATTTTTTGCCATTTCTGCAGAGCTTAGAGGCTCCCTAGGCCTGCTAACACAGTGCCGCCACCCCTTGGTGGTTGTACAGTGCTTCTTGGCTCCCCGCAGATTTGGGAGTTATGTGGATTAAACCACAGAGCCTAGCACTTGCCGATCAGAAGGTCGACGGTTCGAATCCCTGCGACGGGGTGAGCTCCCGTTGCTCGGTCCCTGCTCCTGCCAACCTAGCAGTTCAAAAGCACCTCAAAGTGCAAGTAGATAAGTAGGTACCACTCCGGTGGGAAGGTAAACGGCGTTTCCGTGCGCTGCTCTGGTTTGCCTGAAGCGGCTTAGTCATGCCGGCCACATGACCTGGAAGCTGTACGCTGGCTCCCTCGGCTGATAAAGCGAGATGAGCACTGCAACCCCAGAGTCGGCCACGACTGGACCTAATGGTCAGGGGTCCCTTTACCTTTACTTTTATGAGTACAGTATATATTCAGGGGTAGCTAGCTTGGTGCTGTCCAAATATTATAGGACCCTGGTTTCTCTTATGCATTGACCAGGCTGGCTTGGGCTGATGGGAGTTTGGAGCCTGGCAACATCTGGAGAGCACTGCGTTGCCTATTTCTGGTATATATTATTTGGGCACTGCTCAGTTGGCCTGCAGTCTTCGTCAGGCTCAGCTGATGTGTCAAGGTGATATGCTATCTAACCAAAGGACTGGACTTGTACCATTACAGATTGTCGTAGGTGCTTGCATGATGGAATGTGCCATTTATTGGAATGGGGGGGGGGAGGGAGCCCAATAATATTCATACACATAGAAAACTTTGTGTATCAGAGAGGTGGCTGCATAACAGCTAGCTTTCTAGAAGCATGGAAATACAGGGGGAAAGGCAAGGTTGTTTTTTTTTGCGGGGAGTACCATCACATCTCTTTTTTGCTGCCCTTGGCATCCATTTTGTGCTGGCACCCATAGCACTTTTTATCAAGATATGAATTGCTGGCACCTTTTTTTATTTTTACCAAAAACAAGCACTGGAAATAGTTGTTTGCTTCAAAGAGCATTTGGTCATGATGTGATTGAATCTGAAGCGGTCCAGACCAGATCAGGCTTATTCCCTGATTTGCCGTTTATGAGGACTTGTTATCTGAAAGTCAAAGTCTTCCAATATTTGCAAATGGGAAATGGAAGAAATTGTTCCCAAAGAATACCGTAGCTCTATTAATCTCTACCAGTCAAAGGAATAGGAAACCCCTTGGCATAAATGTATTTTATTTTATTTATTTCATTTCTATACCACTTTATATATTTTTAGGGAAATGAATCTCAAAGCCTGTTTCCCACCTACATTAAGACATCAAATAAAACAATGCAGAACAAAACAACTGAAAGTCAAATATGAAGTCTACATTCAAAGCAACAGAGTTAACTGGAAACCAAAATATTATCAAAATAAAATGCGACAGAGGTCACAACTACAGAATGCACATTTAGCACAGCAAAATTATCTTAGAGACATTTCAAAAGGAAACATTTCTAAAGGAAGTAAAATAACGCACGTTGAAAGCAATGCAAACCAGCAGGAGAAATAAAAGTATTATCATAAGCACAAACCAGTCAGTTTGCAGAGGAAATAACAGTGCGTAGACTAAAGCTCAACTTTGTCAGTTGTGTGAAATGAGATTGTGAAGCGGGTGGCATTTTTGTGAATAAATCAATTTGCAAAGTGAGCTTAAAAGTTAACATTAACCAGCATCTGCTCATAAGGCAGAGGTTCCATATCCACCCATGAGGGCAGAAGTGCATGTTATGTGATTCTTTGTTTTTTACTATATTTCATGGAGGTTGAGGTGGTGTTCTGCCTCAGCTGAACAGGATGCTGGACTACATGAGCTTTTCTGATATGCTCCAGCAGGACTCTCCTGATGCCCTTACACTTTGGAAGATTCCCACAGAGAAACTCTTTCCTCTTCCATTGATTTTTCTCTACTGAGCAGTACCACCTCCTATTGCATTTACCCGAGGAAAAGATTCTAGTCCCAGTATCTTTTCCCCCAGTGGAGACAAAAAGCAGCTTTTCGTTGGTGTCATTTTTTAGCAATTATTCCCACCCACCTCCTGCATTTTGCATGGATCTCAGGAGTTGTGCTGCATGCTGTTTTTTCCTCTCTTTTAAAAACGTTTTTATTAAGTATTTTCTTGGGTTACAAAAGTACACACAGGGTCTCTGTTTTCAGACCATAAAGTCCTTTCTACAGACCAGTTATTATTCTCTTGTTTTTTGTTAATATCGTACACGCTGCCTAGGATTTTTAAAAAAATAATTAAAGGCGCTATGACAGAAATATTGTTTAGTAAACTGATTAAGGATGGGGTGGGGGAAAAGCATACAGGTATTCTGCAGTAAAACAGCACAAGAGGGGAAGGATGGAAGAAACTGTTTTCCCCCAGCCGTCTCTTCTCGGTTGGATTGATTTCCCTCACAGGGTCGTTGTGCGAGCAAAAGGACTTCCGCCTGTGCAATTCAGCTTCCTCTCCTTGTCTGCACCCTGTGTGCTTTCCTCACCCCCCAACTCCCCCAAAAAGAACCCATAGAACATATTTGGAGAGAGGGGAAGTTATTCCATGGGAGCAACAGCTTCCTTGTACACGGTCCGCTGTCCTTCCACTTAAAATTGCAGATGCATTTTTAGTTTTTGAAAATTATCCTGGAAGAATCGTGTGGCTGCACATAATCTGTGATTCTGTGCTGAATGAAAACAATAGAAGTTCACAAGGTGCAATCATTTTTGTCAGCAACCCAATGGATGTAGGTATGCCCAGGTATAGCCGGTCCTAACAAGCTCAGGTTTTAATCTATGCAAGTCATCAAAAGCGAGAATCATTAGTTAGTGTTTGTAGTGGCAATACCAACTTCGGTACAGTCACAGCAGGGTGCAGTGCCAACAGTACCAAGAAATAGTTTTAAGCGACGCAGAAGTCACTTTGGGTTACCTGTGATGGAATGTCCTGCCAACAAGATAACAGGATAAGAAAAACTATGTGAAACTGTTTGGGAGAGAAATTGCCATTTTTTTTGCTGTACTCCCATTTTTGCTGTTGCTCTTTGAAGCACCCATGTAGAATGCCCTCCCCCTGTAAGTTTTGGGGAGAACATCATGCCAAGTTTGCTTTTAATATATTGCTGCATGCTGGGTTCTAGACCTTAATTCCCTGGCACCAAATGCTAAAGGTAAAGGGACCCCTGACCATTAGGTCCAGTCATGACCGACTCTGGGGTTGCGGCGCTCATTTCACTTTATTGGCTGAGGGAGCCGGTGTACAGCTTCCAGTCTTGTGGCCAGCATGACTAAGCTGCTTCTGGCGAACCAGAGCAGCGCACGGAAATGCCATTTACTTTCCCGCCGGAGTGGTACCTTTTTATCTACTTGCACTTTGACTTGCTTTCGAACTGCTAGGGTGGCAGGAGCACGGACTGAGCAACAGGAGCTCACCCCGTCACAGGGATTCGAACCACTGACCTTCTGATCGGGAAACCCTAGGCTCTGTGGTTTAACCCACAGCGCCACCCACCAGCTATCTATATCAGGGACGGAGAGGCTATGTTGTTGGACTCCAGTTCCCATTATCCTTTACCGTTAATCATGCTGATAGGGGCTGATGGGAGCCTGAATCCAACAACATTTGGGATAGCTCATCTGGTAGAGCATGGGACTCTTAATCTCAGGGTTGTGGGTTCGAACCCCACAGTGGGCAAAAGATTCCTGCACTGCAGAGGGTTGGGCTCCAGCCCTTCTATGATTCTAGTATTCTGTTTAGAGACCCACAGGATCCTCCAGCCCTGATCTGTGTCCATAAGCTCAATTGCTGTGCTTCACGTGTTTCTCCTTATGAATGCAGGGTTGCATGAAACGCAAGGTACACAAATGGATTTTCAGCAGGATAGACGCTAGGTTTTTGGAGAGGTGGGGGAGATTTTAGGATTGTGGGAATGTACTGTACTTGATTTTGTGTGTGTGCTTGAACCTTAAAGTCCACCTTTGCATACATGAGTCTCAAAACCATGGCTGCCTCTGCATACATGAGGCACAGATGCTTTGGTTGGCAACTACAACTCATGAGAGTTGTAGTCCAGAACGTTGGGAGAGCATCAAGAAGGGGAAGGTCATTTTGGGTTAGCTGTTGTTTGTCCATCAGCGAAAAGCAACAGCTTCTGAAGTCCTGCTGGGCACTTAAGAGGAGGAGGTGCATGAAAATCTGGCTGGAGGCTAGAATTGTTGACATAGCACTAAACCATGGTTTAGTGTTTCGTCTGAAAGCATCCAGCGTATATCAAAGGGCCCCGAGCCCTCGGAAAACTGCTGTATGAATGCCACGCATTGTTGCTCTCATCCAGAAATTCAAAGGTGCTGACAAAATAAATTTGGAACCCTCCTGACAAGATTAAACAATCACACAATTATGAAAAATGACAAGCTAAAACCATGCCTGTCAAATTGCAGTCAGTTTCTCTCTCTTATTATGACTGCTTACTCAGAAATGATAGCAGTTGTCTTATTTACATGACTACCCCAGCTGAGTCTGCCCTTGCAAATCCAAGAATCCTGTCTCAGTTATACAAGGACCAGCGAGTCCCAGTTTCCTTGGAATTAATTGCTTTGTCTCGCAAAAGTATCCATTAAGAAACCAGGCGATGGAGTAAAATGCAGGGCGCTCATCCTCTTAAATAAGCCATTATTTTTATTAGAGGTTAAATTGACTTTCCTCCATTAGAAGGACTTTGGCAAATATTGCCATATGCGGCTGAAAATGAAAACGCTCTGGCTTTGCTTATCTGAAAGATAAGTGCGTCTCCTTCTCCTTTCCCACATCAATCCAGCGAAAACAGTGTTTGGGGATAGTCAAAGGTTTTCTCTAGCTTGCCTTATCTGATTTTAAAAATCTTAGCACATCCTTGTCTTTCTGCATTTGATGCCCTACGTTCCAGAATCTCAGAGCTGCCTTCCTTTGATGTTTACCGTTCGTACACAGAATTTAAATGCAAGATCAAATAGTGCTGTGGGTATAAGATGGTTGCCTGGTCTGCCAGGGCTGAGTCTTTTTCTGCTGTGGTGTGTAATAGTTGAAGGGGGAAACCCCAGTAAGCACCTGATGATTCAGGGTGACCTTTTTCTGCCAGGGCCACATTGCCTTGGAATGATCTGTCAAGGGCTGCATGGCAGGTGGGTCTGGAGCTGAAACTGGGTAGGGGCAGAGCTAGAAACGGGTGTGATCCCCCCTTTACTCTCTTCCTCCTTGTCACCCACATGGGGTCAAAGGTCAAATGAAATGGGATCACAGGCCTCAGTTTGCCCACCCCTGATTTAGTACACTTCTCCATTGGTGCCCAGGATACATTTCGCCATGTGAGTCAGGCGCATAGGAATAATTTTTCCCAGTGAACCCCATAGATGCGGCTTGTAGAAAACTCACCCAGACTTGAGCACTGAGTCATGCTTAGCGAGGCAGTGGAAGGATGGGGAAATTGCTGAAGGAGTTTCCCCTGGTTGCTCCTGTTCTTGTTTGCTGAACTCAGTCTGATCCACCAAGGCCCTGAGCATTACAGAACAAATTGTCCCTTAACTACGAAAGGGAGATGGGCCAAACATGGTTGCTCAGGAAATTTCACCTGCAACTAAGCCCCACTGAACCAGTGTTAGAAACTCAGGCATATAAGCTAGGCACCAAATGGCTCCTTAAACCAGGGTTAGTTGCCATTTGGGGGCCAGACAGCTCGAAAGCCGTATTTTTCAGTGTGACGTTTTGGTTCCTGAAATTCATTTTGATTGTGCAGATAAAACATTACAGTTAGAATTCTGCAGGATGAGTTGCTGGCGTGTGAAAGCAGTCAAGATCCAAGGATCGCCAGGCATGCACCTCCAGATGGTGGAGACGTCAGGCAGCATCCTGGCACCTGGTCATCTTCACTTGGTCGCAAGTAGCCAAAAGCCAGGTGCAAAATGTGCCTAGCGAATTTCAAACACTGCTTTCACCTGTAGCTAAGCCCCACTGAACACAGCTCCCAAGGAAACATGCATAGGATTTATTGCCTTGTTAAAACACATTGGTGCACCACGATTCTAGGTTTGTTTATTTGAGAGACTGAAGTTAGCCCTATCCTATTTCAAAACACACTTGCTCTCTGTGAGCAGAGATGCCTTTGTAACAGGGGGTCCTTTTAGTGCCAGGGCAGAGCAGGGAGTAGCTACCCAGTCAAACTTCCTGTTGGGTTATTGCAGACATAAAAGCAGCCAGTCCATTCTGTTTATGGCCTCCTCTCTCACAGCAATAAAAATTTAACTCTTTTTGGAAGGATCATTCTAGCAGAATAAACACAGCAGTCTGGTCCGCGAAGACGGGCTCTCGGCATCTCTGCACAGCCATTCTTGTTTGACTTCACGCTCCATGGATTAGTGTGCTTGGCTGGTTGCATGAACCACCAAGCCTGGAATGATCATAAATCCATCCCTCACCTGCCTCTGACAGGTGTATTGCAAACAATACTCCTGGGTACAAGACGTTTTGCTGCCCTGGAATTTTAATGGTGGTAGGACTGTGCCTGCAACTTCGACTGTTTTATTATCTTTAAATATAAACCCAAATCTTTATGGGGGGAGGGTGGAGATCTGCCCTGATAGCTGCTCCGAACATTGCATTTGTTGTTATTGATGATCGTATCTTTCCTTCTAATAGCAAACTCAGCCGATTAAGTGACGACATAGTGGTTGCCCAAACAGGGCAACCGATGAATCAACATGCCAACATGCTCGGTCATGTCAACATGCTCGGAGGCAGAAGTACGCTGCAGAAGTAGTTTGTCCCTACCAGTTCTGGTGGAGTCATAAGAACGTAAGAAAAATCCACTGGGTCAGGCCAGTTGCTCGTCCAGTCTAGCATCCTGTTCACACAGCTGCCATCCAGATGGCTGTTGGAAGCTCACAAGCAAGATCTGATTTCAAGAGCACTCTCACCTCTTGTGACTTCCAGCAGTTGGTACTGAGAAGCATTTCTGTCTCCAGCCATGGATGCCATGGCTAGTAGCCATCCACAGCCATCTTCTCTCTGCATTAATCTTGTTTCCTCTCTTCTCCCTTCCTCTCACCAACCTCAGAATAAGACAGTGTCCTTATGTTCCTATGGGCTGTTGTTTCCATGTAACATTCAGCTCCCAGTAGTGATGTATGGAAGTGAGAGCTGGACCATAAAGAAGGCTGATCGCCAAAGAATTGATGCTTTTGAATTCTGGTGCTGGAGGAGACTCTTGAGAGTCCCATGGACTGCAAGAAGATCAAACCTCTCCATTCTGAAAGAAATCAGCCCTGAGTGCTCACTGGAAGGACAGATCCTGAAGCTGAGGCTCCAATACTTTGGCTACCTCATGAGAAGAGAAGACTCCCTGGAAAAGACCCTGATGTTGGGAAAGATGGAGGGCACAAGGAGAAGGGGACGACAGAGGATGAGATGGTTGGACAGTGTTCTTGAAGCGACAAACATGAGTCTGACCAAGCTGTGGGAGGCAGTGGAAGACAGGGCTGCCTGGCGTGCTCTGGTCCATGGGGTCATGAAGAGTCGGACACAACTAAACAACAACAAACATTCAACAAGTGTGCTGTCTGTGTGCCTGAGCTTCACAAGTCAACAAGTGTGCATCCTTTTGCACAAACACTTGTGCATGTTCAGAGGCAGCTTGTACCTGAGTTCACTCTTAGTGTCAACAAAAGACTCCTGGTCCTTATTGCCTTTTTTGTTTCTTGTTCTGAATTGTTAAGAGAGGAGGAGCGTGTCTTGTTTGTCACTCAGTGGTACAAAGAGAGAATTATCTGCATATAGGAAGTGAGATTTATAGGCCAACAGGATGCAGCGAGCAGCTTTAATATAGTTGCTGTTTTTGCCCCTGTTGTCACACTAGCAAACAATGCAGTTGTTAAGCAAATGGATTAATGCCGGGTCTGACAAGCAGGTCAACAAAAGAGACACTTAAAGGCTCTGTTCTCCGGTTCAGAAGAGTGGAAATGTCTCATTTGGCCACTTCGTTCTCTCTGCCGCTGCCGCCACCGACTTGCCCCAGCAATTCCAAAGCAAGCGATGCTGATGCCAAAGGAGGACAACCAATACACAGGTTTTCGGAAAACAGGCCCCATGACCCAAGTGTTAAGAGGTATATTTCAGCAGGAGATATTCAGCAGGAGACACCGTCTTCCCCACACAGTGCTGGAATTCCAAGTAAAAACAGCAACTGCTTTGCATCTGTCCCTCTGTGCATGCAAGGCAACATCCCTGACCTAAGCTCCTGGGTCCTCCAAAAACCGGCAAGGACTCAGGGCAGGCTGGCCGCTCTGGATACTGCTTTATAGCAGGCGGTGGCCTGGGATTTGTGATTATCTAATTTCCAGGTCCACAGGAATTCTGAGCCACTGGTTTGTGGCTTTTTAACCTCTGCCATAAAGCTGCTGTGCGAGGTCCAGTGTTAGAAACTCAGATATTATAAGTTAGTGGCAAATGGCTCCTTAAACCAAGGTTGCAGTCGCCAAAACAGAACGTCTATCTGCCATTTTGGCTTGGTGCTGACCCCACATCCTTTTCAGTATTGGATTTACTGTATTTGCCCAGGCATTTTAAGAGTATGGTATTTTTTAACTGGTTAAATTGTTTTATCCAGTTGGCCTACACTGGAGGGACTGACAGCATTAACATCCCAGAAGGTTGGGCTTCTCCCATAGCCACAGCCTTGGATTCTAGCAGAAATCAAGCATGGCTCTCCCTCTCTGCCTTCTGCCAGCCTCTAGCCTAGCTCACCCTCCCATCTCTCTGGCTTTTGTCTTCTTTAGTGCCAGCCCGGTGAGAGAGTGGGCCCAGCCATTTCCCCTCCAGCACAGAGCAGCTTTCTTTATCAGACCAATGGCCATGCTTAGACCCTTGCCTGTCCAATTCGACAATAGAATCCCCCATTGGATTTTAACCCTTGCTGGGTCCAGTGGATTTAAAGGGGCTCAGGCACCTTACAGCCTAAACACCACCCGCCCGCCCCTAAAAAAAAAAAACCCTCACAACAATATTAATTTCCTCTAAGGCAACACTTTCTTGGCTGGACTCGTCTGCTTAACTTAATTGCTATGCTGAATAACTGCTGAGACTGCTTGTAAAGATTTAGGGCTTGTATAATTCTGTAATCCATTCTTGACGTTATTAATTCAATGGGCTGAGGTAGGGAGAGATGGAAGAAATTGTGATGTGGTTTTTCATAGAAATGTAGAATTGCAGGGACCCCAGGAGTCATCTGGCCCAACTCCCTGCAATCCCAACACACGGTCCCCCATCCGATTTGAAACCACACTGGCCCCTGCTTAGCTTTGCAAAAGCGCTCTCAGTTTTACTGCTGCTCCAGTAGGTTTCCAGCATCTAATAGCCATCCATAGTTCTCTCTCCTCTGTGAATTTCTCTAATCCTCTTTTAAAGCCATCTAGGTTGTTGGCCGCTTTTAAAGCCATCTAGGTTGTTGACCACAGAGCCTAGGGCTTGCTGATCAGAAGGTCGGCGGTTTGAATCCCTGCAACAGGGTGAGATCCCATTGCTCGGTCCCTGCTCCTGCCAACCTAGCAGTTCGAAAGCACGTCAAAGTACAAGTAAATAAATAAATAGGTACCACTCCGGCGGGAAGGTAAACGGCGTTTCCGTGCGCTGCTCTGGTTTGCCAGAAGCGGCTTAGTCATGCTGGCCCCATGACCTGGAAGCTGTATGCCAGCTCCCTCAGCCAATAAAGTGAGATGAGCGCCACAACCCCAGAGTTGGTCATGACTGGACCTAACAGTCATGGGTCCCTTTACCTTTACCTTTAGGTTTTTGGCCATCATTGCTTCCTGTGGGAAGGAGTTCTGTAGTTTAACTGCTCTGCATGAGGAAGGATTTTCTTTTATCTTCCTGAATCTTCCAACATTCAGCTTCTTTGAATGTCCTCAAATTCTGATATTATGAGAAAGGGAGACAAGCTTTTTTCTCTATCTACTTTCCCCAAGACATAAACGTCTATCCTCCTCACCTTTTCTCTCAACTTCAAAGCACCTTTGCTGTGTTTATTCAAGGTGGCATACCCAGTCTCCTCCCTCCTCATTTCATCCTCACGCCAACCCTGTGAGGTAGGCCTTCGATCCAAAGTGACATTTTCCACCCAAGCGTCAAGCCCTGGGCTGACATGAGGGGGAAACAGATCTCTTGAATCAGTATCTCACAGCAAACACCATCAGTTTACTGCACAGTTTGGGATCCCCCCCCCCGGAATATTTCTTTTTGCACCCATTCTATGTCAAATGGAATTGGGGGGGAGGATATTCATCTGGGTCTAGCTTTGCAGTAACCTGGATGTAGTCCTGGGCTTCTTCAGATCCTTTTTCAGAAAGGTCACGAGGAGTTGCAAGCCTTTTCAGCTGGTGTTAAAAATAGAGTTGAGTGACTCAGCCATTCAGCGACATCACTTTCTCTGCTTGATGAAATAGCAGCGGATTATTTATTTCTTTAAGGAAAGGAAAAGAACACAAACTCCCCAGTGGGTACCATTATTGCTTTTCAAGTAATCTTCTTCGTCGCTTCCTGGCTGAAGTAACACTATTAATTCTATTTTTAAAAATATATATATATTTAAATGGCTCTGCGACAGCTTGCTGTTTGTAGTAATTTTTAAAAGGATGTTGTATTGCAAATGGCAGCACGAATGCTGCTTTGAAAATCTCCAGCTTTGAAGGCAACATTGCAAAAGCATTGTGACGGGAGTTCTACTGCCTTTTATTTTGCAGTATTTTAATTAAATGTGCCATCCATGCAATTAGCATTTGTTTGCACAGTGATGGATCTCTGGGTTGCCTGTGGGCTGCTTGACTTGTGGGGGGAGGAAATAGCTGGGCTGTGGCCATTGACCCAGGGGCTCCCCTTTTGCTACTGCAGATATATGAATCATAGACCCCCAGGGTCCTCTAGTCCATGGATAGGCAAACTAAGGCCTGGGGCCGGATCCGGCCCAATCGCCTTCTAAATCCAACCCATGGACGGTCCAGGAATCAGCCTGTTTTTACATGAGTAGAATGTGCCCTTTTATTTAAAATGCATCTCTGGGTTATTTTGGGGGCATAGGAATTCGTTCATCCCCCCCCCCCAAAAATAGTCCAGCTCCCCACAAGGTCTGAGGGACAGTGGACCAGCCCCCTGCTGAAAACATTTGCTGACCACTGCAATGCAGGAATCTCAACATGCAGTCCCCCTTCCAGTCTGAAACCATACCAGACTCTGCTTAGCTTTGCAAATGTGCTAGCAGTTTTATTGCTCCACCGCCAGGAGGTGGTGCATTAGACCTGGTCAGATTGTTTGTCTACCTATGGGAGGGGTCTCCAACATGGCACCCATAGGCTCACATGCACTCTCAGGGACTTTGCCTGGTTCTGATAGGATGTTCTTTTCTGTCACTCTCTCTGCTGCAATTAGGCTTCATGGCATTCTGTTGTAGCCAATAGAATACGTATATTGTAGTGTGTGCTTGGTTGCAGTCCATGTGCAGCCCACAACAATTTCTCTGGTTTGCCGGGGGGGGGGGGTCATTGGCCCAGGAAGTTTGGCAAGCTCTGGTCTACACCAGTTTTGTCTATTCTAGCTAGCAGCGGCGATCTAGGTTCATAGGCAGAGGAAGTCTGAGCTTTCTACCTTTAGAAGCGATGGGTAGAAGTTGGAAGGTTCTCTGTTGCAGAGAAGAAGAAAAAGAATAAGAAATTTATTTATATCCCGTCCATCTGGCTGGGTTTCCCCAGCCACTCTGTGCAGCTTCCAACAGAATATTAAAACACGATAAAACATCAAACACTAAAAACTTCCCTAAACAGGGCTGCCTTCAGAAGTCTTCTAAAAGTCAGACAGTTGTTTGTTTCTTTGACATCTGATGGGAGGGCGTTCCACAGGGTGGGCGCCACTACCGAGAAGGCCCTCTGTCTGGTTCCTTGTAACCTCACTTCTAGCGGTGAGGGAGCCACTAGAAGGCCCTCAGAGCTGGACCTCAGTGAACAATGGGTGTGGAGACGCTCCTTAAGGTATACTGGGCTGAGGCTGTTTAGGGCTTTAAAGGTCAGCACCAACACTCTGAATTGTGCTCAGAAATGTACTGGGAGCCAATGTAGGTCCCGCAACTGAGCCCTTTGCAAACATCCTTTGTCTTAGTTAATAAGAACGTTGTGGTTGATGGAGCAGGATGGTCAGACTGGACTCTTCCTATTGTTCTGAAGGCGATCACTTGCACCATTGCAGATGAGCTTTGGAAGACCAGTGTTCAGCTGACACCAGCACAATGGGGCACATTCTGCCATGCTGTCTGGCAAAGCGGGTTCTCCTTCATGGAGAGCATGTGTTGCGGTGGGAGCAACCATGACATTCCCCGTTGCTGGGCGGGTTAGTTTGGATGGCCACGGATTTGATTGGGCACCTCCAATGTTACCGGAGAAAATTGTTGCAATTTTATTTGATTGATGGGGGTGCTATATAGGTCCCTGTGTGCAGAGTTGAGCTTCTTCTTTTCGCTGCGCACATCGGATTACCCGCCCACCCTCCCTTTATTTAGGGTTTGTTTGCGCTGACCTTGCTATGCCTGTCATGGGGTCATTTGCTTTGGAGCAGGGGCCTGGTAGGAATTTTACCATTTGGCTGTTTGGCTTGTGCCATTTGGGTTTTGCCTACTGCGTAGCAAATCGTCACAACTTGTAAGTTGCGGTTAAAAGGTAAAGGTACTCCTGACTATTAGGTCCAGTCGTGACCGACTCTGGGGTTGCACGCTCATCTCACTCTATAGGCCGAGGGAGCTGGCGTTTGTCCACAGACAGCTTCCGGGTCATGTGGCTAGCATGACTAAGCTGCTTCTGGCAAACCAGAGCAGCACACGGAAATGCTGTTTACCTTCCCGCCAGAGCGGTACCTATTTATCTACTTGCACTTTGACATGCTTTCGAATTGCTAGGTTGGCAGGTTGGCAGTTGCGGTTAGACATTGGTTAATTTTTTGGTTGGTGGAGGGGATGTGGTTGGCCTTCCCTGCCCCTTCAATGCTGCTACTGCAAGGGTATTCCGTTAAAGGAATCCAGGGGCTCGCCCATGCTTTTGTCCGTATCCCTGACAAAGGGCTAGGGCCATGCAAGAGTCCCAGGGAGCATTTGGGGAGAGGTGTGAGTCTGGCACCCAACTTTTCCTCTCCCCAAAATTGCTTACCCTTACTGACTTCCGCGCAGGTGTGGTTGTCAGTTCTGTTCCTACCTCCAAGTGGGAACAGATAGTCACTAACCAATGCCTAAGCAACCACTCACTTACTGTAATTGTGGCCAAAATTATGCCAAAAACCAAAACAAAAATGATGTGTGAACATGTTTTTATTCAGGGGTGTCTTGGGGGTCCTCGACACACAAAGGTCTTTCCCCAGAAACTTAGGCTGAAACAAGCTCTGGCAGCTTTAGTGAGCCACTAAGCCCTACAGAGTGCACCAACCATATTTAAGACTCCCAGGTGAGGCTTTTTCTTTTTTGCTTTCTGCACAAACAGGGAGTGGGGTGGGTGAGATTGCCAGGCACACCCTGATGCTGACTTCCCTTTCCTTTGGGGCTTAAAGAGAGGGGTAAGAGCTGTATTATCTGTTGCATTGCAGAGGACTCTGCTTGCAGGCATTTTGCCAAGCTGCCTAATCTCCTGCTGCATTTGAAAGGTTGGTTGTCACCCAGGAATGGCATAGAATATCTAAGGAAGATTGATGGACTGCTGGATCCTTCAGGAGACTCCAGTTGCTGAGTTGCTCACCTCTGAATCATCCTGACCTCGGGTTGACCTGAAAGGCAATATGCAAATCGTGACAATCCTGTTAGTGCTAGTAAATGCACACAGGAAACACATGCAGAGACTAGGCCGGTTCTGTTAACAGAGTTACATTCAATCCATCCTTAGGAAAAGAAAGAGAGAATTGCTAAGTCACTGGTTTTCTTCCAGGTAAAAGGTAAAGGGACCCCATTAGGTCCAGTCATGACCGACTCTGGGGTGCGGCGCTCATCTCGCTTTATTGGCCAAGGGAGCCGGCGTACAGCTTCCGGGTCATGTGGCCAGCATGACTAAGCTGCTTCTGGCAAACCAGAGCAGTGCACGGAAACGCCGTTTACCTTCCCGCTGGAGCGGTTCCTATTTATCTACTTGCACTTTGACGTGCTTTCGAACTGCTAGGTGGGCAGGAGCAGGGACTGAGCAACGAGCTCACCCCGTCACGGGCATTCGAACCGCTGACCTTCTGATCGGCAAGCCCTAGGCTCTGTGGTTTAACCCACAGCGCCACCCGCGTCCATTTTGTTTTCTCTTGGTTTCTCATTTTCCCAGTCTTAACCTTCTGTTCTCCAGATTTACACATCTGTTTGTGATTCATTCCTTTAATTTTTTGCCATATAATTTTTTTATCAGTTTTTTCAAACGTTTTCACAACAATCTTTGAATCAAATAGTTACATTATTTCATGAATTGACATCCCACCCCCATTTCCCCATTTACTCAAAACATTTTCTATGACATTGTATCTTTATCTATTGCACAAAGTTTTTTCTATTGCAATTATGTTGCGCGTCGAGGTCCCCCAGGCCATCCCAATAACTCACACTTCACACATCAATTTTTGTTTAAGGTTTTTGGAATGAATTTGGCCACAACTTTATTTAAATACACACACGTGAGTGGTTGCTTAGGCATTGGTTATGACTATCTGTCCTTGCCCCAGGGACAGAACTGACTTCCGGATTCCAGCGGAAGCCAGTGAGGGAAACAATTTTTGGGGAGAAAATGAAGCTGGGCCTCAGTCCCTCACTTCTCACCCTCATGCTCCTGGTGGCTTGCACGGCCCAAGTCCGATGCCAGGGACAAGGACAAAAAGAATAGCAAGCCCCTGGATTCCTTTAACGGAATTCCCTTTCCGCACCACCATTGGAGGGGTAGGCACTTACCCTTTCACCAACCAATTTTAACCAATGCCTAACTGCCAACCTTACAAGTTGTGATGATTTGCTATGCAGTAGGCAAAAACCAAATGGCAACAGCCAATCAGCCAAATGGACAAAATTCCTACCAGGCCCCAAGGCAGACGACCCCATGACAGGCATAGCAAGGTCAGAGGACAACGAACCCCCCCCCCTTTTCAGGGAGGGTGGGCGGGTGATCCGTTGCACGCAGCCCAAGAGAAGGCCCCAGGCTGCGAGCCCTGTATTTAAGACATCTGACCCCTCCCACACTTTAGCAACATAACATTCTCCCTAGCAACACTCCTTGCCCAATCACTGCATGTGGCCAATTTGCCCAACAACAGTGGGGTAGCCTTTTTGCCCCCCCCCCGCAACATGTGCTCTCTATTATGGAGAACACGCTTTATCGTCCTTCTTCTCCTGCTTTGATCTCAAATCCTGCCCGTGATTTCATTTGACTGTAATATTTTTTAAAAAATAGGCCTCGATTCTTCATCGCTTGGATCTCTTAATTTCGCTGTCAGCTTTGCCATTTCTGTCCAGTTCAGTCTCCTACCCATTAATATATGTGTTCTTTTGCACACTTTACCCTAGTTTATGTGTACGCTACTTCCCTGCAGAACTGCATTGCAAAATTGCACCAGTGTGAATTTCAGAGGCAAGCGCTGTGTTTTAAATCTGCAGATTGCTTTGGAAAGTGTGGAATAGGTCAGTTCTCCTTTAAATGGGAGCTGAGTCAAATGTCTTTCCTGTCCCCAGTTGCAAGTCGCTGTTCTAGGCTGCTGTCAAGAGTGCAGGGCTGCTCTTTGGAACGCAACTAGCATTTGGTTTTGATTTTTCATCCTAGAGAAAGGGCTGGGGCGGGGTCATTAAAAAAGGTCAATAAATAAATAAATGGATGGATGATTGATTGAACAGATAGAATTGCAGGCTGCTGCCAAGTCCTAGTTCAGGTTTTAATTTTGAAACAATTGTGCTGTTGTTCCTCGGGGTCTCAGGGTCCCTAGCGCTGGGCACAAAGTAGGATTTAGCCAATCCTCTTGTGAGCCAGAAAGAGTCGAAGGCACAGAACAAGATGTCTTGTACGCTGGCAAGCTGCAAAAACTGTAGCCCTCAGGTAGTCTTGCACAAAGTGGTAATTGACTTCGTTTCCCCATTTTTGAGTCCCTAGAACATATGCTTAAATTCTTCAAAACCATGTTGCCTTTTCGTTTCTTGCAGGGTTGTCAAAATGACTGCGCCACTGGATGTATGGAGGCAGCCACAAAGCATGCGATCGAATCTTTCAAGGTATGTATGTCGTTTGCGAAAGCAGGAGTGCCTGTGGCAGTTCTCTGCCCTGCGCAAAGCATTGTCCTTAAGATGCACGCTGATGGAGTCAGCCTGTAGCGCTGTGGATGTGTGTGAACACTTCAGTCTTGGTGTGGGTGACGAGAAGGCTGCATCTCCTGGAGCAATTAAACTTCAGAGATTTTTAGGGGTGAAGCAAACACCTTCAGTTCCTTCCTCAGAATCCTGACAGATAGTTTGTAAGTGAAAACTTGGAAGCGGGTATACAATGGTACCTTTGTTCTCAAAGGCCTTGGTACTCAAACAACTTGGAACCCAAACACTGCAAACCCAGAAGTGTTCCGGTTTGCGAACTTTTTTTTGGAAGTCGAAATGTGTTCCGTTTTGAGTGTTACTCAGCTACTGACTGACTGATTGATTGAATGATTGTGTGACTACAGTACACTGTTTATTGCCTTCATTTTATGAATCAGTGGTCTTGTTAGATAGTAAAAGTCATGTTAAATTGCTGTTTTAGGGGTTGGTTTTAAAAGTCTAGAATGGATTAATCCATTTTGCATTACTTTCTATGGGAAAGTGTGCCTTGGTTTTGCAATGCTTTGGTTTTGGAGCGGACTTTTGGAACAGATTAAGTTTGAGAACCAATGTACCACTATAATGGAGTATCCTGGAAGGGGATGTGGAACCTTAAACAGGAGTCCTGAACAGCCCCCACTGCAATTTATTATCCCTTTGGAGTTGAGCTGTGTCTTTGTATACTTCCAGGACATGATGTGTATGGTTTTAATTTTTGATTTCCTTTTGGCAAATTTTGTTTTGCTTTCAGCCTTTTAATGATCGCTTCGTCTTAAGCCGGCAGCCAGCTCACATTCCAGGTGTAAATTTCAATCGACAGATGGGTCATCTCAGTCGTAATTAATAACAGCCTGAAAAGTAATTTTAAAAAGGGAGGTTTTGCTGACCTTATGCCCTAAGGACTGACCCTCAGGACTATTCTGTGGTGTTTGGGCATGATTTTGGTTCCCTTCGCTCTATGTCACTCATCTCCCAGTTGGGTCCCTTGAAACTTATTGGTCTTCCAGCGTGAAAAGCAGCCTTTTCCGGGAATGAGAGGTTAAACCCCTGTTCTCTCTGTTTTCCAAGAGAGAATGTGATAGCCAGGATTTATGGCCTGGCTATCATTAAGCACCACATAATTATCTCTGACAACAGACCTTCGACAAGAGGCATCAAGTCCGCCATCTTCCTCAAACCTCAATTTAATTTTAAGTACAGAATAGAGAAGGAGCTCCCAGATGGTGACTTTACTTGCAAATCAGTTATTGAGATATCGCAAGCAAGTTGTTAGCACCAGGGCTTTTTCAGTTTTGCTTTTTTGCTTATTTCCTCCACCCCCTGCCCTGGTGAAAGGGTTAATCTAGATTAAATGGGGAGGAAATGCAGACTGTTATTCTCATGATAATGACATAGTGCGGATGCTACAAAAATCTCACATGCGCGAGGAGCATCCCATCCCATAATAAACTTTAGTTTGGTAGCACCCAGCATCCCAAATTCAAAAACTAGCTGAATTTTAAAAAAACAACAACCAGCCTTCATCAAACGTCTGAAAGTGGACAGTCTTTGAGTACAGTCTGAATATTGCTCATGTTAGCATCTGCTTTGTAATATTTGCAGTGAACCTTGTCTAAACCTTGCAGATTTTATCTACGCTCTTGCTTACTGTGGATTTTTAAAAAGCTTTGGTGACTCTGTTTCAGATTTTAAATTGTTTCTCTGAAGGCATCAAATATAATTTTGTTGTAAAGAGGCTTGGGGAGCCAGTGTGTCTATCGAATTGTCTAAACGTGTAAGAAAGGAATAAATCCTGCCGTAATTGGGAGTATCTTTATGGCAGGAATACTACTGTGAAGAAGGCTGTGTGCTTTTCAGAGTACCTTGGGTGGGAAAGGAAAATTACCCTGGCACAAGTTAATATGTTCTTACGAAAGCTCGCTCTAAAAATCATGAATGAGCTGGTTTTCGCAGACACACAAGAGATATGAACAGGCAGTTTGTTTTTTTCCACAGTAATCTCCCTTCCTGTTGTCTTGATGGGCACTGTGTTCCTGCTGAAACTGCTTACGTTTTCTTGGAATCGGACTTGATATGGATCCAAGGTCGCTGCGATGCACATGATTGTTGCGTGTCTGTGTGTGGTCTGTTTCCTATTAGATTCGTCCAGGAACAAACATGAAATGGAAAAATAGAGCCAGAATAAAGTAGCACAGAGGACTCTTAATCAGTATTGTTGGGGGTAGAGAGACAAGGGCTGCATAGCCTTCTGGGGACCAAACGTGGGCGGGGTCCAAGGCAAAAGTGGGTGGAGCAACAGATGCAAATGTTACCTTTCTCCAGCGGGCTAGTGTCTACACACAATCACACACCCATTTCTGTCCCCCATCTAAATATGGAAGAGGCATTATCAGAAATCCAGGACATATCCCAGGCAAAAGCAGTTGAGTGCCACGCAGTGCCAGTGAAGGTCTAAGGGCCAGACAGAGAGACCTGGAGGGCCACATCCGGCCTCTGGACCCCAAGTTCCCCATCCCTGTGGTATTTCGTCTATGCTACAATCATAGAATTATAATGTTGGAAGGGACCATGAGGGTAATCTCGTCCAACCTCCTGCAATGCGGTTAGGTTATCTTTCGCCCAGCGTGGGGCTCAAACCACAACCCTGAGGTTAAGAGTCTCATGCTCTTTACTTCTTTTATTCATTTATTGTAGCTTGGCTCCAAAGATCCAAACCATAATAATTGAGGGTTAGTGATTTCCCTCTGCATCTCCCACCCCCCAAAAAAACTCCCATATGTGGAGGGTTACTCTGGAACCATTTAAAGGAGTGTTGTGAATGGAGGAAGGCTGCATTTCTTTGCATTAAAATCTGTGTTTAGGTGGAGTATAGATCGTTTCCTTTATGCCTACTGAGTCCGTGAAGTTCAGCATTGACATTCTGAAATGCTGTATAGCAGGGATGTCCAACAGGTCGATCATGATCTACTGTTAGATCCCCGGGAGGTTTTGGTGGATCGCGGTCTATCGCTGGGTCCCTTTCCGTTGTTAAATTAGAATCCTGCCCCGCCCCCCTGGCCCACCGTCCACGATCTGCAGAATGGAAGACGGAGTATACTGATCTGTTGGTGAGCGGCTGTTCCCCTTTCTCCCTAAAAAAGCTGAACAACTTTGCCTTAACTCACAAAAAACAGGGCTTTCCTCCTTCCTAAAACAAGCTCAACAACTTTGACCTGAACCGCCCAAAAGGCGGTAGATCACTGACAGTTTTTAATTCTGTGAGTAGATCGTAGTCTCTTGGGAGTTGGCCAACCCTGCTATACAGGAGCCAGAATTCTTTGCTGGACATGGAATCATAGAATTGTAGAGTTGGGATGGTCATCTCAAGCGTAATCTAGTCCAACCCCCTGCAATGCAGGAACCACGGCTAAAATATCCCGGACAGATAACCCACCCAACCTCCTCCAATGAAGGAGAGTGAACCACCTTCTAAGGTAGTCCCTTCTACTTTTGAACAGCTCTTACCATCAGAAAGTTCTTCCTAAGTTTTAGTCCCTTTCAACTCTGCAATTCCATGATTCTATCAAGATGGAATCTCCTTGTACAGTGGTACCTCAGGTTACAGATGCTTCAGGTTACAGACTCCACTAACCCAGAAATAGTACCTTAGGTTAAGAACTTTGCTTCAGGATGAGAACAGAAATCGTGCTCCGGCGGTGTGGCAGCAGCAGGAGGCCCCATTAGCTAAAGTGGTACCTCAGGTTAAGAACAGTTTCAGGTTAAGAACGGACCTCCGGAATGAATGAACTTCTTAACCTGAGGTACCACTGTAATTGGAATCGAATATTTCAGTTCCTACCCTCTGGAGCAGCAGAAAACAAGCTTGCTCCATCTTCAGACTCCTTAGATATTTGGAGATATCTCAGTCCTATCTTCTTCATGCTCAACATATCCGACTCCTTCAACCGTTCCTCAAAAGGCCCATCTCTCTGTCTTCCATCTGCCTGAATGAAAGGGAGCTGGAGGGTGGGGGGAGGCGGAGGGAGAGATAAGCAGGCCAATAGATGGAGCAGATGGCCCTGCAGGAACAAGCCCTTAAAAAAAGAAGAAGAAAAAGCCAGGTCACACTAAAGTCTTAACAGTAAGCACTGCCATGCCTTATGGTTCTGTTACTTAACTTGGTTGGAGCGCAGGCTCCGGCTACAGACATGTTTTGGCTCATCGTACAGCGTCTGCCTTCGAGAGCTTGTCCTTCCAAGCGATGTGGTAGCATAAAGATTCCTCGCAGCTTAGAGCCAAGTCTGGGAATGACTGTTGCTCTTCCCCAAACACTCCGCCACTCACCAATGCCCTACTAAGCTCTGAAAACGTATCTGCGGTTAAAAATACAGAACAATGATTGCATGCTTCCTATAATTAATTTTTTTTTTGCTCAAGGCGCACGGTCATTTGGGGGGAGCGCATCCTGATTGTCCGGGACAGCCGGTGCTGCGATGAGTGTGCAGCAAAGGCAGGAAGGGGGCAGAGGCTGATTGAGGGGAAACGGTCAGTGATCTATGGGGTTTTGTGCCACCTGGGAAGCAGGAATGGACGAAAGGGAAGAGATGGAGCAGTCGGAGACAGGAGGTGCAGGATGCGTCACAAGAGGAGGAGGGATCAGGAGGGGCTTGAAGAAGCAGGAACGGCAGGGTGGATTAGATTTAAATCAAATCGATTTAAATCACAATTTAAATCACTAGTCAGGAAACCTTGATTTAAATCTTTTTCCCCTCCCGAAAATCTCATTCTTGCTGGTATTATCTTAATATTTACAACCAGATGAAGGTTTCATTTTTGGAATAATAAATTTTCAGAGTACTTTTTACAGTTATATCAAAAATTACTGATTTGGTTATTCTATGACAGATAATTATGAAATTATTGTGAGGTTTAATAAGCAAACTGTTTATATTTGGACAACTGTTCTGCTGTACTTGGTTGGAAGGAGGAAAACAATCATTTCCTGAATAACAATTTAAACAATTTGTTTAACTGAAACAGTAACATTATAGCATGTGTATCCATGTTTGTTAACTGATGTGGTTAAAAGATCATTATTATTATTTTATTATTATTCCACAAATTAACACTCTTCTCCCCCTCCCTGCTTCCAACATTTCCTGAGTGGTCCCTTCCTATTGGGACTAGAGGGGCAAAGGGCAGAGGAGATCAGCAGTTGAGAGCCAGTGTGGTGGTGTGGTTAAGAGTGGTGGACTCGTAATCTGGTGAACCGGGTTTGCGTCTCTGCTCCTCCACATGCAGCTGCTGGGGGACCTTGGGCTAGTCACACTTCTTTGAAGTCTCTCAGCCCCACTCACCTCACAGAGTGTTTGTTGTGGGGGAGGAAGGGAAAGGAGAATGTTAGCTGCTTTGAGACTCCTTAAAGGGAGTGAAAGGCGGGATATCAAATCCAAATCCAGTTGGGTAGATCCACAGCCAGTTGCTCCTCCTCCTCCTCCTCCTCCTCCTCCTCCTCCTCCTCCTCCTCCTCCAGGCAGTTATGCTAAGGCAATATTGAAGCTAAGAAGGAAGAATCATACAACCCTTTGCAATGCAGCAATCCCGCCCACTGCTTTCACTGGGTAGGCTCGAACCACCAGCGTCCTGGTTAACAGCCAGGTAGTGAGTGCTACCCCCTAGACTGGTTGTAAATACAGTGGTACCTCGGGTTACGGATGCTTCAGATTACATACGCTTCAGGTTACAGACTCCGCTAACCCAGAAATAGTACCTTGGGTTAAGAGCTTTGCTTCAGGATGAGAACAGAAATCGTGCTCCGGCAGCAGCGGGAGGCCCCATTAGCTAAAGTGGTGCTTCAGGTTAAGAACAGTTCAGGTTAAGAATGGACCTCCGGAACAAATCAAGTTCTTAACCTGAGGTACCACCGTAGGCAAACTGAGGCGGGGAGGAAGGCCGGGGGGGTGTGTTGTTCTCCATATGCCCTAACAGACTGGCCTCCAATGCTTTCTTCTCTTTCCCTTGGCAGTCAGAGGAAAATTGCCTGAATTGTGGCATCGGCTTCCGACAGTACCGTATAAGAAAACTGTTACAGTTCCGGATTAAGTGGAAAACCACAAATTATAAGCCTCTGCAGGTGTTTGTGGTCACCCTCAAGGGGCTGCCCTTCAGGGTACAATGTACTTCAGTTTTGGTGCGCCTGCTCATGTTACCAAATGACTAACATCAGGCGAATGTTTTGTGTGCGCGCCATTTTCTTTCTTTCTTTCTTTCTTTCTTTCTTTCTTTCTTTCTTTCTTTCTTTCTTTCTTTCTTTATTAGTGCATGTGGGCTGCTGGGATAGTACTGTATAAACGGGCTACATTCAGCTTAGCTTTTACAGTCATACCTCGGGTTACAGACGCTTCAGGTTGCGCGTTTTCGGGTTGCACACCACGCCAAACCCAGAAGTACCGGAACGGTTACTTCCGGGTTTTGGCGCATACGCGGAAGGACTAAATCGCACTTTGCACATGCGCAGAAGCACCAAATAGCAACCCGTGCATGCACAGATGCGGCGCTGTGGGTTGCAAACGCTGTGGGTTGCGAACGTGCCTCCCACATGTATCCCGTTTGCAACCCGAGCGTCCACTGTACTCAAGAGTAGACCCACTGAAATTAACATGTCTTAGTTAGCCACGTGCGTTGGTTTCAGTGTAGGACTATTCTGAGTAAACATTAGTGGAATGCAACCCACAGAATTTTATGCTGGGCACAGAAATTCGACATACCGAGGATATGTAAACCCCAGGTGGCAGTATCCAGTGCACTTGTCTAGTTTGCACAAGGATTTGCATTTGTGCAATGGAACTCCTCGCCCCTGTCCCTGTACGTACCCAGTGCCCTCCCAAAACTGCCCCCAGGGAAACAGTCCTCAGAGTAGATCTAAGAGAGAGCACAGGGGCAGAAAAAGTGCATTGAAGACTTCCCACTGAAATTAATTGGCCCAAGTTGGTCATGTCCATTATTTTCAATGGGTCTGAGGGCTCATCCATTCTTCCCCTTCTTCTACATTTCTAGGCACAGATCTGGGCTTCCCAGGTTTATGTCTGAGCACTTTTTCTCTTCCTCCACCCCCCCCCCCCCCGCTTTCCCCATGGAAACCAACTCTTCATCACTGAATCGTAGCATACTGTAGAAAATCTGAATTGCTGTTTGCTCCGATTCAGCAGTAAGGATCGGGTAATACACCAGCGGCCAAAACTGTGGAAACCTTTTGGGAAAAGTGTATTTCTGATGTTTGATGGCTCATAACACCTGATTGGCTCTCTAAACACTCCTGCTCATTGGCTACATTCAAATGAAGGAAAGCTATTGCATATCAACCTAAGCAAGTTGTGCTTCCTTTTTTTCTGGTTATTTCGCTATAACTTTGATAGAATGCAGATAATTGAACAAACTTTGCATTACATTCTTCATTAAATTATGTTTCAATTGATATATAATTTTACGGTATTACTAAAAAAAAGTGGTGTCATGAGCCATCAAACCTCAGAAAGATACTTTTTCCAAAAGGTTTCCACAATTTTGTCCACTAGGGTAAATAATAATAACAATAATAATGATGATGATAGCACTCAGGCACAGACCTGGAAAATGCCGTCCTGTACTTAGAGAACAGAAGGTAAAAGGTAAGTCAATATGCCTAGCACTGACTACCACCCTATGTTTTTAAGGTAAAGGTAAAGGGACCCCTGACCATTAAGTCCAGTCACAGATGACTCTGGGGTTGCGGTGCTCATCTCACTTTACTGGCCGAGGGACCTGGCATTTGTCTGCAGACAGCTTCCGGGTCATGTGGCCAGCATGACTAAGCCGCTTCTGGCGAACCAGAGAAGCACACGGAAACGCCGTTTACCTTCCCACCAGAGCGGTACTTATTTATCTACTTGCACTTGATGTGCTTTTGAACTGCTAGGTTGGCAGGAGCAGGGACTGAGCAATGGGAACTCACCCTGTCACTGGGATTTGAACTGCTGACCTTCTGATTGGCAAGTCCTAGGCTCTGTGGTTTAACCCACAGCACCACCCGTGTAGTAGCTCTCCACAATTTAAGACAACAGCTTCTCCCCGCCAAATCTAGAAATGCTGGGGATTGAACCTGGAACCTTCTGCATGCAGGGCAGATTCTCTACCGCTGAGCTACCGCCTTTCCCCAATCCGCCCCCCCCCCCCGGAGATTAGATACAGGCACCGACAAACTAAAATAGCTGTTGCATATGTACGTATTGTCCCATTTCGTTTGCTTTCTGAGCCTCCCAAGTTGCCACCTGCTGAGGCTCCCCACAAAGACCAGGCTCCCCACATGGTGGCTCTGAATGCCAGCACAATCACACAGCCGCTTTTGTCCTTTTGCAGCCACTGCTGGTTCTGTAAGGACAGCATTTCATGCAGTGCTTTCCCCGCCTGCCTACATAGAAGACTTCGGAGCCAATTTTACATTTTGACAAGTCAGCGTTAACATTTCCTCAACGTTTCCTCAACGCAGACGTTTTGCATTGAGAAAATGAACCTGCGGTTTTTCACCCTATTCTCTTGTGGTTTTTTTGGTGCACGTGTCTTGGTGCAGGATGAATGTTAATTCTGTTTTTCAGCTTGCAGTCCTGTGCTTACTTAGGGCAGCGTGTGCCATGTGATTGCAGTGGCATTTTCTTGTTTTCCAAAAATCAAAATTCCTGGTAATAATAATAATCTGGCTGAGTTTCCCTAGCCACTCTGGGCGGCTCCCAATCGAGTGTTAAAAACAATACAGCATTAAATATTAAAAACTTCCCTAAACAGGGCTGCCTTCAGATGTCTTTTAAAGAGAAGATAGCTACTTATTTCCTTCACAACTGAAGGGACGGTGTTCCACAGGGTGGGCACCACTACCGAGAAGGCCTCTGCCTGGTTCCCTGTAACCTCACTTCTTGCAATGAGGAACCGCCAGAAGGCCCTGGGCGCTGGATCTCAGTGTCTGGGCTGAACGATGAGGGTGGAGATGCTTCTTCAGGTATACAGTGGTACCTCGGTTTACAGATGCTTCAGGTTACAGACTCCACAAACCCAGAAATAGTACCTTGGGTTAAGAACTTTGCTTCAGGATGAGAACAGAAATCGTGCTTCGGCGGTGTGGTGGCAGCAGGAGGCCCCATTAGCTAAAGTGGTGCTTCAGGTTAAGTACAGTTTTAGGTTAAGAATGGACCTCTGGAACGAATTAAGTTCTTAACCCGAGGTACCACTGTATAGGACCGAGGCCGTTTAGGGCTTTAAAGGTCAGCACCAACACTGGTTGAAAGGACTGGTTTCAGCTCTTAATATCCTTGGCCAATGGACAGGGTCCACATGCCCTGGTAGAATGTGCCAGCGTTGCTGGAAGGCTTCCCATGGCGAGTGGCTGTGAACTCCTGTTTTAAATTGCTGCGAGTGATCACCCAAGAATAATTTTTGTACAAGCAGACCTGTCTAACTGCTAAATAAACAGGCCGTGTGGGCAAGCCCCCAAACCAAAACGCACTTAGTTTCTTGTGGAGCCATCTTTGAAATCTAGTCTCGGGATAGTTTCAGCTGGACGCCATCAATATAGCTTTACATGTATTTTCATGTGCTACTGTTGTTTTCCTCTTCCCAGGCTGCTGACCTAATCATCACCCCGTCTGCAACTTTCAAAGAGAAGCCAGACCCGAAAGGCCTGGTGTTTGGGACTGTCTTCACCGACAACATGCTCTTCATCGAATGGTCGCTGGCTTCTGGCTGGGAGAAGCCTCACATCAAACCTCTGGAAAACCTCTCGCTGCACCCCTCCATCTCTGCTCTTCACTACGCCGTAGAAGTGAGTACAGCGACAGTATGAGAAGCAGCGAAACAGTATAATGCCACTTTAAGCCATCCTGGCTTCCCACAAAGAGTCGCAGGAAGTGTTAGTGTGTTAAGGGTGCTGAAATTTGTTCGGAGACCCCTGCTCCCCTCTCAGAGCTACAGGTCACTGGGAAGCGGCATTAGTCGTTAAACTATTATGGGAATTGTAGGTCTGAAACAGGAGCAGGGGTTGCCTAACAACTCTTAGCACACTTAGAAACTCATGGCGGTTTACATGCAGGACTACTGCCTTACATGTACAGTCATACCTCAGGTTACAGACGCTTTGGGTTGCGCAACTTAGGGTTGCGCACCGCGCCGAAACCGGAAGTACCGGAACGGGTTACTTCCGGGTTTCGGCGCATGTGCAGAAGCGCTAAATCATGCTTTGCGCAGAAGCGCCGAATCACAACCCGCTCGTGCGCAGGTTGCGAATGCTGTGGGTTGCGAACGTGCCTCCCACACGGATCATGTTCACAACCCGAGTGTCCACTGTATAATGCAGGTGGGGGTTTTAACACCAAGCTTGCCTCTTTCTTTCTTTCTTTCTTTCTTTCTTTCTTTCTTTCTTTCTTTCTTTCTTTCTTTCTTTCTTTCTTTCTTTCTTTCTTTCTCTTTCTCTCTCTCTCTCTCTCTCTCTCTCTCTCTCTCCCTCCCTCCCTCCCTCCCTCCCTCATATCTATCTCCTGCTTTGCTTAACATCCAGATCGATGAACACTTTGAAATAACAACAACACAGCCTTTGCTCACTATTTTGTGATATTCGCTCTAATAAACGTACCCCCCCAAACTATGGATTTTGGTTTTGAGTGGGTTTGTTTTGAAACAAAATATTTCTTCTTGTGCTTTGTAAAATGTTTTCACCTATGTTTTAGTGATAAAACGCAAGGTGCCACAATCTACACAATTACTGAGGGTAGCTCTAGAATAATTGGATACGGTGGGAGAGGAATGCAGAGAGGGAGAGATGGCAACATTGCCCATTTTTCCAGCAACATATAGTAAGGAGGAAATGTATGATGACCTATGTCCCCATCCCCATTTCATTGGCTGCCATTTGCGTCAAGACAGGGACATGTCCACAGGATTACATCATTTTGCTAGTTTTCTAAAGCTTTAACCTTAGCCACTGATGATGATTATATTATTATTATTATTATTATTATTATTATTATTATTATTATTATTATTATTATTATTATTGCTACAATTGATTTATTAATCACACAAAGTGATTTACACGTAAAAGAATTAGAAACAGTTAAAAATACAAAACAGATATATTTAAAACAAGACTAAAACCCTAACAAGTGGACACTCATGATAAATACCCATTTATATAGCTGGAAAAAGCCTGTTGGAACAAAAATATATTCAACTGTTTCAGAAAAGTGTAGATAGGAAATGATGGGAAATGATATATAATGAATTGAAAAAGATGTTTAAAATAACGTTTGTAAAAACAAAACAAAACCCAGAAGCTGTCCTTTGGGGAATTAAGGGACAGAACAACCCAAACTGTATATAAATTTATTCAAGTATGTGACTACAGTGGCAAGAATGTTACTTGCCCAAAAATGAAAAGAAGAAGTCCCAGCAAAAGAAGAATGGATACAAAAACTTATGAAATATGCAGAAATGGCAAAACTTACTGGGGGGCGGGGCGGGAATCAAGACAACAAACTTTTTATAAAAGAAAGGAAATGGTTTGTTGAATATTTACAAATAAACTGTAAATGGATAAGAACACCACTGGCAGGATTATTGTAATAACCTGCAGTTTTACAAGAGGATATTTTTAAAGTAGATGAATAAATGAGTAAATTATGTTAATTTGGATATGCAGAAAATATTAAAAATAAAGTTAAGGAGCCACAGAAAGAGGGGGAAGGAAGTCAAGTTTTGAATGCTGAAATGATTGTAATATTATTGAAATGTATAAAACTGAAAATCATAAATAAAATAATGATGATGATGATGATGATGATGATGATGATGATGATGATGAAGAAAGTGTAGATAGTGGGCCTCTGTCATATCTCGACAGGAATTCTCTTATGAGGAGGCACCTATTCCCTTCTGCAAAACATGTAGTTTAGCTCAATAACCTTCAACCTGGGACTAACCTTTTGGTCCAAACATACATTTGAGGACCCACTTCTTCATCTTTCAATATATTTATGGTAGCACTTCTACTGTTCTGACTTAGGTATGACCTTGCGGTGAGTCCCAACCCTCCAGTTGAAGACCAACAATCTCAACACAGGGTATTGAGAACCGACTTAGTAGGATTTCAGAAAGTCGTGTTTACTCTGTCAGAAGCCTTGGGGGGGGGGGTTGTGTGCCACCAGCACCATTCATTTATTTGTGACGACTGTTTAAGACCTTAGCCGTTTACTTCTGCCATTTTTAAACATCCATGTAGTGCCACAGTGAAAGTTGGGAGGGGGGCCATGGTGGAGAGCAGCTGTTGTGAAGTACCAAGTCCACACCCTCCATTTTTCTTGGTGGGATTGGGAGCCGCCAGTTCTTTGCAGCTGAAAAGACGGCTCAGTCAAGTCAAAAATAGCCAGCCAGATGAGAACACTGCTCAGGCAGTGGAACAAACCCACATTTCTAGGGTTAACTCTTGTCTTCTCTGATTTGGTAGCAATAGCCACCCCTTGCCTCATCCTACTCTCGAGTAGGACGCTGGCAGAGACACATGCCCAACTGGTATGTTCCCTCCCTCTTTCATTCGGGAGCTTCATAAGCTTTCTTCTGCCTGAACATCACAGCGACTGATGCCAACAGACACTGGCACACTTAGGGATCCACAGAGTCTTTGCAGCTTGTGTGGCAGACCTCAGAAACTCAGCATTTTGGCTAATCTACTTTATTTACATATAAACGGAGCACTGCAACATGGCTCCCTCTTTCAGACAGCAAAAAGAACAAAGGACAATAGTCCCACTTCATGGAACCCAGTAACACAAACATTCTGTCTCCATCACTTCCCACTCTGTGGAGTCAAAACATATACCGTCATGTGATAGATAGACAACAATCCCATGACTGCAATCATGGAGCAGGAATTCTAACAGGCATGCCTTGCCTGCGTTTCCCATCATCCCTTCCCACTGTTCCTGCAGTTGAGCTAAGTTGTTTTTTTAAAAGTAGGCATAAAATAAGATTTATTCTGGAGATATACTCAAAATGGTGAATGCCTCCAAGACACACAATGCATCTGGTTACATTCCTAGCTGTGCTGCATGTTGGGGTTTTAAGAATGCATGCTGTGAAATAAATAGCAAACATATTAAGGGAGGTTCAGACCTCTACGTACATTATTAAAAAAATGAATGACTTGCAGCTGAATGAATGAACTGACTGCCGCAAAAAGTATTGCACTTTAGATTATGACTGCACATTTTGATATCACAATAAGCCATGGTTTATCATGATGGAATGAGATTGCCAAATCATCAGACTTGTACTCACCTTCTCCCCAGCACGGGTATGATAAATTTAGAAGATTTCATTTCCATTTTGATAGTCAGTGGCTTGCTGTGTTGCCCAAACTCAACCATCTGTGGTTAGCTTAACTATGGTTTGTTAGAAACAAGCCAACTTCAAGCCATAGTTTATGAGGTTGGCCAGCTTCAGTTACTCCAAATTAAGACTATATCCACAGTTTGGGTTGCGTAATAATAATAATAATAATAATAATAATAATAATAAAAAAAAAAAAACAACAACAACAGAAGCCAAAGTTTCCAGTCTCCTTGTGAGCCATACCAGATGAGAAGGGGGAACATGGAAGGCTTGCATAGGCTCATTTGCATCATGATAAACTCTAGTTTATTTGTGATGTTCAAACACAGACACTATGGAAGTATTGTGATGTCTGGCCCATGCTGATTCATTTGCACACACAACTCATCATTCAATACTGCAAAAGGCAACTGATTGCGTTTGTTAATCAGCCCCTCGACTTTGCAAGCAAAACAAGCTACAGTACGCCAGTCTTTCTGCTGGACATTTAAGTAATTTATAGTCGTGTAGCACAGTTGTAGAACTTGAAGCTTCCTGCAGAAAAAATGAACTGGTAACTACCAGAAGCCAGGATGGTTCACGGTTAAAGCACCAAATGTCCAACGAGACTGAATATGTTATGCCACCATTGGTGTCAGAGCCTCAGTAAATGTACATTTACGCTGCCACAGAGCATGTGGAGAAGATGTGGCCGTAAAGTCCTCTCCCTCTTGGACACGTTTAAAAAGGTACATTTGTTCTGGCATTGCTGAACTTCCATGCTTTCCAAAGATTTAGGTGGGGAAGAGAATCTGGCCCCAAACCCTTTCCCCTGAAAAACTTCTAAGCTCTCAGGAATACAGTACTGGGCTCTCTCTATTTTTTAAATCCATTTTTGTTTTTAATTAAACATTTTAACCTCTTGCCTCCCAAAGAAGAACTCTGTGGGGGTTATTTTTTGGGGGGTGGGAGGTTTTTTTTTTAGGCTGAGGAGATCTAGATGCAGTCAGGCAGTTTTCCCCAACCTAGTGCCCTCCGAATGTTTTGTATTAAAGCTCCCATCAACTCTGATTGTCAGCCATGCAGTTGGGGCTGATGGAAGTTGGAACCCAAAAGTTCTGGAGATCGCCGGGTCAATAATAACTCCCCTGTTTTTATGAGGAGCAAGGAGCCACGGTGGGATCCTGGATGTTTGTCTCGCTCGCCGTAGCGTTATCGCTGTAATAGGCTGTCTCTGAAATCTTCATTGCTAATAACCAATATGCTCTTTTTAATATATACATATTTTCCCCCCATTTTTTATTTTTATTTTTATTTATTTTTTCCCCCTTTACCTTTGTTGCACCATGTTTCCTCTAGCCAAGAGGACTGACAGAGGCGAAACTGCTCCAAATGCTATGGCTCAATGAATATACAGTGGGTATAACACAACATGACAATGATGCTTTTGGCATTCCCCCCCATCTCACCCCACCCACGTCTCTTTGCATTTCTTGTGATCCGTGAACCCCTCTGCCCATGATAATCCTGGCTCTGCAGGCTACGTGGTCTAGCTTGTGTGTTGCAGACGCACAGCAGATGTCAGATTATTACTGTTTGTTTGTGGGTGTGAATGAATGTTTGGATGCCGCCATCAAGAATGAGCCTAAACTAGCCTTTCCAATATTGTCTTCATTTAGAAAATAGATGTACCACTTAAAGAGGTAATTTTTTTGGGGGGGGAGGGAAGGCAAAAACGCTTAAGTATTTAAAATCAAAATCCAGTAAACTCTTTATCCCTACATCTGGCTTCCATGAAACCTGAGTACAGCCTATACAGTGGTACCTTGGTTTGCAACCGATTTGGATTACAACCACGTCAAACCCTGAAGTGCGTGTCCATTTTTTGGGATTACAACCCATTTTTTAAATTATTTGTTGTTGTTTAGTCGTTTAGTCGTGTCCAACTCTTCGTGACCCCATGGACCAGAGCACGCCAGGCACTTCTGTCTTCCACTGCCTCCCGCAGTTTGGTCAGACTCATGTTTGTAGCTTCGAGAACACTGTCCAACCATCTCGTCCTCTGTCACCCCCTTCTCCTTGTGCCCTCAATCTTTCCCAACACCAGGGTCTTCCCCAGGGAGTCTTCTCTTCTCATGAGGTGGCCAAAGTCTTGGAGCCTCAGCTTCAGGATCTGTCCTTCCAGTGAGCGCTCAGGGCTGATTTCCTTCAGAATGGATGCGTTTGATCTTCTTGCAGTCCATGGGACTCTCAAGAGTCTCCTCCAGCACCAGAATTCAAAAGCATTATTACAACCCCCCTTTTTTTTTGGAGGCCCCATTGGCGAAAGCACGCCTTGGGTTACAACCTGTTTTGGTTTACAACCAGACCTCCGGAACGGATTACGGTTGTAAACCAAGGTATCACTGTAATGGTGCTCTTTTAGATAGGAGAAGCCATAATTTAAGAGATTGCATTTTAGGGGTGTATTTTAGTGGTGGCCTTTATTCAGACCAATGCAGTACAATCAGATAATAGAAATAAAGATCAGAATACAATCAATATGCAGGAAAAGCCCTATCATGTATTATAGGAAAGTCATCAATTGAACAGGATAATCCACACAACCATCCACTTAGACCTTGGTGAGCAACTGATTTTTTAAGGTATTTAGAGCACCTGACAGGTCCAACTAGGCTGCTTTTCATATGCGATGAGTAAAGTCCTATTCAGGCATTTGCCTATAAGCATATGAGTGGGGATGGGGCATGGACACAAACCCTACCCCCAACAGTGCTGGTGCCCCATAAGAAGACGCCTGCTGTGTAAGGCCTAGCGTCAAACCTGCAAGCTGTATCTGAGCATAGCTGTCAACTTTTCCCTTTTCTTGTGAGGAATCCTAATCGGAATAAGGGAATTTCCCTTAAAAAAAAGGGAAATGCTGACAGCTATGGATCTGAGATCTCCTCCTGTGGCTCCCAGCAGCTGAAATTCAGAAGCATTTATGCCTGCAACCATGGAGACAGGAGAGCATAGCTGGCATGGCTAGTAGCCTCCATGAATTTGTCCGGTCCCCTTTTTAAAGCCGTCCAAGTTGATGGCTGTCGTTGCGCCTCGCGGGAGTAAATTCCATGCATTTTAACTGTCGGCTACATGAAGAACCACTTCATTTTGTCTGTCCTTCATTGGGTAGCCACAGCCTCTAGTATTATGCAAGAGGGATTGAAAGGGGGTGTGGGGTAAAACCTTAAAGGTAAACAAGGCAAAGGACCGCTGGACGGTTAAGTCCAGTCAAAGGCGACTATGGGGTTGCGGCGCTCATCTTGCTTTCAGGCCGAGGGAGCCGGCGTTTGTCCACAGACAGCTTTCTGTGGTCGGCATGACTAAATTGCTATTGGCGCACGGAGGTCTGTCACGACTGCCAGGGCGCATGGCGCTGTGGTCTAAACCACTGAGTTTCTTGGGCCTGCCGATCAGAAGGTGGGTGGTTCAAATCCTTGCAACGGGGTGAGCTCCCATTGCTCTGCCCCAGCTCCTGCCAAGCTAGCAGTTCAAAAGCATACTAGTGCAAGTAGATAAATAGGTAGCACTGCAGCGGGAACGTAAACGGCATTTCCGTGCGCTCTGGCTTCCATCACAGTGTCCTGTTGCACCAGTAGCAGTTTAATCATGGTGGCCACATGACCCGGAAAGCTGTCTGTGGACAAACGCCCAACTCCCTCGGCCTGAAAGCGAGATGAGCGCCACAACCCCATAGTCACCTTTGAGTGGACTTAAACGCCCAGCGGTTCGTTACCTTTTACCTAAAATCTTATCTCTAGCCACTTTCTTCACAACATACTTTTTTGTACCTATATCATACCCCACTGATTCGCTTTTTCCCCTAACTAAAAATTAAGAGGAGGGGGATGGGAGACTAGAAATTGAAATTGAAGGTCTGAAGGCAGTTTCTGTGCATTGAAAATCCTGTTTCAGACCCTCCCTTAGAACATGGGGCTGGCATGCCCAGGGATGGTGAGGTGGGACTTCCATCTTTTGCCCAAATCCCCTCCCCACTTTTAGCCCACAGACTTAGGAACGAATGCCTGAATAGGACCTGAGTGGGGGGGGGACTTCCAAGTAAACATGCATGCCCTGTGTAAAATTAAAGTAATAACTCCGAGCTTTTCTGGCTGGTTGCCTAGGCAACTATGCAAGTAGCTGTTTATAAGCTAGGATCGTAACAGGCTTTGGCCTAACATAACACTTTAACACCTTCCCATTGGGGTGTTTGAGAGATACACCAGGGGCACCTCCTTAATGGTATTTTTATTATAAAAGCGTTTCTAGCCTACTAAAAACAAAGTGAATAAACAGTATGAAAGAGCGGCATTAGAATATAAAAAACCTGGAAGAATAAGCTTGTCTTCATTGGGAACCTAAAACCTAACAGTAGAGTTGTTCACACATTACAGATGTACCGTATTTTTCACCCCATAGGACACACTTTCCCCCCTCCAAAAATGAAGGGGAAATGTGTGTGCGTCCTATGGGGCGAATGCAGGCATTCGCTGAAGCCTGGAGAGCGAGAGGGGTCGGTGCGCACCGACCCCTCTCGCTCTCCAGGCTTCACGCAGATCTCCGCAAGGCGCGGGAGCCCGCGCTGGGCATGAGACTTCGCGCGGCTCTCTGCAAGGCGCGGGAGCCCTGTGCTGGGCTCCTGCGGCTTGCGAAGAGTTGCCTGTTCTGGGGGCTGGGGTCGGGGGAAGCTCGGGCTTCCCCCGCCCCAGCCCCGCTCCTGGGGGAAAAATATTTTTTTCCCCTTTTATCCCCCCCCAAAAAAACTAGGTGCACCTTATGTGACGGTGCATCCTATAGGGCGAAAAAAACCGGTATCTGTGTACCACAAATGGTTTAGCTGTACACAAATACTATATTTTCATGTGTAACATTCGGTGGCTGTGCCTTTGTAAACAATAGCTGAGCTGTGCAAACAGGGTACACACAAACGCTACACTCCAGATGTATAGGGGGCAGTTTGTCCCCAGGTCCAGTGTAACGTGAGAACAGCCCCACTGGATGGGTGTTCCCAGAGAGATGATTCCACAACTGGGGTCAGTGCTTGCCCGAGACATATTGCTACCTGAGACACAGCACTAAATGGCACCCCCCTAAAAAAAACCCACCCACAAATAAATGAAGGTACATAATACTCAAGGCCTGTCAAGTTATTTTGGCACCTGAGGCAGAAAATCCCACAGGCGACTGCCCTTCCCAGACAGTAGAATCATGATACAGGGGTACCTTGGTTTAAGAACGATTCGATTTACGAACTCCGCAATCCTGGAAATAGTGTCCCGGTTTGCAAACTTTACCTCGGTCTAAGAACGCAATCCGAACAGTCGAAGGACTGGGAGGCCTCATTAGGGAAAGTGCGGCTCGGTTTAAGAACGGATTCGGTTTAAGAACGGACTTCGGGAACGGATTAAGTTCGTAAACCGAGGTACCACTGTATATTGAATAGCAAGTTGCTCCTCTTTAATGGTACCCAAATCAGCTGCTTGGGGCAGCCCCTCACTCTGCCCAATAGCAGGGCTGGCCTGATCCGGGTGTCATAACTAAGAAGGCCACTTGCTTAGTTTCCACAGGAGCAGGGTCTGCACAAACTGGTTTGTCTGATAACAAAATGACAGCTTTCCTTGGGGATTTCTGTTTGTTATCCACCCCCCCCCCCAAAAAAAAAATGTGGAAGGGTTTGCTTGCAGATAGGCAGGGCGCTTGCAGATTTGCAAAACAGAGGAAATGCGGCGTTTCAAAAGAGAACCTGCACTTGCGGACTCTCTCAGGTGTTGGGACGCTCCTCTCTAACCTTTGACACTTCAGAGAGGGAGAGAGATTTTGAGGACGCACCTTATTATTCTGATGCCAACCCATTTTAACTTATTTTTTAATATTGTTTTTTTTTTTAAATTGTTGTAACCCCTCCTTTTTAAAAAAGAAAAGAAAAAGATTTTGGTAAGAATTTTCACAAGTTGTAATCCACCCTGGGACTTTTGTGGTGAAGAAATCTACTAATGATGATAATTTAGGAATAGTTACTCTGCTTGAAATAGATGCACAGAATTGTAGAGTCAGAAGGGACCCTAGGGGTCATCTAGGCCAACCCTTTCAAGGTCTCCACCCATATGAACTGGTGGCAACATGAGAACAGTTCCTCATTGGCGGAATGCTTTCCCCAGGGAGACTCACCTGATGTCTTCCTTACTTATCTTTGTGTGCCAGGCAAAAATATTTCTCTTCTCCCAAGCCTTTGACTCATTAAACAATCTATGCCCTTTAAAAAAAATAAAAATGGGAGGGAGGTTACTGTTTTTGTTCATTACTACATTATGTATTTTTGTTACAGATAGGTAGCCGTGTTGGTCTGCCATAGTCAAAACAAAAAAATTCCTTCCAGTAGCACCTTAAAGACCAACTAAGTTAGTTCTTGGTATGAGCTTTCGTGTGCATGCACACTTCTTCAGATACTTCTTCAGTGTGCATGCAAGAACTAACTTAGTTGGTCTTTAAGGTGCTACTGGAATGAATTTTTTTGTTTTGATTATGTATTTTTGTGTTTGTGTACTGTAAACCACCTTGTAATCCCCAGATGAAGAAGGGCTGTATAGAAATAATAATAATAATAATAATAATAATAATAATAATAATAATAATAATAATAATAATACCTGGCAGATGGTCACCCTACCTCTTTAAAAACCTCCAATGAAGGTAGAGTCCACCACCTCTCATGGGAGTCTGTTCCTCTATCAAACGGTTCTTACAGTCAGAAAGTTCTTCCTGATGTTTAGTTGGAATCTCCTTTCTGGTAACTTGAAACCATTTGCTTGGGTCCTACGCTCTGGAGCAACAGGAAAAAAGCTTGCTTCATCTTCCTTAAGCTATATCTCCTCTCAGTCTTCTCTTCTAGAGAAAACTGGAACAAAACCAGAAACACAATACATTTTACCATAGTTGTAGAAAGCTGTGCTCAGCTGACTGTGTGGCTGCTCAGTCAGCTGGCCAATAACTATTATTATAATAATAATTATTATTATGTGCTACTTGTTGATGGACAAGCTCAAGGGCCCATGCTGGTCTTCCATCTTATAGTTCTTTATCTTTAAACTGGAGGTGGACCAGGCAGCCCTTCAGTAGAATGTGCCTTCAGATGGAAGTCCTAGCCCCTGGAGTAGGAGCAAATGAGTTTTCTCCATCTCCCATGTGACAGCCCTTTAGATCTCTGAAGATGCTTATCATATCTCCTCTCAGTCTCCTCTTTTCCAGGCTAAACATACCCCACTCAACTGTTCCTCATAAAGCTTGGTTTCCAAAGCCTTAATCACCTCGGTTTCCCTCATCTGCACACATTGCAGCTTGTCAGCATCCTTCTTAAATTGTGGTGGCCATAACTTCAGACACGGTACCACAGGTGTGTTCTGACCAAGGCAGAATAGAGTGGTTTTATTACTTCCCTTGATCCGGACACTATACTTCCGTTGATGCAGCTTAGAATAGCATTAGCTGGGTTTTTTTGCTGCTGCGTCACACTGTGGACTCATGTTAAGCATGTGAGACCCCTAGATCCTTTTCACATGTACAACTCGTAATCTAGGGAAAGGTTCAGGCTGTTCCAATCTGAAGTGAGATTTGTCTGTGGGACTTCTGTGACCTGGCCAGGACACTTCACCAGCTCCCATGTCCAGCTCTGATTTTGTTGCGGTGAAAAAAATCCCTCTCTCTGCTGTTTTCAGTTTAGTCATCCTGCCTGGAACTCCCCACTGGTTTTTCCCCTTAGCTACTGAAAGGCTGACTTGGGCACTGCGGGATTTTCGAGATGTTTCCCGTCCTTCCAGGAACAGACAAGAAAAGGCATTGGCAAGGCCTTTTTGTCCTTGTGCAATGATTTCATTCTTGGTTTGCCTCCAAACTCTGTGAAATTTTTTAGCAAAAGCTAATAATAATAATAATAATAACAGGCAGTCTGGGGCATCTTCCGTAACAGTGCATCTAGGGTAAAATAAAATAAAATAGCTGTTCTGCTCTATGGGTCTGTGTAAGAATCTAGGCAGGCAATGTTTCAGACCAGGGACACCAATACAACACTGGTACAAGCTGCTCTCCACTTGAAAGTTTAGCTCATTTCCCTGTAGATTGGGGCGTGGCCTAAAGGCGAGATGTGCCAGCTTTCGTTCCTTACCAAATAAAATACATTTCTCGCTGTCATGATTGCTAGGATAGATATGAAACTGTGGTGCTTTTAAAAAAGGTGAAGATACGTTGGTGTTTTGAAGGTGAGATATGAAAAGGATTAGGAGAATTTGCTACCCCAGTAAGCAAAAGCTGCACTTCTAAACATATTATATATTAGGTGTTAAGTCCCTGTAACACAGTGGGACTTACTTCTCAGTAAACGCACCTAGGATCGCTCTGAAAACCTGCCATTTGCTGCTAAAAATGACAGTCTATATTTGCTGTTTTCTTCCCATATCACAAACATACCAGAACCAAACTAGAATTATTATTATTATTATTATTATTATTATTATTATTATTATTATTAATTATTATTATTATTATTATTATTAAAATATATATGCCACCCTATACCCACAGGTCTCAGGGAGGTTCACAGGATAAAATCACAATATTTAGTTCGGTCATAACATAAATGTGTGTACAAACTGCAGTCCCTCTCCTGCCCTTGCATTCTCCCATTTTCTTTCCTGGCTTACTTTTTCCATGGCAAAACTGCTTGCACAATCCATAGTTTGAAATCCTGATTTCATTGTGGGATGGCATGAGGCAGGGAAACCTTTTCAACAGTGGGGTGGGGGCACACATTCCCTTGAGGGTAATATTCCAGAGAGGTTGCAGGGGCAAATCTAGGGGTGGACAAAGGCAAAACTGAGGGGAGCAATGGATGTGAATTTTACCTTTGACTACATTCCAGCTTCGCAAAACCCAGAGGTTCTTACACATTCCCTCCTCTCTCCTTCCAGCCAAGCAGGAGGTACTGTCACAATTCAGCTAGGCAAATTCCAGCAAGGCAAAAGCACTTGAGGAGGGTGTGGGACAAGGGGCATATATATAACTTAGCAGACCCGCTGTTTAAAAATCGGCAGGCACTGATTGAAAATTGGCAGGTTAACCATGTGACTGTCTAACTGATTAACCAGCTGAAGCTCACAGTCCTAGAGGGAACAGAATGTCAGTCAGGGTGCCAGTACTGGAAAGTCCGCGCCCCCCCCCAAAAAAGTCGGGTACATTTTTGCAGCCCTTTAATAATGCGTTAGATAGTTCTTTTCTAATATGAGAGGTGGGCATAGGAGGCAGCAAACCTCATGTGTGGAATGATGCAGAAGTTGCTCAGTTTTTATTTAATGTTAACGTTCTGAACATGTAAAGCTATCAATGATTTCATTTGGAATGCACATGCGTTTATTATTACAGTATTTTATTTTACCTGTGTGTGTGCATGTTCATGTGTGTGCCATATTCACAGCTGTCTGCCATTTACGCTCAACTTCTCCGATTCCTCCCTTCTTGGTTCTTTTAGCTGTTCGAAGGCATGAAGGCCTACCGAGGGGTGGATGGCAAAATCCGCTTGTTCCGTCCGGGACTCAACATGGATAGGATGCTGCGGTCAGCTCTGCGGGCGACTTTGCCAGTGCGTAATACAAGCGTTTACTTTTCTTCCCATTGCTCTTTGCCCCACTGTGACTTTGGACAGTGTTTTCATCCCAACTGGTAAAACCTTTCCAAGGTTTCTGCCAAGGAGGTTCCTCAGAGATGGAATCAGTGAGAGAGGACGCAAGATCTTGGGTTACACAGAGCTGTTTATCTGTATTCATAAAATGTTGAACAAGCTCCTACACGACCATTATAAGGTCATATAATTGTAGAGGTAGAAGGGATTATGAGAATCATCTTGTCCAGGGGTGCCCAAAACAATAATAATAATTTATTATTTACATCCTGCCCATCTGGCTGGGCTTCCCCAGCCACTCTGGGCAGCTTCCGACAGAACACCCAAATACAATAACCTGTTAAACATTAAAAGCTTCCCTAAACAGGGCTGCCTTCAGATGTCTTCTAGAAGTCTGGTAGTTGTTTTTCTCTTTGACATCTGGTGGGAGGGCGTTCCACAGGGTGGGTGCCGCTACCGAGAAGGCCCTCTGCCTGGTTCCTTGTAACTTGGCTTCTCGCAGTGAGGGAAGGCCCTCGGAGTTGGACCTCAGGGTCTGGGCAGAACAATGGGGGTGGAGACACTCCTTCAGGTATACTGGACCGAGGCCATTTAGGGCTTTAAAGGTCAGCACCAACACTTTGAATTGTGCTCGGAAACGTACTGGGAGCCAGTGTAGGTCTTCAAGACCGGTGTTATATAGTCTCGCGGCTGCTCCCAGTCACCAGTCTAGCTGCTGCATTCTGGATTAGTTGTAGTTTCCGGATCACCTTCAAAGGTAGCCCCATGTAGAGCGCATTGCGGTAGTCCAAGCGGGAGGTAACCAGAGCATGCACCACTCTGGCGAGACAGTCCGTGGGCAGGTAGGGTCTCAGCCTGCATACCAGATGGAGCTGATAAACAGCTGCCCTGGACACATAATTCACCTGCACCTCCATGGACAGCTGTGAGTCCAGAATGACTCCCAGGCTGCGCACCTGATCCTTCAGGGGCACAGTTACCCCATTCAGGACCAGGGAGTCCTCCACACCTGCCCTCCTCCTGTTCCCCCAAAACAGTACTTCTGTCTTGTCAGGATTCAACCTCAATCTGTTAGCCGCCATCCATCCTCCAACTGCCTCAGATGAAGTGAACATGTGCGAAGGCCGACCCAAGATGTCGAGCTTTTTGGGGGGATTTGACCCCAAGAAATAAACTGCCACAGGGGCCTGATTAAACCAGCCGGGGGGCTGAATTAGGCCCCCCAAACGGACTTTGGACATGCCTGAACTAGTCCAACCCCATTCGATTCAGGAATCTTTTGCACAGTGCATGGCTCAAACCCACAAACCTGAGATTAAGAGTCTGAGGCTCCAGAATGGCAACACTTCAGGACCACTGGTCCTGTTAGCTAGGGATGGTGGGAGTTGTGGTCCCAAAACAGCTGGAGGGCTGAGTTTGGGGATGCCTGCTTTAATACATTTCTTGCTTGGAAAGGGGGAAATCCGTAATAAAGGAGAAATGTGAGACTCAAAGAACCTTCCCCGTACCCTCCTCCCCCCCAAAAAACCCTGCAGGCATTTAAAATGTCCAGCCCAAACTCGTGCTTTAGAGATGTGTTGCACAATTGGTATGAAATCAATTAAACTGTTTTGTTTGTTGGGTGTTTAGAATCATATGACCTCCCCTGGAGTCTCATTCACTAACGGGAGTTGGAACGTCACGGCCTCTGGCTTAATAGGCTAATTAAACGTCGCGGCTGAAGTGTGTGCTCCCAACCACGTTAAGGTTATTCTAAGTGTTGCCTTCTTCTGCTTTCAGGGATTTGACAAAGAAGAGCTTTTGGAGTGCATCCGGAAACTCGTGGAAGTCGAAAAGGAGTGGGTGCCGTACTCGACCGCCGCTAGCTTGTACATTCGCCCTACGCTAATTGGGACAGAGGTTTGTGGGAAAACTAACCTTGTTCTTTGTTCTCCTTCATTGTTGCACCGGGCAGCACGCTAACTGAGGCCTGCTCTGAGCATGGCAGCAGAACCCAGAGGCTGGCAGAATGAGTTGTACCGCGTTAAAACTGCAGAGTTGGGGAGCGGTTTTAAGAATTTCCCCTCCTGTGAAAATAACTCTGTGCATTTTATTTTTAAAAGGGGGGTGGAGAGCACATCAAAAAGAAATCTTCAATCCAGCCTATTTCTTGCTGTGTCATTAAAAAAAGGAAAACCCTGCAAAGGTTCATCTATCCCCATTCTGAGACAGTCTATTCTGTCACCTCCCGAATTCTGCCTCCTCGTTGCTGTTGCATTTGTAGCCCAGTCCTCACTTGATGTACCTTGATGTGTGTTTGAATGGAAGTTCAACACCTCGAGCTCACATGCACTTTAGGCCTTTGTATGGCCTAAAGAGCACCTGACATTCCCTGGTGTTTTCTGTTGTCCTGGGAAGGCGTAATGTCTGTGCATTATTTGAGCATAGAGGATTTCTGTGCAAGAGCAAGCTTCTGCTTTTAACCTTGCCACTTGCAGTTGCCGGCAGAGAAATCCTAATGTGCTCTATGTGAATGAATAAGTCCTACTTCACACAAAAGCGCCTTCGTGGTTCTTTCCATGTAAAGGAAGAGGTGCTAATAATAATAATAGTAGTAGTAGTAATAATAGTAAAAATAGTAGTAGTAGTAATAATAATAATTTTATTTTTATTTATACCCCATCCATCTGGCTTAGTTTCCCTAGCCACTCTGGGTGGCTCCCAACAGAACACTAAAAACTGAATAAAGCGTACATACTCTTTCCTGTAGCCGAAATGGCACTCTTGTAGGAAAATCACTGTGTCTGGCACAGAGGAGAAGAGACCAAGTGTGATGTTCTTTTTTGTAAAGTTGCACCTTTTGTATTTAGAGATAACCGTAGTGCCACCTAGTGGAAGTGTTTTCTCATTTCATTGCACAGCTTGAACTTGTCCATTCTTTTTCATTTGAACATTCAGATTCTCCAGAAGGAGCCCTAGGTTCTCTTCTGTTTGGTTGTGCATGCTCAGGTGTGGCATTGCAGAATATGTGTCCCCATAGGAAGTGCTCTATTATTATTATTATTATTATTAATAATAATAATAATAATTTTTATTATTGCATTTGTATATCGCTCTGCACCCCAGATCTTGGGGTGGTTCGCAACATAAAAATTCACTATAAAAAATGCAAAATGCTTAATTAAAATAAGAACAAAAGCAAACCAATATATCCCCTCCTTCCACAATCAATATGATTTCAAATCGGTATGGAAGGTGAGCCGATTTTAAATCAATATGGAACATGTAGCAGTAATAATAATAATAATAATAATAATAATAATAATAATAATAATAATATCTTTATTGTCATCCCTCTCGGGGACAACGAAATTACTTGGCTGCTCCATCCACCCAGGTAGGGCACTCCACACAAAATCAAAACAACTATAAAAACACTAATTAAAACAATACAGTATAATACAGCAAGGAAGATTAGATGACTTTCAAAGTCCAGGCTTCCCATTCAGGGCCGAGATCGCTCTGGAGAAGAAGCTGTATGTAAACAGTATGTAAACCAGAGGCAATTATAAACTCCCCAAGCCCGACCTTCTCCTTCCTCCTTTAATAGTAGCTTCTTCTTCAGTGGCAAAGAGCTAAGTTTCGATTGTAATTTCCTCATTGCTGCAGATCAAACTGCTATTGGAAGGTTGGCTTTGGAAGTCGGCTGCAAGGAACCTTCGCCATCCAGAACCTTAAGCTAAGGGAGCCATGCCTGCCATCCAGGACCCCTGAGATCAATCAATCTGGGATTGTTTGGGTCTCATCCTACTTCATTTTGGGCCCTTTTCATTCCTATCAGGTTCTCTAGAATCATAGAGTTGGAAGGGACCACAAGGGCCATCTAGTCCAACCCCCTGCAATGCAGGAATATTTTGCCCAACGTGGGGCTCAAACCCACTACCCAGAAATTTAGAGTCTCATGCTCTACCAACGGAGCTATCTCAGAACCTCTCTCTGTCTTTTTTAATTATACAGTTAACTAGAAATGAACCCACCGTTGAACCGAATTGGCACCGAAGAACCAAATTTTGCCCGGGGTGGGTGGGTCGTTTTGAAAAGGGAGTTTGATACATTCATGAAAGTAAAGGGTACCATCAGTGGCTGCTATAGTCATGATGGTTGTACAGTATTACCTCCAGTATCAGGCAGTTTGCCTCTGAAAAACTGCAGGGAATCCCATGCAAGAGAATGCTGTTGCTGTTTGCTGGCAGGTTTCCCATAATCCTCTGTTTTACTGCTGAGAAGAGACAGGGCTTTTGGTCTGATCCAGTAGGTCCCTCCTTATGCTGTTAACCTCGCCTCTCTTTCCGCTATTCAGCCGTCCCTTGGAGTCAAGAAGCCGTCGAAAGCCCTCCTCTACGTCATACTGAGTCCTGTGGGCCCGTACTTTTCGAGCGGCAGCTTCAACCCCATAGCCTTATGGGCAGATCCAAAATACGTCCGAGCCTGGAAAGGAGGAACTGGGGACTGCAAGCTGGGAGGGTAAGATCATCCTGATGAAGTAATACCCATGTGACACCAATGCTCAGCGTTCCTGACTTCTTCCTTGTAGGCATGAGAGCATTGGATTCTCATTTTCAAAATGGCGGGTGGATCATGCCATTGGCCCACCTAGCCCTTCATTATCCATTCTGGCTGGTTGCCACTCTCTGCGTTTCTTGGGCAGAGACATTTCCCAGCTTTCATCACCAGAGAGTTGGAGGAGATGTCAGCGTTGTGACTAGGACATCACTAGCCTCATTTCACGACGTGTGAACTAGACTGGAAATCACGTGCTGAGCATGCTGCTTATCTGAGAGTGCATCAAAAACATGTCCCAGAATCCTCTGGGACACAGTATACTGCCGTTGTCCAAACCCAGTTTTGGAGCTCCAAGCTGCATGCATTTTCAAAGGAACAGATTGTTGTACCATCCATCTACCTCTGAAGTATCTGGCCTGATGGGCAGTGGCTGTCCTAGGGCTTGGGCAGAGCTCCTCCACACCACCTGCTATCTGATCCCCTGGAGATGAGCAAACACCTTTTGCATGCAAAACATGGGTTATACCGGTGAACCATGGCTTCTTCTTCCATAGTCCTTGTGCCTTGCAGGCATCCCTAACTGCTCTGAAAACATTGCAGTTGGCAGCAGTGCACAGTCCCAGGCACAGACCTCTCCCTACTTATGGGGCAAGCCACCCCATGGCTTATGTAGTAATCCTCCACAACCCTCCAGAACAAAATCCTGCTAGTATCCCCTATATTGGCCATTTCTTTTGGCAGATAAAAGATTTCCTAACTATAACAAAAGGACCACAACATCATCTTTCATTGTAAGAATTACTGGGAAGTGAAGTGCTTTGCACACAGTAAATCAGGGGTCAGCAAAGCTTACGGAGCCTGGGCCGGTCCACTCCCCCGGAGATCTCTCCGCAGGCTGGATCATATGCGAGCGCACAAGCGCACATTTGCAAACGCTATTTCTGACGCAGAGGAGGCGTCTGGGTGCGCATGTGCATGCGCAGACACTATTTCCAGCACCGAGGAGGCGCCTGCATGTGTGCACGCATGCGCAGATGCTGTTTCTGGCGCGGAGGAACACTTGGTCTAGCCAGCCTGAACCAAGAGTCAAAGTGGGGGTGGGGGTTCCGGACAGGGTCTCCAGATCTGAGTCACATCGCAGTGGGACTGGTCTGTTCAGGGTCTGTTTGTTTGCTGTGCCATAATTGGGAACTCTGTCCTTGTCGGGTAGGACCGCGGCTCAAAATGGGCCGCCCATTTTCTCGGTTCACATTAATCACAAGCTGATCTCGCAGCTGGCAGGCGTCCTTTGTGCGGCCCGTCCCAGGGTACGGGAACTCTGAGAAGCAGCCGTGTAATGGCTTGGCGGCATTGTTCCCCGGAAGCTGGCGACATCCCTGGAATGACACACTTTGCTTTCATCGGAATCAGCACGCTTCTGCCAAGTTGAGGGGACAAGCCTGGCTGCAAATGCTCTCTCTCTCTTCCTTGGCTCAGGGCAAAGGCATCTGTGGCCGCCTAGCAAAATGCAGGCATTTCGGGAATGCATTTTTATAGCTTCAGAGGCACGGCTGGCAGTATGCCTGACAGCAGCCTGTTGCTCCAGCCAGAAGAACTGGGCTATAGGATGGCCCAGCTGTTGATTTAGCCAGCATAGCTTGCTTGTTAGAGCACACAGGAAGTTTTTGTCCTGGGAAAGGTGGCTTGGCCATTCCTGAAATTCGCAACGGTGAATCTGATACGAGGAAGCGACTCCTGCAGGTCCTAGATTCCATTTTCTTAAGTTTAGGTGGGAGAAGAGAGGCCATAGCTTGGTCGCAGAGCATATCATTGCATGCAAGAGGTCCCAGGTTCTTCTCCACTCCAGTTACAGGGTTGTCAATATCCGGGCTGAGTATAGGAAGACGGATTTAATCTTAAACTACTCTGGAAACAAGGACCACAACCTAGTCATCGTTTCAGCACTGGCAAAGACATGTTTATTTTGTTGGGATTTGGGGTAGCAGCAATGATAGTACAGTAAGCACATTTAACTTGTGCACATTCAGCTTTATGAACATGGCAAAAAAATATGTTTAAAATTTAAAGGGGGGCGGGGTCCTGGGAAAAATGACTTGAACAATCACACCTGCCATTGAACCCAGTGGCTTTTGAATATACATGATTTTGGCTGCAATTCCCAAACCGTAACCCCCTCGTAAATTGTGGGATTACCGTAGATTATATTGTCAAACCAGTTTTTGTAATCTTGTATTTCTTTCCTTGCTTGCAAATCACTTTGGAACTTTTTAGTGGGAAGCGATATGCAACTTTAACGAACCTAATCTTAACTGCTGTGGTGTGAAGGCCTTCCCTGTTCTCTTATAATGGCAACCACCTCAGAGGTGCTGGAACTGAGTTCTAGTGAATTCTGGCTGAAATAAGGCCCTGACCCTATCCTGCTGTTTCCCTCATGTTTCCAAAAGGAACTACGGCTCCTCTATCTATGCCCAGCGTGAAGCCATGGAATTAGGCTGCCAGCAGGTTCTCTGGCTGTACGGAGACGACCATCAGATTACGGAAGTCGGGACCATGAATCTCTTCCTGTACTGGCGAAATGAAGATGGAGGTACAGTGGCCAGCCATGTTTAACCAACACTATATGTTTTCACTCAGCCCTGACAGGCATAGTTGTGGCGAATAAAATGGCCGCCTGGTCCTTGAGCCTCGAGTGCCGTGTTTTCTGCCTGTTTGGGCCATGAAGTTTCCTCTGGAGCAAAGCAGTTTCAGGAATGTTTTGGGGGAGCAGCAATATTAGTATAGGTCAGCCGTCCCTATCCTGTTGGACTCCTGACACTTTGAACTATTAGCGCTCACCAGCCTCAGCGAGCACAATAAGTTAAAAATTCTTAATTCTCCCCTGTGCCGTTTTCCTCTGAGCCTGACTAAAGGTTTTCGGGGACATCAGTGCAGAGTTGTTTGTACTGGCAAAAGTGGAACCAAACACCTTTGGCTCCCCAAAGCACATGTGGGGTGTGAACGGCTGCTGCCCACATTTTAGCAGTGACGAGCGAACGAAGTCATATGGGGAACAGGTTTGGCTGCAGATCACAGGGAAACCGAGCGCTCTTTGGCTCACCAGCCAACACACATTGCCACCTTCTCGGGCTGGTACCAAAGGAAGCAGATGTTGCTCCAGTCAGAGCTAGGCTGGTGGGCATGGTTTGCTCAGTCAGTGAGAATTTGCCTCTCAAAGAGGGTTTTTAATGGTTCACGGGCTCCCCCCTCTCTGGCAGCTGGCCTGGCGAGGCATAGAAATAGAACAAGCCCCTTGAAAGCTCGTTTGCAGCTTTGGCTGCATGGCAAAGCAGGGGATCTCAGCGTGGGCATCAAGCAAAGGAGGCAAGATAACTAGGTCCTTTTTTTCTCAAGAGAGAGGATGCACCACAGATAGGAAACCTATAGTCTTTGAGGTATTCCTGGACTACAACTCCCATCGTTCATGACCACTGGGCCTGATGGGAGCTGGGAGACCAGCATCACCTGGAAGGCCACAGGTTCCCTACTCCTGGAGCACACTAAGGACCAGTTTGGACATAGCACTAAACCGTAGCATGGTGAGAAATTACCGTATTTTTTGCTCTATAAGACTCACTTTTTCCCTCCTAAAAAGTAAGGGGAAATGTGTGTGCGTCTTATGGAGCGAATGCAGGCTGCGCAGCTATCCCAGAAGCCAGAACAGCAAGAGGGATCACTGCTTTTGCTGCGCAGCGATCCCTCTTGCTGTTCTGGCTTCTGGGATTCAGATGTTTTTCTTTTCTTGTTTTCCTTCTCCAAAAACTAGGTGCGTCTTATGGTCTGTTGCGTCTTATAGAGCGAAAAATACGGTACTTTCTGCAAGCCTAAGGTCCATTAATTGCAGCGCCTGACCTTAACTATGGTTTGTGCTTCTTCAAACAATCCATAGTTAATACTTGGTTTGAGGCTTGGGCAGCACTTAAAAGCGGCTAATGGAAATCGGAAGTGAAAGCAGCCACACCAGAGGAGGAGAGTGGAAGGAGCAAATGAGCTTGAGACCCGCTGTGTGTGTTCCGCAGGCGGTGGCTGCATCGGTTGTCAAAATATTATTCCGAGATTTTAAGTACTTCCTGTAAGGTGCTTCCATTTCCATTGTGCACCCTTTCTAGATCGCTTTCACAGCACATAGGCAAGAGTTTGGGAACTGAAGGACCAATGGGGCTTTCCAGACCTCACTGTCTGGCTATTGGAATTCTTCCTAGGCCACACCCCCTTCTCTGGCCACACCCATGTCCCCAAGCCACTGTTAGAATTCCTGCTCCATGATTACAGTCATGGGATTGTTGTCTTTCACATGACGGTATGTGTTTTGACTCCACAGAGTGGGAAGTGACGGGACCAGGATGTTTGTGTTACTGTGTTCCGTGGAGTGGGACTATTGTCCTTTGTTTTTCCTCTTAGCTGTCTGATGCTAGAGAGAAAGAGGGAGCCATGTTGCAGTGCTCTGTGTGTGTTTATATGTAAATAAAGTAGATTAGCCAAAATGCTGAGTTGCTGAGGTCTGTCACGCAAGCTGCGAAGTGTCTGCGGATCCCTAAGTGTGCCGATGTCTGTTGGCATAAGTCGCTGTGATATTTGGGCAGAAGAAAGCTTTTGAAGCTCCCGAACGATCGACCAGGAGGGAGGGAACATGCCAGTCAGGCATGTGTCTCTACCAGGGTCCTACTCGAGTGTAGGACGAACTCCTGACAGCCACACCCCTCCATATCTCTTCTCCTCCATCCTCAAGTGTTGTTGTCTGACTGGAGTGTGTCCTTAGCATTAAGGTCAGGGTTTAGGGTGATAATTTAACCTGGACTTTGACATGTGATGTGTGTCTTTTCAGGACCCACCCTATTCATTTAACTGTAATGTGTTTTGAACCATTTTTATTCTCAGTTTTAAATTGCTGTAACCTTCCCTGCCACCTGCTGGTGATGGGCAAGTAAAAAAAATCAAAGATTGGTTGTTTGGGTAGAGTATGGAGAGATGCATGTGCATTTTTAAAAAATTGTTTTCAGGCTCAAGGATAGCAATGGCAGTAAACAAAAAAGATATCAAAAGCATAGAAAAGAAACACAAAATATAATTTGTAACCACAAAGCTATAATGGAGGTGATTCAAATGATATACAGTGGTACCTTGGTACTCAAGCAGATTGGCTCCCAAGCAGATTGTCTCCTGAATGCTGCAAACCGGGAAGTGAGTGCTCTTATCAAGTTCTTACAATATGGTTGTACGTGAACTCTTAATCTTCTGTAGCTGATGAAGACAGAACCCCTACCACACCCTTCTTGCCCCTTTTGGCTATGCTTCAAATTCTCCAGTGTCCATTGTCCAGTGAATAAAGTCCCATCACACAGTGCCAAAGCCCTTTGTGCTTTTCCTTGTATTGAACTTACAGAGAAAGTACCCCCCCCCCCGATAATGCTCTATACCATATGCTTCCATAGCAAGTCCTCAAAGATGCATTATCTGGGTTTTTCTCAATGTCGTATTATTGTTTCCATAGCTGCCACCAATAAGTATGTTATCAAATCCTTAGAACTCATCTTCTTATTGGATCCTGTGAATACTGTATTGATAAAATTTGTTCCGAGCTACAAACATGAGCTTGACCAAACTGCGGGAGGCAGTGGAAGACAGGAGTGGCTGGTATGCTCTGGTCCATGGGGTCACGAAGAGTCGGACACGACTAAACAACAGAAGCAGGAGTTGCATCCATTGCTCTGCCCACTTATACATCTGACCCCACCTGCTGACATGCGCCCCCCCCCCAAGTTGTGCATGAAGCAAATGCCGCCCTCTGGAAGAAAAAGAATATTTCCCACCGCTGTTTTAGGTCACCTGATTTCTGCGCTGTCCCCTCCAGAGCAGCGCTTATCTGCACAATGGTGAATTTTAATCAGGACTTGGTGAAAACGCAGCCCACAGCTTCGCTTGCAAGGAAAAAGAAAGAGGTTTTCAACTCCGTAAGCGATAAAACGAGACTCTGCACTTTAATGTTCTTCCTCTTTAATCTGACATCGGTGATCTCTCCTTTAATGAAAGATAAGTGAGCTTCTTATTTAGCCAAAGCCTGTAGATTGGCTTTCAAGTCGCTTCGTTGTCCTGATTCTCCGCATGATTGCCTGAACAAATTGCACGATAAAGGAAGTTGGTGGAAGCTTTTGATCTGGGAATCGCAGGGTGGAAACAATGTCCCTACCTAGCAAATCTTCCTTGGCCAAGAAAATTTAACTTAATAGTGGATCAACGCTGGCTTGGTCATGTCGGTAGAATGGAAGATGGCAGGATCCCCAAGGACATGCTCTATAGCAGCCTTTCTCAACCTGTGGGTCCCCAAATGATGTTGAACTACAACTCCCATCACCCCTAGCTAGCAAGACCAGAGCTCAGGGATGATGGGAGTTGTAGTCCGGCCTCGGTCCAGTATACCTGAAGGAGCGTCTCCACCCCCATCATTCTGCCCGGACACTGAGGTCCAGTGCCGAGGGCCTTCTGACTGTTCCCTCACTGCGAGAAGCTAAGTTACAGGGAACCAGGCAGAGGGCCTTCTTGGTGGTGGCACCCACCCTGTGGAACGCCCTCCCACCAGATGTCAAAGAGAAAATCAACTACCAGACTTTTAGAAGACATCTGAAGGCAGCCCTGTTTAGGGAAGCTTTTAATGTTTAATAGGTTATTGTATTTTAGTGTTTTATTGGAAGCTGCCCAGAGTGGCTGGGGAAACCGCCCAGAGTGGCTGGGAAATAATAATATTATTATTATTAGTCCCAACATCTGGGGAACCACAGGTTGAGAAAGGCTGCTCTATGGGGAGCTGGCTTCCGGCACCAGGCCTGTTGGCGAACCAATTCGGTTTTACAAAGATGTCTGCAAAAGTGACATGAAGGCCAGCAACATCAAGGAATCCCTTTCAGACGACAGCAGTGCCTGGAGACAGACAAACAGGTCCTGTATCCATAGCAGTGAGCACAGGAGAAATGGCCGCTGGGAGGAGCGCAGAGAGAAGAAACGCCATGGGGCACCTGCAGCAGCACAACTGGACGCCTTCTTCTGCCCCAGCTGCAACAAAACATGTCTCTCCCACATCGGTCTCTACACACATGAATATGACCTCTGTCTGTACTCCATCCAGACAAGCAGATGACATCACAGTCCAGGGACCAATTCCAGCCAGATGAAAACGCCAAAGAAGGAAGTGAAACCAGGCCACTGAGGGGCGAGGCCTGGGGAGAGTCTCAAGGGCTGGACAAAGAAGCTGGGGGGGGGGCATATCTGGGCTCTGGGCCTGAGGTTCTCCCCCGCCACTACATGCTCTCTTGGGCAAAGGGAGGTGGGCTTAAAGGGGACTGAGCTAAGTGTATGTAAGATGGTCATTTATGTTTTACTGTAAGGAATCATCCCATGGATCTGAACTGGTTTGGGTGGTGGTGGTACTGGTTTGTGTGTATGTTCTTGTTTCTATTGTGTATTTTGTGTTTTTGTCTTGTATTTTATGTTATGAACCACCCTGAGATCTGCGGGTGAAGTTGCAGCATACAAATTTATTAAATAACAATAATAAACCCTCAGAAATCTAGGAGAAAGGTGGATTGGGGTCAGATTCTGCTTGACAAACCAAGGATTTCATGGTATCACCCATCCATACCAGAAGTCAAAATGTTTCCTCCTTCCCAATGTCTTTTTCCATTGTCATTTTTTAAAAACAACAACAGCACACCTCAGTATAGAGTTGGAAAGGACCCTGAAAATCTAGCCCAACCCTCTGCAACGCAGGAATACGCAGTTGTCCCAGACAGGTATCGAACCTGTAACCTTGGTGTTATTAGCACCACGCTCTAACTAACTGAGCTATCCAGTCACGTTTGGGCACTTGTTTGTTTCAATGCTGATCTACTGTGTTTTGTATTGACAGAAGAGGAGCTGGCAACCCCACCCCTAGACGGCATCATTCTTCCTGGCGTGACAAGACAGAGCATTTTGGACTTGGCAAGCAAGTGGGTAGGTGTCCGCTGTGTCTTTTGCTTCCAGGTTTTGACATCTATCTAATAATAATACAATATTTTTTTATTTATACCCCGCCCTTCCCAGTTCAGAAAACCGGGCTCAGGGCGGCTAACAACAAATTTAAAACACTTAATTGATGCAACAAAAAACAGCATAAAATACAGTATAAAACATGAATAACAATAAATTCAGAATTCAAAAATCAATTTAGGGGGGAAATCCATCCAATAAACATTAGATAATCACCAGGGCTAGCTGGCTAAATTAGTCCTATTTGGGCCAGTGAGGAGACCAGGGGAGAATTAGCTGTGGGATCCCAGAGTGAGTAATCTTCATAAAATAGGGAGGAGGGGGAAGGAAGGGGAATAAAACATCAGGCTAAGTTCAAATTGAAAGCCAGGCTGAATAGCTCTACAGGCCCTGCAGAAGGAAGTTAAATCCTGCAGGGCCCTGGTCTCATGGGACAGAGTATTCCACCAGGTCGGAGCCATCACTGAGAAGGCCCTGGCCCTGGTGGAGGATAATCTGACTTTCTTAGGGCCCTGATAATCTGACTGAGAAGGCCCTGGCCCTGGTGGAGGATAATCTGACTTTCTTAGGGCCCAGGACCTCTAAACTATGATTATTCGTGGACCTTAAGGTCTTTTGCGGGGCATACCAGGAGAGGCGGTCCTGTAAATACGACGGCCCTAAGCCACAAAGTAGTGGCTAGTAGTAGCTGTCAGTCTCTTAAGCCAGGCTCCCATTCCCCCAAGCCTCCGGCACTGAAATCACGCTTGGGAAAGTTAACTCCTGCCTCCCCAGCTACGATTTCCAGGAAGATCACCCTCTGCTTTAGGCTTAGGGTGGGGTGGGGAGCAGAAAGACATTTTTTTCAAGTCTGGATGCCAGAGGGACAAGGGGAATCAGTGTGTGTGCACGTGTGTGCAATTGCAGCATGTCCGTGGTACCTACAACACATTTTTTTCCCAGTTTGCAAATGTGGTGACCTCTGTTCTGAGCCATTCTGCAAGCTCAGGGAACATCTTCCGAGCTGCTGCTCAAGCTATAAGCTGTGATCCGTTTGGTGAGCAGAAGGGAGATTGCATTGTACTCTTGCCTCCAGCCAGCAACCAAACACTACAACAGCACAATCCCTATCGAGCTGGCCTGTAAGATTTCATGGGCACGTTCTCATCTTGATAAGGAATTAGTTAGGGGTACCTGTGGAATTTCCAACAGGTGCATCTGGGAGCCCTTCTCTATAAATAACCCTCATTAAGCGCCCATTTGGAAGCACTGTGCCGTGTTTCTATAAGCAAGCTATTCGCTTTTTAAGCAGAGGAAATGGCTCTTCATAATTTAATAATGCTTTCTTTGGCTCCTCCCCTTTCTACCTTGTCACAGAGAGAATTCAAGGTGTCAGAGCGATACGTCACCATGAGCGATCTGATAGCTGCTTTGAAGGAAAACCGAGTGAAGGAGATGTTTGGTGCTGGGACGGCTTGTGTTGTGTGCCCCATTTCTACAATATTATACCTTGGCGAGGTGAGTTCAAGCGTTCTCTTTTTCAGCTTCGCAAAGCAGGATTGTTGACCATGCGTCAGGGATTTCCCAAGGAGATCCGTAAAGGAATTGTAGTTGGTCTTATATTTTACTTTTCACCATCTAGCTCTCAAATCGGCTTCCTTATGGAACTTTGGAAGAACTCTAGTAAAACACTGTTAACAGCTCAGATGGGAGTCCCTGTTTCCTAACTTAGAATCTCACTGACCAGTAGGGATGTTAGGAAGGCATCGTTTACGATTCCCATATTGGATTAGATCACCCTCATGGTCCCTTTCAACTGAACAATCTTATGATCCCATGACCTGTTCTGCCCTCTACATGTGGCACGCAGCACTGCTTCCACACAGCTGCAGTTCGTCTTCTGCCAAAAACGACGCTATTCGTCTTGCTGTGGCAAAGTTACGTAACTTTTGACACATGTTGCGCTGAGGGTTATCAGGAAGTCAGCCCTAGGGATGTTTTTGAAGTTGTCCCATGCCAGCGAGTTGGTTTCCTCAGCTTCTTAAGACTCAGATTACCTCCCCCCCCCCCAAGTTTATTATGCAACTGCATTTTAAACCAGTGCTGAATGAACCAATAAAGGAAAAATCAGTAATTAATGCTTTCAATCCCGAGGAAGAAATTAAAAAGTCCAGACAAGTGTATTGAGATACATGCATCTTGCACCATAATCATTTCTGTTGACCTCTTCACTCAGAAACTGATTATAACAGAAAAAGTACCATACTTGCTCTTAAAATGCCAATTTCATATGGTGGCACCTGAAGATTTGCAAGCAGAAAGGCACTTCTGCTATTGCAAGTCAGCCCCTACCTGAATTCCAGTAATTGTTCCCGACTGCTGCATCCCCCATTCCCATACCTCCCTAAGGATTCCCAGATCGTTTGCTTGTGTTGATAATTTAAATAAATAAACGAACAAACCTCCTTGGGCACCTTGGAAGAAAGGTGGCATATAAATGCGATAGACATATAAATAAATCTCCTGCTATCCGTAAAATTTTCCCTGGAGTACAGCCCTTTGCCTAGGCTGTGGTTCCACCTGGTGTCCAAAGGCAGGAAATGCACCTTCAGGTCAAGGAAGTAGGCATGGTTTAGTTGTCCTAAACCCCAGTCCATTTCCTGCCTTTGTCCAGGATGGTCTTGGTTTTGTCTTGGTTTTCTGGTTTTAGAACATAGAATCATAGAGTTGAGGATCTTCTCGTCCAATGCAAGAATATGCAGGGGATCGAACCTGCAACCTTGGCACTATCCATCCCTTTTTAGTTGCAAAACCTCTCACAATTATGTCCTCTTGTTTATGGAGTTAACTTCCCGCCTCTTACCAATGAATTCCCCAGGTGCCTTGCAATCAGTTCCCTCTTCAGGAATGGTTTGTGTGTTTGGTACACACTCCTGCAGAGCCCTGCCTTCAAAGTCAACTGCTGTCAGTCAAACGCTGAGCCTCTCTCTGCCTCCCCCAGCTACACCCTCCCCCTTAGAATCATAGAGTTGGAAGAGACCACAAGGGCCATCGAGTCCAACCCTCTGCCAAGCAGAAAACACCATCAGAGCACTCCTGACATATGGTTATCAAGCCTCTGCTTAAATCAAGCCTCTGCCCTTATATCAGCAGGAGAGGACGGATCATGTGCATGCGTCGGCCAGCATCTACTCACAAGTCTCTCTTTCCCCCTTAGCATTTGCACATTCCAACCATGGAAAACGGACCTCAACTAGCTACTCGTTTCTTGAACCAGCTGAGTGATATTCAAGTAAGAGTCTCGTTTATTCTCTACATTAACAATGTGAGGGAGGGATGGCTGAGTAGTTCCTTTCATGTCTAACATCCCAGTTGCAATATGTGGAAGTTAGGTCCAGCAATATCCATGGAGTGGATTCAGCTATGCTGTTTGCAACGTGGTGCAGTCTTCTTGCACAAATACACCATCTCAGAATGTGTATTTGGGAAGGTTCTTCGTTTTAAGGGCTCATTCATCATCCACATGTGGAAAACTACCATGTGAGAGAGATGGCATGGCAGGAGGTCTCTTTCCTGACGTGATCGCTTTCCTTGCACGGGGAGTGACAGCTCTCCGTGTGCAGAAAGATTTTGATATAAACATTCCCTCAAACAAAGTGTTCTCTCCTCCCCCACCCCTTTTCTGAAATGGTATGGTATTTTGAGGTCAGTGACGTAGCATGGGTTGTCAGTGCCCGGGGCTGTGCAGAAGGGATGGGTCGCTGGGAGGGAAACAGACAGAGTATGCAGGTGCATTCAACTGCCTAATGGCATCTGCGTCACCCAGGAGATCTCAGCCAAAAAATAAATAAGAAAAGAGTCGTTCCGTGTTCTGGAGAGGTCACTTCCTGCTGTGATCACTGTCCACTGGGGCTGTTTGGAGCTGGAGTCTTAACAACCTGGGGGGGGAGGCGGGGATAGGTTCCTTGTCTCTGTTTCAAGGGCCATATTTAAACATGATAGTGAATACGCAAGCAAAAACCCAAACAGTGTTCTAAGCGCCTGGTGCTTGCCAACACAATTTTTTCTTTGGAGGGGTGGTATTTTCCTCGCTGAGCTCAACCAGGTAACAAGCTGGCTGGCAGAGAGCTTCTACAATCGCTGTCACCCCATACGCCTTCAACAGCCACCGATGCCCAGAGTTTTAAGAGCATCTAATGCCAGTTTCCAGGATACAAGCCATGCACTGGTGGGTATTTGAACCTGGCTATACGAGTAGCATCCCCATCCTGCGTCTTAACTTTGACTTCTGTGTCAAGAGCTTCTGTGGAAGAACAAACTCCATTTGGACCAGTCCTGCTGGTTAAGTTCCTCTTGACCATTCACATCACACAACGTATGTGTGGTGGTGGTGTTTCTTTTTAAAGAGGCACGTAAGCAGCCCAGAGGTTTACGATCAACTACCGCATTTTTCGCCCTATAGGACGCACTTTTTCCCCTCCAAAAATGAAGGGGAAATGTATGTGCGGCCTATGGGGCGAATGCAGGCTTCAGGAAGCTATCCCCCCAGCCCGGCAAGCTCCCAAAGCGATGCCAAAGCTGCGCGCACCTTCACCATTGCTCTGGCTCCCGTTCTGGGGGCTGGGGTCGGGGGAAGCTCTGGCTTCTCCCAGCCCCGCAAGCTCCGAGAGCAATGGCGAAGGTGAGTGCACCTTTGCCAGTGCTCTCGGACCCGTTCTGGGGGCTGGGGAAGCTCCGGCTTCCCTCACCCACAGCCCCGCAAGCTCCGGGAGCAATGCCAAAGCTGGGCGCAGCTTCGGCATCGCTCTGGCTCCCGTTCTGGGGGCTGGGGTCGGGGAAAGCTCGGGCTTCCCCCGCCCCAGTCCCGCGCCTGGGGGGAAAAATAATTTTGTTCCCTTTATTCCCCCCCCAAAAAAATCTAGGTGCTTCCTATGGGCTGGTGCGTCCTATAGGGCGAAAAATACGGGGTAACAACCATCATTTCCACGTTGTTGTTGCTCCCATGAAGCAACGAAACAAGATAAAATCCAGAGATCTCAACAACTCTACCATATGTTATTCTTAGATTTAGTTCCACAATTTACCATATTTTTTGCTCTATAAGATGCACCAGACCACAAGACGCACCTAGTTTTTGGAGGAGGAAAACAAGAAAAAAAATATTCTGAATCTCAGAAGCCAGAACAGCAAGAGGGATCTCTGCGCAGTGAAAGCAGCAATCCCTCTTGCTGTTCTGGCTTCTGGGATAGCTGCACAGCCTGCATTCGCTCCATAAGACGCACACACATTTCCCCTTTTTAGGAGGGAAAAAGTGAGTCTTATAGAGCAAACAATACGGTATTTATATTTTGCATTTTCAGTCTAATTAGTAGTGGTGGTTGTTAGGAGCTTGGCCGTGCTGTGAATCTGTTCTGTGTGCTTAACATGAGTTTGTTTCACGTGTTCCTTATGTGCCATTGTTGAATCATGTTGTATTAATTACCTCCGTTGCCTCTTAACGCTACTGATGTGTCCCATTGGCTGTGGTTTTCCTGCTGTCTGGGGACCCTCTCTACTTAACCCTTGTGCCATGCTGATGCTTATAACTATCCTTGCTTCTCTTTCAGTACGGAAGGGAAGACAGCGAGTGGGCCGTCATCGTGTCGTGAGCGGGGAAGAGCGGCGAAGGCCCAGACCTTCGGTCCACACCACACGGCAGGCTGAAGTACCACCTGAGCGATGACCAGTTTTACCGTAGCTCCGTGTAGAGTAGTCTGTGTGTTTATCACTTTGTCCCTGGGCTGGGAGGGTGATTATTTCCACGTGACGGAGTGTGAACACAAACCGTTTTTGATTTTTCTACTGTGATTTTTTGCTCTAGAGTAGAAACCTGTCTTCTGGTAGAGGTGCTAGTGTAAGCAATAGACACTCCCCCCCCTCCCCGAATGGTTTGCTTTGTTTCGCTTGTGTCCCTGGTACAGTCGACAGGTGTGTTTTTAAGCAAAATTGTTCTTCAACTGCTCTTCAGTGCAAGCCAAATATGACTTTACTTAACTTCTAAAGCACAGACTAGGCTGTTCCATGCAACCCAATTGCCAAATTACTCAGAGAAACCCTTTGTTGTCTCTGGAATCTTCTCTTTGTTTCCAGCCTTGGAAGATCACAACATTGATCTTCAAGACAGAGATGTATCTTGCCTTCATTTTTTTTTGGGGGGGGGGGGTCGTGAAACATTTCCCCTGGACTCAGTGGAATCTCCTACTTCTTTGTGTTGGTCACCAAAGCAATGCCTCATAGCTGTGGATCCTTCTAAGAAAGGATAGGATCAGATTTCCCTGCAGTGCCCAATGACACCATGCCTTGAGTGGGTTCAGATGACCTCCCCCCCCCCTCACTGAAAGTGATTTCCACAGTCATCAACACCGGCCCTACCGTTCGGCATCTTGAGGCAGGTGCCCCAAGCAGTGCTGGCAAAGTGCTAGAGGGCAGAGCTGTGCCTGCTAAGCTAGCGTGTTGTCTTTGTGTGCAGTTCCCTTACTAGTAGGGAAGTCACATTCAGCCGACAGTTTGTCCGCAGAGGAAGGGGGCAGGATCTTGCCCTTCACCTCAGGCAGCAAAATGTCTTGGGCCAGCTCTGTGAAGTATTGTGCAGAACTAAACTGTTGGGTGGAGCAAGGTTCCACTGCGCAATGGCTTCCCCATCCATTACATTTTGAGCCAGTTACCAGATAATGTGGCTATCACACAGCCCAACAAACATTAAAATCCCTTTGGGCGTTCCAGTTCTGTGTAGTTTCTGAAGCAGCTTGTCCCTGGCTGTGGAATCCCATAATTCATTCCACCATCTGGCTCCCCTCCTCACCTGTAACACTGCCAAGGCCAGCCAAGTTGAAGAGGGAAGCTGTTCATCTGACTACAGCCTTAGTCAACTGGAAGAGCCAACAAGGTGCTATCTCAAGCATCCTGAGATGTTGGAAAGTCTCCAAATTTGAACCGCAAGGTCCACTGACCTGAGGTCGTTGCAACGTAGGGGCAGATGCACAATGGTGGCTCAGCAGCTCACTATCTTCTGTACCCCATGAGCCAAATCTGATCTACCACAGGTCAGGGATTCTAGCTTAGAATGCAAAGCCATTTGGTTCCTGCCTCTCTTAGAACAATTGGGAGACAGAAACACTTGTAGATCCCGGTCTGCTTTCTCACCATCCTGATCGAGACCATGCTGCCCTCATCTCTAACATCTAATGGGCCTTTTAGAGCTGGGAGATGCAGGAGACCAGAAGAGAAGTGGTTCACCTTCTGCTTTAGCACCACCCCTTCCTCTCATTTTGCACCCTTCTCCGCTTCTCCTTCTCCTGCATCTCTCCAGTATTGTCTGCATGTTCACGGCTCTGAAATGTAAGCTTTGTGCAACCTCCACACAATGACATCCTCATTAAAATGCCCTTCCATCTCACCGCTCGCCCCGATCCAAACGCAACCCACATTTACCGTTTTTGTTGGGCTTTTCCCATGCAGATTTCCCATGCAAACTTTCAGCGAGGTTTAAACGGGAAAACAATGTGAGGCAGTGAGGATGAAATCATGTAGCTAGCAGCACCGAGTCTGCAGCAAACTGCCTCGTAGAGGTGTCCCTAATAGCTTTGGTTGCTTTTTTTCCTGCACCCCACAATGAATTTTCCATCTGAAAAATGAGATTTTTCACCTCCTTTCTCACCCCTCCCTGAGTTAGCTTTAAGACATCTCTTGCCAAATCGGTTACCTATTACAGTGTTAGGGATGCTCAAATTTTGCCGTCCGGTTATCTGTTGAGTTAACATTAGCATAGTTTCACAGGGCAGCAATTGAATGGTGCAGGTAAGATAGCCAATAAAATAGTACACAGAACTATTGCACTAATGCTGTGCTTTGGAAACTAAACTCTGCAATCCTATACCTGGTAAGTGTACATAGGACTGCAGCCTAATAAGTATATATATATATATGTATATGTATATTTTCCTATAAAGGGTTAGGGTGAAATTTTGGAAAACTTTTAAACTCTGCCACTTTTTTAACAGAGCCTACCTCTAACTGGTGATTTGATAAACACCTAGAAATATGCCCTGCATCTCTCCCCTTTCTGGTCTTATCACCGCCTAAAACATTCAGCAAAAGCACAGGACACAGTATTCCCTGGACTGTACCACTTTGGAATACAGGTGGTGGCAGGGAGACGGCTTGCTTAAATCCCACCCAGTGTCAGCAGTTACCTGAACAGTCTAGCACCACCCAAAAGTGAGAAGAGTTCTAGCGCAGACTTCTCCCTGTTATGCTAGCTTTATGTCCAAGAGTTGTTCTTTTTTAAAACGCCAGGGAGCATTCAGGGCTTGCAGCCTGAAGTGATACGCTTCGAGCAGCGCTATACCAAGTGCTTTTAAAAGAAGTTTAAATCAGTTTGTAAGTAAAATCCTGTAAGTGGATTAGGTTGTTCAGCTGCTAGTTACAACTCCTAGGTAACAATGAGCTGCTATTCCCATGACTGCAGTGGGACTCTCTATCCCCCTGACATCTCAATTAAAGTAAAAAAATGTCCTGTTGTATCTGTGGTGATAAGTTTGCATACATTAACCTTTCCCTGCAAAAGTGCAAACCCAGGGAGGCCCAGGGCCACTCAAACGGAGAACAAAATATTTTGTTTGACTTTGCTCTACGTTGGTGAGCAAGGGACTACCTATTTCTGGAAAGGGTTTTTTTTCCTATCTGTTTTTCTATCTGCAAGGTTTTTGGGTCTTTTTAAAAGCCACTTTATTGAAGACCAGTTGAAGTTGATAGTGCCAGACCGTGTTCTCTTTAAAATACACATGTTAAGCACAAGCTCTTGTGCCATCTGTGGTAGATGTAGCACAGTGTATTTCTTCTTCTTCTTGACACCTGAGTGTGTATTGTGCTCTGATCATTGTTCGGTTTTATTCCAAGTATTCCTAGCCACTGGGGTGGAGGGTCCCCAGTTCCTCTCTCATTTGACCAATGGCCACAGAATTTGATGGAATTTTGATGTTGAGCAGAGAAATAACTTGAACAAGGCCACTATCATAACTGTAGAGTGCCTTTTGACTAGAGAAGAGCATGTCCGCATTCAGCCTCGCTAACCAAGACCAAAACTCTGCCGTTTCACATATTGGGCAGAAGTGGGATCTGAGAGCCCTCTTTGACACTGCATATTCCCCTTCAAAGTTGCAGGACGGGAAGTACCATATTTTTTGCTCTATAAGACTCACTTTTTCCCTCCTAAAAAGTAAGGGGAAATGTGTGTGCGTCTTATGGAGCGAATGCAGGCTGGGCAGCTATCCCAGAAGCCAGAACAGCAAGAGGGATTGCTGCTTTCACTGCGTAGCGATCCCTCTTGCTGTTCTGACTTCTGAGATTCAGATTTTTTTTTTCTTGTTTTCCTCCTCCAAAAACTAGGTGCGTCTTGTGGTCTGGTGTGTCTTATAGAGCGAAAAATACGGTAATTTGCAGTGGAGAAGATGCGGATGAGGTTCGGGGGCTTAACCCTTTGCTCAAGCACTATTCTTCCTCCGCGGTCTCTTCTCCCCGGACTGTTTTTCTGGGGGAAAGCAGCTGGCAAGAGGAGAGGGGATTGCAAGGGGCTGGCAGCAACAATCATTGCCCATTGTTCTCTTCTGGGTCATCGTCTCTGCTGCTTTGCAAGGGTAATGTGGCGGTTCGTGCCCCCAGAGACACACACTCCCACTGTGTACCACTGAATGTGTAGCTCCAGTCCAAGATGTGTTCTCTCACAGAAATCCATCACGCTTACAAAATGTTCCACGTGGCATGTGAGTCTGAAGGAAATGCTGTTTACCTGAGGCCAGCCAGACATGCAAACCTGGGATTTTGCCAGTGTTGAGAAGCCTTCTTGAACAAGAATTTACGTGAGTGAACTCTCACTTAATGGTTCGTGAGTGCTTTGAATGGCTCCTCCCAGTTGGATTTTGGCGACTTTCTCCCAAGTATTTACCAGCTGGTGTAGCTTGGCTTTCTCGTGAGGCCTGCCTTCCCGGCCACCTCACCCCTCTCTCCTGATAAGCATCAGCGACTCCTTTGCCCAGAAGCTAGTGTTGCAGTTCCATCCCATCCCAATAGCCACTTCTGGCGAGTATGTAGGAGACATGGCCACTTTAAATACTTCGGAAGGGAAAGGAAGTTGGCTACTTGGTGGCAAGGAGAAAGGGGTGCTCTTATCTTGAGAGACAGTGGTTTAGCTACACTGGTATGAATCTGTGTCCAGAAGAGATAAAAAAACCGAGCCAATCTCAGGTTCACAGAAGACAGAAACCATTGTTTTTTGCCAGAATGGCTGTGGAGCACCACACTGATGTTGATAAAATGTGTGTTAGATGCAATTGTTTCTGTATCCAGCTCTCCTCTGAGGGTGACTGAAGGAATAGTGTAAACTGCTGTAATAATACGAAATCGAAATAAAAGAAGTACCAAACAGGGGAGGTTTATGAAGAGGATGAATTGTTACCTGGTAGGAAGGCGAAAGACACCTTCAGTGCACTCCTGTTACACTAGATTTTTGATGAAAATGTGGCTCAGAGTTGGGCCACTTAACACATTCCACAGAAGTGGCAGGAGGAGAGATTAGCCTTGCATTTCATTTCCTCCTGCCTCCCAGTGGGCTTTGCACAGCACTTGTTGTTAGAAGCAAGCACAATGAACTAATCTCATGATACATCATCTTTGGTTTCTGACCATTGCTCCTCCCTATCTACTTATTTTTAAACCATTATGGAGTGCCTTGAATTACCTTAATGCTTTGTTGTTGCACCCTTTCATATAGTGCGGTTGTGCTTGTTGTCAGAAGTCCCCCCCCCCTTGTTGTTTCAGAATTTTGCTTCATCGGCACCTCTTTATTTCCAGAGTTCAGAGGCGAGTGCCTTTAACGTATGTTGCCAAAATGGCGCCACCCAAGCTCAAGATAGGAGATAGCAGGCTTAAGAGATCTCCAAGGGTTGCAGAAAGATGGAAAACCTGGGGGTTGGGTGGGGACCCAAAACAGCACAGCTAGGACTGAGGGTGGTCAGTTGGCCCTAGAGTACTGACTGACTTGTGGGGAGAAGGGGATGGAAAGCCAGAGGGAGATGGGAAATAGAATGGCTTATCCTGGATGACGGCTTGCAGGTTCAGTGTTATGTCCTCTGCCTTTCAGAATGGCCCCCGAATAATAAATTAACATTAGAAGAATGTTTCTGTGCATTTAGTATAATAGCTGTAGAGGACATTGTTTACTGTATCACCCAGGTTCCTCTGTATAAAGATCTATTTGAAAAAAAGCATCTGTCTTGAGTTTAGCCACAGGAAGAATGTTGTTACGTCAAATGAGTTTGTGTGCTTTTCGCAGTTAAACAAGGAAAATCACATTACCATGTGTGGTTCTGTATTTAATACAAATAGCCAAATTTGTGGCTGAATTCTCAGCTTCTTTTATCTGCCTTATGGCCTATGGCTAATCAGATAAAATTCTTACTACTGAAAAGCAGAGACATAGCATTGAACGGCCCAGAACTACTCCTTGAGAACTACATTTGAATCTAAAGATCCATAATAGTTGTAACTATATTGTGGATTTTCTCTCTTTTTTTCCTCCCCAACCCCCAAGCTTATAAATTAATACCTTATATTGTCATAAATAGATATTCACTAGGAGGGGAAGGGGTATTTAAAAAAAAAAAAGCATGTCATATCAGTCAGTATTCCAGCTACACTAAAGAAATATAGAACAATTCATTTAATAATCTGCACCGTCCATCTTCACTGCATGCAGGTTTTTGAAAATCAAAATATATGGAGAAAAGAATCAAAGTCTGTTATGTGTTCGCTACATTATATTGTTATTAAATATATAATAATGTGCATTTTCATTGAGGACAACACTAATAAACTCCCAGGGAAGTTTTGCAAGAGAAACCTGTGTCTGTCATCAGACGCAGCCTTTATACCCACTAAAAGCTAGTTTTGCTCAGTTATTGCTAAGATAACACAGCTATTAGTCTAGTATAACAGCTCTGTATTGAACATAACCAGGACATTAGACACAATTCTCAGGCATGCGCCCAAGGCCTCTTGTCTGTTGCCTCTTCAGCTGTCCCAAGCTACTCTTAAAAACAAGCAGTTGACGTACCCACACGGGGAAACTGCTGAACACGCTCCTGAAGATTTGTGTGCATACACGTGCGATACTGACCTCTTTGCTCTCTGCCCACAGCGTCTAACCAGAGTGCACTGCTGTGTCTTAGCCTTGCAGTTACAGGAGTGTTTAGAATATCTTGGAATCATCTGTGTTAATCGGTTTTTTAAAAATACTGTATGAGGTTTTCCGTTGTTGTTTTTCTAGACTGTGATTGATGAAGGGTCCTGGTTTTTAAATGGTCTTTTCTTCAATGTAAAAGAGGTTTATCAGATCACACTCAAACCAGCAGAGTATTTTGATATTGCGTGACAATCCTATAAAAAAAAATAAAACAAAAGCTATACCTTCTCTTGTCTGTATTTTCAGTGTTTCCACGAAAGCATGAACAATAAAAGAAAACAGCAGAAAGATGCACAAGATCTTTGTAAGGCAGGAGATTAGTATAACTGGAATCCCATTGTCTTGAATTATATCAAACTATTTTCCAGGGATAATAGTGCATTCATTCCATTTAGTGCTACCTTTCTTCTAAGGAGCTCAGAGTCTCATACTTGGTTCTATCCTTCCAGTTTATCCTCTCACCAACCCTTCAAGGTAGACTGAATGTGTGTGACTGGCCCAATGTCATTCTGGAAGCTTCTTTACTTAGTGGGATTTGAACCCTGGTATTTTGGGACGCGGGTGGCGCTGTGGGTTAAAACACAGAGCCTAGGACTTGCTGATCAGAAGGTGGGCGGTTCAAATCCCCGCAACGGGGTGAGCTCCCGTTCCTCGGTCCCAGCTCCTGCCAACCTAGCAGTTTGAAAGCACATCAAAGTGCAAGTAGATAAATAGGTACCGCTCCGGCAGGAAGGTAAACGGCGTTTCCGTGCGCTGCTCTGGTTCGCCAGAAGCGGCCTAGTCATGCTGGCCACATGACCCAGAATCTGTCTGCGGACAAATGCCAGCTCCCATGGCCTATACAGCGAGATGAGCGCTGCAACCCCAGAGTCGGTCACGACTGGACCTAATGGTCAGGAGTCCCTTTACCTTTACCTATTTTGGGTCCTAGTCTGGCACTACTCCCATTTTTTTGCCATAAGTTTGTTCACTTCTCAGGATATTGTTGCCAAACTCATCATGAGGTTTCCCAAGGCGGAGGCGGCGGTCCATCTTTGCACACCGGGTGCCGTTTTGATTCAAGATGCTGGACCAGAATATGACTGTCACATAACTTTGCCCATTTTTCAGCATAGGTTGGGTCACCTGTTAACATATTCCCGCCAAACTCAGTACAAGGGTTCCCAAGATTGGGTGGCAGCCTTCACTGATTATTGCGTCCCGGGTGCCATTTTGAATCAAGATAATGGACCAAAATGTGGCTTTTGTGTGACTTCACCTGGTTTTTGGTGTGACAGGTCCAAACTTAGCAATTATACTATCCATTTAAAAATGGCATCTTTTTGCTTTCTAAAAATCCCCAGGTAGCACCACTCACTCTCCACTAGTAACATATAAAGCAGGGAACCTATATGTGTCATCTCACTTTGGGGCATAGCTGTCAACTTTTCCCTTTTCTTGCGAGGAATCCTATTCAGAATAAGTGAATTTCCCTTAAAAAAAAAAGGGAAACGTTGACAGCTATGCTTTGGGGTTTAGAACTCTGATCTTCCAGTATTGCAACTTGTGTAGGGATCAATGCAGGGTCCTGTAATTCTTTTGGGTATCCAAGTTGTCCCTTTGTGCAAGCTGAGAAGGGTCCAGGCAGACCAGCTGAGTGCTGTCTCCCCAGATTGGAAGCAGCTCTGCAAGGTCTTAACCAGAGGTCTCACGCAATCTTGCAACCTGTACTCCTCTTCATTGGAATGGCCAAGGGTTGGAAAGGACGCATTCTGCGTGGAAAGTATGCTCTATTGCTGAGTTATGGTCAGTAGTGGATGGTGTTTAAAGATGGCCAATGGTGCTCGTGTGACCTCCTGACACAGGTGAGTCACTGTTTTTACTGGCAAGGAGATGGAAACCCAATGGCAGGTAAGGCTGCATGGTGCAAACGCATCAGCAGGAGAGCTGGATTGCCTTTGCACTGCACCAACCTTCTGCCCTCTGCCTCCCAGTCAGCAGCAGTGACTGAGTTGTCAGAAAGTCAGGTGAGCACTACCACACTGGTATGGGTCGTTCATGGGGAGGAAATGCATTAGCAGGGCTGATTTGAAATTTCTCAGGAAATAATTTTCTGACACATTTTTGCCAGTTTTCTCCTTTTGAGTTTTCCCCAAACTGTTTGGAGAATTTCAAGCCTTCCTTTGCTAGTGGATATTTGGCAATACATCACCATCTACAATTTTTTGGGGGGAGGAGGTGGCAGCTGAAGATGCAATACTAAGCAAGTTTAGTATTCTTTTAATATTGCTGAAGGAAACGGTGGGCTTGCACTCCTCCTCCTAGTCTTCCTCCATGGTTTCGTTCATCCACCAATATGAACTGAGAGGAGGGTTTCATTCACCCTTAAGTGGACTGACATTTCTCAGCAAACGATGCTCTGACAGTATTTTGATCTCTGAGCTTCTTCTGAACTCTTGAAAATGCTATTCCTCATGTGGAGAGCATTCAGCAAAATGCCCCCTCCCCCAGTTTTCATACATTGGCTCCCAGTACATTTCCGAGCACAATTAAAGTGTTGGTGCTGACCTTTAAAGCCCTAAACGGCCTTGGCCCAGTATATCTGAAGGAGCATCTCCGCGCCCATCGTTCAGCCCGGACACTGAGGTCCATCTCTGAGGGCCTTCTGGGAGTTCCCTCACTGCGAGAAGTGAGGTTACAGGGAACCAAGCAGAGGGCCTTCTTGGTAGTGGCACCCGCCCTGTGGAACACCCTCCCATCAGATGGTGACTGGGGAAACCCAGCCAGATGAGCAGATTATAAATTATTTGTATTATTATTATTATTATACTCCACAAGTAACCTGGTGAATTTCTGGAGACCACTAGAAACATAGAAGTGGCCTTGTAGCATGCCAGGCAGCTCTATCTAGCTCAAGATTGTCTACACAGATGGGCAGAAGCTCTCCAGGGTTTAAGGAAAGGGGTTCTCTCCTAGTCCTACCTGGCGATAATGGGGATTAAACATGGGACCTTCTGCAGGAAAAGTAGAGGCACCACTAACTGAGCCAATGCCGTCCCTCCCATTTCTTCTCAGCACTCTTCTATAGCTTGAAGTGCATTGGGTTTTCAGATACTAATTCCTCAAATAAATCTATTTACACATAAATGACAACACTGAGATACTAGGCCCCATTGTCCCGCGTCCCTACTCCGTCTTCCTGCTTAGGCAGAAGCTACACAATTCCCCAAGCTAATAATGGATTGTAAAAGAACATCTGTGCGTCTTTTCTTCCCTTGTGCACTATTTGTTTAATTGTGGTGGATTAACATAGCAAGGGGGATGGTACATCATAACTAGGCAATTACCCATTCTTCATCGCTTAGTTATGGTTGTGCTAATTGGTCGTTTAACACATAAGATAGGCTAACATTAGAAACGTTTGGGGCTGTTCAAAGAAGGAATCAACAAATTAATATTGTTGTGTGATATTTGCATAATTGGCTGCAATTATTTAATGTTTAATTGGGTTGATCAAATGTGATTCAGCCCTCTCACGTGTGTGCGTGATTTGCAAGTGGTGGGAATTTAAACAATGATGATCAATTCCAGTTTTGTTTGTGTGTGTCCTTTCTCCCTGCTCTGTTCTTCTTTCTTCTTCTTCTTCTTCTTCTTCTTCTTCTTCTTCTTCTTCTTCTTCTTCTTCTTCTTCTTCTTCTTCAGGTTTGGGTCCAACAAATTAGTACAAAACAGCACCAGGAAGACAGGAGTATCCCAATGTGGTGCTTTCCAGACCACCAATGCCCATCAACTCTGACCATTGGTCAACTCTGAGTTGTAGTCCACAACATCTGGATGGCATCATGTTGGCTATCCCTACCTTAAGATTATGCTGGAGGGCAGCAGCTGCACATAGCTGGTTCACATTAGCCCCGTCCAGATATAATGTAGGACGTTGACTTGATATTGTCTGCCCTGAATCCTGCGATCTCCAAGGTTTCAGGTGTGGTCTTGGCCAGCCCTACTCAGAGATGCCAGAGATCCAACCTGGGATCATATACATATGATCTCCACCTAGCAGCTAAGCTGTAAAGCATGGTTTTAATTCCACATTCAGAAGCCCCAGGCTTAGGACGACCCCTGCTATCTCCTCTGGGTGGTTGTGATCAGAAGCATCTACTTCCGCTTTAAAATAACCAGAGTTCCTTCTTCCATCCACGTGGGGGAAATTCTGGTTCATCTTAAAAGCTGGATAGTGAACAAACCAGGGTTTTCTTCTGATTGGCTTGCTTGAACTAACCATAGTTTGGACATAGTGAGGAATTCTATTTAGTTTTAAAGTGGAAAATGGTGTTTCTGTTGAGGGTTGCATGCTGGTGGTACACAGCTGCAGCCAGGGATGGGTGAAGGCCAGAGTTAGTGGTCAGAACCTAGAGTGGTAAAGGACCCTCCAACTCTCTCCTTCTCTCTGTTACCTCCTTCCCTTGCCACCTGTGTCAACTTAGGAACATCAGAACTTACCATTGATCCATCTGGGTCAATATTGTCTACACTGATGGGAAGTAGCCATCCAGGATTTCAGACAATGGTCTCTTCCAGCCCTACCTGTAGATGCCAGGGATTGAACCTACCTGAAGATGCCAGGAATTGATGCCCTACCACTGAGATACAGCCCTTCCCTTCAGGCCACAGGTTGTCCACCTTCATCTAGAGTGATTTGGGTACCACACAGCCCTTGTTTCCTGCTGCATCAGAGATGAAACAATGGACTACCAATGCCACAAATCCCCAAAGTTTTTGAGAAGTGTTCATTTCGTTCCTTCCGCTTGCCAGTACAGCACAGACATTCTTGGCATCCCGAAGAAGAAAAGCCGACAGAGGAACCCAGCTCTTTCGAAAGGTCCCTGCTTTTATAAATGTTTAAGTTAACGGAGTGTTTTTTACAAAGAAACGAAACCTATAAGAACCATAAAGAAGCAGATGGTTGAGAGAAATGGTAGCGTAAAGGAAAGGAAACTCTACCTCATTCTTCTTTTTAAAAGTTTTGGAGAAGTACAATTAAATATTCCTAACAGGGTCGTTGCGCACAAACCATCTGGCACAGAGAGAAACCCTTTTACATTTGTACGTCTAAAAGAGCTGTAATAATTGTGTTTCGCTGGCAACAGAAACACACAGTGCTGCTTGCACTTTCCAAATAATATCTGTAATTATGCAGCGTTGTTCTCTCTCCAATAAAGCAGTTTAACGGACACCTGTTTTGTGGCTTGGCGTGACCTTAATATTGCAGAATATGCGCTTGTTATTTACGGTGTATTATTGTAGTATATTAATACTTTCTAAAAGGACTTTTCAGCATATGAAACCCTACACTGAGAGCCAGTGTGGTGTAGTGGTTAAGAGCGGTAGTCTCATAATCTGGGGAACCGGGTTCGCTTCTCCGCTCCTCCACATTCAGCTGCTGGGTGACCTTGGGCTAGTCACACTTCTTTGAAGTCTCTCAGCCCCACTCACCTCACAGAGTGTTTGTTGTGGGGGAGGAAGGGAAAGGAGAATTTTAGCCGCTTTGAGACTCCTTAAAGGGAGTGAAAGGCAGGATATCAAAGCCAAACACTTCTTCTTCTTCTTCTTCTACACCAAGGCCCAGCAAGGGGAAGGCCACAGATCAGCTGCTTTGCATATACAGAAGGTATATACTGTACAGAAGATCCCAAGTTCCATTCCCAACATCTCCAGATAGAACTGGGAATGTCTCCTGTCTGGGACCCTGGAGGGATAATACAGAGCTAGATGGATCAGTGATGTAAGGCAGCTTCCTATGTTCCCAAATTATGCAAGAGAATTAAGTGCTAGCAGAGGTGGCTCCAGGGTTGAGGGAGCCCTCAGCAATGGGATGTCCAGTGAGCCAGTCCTATATGTGCCCCCTCTCCCATGAGCACCAGTAGCAGGCACTTTTGTGTTGGAATAATATTTATGTATTTATTTGTTTATACATACATACATACATACATACATACATACATACATACATACATACACTGGGTGGCTCCCAACAGAATATTAAAAACACAATAAAACATCAAACATTAAAAACCTCCCTAAACAGGGCTGCCTTCAGATGTCTTCCAAAAGTCAGATAGTTGTTTATTTCCTTGACATCTGATGGGAGGGCTTTCCACAGGGCGGGCGCCACCACCAAGAAGGCCCTCTGCCTGGTTCCCTGTATCCTCCCATCTCACAGTGAGGGAACTGCCAGAAGGCCCTTGGAGCTGGACCTCAGTGTCCAGGCAGAACGATGGGAGGGAAACGCTCCTTCAGATATACAGTACAGGGCTGAGGCCGTTTAGGGCTTTAAAGGTCAGCACCAACAGTTTGAATTGTGCTCGGAAACGTACTGGGAGCAAGTGTAGGTGTTTCGGGACCAGTGTTATATGGAAGCTGCCCCAAGTGGCTGGGGCAGCCCAGCCAGATGGGTGATGTATAAATAATATAATTATTATTATTAAATTATCAAGTCACCATTTAAAAGCTTCCCAAACGTCCCATTGGAGCTGCTGTGTTAATTCCCCACGTGGCCTCAGAACAACACTTACCTCAATACTTCCAAGCAGTAGTTCAGAGAAAAAATGAAGAAGTTGCATTGTGGTGGGTGGCTAGAGAAAAGTCCTCTCATGCTACTAGAATGTAGGGTCATCTACTGAAGCTGAATGTTGGAAGGTTCAGGATGGAGAAAGGAAAGGATGTCTTCACACAAATCAAGGTATGGAATTCCACAAAAGGTAGTGATGGCCTCCAACCTGAATAGCTTTAAAAAAGGATTAGATACATTCACGGACAAGAAGGCTATCAATGGTTGACAGCAACAATGGTTATGTTCTACCTCCACCATAGAAGGAAGGGTGTCCTTGTGGGCTTCTCATAATCATCTGGTCGGCCACTGTGAGAACAGGATGCTTAACTAGGCAGGCCTTTGCTCTGAATCAGCAGGATTCTTCAAAGGTTCTTGCAAGTATCCAAGTTTGGAGAGACCCTTCAGTACCTTGGACAGGTCCCAGGGAACTGATAGCTTGCACTAAAAAGGTGTGGACCGCTATCTTATATCAGTGATGGGGAGCCTGTGCCACTCCAGATGTTGCTGGAATCAAGGATGATGGGAGCTGTAGTGCCAACAATATATTGTGAACTTATTGTACCTAGCTAAATAGGGTTCCTGTCGGGAAGCGGGTGGCGCTGTGGATTAAACCAAGGAGCCTAGGACTTGTGGATCAGAAGGTCGCGGTTCGAATCCCCGCGACAGGGTGAGCTCCTGTTGCTCAGTCCCTGCTCCTGCCAACCTAGCAGTTCAAAAGCACCTCAAAGTGCAAGTAGATAAATAGGTACCGCTCTGGGGGGAATTTAAAGGGCATTTAACGGCATTTCTGTGCACTGCTCTGGTCACGACTGGACCTAATGGTCAGGGGTCCCTTTACCTTTAAATAGGGTTCCACTTGGACTTCTCTTTATCTTTGAATTGGAGGAAGGGTAAATTGATAGGAAATGGGGGGTCTCATTGTAAATTGCAAAGCTGGCTTTTTTTTAAAAAAAGTCAGAGTCAAGGATTATGCTCACCTGCTTGGTAGTGAGCACCACTGAGCACAGCAGGATTTTCTTACGGGTAAAAATGCATAGGAACGGGCTGCACATGCTGTTGAAAATGATGGAATTAAGACCCATTCCATTGATTTCATTGATTTCAGCTGGATGAGGCCGAAGTGCTATCTTTCTTTTTGTTTAAAATCTGGGCTTAACTCTATCCACCTTTCTGTTTCCCTGACTTAAATCCTCTCAGTTCCTGTTAGTAAATCATGGAGTTTCACGTTGCATTCCGTTTCACCTCTAGTTGCAACTATTTGCTGGGTTGTGTCCATTAAAGCAGAATTAAGAGCTGTAATGTGAGATTATTTCCCCCTGCCCCATGAAGATTTTTTGAAAATAAAAAACTGCTGGGAAAAAAAACCACGTTGAAAACATTGCAATAGCTAAACTAAGAGCAGCAACAGAAATGAGACACAATCAAATTAAGAACTAAAAACTCTGAGAAAGAAAAATAGTTTAACTGATGGGGGGGAAAGGAGTCAAAGAGGGACTTGAAGAATTCGTTCCCATTTTGTAATCCCCCTTCCTAAGGGATTTCTCCCAAAAACTTTGTCCAAACAGGGTACATTATACTCAGCTTTGTAGCCTGTGCTTGCTCCAGTTTATGTAGGTTAATCTGACTTCCTATACTTGAGCTGCAGAAGAAATACCAGAGTTCCTGATCTTGAATCATCTTGCTCGTACTGTAAGCCTGCCTTCTCCACAGGAATTGGATGGCAGCCACACAGATATCCGTGGGCACAATGACTTGTGGCTGTTTACCACAAATTTAAACTCACCCCGGCAAATTTTCCCTTTCCCTTTCAAGTGACATATTGGCCAGATTCTCATATTACACAAATCCAAACTTGGACACTGCAAATGTGTGAATACAGTCAAACTTCAGTTTTCTATCATCTCCGTTGCTGAAGGTTTCGGCTCCCGAACGTTGAAAACCCAAAAGTGTTCCGGTTTTCAAAAGCTTTTCAGAAGCCAAACGTCCGGTGCTACAGACATGTGGCTTCTGATTGGCTTTTCCAATTGCAAGAGCCAATCAGAATCCGTGCCTTGGAAATCGGAAGTTTCGGAAGTCAAACGTCCTTCCAGGATGGATGACGTTCGACTTTCGAGGTACCATTGTATGTGGGCTCCCAGGAAAGCGCTCTTAGCTGCATTGCTCGCCCATGAGTCTTTTGCTGGTTCCACGGGGCTAAGGTCAAATATTTGATTTATGCTTTCGGACCCTTGACAGCCCTATTCCCTTCATGGAACTATAATTCCCAGATATCCCTGGGAAGAGGTACCTTGCTCAATGAAAGGAAGAATGGGAGCTTTAAGCTTCTGATCCCTTCTTTCAAGTCCCTCCCCTTACCTGCCCCATGGTAATTTAAAATGTTCAAAAAATAATAATAAATCAGAATCAACAATACGGTATTTGTATTATTAATTAAATAATTTGCACACCGTCCTATCCCTATAAGTCTCAGGACAGTTCACAACACAAATGAAAGCACAAAACACATAACAAAAATAGCTAAAACAATTAACAATACCAGGGTATACGAACTAAGAAAAAATGCACTCTCCAACAAAAGCTCATAACCAATCCCGCAGCCCACAAATACAAAAATCCACATTTAACATTTAAAAACAATTTTAAACAACCTCACCCCTCAGAAACACCCAAGTTAAAACTCAACCCCCTGTTAAAACAATAGTTTTAGCACAGGGGGGCTGGCCCATGCCCTCATTCCACTCCAAAGAAACTAAACGCAGATGACAACTTGCATTCTAAACTTCTGAGCAGGCTGGTCTAAACAAAGATGCTTACAACAGGTACCAAAAAGAGTTCAGTGAATGAGCCTGCCTGATATGAATAGGCAGGGAGTTCCATAGTGCTGCCATACTGAAAGATTGAGGTGGAACAGCTATTGTGTGGCACCTGTAACAGTACCAGTTCTGCAGTTTGAAGGAGTCGGGTTGGTGTGTACGGGGGAAGGCGATCTCTTAGGTAGAATCATAGAATCATGGAGTTGCAAAGGGCCACAAGGATCATCTCATCCAATCCCCTGCAATGCAGGGATCTTTCGCTCATCATGGGTAAACCGATCCCAAGTTGTTGAGAGTCTTAGATACTAACTGCACTGCAATGACAACAAATCCTAGTCTCCCGTCAACACAAGGCAAGCCTCACTTGATTTCCACTGACACTGTCTTTTCCTTTCAGCATACAAATGCACATATATCCAGAAGTAAGTCCCATTAAGTTAGTGAGGCACATTGAACTACAACTCCCATCAGCCCTAACCTGCGTGGCTAGTCTTAGCCTGGGAGGGTGAATAGCTCCCTGTTACGATCACAAACCACTGGCAGCTGTTTCAGTAACGAAACAGTAGATGGCGCTTAGCTCCCACGTTTCCACTGCTAGCAGGTCATTGGAATTATTATTATTATTATGTGGGGGCAAATAAATACGGGTTTCTTGATGGTCCAGCAATAGAGGAGGGCTGATCAAGGGAAAGCCTCAGAAAAAAGTAAGTCATTTCAACCAGCTGGAGGAGTTTGCTGTTCTTCACACGGTGAGTCTTTTAAAAGCAAAAGCCAGCCCTGGAAAATGGAGTCTGGGTATTACAAACTGTTGTTCAAAAACAGCTGCAGTGGCAACTTTAGATGGTCTCTGGGCAAGCAAAAATAGAAGGAAAAAAGCAAGAACCCAATACATACGTCTTGGCTTGCATATGTTTTGCATTATAAACACATCAAAGTGTGCGTCCCGGTTTGCAACCTTTTTTTTTTTGGATTACAACCCTTTTTATTATTACGAACAAATTTTTTTTGGAGGCCCCATTGGCCAAAGCGCGCCTTGGGTTACAACCTGTTTTGATTTACAAAAGGACCTCTGGAATGGATTTTGTTTGTACACCAAGGTAGCCCTGTACTAAACTTTGGTGTCTCTCGCCATTTCTGCCCGCCGCAGCATTGCACCCAGTGAAGCCAAACTGGTCACACTACCCTAAAACTGCCTCTGACTGATGGTTAAGCTACTCTAAGAATTGGGAGTCCTACACGTCAGGTGTCATATGACATGGCAAATTGGCACGCCTTTGGCATGTGTCAAAAGCTGTGAAATGAAGGTGCCAGGCACACCTTTCTGGGGAGGGAATTGTGTATCTTGGGGTACCACAAAGAGTGCCCTCTCCCGGTTGCTAATCTTAAATTTATTAGGGCTGTAATGCTACCGAGATAGAGACCCACTGCTTGGAGACAGTAATAGGTAGAGCTATGCACAGCCCCAAATCCAGCCCCAAAGCAATTGTGGGGGGCAGAGCTAACATTTAATTAGGGTTTTACACCTCACAGGAGAATGAATCCCAAAGTTCAGCTGTGCGCTGTGTGCCTAAGTGCCTCGTTTTGTCTGCTACACCCCTCGACTTCACCAGGTGACCCCGGTTCGAGTATTATGGGGGGGGGGGAGTTTTTCTCGATCTGCTTTCTCCACACTAGGTACAATTCTATACACACCTGTCATGCCACCCCTCCCTGAACAACCGTTTCTAGGCACTAAGAAGTCCTAACCTTTCCTCATATGGGAGTTGTTCCAATATACGTGGCAATTTCATATGCACATATATGTTCATGGAAGACCATAAAGGTAAAGGGACCCCCTGACCATTAGGTCCAGTCGTGGCCAACTCTGGGGGTGCGGTGCTCATCTCGCTTTATTGGCCGAGGGAGCCGGCGTACAGCTTCCGGGTCGTGTGGCCAGCTTGACTAAGCCGCTTCTGGCGAACCAGAGCAGCGCACGGAAACGCCGTTTACCTTCCCGTCGGAGCAGTACCTATTTATCTACTTGCACTTTGACATGCTTTTGAACTGCTAGGTTGGCAGGAGCAGGGACCGAGCAACGGGAGCTCACCCCGTTGCTGGGATTCAAATTGCCGACCTTCTGATTGGCAAGTCCTAGGCTCTGTGGTTTAACCCACAGCGCCACCCGTGTCCCTATGGAAGTCCATAGCTATGGCTAAAGATGTGCAGGGATACCCTCTCCATACCTCTTGGCGCTGTGAAAAGGGATGTCACTATGTAAAGCTTATCGCTACATGATTTAAGCTCACGCCGTGGAAATGAACTTTTCAACCACAATTTGTTTCCTCTAGAAATGACACGCGTGCAGGGAGCAGGGCCACAGCTGCTGTTGCCTGGCCTTCCACCACCTTCTCTGGCTGGTTAAGTGCCCGAGCGTTGAACCGAGCAGCTGTCAGGAGCCCTTCTGTGGCTTTCAGAACGCCTCAAGTGGCCTTCCTGATGGATCAAACTCCAGATCTTTGCACCTCTTTAAATGCAAATGTTATTTAGACACGCACACCAGAGAGAAATGGGAAGTGATGTTGGAAGCGAAGGACCCATTTTGCAGAACCTGTCTGACGAAATGGGATCTGCAACATAATGTTGCAGTCTGGAATGTGGGGTAAATTTGGCCCCAGGTTCCCCCCTCCTTTTCTCTGAGACAGAGCCTGCTAAGTACCTCGCTGCAGCTGTTTTTAGTACCATTCCACCTCCAGAAGGTGTTGCTCTAAGACAGCCGTGCTTACGCTCTGAGAATACGGTAGGGCATAAGCTCTCTATGAAATCTCACACACACTAGGCATTCAGAACAGCAGGCACAAAAAATGCCATTATACGGGGGAGAAGAGAGGGCCTTTAGTCAAGCCCTTTTGCTCCATATATAGGCTGTCGAAAGGTAAACACAAAATATTTCCACCAGCAATCTTCAGAGCCTCGTACACAGTAGGCCAGTGAGGATTCTTTGTCAATAAAGAACTCTTTGTCAGAAATTCAGAGCAGATCCTCCAGCTCTGAGTGCTGCCTAGGAGAGCAGAGCAAAGCCGATGTTTTACCCAGGAACAAAACTTTGTGCATCTACATTGCTTCGTGCATCGGTTTCTAAAAGGACTTCTTCATTCAGTGCATAGTTTAAACTAGGGAACTTGCTCTCATGGGAGGCAATGATGACCACCAGCTTGGACGGCTCCGAAAGACGATTAGACAAATTCATGGAGGAGAGGGCTATCGATGCCTACCAGCCACGGATATTATGTTCTGCCTCCATAGCAGAAGTCAGTAATGCTTCTTGGTACCAGCTGCTGGAATCCATAGGAGATGAGAGTGCTCTTGTGCTCAGGCCCAGAGACATCTGTGAGAACTCAGGCTAGCTCAGTCGGTAGAGTTGAGACTCTTAATCTCAAGGTCCTGGGTTCAAGACCCATGGTGGGCAAAAGGAAGGTTGGACTAGATGACCCTTGCGGTCCCTTCCGACTCTACAATTCTATGAATGTGACCGAGTTAGACTTCTATGAACAGACTGCTGGATTAGATGGGCCGTCAGAATGATCCAATAGGTTCTTTTTATACATCAGAGATGGGGAAAATTCTTTGTTGTTGTTTTTTAAATAATATTTATTACAAATTTTGTTTAAACAGTAAGAAAACGTACAAAATAGCATATGATTTTTCAATATCCACATTTCATTCACCTCCTTGGACTTCCTCGCAACTCTCGTTCCTGCGTTCCAAAATCTCAAACTTTACCCAGCAAATTATTACCTTGTTTCAATTCTTATAATATAATTTCCCAATATTATATCCCTAATTTTAGATAATTTAAATCCCAACTTTTAAAAACTTAATTTTAACATAGTATTTATCCAAAATTTATCTTTTCTTTTGATTACATTTATCTTCATATTCCTTTTAACTAACTTATTGGTGCCGTATTGTTGCTAATCTCACATCTTTCTTAACATTCATACAATTTACAATGTTTTTGTAAATAGTCCTTAAATTTCTTCCAATCCTCCTCCACAACTTCTTCTCCCAGGTCTCGGATTCTGCCAGTCATTTCCGCCAGTTCCATATAGTCCATCAGTTGCATCTGCCATTCTTCCAGTGTGGGCAAATCTTGGGTTTTCCAGTATTTAGCGATGAGTATCCTTGCTGCTGTTGTTGCATACATAAAAAAAGTTCGGTCTTTCTTTAACACCCTCTGGCCGACAATGCCTAAAAGAAAGGCCTCTGGTTTCTTAGGAAAGGTATACTTAAATACCTTTTTCAGCTCATTATATATCATTTCCCAGAAAGCCTTGACTCTAGGGCAGGTCCACCAGAGGTGAAAGAAGGTTCTTTCAGTTTCTTTACATTTCCAACATTTATTATCTGACAAATGGTATATCTTTGCAAGCTTGACTGGGGTCATGTACCACCTATATATCATTTTCATAATATTTTCTTTCAAGGCATTACATGCCGTGAATCTCAGGCTGGTGGTCCATAACCTTTCCCAGTCAGCAAACATAATATTATACCCTATGTCCTGTGCCCATTTTATCATAGCTGATTTGACCGATTCATCTTGTGTGTTCCATTTTAGCAGCAAGTTATACATTCTTGAAAGTATCCTAGAACTGGGTTCTAACAGTTCTGTTTCTAACTTTGATTTTTCCACCTGGAATCCTATCTTTTTGTCCAACTTAAAAACTTCTTTAATCTGAGCGTAATGTAGCCAATCTCGCACTTTATCTTTTAGTTTCTCCAAACTCTGCAACCTCCAGGGGAAATTTCTTTGTTAACCAAGTAGGAAATGTACATCTGCTAGGGGAAATGTCCACTAGAATGCAGGTGAATTTTCACAAGGAGTTAAAATATATATATTGGGGTGCAGAAATGTGGAGAACTGAACTGAAGAATCCTCGCATCTTGGGGAAGTAGGGGAGGGCACATAGGCATGTACAAAACAGCCGGGCAAGGGAGCAACAACAATCTGGGCACATAGCTAAACGCTCTCGGTTCCTGTTGAAAATTGTTCCTCCACTTCCCCGTGGCTTCTGATCTGGCCTATTGCTGGAAAAGCCCCCGTTTCTCTGAAGGGAAAGAGGAGTCGGATTCAATAGCTCATTGCAGCGGTTCACCCAGCAGCGTGAGGAAACTCCCACGTCGCAGCCTTTCCAATCCCCGCTATCTGTCACGAAATTATCCAGGCCTTGTTAAAATGCAGCTGCAGCGCTTAATTACTGTTTGTACAGGACTTTGAGAACGGAAAGTGCTATGTAATTGCTGTTGTTATTTAACTTCGGAGCGTGATGGGATCCAAGGGAACTCCTGGAATGGTGACGGAGACGGGGCTCGTTTCTCTGGGTGCGTTTGGAAAGGTCCGCAGAAGACGATCGCGCCGGTAAATAGATTTCCCATAATGTACGCTGCAAATTGACCGAAGGCCTCTTGGCTTGGGCAGCCTAACTAGCCATCTCTGTACTCGGGGAAGACTTAAAACATCTGCACTTCCAAGCAAACAAGAAGAAATATTGAATTTCGTGCAGCAGGTCCATCACACCCAAGCCACTAAAGAACAATGCTGTTTAGCATTTCTGGAGTACTCGAAAGCATTCAAAGCACTTTGCAAATATCATCTCAGTTAATTACGCATAAATATTATTAATGGACAGGGAACAAAAATTGATATATAGAAGCTGGTATGTAGACGGATCCTTTCACCATGTCTCAACAGCGTCTTCCATACATATACCATATTTCCCCCTATATAAGACGATATTTTTTCCTTAGAAGTAATAGGGGGAAATTGTGGGCCGTCTTATACATGGATAGCAGAAGGGGGACGGGCGATTGTTGCCAGCAGGAGACTGGCAGCGGCGACTGGGCATGTGATTGGTTGCTGCGGCCAGGCCTGCTGACGATTGGCTGCAGCTACGGCAATTGGGATGTCTATTTATGGCAGTGGCAAGGTGTGCGTGCAATCAGCTGTGCTTGCGTCGAGTGTCCAGGTGTGGTCTATGCAGTGAGCCTGCAGATGATTGGTGGCTGCGGCTTTGCGTGTGATTTGCATTGGCCTGCAGGCTGTACAGTTATTGGCGCTGGTGAACCCCCCCCCCAAAAAAAAAGATAGAAGCTCAATAACTGTGCAATCTCCCCCCCAAAAAAATAGCTCAACAACTTTGGGCAAATTCCCCTCAAAAAAGTTTTGTTGTGGTCGTTGTAGATTGGGAGGACCCCCTGAACCCTAGAAATTAATAAATGGTAGTCTTTTGATTAATTGGGATATGAATGAAAGTACAAGTTGCAGAACTGTGCCAAACAAGGAATCCCAGGGCTGGCTTATGCAAACCAGCCTGGCTACCTTAGTGAAGAGCAGATCTGTTAACATGACAAAAGGTGTTGATGGTCCACCTGAGAGGAATCCTTTGGCCTGAGACAGATGTTGCCAAGGTGATGGGTGTGTGTGTTTGAACTGGCAGGAAAATAAAGATATATTTTTTTAGCAAGGGGTTCTGGGAAGAAGAAGAGATGAGAAGAAGTCTGAGATCCATTTTAGGCAGGTTGGCTGAAGGCGGGCTGCACTGCTGTGGGGTACAAGCTCCTCTTGAAATGACCATGCTGTAAGATCTGGACTCCCTCCATGCAGACTGAAAGTGTAAATAGGTGAATAAACCATTTTTCTTAAGGCTACGACAGTCTCCGTGTGTGTTTCAATTCTCCAAAGGAACACAGACCCTGGGTGAGTGCCTGGAACCTCCTGGGATCTTGCAGAGTTGGGGTGGCACACAACTTGGGTAACACTATATATTCCACCATGCCATATCACAAAATGGTTTGGCAAGCATCCTGGGTTTCAAAAGCAGGTTGTCGTGCTATTTGAGAACTAGCCCAATACCCCTGTGGGTGCAAAGAGAGCTTGGATGCCCAAATCTTTGGATCCTGCCCTTTATTTAATTTCTGGAGCAAGGGAACCAATGGACCAAATTAAGTTTCAAGGGTTGCGGTCTGTGCACACACAAAGCTCTTTCAAGCTCTATGTCAGCCCCCAGGATCTCAGACTGAATATGGGCACAGTGAATGAACTGTGAACTGCCCCCTTAATTCTGTCATGTGACAAAGACACATGAGAGCAGAAGCAGCAAAACAAATGCTGGGACTGCACAATCATTTGGGCCTACTAAAGTTATTCAAGCCTAACTGCTAACTGTTGAGTCACTCTGACATGTGACTCATTCTCCTTATAAGTAGCAGCCATTTTCTCTGTGTTCTCTGTAAGCTTTCAGTCAGAGTCAGTCTGCCTCAGTTGTGAGCAGAGTCAGTATGTAATCTCAGTCAAACTGTTTGGAACCATGTTGTTTATGAAGAAGTTTATTTTAACTCTGTAAAGCTCTTATTCTTTCACTTAAAAACTCTGCATTGTTAATTTACGCTGCGCGTCAAATCCATGGAGGGAAGGGACCTCTCAGTGACTATTGTGACGGATATACAAAATGACCATGTCAAGAAGATAAGAACATTAGAAGAGTTTTGCTGGATCAGGCCAATGGCCCATCTAGTCCAGTGTTCTGTTCCCACCTTGGCCAACCAGATGCCTATGGGAAGTCTGTAAGCTGGATTCAAGCTCAAGACCATTCTCCCCTCTTGAGGAACTGATATCCAGAAGCATTACTGCTTGTAGCATTGCGTCGAACTTTTCAACTTTCAAATTCCCCCAATGGGGAGTGCTTTAAAAATTATAACATGACTTGGGAATTCAAAAGGTATTTTGGTTAAATTAGAACCGTAGTATCATAGAGTTGGAAGGGATTTCAAAGGACATCTAGTCCTTGCAAAGCAGGAATTTCAACTAAAGCATCCATGACAGATGGCCATCCAACCTCTGCTTAAAAATGTGATGGCCTGGGACTTGGGTTCAGACTCGGAACCAGAGGTGTCTCAATCTGCACCGGATCCTTTGCCTCAGGCATCATCTGAACCAAGTCTGGGGCTTGATCCTGAAGATTCTCGGTCTGCACAGGTGCCCTTGCAACAAACACCCGCTGGGCCGAGTCAGGGGCCTGAGCCTGCCCTGGCTCCAGATGCGGGGATTACCTCGTTGCCTTCAGTTGGGCCATCACTTACAGCTGCTCCACTACCAGTTGGATCATGGGAGGCTGAGGCAGCCCCTGGGTCTAGTAACCCACCGACGTCTCCCGAGCTGCAGAGACTAAGGTCTGAGAGAAGGAGAGACCTGAGTACTCGCAGGAGGAGTGCTCACCTTTGGGCGAAATGGGGAGGTGAGTTGCCAGGGGATCAGGACCGGCTGTTACCTCCGACAAGGATAAAAGGCTGACGGACCCCACCGCATGTTGCGGGAGCAATATTGCTGTATGCTAGATCCTGCACCTGTCCTTGCCTTGCCTGGTTTCCTGCCTTGGCCGTCGGACTGACTCTTAGCAGAACCTCCAAATTCTGGACTGGTCCTGGCCTGGGTTTCAAGGGTTACCCCCGGGCCAGCACAAAACCCCCCCAAGGAAGGAGACTCTACAACCTCCCGAGGGAGACTGTTCCACAGTCAAACAGTAAGTGCCAATAAGTTTCTTGTGACTTGAAGCCATTGGTTCGTGTCCTACCCTCCAGAACAGGAGAAAAAACAAGCTTGCTCCATCTTCCGTGTGACAGCCCTGAAGATATTTGAAGATGGCTATCATATCTCCTCCCAGTCTCCTTTTCTCTAGGCTAAACATACCAGCTCCTTCAACTGTTCCTCATAAGGCTTGGTTTCCAGACCCTTGATCATCTTGGTTGCCCTCCTCTGCCAAAGTTCCACCTTGTCAACATCCTCCTTAAAAGGTGGAGCCCAGAACTGGCCCTGTGAGCAGGAGCACTCGATGCTGCAACTCTTTGCCAGAAGTCCCTACACGTCCCTCAGGTTGGTTCGCGTCAGACCTCCCTCTTTGTTTTGGGAAACAAACCCTGAAGCTGCCACCCAAACGGCAGGCCCAACATTGCGTTTCGAGGCAGCCCCACCAGCTGTGTGCTTCTCGAGTCAAGCCGCGTGTAAAAATAACTTTTCTGTTCAATTAGATGTGTCCCCAAAGATTATTTTCTCTTCTCTTCTCTTCTCTTTTAAATTGTTGGAACAAATAAGTATCCCATGTTGGTTCTGTAATTAAGACCATGCACAGCTTGGCTCCGAAGATCCCTAATTACATCTGCTTTAGGGATGCTGCTGGAAACTAGATAATTGTATACAGTGGAGCCATTAAAGAAGCTTCATCTACGGCCTAGACTGTATTTTATTTTTTTAAGCATCATGCAGTTTGGAGAGAGGCCTTGGGCCATTTTCAGGGCTTTAATTTGAGCCAAGATTCTGCTGTGGAATTTGTTTTCAAAGCCAAGGTTTAACCTTGAAGCGTTCGAGCAGGATACTAATGCGTTTCCCCTCCCCTAAAAGCCATTGCCTGATCAAGATGGTCACTCTCTGTGGGTGAACGTTTTGCAACCCTTCACTGGATTATTCTTCAGAGCAGGACGATGCTGCTGGACTACAACTCCCATCATCCCTGACCATTGGCCATTCTGGCTAGGGCTGATGGGAGTTGGAGTGCTTGAGATCTCCCCACAACCATGGCCTCAGACTTCCAATGTCACCGAGCTGTTCTAGGACGAGTTAAGCTGCTGCAGCAGCAGCATCACACAGAACATTGCATACCCTCTCACTGCCCTGCTAAGAAATGTCACAGTTATAGCAAACTTTATTCAAGACCCCTCAAATGTTATATCTAAGCAAAGAGATCCACGCTCACCTTGAAATTTCATGCTAGCTTAAATGTGTAGCAGGTTCCATAGTAGTGCAGAGCAACAGTACTGTGCTATTTCAGTGTTATTGCTACTACTACTACTACTTTCCCCCTATGTTTTAAAATGAAAAGTATTGATGCACAAGATAAAATAAGATGGGGGGGGGGGGAGGAAGCACCCGTGTTTTTTTTTAAAAAAACCACCTTATAAGCATTCCAAGTTATTGTAGTTAATCTAAACTTAACCCAATTCAGTGTTTAAAAAAATGAATTCCAAATATTGTTAAATTTGTCCATTGCAAGTCTATGTTTGTGTGCAACTGTTTTGTGAGTTTATACATTTCTTTTATCCGTTCATTGAAGGGAACTGCATTTTTATTTTTCCAGTTCATCAATACCTATCTTTTGGTGTAGTTTGGGTGCAGAGAGTCCATTCATATTGTCCCTTTGTTAGGTTCCATGTATTGGGTATATAATTCAAAAGGATATTTTCCTCTGCAAATTTATGATATTTCCGTACACTTACATTGATCATCTCTATTACCCTCTGCCAAAAAATTACCAGTGTAAGACATTGTATGAACATATATTTTAAAGAAGCCTTGTCCCTGTTACATCTGCAGCAGCTAGATGTTGTAGAGACTTAGACAGTCCTTTCATAAACAAGTGTAATGGAATCCCATAAGTTTTAAATAATAATAATTTATTATTATCCCCTACCCATCTGACAGGGCTGCCCAGTCAGATAATAATTGCAACCAATTATAAAAACATAATAAAACATCAAACTTCCCTATACAGGGCTGCCTTCAGATGTCTTCTAAAAGTTGTATAGTTATTTATCCCCTTGACATCTGACACACTAAATGGTTTATGCACAATTCAAAGTGTTGGTGCTGTCCTTTAAAGCCCTAAACGGCCTCGGACCAATATATCTGAAGGAGCGTTTTCACCCCCATCGTTCAGCCTGGATACTGAGGTCCAGTGCTGAGGGCCTTCTGATGGTTCCCTCCCTGTGGGAAACGAGGTTACAGAGAACCAGGCAGAGAGGGCCTTCTCGGTGGTGGCACCTGCCCTGTAGAATGCCCTCCCATCAGATGTCAAGGTAATAAACAACTATTTGACTTTTAGAAGACATCTGAAGGCAACCCTGTTTAGGGAAGTTTTTAATGTTTGATGTTTTATCATGTTTTTAATATTCTGTTGGGAACCGCCAGGGTGGCTGGAGAAAGCCAGCCAGATGGGCGGGGTATTATTACATTGGTCATGAAGTATTCAGGTCCGATAGTTCTGGGTGATTATGTCGAAAAGGGATCAGTTTGAAGTCATAAAACCTCGAAATCTTCCATAAACTGGTCCAGCAAAGCATAAAGTTGGGGGATCAAAACTAAGTTAATGGGGCAGCTGCCCCACGAAGTATCCTGATCTTCAATCAGCACGTCGTCCTGTAGCTCATTGTGATGAAATTTCAGTGCCTATCTTCTGAGAACTTCCTGACATTAGTGACGAAGATGCCTCCAGTGTTGAAGGACATGAAGAAGAAGAAGTGGTTCTTGAAGATGTTGCTCCACATCCATTTTCCCAAAAGGAGTTGAATGATCTAGTTCGCGACCTCAGCTTGTCAAAGGACAAGCTTCTGCTCAAGCTTGGAGTGCCACAGTACGAACCCAAAGATTGGAGACTGTTCATTGACAGCAGCAAGCGATCGCTGAAATGTGTTCTGCTACACAACGGCAACCAGTTTGTCTCTATACCCCTGGCTCACTCGAGTACACTGAAGGAGAACTATGAAGCGGTGAAGTATGTGCTGGAGAAAATTGGTTATGATCAGCATAAGTGGTTTATTTGTGTTGACCTGAAGATGGTGAACTTTTTGTTGGGACAACAGTCTGGCTTCACCAAGTACCCATGTTTTGTGTGCATGTGGGATAGTAGGGACCGTGCTCAGCATTACACGAAGAAGGATTGGCCTGTGCGGGAGGAATTGGTGCCTTGCAAAGAAAGGAACGTCATCAACGACCCTCTGGTGGACAGAGACAGAATACTCTTCCCACCGCTGCACATCAAGCTTGGCTTAATCAAGCAGTTCACCAAGGCTCTGGACAAGGATGGTGACTGCTTCACTTACTTGTGCCAGGCTTTTCCAGGATTGACCATGGAGAAGTTGAAAGCTGGCATCTTTGGTGAAAGGCTCTCTTTTGCATAAATTACCACACCTCTCTTTTTAACTGTATCCGAAGATATAAATTCCTGACCAAGTCTTTTATTTATTAACACTTTTCTGTGGAGCCTGGTCACATGTGTTTCCTGTAAGCAAATAATGTCCAAATGTTCCTTTTTTAAAATGTGAAAGATTTTTCTCCTTTTTCCTGGAATGTTACAGCCATTTATGTTCCAGCTCAAAAGTTGCAGAGACATCCTGAATATATCTGGTTATTCTTGCTGTGGGGGTACCTTATTGTCAGATTTTTGGGGGTCCGAGGGTGCAGGAACCCCCGGAGGTTCAGGCCCTGGGGGTAATCCAAGTCCCTTATGAAGATCTTCTCCGTGTGCCACCAAAAACTTGTCTCTATCCTCCGGCGTTCTAATTTTAATCTTCCTCCCTCTGAAAGTAAACGACAACCCTTGGGGAAACTCCCACCTGAAGATGATTGAGTTGCTCCTTAGCAGTTTTACTAATTCCGAGTAGTCTGCTCGAAGATCCAACAGCTGTTTAGGAATATCCTTATAAATTTCAATTCTTTTGTCCAAAATATCCAGTGACTTTCCGTAGTGCAGGCCTAGAATCTTGTCCCTTTCCTCCTTTGATCTCAATATTATCAAACAGTCTCTGGGCTTCTCCTTCTTTATAAGTCTTCCAAGCCTAAAAGCAGATAATATTTTAAAGTCTTTTTCTTCTAAGTTCCAAAACTTGGAAAATTCCTTGGTAAGGAACTCAGTTAAGTTACCTTCTTCCACTTCTGGAATTGAGCGTATCCTTAAATTGGCCTCCCTGTTCCGAAGTTCTGTCATGGAAAAATAGATCTGGTGTTCTCCTACTTGTTTGCTGAGTGGTCTTACTTCTTTTTCAAGCTGTCCCAATCTTTGGCTAGTGTCTTCCGCCAGTTTCCGATTTTCACCTACAGCCTCCTTCAATTCTCCAATAGATTGAACATTCTGTGCAACTTGTCCAGTTAGTCTATTTAAACTTTCTGTGTTTAAGTCAATTTTAGCTGATTGCTGGTCAGCCTTTCTGTCCAGAGCCTCCAATTTTTCAAAAATTTTCTCCAAAATAGTGCCACTTGCTCCTGAGGCCATATCTTCCAGTTGTAATTCCTCAGTTTCTCCCTCCCCTGATTGTAGCAGGGAGGCCGCTTCTGCCTCAGGAGGCAAAGTAGTAGGCAAAACAGGCACAGATGATCTACGCTGTGAGACTGTCGGTAAAGTTAACGTTGTTTGTCTGGTTCTTCCCCTTTTTCTTGTTCCACTCATTCCAAAGTTATCTAAAAGCCAAGGTCAAACTGAATTGTTCCCATGAGAAAGTAAGAGCCCAGATGGTAACACTCAAACAGGAGGCCGGGAAAGAGAAAGTAAAACAAAGTCACTGCTGTAAATCCAAAAATCCTCTAGGTGGAGCTTAGAATGTCTTTGGGGAGGAAGTCCAATCCAATTGAAGTTAGTAAGTCTGAATTGATCTCCAAAGATCTTCACAAAGATAAGTTTTAGCAGAGTTAAAACTTAAAGCCAAACATTGTTTCCAAAAGTGCTTAGACCACAAGTGTTTCAAAGTAACAAATTCAAACTCAGTATGTTCCAAAGTTCAGATTCAAAGTATCCAAAGCTTGCAGGCTGACTGCTCAGTTACTCAGGCAGCTCCAGTACCTGGGTTTCTTACTTTTATTTGTAATCCAATAGATCAACAGAAGACAGGTACCCTTGTCTCAATGAAGGTCCAAAAAACAGCCACTTAAAGTCTTTAAATCAGCCAGAAACAACAGTTTAAATAGATGCCAGATCAGTCAATGCAAAAAATTACTCTTTGTCTCCACTCCTCCTGCTCTTTACTTTCAAGTTCAGTGTCAGCGGAAGACGGACTTCCTGTTTTTCGTCACTCCGCTTTCAGCCAAATTCACAATTTTTAGAGGCTTTAGAAGTATAGTGTCCAAATTACTCACGGGTTGTTGCTTTCCAAAGTTAGCAGTTTCAAGAAGAAAGGTCAGCGCTCACCGGCAACAGCGACGCGGCTTCGCTCCGTTGATCGCGCAACGACCCACAGCGCCGCTACCCCCTCCGCGGTCCGGAGCCCCTTACGGGGTCCCTTCGTCGTTTTAGGGGCTGCTTTTGGCGCCCGCCGGGTCTCAGGACCACAGGCTTCTGCTGCCTGTGGTTTTTCTGGATGGGTCCCCGCTTCGCCGTAGCGGGCGACCCGTTTCAACGGAGCTACCCTCTCCCGTTCAGGAGCTGGCAGCCATTGCCGTTCGCGCCGCCTCCGGAAGCCCCTCCGGAAGCCAGCCAGATGGGCGGGGTATTATTACATTGGTCATGAAGTATTCAGGTCCGATAGTTCTGGGTGATTATGTCGAAAAGGGATCAGTTTGAAGTCATAAAACCTCGAAATCTTCCATAAACTGGTCCAGCAAAGCATAAAGTTGGGGGATCAAAACTAAGTTAATGGGGCAGCTGCCCCACGAAGTATCCTGATCTTCAATCAGCACGTCGTCCTGTAGCTCATTGTGATGAAATTTCAGTGCCTATCTTCTGAGAACTTCCTGACATTAGTGACGAAGATGCCTCCAGTGTTGAAGGACATGAAGAAGAAGAAGTGGTTCTTGAAGATGTTGCTCCACATCCATTTTCCCAAAAGGAGTTGAATGATCTAGTTCGCGACCTCAGCTTGTCAAAGGACTCTGCCGAACTGTTGGCATCCAGATTGAAGGAAAAAAACCTCCTCTCTGACAGTGCTCGCATCAGCTTCTTGCACAACAGGCATCAAGAGTACCTCCGTTTTTTCTCGGAAAAGAAGGACTTGGTGTACTGTGCAGATATTGCGCAGCTTCTGCTCAAGCTTGGAGTGCCACAGTACGAACCCAAAGATTGGAGACTGTTCATTGACAGCAGCAAGCGATCGCTGAAATGTGTTCTGCTACACAACGGCAACCAGTTTGTCTCTATACCCCTGGCTCACTCGAGTACACTGAAGGAGAACTATGAAGCGGTGAAGTATGTGCTGGAGAAAATTGGTTATGATCAGCATAAGTGGTTTATTTGTGTTGACCTGAAGATGGTGAACTTTTTGTTGGGACAACAGTCTGGCTTCACCAAGTACCCATGTTTTGTGTGCATGTGGGATAGTAGGGACCGTGCTCAGCATTACACGAAGAAGGATTGGCCTGTGCGGGAGGAATTGGTGCCTTGCAAAGAAAGGAACGTCATCAACGACCCTCTGGTGGACAGAGACAGAATACTCTTCCCACCGCTGCACATCAAGCTTGGCTTAATCAAGCAGTTCACCAAGGCTCTGGACAAGGATGGTGACTGCTTCACTTACTTGTGCCAGGCTTTTCCAGGATTGACCATGGAGAAGTTGAAAGCTGGCATCTTTGACGGTCCTCAGATCCGTCAGCTCATCAGAGATCCAGAGTTCGGAAACTCAGTGAACGAAATGGAACTGGAAGCCTGGAAGGCATTTGTTCTGGTAGTGAAGAACTTTCTTGGCAACAATAAGGCCAGAAACTACGCAGAACTTGTCAACAACATGCTGACTGCTTTCAGAAACCTGGGCTGCAACATGAGCGTCAAGATGCACTACCTATTTTCACATATGGACCGGTTTCCTGAGAACCTGGGTTCAATGAGTGACGAGCAGGGGGAGAGATTCCATAAGGACATGAAAGAGATGGAGACCAGGTATTAGGGTCGCTGGGATGCAGTCATGATGGCTGATTACTGTTGGACTCTGAAGAGAGACCTCCGTGCTGCTGAGCATTCCATGAGTTCCAAGAAACGGATCCATTGCTCCGTGTCCACTTCTCTGGAGCAGCAGAAAACAACCTTTCTCCCTCCTCTATGTGACATCCTTTTATATATTTGAACATGGCTATCATATCACCCCTTAACCTCCTCTTCTCCAGGGTAAACATGCCCAGCTCCCTTAGCCGTTCCTCATAAGGCATCGTTTCCAGGCCTTTGACCATTTTGGTTGCCCTCCTCTGGACACGTTCCAGTTTGTCAGTGTCCTTCTTGAACTGTGGTGCCCAGAACTGGACACAGTACTCCAGGTGAGGTCTGACCAGAGCAGAATACAGTGGCACTATTACTTCCCTTGATCTAGATGCTATACTCCTATTGATGCAGCCCAGAATTGCATTGGCTTTTTTAGCTGCCGCGTCACACTGTTGGCTCATGTCAAGTTTGTGGTCAACCAAGACTCCTAGATCCTTTTCACATGTACTGCTCTCAAGCCAGGTGTCACCCATCTTGTATTTGTGCCTCTCATTTTTTTTGCCCAAGTGCAATACTTTACATTTCTCCCTGTTAAAATTCATCTTGTTTGTTTTGGCCCAGTTCTCTAATCTGTCAAGGTCATTTTGAAGTGTGATCCTGTCCTCTGGGGTGTTAGCCACCCCTCCCAGTTTGGTGTCATCTGCAAATTTGATCAGGATGCCCTTGAGTCCATCATCCAAGTTGTTGATAAAGAGGTTGAATAAGACCGAGCCCAAGACAGAACCCTGTGGCACCCCACTAGTCACTCTTCTCCAGGATGAAGAGGAACCATTGATGAGCACCCTTTGGGTTCGGTCAGTCAGCCAGTTACAAATCCACTGAGTGGTAGCATAGTCAAGACCGCATTTTACCAGCTTCTTTACAAGAATATCATGGGGCACGTTGTCAAATGTCTTGCTGAAATCAAGGTAGGCTACAACCACTGCATTCCCTTCATCTACAAGGCTTGTAATTCTGTCAAAAAATGAGATCAGGTTAGTCTGACATGACTTATTTTTCAGAAATCCATGCTGACTATTGGTGATCACAGCATTCCTTTCTAGGTGCTCACAGACTGTTTGCTTAATGATCTGCTCCAGAATCTTCCCTGGTATTGATGTCAGACTGACTGGGCGGTAATTATTTGGGTCCTCTCTTTCCCCCTTTTTGAAAATAGGGACAACATTTGCCCTCCTCCAGTCTGCCGGGACTTTGCCTGTTCTCCAGGAATTCTCAAAGATGACTGCCAGTGGTTCTGAGATCACATCTGCCAGTTCTTTTAATACTCTTGGATGCAGTTCATCTGGCCCTGGAGACTTATAGAATCGTAGTATCTCATAGAATCGTAGTATTGGAAGGGGTCCTGTGGGTCATCTAGTCCAATGCCCTGCAATGCAGGAATCTCGATAAAATAAAATAAAAATATTTATCATAGTTATAATAACCAAATTTTATTATTGCACTTTTCTGGTTCTTTTTATTATTCTTGTGGATTATGTATTTTTGGCATGGCACTGGAAGCAGGCTTTGGAGGGCTTGATGCTTCAGGGCACCTTATGAATATCAATACTGATTAGTGGGTCAGATCCATCAGAGTGCAAACAGGCACCTGCTGATGTAATAGAGCTTCTCAGTCTTCTCGTCCCCCCTGGAACCTTCTTAGATCTCCTCCTGAGGATTGGAAAACCTTCCTGAGCAGTTATGTAGGACATATGGGGAGCTACTGGGAGGAAGAGAAGGAAAATGGCCCCATCGAACAGGATAATTTTTGTTGTGCAAGTGGGCAGACATCACTGGCTGTGGTGATGACAACAACAAAACTGTCAGGTGTGTGCGCAGGAGCCAGGCCCTGTGGCCAATAGGACTCTGCAGGATTGGGGCCTTCCTAAGTTTGTTCTGAAGAGGCAAGGCCCACACAGGTGAGGCTGATTGGTAACTCACAGCACCTGGTGGCAAGAGCCGGGAAGGGATATAAGGTCAGCATTTTCCCTTTGGCTCTTTGCCACAGCAACACGTTCCCTGCCTTGCTGCATTTGACTCCTTGACTCTTGATCCTTGGACCCCTGACTTCATGACTCCTAGCTTCTTGATCCTCAGACCCCTGACTTTGTGCCTCTTTGCTTCTTGATCCTCGGACCCTTGACTTCTGGACTCCCAGCTCTCTGACCCTTGGACTCTTGGCTTTCTGACTCCTGGCTTCTGGACTCTTGTTGCTGCTCCCACCCCAGTCCTGATGTCCCCAGCCGGGACTTCAGTCGCCCGTGAACCGGACCATGACAACAACAAGTATGTAGAGACAATTTGTTGCTTGCTCAAAGTGTTGGTTTTGATCTATAAAGCCTTAAACGACTCAGGACCTCAATACCTCACATGAGCCTACCCAGACCTTGAGATCATCTTCTGATGCCCTTCTTTGTGAGCCTCCTCCATGAGAGGTCCGGAGGGTGGCAACACGAGAACGGGGCCTTTTCTGCAGTGGCTCCCCATTTGTGAAATGCTTTCCCCAGGGAGGTTTGGCTGGCTCCTTCATTATACACCTTTAGGCGCCAGGCAAAAATATTTCTCTTTAACCAGGCCTTGGGCTGACTGACATGCTGTGCCCTTTTAAAATGGGTGGTTCTTGTTTTTATTTTTGTTTTTATTATGTATTTTGTGGTTTTTTTCTTTTTTCTTTTTTTGCTTTTATGTTGTGAACCGTTCAGAGACTTGCAGATATAGAGCCAGTCTAAGGAATTATAATAATGATGATAATATTGCTCCAGTTGTTATCTTGGATGGCTCTCAATTCAAGAAAGTGACTCTGCTAATTGGTTCTGTTGCAAGGACGCTCATTGTTCTAGGCAGCAGGAAGCAAGGATCTAACCACATTTATCTTCTGTTTCCATTGTTGTCAAACGGAGAAAGGTTTCCTTTTGCTCCTTCTGAAGGATTGTGACGCGTTTTCAAGGGGCAAGTGGAGGCATTCTTACTCTTCCACTGTACTCATTTCGTGCTCTTTTGTTCTCAAGTGGTGGTTGAACTTTTTCAAGGTAACTTGACTAAGGCATTGTTGGACGCCACTCCAAGCAGTGTGAAATTCCAGGGGTTCCAGGCATGTGCCCAAGCTTTGAGTTTCTTTTTGGAATGGGGCACAGAGGAGACTGTGGTGTCTTTAGGCTATATGGTTTATTTACAGTTAGATGGAACCTGAGCCTACGGTAGAGGGGTTCATAGCATTAACACCCCGAAAGGGTCTCGTTTTTCCCATAGCCACAGCCTTGGATTCAAGCAGAAATATCACATGGCTCTCTGTGTATTTTTCACTGCGAGAAGCGTGGTTACAGGGAACCAGGCAGAGGGCCTTCTTGGTAGTGGCGCCCACCCTGTGGAACTCCCTCCCATCAGATGTCAAGGAAATAAACAACTATAATGGACGCTTGGGTTGCGAACGTGATCCGTGCAGGATGCACGTTCGCAACCTGCAGCGTTCACAACCTGCAGCAGCATGTCTGTGCACACGCAGGTCGCGATTCGGCGCCTCTGCGCATGCGCAAAGTGCAATTTAGTGGTTCTACGCATGCGCGAAACCCGGAAGTAACCCATTCCAGTACTTCCGGGTTTCAGCGGGGCCGTAACCTGAAAAAACGCAACCTGAAGCATCTGTAACCCAAGGTATGACCGTATCCGACTATCTTCTAAAAGAAATCTGAAGGCAGCCCTGTTTTCGGAATCTTTTAAAGTTTGATGTTTTAACGTATTTTTAATATTTTGTTGGGAGCTGCCCAGAGCAGCTGGGGAAACCCAGCCAGATGGGCAAGGTATTATTATTATTATTATTATTATTATTATTATTATTATTATTCTGAAGAAGTGTGCATGCACACGAAAGCTCATACCAAGAACTAACTTAGTTGGTCTTTAAGGTGCTACTGGAAGGAATTTTTTTGTTTTGACTATGGCAGACCAACACGGCTACCTATCTGTAATAATAATAATAATTTATTTATTCTCTGATTGCTGCTTTGCTTCTCAGTCACATCACTGCCCCCAAAACATTCTACTCTAAATTCTGACCTTATCTGTTGGGAGAGGGGCCCCCACCCATTTGCCATCTCACACCCAGCCCCTTAAACCCCTTTAATGGCTCATCACCCAGGCTATCAACAAAGATAATACAGGGGAGATAGACATAGGGTTGCCATATTCATAGAATCATAGAATCATGGAAGAGTTGGAAGAGACCACAAGGGCCATCCCCCTGCCAAGTCCAACCCCCTGCCAAGCAGGAAACACCATCAGAGCACTCCTGACATATGGTTGTCAAGCCTCTGCTTAAAGACCTCCAAAGAAGGAGACTCCACCACACTCCTTGGCAGCAAATTCCACTGTCGAACAGCTCTTACTGTCAGGAAGTTCTTCCTAATGTTTAGGTGGAATACTCTTTCTTGTAGTTTGGAACCATTGTTCCGTGTCCGCTTCTCTGGAAAGAAAGAAAGAAAAACAACCTTTCTCCATCCTCTATGTGACATCCTTTTATATATTTGAACATGGCTATCATATCACCCCTTAACCTCCTCTTCTCCAGGCTAAACATGCCCAGCTCCCTTAGCCGTTCCTCATAAGGCATCGTTTCCAGGCCTTTGACCATTTTGGTTGCCCTCCTCTGGACACGTTCCAGTTTGTCAGTGTCCTTCTTGAACTGTGGTGCCCAGAACTGGACACAGTACTCCAGGTGAGGTCTGACCAGAGCAGAATACAGTGGCACTATTACTTCCCTTGATCTAGTTGCTATACTCCTATTGATGCAGCCCAGAATTGCATTGGCTTTTTTAGCTGCCGCGTCACACTGTTGACTCATGTCAAGTTTGTGGTCAACCAAGACTCCTAGATCCTTTTCACATGTACTTACCTTTGCTTTCTTTGGCCTCCTACTCACAAGGTGCTGCATCTCCAGATGACGGGAAGGCCAGGCAGCCGCCGGAGAAAGCAGAAAGCCTAGAGCGGCCCCCAGGAGGCTGTGCCAGGTCTGGCGGCCCCCAGATGCATCACAAGGCTTAGGGGCGGCCCCCGGAAGGCCTCACAAGGCCTCACTGCTATGATTCCTAGAGTGGCCCCAATACAAATGGTTCAAAAACTAAAAATATAAACCTGGATATTTTGCAAAATATTTTAAATCTGTCCAGATGGTGATTTTACCTTTGAAAAAGAGGACATGTCCAGAAAAATCTGGGCGTATGGCAACCCTAAGATACAAGGACAGGAGACAAATATAGAAAGAGGTGGATAAAAGGAAGAGGGTATGTTTGGGTTAGCACTAACATTTTTTTAAAAAAGATCATAAGAGCTGTTTAATAAGCTCAACGGTCTATATCTAGCCTAGTGTCCTGTTACTCACAGTGGTCAACCAGACAACGTTGGGAAGACTTTGGGAATGTTTGTTTATGGAAAATGGGTTTTTGGGTCTTATATCGGATTGGATGAAGTCAGTATTGTTTTTACATAGTGGACAGGTGAAGAATCTGAAGTTCTTTACTTTCTGAATTTTATTTTTCTATCTTTCTCTTTTAACCTCTTTTCTACACCCTGTGTAACACCGTCCCACCAGATGTCAAAGGAAAAAACAACTACCAGACTTTTAGGAGACATCTGTTCTCCTAAAGGCAGCCCTGTTTAGGGAAGCTTTTAATATCTGAAGGACTATTCTATTTTAATATTTTGTTGGAAGCCACCCAGAGTGGCTGGGGAAAACCCGCCAAATGGGTGGGGTATAAATAATAAATTATTATTATTATTATTATTATTATTATTATTATTATTATTATTATTATTATTATCTTTTTCTATTCCTCCCACCCGTCACCACTTTTTTATGTTTTTATTGTATTTAGAACAAAGTCTTAGTTGGGATTAAAAAAAGGGGGGAGATATTAAGTTTTGATTTTTTTTCTATAAACCTCAATAAAATTTATTAAATAAACACAAAACAGCATACAAACCATACAAGTTATAGCATTTCCATTCAGAAGAGGCAGCTTGCTGCTTCTCTCCATGAGTTACCATTCTGGCCTTGCCTCCTTGCAGCTCAGGGATTCATACAGGAATGCACTCTCTCGAAGTGCATTCGATGATGCACTCTCTCGAAGGTGTACAACACATATTCTTACGTGCTCTACAAGTAAACCCTTTTTTTTGGACACAATGGTGAAGCATGTCTCTAGTTTTAACTCTGGAAAGGGTTGGAGGGGGGGAAAGCATACCTTAGCCGTCTGAAGTTTGGGGAACACTGGCCTAAGGTACAATATTTATGGAGTCTTTAAAATGATTCATTTGTTGGAGAATTCTCTCCCCCAGCTCTCCCATGTGAATTATGGAATCTGAATCTTTTCATGCGAATGGGCACCTTTGATGAGGTGAGCATAGTTTTGTATTCCCACTTGGAGACCTAAAAAGCAACCATTTCCTATCCAAACAAGATGGGAGACAATGGACCCTTTCAGAGCTACTGGGCTGTTCTCTGTAGCTCTTTGTATCCCAAAGCACTTCTAAAAGGGGGGTGGGGAGGAGTGAGGGACAAGCTCAGTGAGCTTTCTTCAAATGTACACATCACGTTCAGAATATTAAAGCATATACAGCTTATGGAACAACTACATTCCATCAGAAATCAACCAATTTAGTTTTGACAATGGGGGTAGTTTTAAGGCTCCGTGGAGGAAAAAGAAGAAAAGGAACAAACTGATGTTCTTGGTGGTTCAGATATTCTTCAAAGGGAAGAATATTGGGCAGATCGTCCGATGGTATACAATCGTACCTTGGAAGTTGAACGGAATCCATTCCGGAAGTCCGTTCAACTTCCAAAACGTTCGAAAACCAAATTGCAGCTTCTGATTGGCTGCAGGAAGCCCCTGCAGTCAATCAGAAGCCGCGGAAGCCCTGTTGGACGTTCAGCTTCCAAAAATAGTTCGCAAACCGGAACAGTCACTTCCAGGTTTGCCATGTTCGGGAGCCAAAACATTCAGGAACTAAGCCGTTCGAAAACCAAGGTATGACCATACTTTTCCTGTGAGGATGACTAAAGCATTTGGGCCTCTTTAATAAGGAGGACTCTTGAGGTGGGGGGACTTAGAAGAAGTTATATAAAATGCATAACCTCCAATGTGACACGAGGGAAAACCAGGATGTCATCTTCTGGAGCCAACCCCCCTGCACAACTCATGTGACAAGTGTGAGATTGCAGCCCTGAAAAAGGCCCTTTCAGAAGAATGGTCGTGGCCCTGAAAAAGCACTTTTGTCAGGGCGAGATCACATCTGGAAATTGCCTGAGAGCGCAGTTCTCAAAAGGGCCACTGTGTTCTTTCAGGGGGAAACCGGATGTCCTGCTTTTTTGGGGGGGGGACAGTTGTGGGATGTGAAAATGATGCAGGGATTGGCAGTTTCCAGGCTTTTCAAAACTACTTTGTTGTTAGTCGAGCCCCAAAGTTAGATCATAAGAACAGCGTACTGGATTAGGCCAGTGGCCCATCTAGTCCACCATTTTGTTCTCAGAGTGGCCAACTAGATGCCTGTGGAATACCCCCAAGCAGGACCTGAACTCTGCTCCCTCTCTCGGTTTCCAGCAAATGGGAAGCATTTACTACCTATGACAATGGAGGTAAAACACAGGAGAACAGAGCCATCAGGGTCAGTACAGTAGAAGACAGCATCCGTAGCCATTGATAGTCTCCTCCATGTACAGTGGTACCTCGGGTTAAGCACGCAATTCGTTCTGGAGGTCTGTTCTTAACCTGAAAGCATTCTTAACCTGAAGCACCACTTTAGCTAATGGGGCCTCCTGCTGCTGCCACGCCGCCACCACACAATTTCTGTTCTCATCCTGAAGCAAAGTTCTTAACCTGAGATAATATTTCTGGGTTAGTGGAGTCTGTAACATGAAGCGTATGTAATCCAAGGTACCACTGTATTTGTTTAGTTCTCTTTTAAAACCACCCAAGCCGATGGCTATCGCTGCCTCTTGTGGAAGCAAATAGTTTAACTATGTGCTATGTATATTGGCTAACTTAGTAAACTATGTGTTAGCTCTGTAGAACTACTAGCCGGAGCCAGTGCTCCAGAATCTCCTTCTGATAAAAAACAACAAGGCCCTCATGTTTGCTTTCATTTGCCTTTCAATGCTTTTTTCTTTTTGCATGCAATTTTGCCCAACGTACAGTTTTGCAATGCAATTTCTCGTACTATAACAGTTTTGTATATTACAGATAGGTAGCCGTGTTGGTCTGCCATAGTCAAAACAAAAAAAATTCCTTCCAGTAGCACCTTAAAGACCAACTAAGTTAGTTCTTGGTATGAGCTTTCGTGTGCAGGTATCTGAAGAAGTGTGCATGCACACGAAAGCTCATACCAAGAACTAACTTAGTTGGTCTTTAAGGTGCTACTGGAAGGAATTTTTTTTGTTTTAGTTTTGCATATTATCTTCACTAATACAGGCATTTTCATGCACACGCAATGACAATGCATAGACATTTATGGACGCATTAGTTAGCTAGAGAACTGCATCGCAAAATTCAGAGAAGTGGAAAATTTGTAGGACGGCTATATTTTGGTTCCTGCATTGTTTTGGAAATTTCAAATTAGGTGGGCTCACCTTTAAATGCAAACTGAATCAAATTTCGACCCCATCCCGTTAAAAACCCATATACAAGGAAATCAGTGAATCTAGGGATATTTCTCTCTCATCCCTATAATAATCATGCTAATTTTATTATTTATACTCCACGCATCTGGCTGGGTTTCCCCAGCCACTCTTGGCATCTTACAGCATATATAAAACATAGTAAAACACCATGCATTTCCCTAGTGAGAAATGTCATTCAAAAGTGCCTTTGAAGAGGAGTAAAAGTTTTTCCTATGTACCTGGAGATCTCTTCCCTGGGACTGGTGTCTTCCCATTTGTTTTTCCTGATTCCTCAACCCTGATCACATGCTGGAAGATCGCCACATGAAACCATTCTCAGTTTAGCCCCATCTATTTTCATGGCTGAGATCTGCTACTTATCATCAACTCCAGTGTCATAAATAAGCATAATGCTGAAACTGGCATTAGATAGGCATCTCATTGCACAGCAGGTTTGTTTGTGAGAGGGAGTAGAAAAATCCCTAAATGTGAAATGGATTTCTCTTTGCTGTGGTTTTCGTGATCACGGGCGCCTTTGCTCAACAGCATTGCAAGAACCTCGTGCATCTATTTTTCAATTAGAGCGCCTATTTTTTCATCGCGGGCACCAATTGTTCCTTAGGGCCTTCAGGCATCCCCTCTTCCGTTCCTACTTTCATGGATAAATGCCAACACCTTGCAACACTGCTCCTAACTGCACGCGGATGGTCACATTGCTGCTGCGTCCAAGGAATATGATGGAGAGAAGGGCATGCGGATTTCACACTGTATGGAGTGTCATTCCTAATTACGAAACTCTCGAAAGCAATGCACTGATGTGTGCGTAGGGGAGGGAATCGAGATGACAAAGTCTATTAAAGCCTTCAGGACTTGCCTCAATACAACAGAGGTGTGTGTGTGTGTGTGTGTGTGTGTGTGTGTGTGTGTGTGTGACTTTTTCAGTGACAACTCCTGTTTGCAGAAAGAGAGGAGGCCTCTGGGCAGCCTCTCCTGGAATGGACAGCACACCGATGATAAACAATGCATCTGCTTCGCTTGCCTGGGAGTGCCAGAAGGGAAACGGTGCCAGTGAGTTGACAAGCTGGCACTGGTCATTGCAGCTGACTCAGATTAAACTGTGTGGGAGAAAGAGGTGCCAGAGGGAAAGGAAGGAATTAGCTGGCTCTTGATATTTACAGATGTGGGTAAATTTCGGGGTAGGTGACACAGTCCACTTTACGCCTTCCATAAATGTGTGTGTGCGTTTTCACTTAACTTCATTTCGATGAACATTAGCTGCTTTTGTAAAATAAAAATACTCGAAAAGGTTTTTTGGGGGGCACAATCCAGAGAAAGTGAACTCTGCTTTAAGGAAGGGAATATGTAAATTTTGGTTCTCTTCATTTTACACCCCAGTCTTTTATTCAGATCTCCGCGTTTCCACAACAATTAGACAAAAAAGTGAAAATTCACCAGCATTTTTGAACAATTTTTGACTAATATTCACATTTCTGCAAAGTAATCTTCCCCAATATAATGCATTTTGTATACTATTTTTGGAAATATATGCATTTTTCTGGACATTTGGCTCCAGTATATCCATGCTTGTGTCCATCACTTGACTATAGAACTGCATTGCAAAAGTCAGAGCAGTGCAAATTGCGAGGGAGGCTGACGTTCGGTTTACGTATTGTTTTGGAAAATGTGAATTTAGTATGCTCACCTTTAAATGCAAACAAACAAATTTCTTCCCCATCTTCATTGAAAACTCTTTTACAAAGCAAATGGTGGATCTATAGGGACATTTCAGTAGGTAACAGGGCTCAGTGAGCTACAAGAGTCTGTGGCAGAGAGAAATGCAGATCAGAGGCAGAAGCTGAAGCGGGAGCCCAATAGGAAGAGATGAGTCAGGCAGATGAAGAGTCACAGGTGTTGCCCCCTCCTGCTGCGACAAGATCCTCTTCCTGCTTGTCTCCCAGAACCAGAAGAGGCATGAAAGGGATGGAGGAGAGGTTGGCTGCACACAGGCACAGTCTCTGATTGCTAGGAAAAAGCCCTGGTGAGGAGACAGGGACTTCTGTCTCAGCAACGGATTTTCCTGCAGGAAGACCACCGGGAATGAGGTGCTCTGCTCATTAGGCCTGACATTCAACTAATAATAATAATAATTCTGATGGGAGGGCAATCCACAGGATGGGCGCCACCACCGAGAAGGCCCTCTGCCTGGTTCCCTGTAACTTCACTTCTCGCAGTGAGGGAACCAAAAGAAAACCCTCGGCGCTGGACCTCAGTGTCTGGACAGAAGGATGGGGGTGGAGATGCTCCTTCAGGTATACTGGGCCGGGGCTGTTTAGAGCTTTAAAGGTCAGCACAATATTATTATCATTACCCTGCCCATCTAGCTGGGTTTCCCCAGCCACTCTGGGCGGTTCCCAACAGAATATTAAAAACACGATAAAACACCAAACATTAAAAGCTTCCATCAACAGGGCTGCCTTCAGATGTCTTCTAAAAGTCAGATAGTTGTTTATTTCCTTGACATCTGATGCGAGAGCAATCCACAGGATGGGCACCACCACCGAGAAGGCCCTCTGCTTGGTTCCCCGTAACCTCACTTCTTGCAGGGAGCGAACCGCCAGAAGGCCCTCAGACCTGGCCCTCAGTGTTCGGGCAGAATGATGGTGGAGACGCTCCTTCAGGTATACTGGGCCGAGGCCGTTTGTGGAGTCTGTGAAGGTCATGTTTTTGCTAATAAAGTCTTAACTCCATCTTTGAACCATGTGATTGCTGGCCGGAACACTCCTGCAACAGTCAGACTGGACAATACTGAGCTGGATGCACGAATGGGCTGCCTTGGTATACGGCAGTTTCCTCTGTTCTGTCGAGCCGCCTGCTTTCTTTGGAAACTGACCCTTCTGACGCTGTGGAATTTCAGACGTGTGTCCCACCCCCCATGGCAAAGAACATTCTGCACAGAGACTTTTTCTCCTCACCCAACTCAGCAGCGATGTTAACAGCACTGTCCTCACCTGTATGAATGGACAAGCGAATCAGAATGGCCTCTGTGTTCCTCTGCATCCCTGACTGTTTAACATAGCCGTTAACGTGCCATGGCAACACCTCTGAACCGCAGCAAATCCCACGCACTCCTAACAACATTCCATGGCGCCGGGATGCAGCCAATGGCCTCCATTGTTCCAAAAGCGCCTGCCAAGCCCTCTCCCAGTGTTCAGACCCTGCCAGGGGCGACCTCTTTGAAGTCCAAAACGCCACCTTTGCCCATCCAGTTCCCCTCTGCTCGGCTAGGTGTTAACACAAACATCTCCCCATGCCAAAAGGGGGGGGGGGGAGTTTCATTATTTATTGGAGCCTCTGCTCCGTCCAGCGAAAGTGTCAGACTTCAGTAGCTTGTGTAGCGGCCAGACAACTGGCGTTTAAAAATACACACACACACACACACACACACACACACACAGAGAGAGAGAGAGAGAGAGAGAGAGAGTTAAATTGGCTATTCAGCTTCCCCTCAGAGCCGTCTTTTGCGAGTGTAAAAATGCCCCATGCCAAAAGAAACAAGCAAGGCTTTCTCTTTTGAAAAGAGGTGCTGACAGTGACTGGTTATAATGGAAACATTTGTATATCGGTGGAAACGTGGCCCATTTCGCTTCAGAAAAAAGGCTTTTGTTTTTATAAGGGAAAGAGAAATTACTGCTGAGATGTGAATATTCATCGTACGTAGCTATTTGTCATGGCTTCCTTAGGCCAGGAGTGTAATAGCACACGGCCTGCCATCTCCTCCCCACCCACCCCTTGCTTTTGAAGAGCATCTCAGCTAGGAAGCAAAACAACAGCATCGCATTAAAATCTCCAAGCCCGGTGGGGGCTTGGCCTTGGGTTCGCAGACCACTTGCTTACACCACATGACAGCCTGATTTTCATAGCCCTGAGGATCATCTAGTCCCACCCCCCACAATGCAGGAATATTCAGATGTCCCATTCGGGGATTGAACCTGCAATCTTGGCTTTTGAAACTGAGGGGAGGTTCTAATGAAGATGATTTAGTTGATTACGTTCCCTTCACCCTAAGGTCCCAGGGCAAGTTGAAACATTAAAACTGTTAAGTTGTGGGTGAACATATCAGATGACACAGCGATTCTTCAAACAGCTCTTGTTTATTCACAGGCCAGAACTGAACTGAACTGAAGGGTTCAGCCAGCCTGCTTATATAGAGCTCCACTAGAACGCAACAGTAACCACTTTCTGTAACTATCCAATCACTGAACGTCACTTTCAATCCCTTATTTGCATATGTGGACCTGAGTGAAAACTATCCACAGTATCCCCTGCTGGCCCAGGGTGAGAACTTCCGTACATAACAAAAACACAACATTACAACGCAATACAGTGTTATATGAAAATTTGGGGTTGACTTTTACAGTCCAACTTCCCATCAAGGGATTCGGTGTCCCCTGATATTGGTCAGAGAAGAATGGAGTGGAGACAGGAACCAGTAGTAGGAAAGTAAGGCAGACCTTTATTTTTCTGCTGCAAGGTGGTGGGGGCCCAGAACAAAGGTGTGCAACAGCTTTTAAAGTCTTTAGGAATTGCCCAACCCCTTAACCAAAGACTGCCCAAAAAGCATCAAACATGCGTCACAGAAAGAGGCGGTCTACAACAGAAATTTGAGAGTGTGGCTTGTCTCCTGTTTGCCAAGATACCTTATAATGCTTGCTGACTGCATTATCCTTACCTGTCTGGGCCATTCTTTGTTTTCATATAACAACAGCAAGCCCACAACTTACAGGCATTTAACTTGTGTGCATTCGGCTTTAGGCACTTGGCAAAAAAATAAAAATAAAAAGAGGGAGGAAAAGGGACAGGCTTCTGGGGAAAATGACTTTGGCAATCCCATATGCCATTGAACCCAGTGCTATTTTTCTAGAAAAAGAGGGGCTGGAACTCACCTTCTTCTCTTAGCATGGCAATGGCTCCCACATGAGAGGTGCCAGAACTGAGTTCTGGTTGGAAAAAAAAAGCCCTAATAGAGCCCTATGTCTTTTGACTGTTAGTAATTTTGGTTTTAGGTGAGATTCCCGAAACTTAACCCCCGTAAGTTGTGGGCATACTGTATTAAAATCAGCTTTAAGCAACTTACAGTTACAGAAATAAGGTGGGTTCTAAATATATACAGCTGAAGTGTGAAAAGTCAGGGTGAAAAGATCCCAGCTTCAGCATTCGCCAGAAGCTGTATAATGAAGCTGCTAGACCATGTCCTTGGGTGGTACTTCCACAGCTTAGGGGCTGCCACAGAAAAGGCCCTGTTGTATCTAGAGTAACATCTTGTCCTCACACCAGGAGCTGAGTGCAACAGCAGTCTTTCCACTTGCGATTCCCAGCAACTACCATTCAGAGGGATACTGTTTCAGACGATGGAGTCATTTGTGATGCACCACAAAGTTATTTGTGGTGTTAACATAGCAGATTCTGGTAGTTCCACTGTGGAAAAGCTCTTACCGCCAGAAAGCTCTCGCTAAAGTTTAGCCAGTATCTCTTTTCTTGCCATTTGGACCTGTTGGTTTGCATCCTACCCTCTGGAGCAGGCAGAAAACAAGCTTCCTCTGTGTGACGACTCTTCGGAGATTTGAAAAATAGAAAAGGAAAGGTCATGGTGGAGAACAGCAGAAAGTCCACAACAATAAATAATAATAATAATAATAATAATAATAATATTTTTTTATTTATACCCCGCCCTTCCCAGTTCAGAAAACCGGGCTCAGAGCGGCTGACAACAAATTTTAAACACTTCATTGATGCAACAAAAAACAGCATAAAATACAGTATAAAATGTGCGTAACAATAAATTCAGAATTCTAAAATCAATTTAGGGGGGAAATCCATCCAATAAACATTAGATGATCACCAGGGCTAGCTGGCTAAATTAGTCTTATTTGGGCCAGCGATGAGACCAGGGGAGAATTAGCTGTGGGGTCCCAGAGTGGGTAATCTTCATAAAAAGGGGAGGAGGGGGAAGGAAGGGGAATAAAAGATCAGGCTAAGTTCAAATTGAAAGCCAGGCGGAATAGCTCTGTCTTACAGGCCCTGCTGATAAATTTGGATTCGTAAAACAAGTACAAAATGAATGCACCACAAATCAGCAGGTGGGCTTCATACATGAATGCACTTTGGGGAAGAACCCTTTATTCTCCCTTGGTGAATTGATGGAGAAAAGTTGTAGGTGGGGGACGTTATAGGTAAGTGACAGGGTGACCATGAATCATGTCTCCCTCTCATTTTGAGAGTCAGTTTTGAGACTCTTAATCTCAGGCTTCTAGGTCTGAGCCCCACGTTGGGCCAACGATTTCTGCATTGAAGGGTTGGCCGGGATGAATCTGAGGGTCCCTTCCAGCTCTACTACAATTCAATGATTCTTGAGACACAGATCTTTCCCTTCTTCCCTTTGCAGGTAGAAGGCTGAATCTCTGATTCCTGCTCATTTGAATATAAGCCTCTTTCTCTTCTTTTCTTCCCCAGATCCAAAAGGATTGCTGACGCCAGCAACTTCCACTGTAATGATTTCTGTGGAAACATTTATCTATAAATATAAAGTTCTTTAAAGCTTAGCCTTTTATCTTGCGTGGGGTGTTTCGGAGGGAAGGGAGCCCTGTTTATGTCACTTCTAAGCTGCTGGCTTTAATGTGCTCGTGAGTTGTTCGTATGCCAAAAGAAGATAACCTCTGGGATTTAGAGCAAGAGGCTCTTTGAATAATGGGAATCTGTGCTAAAACTTAAAAAAAAATTACATAGATATTATTCCTAATTCAATGGAAAGAACCTTAAAGCAGCTTTCCTGGTTATGTTGCAATGCTGTTTTTTTTTTTAATAGGTTCCGCAGCATTGTTTGGTCTTGTATGCTCAAGAAACCCTCAGCCACTACTCAGGAGTGTGTGTGTGTGTGTGTGTGTGTGTGTGAGAGAGAGAGAGAGAGAGAGAGAGAGAGAGAGAGAGAGAGAGAGAGTCTGGTGATGACAAGGCTTTTGAAAGCAGAGTAGAAAAATGGAGGTGTCAGATACTCATTAACCCTTTCCCTTTGGAATGTCTTAGATGTTCCCTTTCAAAGACCATTTGAAAGATGTGCAGTTTCTTAAGTTGCCCCTAAAAGATTGATATTATTCTTTAACAGCAAAAAAAAGTGGAGGGGGGGGTTGGAGGAGGGAAGTGTGTGCACAGCTGGGGGAGGAAACGGTTTAAATTTTAAAGCTGGCAAATTAAATGGGAAATAAATAGCCAGGGCTAATTTACACAGAGGCCAGGAAGATTCAATCTACTTTTCCCTGCCCAATGGACTTACAGGGCTGGATGGGGTTCCTAGGGTAATCTAGTGCAACCCATTGAAATGCAGGAATCTCAGTTAAAGCAAGTTGGTAGATAGCATTTTTGTGTTCATTGCAGAGAGTTTGTTTCTTTTTTAAAAGTGCAGTTGGTTTAATAATAATAATAATAAATTTTATTTATACCCCGCACTCCCCAGCCATAGCCAGGCTCAGGGCAGCTAACACCAATAAAATCACAGTAAAAACATAATAAGGGGAAAAGAGAGGGGGGACCCCAATTTAAAATGCAGGTTAAAATGCAATTTAAAATGCAACCTCATTTTAAAATAGCCGATAAATCAAGACTAGAAGGGGAGGGAAAACATAAGGGTCAGACTTAGTCCAAACCAAAGGCCAGGCAGAACAGCTCTGTTTTGCAGGCCCTGCGGAAGGATGTCAAGTCCCACAGGGCCCTAGTCTCTTGTGACAGAGCGTTCCACCACGTCGGGGCCAGTGCTGAAAAGGCCCTGGCCCTAGTTGAAACCAATCTAACCTCCTTGAGGCTCGGGACCTCCAAAGTGTTGTTATTTGTGGACCTTGAGGTCCTCCGCAGGGCATACCAGGAGAGGCGGTCCTGTTGGTACGTGGGTCCTAGGCTGCATTAAGATTATTGCCTGCACCTTTGGTCACATGCCGCTGTGGACAAACGCCGGCTTCCTCGGCCCGAAAAGCGAGATGAGCGCCGCAACCCCATAGTCGCCTTTGACTGGACTTAACCTTCCAGGGGTCCTTTACCTTTTTACCTTTACTACTGTTATTTGAGAGCAAAGTGCAGGCTTTTCCTTTTCACACTAATGGAACTGAGAAATAGTTCTGTGGCTGTAGTCATGCCTCATCCATACCTGAGCTGTGATTCTTGCACTACAGGGGCTGGACTAGATGTCCTTTAGGTTCCCCTCCAGCATTTTATGGTTCTATCCTTACTCCAGGAACATAGGAAGGTGCCTTTTATGGAGTCAGACCATTGGTTTGTCTAACAGTAGTTACTGGCAGCAGCTCTCCAAGATTTGAGACACAGACATTTTCCAGTGCTACCAATGTATTCCTGTTGTGTTTTATGATTTTCCTGATATTGTAAGTGAGCTGGAACTGGTCTGTGACCATAATACAGTGGTACCTAAGTATTTAATTCATTCTGGAGGTCTGTTCCTAACCTGAAACTGTTCTTAACCTGAGGTACCACTTTAGCTAATGGGGCCTCCTGCTGCTGCCGTGCCGCCGGAGCCCGATTTGTGTTCTCATCCTGAAGCAAAGTTCTTAACCTGAAGCACTATTTCTGGGTTAGTGGCGTGTGTAACCTGAAACGTATGTAACCTGAGGTACCACTGTAATAAAATTCAATTCCCAGCCCTACCTAGGGAATTGAGCCTGGAAACTTTTGCGGGCAAAGCAAATGTTCTCCCACTGAGCTATGGGCCTTCTTTCCTATCAAAAGCAACATACGTAAATGCATCTCTTGACTGGCTGCTACCCCCCCCCCAATTTTGTCCCAGCCATTAAGTTTTCTTTCTTTCACAACCCCCCCTCCCCTTTCAATATTTTTTTGTTCGCTTCAGTCTTCCCCGCTCTGCTCAAATTGCAGGCAACGGGAACAATTAACATAGCTGAGAACTTGCCATGCCACTGCGAGACACCATGGAGGCAAATTGTTTGGCAAGTTGAAAATAAAAGGATTAAACGTTTCTGTGAGGTGGGGACAAACCTGCAAAAACAAAAGAACAAAGCTCCACCTGCGGTGACAATTGCCAAGGACACCGACGGTATAAAGCACAGAAGCTGCCATCGCGCTTCAGGGCAGGGCATCCTCCTTGAGCAGGGTCAGGAGGGAAAGTTTTCTCTCTCAAAAGCAGAAGACAATTAAGTGTATCATTCCCATCTCTTCCAACATGTCTGCCGCTGACCACCGTTGTAGGCAAGGAGATCAAACCGGACGAACTTGTTTTTGTGTCTTGTTCTGTGCGTCGCGTTCATTACCGTCCCCTTTTGAACAGGCAGCAGTAGAGGAGGAACACAAAGCGCTCCTTTTGATGCTGAGAAGGGGCAACCTTTTACTCGTTCCCCACAGCAATGGCGGCCCACAGAGTGGAATGTTTTTGAAACGTGGTCCAAATGAAAACAAAACAAAAGAAACCCCCCCCCAAAGGAAATAAAGAGACAATCCTGGATTTGTTGCCCACCTAGGGTTGCTATATGTCTAGGAATTTTGAGGGTCCTACATGCCCATGGGGGGAGCAGATTTCACATTTTAAAGCAAATGTCCTAGATTTGGGTGTTTTTTTTTTGTTTTACTTTTTGTGTGCAGTTGACTCTGATTCTGGCTTTGACCTGTGTTATGTACTGAGCTGAATCCTAGAACAATAGGATCCAGAATGCAGCAGTCTGATTGGTCCACAGGAGCCACCCAATCCAGCTCCAGGTGGAAGTGAATCAGTGACCTGATTGGCCTACAGGAGCAGCCAGTCAGGCTTCTGGAGGAAGTGAATCCGCAACCTGATTGGCCTACAGGAGCAGCCCGGAATTAGCCAATCACGCGGGGCCCATTGTGTAAATAATGTATATATAGCTAGACGTTTTGGGGGAAAGTTCCATTCATTGTTACCATGAACTGAATAAAGAGCATGAAATCCACACTTGACTCCAAGTATATTTCAGCCTGGGTGGCCTGGGCTATGGTGTGGGTGGTGGTGGATGGGCAATTGGGCAATTGCCCTAAAAGAAGCTCAACAACTTTTTGTGTCCGGGCTTTTACCTCTTGAAATATGGCAACCCTATGCTCACCAAAAGACATTCCTTAACAATAAATTACTGGTGAGGTGAGAGACATTGACATCTGTGTAAGCCGATGATGTACTGGTATAGGGAAGGGCTGACTAGCAGAGTTTCAGACTGTTTCAAACCCGATGTCATGGACTGGCTGGATGCAGAGGAATGGGGCAAGGCATCAGCTGGGGAACCCTCAAGCGAAGAAGGTTTAGAGACAGAGGATTGGTGGTGGGGCAATGATGTGTGGTCAGAGGGAGAAGACTGGGAGGAGGAGCTGTCAGAAGAGGAAGAGGTAACAGGGTTTGGTGAGCAGGAAGAGGCTGTGGCAGAGAGCAGTCCAGAATGGGGGGCAGAAGTAGAAGCTGGAGAGGAGGGGAGCCAAGAGCCGGGGAAGAGTCAGCCTAGTGAAGACTGTCACGCTCAAACTATTTCTCTGTACACTTCCAAATGAAAGCCACCTGTTCCATGAGTATTTGCCCCACTAAGGAATATTTACACAGGCAATCTTATCACTGGTTCACTTATTCACTGAGATCACTTTGCTTTCACTCCCTTTTTTTTTAAAGACTGTCTTCTGAAAGTGTTGCAATCCTCATCCATTTTGCACCGTAAATTAAAAACCGGAAAACTGGCCATGCACTTCCTATGATAGGTAAAGGTAAAGGGACCCCTGACCATTAGGTCCAGTCGTGACCGACTCTGGGCTTGCGGCGCTCATCTTGTTTTATTGGCCGAGGGAGCTGGCGTACAGCTTCCGGGCCATGTGGCCAGCATGACTAAGCCGCTTCTGGCGAACCAGAGCAGTGCACGGAAATGCTGTTTACCTTACCGCTGGAATGGTACCTATTTATCTACTTGTACTTTGACGTACTTTCGAACTGCTAGGTGGGCAGGAACAGGGATTGAGCAACGGGAGCTCACCCCGTCGCAGGGATTCGAACCGCCGACCTTCTGAGCGTCACCCGTGTCCCTATGATAAGATTGCCCTAGATAAGACAGGCACACCCCGTGCACCCAGAGAACGAGAGGGGCTTCCGTTGTGTCTTGTCTCCAACTATTTCCAACAAAAGGGTCCTCTGCATGAGCTTACGTGCTTGAGCATTTCTCCATCCTTTTGAAAAAATCCTATATATGCAACTTTTGATAGCTTCCTTAAGGTCTGACATTACCAAGCAGACAAAATCCCATTCAGCAACTTTTCATATGTCAACTGTAGTAAAAAGCAAATCTTTCTCAGCAGGCATTCCAAATGGTACTTTTGCCTCTCATTTTTGTAGACTTGATATTTTATATGCATGTAACTGAATGCAAGTTCAGAGATGCTCTAGGGGTCAAGGGGGGAAATAATGTTTCTTTTGGAAATCATAGATCTTTCTTGATAAATATTCACTATTGTGATAAAATCCCAAGTCCCAAATAGGAGATCTCTATTTATTCCCAGTCTATGTTTTTGTGTGAGTTAAAATAGCACAGTTAAAATATCAAGTTTTGTTGAGTTTAGCATTAGGTCCAGATTTTCTGGCTTAGATATGAAGCTGGAGGGACATTTTGCTATGATGCTATGATAAGGGACTTAAGGAGTAGATTAGTTTAGGACACTTTCTGGCAGAAATCTGGGAATATGATCAATCAGTGTCCAATTCAGCTTATGGATTGCTTTTTCTCTTTCATTTTAAACAAGTGTGCATCTTTAAAAATCTGTTATTTCTGTTTTGCAACATGAAGCTCTGGGCTCTGATCCAACAGAGCTCTTTTTTAAAAAGCTGAAATCCCATATCAGCTGCCTGGCAGAGAAGGAGTGGGGATACTGAATGAAGCTGCCTGATCCCATCCTGAATAACCAATTGATGAAATTTTTGCTTTTTTAAAAAAAGCACCCCTCCAGCTGTTGCATGCTAATTGCCATTGCATGTCATCCCTCAAACACTGACGAATGCTAAATACCATTACTTGTCAACCATCACAAATGGCCAAATGTTTGCTTTTAGCAGTCAGCATGGCTACCTGTTCTTTGTGTGGCTGTCATTCAATGTCAAATACAGATACTAAGTATTGAGAAAACATCTGTGTCCCCCTCTAAAAGGAAAGTCTGGAATTTGTGTGAATTCACAGCAACACCAGAGCTAAACAGAGCACACGAGCTTTGCTGAAAAGCTTAGCTGGTTGCCATGTATGTATATCTCTCCAAAAGCTGGCGTCCTCTCTACAGCAACTGAAAGGTCTTGCCTTAAATCCATTAACAAGACCATGAAACTCAGGGTGTTCATTCCTCATTTTTTGCCCTGAGCAAGGCAAGCACCTCCTTTTGTTTAGATGCAAGATCAAAGGGTCCCTTTTCAATCCAACAGATTCTGATCCTGTCCCCATCAAAGCCATCATGTGATGGTCATGCCAGCCAGATGACTCTTAATGCAATACATATTTACTCCTTAAGAGTTCATCTTACTTCCTCCTTCTGCAAATATTTCTTTCTATTTAACTTTAAGTTTATTAGTTCAATTGTACGTATGCAGAGGAGGGTGATCAATGTGATAAAGGGTCTGGAAACCAAGGCTTATGAGGAATGGTTGAGGGAGCTGAGTGAGTTTAACCTGGAGAAGAGGAGACTGAGAGGTGATATGATTTGTTGTTGTTTAGTCGTTTAGTCGTGTCCGACTCTTCATGACCCCAAGGACCAGAGCACGCCAGGCACTCCTGTCTTCCACTGCCTCCTGCAGTTTGGTCAAACTCATGCTGGTAGCTTCGAGAACACTTGCCAACCATCTTGTCCTCTAGCGTCCCCTTCTCCTTGTGCCCTCCATCTTTCCCAACATCAGGGTCTTTTCCAGGGAGTCTTCTCTTCTCATGAGGTGGCCCAAGTATTGAAGCCTCAGCTTCAGGATCTGTCCTTCCAGCGAGCACTCAGGGCTGATTTTCTTCAGAATGGATAGGTTTGATCTTCTTGCAGTCCATGGGACTCTCAAGAGTCTCCTCCAGCACCAGAATTCAAAAGCATCCATTCTTTATGGTCCAGCTCTCACTTCCATACATCACTACTGGGAAAACCATAGCTTGAACTATATGGGCCTTTGTTGGCAAGGTGATGTCTCTGCTTTTTAAGATGCCGTCTAGGTTTGTCATTGCTTTTCTCCCAAGAAGCAGGCATCTTTTAGTTTCGTGACTGCTGTCACCATCTGCCAATATCTGAGTTTGGATGGCCACCTGCTGGGGATTCTTTAACTGTGTTTCCCCCATTGTGTGTGTGGGGGGGTTGGGCTAGATGTCCTTTGGAGTCCCTTCAACTCTGCAGTTCATTGATTTTGTGATTCTATGGGTAATGGCTCACCAGTGAAACATTATTTTGAGGTTTAGATGATGCCATCTCAAGGACAACTAAGGAAGGGGCCAGACAAAGGCGGCTGAAAATATTTCGAGAAAGAATGAAGTGAATGACGAGTGAAATGAAAGGACATGGATCTATTCAGAGGAGCACAAATAACAGGAGATGTAGAAAAGGCATTCAAGAAAACAATGGGAAATGGCACATGCACTCTCTTCTGTTTTGTCAAAAGGCAGCAGTTAATTCAACACCAGTCAAGGTGGGAAATGGTCCCTCTCCTTCCCCTATTCTTTTCCCGTATCCTACCTAGTACATCAGTTGATTTTAGACTGTGGCCTCCGGGTAGGGGGAATTGTCTTTTTCGAATGTATTGTGCATCACCTAGTAATTCCAGACGCTTTATACATAAAATATGATGATGATGATGATAAATGACAAACTGGTACTATGAATTGCTTTCCCTAAGTGACAGCCTGCAGCTATTAGCAAGAAAATAAAATATATTTGTTGAGAACGCAAGAAGATCAGAAGGCTCACCATAGTCCAGTATCTCATTCTCACAAAAGCCAGCCATATGCCTCAAGGGAAAGCCCACGGGACGTTTTTATTTTATTTATCCAATGGAGTTTGTACACTGCTTAATTGTAAGTAAAACCTCCAAGCGGTTCTCACTTCCTCTGTCCATATTCCTGGGTTTCCTGCTGGCGTCCCAGCATAGCCTTGCTGAATTTCTCCTGAGCGTGGGCCTCCATTTTGAATCCTAATAGCTATGCTCCACTGCTTTGCAGTGAAGGGCTCATCCAGACTTCTGCTTGTCCTGCAGCATTCCCCAGGGGAAACCCGGTCTTCTGCCCTGAATCGGAGCAAAAGTCCATTGGGTTTTCCCCAGACGAAAGTATCTGGTTGTGCTGCTGCAGGTGTACAATGGCATTTCTTCACTCAACACTCCTCCCAGTGGTCCTTCTGCCACTAGTCACTGCTATAAATACACAACCTGTCTGCTTCCAGGCGCTGCGGTCATCTGCAGAGGAGTCCTTGATGTTGATGGCCTTCATGTCACGTTTGCAGACATCTTTGTAACACAGAGTTGGTGTGCCAATGGGCCTGGTGCCTGAATCCAGCACGTTCCTTGGGGGCAGGGCCGGATTTAGGTTTGATGATGCCCCGAGCTACTGAAGGTAATGGGGCCCTTTATATGTCTAGCTGTCCTTTGTCAACAACAAATGGTCGCTGTTCTTTGTGTTGAATATATGCTCCTGTACAGTGGTGCCCCGCAAGACGAACGCCTCGCAAGACAGAAAAACTGCTAGACGAAAGGGTTTTCCTTTTTGGAGGCGCTTCGCAAAACGAATTTCCCTATGGGCTTGCTTCGCAAGACGAAAATGTCTTGCGAGTTCCTGCGAGTTTCCCCCCCTTTCCCCCCTTTTCCTAAGCTGCTTATCAGCTGATCCGCTGATAAGCCGCTTAACAGCTGATTGCTAAAAGCCACTAAACCGCTAATAGCGCTAATCCGCTAAGCTGTCAATGGGCTGGCTTCGCAAGACGAAAAAACCGCTATACGAAGAGCCTCACGGAACGGATTAATTTTCTCTTGCGAGGCACACTGTATATGGTATGGTAATTTATGGACCTAATAGGTATCTAAAGCCATTTGCTCATGTTGCCATGCAACCAGTCCATGCAGAATGTAGGCACCCTATACATAGAAATGAGCAAACTGGTGATATTTTAGGTAGCAGGCGGTGCCCATTGCTTACATCATAGGAGCCTATACAACACAAAACACTGTTGCTGTATGTAGGTTTTATTTTATTTGTTTTTTATCTTATATTTTGGAACTGTACATCCAGGTTTTTTTCCTTTAAATTTTTTTGGGCCCCCCCAAGAGAGTGGGGTCCTAAGCTATAGCTTGATTAGCTTATACGTAAATCTGGCTTGATTGGGTGGCAGCGGGGGGCTTTGTTAAAAGCACAAGCCAAACTGAGAATGTGAAAGTCTCACCCAAATCGCCCCATAATTCAGGAGTAGGTAAAGGTAAAGGGACCCCTGACCATTACGTCCAGTCGTGACCAACTCTGGGGTTGCGGCGCTCATCTCGCTTTATTGGCCGAGGGAGCCAGCGTACAGCTTCCGGGTCATGTGACCAGCATGACTAAGCCGCTTCTGGCGAACCAGAGCAGCGCACGGAAACACTGTTTACCTTCCTGCCAGAGCGGTACCTATTTATCTACTTGCACTTTGACGTGCTTTCAAACTGCTAGGTTGGCAGGAGCAGGGACCGAGCAACGGGAGCTCGCCCTGTTGCAGGGATTCGAACCACCGACCTTCTGATTGGCAAGCCCTAAGCCAGACTTGGAATATATATATGGAGATGGACTGATATAATGAAGTCTCTGAACACCTCTCTTTTTTGGGGTTTTTTTTTTTTTTACAGAATTCGGCACAAAAACCGTAGACCTTTGGGAGACCCCTTGGTCCTGGTGGGATTCTGATTTTGAAACCACAAAATGTGATGGTTCATATATCTTGTTGGGTGGAGAGCTGCCTGTTGTTTTATGCCCAGCAACAGTATTAAAGAAGAGATGTTCCTGCATGAAATCATATTATCCCCTCCTTCCTCTAAATCCAGACACTAATTGCCACCTTGCTGTGAGCATACAATATTAAGGCTATCACAGCCCTGGTAACAGTAGGCAACATTAAATAGGATATGTATCATCTGTAGAAGACATTCGTTGTAGATCTCGATGCAGTAGGGAAGCATTTATTTACAACCACTGCGATGTGTAGGTCAAATGTAAACTTTCGGTGGAGACCTCTGAGCAATGCCGGCATGCGGGCATGCTTAAAGCACTGTTATCTTGCAGCCAGTTTTATGTCTCTCTCCCTATAATTAATTTCGACGCAGGACAGTTTGCTAATCCACCGACACAAATAAAAAGCGCAAATTAAAATTTCAACATGCACTTTCACAATGGTCCATTTGCATTTCAGAATTAAACCCGTAATAAAAACTTTTGTCTGCTTATAATTAGACAGACTTTTTTTTAAAAAGTAGCCCAATGATAAAAATCTATGTAAATATTCTCTGAAAGAATAGAACACTTCAGAATGAGCTTCATAAAGTCATCTTAGGGGGACTTTGCATGTCATCATGTGAAAAAAATAAATAAATCGTGTAGGCTTATTAAGAACCACACAGACAAAATGATGAAAATTGAGTATTTAAATAACAGCAAAATTGGTTTTAAAACCTGCCAATTATGGGGCTTAAAGTAAGCATTAATGGTCCTTTTTATTATTTTATCAACGCCACATTTCCCAGTTTTTTTGTTTGTTTGTTTATTGTAGAGACCTGGATTGCCAAACTCATCCAGCAGTAGAATGCAGGTTAGTGCAGCAGATGGGATTGGGCTCTGGAAGGGCTCAGGATTTTACCTCCACCCAAATCAGTGATGCTTTGATACTGTTTTTAATAGCAGCAGTCCTTGGAGGCTGGAACTGCCTCTTCCTCAGCAGCCCATCCAGTTCTGCCTCTACATAGGGATGGAGGAAAGGGGGGGCAGGGGGGGGCGGTTTGCCCCAGGTGTTACCACTGAGGGGGGTGACAAAATGCCTGGCGGCACTCATTGCAGGGCCTGCAGCACAACAAGCCATGCGTCTCTGAAGTGAAGGCCCAAGACAGGTGTTGATCATGATGTGAGCTGCGCACAGGTGGGCTGTAGCGAGCGAGCGAGCTACCACCATTCCTGTGGAGCCTCCTTTTATTGAGACAAACATGCAAGCTAGGCAAATACATTTTTGGGCTGTGACCTTTACACATCTTCCGTCCCGAAATCGTGGGGTGGTACAAAGTTATTTTGGCACCTGTTTCACAGCATCATTTTCCCCTTGCACAGTGTATGACGTAGGAGACAAAAGGTCTCAGGGAAAAACTTACAGACAGGACACTGCTGACTCTGAGACCGCAAAAGGTCAGACATAGGGGACGATGTTCTAGACAGCCATGACTTGTCTGAGGGGGAGTTTTCCCTGCACCCCAGGGTCACGCGTGCAGGCAGATTGTGGCTGCCTGCTGGTGGAGAAGTGTGCTCCACTCCCCACTCCGCGATATCCCTACACGTCTCTCCTGGGAGTGACATGGTGGCTTGGGCACCCACAGGCTCCGTGCTGCCCCTAACGGTCTGCCCGCCGCCTCTCCCTCAGCTGTAGGGCGGCTTAGTGGAAAGAGGCCCTGTGGAGCGTCCTGCCCCGGCTGGCCCCACCCCACCCCATGGGTGGCTGGCCCTGCCCCATGGTGCATTGCAGGGCATGTGCACCGCGCCAGGTGCCTAATCAGCTTGCTCCGCCACTGCCTCTACAGTGGCCTCTCAGTGAATAGGAGGCACTGCTGATAAAAAACGGCACTAGTGATGGGTACTAGATTTGGACTAAAGCCCACCTCATGTCAGGAGCTCAGCCTACACTCGAGTAGGACTCTTGCAGAGACACATGCCCGACTGGCATGTTCTCTCCCTCCTGGTCAATCGTTCAGGAGCTTCATAAGCTTTCTTCTGCCCGAACATCACAGCGACCGATGCCAACTGATACCAGCACACTTAGGGATCCGCAGAGTTTGCGCAACTGCGTAACAGACCTCAGCAACTCAGCATTTTGGCTAATCTACTTTATTTACATATAAACACACATGGAGCACTGCAACATGGCTCCCCCTCTCTCTAGCATCAGACAGCAAAGAGAAAAAGAACAAAGGACAATAGTCCCACTTCACGGAACACAGTAACACAAACATCCTGTCTCCATCACTTCCCACTCTGTGGAGTCAAAACACATACCGTCATGTGAAAGACAAAAATCCCATGACTGCAATCATGGAGCAGGAATTCTAACACCTCACTCCCTAACTGAGCTGCACAGATGTTTTCCTGAAGTGCCTGTATGACCTGTGACTTCTGTGGCAACAGCAGAGAGCGTGGCAAGCTGGTCCCCAGAGGAAAAACAAGGTGCTTTCTTATCTCTGTGTTAGGAGTCAAATGTCAGGTGTTAAGCTCTTTCCCATTATGTAATGGAACACAAAATCAAATGATGCAGTCTGTGGCCTTAAACTGGCTGTGGTCTGCCTCTGTAAGGTTCCCCCAAGTAACATTGGAGATCTCATGTTCAGAATTGCTGCTTTTTTAAAAATGAGTTTAAAAGTCTCCAGGGACAGCCCTACCATGAGGCAAAGTGAAGCAGGGGCTTCAGGTGGTGAATGAGTTGTGGTGTCGGTAGTGGCAGGCCCAGCACAATACATTTGGGCACCTGAGGTGAACCACAAAATAGCACCCTCCTCTCCACCAGGGAAGAAGGGGTGAGTGAAGATGCACATCAGGAACAGGGTCAGATGGACCAATGGTCTGATTCAGTGTAAGGCAGCTTCCTACGTCCCTAAATGCCATTCAATGTTCATGGAATGTTTGTGTTTGTCATGCTATCCTTTGCCTCAGGCTACAAAATGTCTTGGACTGATCCTAATAGTCCTGTCGGGCATATCTCTCTCTCTCTCTCTCTCTCTCTCTCTCTCTCTCTCTCTCTCTCTCTCTGTGTGTGTGTGTGTGTGTGTGTGTGTGTTTAGCAGGGATGCAATCCAGATGTTGTTGGACTCCAACTCCCATCAGCCCCAGCAAGCATGGCTGATGGTTAGGGATTATAGGAGTTGTAGTCTAGAGGTACCCCTGGTGTATGGGGTTAACCCTATCACCTGCACTGTTTTCACAGTTAAAAACCCAACTATTATGTTCTCCGCTGAGGGAAAGGAAGGCAAATATACCCTAAAAAGCCAAGGAACAGGGAATTCCTACTTCAGCCTTCAGCATTAGTATCAATCCAGATTTGATTTTGTCTCCATCTGTTACATCAGTGACATCAGTGTTTTTTTCATCGGGTAACATCTGGCAAGAACAGAACTGGAAAGAGAGGAAATACATGCGACTGGAAAAATGAAACATGCACGTTTCTTTATCAAGCATTGCTAATAATTGATATTTAATTGAGATTGTATCCATAATCTTTTCTCCCTTTCCCCTGATGGTGTTTCATCTCTGTTCTTATTATCTTGTTTTCAGCACCGAATTATCACCCACTGGTTTTCAATTACAGAGATGCCCATATTGATTCTCCTCTTGATTTTAACTCAACAGCTGAAAAATTACTCATTTAAGCCAATAAAAGCTGATGTTGTTGTTAGTGGGAATTGCTTGCAAAAAAAAATAAAAATAAAATAAAAATTGCACTGACAGGTGCAGTCGAAATGCTGTGCAATAAAACTTCTTGAACAAATAACATTACAAGCATCCCTATCCATATACTGGATAATAATAAGCATTTGGATGTAAACAATTTGTCTCCCATTGAAGAGTATTAGGACAGCAGTGGGGGAAGAATGGACTCACGTAGGCAAGTTTATCATTGTAAGGGCTGCAGTTATCATGTAGCTGCTTGTCTGAAACAGCTTTTCACAGACAGAGCTTTCTTGATAGGTGAACATGGTGTCCGTGTGCCATAGCAGATGGTGCCTATTGGGGCTGCCTGGGCAGAAGGCAGGAGGACCAACAGTAGGTGGCGCTAGAGCCAATGACAGGCAGAGCCAGCTTAATTCTAGGTTCCATTCTAGGAACATAGGAAGCTACCTTACACTGAGTCAGGTCATTGGCCCATCTAACTCAGTATTGTCTGAGTGGCTCTCCAGGATTTTAGGCAAGGTTCTTTCTCAGCACTACCTGGAGGTTAAATTTGGGGCCTTCTGCATGCGAAACAGGTGCTCTACCACTGAGCGATGGCTTTCCCCCTTCTCCTCCCTGCTGAGTTCTACAATGTCCAGACTGAGGCTATGGAGACCCATTCAACTGACACTGAGTGTAGCACCAGAAAATAAATTTATTTAAAGCTTTGTGTGTGTGGTGGGGCGTCAGTTGTCGACATAGCAAGGGTCTCATTCTGTGGGCCAAAATGTAATCTTCCCATTTTCATTCTGCTGTTTAGGGAGTAGTTCATTGACCTCGGAGAAATACTATTTCCTGTTAACAGGCGTGGGTCGATTTGTTCTGTAACGTCCTCTCCCTTGTGGTGCCTTCCAACTCTATCATCTTACATGGGGGTTCAGTTCGAAGGGTTCCCTGCATACACAAAAACCATGTATATTCAAACCCTCGGAGCCACTCTGTGGCTAGTTGGTGAGGTGGGGAAAGAGAGAGAACCTCCGGCACTCCCAGACGGAGAGCTTAAAAGTTATTTTTGTGCTGGGTAAACAAAGGAGACCTGGCACGAAAAGCACTTTACAGCTTTGTGTCTTGATTGCAAGGCCCACTTGACACATGAGCTCTGGGAGGCTAGGAATGCTCACGTGAGATCTTATGGGAACTTGGATAGCCACGTGAGATCTTGCTTGAGCATCCCAGAGATGGCACTCTGCTTTTGTTTTGTTTTTAAAGAATCTTTTTTTATTATTATTTTCAAAAATATAAACATACAACATAAAACAATACAAAATCCAAATATCGAGATTACTCTGAATCTCCTGACTTCCCCCCATCCCTTCCATGGGCATAGCTGTCACCTTTTCCCTTTTCTTGCAAGGAATCCTATTTGGAATAAGGGAATTTCTCTTTAAAAAAGGGAAACGTTGATAGCTATGTCCATGGGTCCCTTTGATTCTATTTTTCAACTGCATATCAGTACTTCTCCAATTTTCCATCTTCCTAAGTCATCTATACTTTCTGTGTATTTAAAATCCTGCTAATGTTTTGACCTGTTTACAATGATTTTGTATATACAGTGGTGCCTCAGGTTACATACGCTTCAGGTTACAGACTCCGCTAACCCAGAAATTGTGCTTCAGGTTAAGAACTTTGCTTCAGAATGAGAACATTTCAGTTTAAGAATGGACCTTCGGAACGAATTAAGTACAGTGGTACCTCGGGTTAAGTACTTAATTGGTTCCGGAGGTCCGTTCTTAACCTGAAACTGTTCTTAACCTGAAGCACCACTTTAGCTAATGGGGCCTCCTGCTGCCACTGTGCCGCCAGAGCACGATTTCTCTTCTTATCCTGAAGCAAAGATCTTAACCTGAAGCACGATTTCTGTGTTAGCAGAGTCTGATAACCTGAAGCGTATGTAACCTGAAGCATATGTAACCTGAGGTACCACTGTACTTAACCCAAGGTACATTATAAACATTTCCCATTCTTTTTAAAAAAATTCTTGTCTTCTTGATTTCTGAGCTTCCCAGTTAGTTTTGCCATTTTGGCATAGTCCATCCACTTGGTTTGTCATTCTTCTCTGGTCGAGGCCGTCTCTTCCTTCCATCTCTAGATGGCGCTCTGAGCAAACCTGCCCCCACCCTATCAAGGCAGAGGGCTTTAAAGCTCTTTACATGCTGGGTAACCCAAGAGAGCCCAGCGCCTAAAGCACCTTTAAGCTCTCTACCTTGCTTGGACCATAAAGAAGGCTGATTGCCGAAGAATTGATGCTTTTGAATTATGGTGCTGGAGGAGACTCTTGAGAGTCCCATGGACTGCAAGAAGATCAAACTGAAGGACAGATCTGAAGCTGAGGCTCCAATACTTTGGCCATCTCATGAGAAGAGAAGACTCCCTGGAAAAGACCCTGATGTTGGGAAAGATGGAGGGCACAAGGAGAAGGGGACGACAGAGGGTGAGATGGTTGGACAGTGTTCTCGAAGCTACCAGCATGAGTTTGACCAAACTGCGGGAAGCAGTGGAAGGCAGGAGTGCCTGGCGTGCTCTGGTCCATGGGGTCATGAAGAGTCGGACACGACTAAATGACTAAACAACAACAACAACAACAACAAAGAATTATATATACAACTTCAGCCTATGATGGAGGGCTTCACAGCATCAACAACTTGAGAGGGTCGTGTTTCTCTCATTGCTGCAGCCTTGGATTCAAATATCATGCTCTGACCCTTTCCCCAGCTTGCTGCCTTTAACAACCTGCAACCTTTTATCCCCAAGTCACATTAGAGCAAATTGTAAAACTCTAAACTCTGGCTTTTGTTCTTCTAACAATCTCAGAGCTAGAGGAGGGGCCCCATTCATCTGTGGTCTGGCACAGAGTCCCCTCTCCTTGGCTTATTACCTTTCCTTTGTTTTCTTAATGGCTCATCTCCCAAGTGATTACCTTCTGAGGAAGCTAGCCTGGCTTAGCTTTTAACCCTTGCTGGATCCAGGGGTTCAGGAGGCTATAATAATAATAATAATAATAATAATAATAATAATAATAATAATAGTTCTTGAAGCATGAGTTTGACCAAACTGCAGGAGGCAGTGCCTGGCATGTTCTGGTCCATGGGGTCACGAAGAGTCGGACATGACTAAACAACAACAACAACAATTTATTACTTAAACCCCGCCCATCTGGCTGGGTCTCCCCAGCCACTCTGGGCGGCTTCCAACAGGAGATTAAAAATACATTAAAACAGCAGTCATTTAAAAAATTCCCTAAACAGGGCTTCCTTCAGATGTCTTCTAATCATCAGATAGTTGTTTATTCCTTTGACATCTGATGGAAGGGCGTTCCACAGGGCGGGCGCCACTACTGAGAAGGCCCTCTGCCTGGTTCCCTGTAACTTGGCCTCTCGCAGTGAGGGAACCGCCAGAAGGCCCTTGGAGCTGGACCTGAGTGTCCGGGCAGAACGATGGGGGAGGAGACGCTCCTTCAGATATACTGGACCGAGGCCGTTTAGGGCTTTAAAGGTCAGCACCAACACTTTGAATTGTGCTCGGAAACGTACTGGGAGCCAATGTAGGTCTTTCAAGACCGGTGTTATGTGGTCTCGGCGGCCGCTCCCAGTCACCAATCTAGCTGCTGCATTCTGGATTAATTGTAGTTTCCGAGTCACCTTCAAAGGTAGCCTCATGTGGAGCGTGTTTCTAACAGATCCAGGAATTTAGGGGAGTCTGGCACCTCCAAACTCATGACACTAGTTTGCAGAGCTGGCATTCGGATGGGATGAAGACGCTAGTTCTGGAGATCACTCCCAGTTTTCCCTGCCATGGTGACCCAGTTGCCTTGACCCTTTGCTTCACATATTCATTGTGGCTCTACCTGTAGATGATTACACAGAGTAAATCAGACAAACTACCATGGAATAACTCCAGGCTAAAATCCTACAATGTCACATAGACGGTTCTCACCCCTCAGGGGGAAAATGCGCATTGACAATTCTGGCAAGGACAGACTTCACAAATTTAACTTTAACATAATTGACACTGAACAAGCACCTTGGCCATTAGCCAAAAATCAAAGGAAGCATCGGGCTTTTGCGAGAGGCAGACAATATAACCCACATTGATATTGACAGTCCCAGCCGAATGTCTCTTAACAAAGGAAGAATTGGATCAATATGGGGTTGTTTTTAAAAGCTTCAGGGGGAGGAAGGGGAAGTCTGTCTGGAGAATATGAATTGGAAATCCACTCCGACGGGAAACTTGTGGTGACTGTCCTCAAACAAAGCGCACAGTTAACCTTAAAGGAACAAGTAGGGGAAAGAAATGGATTTGCAATCTTGTAAAATGGGATCGTTTAAAGAGAGTTGCAATCAACAGGCTATGGTAGCATTAAGGTTTAAATCATAAACTGGGAAAACTCCAGACCTCACTCCCAAGTATTGATCCTCCATTCTTCAGTAAGGTTCAAAAGATGTTTGTGTGTGTGTGTGTGTGTGTGTGTAATTGAAGACATACAAAGTAAAGGACCTTTTCATAGATAGCTGTCAAAATTGAGCTTTGAAAAGTGATCAAAGAAATGGTCCTTTGACTTTATTCTGAGCATTTTTCTCCAGCAAAGATACCTGTATATCATGGGTGTGGAACCTTTCTTTCTTCTGAGGGCCACATTCCCCCAGTAACAATCTATCAGGGGCCGCATGCTGGCATAGGGTGGAGCCAGAACCAGTGGTTGGCATGGCCAGAGCAAGAATGGGCATGGCACCCCTTTTCCTTCTCTCTCTTTATTCTTCCTCAAACTGCCCCTGCTATCCTTCCCCCCCCCCCCCGATCTCTCTTCTCAACACACAAACATCCTGCAACCTACATAAATTTAGGGCTGAGCTACTGGTTGCTTTTCTCTGCCCTGCAGGCCATTCTTGCCCAGTGCTGGTGAAGATGGAGCAACGGCAGAAGACAGGTGTGGAGAATCTTGGGTCCTCCGGCTGTTGCTGAAATACAACTCCCTATTCTTCTGAATGTAAAGGTAAAGGGACCACTGACCATTAGGTCCAGTTGTGGCCGACTCTGGGGTTGCGACGCTCATCTCGCCTTATTGGCCGAGGGAGCCGGTGTACAGCTTCCGGGTCTTGTGGCCAGCATGACTAAGCCGCTTCTGGCAAACCAGAGCAGCACACAGAAATGCCATTTACCTTCCCGCTGGAATGGTACCTATTTATCTACAGTCATACCTTGGGTTGAAGATGCTTCAAGTTGAGCGCGTTCGAGTTGCGCTCCTCGGCAACCCGGAAGTAACGCGTTACTTCCGGGTTTCACTGCTTGCGCATGTGCAGAAGCAGTGAAAAGCGGCGCGCGCGCACAGATGCACCGTTGCTACTTACGTTTACTTCTACATACAAACGGGGATCCGGAATGGATCCTGTTCGTATCTAGAGGTACCACTGTACTTGCACTTTCATGTGCTTTCGAATTGCAGGGTTGACAGGAGCTGGGACTGAGCAACGGGAGCTCACCCCGTCGTGGGGATTCGAACCACCGACCTTCTGATCGGCAAGTCGAAGAAGAAGAAGAAGAAGAAGAAGAAGAAGAATAATAGTAGTAGTAGTAGTAGTTTGGATTTGATATCCTGCTTTATCACTACCCGAAGGAGTCTCAAAGTGGCTAACATTCTCCTTGTCCCTTCCTCCCCCACAACAAACACTCTGTGAGGTGAGTGAGGCTGAGAGACTTCAGAGAAGTGTGAGTAGCCCAAGGTCACCCAGCAGCTGCATGTGGAGGAGCTGGGAAGCGAACCTGGTTCACCAGATTACGAGACTACCGCTCTTAACCACTACACCACACTGGCTCTCCTAGGCTCTGTGGTTTAACCCACAGTGCCACAACACACTCCTAATGTTTTCAGTTCTGCATTTTAGATTGTAACCCTGCTGGGGAAGCGTGGGTTAATAAATGCCACCACCACCACCACCCACCCATCACCATTGGCTATGACCAGGGGTTGGCAAAAAGTTTTAGCTGCGGGCTGGTCCACTGCCCCTCAGACCTTGTGGCGGGCCAGAGAAGTGGCACTGGGGGAGGGGAGCTGGGGAGGGGGGGCAAGTGGTCCTCCTCCACACCCCACATCCCCAGCCACTGCGCGTACCTTCCCAGGGGCTGCCACCACCGCTACTGCTTCTCGTGTGTAGGCAGAGCAAGCTCACCCACTCTGCTCACTGGCTCACAGGAGCATCAGGGCAGCGGCGGCGGAGGGAAGATGAGCGGCACAAAAGGGCTCCAGAGAGGGGCTGCTTAAAATGGTGCTCAGCCAGCTCAGCCCAGCCCCCTTCCTCCTCTAGGCGGGGTGGGGAGAAGCCAGGAGGAGGGAGGGGAAATTGGAATGGTGCAGGGGAAAATATGGCGCAGCCCGAACAGACAGAATCTCAACGCTGATCCCCGGACAGTCCACGGGCCAGATCCTGAAGGCAATTGGGCCTGATCCAGCCCGCGGACCTTAGCTTGCCGACCCCTGGCTAAGACCACTAGGGCTGATGAATTTTAGTTCAGCAGCATCAGAAGGTCTCATCTTGCCTAAGATCTTGGGCTACACAATAAGTGTAGAAGGAGAATCAAGTTTACAAACCCTTTGAAAAACACTGGCTTAAGTCTGTTGCAATCAAATGGGCACAAGAGTGCTGCATAGGCACTTTCCTCAACCTGGTGCTCTCTCCAGATGTTTTGGACTCCCATGGGTCCCAAGCAGTGCAGTGCAGAGCTGTTGGCCACACCGGTGAAGCCAATTTCATGCTTTCGTTGCTCCCACACGGCCCAGACTTTGCCACCACCCTGCCCACCTGGGCAGCAGCAGCAACCCCTGTGTGAAGGGGGCAGCTCCATGCCAGAGCATGGGCACAATCCTGAAAAAGGAACTTTGCAGGGCATTGGTGCAAGAGATGAAGCTAAATGTTGCTTGGGAAGCTGCTACCTTTTCACTGGGCAGCATTAAGCCCAGAAGCTCGAGAGTGAAAATTCAGCATTTTAAGCAAGCAGGTGCATCAATAGGACTGCCGCCGGCCTTAAGAAACAGCACCAGGCTACCTGCTGTTAATGAATGTCAGGTATTGAAGACTCCCCACCCACACTGTTAGGAAAGGTCATCCTCTGTATCGAGTTACCTTTGTATATTGTAAAATGAACACAATCGACCCGACTCAGACAAGACCGTTTTCTGTTTCCTCTTGGATCAAGGAATTTAGCTCACATGACAAATGGCCAGACCTCCCTTGATATTTTCATAGAAAATTACTATTTGCAACTCTCTTAATTCCAGCAAACAACATCTGAATGCAAGACTGGTTTGTTTCATCTTATCCTGGGGAGGGATAAGATGCCTTTCTTCTTTCCTTGAAGGTGCCAAGGATGTTTTTGAGTGTTTGAGTTGCAGGTGAGGGTGGGGAGGATGGTCTTAGGTGTTTATTTATTTTATCAAATCAAAATTTATGTAACGTTTGACTGCAATAAAGCCTCCAAGCGGTTTACAAGAAATATTAAAATCCTCAGTAAAAACCAGTTAAAAACAAGCAGTGAAAACATTTAAAGGGTAATTAAAACTAATAGTAGACTAAAAATAGATTAAAGTAGACCAACACCTAGGTGTTTGGATAGGTTTGCCGAAACAAAAATGTTTTCAGTAGGCATTGAAAGGTGAACAGTGAAGGCATCTACCTGATATCAATGGGCAGGGAGTTCCGAAGTATAGGTGCTGCCACACTCAAAGCCCAATATCTTTTAGCATGAGGAACAAGTATTATGTAGCACCTGTAACAGTACCAGTTCTGCAGACTGAAGTATTTGGGTGTCACAGATAAGACAAGGCGATCCCACAAGGGGACTGGTTAAGGGCTCTATATAACAATACTTGATCCGGTTACAAATCAGCAACCACTACAAATCTCTGTCACTGCAGATGGTGACAGCAGGCATGAAATTAAAAGACGCCTGCTTCTTGGGAGAAAAGCAATGACAAACCTAGACAGCATCTTAAAAATTAGAGACATCACCTTGCCAACAAAGGTCCGTATAGTGAAAGCTATGGTTTTCCCAGTAGTGATGTATGGAAGTGAGAGCTGGACCGTAAAGAAGGCTGATCGCCGAAGAATTGATGCTTTTGAATTATGGTGCTGGAGGAGACTCTTGAGAGTCCCAGAATGGATCAAACCTATCCATTCTGAAGTAAATCAGCCCTGAGGGCTCACTGGAAGGACAGATCCTGAAGCTGAGGCTCCAAGACTTTGGCCACCTCATGAGAAGAGAAGACTCCCTGGAAAAGACCCTGATGTTGGGAAAGATGGAGGGCACAAGGAGAAGGTGGCAACAGAGGATGAGATGGTTGGACAGTGTTCTCGAAGCTACCAGCATGAGTTTGACCAGACTGCGGGAGGCAGTGGAAGACAGGAGTGCCTGGCATGCTCTGGTCCATGGGGTCACGAAGAGTTGGACATGACTAAACGACTAAACAACAACAACAACAAATCTCTGAGCAGAGGACTTCTATACTGACAGTGTCTCACTCTTGTCACCTTAACAGATTGGAGAACTCGGTTCCAACAAACAGAATGAATTTCAATAGGGACAAATGTCAGGCTCGGCACTTAGGCAAAAGGAACCAGCTGCACTAATATAAAATGGGGGACACCTGGCTTGCCAGTAGTACAAGTGAAAAGGATCTAGGGGGTCTTGGGGGACCAAAAGCTTAACATGAGTCAACAGTGTGACGTAGTAGCAGAAAGAAAAGCAAGCTAATGCTATTCTAAGCTGCATCAACAGACGTATAATGTCCAGATCAAGGGAAGTAATAGTACTGCTCTATGCTGCCTTGGTCAGACCACAGCTGGAGCACTGTGTCCAATTCTGGGCAACACAGTTTAAGAAGATTGTTGACATGTTGGAACACATGCAGAGGAGGGCAACTAAGATGATCTGGTCCAGAAACAAGCCTTTTGACGAATGGTTGAGGGATTTGGGTATGTTTAGCCAAGGAGGAGACTGAGATGATATCATGGAGCTCCATGGAAGATAAGGCAAGCTTGTTATCTCCTGTTCTAGAGGATAGGACCCAAGCCAAGAGCTTGGGATGGGTAGGGTGGATGGTAAGGAGGCCAACAGTAGGTGGCGCCAGAGCCAATGAGAGGCAGAGTCAACGAATTCTAGTTTTGTCCTCCCTGCAGAGTTCTACAAAAGGCAACTTGGATCATAGCTGTCAACGTTTCCCTTTTTAAAAGGGAAATTCCCTTATTCTGAATAGGATTCCTTGCAAGCAAAGGGAAAAGTTGACAGCTATGACTTGGATCAAGGAGGAGGAAGAAGCTGACAGAGAGGACCGCCCTCTGGACTGTTTGTAAGTAACAAGGCAGGCAGGCAGGTAGGCAGTGAGAGACTGAGAGCAAACTGAGGTTAGTGGGACAAGGAAACTATTTGCCTTACCGGACCAGTCTTCACTGCCTAATGGAAGAGTGGTCTTGGATGGTGCTGAGGGGATGGATTTCCCAGGGAAAGAATGCCATTATGAGCTCTTAAGAAGTTCAAGTCTGGCATAGCTCAGTTGGTAGAACATCAGAGACTCAATCCCAGGCTCGTGGGTTCAAGACCCACATTGGGCAAAAGATTCCTGCATTGCAGGAGTTTGGACTTGGGGTCCCTTCCAACTCTACAAATCTCTGATTCTATTTCGCTACGGTAATACAGACCCTCAGGGACGTGGGTGGTGCTGTGGGTTAAACCACAGAGCCTAGGACTTGCCGATCAGAAGGTCGGCGGTTCAAATCCCTGCGACGGGGTGAGCTCCCATTGCTCGGTCCCTGCTCCTGCCCACCTAGCAGTTTGAAAGCACATCAAAGTGTAAGTAGATAAATAGGTACCGCTGTGGCGGGAAGGTAAACGGCGTTTCCGTGCGCTGCTCTGGTTCGCCAGAAGCGGCTCAGTCATGCTGGCCACATGACCCGGAAGCTGTACGCCGGCTCCCTCGGCCAATAAAGCGAGATGAGCACCGCAACCCCAGAGTCAGTCACGACTGGACCTAATGGTCAGGGGTCCCTTTACCCTTTACCTTTAATACAGACCCTTGTGTGCAATTGCGGAAATGTAGTGTTATTTTGGGACGCGGGTGGCGCTGTGGGTTAAAGCCTCAGCGCCTAGGGCTTGCCGATCGAAAGGTCGGCGGTTCGAATCCCCGCGGCGGGGTGCGCTCCCGCTGCTCGGTCGCAGCGCCTGCCAACCTAGCAGTTCGAAAGCACCCTCAGGTGCAAGTAGATAAATAGGGACCGCTTTTCTAGCGGGAAGGTAAACGGCGTTTCCGTGTGCAGCTCTGGCTCGCCAGAGCAGCGATGTCACGCTGGCCACGTGACCCGGAAGTGTCTTCGGACAGCGCTGGCCCCTGGCCTCTTGAGTGAGATGGGCGCACAACCCCAGAGTCTGGCAAGACTGGCCCGTACGGGCAGGGGTACCTTTACCTTTACCTTAGTGTTATTTTAGAGGGTAACAAAAGCCAAGCTTCCAGTTTCAGGGGGAAGCTGTTGCATATGAATAGAGAATGCATCGAAATTAGTAGCAGAACAGTGAGAGACAGCAGAGCAGTGATGTGTGCTACTCTGGACACATGCTTGGATCAAGTTAAAAACTGCTGTTGGAATCCCTAGATGTTATGTCAGATGCTATTTTTCCTTGAAGATACAGATTTACTTGTCAGCTCAGACATCAGGAAAAATATGTGCATGTTTTTGATGTTCAAATAGATAAAAGGGACTTGTTAAAATAGTTGACACTTTCAGCTTGATGTCAGGAGCGAAACTAACCATGCTACAGAATTTATTAATGGATAATGGGTTGTGAAGAGGGATAAGTGTGACATAATATAATAGGCACATCAAAAGTTCAGATTTCGTTTCATGGCCCATAAAACTGCCTGATCCACAACCAATCGGATTCACGTCAATGGGACTAATTTGTGTCTAGCCTCATGACAATCTCAGCGTGCAGAGGCCAATGGGGAGACTGAATTGACAGTGGGGTACGTCTGATTGCTGCTGCATGTCGCCTCCCCCAAATTCTGTTCTCTCCGCTCCCAAACCCAATGCAAGGCCAACATGCTGGTTCATGTGCAGCTGCTAATGGTGACATGTCTCTTTCAGGAAAGAAAATAAAAATAAGAACATAAGAGGAAGCTGTCGGATCAGGCCAATCACCCACCTAGTCCAACATCCTGTTCTTGCAGAGAGATGCCTCTGCGAAGCCTGCAAACAGGAACCTGAGAGAAACAGCACTCTGATCATCTGCGATTGCCAACAACCGATATTCAGAGGCATGCTGATTTGGGCAATGGAGGTAGGTGTTGGTATCTGTCTGTTTTGGGGAACAATAGAGGAATGCACCTTTGGGGGTGAAGACAAACTGTTGGAGATTTGCAGCGCCTGCTGTGGCTGTAGAGACAGATACAGGAGAGACATGTTTTGTTGCCGCTGGGGCAGATATAGGTGTCCAGTTGTGCTGCTGCAGATGCACTCTCTCTGCACCCCTCCCAGCGGCCATTCCTCCTCTGATCACTGCTGCAGATACACGACCTGACTGTCTGTCTCCAGGCACTGCAGTCACCTGCAAGGGATTCCCGCATGGCGGGGTTGATGTTGCCAGCCTTCATGTCATCCGCGACCCTGAGATTAAGAGGCTCATGTTCTGCCAGCTGAACTATTTGAGGGAAATATAAATTCCACGGAATTTGGGATGCAACCTCCCGAATCTGCTTACTTACGGAATCGTTCTACCACTTTTCTGGTGGACCTTACAAAGCAGTTCATGTAAGATCACTACAAGAAGTATTGCCTTTTTAAAAAAAAGAAAGTTACAATAGAATGGAAAAGCCAACTTGTTTCTTTAAGAAAAGCTCCTCCTTCTCTCTCCTCAGGGCAAGAGGGCCCTTCATATGACCCAGTGGTGATGGTTGGGGGAATCAGAGGCCATTATGGGAGCTGGATGTTGGCAGTTCCTCAAGCTTCTTTCGAGGAAAAGCTTCTTGCGTATCAGGACAGTGGGCACCGGAGGGTTTGCTATGGATACAGGGGGTGAGGGAATTTGGGAGATGTGGGGCAACTCAGAATTCCCCTATCATAAATGTGCAGTTGGTCATCAGTCAGCTCCATCCCGTTGCCCAGCCCTAGCCCTGCCATGCTTGGTACCTGGGATGTGGGTGGTGCTGTGATCTAAACCTCTGAGCCTCTTGAGCGTGCTAATCAGAAGGTCAGCAGTTCGAATCCCTGCGGCGGAGTGAGCTCCCGTTGCTCTGTCCCAGCTCCTGCCAACCTAGCAGTTCAAAAGCACACCAGTGCAAGTAGATAAGTAGGTACCACTGCGGCGGGAAGGTAAATGGTGTTTCCGTGCGCTCTGGCTTCTGCCACGGTGTTCTGTTGCGCCAGAAGCAGTTTAGTCATGCTGGTCACATGACCCATTTGGCCTGTGGACAAACAGCGGCTCCCATGGCCTGAAAGCGAGATGAGTGCCGCAACCCCATAGGTGCCTTTGACTGGACTTAACCGCCCAGGGGTCCTTTACCTTTTCCCTTTTTTATGCTTGGTACCTACTTGCTCTGAGGGATGGGTTGGATTCTGTTCCATGTCTCTGATGCCTGCCATTGGTGCGATAAAAGTTAAGTTGTTGTTGTTGTTTAGTCATTTAGTCGTGTCCGACTCTTCGTGACCCCATGGACCAGAGCACGCCAGACACTTCTGTCTTCCACTGCCTCCCACAGTTTGGTCAAACTCATGCTGGTAGCTTCGACAACAGTATCCAACCATCTCATCCTCTGTTGTCCCCTTCTCCTTGTGCCCTTCATCTTTCCCAACATCAGGGTCTTTTCCAGGGAGTCTTCTCTTCTCATGAGGTGGCCAAAATATTGGAGCCTCAGCTTCAGGATCTGTCCTTCCATTGAGCACTCAGGGCTGATTTCTTTCAGAATGGAGAGGTTTGATCTTCTTGCAGTCCATGGGATTCTCAAGAGTCTTCTCCAGCACCATAATTCAAAAGCACCAGTTACTTGGCGATCAGCCTTCTTTATGGTCCAGCTCTCACTTCCATACATCACTACTGGGAAAACCATAGCTTTAACTATACGGACCTTTGTTGGCACGGTGATGTCTCTTCTTTTTAAGATGCTGTCTAGGTTTGTCATTGCTTTTCTCCCAAGAAGCAGGCGTCTTTTAATTTCGTGGCTGCTGTCACCATCTGCAGTGATCATGGAGCCCAAGAAATAAAATCTCTCACTGCCTCCATTTCTTCCCCTTCTATTTGAAAAGTTAAATGGTGGTGGGTTTATCCCCGAGCATCCACATAGCATGCCACTCCTAGTTGTTCTGAGATGTTTCCTCAAAGTTATGGCTATTCTGAAGGGCACTCTTGCAGCAGAACAAAAGCAGGACAACAAGGGAACATTTCTGGTGTGAAAAGAGGCAGGATTTCAGCAGGAAGCCAAAGGACATGCACTGATTAGAAATAAAGCAGTATGTCCACCCCAGAACATTTGTAGGCACAAATGGTAGGAAAAATGGGATTGTGCCTGGATACTTTCATGACCACAAATCATCATGAATGCACATAGACAAAAAATGATATCTGCAGGGGTCCTATGCGAATCTGAGGACCTGTGAAAGAGAGTTTAATGCCATGGCACCGATTTGGATATTTTTTTCCTGCTAACCAACTTTCATTTGTGTCTTTCTCAGCACCCTGGCTGCTTTCCACTGATTTGTGTCACTGCCTCTTTTTAAGTACGGTTCTCCACAAGGGGTAATGGCATCTTTTGCCTCTAGGCGGTGATAAGGGGAGAAAAATGGTGCCACCCGTAATTGCTATGGGGCGGATGAAATGAGTGAGCGATGTAGAGTTGGGGGAGAAAATCCCATTCTGAAGCCAGGTACTCTGACAGAGATAAAATCTGATGAGACTCCAGTGTATAATCACTGAAGAATTAAACCAGTTCAAAAGCTCCCAGGTGTTCCGTTGGGTCTGCTATCTTTCCTGGAGAAGATATTGTTTAAATTTAGAATGTATATTGAGCCAAGGTGTGCTGCGCACATGTGTTTTCCAAAGGCAGAACAAAACAGAGCTAGCAAAGGTAAGAGTTCCACTTTTCTCTGACCCAGTGACCCAGTTCTCATGTGATTCACTTTGTTTCATTGATGAAATGGTCGGAGAACCTTCAGAATATTCGCAGTAATATTGAACCTAGAAATGTCATGTGACCGTTGGAACTAATTCAATTGAAACAACCTTCGTTGTATTAAGAAAATGGACTACAGTTTCATCCCTTTTGCTTGCCACTGGAGTCAAGTGAGTAACTAACACGCAGGTTAAAAACACACACCATTATGTAAGAATCCAGACTGAATCTTGTTAATATTTAGAATAATTGAATTGTAGAGTTGGATGGGACAACGAGGGTCATCTAGTCCAATGCCCAGCAATGCAGGAATCTTTTGCCTAAGCTGCCTTTCTTTAAATAATATATTTATATTTTTCTTTCATATTCTTTTAATTACAGGGCAATGCACAAACAGATTTAAAAATAAAATAAAAAATGCAAAGGGTCGTATCTATGGATGGGGGAGAAATTCAACCCAGGTAGCACTTATAAGCACCTTTTGAAACAATAAGTGAGCCAAACACAGCCAGCCTTTGAAATTGCCACTCATTTTTCAGTGCAGCTCTCCAACCAAGAAATGTATATAATAGCACATATACTAGGGTAAAGTATGGACAGAAATGCCCGTATTAGTGCAAAATAGCATACAAAGTGCAATACATGGCAAACAGCTTAGAGACTGTTTTAGTATTAAGTGGTACCTCGGGTTACAGAAACTTCAGGTTACATACGCTTCAGGTTACAGATTCCGCTAACCCAGAAATAGTGCTTCAGGTTAAGAACTTTGCTTCAGGATGAGAACAGAAATCGTGCTCCGGCGGCGTGGCGGCAGCAGGAGGCCCCATTAGCTAAAGTGGTGCTTCAGATTAAGAACAGTTTCAGGGTAAGAACGGACCTTCGGAATGAATTAAGTACTTAACCCAAGGTACCACTGTATATGAAATCCTTAAATAAATATGGGGAAATTGCTTTGCAAAAATGTGCATTGTTGCTGCTGCTGCTGTTGTTATTTTATTTATTTACACTTAGTCTTTTTCCCTGGCAGGGCTCAGGACAGCTTACAGATAAAAACTAGAATTGCACACACAAATACAGTGTGTGTAAATGGAGAGTTGCCTGTAATTAAGCTATAAGATATAAGCGGGGGAAAGGGCAGTGGTGGGAGATGCCCGTTGTCACTGGTTGGGCGGAGTGCTGGGAGCTAACAGTAGGTGGCGCCAGAGCCAATGACCGGCAGTGCCAACCAAGTCTACTTTGGTCCCCATCCTTCTTGTTGCTGCATTCTTGAAGAGCAACATAGAGGAGGGGAAGTTCTACCTCTTGGAAGGCAAGAAGGTGGGGGTTGGTTGGGGGCAGACTAAAGTTGGCAGGACAGTGCCCCCTTTGCCCGAATGGACCAACCTCCAGTGGGAGACAGCAAAAGGGGCCCTGCGAAGAATCAGGCAGGAAACAAATTGCCTTTGAAGGCAGCCCAAGGTATCAGCACTTAGAAATGCAATCGTGGCGCGTTGAAAATTCAGCAAGAGAACTTGTGAAGTACGTGTGTGGCTTTTGTAAGACAAGCATGCATAAACAAGACAGGTAATTCTCGTAACATTCCCCACAGTGTCAAACACCCGACGACCTAATAAATATAGATAGCTACCTGCAGAGGCTGCTGGGATAGGCAGTGCCTACCTTGCTTTGATCAGAGACGTTACAATCTTCACCTGCTGTTGTAAATTGTCCCGCTCTGAAGCTCTCTCACCTTCTCTTCGGATGATGCCGGCATGCGCTGAGTGATAGCTAGGGAAAGTAGCTCATGGGGGAAAGAGTCGAGAAGGCCGTGTGTTGCACACTGTGAGCGCTGATCTCAATTTTCTCCCCTCCTTGCATGGCAAATGTACAAAACGAGGCTCACCCAGGTAGGAAATGGTTCACCCTGTATTCAAGTCCCTGGCTCGCAACTGCTGAAAACCAGCAGGTCTCTGTTGGGTAGGGACTGGCGTTGTACTTAGCCAGACTGGGGCCGGTGAATGCATCTTAAGGGGTGGTTTGTTTGTTTTTAATAAAACAAGAATTTTTTTTTAAAAAAACTTTATTATTATTGAAAAGAGTAACACAAACACAAATCGAAACCATTTATCCCCTCAGCATCATTCTCTTTTTAAAGTTGTGGATTGTTTGATGACAAACATTGTTCATTTCTGTATCTCTCAAACATTTGTACTGTATTGTTATATGTAATAACATAAAATAAAATTTAGGAAAGGGGGGGAAAGTTACTACTCTTACTCCCAGTACCAAGAATAATTCTTTCCACGGACTGTGATTGCAACAACCAAAATTTGTATTTTGTGTGTATTTTAAATCAGTTGTATTATCTTCTTTCCTTCTTTCCTTTCCTTCCTTTCCATGTGTTTTTGAAGTGTGTGTCCTTTCTTAAATACATGTTAAAATGCATGTAGGGTGAACAAGTTTGTCATAGTTCCTCATACCCAATCAGAATTGGCTATGCACTGATGTCATAGACTACAAAGTCCATTCAGACAGAGGACAAGTCTTCCTGATTCACCTACGTGTGTGATACTGACCAGTCAGAGTTCATAGAGTGGGCAGGATATCCTAAAGTTATGCAGCCATTTGGCTTTGGCTGCTGGCAAATATCACAATGAGTAGGCAAAGCCCATTCAGAGTGAGGGCAAAGCCCATTCAGAGTAAAAGCTAAGCTTCACCCATTCAGAGTAAAAGCAAAGCTTCCTGAAGAAGGCAAATTGTTTTGTCCCCTAGGAGGCAATGCTTGAAAAATTGGTGAAGGTACCCTGATACAAATGTTCACAAAACCTGTCTCAGCTCCACTGTCACCCATACAGACAAACACACACCAGCCCTACCCCACAGGTATTATTATTCTCTCTCTCTCTCTCTCTCTCTCTCTCTCTCTCTCTCTCTCTCTCTCTCACACACACACACACACACACCTTTCTCTCCAGGAAATTTCATCCCTCCCTAAGACAAAATCATTGTGCTGGTATCCATGGTTCCAGAGTGCTATTTTTATTTTAAACCAGCAATTAATTAAAAGGAAAGTTCTGAGGATCCCTCAGTTTTAAGGGTGCTTCAGTGAGAGGCTTGGATTGGCCTGCACTGTGTTCAGCTGCAGACACTTGCCTGCATCCCGAAACGAGAATTACGAGTGGTACTGCACCTACTTCTGACACGCTGTGTTTGAAATGATGGATGAGTGAAGGGATTTAATTTATCAACCACTTGAAGATTATGCAGGCAGGAGAGAGGCCTAACATCTATCGGGAAAGCAACCTCTGCAATGGCAGGCTTTCTCCACTAGAGGGGGGGTTGCAAATGCTTCCTTTGCTCAAGTCACCAGAAACCATAATTTAAAGAGGGAGCGATAGTCGCCCTTTTCCTGTGAGGAATGATGACTTAATGCAGCCAACTAGAAGAATGCACCAACAAGGGCAATCCTGTAGAGTTTAAGCCAACCAGTGTGATTGAAGAGGCCCAGTTAGGCAGTGGCGTAGCGTGGGTTGTCAGCACCCGGGGCAAGCCAAGTATTTTGCGCCCCCTAACCCATGGATTTGCGCCCCCTAACCATAACTCCCAGATGTTGCGCCCGGTTCGGCCGGCCCCCCCTGCACCCCCCACGCTATGCCACTGCAGTTAGGTGAAAATATAAGCGCTTCAGAATAAAAAACTATTGCGACTCTTTAGTGACTTCAGGCATGAACGACGACATATCCTCCAACATTTCTCCAATGAAAATAGAGATGTCCTATTCCATTTATCATCATCATCATTATTAATATTCCCCTCCCGGGTTGCCCCAGCCACTCTGGGCAGCTTTCAATATATATAAAGGTAAAGGGACCCCCTGACCATTAGGTCCAGCCGCAGACGACTTTGGGGTTGCGGCGCTCATCTCGCTTTAGCCGAGGGAGCCAGCATACAGCTTCTGGGTCATGTGGCCAGCATGACTAAGCCACTTCTGGCAAACCAGAGCAGCGCACGGAAATGCCGTTTACCTTCCCGCCAGAGCGGTACCTATTTATCTACTTGCACAATGAAAATAGAGATGTCTTAAAGAAAAGCTGCATATTCCAGGATCAAATCAGAAACCAGGACGGCTTCTGTCCTTGGAAAATTCTGTCCCTGGAAAATAGAGACACTTGGAGGGTCTGCAGCTATGTGAACAATATCTTGGCTAAATGAGTGCATTTCAACAAGACCAGCAAGCAATCAGGAGCAGCGACCAAAGATGGGGCATGATCCTGCCAAAGTTAAGAACATTCAGTGGAACCAATGGTTCAATGGAACCAACTGCTTTAAATTTCAGCCAAACCAAAGGAACATCCCACAGCTTAGTGCTTGATTCTAAAAAAAGGAAAGCTCAAAGTGGTTTTACCAAAGGAGCAATGAAATTATCAATTGTAAAAACAATTATTAAAAACATAAAAAAATTCAAATTAACAATAAGCTAAAAAAACAGACTAAAACACAGGTCAATATGCTGCATACATTAGCAGGTTTGCCTAAACAAAAATGTTTTTAGCAGGCCCTGAAAAGAATACAGTGAAGGAGCCTGCCTGATGTCAACAGGCAGGGAGTTCCAACGTTCAGGTGCTGACACGCTAAAAGATTGATGGCTCACAAATGCAGAACGAGCATTGTTTGGGCACCTGTAGCAGTTCTGCAGATTTAAGCAGTGGAGGGGGTATATATACCATATTTTTTGCTCTATAAGACTCACTTTTTCCCTCCTAAAAAGTAAGGGGAAATGTGTGTGCGTCTTATGGAGTGAATGCAGGTTGCGCAGCTATCCCAGAAGCCAGAACAACAAAAGGGATTGCTGCTTTCACTGCGTAGCGATTCCTCTTGCTGTTCTGGCTTCTGAGATTCAGAAAATATTTTTTCTTGTTTTCCTCCTCCAAAAACTAGGTCTTGTGGTCTGGTATGTCTTATAGAGCGAAAGATACGGTATATGGGGTAAGCTGATCCTGCCAGTAAACTGGTCCCAAGAGGTTAAGGACTTTATATACTAATAAGGTAAAGGGACCCCTAACCATTAGGTCCAGTCGCAGACGACTCTGGGGTTGCGGCGCTCATCTCACTTTACTGGCCAAGGGAGCCGGTGTACAGCTTCCGGGTCACGTGGCCGGCATGACTAAGCCACTTCTGGTGAACCAGAGCAGCGCACGGAACGCTCTTTACCTTCCCGCCTATTTATCTACTTGCACTTTGATGTGCTTTCGAACTGCTAGGTTTGCAGGAGCAGGGACCGAGCAACGGGAGCTCACCCTGTAGCTGGGATTCGTACCGCTGACCTTCTGATCGGCAAGTCCTAGGCTCTGTGGTTTAACCCACAGCGCCTCTTGCGTTCCACTTTTATACTAATAGGAACACCTTGAATGTGGCCCAGCAGCAAACCAACAACCAGTACAGGTCTCTGAGCAAAAGTGCTCTGTCCTGCCAGGGTCTCGTTCCTGCCAGCAACCGTGCAGCTTCATTCTGCACTAATGGCAGCTTCTGGACCAAGAGTAAGGGAAGCCCCACATAGAGTTCATTTGTAGCAATCCAATCTTGAAATATTTTAATGAGACTTGTTTGTGGTGTTTTTTTTTAAATTTCATTTTGCAGTATGTATACACACACATACACACACACACACTGTAGGCCAATGTTATGTCAAATGTAACCCAAGGCGCTCTACAACGGACAAAATATAAGATGGATATATGCATATCACACACCACAATGAAACATGGCATTAGAAACAGAAACTCTCTAGTTAAATATAACCTAGCAGTCACGGGGTGTGAATGAGGGGTGTGCAGGGCGCAGCAAAGGGGTGCGGTGGGTGCGTTTTGTCCCGGGTGTCACCTCCGAGGGGGTGTGAGTGATAAAATGCTGTGCGTCACTGAACGTCTGTGAGGGACCCTGTGGCTTTGGTGCACGCAGGCTTCCCTTCAGCTGTCGCATGGCAGGCAAACTCCTCCAGGCACATGATATCCTCAGAAAAAGCTCCACAACTCTGACTCCTCAAAAGAAGGTCAACAACTCTGGCTCCCCCCCCCCCAAATAAAATAAAGTCAAACCATTTTTGCAGGCAAAAAAATACAAAATTAAATTAATCAATCTGTGTGTGTGGGGGGGGAACAAGAAATTTTCCACACTGGGTACCACCTGACCTTGCTACGCCACTGGGGGTGTGGCCTGGGCAGTGCCCCAAAGCATTAGATCGGGGTCAGCAACCTTTTCCAGCCGTGGGCCGGTCCACCGTCCCTCAGACCTTGTGGGAGGCCGGACTATATTTTGAGGGGGGAAATGAACAAATTCCTGTGCCCCACAGAGATGCATTTTAAATAAAAGGACACATTCTACTCATGTAAAAACACACTGATTCCCGAACCATCCACAGGCCGGATTGAGAAGGCAATTGGGCCGCATCTGGCCCCCGGGCCTTAGGTTGCCTACCCCTACATTAGATAGAGAGGGCTTTAGGGGCCACACCTGGCCCTCAGGTTTGTGTTCACCATCCCTGCTGTGGTTGCAAAATTCCTGCATTGCACAGGCGGGTTGTAATAGACAACCTCCAGGAATCCCTGCCCACTGTAAAACTCCAAGATTGTATTGTTTGACATCCCCTCAACCCCACCCCCCATTCAAATACACCATCCATCTATCCAGCCATCATCATAATGGGCATTTTGATTACAGCACAGAGTGTTTTTTTTTATTTCCTCCTGTTTCTCACTTTTGTCACTCCCCGTTTAGGTACAGAATATCCATTCTGGGGTGTGCATATGTTGAGATGGGCATACGTCTCCTTTGGCTTCTTTCACTCTTTGCTATTGAACTAAAAAGAACTAGTAATGCGTCTGGGGGCATCGGCATGAGTGACGGTTTTCTCAATGACAAGTACCGGCTTGAGGAGGAATAAAAAAACGGGAGGAGGGTGCCGCAGGGTAGCTTTTGAAATAAAAAGCTTCCTGCATGCAAACAGGGGTGAGATGATCTTATTGTACCTGCGTGTGGGTTGCGAACCCCATAATTCAGGGCTGCTTTGTAAAGTACTCCATTGTTTTCTCTTTTATGCTGCCTGGAGTTCTTCCAAGCACGACTAACAAAGGCTTGACAAAAAAGGTTTGGAACATCATGGCAAAAAATAAAAAAAAAAAACACATCTTCACTAAAGACAAGAATAAATATTTGCAAACAAGCTCTCCCAGCAGACTGTGCAGAGCCATATAAATAACTAATGTGTTCTTAAAAGGGTATTTGCATGCTGGCATATCGGTCTATGGGCCCATCTGTACCATATATTTAAAGCACTCTTGTACCACTTTAGCATACATGGCTCCCCCCCCCCCAAGAATGCTGGGAACTGTAGTTTGTTAGGGGTACTGGGGGTTGTGAACTACAGCTCCCAGGATTCTTTCAACGGACTGTTCAAGTGGCATAAATGTGCAAGATGGATGTGATCTATCATGCTTGTGCCATGAATGTTGTCTGTGAAAGTCATGACCAAATGTGCAGACTCTGAATCCACGGAAAGAGTGGGCTCTCTGCGCACAACTTGGGGACACTGGCTTTTGCAGGGCTTCTGACAGAGCTGGCCCAGCCATTAGGCAGGGGGAGTTCACTGCCTCAGGCTGCTGAAGCTGCTCAGCGGTGGAGAAACCCCACTGTCACTGGTGCCGATTTGGGGCAAGATCTTAAAATCATGTGATGTCTTATGCACAATCTCATGCAATTTGGGGCAAGAGCTCACTGAAAACCAGCACTACAACTCCCATCATCCCTAGCTAGCAGGACCAGTGATCAGGGATGATGGGAGTTGTAGTCCAAAAACAGCTGGAGACCCAAGTTTGGGAAACACTGATGATTGCTTCTTAATTGGCTCTTCCTCAAGTTAAGCATTCCTAACCTCCCCAGCCTTTCCTACCAACAGGAGTGCTGGCTGGGGCTGATGGGAGCTGCAAGTTGGGAAAGGCTGTCCTATGCAACAGAGCTGCTGAAGCAGAAACAGAGCGCAGAATGCTCACGAATCCTTCCAGGTGATGTCTTGAGAGTCCCAAAGAAATCGGGGAGAGTTTTTGATCCTTCTGTTAATTATTGGTCTCAGCTCAAGGCTAGATCTAAACACATCAAAGAAGCATTTCAGTTTTAAGCGTTGTAAATTTAAACAGGGAAAACTGGTAGAGAAAAACAGAACTCCACATCGCCATCTGGTGGCACAATGTTATATCACACATATATAACCCCTGACCATTAGGTCCAGTTGTGTCCGACTCTGGGGTTGTGGCGCTCATCTCGCTTTATTGGCCGAGGGAGCCGGCGTACAGTTTCTGGGTCATGTGGCCAGCATGACAAAGCCGCTTCTGGCGAAACCAGAGCAGTGCATGGAAACACTGATTACCTTCCTGCCGGAGTGGTACCTATTTATCTACTTGCACTTTGACGTGCTTTTGAACTGCTAGGTTGGCAGGAGCAGGGACTAAGCAACGGGAGCTCACCCCGTCACAGGGATTCGAACCGCTGACCTTCTGATCACCAAGTCCTAGGCTCTGTGGTTTAACCCACAGTGCCACCCACGTCCCTATATTGCACATACAATGCATATAAATCACTTTTTCTTTGCCAGTCTAGCTGAGTCTCAAGTATTTGTAGAAAATAAGATTTTCTTTGCATAGAATAATAATAACCCAACTTTCTCTCTCTCTCTCTTTGATCAATCAGACTCTAGTGCTAGAATTGTTTCTTTCCTTCCTTAGCAATTCAGCCAAAATTGTCCCTAGCCTGCATGGCCAAGCACTTGCTTTCCCTTTCGCTTCTCCAGGTCAGGTGCAAAACAATCAATGAAAAACAGGACATCTTATTTCTCTCTTAAGATTGTGTACTTGTCTCCTTGCCACAGTTCCTCTCCCCTCCTTTTGGGGCATCAGTAAAACTAGCCAATTTCCCAAATGCTGCTGCAGGACTCCAGCTCCCATCATCCCAGATCATTGGCCATGCTGGGAGTGACCGATGGGAGTTGGAGTCCAACAACATCTGGAGGGCCACAGGTTCCCCAGCTGTAGTGCAGAAGGGTCTATATTTTCAGGAACGGAAGGCGGAATGTGCTTTAAGGGCTCTGCACACACCCCTCTGTTAGGATTCCTTCCCCAGAGAGATTCATGCTGTGCATAGGTGACCTCTGGAATTGGCCACCGCAATGTATAACAGCCACCAGTGTAGACAGCTTTAAAAGGGGATTAGACACATTCAAAGAGGATGGATGTGATGGATAGCTGCTAACCATGATGGTTCCAGCATCAGAGGCTGTGTGTCCCTGAATATCAGTTGCCATGGATCTTTAGCAGGAGACGGATGTGTGATGACATCTTCGCACTGGTGGTCTTCCTAGACACATCTAGATGGCCACTGTGAAAATGTAATGCTCTGGATCTGGATCAGGGCCGGATTTAGGTTTGATGAGGCCCTAAGGTACTGGTGGCGCTGTGGGTTAAACCACAGAGCCTAGGACTTGCCGATCAGAAGGTCAGCGGTTCGAATCCCCGCGATGGGGTGAGCTCCCGTTGCTCAGTCCCTGCTCCTGCCAACCTAGCAGTTTGAAAGCACGTCAAAGTGCAAGTAGATAAATAGGTACCGCTCCAGCGGGAAGGTAAACGGCGTTTCTGTGCACTGCTTTGGTTCGCCAGAAGCAGCTTAGTCATGCTGGCCACATGACCTGGAAGCAGTACGCTGGCTCCCTTGGCCAATAAAGCGAGATGAGCGCCGCAACCCCAGAGTCGGCCACGACTGGACCTAGTGGTCAGGGGTCCCATTAAGGTACTGAGGGTAATGGGGCCCTTTATATGTCCAGCTGTCCTTTGTCAACAACAAATTGTTGCTGTTTTTTGTGATGAATATTTTAGGGAGCAGGATAGCAGGCGGGACCCATTACTTACATCACATGAGCCTACACAACAGAAAACACTGTTGCTGTATGTAGGTTTTATTTTATTTGTTTATCTTATATTTTGGATATGTACATCTGGTTTTTTCCCCTTTAATTTTTTTGGGGCCCCCAAGAGAGTGGGGCCCTAAACTATAGCTTATTTAGCTTATACGTAAATCTGGCACTGATTAGGATTTCCCAAACTTGTGTCTCCACCTGTTTTTGGACTACAGCACCCATCATCCCTAGCTAACAGTACCAATGGTCAGGGATGTTGGGAACTGTAGTCCAAAACCATTGGGCGACCCAAGTCTAGATAGACCATTGGCCTGATCTGGCCGGGCACTTTATACAGTATGTTCTTATGAAACAGGACTCCACCACTACCCGATTTCCCGAACAACAACAATGCTTTTACAGTGTCCCACAATATTTTACCTTGCTCCACATTTATGCTCATGGGACCGGAACTGTCAGTGACCAGCCAGGAGCAAGACCTTGGGGTTTTGGTAGATACCTCGAGGGTGCGGCAGCTGTGAAAAAGGCAAATTCCATGCTACGGTCCCTTCTAGACTACCAGTTTACAGAGCAGCCATCCAGATTTGTTTGCATAAAGCTTTAGGGGAGGTTAGATGATATAGATCTAAGCAGAGCATGAGATTCTTAATCTCAGGTTCCTGGGTTCAAGCCCCTCCTTGGGCAAAAGACTCCCGCATTGCAGGGGGTTGAACTAGATGAAACTCGTGACCAATAATAATAATAATTTATTATTTATACCCTGCCTATCTGGCTGGGTTTCCTCAGCCACTCTGGGCGGCTCCCAACAGAATATTAAAAACACGATAAAATTCTATGATTCTAAGCAGTCATGTTGATCGCTTTGTGCAGAGGTTATACTACACTGCCTCATTTTCCCATACACTTTCCAGTGCATTCCCCCCTCACTTTACTTTTTTTCTTTCTTCAAAACTTCATATACATTTATATATATATTGCAATATGATGGTGGTAGAACAAGTGGGCTAATTGCAGCAGAACAACTTTCGGAATACCCCCCTCTCCACAAACCATCTAGAGAAGCGAATAAATACCCCTCTTTTTGGAAACGTGCCTTTCTCAAAGAGTCCCACTGATCCGGAAGGGATCCCGAGGGTCATCTAGTCCAACCCTCTCGCAATGTAGAAATCCTGCCCCCAGCCAGGTGGGCTGGAACCACGAGATGCACTAACCCATTATTAATACTAATGCACACACACACACAAGAATCAAGCGCTGCAAAAAATGACAGCGGCAACTGCCGGTTTGCATTTCAAGGCCAGCGCACTCTGATTAGTTCATTTCTGCTCTGTGAATTATCGAAGGTCTTTCTGTGGCTGATGATGCAACTTTCCTTCTTCCCAGGCTGGGCGAGGGGAGGAGCCTCTTGCAGGCCCCGCCCCTTCCTCTCCACCGTCAGCCTTGGGACAGCCAGAGGGATAGGACAGGGCGTCGATTTCTTGGGAGCAGCCTGTGAAACGGATGTCTTTCCTCACACCCCCCACCACGCAGCTTTCTCTCACTTTCTCTTTCTCCGACGCCCCCCTCCGCGCTTCGTTTTAAAGCAGCCGCCTCCCTCCTCCTCCTGGGAGATGTCGCTGGTTCTCTCTCCGTCTTCGCTTTGCACCCACCCTGCAAAGGGTTAATCCAAGAATCCGCTGAGCAACTTTTGCGATGCTTTGCGAGCACAGAATCTGTGCTCTTAAATCGCAACTGGAAGTCATCGGACATTAAAGTGAAGGGAACCGAAAAGCAATCCAAAACGACAACAATCGTGGTTAGCGGTTCCCTTTTCAGAGATTTGACAACTGCTTGCTCAGTGCAATCCCTACCAACCCCTTACTCGCGAGTAAGTCGCACTGAACTGAGTGGAGGTTTGCTCCCAAGTAAGCGCGCAATCAGGGGAAATGATCCGATGGGGATAGCTCCCAGATCACCAGCTTACAAGGAGCCTTGCAGACGGACCGAGAGGCAAAATAGACAAGTCTCTGCCCCGAGGTGCTTACAATCTAACTTGGGGGGGGTGGAGGAAGAGAGCAACAGGCAATAAGTTGACGAAAGCAGGGGCATCTCTACGTTCAGCCGGATTCTTACTAGAGAGTAAGCCCCGATGGACTCGCCGATTAGCACTGGATCCCGGTATAGATCCAGTGCCTTAGGACTAAGCCCCTCTGAATTCAACGGCACTTCTTTCTCAGCAGACGCGCTGCAGGTTGCGCTCTGAGGCTGCTGCGATCCCATGCACACTTGCTCCGGAGTAAGCCCCGCTGTTCCCAGCGGCACTTGCGCCTGAACAGACAAGTTTAGGATCCTGCTGCACGGCGCGCGCGTGAACATCATGCTGTCGATGATCCTTTAAATCGACAAAAAAGGGGCATGGATTCATTTTTGTAGTAAAACGATGCAGGCTAATTTCGTACGAAATATATATATTTGAAGATGGATAGTTCCTGCGCACTTTGCAACGTGTCTCAGATTATCCACATGGCAATATATATGAAATAATAAAGGAAAGCTGGAGATCTGAGAGCCGGGGTGTGTGTGTGTTCCTTCTGGGACCCCCTCCACGCTCACAGAAGGGGGAAGGAATAGAAAGAGGAATAGAATTAACTCTCCTTTTCCTTCCTCTGTCCTTTTTTAAATTGAAAAAGGGGGAGGGGGAATACCCTTTGAAGCAATCGCGCCCCCCCTCCTCCCCGGCGTCCACGCCGCGCGCCGCTTCGCCCCGCGTCAATTACCAGCTCCGTTGTTTACAATCCGCCCCCGCAGCACGTTGGCAGGAAGGGCGGGGCGGAGGGCGGGGCGGAGGGGGGGAGAGAGACCCCAGCTCCGCCCCCCCCCAGCCCCAGCCCCGGCATCGGCCTCCCTTTCGCCCCAGCTGGGAGGTCTGGAGGGTGGAGGTGATCCTATTGGAAGTTGGGCAGAGGGGGGAAGAGCGAAAAAAATCAGAGGAAGACAGCGACCGGGTGTTTGTATGTGCAAAAAGGCGACTCATCTCTCTCCCCCCCTCCATCTTTAGGGGGCACCAGTCCCGGCCACCCTCCCCCCAACAAAACATCACATCACGTGGAGGGGAGGGGAGGCTGGAAGTAACTTCGAGCATCTATTGCGAGATTATTATATTTTTTTGCAAGCGAACGCCCATGCGTGTCTGTGCATCTCCTCTACGCACGCATTCACACGCAATTAACCTGCACGCTTCTCCGGGAGGGTTCCTTCTTGTCCCCCCCTCCCCTGCTACTTCTTGGATCTCTTCCCCCACCCGCTTTTGTCATTTGCGCTCGCCTTGTGGTGCTGTTTGTCTCTCCAGCCGCCTCATGACCAGCTAAGGGATTTCACCTCGTCCTTGAGAAAAAGGGAAGCCAGCAGATCAAGGCACAGACAGAAAAAGAGAGAGAGAGAGAGAGAGAGAGAGAGAGAGAGAGAGAGAGAGAGAGACGATATCTCTCTCCCTCCCTCCTTCCTTCCCTCCAGTATATCTCTCTGCCGCTCTTCGCCATCTCCGCGTCTGACGGTCGAATCTCTCCAGGCCCGAGAGAGGAAAACCGGGTAGGTTTTTGCAAAAAGACGGAGCCACGGAGAACTTTCTCTGCGCGAGCGTGTGAAGGGTGGGTGGGTGGGATCTGCTGGGGAACCAGCCGTGCTGGTGGGATCTGCACTTTGGCAGGGGTTCCTCTCTCCACCCCCAACACTTTCCCAGGATCGCTCCGGATCAAACGGTGCTCAGTGTTTACAACTGGCTGCAAGGAGATGAGGGAGGCGGATGGAGAGCGAAGGGGTGGCGCGCAAGATTGGAGCCCCATATCGCCCTGCGTTTTATTCTCTCTCTCTCTGTTTGGCGTGTGTGTAGATCTCAGTTGCTGCCCCCTTTCTCCCCCACCTTGGCAGACACGCACCGGGATCATGCCACCCCCCCTCCTCTGGCCACGGTGCTGGAGAGAGAGAGAGAGAGAGAGAGAGAGAGAGAGAGAGAGAGAGAGAGAGAGAGGGGTATACATGCATGCACCAGCGAGGCCATGCGCGCCTCGCCAATGGGACCCTTGGCGAGGCGCTTTCAAAAACTTTGCAGCTTGGTTTGGCCCGCCTCCCCGGCCTCTCTGCAAACCCAGATCCTCGTGGGGGGACAGAGAAGGAAGCGTGGCAGAAGCTGTTGCTTTAGCGCCCAGCTCCTGCTCGGAGCTAAACCTAGCTGTCCTCCGCTGGAAGCAGAATACTGGGGTAGAGAGAGAGATGGGGTTTTTTTGTCTGGTCCAAAAGGTTCCTCCTCTTTATTGATCTCCCTGCAGCGTGGGGAGAGTTTGGGGTTGGGGTGTCTCTGTGCATGTTGCTAGAAAGCTGAGCGACTGTGTGAGAAGGGGAGAAAATTTCTCTCTTTCTCGCTCTTGAATCTTGGACTGGGCTCCTGGTCCCCCGGGATGCCTCAGACAGGAAGCATTAAATTATTTTAATTGCCTCGGCTTTGTTTGTGTACGCCTGTGTGGGGAGGGAGAATGGAAAAGCATCCCTTCGGATGGAGATGGTATTTTGCTTGTTTCCCCCCCCCCACCTCCCTATGCATCCACACCAGCCTATTAAGGGGAAAAAAATGAGGAGTGGGGTTTGTTTTATTTTGGGGGGAAATTTCATTGTCGTATCAATGCGTTTGTCTGCTTGCACTTTGCAGAGTATTATTGATCTACCATTCGGAGAGTAGTAGCCTCAGCAGTAGTAGAAAGGCATTGTTGACATACTTTCCAGCTAGGAATGCTCCTTTTTCCAAGTTTTGCTCTTTCTTTCCTTTTTTTTTTTAAAAAAATCATTCCTCCTTAAAACGCTTTGGCTCGCTGAGAAAGGACTCGGAGACACTGTCTTTTTGCAGCTGTTACTCTTGCTCTCCCCCCCCCAAATAAAAGGAAGGGAGAGAGAAAAGTCAGAAAGGAAAGAAAAAGTAATCCTAAATCAATGGATGCAATGATAATAAAGCGGCGTATTTAAACTCTCAAAGCTAAGCTTTGCACGGGGAACACACAACTGCAGTGAACTTTGCCTTCTGAGAGAGTGAAGCGCACTCACATCAGGGACTTTATTCTAACAAACGCGGCTGGGATCCTAGAATAACCGAGGTTGTTTTGTCAAGAACAACATGGACAGATTCCCCCCATGGGATTTCTCTTCAACTCTGTGCTCTGGCCAAGGGCAGACCCAATAGCAATCTCTGGGATTTTCGGATAAGGAGACTGTGGGAATCTGCCGAAGACGGAGGGGTTGTTTTCTCCTCCTAGCTCATAAATAAGTAGCACATCCCAAGACGCTCCCAGGATTATTAATTTATTTATTTGCCTTTGCTTCCTAATAACAAGCTTCTATCAGCCAACCGGGGAGATTTGCAGGCAATTCAATTTCAATTTCAATTTATTTATTTTGTTTGAAACGTGGAAGCAAACGCATTTTGCAAAATGTGTCCTGTGAACTGTAAGGGTGTGACTTATACGCTAGCAGATTTCTGCACCTTTCCGAAGATAAGTTAGAATCTCTCCCCTCCCTCCCCTTTCCAAATTGAGAAGAGTTTTGCATAGATATGAAGATATAGGCAGCTGTGTTTGTCATTAGAGGAGGAGTTTGGGGGTGGGGTGGGGGGAAGGCAAGAGGAATCCAAAACAGCAACAGTAGCACAGCACTTTAGACCAAGTCCAAAAACAAAGTAGCAAGTCTGCTTTGAAAAAGCTTCGTGAACGCAAGAGAGTTTGCTTGCTTTTTCTGACTTTTCAAATGGGTCCCAAGGAAGGTGTGCTACTGTTTGCTACATGCAGCTTCAAAGAACTGGAATGCAAGCCTCACGGAGAGATGGTAAATCTCAGCCTAATGGTGACTCCAGTTCCAGAGGCACTGTATCCGTGAATATTGGCCATAAGGAAGACTGCCTTTGTGCTCTGCTGACAGGCACTCCAAAGGCAACTTTACAGATCTGAAAACAGCTAAAATAAATGGACGTGGAGAGATCCAGCAGAATGCTGAAGCTCAGCTCAGCTCCAGAAAGCATCTCTGTTGCATTTGAATATCCGTAGAGCAAAAGTTTCGCAGGTTCCTTGCCCCAGCTGACTTAAATTTAGCTTCTGCCTGAAGCCCCACTAAAGCCAACAAGAAGCATTTTAAACCAATTCTCTAGGCTTCTCTCCAGATTCTGTGCAAGCGTGACATGCTCATCCCTTTCGTATCTTTCCCTGAGAAAGATCACAAGGTTGTGTCTGAGATTCTTCTCTAGGAAGTTCAATTAGACGTTGCAAAGGTAGATGAAGCACTTTAAAAAGAAAGCAGAAGGGATGCCTTATTCTGCAAAAGAAGTTTGCAACTATTTTGGCAGCAGTTGCAGGGAAAGAAAAAGATGCTCGTGGTATTTTTTCCCGATAGGGTAATATTCGGCAAGATCTCAGCTAAGTGGTTTGTTAAGAAGAGCAATCATTAATTGGCTGTGTTTTGATAATCCTACGTGATCTGAAAATGAACACTGCATTGGCATCCTTTCTTTAGCACTTTTGGTCAAAACATAAGCTGCCTCAAATGCCTGCTGCAAAGTTTGCAGAGCAGGACTTGACAATCGGCTGACTTCTTTTGTGGACTGGAGGTTAGAGTAGTGAAGAGACGTTGACAGTTTCAAGTTCACTCACTTCAGGGCTTTGTGTGGTTTCTCAACTTGCCCAGTGTGGTCTAGGAGATGCTTTGCTGCACTTATAAAGTGCAGATATTTATATTACGTTTGCGCAAAATGGCTTGTAGCATACTGCGAAGATCCCAACGGGGTTCAAGAGTTGTGCTGTATTTTATTGTGCTGTACTCACCACTTCCTTGCCGCGGGATCACATTTGTCCAGTCCTATACCAGCTATGCTGGCTCCCGGTGGAGTACAGGATCAGGTTTAAGGTGCTGGTTTTAACCTTTAAAGCCCTATACGGCCTAGGACCCTTGTGCCTACGGGACTGCCTTTCCTGGTATGCCCCATGGAGGACCTTACGGTCTTCAAATAAAAACATCTGGGAGATCCCAGGCCACAGGGAGGTTAGGCTGGCCTTGACCAGAGCCAGGGTCTTTTTGGCCATGGCCCTGATCTGGTGGAATGCTCTGTCACAAGAGACTAGGGCCCTGTGGGACTTGACATCTTTCCGCAGGGCCTGCAAGATGGAGCTGTTCCTCCAGGCCTTTGGCCAAGGGACAGCCTGACTCCCACTTTTCTCACAGGCTCATATAAGATCAGTATAAGCAGTTAGGCCTGGTGAGCATTTAAGGTTCCCATCCCTAATTTGCGGGTTGCCATCTGATTATATTTCACTTTGATTCTGATTTGATTTTAGGGTGTATTTTAATTGATTACTTGATTTTATGGTAATATGTTATATATCTGACTTTAGCTGCTCTGAGCAAGTTTAGCTGGTGTTAAATACCATCTACACACCATTTTCATAACATTTTCTTTAAGTGCACTGCGTGCAGTAAAATTAATACCATCCTTCCATAATCCTTCCCATGATTCTAATTGAATATTATATCAAAAAAATTTAGCCCAGTGTATCATCACATCTACTAGGAGTTGTTTCTTTTTGTTTTCCAGTGTTGTTGGTGTTGTTTAGTCGTTTAGTTGTGTCCGACTCTTCGTGACCCCATGGACCAGAACACGCCGGGCACTCCTGTCTTCCACTGCCTCCCACTGTTTGGTCAAACTCATGCTGGTAGCTTCAAGAACACTGTCCAACTATCTCGTCTTCTGTCATCCCCTTCTCCTTGTGTCCCAATGTTTCCTAACATCAGGGTCTTTTCCAGGGAGTCTTCTCTTCTCATGAGGTGGCCAAAGTATTTAGAGCCTCAGCTTCAGGATCTGTCCTTCCAGTGAGCACTCAGGGCTGATTTCCTTCAGAATGGATAGCTTTGTTCTTCTTGCAGTCCATGGGACTCTCAAGAGTCTCCTCCAGCACCATAATTCAAAAACATCAATTCTTCAGCGATCAGCCTTCTATATGGTCCAGCTCTCACTTCCATACATCACTACTGGGAAAACCATAGCTTTAACTATACAGGCCTTTGTCGGCAAGGCGATGTCTCTGCTTTTTAAGATGCTGTCTAGGTTTGTCATTGCTTTTCTCCCAAGAAGCAGGCGTCTTTTAATTTCGTGGCTGCTGTCACCATCTGCAGTGATCATGGAACCCAAGAAAGTAAAATCTCTCACTGCCTCCATTTCTTCCCCTTCTATTTGCCAGGAGGTGATGGGCCCAGTGGCCATGATCTTAGGTTTTTTGATGTTTTCCAGTGTACTTCATATCAATAAAAAACTGCCATATGCAAATTTTTATTCTGAAAGTGTGGCCCAGAGAAAAAAGCTTGAGAACCACTGGCCTACATGAACTAGCAGCAACTTTCTGGGGTTTTAGGCAGGTGCTTGAGTCTCCTTACCTGGAGAGGCTGGGGATTGAACCTGGCACCTTCTACATGCAAAGCAGATGCTCTACCACTGAGCTACAGCCCCTCCCCATCATTCATGACTCCGGTGTCTGGAGGAAATCCCCTCCCTTCCTCCAAACTGCTTCTCAAATTACAACTCAAATTACTGCCAGCTCATATCTGCACAGCCCCACTCTGGTTCCATCATACCAGAGTGTGACAGAATGTTAGGAGTACTAATAATGATACCACCACGTACTGTGAACATAATTTTCACTCTTCGCTGCTGATGTGCTCTGGAGTTTTAAGATCTACCAGTGAAAAGTCACAACACTTAGAAGCAATGGGGGGAAAATAGCAATTTCAGCATTATGCTGAAAACACTGGCTTCAGCTACCCTTCTTTTGTTGTGGAATGTTGCAATGCTCTTAAGGGTTGGTAGATTAGATTTTTTATTTTTTAGATTATGTGCATAATCTTTGTGACAGTCTTTTACTTTCTTTAGCATATGAACAATTGCATCAAATCCTACTTCTCTCGGGTCTCTTGAAGAAAATAGCCATTTTAAAATTTCTGGGGAATTTTTTTGTCTGAGCAAGAACTGAGTAGCCAGGCCTCATGCTGCTACAATAAGATTTTCCTTTCTTATTGTTTTCAACAAAATGTAAGTTCATTAGCCTATATATATAGGTGGGGACCTTTGAGCCTCCAGATATTTCAGCTGCGAGTCCTTGGGCTCCCCATTCAGATCTTTCAATGGCAGTGTGGCAGTCAGGAGGCAAAGGTAAAAAGTAAAGATAAAGGTCCTCTGGACAGTGAAGTCTACTCAAAGGCAACTATGGGGTTGCAGTGCTCATCTCGCTTTCAGGCTGAGGGAACCGGCGTTTGTCCACAGACAGCTTTCTGGGTCATGTGGCCAGCAGGACTAAACCGCTTCTGGTGCAACAGAACTCCATGACAGAAGCCAGAACTTATGGAAATGCAGTTTACCTTCCCGCCACAGCGGTACTTATTTATCTACTTGCACTGGAGTGCTTTTGAACTGCTAGGTTGGCAGGAGCTGGGACAGAGCAATGGGAGCTCACTCCGTCGTGGGGATTCGAACCACCAACCTTCCGATCAGCAAACCCAAGTGTGGCAGTCAGGAGGCAGAAGCAGGGTGCACACCAACATGGAGCATCAGGTGCAGTCAGTGAGCAAACGGAGGGGCATTTGTGAAGATCCTTTCTGTGACATCTAGTTCAGGAGTCAGGAACCTTCTGCTAAGGGTCTCATGATTTGGGGAGGAATAATCTGCTGGGTGCCACTTACTTGCAGTTGGCAAACTGGGACCAAGAGGCTGTGGGGCTGGAGACAAAAGGAGCACCCTTTCTCTGTCTGTCTGTCTGTCCTTCTGTCTCTCTGTGCCACCTTCCCTCTATTTTTCATTTTACTCCTCTCTGCTATATGTTTGAAAGTAAGTAAGCCTAGTACAGTGGTACCTCGGGTTAAGTACTTAATTCGTTCCGGAGGTCCGTTCTTAACCTGAAACTGTTCTTAACCTGAAGCACCACTTTGGCTAATGGGGTCTCCCGCTGCTGCTGCACCGCCAGAGCACAATTTCTGTTCTCATCCTGAAGCAAAGTTCTTAACCTGAAGCACTATTTCTGGGTTAATGGAGTCTGTAACCTGAAGCGTATGTAACCTGAAGCATATGTAACCTGAGGTACCACTGTACCCCAGTACGCTGGCTGTTTGGCCGTAATAACCGTAATAAAACTGTTTGGCCATAATAAAACTGTTTGGCCGTAATAAAAACATTCATTTCTAGTGTCCTGAGCCACAGGATGCCCATCCTATTCCAACTTGCCTTGCTTCCCACCAAGACAAACTTTGCTGTGGGGCAGGTATACGCACATCACAACAATGTCTAGACAGGAGGTCAAGCTGAACTGGAAGATTCCCACAGGTTAATCCTTGGCTACTGGTGGAGGTGTCAGGATATGGAAAAGGGAGAATTCACTGCTCCAGGAAAAGATGGCAACTCAGCACCAGACAGCCTGGGTTGCGATGCATCCTCATCAGGTCCAGAACCCCAGCTCTTTTGTCTGAGGCCAGCACTTTATTCCCCCCCACTGACCCCACTGCCTCTCTGTTCTCTGCTGGTCGAAAGCCTACCCATGTCCTTGATCTGAAATTCCTCTCTCCAAGAGCACAGATGCACTTAGATTTCTCTCAGCCTGCTGACAGCATATGCCTTTTGACAGTCTGAAGAGGTCCTTCTCTCACATTTATGACAGCATTTCCCCTTCTGTCTCTCCCCGTTTCCTTCTATTTTTATATTGGTCTCAAACTGTAGATGGAAGCCCACAGGTAATCTACAATGGAATCCATTAATATTGGCGATTTTCAGGAACTCAAGGACAATTACTTTCTTCCTTACTAATCCCCCGCTGCTTTTTCCATCTGTGCAGGAGGCCTGAGACTGTAAGAATGCCACTTTGGCTCCGTGTATCAAATACAGAACTCTCTTATTGCTCCTAAACCTACCTCCAGTGAGGCTGGGAAATCGAACTTGAGTGCCCCAGAGCACTGCTGCCTACTGGGATGCGTCACAGACGCAGCAGTCCCTTTTAGAGTTTTATTTGATGCACCCACTGGTCCTGACAATTGTCGGCTAACTGACCCCATCAGCAAGCCATCTCTTAATAGGAGATATAGATGAAGCCATTCTTTCCCATTGTACTTTCAGATAGAAAATAACAAGCTTCAATCTGAAAAAAATAAATCATGGCCAGTGAATTCATTTGTCTATGTCTATCTATATCTATATCTATATCTATATCTATATCTATATCTATATCTATATCAGAGAGAATGAACCTGTAGCCCTCCAGATGGATGTCAGGGCATGTGTCAACAATAGCTCACATGGGGTCAGTGAAGTTAACCCTTCATTCAAAGAAACAAGGCAGCTGAGGCCTAGAGAGCACAGCAACTCTTCCTGGTAGATCTTGCCCCTATGATGCAGTTCTGTGGACTTAATGCCCCCACTTTCCCACAGCTTCTTAAGCCTCCTCCTCCCTTGGGACCGTCCCAAGCAATCTGAGACTCTGATGCCTTGTCTGCCTTTGCTCTGCCTTTTTCATACCTCTTCTGGTTCTGGGAGATCAGGGGGGAGGGGAGCTGGTCACAGCAGGAGGGGGAGACATCCTGGATTCTTCAGCAGCCTGACTCACCTCTGCCTCTTGGCTCCCCTCCGCTTCTGCCTCCGCTTCTGTACTGCTCTCTGCCACAGCCTCTTCCTGCTCACGAAACCCTGTTGCCTCTTCAGCTTCCAACACCACCTTCTCCAAGTCTGCTCCTTCTTCTTCCTTCCATCATCATCCCACCACCAATCCCTGGCTCTGAGCCTTCTTCCCTTGGTTGTTCCTTATCTGGTGCTTCCCACTGCTCCTCTGCATCTAGCCAGTGCATGACACTGGACTTCAGCTCTCATTTCCCCTGGGCTATACTGACTGGGGCTAATGAGAGTTGGAGTCCAAAAATACCTGGAGGGCCGCAGGTTTGCTACAGATCTAGATCCATGCATGCTCACCTGTGTTGCTCCCATTATCCCATCTGTTGGAGCCTGCACAGTTCCTTCCAAGAGGCTGAGTTAGGATGGGCGACAGGAGTGGAAGATACCCATGTGGGTTTGTCAACAGGTAAATGTAAGCTGCTGAATCCAGAGGAATCTAGTTATACTTCAATTCCCACTGATGTTGTAGTGAAGTAGACTTGTTCTTTGAGGCTTCAGAAGGTGGGCCTGGAAGCAATAAGTGGAAATTATAGAGGACTGTATTGAGGCTAAATGTTAGGAGAAGTTTGGCAGTGGACTGGGCAGCTTCATGGAAGTCATGCGTAGGGCTGGGCGATATATCAATATATAGTCATACCTCGGGTTAAATACGCTTCAGGTCGAGCATTTTCAGGTTGCGTTCTGTGGCGTAACGGAAGTAACAGAACGGGTTAGTTCTGGGTTTCACTGCTCACACATGGGCAGGCACTCAAAATGACGTCACATGCATGCGCAGAAGTGGCGAATCGTGCATGCACAGCCACGGTTTGCGTTCTGCTCAGCATGCGAATGGGGCTCTGGAACGGATCCCGTTCACATCCAGAGGTACCACTGTATTGTCCAAAACCGGCTTGAAATCCATCTTGTGATACCGGTTTCATAATTTTTGACCTGGCAATGCATCAAAAATCATGATGTGCGTGTGCTATGCAAAAACCATATTGTGGGGAAAAACCATGAAGTCATCCAATGCCTCTATTTGGCTCCATACTTATTTCAGACATTGTGAAATATTGGTGTATCATGATGCTTAGATGGTGATATATCACAATGTTGAAAACCAGATATCCCCCAGCCCTAGTCATGGGCTCTCCTCTGGGTGTATGCAGGCAGGGGGTGGAGAGTTGTCCATCAGGGATGCTGTAGCAACAGCAGAGTAGTCACCTTGTCTGGTGCTGGTCCTTCATTGAGTAGGGGTTGGGCTATATGACACATCCAAGTTCCCTTCCAGCTCTACGGTTCTATGAATTAATTGGGGGCAAATTAGTCATGACGAATTCCATTTCAGTGGGGCCATAAGTATGAGTAATTTCCTCTGAATCTACTCTGGGAACTCCATTCAGCACCCCACCAAATCAGCCTTCAGGTACCTCGTATTACCGAAGCAGCTCGCAGGAAGCGGAAGCTGAGAATACTACGCTGCTGAGATGTTCCAAGTTACCAACACATAGAGCCAAAGTTTCACAGCTTTAGATATGGCAGCTCATTTGGGGTTAGGAGCAGGGCAGTGACTGATTCCCGCCACTTGGTTTTAATGATCTAGCACAGGGGTCAGCAAACTTTTTCAGCAGGGGGCCGGTCCACAGTCCCTCAGACCTTGCGGGGGACCGGACTATATTTTGAAAAAATAAATAAATGAATGAATTCCTATGCCCCACAAATAACCCAGAGATGCATTTGAAATAAAAGCACACATTCTACTCATGTAAAAACACCAGGCAGGCCCCACAAATAACCCAGAGATGCAAATTAAATAAAAGCACACATTCTACTCATGTAAAAACATGCTGATTCCTGGGCCGTCCACGGGCTGGATTTAGAAGGTGATTGGGCTGGATCCAGCCCCCGGGCCTTAGTTTGCCTCCCCATGATCTAGCAGTTGCTTCTCATCTTTGTGTTCCACAAAAAACACTGGAACAGCAATGAAGGTGCTTTCCGGGTGCTGTCCAGATCCTGCTGTCAGACTCTTCCCGAGGGCATTCTTCCTGAATCAGTCCTTGTTGTCATTTGATGTGAACCACTTTGAGGAGTTTTAGGTGGTATATACAGTAAAGTAAAGGTAAAGGGACCCCCGGCCATTAGGTCCAGTCATGACCGACTCTCGGGTTGCGGCGCTCATGTGGCCAGCATGACTAAGCCACTTCTGGCGAACCAGAGCAGCGCATGGAAATGCCGTTTACCTTCCCGCCAGAGCGGTACCTATTTATCTGCTTGCACTTTGACGTCCTTTCAAACTGCTAGGTGGGCAGGAGCTGGGACTGAGCAACGGGAGCTCACCCCGTCGCGGGGATTTGAACCGCCAACCTTCCGACCGGCAAGCCCTAGGCTCTGTGGTTTAGACCACAGCTCCACCCGCATCCCTTGCCTCTCCCTTACCAGTTGCTTATTCAAGGTTATTTCCAATAAGCCCTGCATGCTAACTTAACTGTATTGCTTCTATGGCAGTGCTGTAATAGGAGGGGGGCAAGCTATTTTGGAACTGTGGAAAGATTAGTGTTTTGGCTCAGCATGAAACAATAATGTGTGAAAAGTATAAGATCACACCTTAGGGAAACTGCATATTTATGCATAATCTGACAGTGAGATCTTGCCAGGTTTTTTTTTTCGTGTTGTTGTTGACTCTGTGTAAAAGGAGAATGAAGGTTTCTGATGCATGTCTTCATAGAGATGTTATCATGATTGTTGAGATTTGAAGTCTGTTTCAAGGATGTGCAGATTGATTCAGGTTTCCCACTTCCTAGTCCCCACCCCAAACATCTATGTTTTGATCTAAACATGATCATTTTCTAATCATTGCACACACAAAAACTGCTCTAAAAGAGACAGCTGTAGAGGTCAGTTCAAAAGTCAAATGGCCATTGATAACTAAGTAATTAAAAAGGTGACCATTTTTACCCTTAACAGTAAGAAGGAAGGCAGGCAGCGGAAAGGAGGAGAGGGTTTGTGGGAGGGGTCTGCACAAACCACAGGATTCAATGTGGACCCCAATTTGATGCTTCAGGAAACATTCTGCCTCAGACACCTTGTGGACTGTCTGATTTAGCTCTGGGTCCATTTAAATCCACACACACACAATTGGAAAATAAAATACAGTGGTACCTCGGGTTTACTTAATTCGTTCTGGAGGTCCGTTCTTAACCTGAAACTGTTCTTAATCTGAAGCACCACTTTAGCTAATGGGGCCTCCCGCTGCCGCCACACCAATGGAGCATGATTTCTGTTCTCATCCTGAATCAAAGTTCTTAACCTGAAGCACTATTTCTGGGTTAGCAGAGTCTGTAACCTGAAGCGTATGTAACCTGAGGTACCACTGTAACATCTCTCCCCCCCCCCTTTGGCAGAAGTGGATAGAAAACACACACACACACACACACTAAATAAAGCCTGCAAAATTACAGACAAAGCGGTTGGTAACTTTAACTTTTTATTTTTGGACAGAATTTGATGAAATTTGCTAGCACAGTTGCTCTTTCGGAAGGCACGAACCCAGCCAAATTTTGGAAGGATAGTTACAGTGGTTTTCCCTGCAAGAATGGCCATGCTAGTTTTATTGTGGGTTAAAAAGTATGGCTTAACCTCCCCTAGCAACTCTCAGCACCCATTAAAAAAAAATACAACCAGAAGCAGGCCACAATGGCAATATCCCCCTCTTGCTGTTATTAGTGGCCCAAGGTCACCCAGTGAACTCTATTGCTGAGTTGGTCCTCATCCGATACTCTAAACACCAAACCACACTGGCTCACTGCACAAGTAACCACTGATCACTTTATCCTTCTGCACTTTCAAAGGGGATGTCCTCAAACTTTGTTGTTGCTTTAAAACACACCATTTGGCCCTTAATTTGGAAGGTGATTGACTATATCTGTGGCCTCTTTTTACGCTCACCTTGGAGTGGGCTGGAGCTCTCCTTTTAATATATATTTTATGGATGAGCATTTTAGGTTCCTATTATATTCTTCTCCTTATATTCCATTTCAACTTTTTTTGGTTCTTAAGCCACTTTGAGGCACTTTCGTGTAAAGACTAACTAAATAAATAACTAATTAAAAATAGTCCAGTAGCACCTCAGAGATAAACAAAGTTTGTTCTAGGTATACCTAAGTTTGTTCTGTATACCTACAGAGACCTAGAACAAACTTAGTTGCACTCTGAGGTGCTACTGGACTATTTTTTTAATTTTTTATTTCGACTGCTTCAAACCAACACGGCTACCTACCTGTAAGTAAGTAAGTAAGTAAAATTAAATAAATAAATTGGACGTCATCACCACATCTTCCATGGTTGAAATATTATATACTAAAATAGAAAACATATCTAGGATTACCCTTGTTTTATTTTCATAACTGATTTTGCTTTTGCATCTTTTGAAGTAGTCTGTGATGCATTGAAGAACAGAAGGGAGAAACTTCCCTTATTTCTTATTTGCATGCCAAAACAAGCTTTGCCAGCTACTTTTCTGCATGTTGCTAAGGACACAGGAGACAGTTAAAAGAAGAATCTGGCAGCCATTAATTCACCAAATACTGACATAGATCAGGAGGTGGAATTTGAACTCCAGTCCAGGTTTGGGGGACTCTCAGACCTGTGGTTGTCGGTGTTCAAGAATGGTGAACAACAGCCTTCCTCCTTTCCCTCGGGGCAGTTGTGTGGATTGGGCCAGAGGGAAATGGTTACAAAATGATCCACAGTGACAGCCACAATTAAATTGGCCTGTGATGTGGTTGCCACTGAAGGCATCTTGTTCCAGATCCCTCAGCAGTTTTCAACCTGTGGGTCCCCAGATGTTGTTGGACGACAACTCCCATCATCCCTGAGCTCTGGCCTTGCTAGCTAGGGGTGATGGGAGTTGTAGTTCAACAACATCTGGGCACCCACTGGTTGAGAAAGGCTGCTAGATTCTGGGTCTGCCAGTGGTTTGTTTCTATTTGTTACATTGATTTTAATCAACAATCAGACAAATTTGTGGAGGATGACTTTGCTACGAGTCATGCTAGTCGCATAGTACGCACAGTATCAGTTTCAATATCAGCTGCCAGGAATCACAACTTTTGCACTCGGGTCCTGCCTGTGGATCCCCATATGTATCTGGTTGATCACTGTGAGAACCAGATCTTGGATTAGATGGACCTGATCCTGCTGCAGGGCTCTTTTTATGTCCTTATCTGAAGCTAACTTGGAGGGGGAATGTGGAAGGTTTTGTTCAAGTGAAAATGAGCTGGGGAAAAATATCAAGGGAAGCTACAGGGATGCCATTTAAATTCCACCAATATATATTTTGGGGAAAGAGTCTGCATATTTCTAGAAAGAAGACCCGCCCTTCTAGGCTTTGCTGTGCAGATGAAGGAAAACCATCTCTGGGAAAATGCACCCTGGAAGAGGACAAATCAAATGCAGAGCAATCACTTTATCGACACAGCCCAGAACTGTATATATTTATACGTGTTCAAATTTGAAAGTTAACACCTTTTCCTTGTTGGCCTACTTTTGTTAAAGTTGGTTCTAAATTATTGATGGAAAAGGCAATTGCGCATTACCTTGTGGTGCAAATGTTTTTAAGGGAAGAACACTGTGCTACTTTCTGAACGAAGGAAATCTTCACGTGGCTTTAGGGTTAGGGTTCACAGTTTTCAAACCGGCTGGGTAGCTGTCCTCTTACCAGCAGTTTGATCTGCTGCAAGGAAGAGGTGGTTTAGCTTAGTTCCATGCCCTAAACAGCTTCACTTGCCGTTTTCTTCAGAGCACTTCTCTCTTAAAGGGGCAGGAGGAAGCCATGATGCGTGCTGGGTTTCTGGTCCATTGTCAACTGCTAACTCCATGGCATTTTGCAAAGACGTTTTCTTTGCAGATTCGGATTGCTGATCAGCTGAGTGTCTGTGCATGGCAGCTTGAGACTCACCTGTCCCTTTAACACCAAAAATTTGCAACCTTCCTGTTCTGCTGATGGAAGCCTTACTGTTTTAACTGAACGATACCTTTGGATATGAGCAGAGAAATGATATATTTTTAGAAAACGGCCTCTAAGAGGGATAATGCAGAAATATTTGAAAGCGAAGTGTAATGCAAGCAATCGTCGAAACTTTTTATTGGATGTGTTTTCAAAACTGGTTTCGATGTTGTGTTTTGAAATGTTGCAACCTGCTCTGGGACCTTAGGGTGAAAGGCAGGCACTGAACTAAAATGATATATATTAATATAGAACAGAACTTGCCCAGGATGGAGGAAAGAGAGGGGTGTGGAAGTTTGTGTAGAATCTAGCCAACTATCTCCCCCTTCTTTCTGGCTCTGATCACCAGTTACATGTGGCCCCCCAGAAGGTTTTCCAGAACGGAAAGTGGCCCTTGACCTGCAAAGGTTTCCCACCCCCACCAGTTGGTCTCAGACACCAACTTTGAGGCTGCAGAAGGTAATGACCATCTATGCCTGTTAGGAAAGAGCCTTCTGTGACAATGCTGTTCAGATAGACTGGAGCAATAAACACCTCTCCTTTCATGGCGGTAATGTTACATATGATGCCAGCATATGAAACGATTTGTTTTCTCTTGAACTAAGTGAGAATGCACTTGTGCAGTACTACAAATGTCTGTGATTTACTAGGACTTTCTCTCCCTCTCCCTGCCTCTCTCTCTTATCAGCTGGGATTTCTTTTGTTTGAAGGAGTTTTCCTATGTAAAGTTGCCACATCTTAAGAGCTGCTTTGTGCTTTGTAGTGGCAAAGGTGATGCCACATTCCTGCAGGTAGGAGTCATAAAGGGCATTCATCATGAAATACCCTGGGGTGTGTGTGTGTGTGTGTGCAGGCCTGTAAGCTTGCCAAATCTGAATCAGCCCTGAGATATCCCCTTGGACAGTCGTTTGGCTGGAAGAAATTAGCAGATGATAATGGTTATTAGTTCCAAGCCATAAAAAGCTGAGGGATGGCCTGAGCAGCTGATTTCATCCAGTTTTGGTCTTCCTGGCAATTGATCATAGGTTTTCTTCCATCTCATTGCATAGCATCTCATTCTGTTGCACAATGTCCTGTCCAACTCTATGCATTCTGAGTACATTTTCCACATGAAAGACACAACCTTTATGTAAAATATGGGATGGGTATTTCTCTGTTTGTGGATGATTATTTTTTAAGCTGCTTGTAAAAATTCACCAGCGTTTTAGTGTGAATTTATCCTAATATGCACATGTTTGTATGCAGTTTTGCCTAATATACACATTTTTGCAAAGCGATTTCCACAAATGTAACACCTTTTTCTGTGCTGTTTTCACCAGCATGTGCCTTTTATGCACACATTGCCCTGGTATACGCATTTATGTACACATTACTTGGCAGGAGAAGATTTGAGAAGTGACTTTCTCCTTGTCCTTCGGTTGATAGTTGAAAACTTTATTCCAAAAGGCTTTTGGGAACTGACTGCTTTTAATGAGGCGGCTTGTGTTATGCTGTTTGTATGTTTTTAATGGAATATACATATATAAGATTTGTTTCTATGTTTTTAACTGTTCTTGTTTTGTCTGTAAACTTGCCTTGGGTCTCTGTCAGGGAAGAAGGCAAGGTATAATCAATATATTATAATTATTGAGTCATTCTTCCAGCTTCTGATATTCTCTTTGCAGCTATAAGGTCTAAACATTTGCATTTAAAAGAAAAAGGTTAGAATTATTTGGAAGGAGAACACAGGAACACATCCTCAATTTTCCCCTGTGGTACCACAGAATCATGATACAGTGGTACCTTGCTTTTCTAGCATCTCGGAAGTCGAACGTTTCGGTTATCGAATGCCCAAAACCTGGAAGTAAATGCTTCCGTTTTCGAACGTGCCTCAGAAGTCGAACGGCTTCTGCTGTGTGTATCTGCTGTATTTCACAATTTTCTCTATTGAATTGACAGACCGCCCTTTGCGCCTCAGTTTTTGAATGTTTCGGAAGTTGAACGGTCTTCCGGAATGGATTACATTCGAAAACCGAGGTACCACTGTATGTACACACAGGTCTGCTACTTGAACAGCAATATCCCTTTCATTTACACCAGGCCTGGGGAACATGTGGCCCTCCAGATGCAGTTGGACTACAAATCCCATCAGCCCCAGCCAGCATAACCAATGGTCAGGGATGATGGGAGCTAGAGTTCAGTAACACCTGGTGGGTCACAAATTCCTCATCACTTCTTTACATAGATACACACACACACACACCACACAGAGTTACATGGGGGAAGTAAACCATGTTTGGGAATCTCATAAATACAAAGACTTTTATACCTGGAATAATAACAAGTAAGTTGTTAAATGCTGTTGTGGATATCAAGCCAAAAATGACAGATGCCTTTATCCGTCTTCTCTGGCTCTTTGCCATCTGCATGAGGAGCTCAGGTGTGCTCGGTGTGCAGATGGAGCCCAGCTTAATTAATCCGTCTTGGCCGCGACACAGTTTTGCGAGCCACTGGTCAAAAGAATTTGGAAGATTTTGTGTGTAGGCAAACGGATTGCGCCCATCCCTATCTAAGTTGCAAGAGACCAGGTCTGGAAGCCTGGGGTCCAGTCTCTCTCTAGCCCAAGGCTTTACAGAGCGAGCTCCTCTCAGCCTCAGTTTCCCGTCTGCAAAATGGAGACATAGCAATAAACCACAGCTTGACCCCAAAGAAAACATTCCAAACCGGTTGTGGTGTTTGCCCACTCATTATGGAGATGTCGTACTGGGGGAGAAAAAGAAAGGGTTAATAGGCTGACCAATAAGAAAGCCCAGGGGCGGAGCCTAACTGTGTTTAAGGCTCAAAAAAGGGGTTTGGGCAGTTAGTTTAGTGGGTTTCTTGTGGGTGGGAGGCATAGGAGTCAGAGTGAGTTAGAGACAGAGGGGAGACAGAGGAGAGTGAATCAGATTACAGCATTTCAAAGTATTTAAAATTTGCTTGTGTTCACAATAAACTGGAATCTTTGTTAATACGTTACAACCTGACTGAGTCTGAATATATTACCAGGGAAACCTGGTTGGCAGCAGTGGAAGAGATAAGACATGGTGGTGCAGGGTCAATTGTGGAACGACCGGGGGCCCCTGTGCGAACACCACACCAGTATCTATAGATATGTAGGTAGGTATTAGGGCTGAGCTGTGCTGGGAAAGACCCTGATGTTGGGAAAGATGGAGGGCACAAGGAGAAGGGGACGACAGAGGACGAGATGGTTGGACAGTGTTCTCGAAGCTACCAGCATGAGTTTGACCAAACTGCGGGAGGCAGTGGAAGACAGGAGTGCCTGGCGTGCTCTGGTCCATGGGGTCACGAAGAGTCGGACATGACTAAATGACTAAACAACAACAACAAGAAGTGCTGAATTCCACCCACCAATTTCCCTATCCCACTTGTGAGCAGGGAAATGGGGGTATTTAGATGAACTTGGCACAGTGGGGCTGAATTCTGGGCAGTGGCTAATAAACATTGACATGGACAGTGCAAGTTGCTGGTGGCTGCCATTGTGTTTTTCTTGAATGGCAATTCCGTATGGAATAGCTCCATATTCCCGCATTGCAGGGGCTTGAACTAGAGATGATTCTCAGGGTCCCTTCCAACAATTCTATGATTCTAAGAGGATTCTAAGAGTTGCTGGAGGAGACTCTTGAGAGTCCCATGGACTGCAAGAAGATCAAACCGATCCACTCTGAAGGAAATCAGCCCTGAGTGCTCACTGGAAGGACAGATCCTGAAGCTGAGGCTCCAATACTTTGGCCACCTCATGAGAAGAGAAGACTCCCTGGAAAAGACCCTGATGTTGGGAAAGATGAAGGGCACAAGGAGAAGGGGACGACAGAAGATGAGATGGTTGGACAATGTTCTTGAAGCTACCAGCATGAGTTTGACCAAACTGCGGGAGGCAGTGGAAGACAGGAGTGCTTGGTGTGCTCTGGTCCATGGGGGTCACAAAGAGATGGACATGACTAAACTAAACAACAACAACAAGAGGATATAGTTATGGTATGCAGCAATGTGGGCAGGGCTAGAGCCAGTCTTGCTCCTCTGGGGCTTGGGGGCCGGAAATCCAAACCATCTTATTTGCATTCTCTTTAGAAAATATACCAGACTCCACCTTTCTAGTGCCGATGGCTTGCAAATCATACATCATGGTGGTTGGGGGATTACTTAAAAACAACTCTGCAGATTCGTTTTGCCATCCTAGAGCAGATTAATGTGTGTGTGTGTGTGTGTGTGTGTGTCGACACCTTTGATATTTATCTCTCTCTCTCTCTCTCTCTCTCTCTCTCTCTCTCTCTCTCTCTCTCTCTCTTTCTCTCTCTCTCTGTCTCCACCGCCAAGGAAGCAACACACACAAGTATGTGCTACTTTCTCCTGATATGATAGATATGTTCAGGCCAGTCTTGGCTTGAGAATTATCTATGGAACAGTCAATGACATAGTTCACTCTCCAAGAATGCTGCTTATCATGAAATGTTTATCTCAGATGTACAAGCCTTTCTTAACTGCTGGATTTCGCAATAAGCGCATTGCAATGCTAAATCCTTTCTGGGCAGGCTTTGCATTTCTTTCTGTCTGAGGGAGCAGCCAAAAGCTGTCAACCATAACAAGATCCATCCAGGGGTGTCTTCATAAAACCAACATGGCTAAAATACCCTGAGGGTATCCTGGGAGCACAATGATGCCCATCTGCATTATGCCTTTAAAATGGTATCATACCGCTTTTAACAGCCATATTGGTTTTACGAAGACACCCCTGGATGGATCTTTAGCTAATGGGGCCTCCTGCTGCCACTGTGCCCCCGGAGCACGATTTCTGTTCTCATCCTGAAGCAAAGTTCTTAACCTGAAGCACTATTTCTGGGTTAGCGTCATCTGTAACCTGAAGCATATGTAACCTGAAGCGTATGTAACCCGAGGAACCACTGTATTAGACTTTGCCTAATTCCCCTCAGTGGTTTAACGGCCAGTCCCTCTTTCTAGGGAGCTCTGGGCATTGTAGTTCTGCAAGGGGAATAAAGGTCTCCTAGCAAATCTCAGAACCCTTAACAAACTATAGTTCCCATGATTCTCTGGGGGATGACATGGCTGTTTAAAGGTGAGGCCTGAGACAAGGTGGAAGGAAAACCCCAACAAGAACCTGTAAATGCAAGTTTTCTAATAGGTTTGTGCGGTGTATTTCTTCTAGAAAAACAGGTGCCTCACCGTGAAGTTGTTAGTGAGTGCCACACTTTTAACCGGTGCTTTTCTTCTAGGAGTAAAGGTGACAGTACTGTGTACACTTGGGTACACCCCCCAAAGTCCTGGGTTTGTGAAACAAAAGGGAATTTTAAAAAGGAATTTAGCTGTTGTCAATCACCCCAGTGCTTGCATTGAGTAGAACATCTGCTTTCTACTGAGCAATTGGGTAGAATAATAGCGGACATTTTTCATTGTATCTCCATACAGGAAGGGACTCGCAACATAGGCTGCAGTCCTCGCCCTACTTAACCGGGAGTAAGCCCCCTTAAATTCAGTGAGATGTGTTTCTAAATAGATAGGGTTAGCAGCGCGGCCTTGGGCTGAGTTCAGACATGGCACTGATTGTGTTAATTTTACTGATTGTAATGGCAGCACTTCTGCCCCTGTTTATATGGTTCCTTTCACACTGTAATACCTGTATACCACCATGCAGTGCTAAATTTCATTTACACCAGTAGGGTGTTGGGGGCAAAACGGGTGTGTGTGTGATGCTCCACTAGCCTCACTTGGGCCTCTGCTCAATAGCTGTTAATGGGGATGATCCTGGTGTGTGTGTGTTTGTTGATGCTCCATTTAGGTGCACAGTCCTATACAAAACTCCCATTATTTTCTGGGCTTCCAGGCTTGCAAGTAGATTTTTTTGGAAGCAAATGGTGCAGAAATGAGTACTGGACTTGCACTGCGTCCCACTAAATTTCCAGAAGCAGCTTTTACGTTGTGTGAAAGTGGAAATATAATGCAGAAATTAACAGCTGGCGAAGAGGGAAAATGGAATAAACTGCCGTCTAGATTGTAGTCCGATGCCAACTTCCCTGGGAGTAAGGCCCCTCTCCAGAACTCGATGAGAATTACTTCTGAGCAGACCTGTATGCAGTCACATGGTTAGGAAGTGATCCAAGCAAAGTAGGTCTTGAAACATCCTTGTGAAGGGTTAACTCCATGGAGTACAGTGGTACCTTGGTTCTCAAATGCCTTGGTTCCCAAATGCCGAAAACCCGGAAGTAAGTGTTCCAGTTTCCCAACGTTTTTCAGAAGCTGAACGTCCGATGCAGCTGTCGGCTATTGTTTCTGGGGCGCCTGCACCAATCAGAAGCTGCGCCTTGGTTTTCGAACATTTCGGAAGTCAAATGGACTTTCGGAACGGATTAAGTTTAGCGCTTTTGTTTTCGCTATTTATTTTGCGTTTTTGTTTTTGAAGCTTTTTCTGCTAATTTGTTTTTGTCACTGTGTGGAACCCAATTTAGCTACTGATTGATTGAATGTGTGACCGTGGAAATGGATAAAAGCCCTCTATCCAAACAATGACTATCATTAGTGCAGGTAAGAAAAAAATAATAATTTTAATTTTTATAACACACAATACTGTCTTATTTATTTTATAGCACAGTACATTGATTGTTGCTTTCATTTTATGGATCAATGGTCTTGTTAGATAGTAAAATTAATGTTAAATTACTGTATTAGGGGTTGTTTTAAGAAGTCTTTAAGAATGGATTAATCCGTTTTGCATTACTTTCTATGGGAAAGCACACCTTGTTTTTGGAACACTTTGGTTTTGGAACGGACTGCCGTAACAGATTAAGTTTGAGAACCAAGGTTCCACTGTACAGTGGAATTTCCTGCTGAGTAAACATTGACAGGATGGCCATGCCATTTCCTTCAAGGAGAGCAGTTTCGGAGGGCTAGCCACCTGCAAAAGAGGGAAGGGCTTCTGGACTTCTAATAGCCATGAAGAAGAGGAAGTTTCAGCAGGTGTAACTTGCAGGACAGGCTCTGCCTGCTGAAATTCCCTTAGCAGCACAGCTAAAGGTACAAGAGCTCTGGCCTGTTTTTCACCAGGCCACCCTAAAGGATGCGAATGGTTCCCTCAATTAAAGGGGAACTTTCAAGACAGGCTCTGAGACGGCCCACCCCAGGCCCTCTAGCTTAGTTCCCTCTTGAGTTTCCCTGACTCAACATTTCCCCAAAGATCTGCCATGGCATAGTGTGTTAGTGAAAATACAATGGAAACAGGTGGTTAACTGGCTTTTTGAAATGGTGATGCTGATTACTCAATTGTAATAATAGTAATTGATGATGATGATGTTATAATACTAGTACAGTGGTACCTTGGGTTACAGACGCTTCAGGTTACAGGCGCTTCAGGTTACAGACTCCGCTAATCCAGAAATAGTACCTCAGGTTAAGAACTTTGCTTCAGGATGAGAACAGAAATTGCGCGGCGGCAGCAGGAGGCCCCATTAGCTAAAGTGGTACCTCAGGTTAAGAACAGTTTCAGGTTAAGAACGAATTAAGTTCTTAACTCGAGGTACCACTGTAGGCTTAAGTCCCCATGGGGCATCCAAATCATCTGATGAGTTCAAATGATCATGCTTCATGGCTTGGGACCAGGTTCCTGAAGGACCATCTCTCTTCGTACCTTGATCCCAAGATATTCTTTGATAGCCCTTCTCTCTCATGAACTGTCAGGATGACAAAGAGGAGGAAGAGAGTCCTGGCGAGGTGGAGTCAGGACTGGAACACACTGGGGCAAGCAGAGGATGGGGAAGGAAATACTCATAGGGTGACGGAGGATGGCAAAGGGAGGGGGGTCACCTCACAGGAATCAGAGTCGCAGGACCCATCACCAGAGCCAGAGGGGCCCCTGTCTCCCTGAAAACGGTGGGCTCTGAGATGTAGGGAGCAGTAGAAGGGGTGCTCCTGGAGGCAGCGGCAGGCAAGGGCCCACAGCCCAGCTCCCTAGTTGGCCATGTGGGGCTTGCTAGCCCTGGGAGGAGGGCTGTGCTTCCTCAGCTAAGGTAGGCTTGGAACAGGTGAGGGCCGTCTGCCTCATCAAGCCCAGATGCTGCAATCAGCAGGCAAAGTGCAACAGGGAAGCAGAGCTGAGGTACTGTTTCTGCTCAACTGCCCATGTTGATGGACCTCAGTTTGGAGGCTCCATGATCTCTCTGAGACTGTGCTTTGGGTTTGACTCTGGACTTGTATCCTGACTGCTGGACTTGGCTTACTTGGTCTGACCTTGGACTGTGTTTCCTGACCTGTGGACTTTGCTTGTGTGGATTGACCCCTGAACTTCAGACTTGATATTCTGACTTGCCGCCAGGTAGGCCAGGGGTTCAGGGCATTCTCCAACTAGACCCCCCTGGGTGAGGTGCAATGGGTGGGAACAGAAAAGAGAACCTTCTCAGAGGCACATCCCTCCCAAGTTGTAGATCCTCCCTAGAGAGGTTTGTCTGCCAATTGGTGCCAGGTGAATCATAGAATTGTCGAGAAGGAAGGGACACCAAAGGTCATCTAGTTTAACCCCCTGCAATGCAGGTATCTCAACTTTGGCATATAAGACAGATCTGGCCACCCACACTCTGCTTAAAAACCTCCAAGGAAGGAGAGTTGACCACCTCTTGTGGGAGTTTGTTCCACAGTCAAGCAGCTCTTACTATCAGAAAGTTCTTCCTGATATTTAATTGGAGTCTCTTTCTTGTGACTGGAAGCCATTGGTTCAGGTCCTACCTTCCAAAGCAGGAGAAAACAAGCTTTCTTCATCTTCCATGAGACAGTCCTTGAGATATTTGAAGATGGCAATCGTATCTCCTCTTGTTCTTCTCTTTTCCAGGCTAAGCATACCCAACTCCTCCTACCTTTTGAAGGCCCTTTTATTTCTCCAGGCTTTTCAGTCTGCCTTGCCTTTTTTCTCTTTACTCACAATTCCTTGATCGATCATCGCCGTTAAAATTTAATCAAACAAGCAACAAATTGCACTTGCTAAATGAAGCCTACATGTCCTGTGGCAGTCTACCTCTGAATAGCAGCTGCTGGAGAGGAACCACAGAAAAGACTGCCTTTTTCATTTGCAGAGTCCTTAGAGCAGGAATAGCCAATGCATCCCTCTTCAGAAGTTGCAGGACTTCCAGCTCCGCCAGCCAGCACAGCCCATGGCCAGGGGTGATGCCTGCCATAATCCATTAATATCTGGAGGGCTACTCTTGTCCTAAAGTTATGCAGTCAGCAACAAAGTGCTGAACCAGACTGCCTTGGATTGTAATCCTTGCATTGCCATTCGCGTTGGACGTTTTGCACCAAATCTTCAGGGGCAACGAAAAGTCTTTTCTTCTTCTGGAAGAAAAAACAAAAACAAAATCTGGCCCGTTGAGTCACCACCACACAAGGCACTAAACAAAGCTAATTTTAAGCAGGTCAGAGTTCAGCCGTTCCCTCTGGAATTTAGGAGTCTCGTGTGTTAAGCGAAAAGGGTCAAAGTTGATGCTCTGCTACAATTTTTTGCATGCTTTCCCTCAAGAACAGCCAGGATTAGCATGAGGTCTGCGAGGCTGGCACTTCAGTGTCTAGGTTAAGAAATGTTTTCAAGCAGTAAATGCACTCTCTGTATGGAAACGAGGGGAAAGGATTCCTTGGGCGCTTTCGTATTCAAAAATGTGCGAGCTCCGAGCAGGCGCCGCAATGTAATTTAGGGCAAGACATGCTTCATAGCTTTGGAGAATATTGCCTCCTGTAAATGTTACTTCGGTGGATGGGAGCAATTTTAGAAAGGTGGCATTCTTGTTTTACATCGGAGAGCTTCGGAATAAATAAAGGGAAGCATCAGTCGGGGGGACGGAAGGAATGGCATTGGTGGAAAAGTACCGCCGGATCCGACTCCGATTGAGTGCTAGATGTGGCGCAGGTAATGGGAAAGAGGACAGTTTGGCGGCAAAGGTGCTTAGAAGGAAGAGAAATGAGTGAGTATGCACTTTTCACGATCCCCCTCCCTCCTTCACCAACTTTCTACCAGATTGCTGTGGGATGTGGCTTGGTGGCAAATGATGGCGTAGGTCCAAGGTGATGGGGATGTTGGCAAAAAATGTTTTGTGTCGTGTGCTTTATTGGACCCTAATGCTGAAATGTGTCTTAAGCATATTGAGTCTGTAAGAGTTCATATGGGATATTTGGACCTATATGAAGGGTCATGTGTTGACCAATTACTTTCAGTCTTTGGATTATTTTTTTTAAGAGCAGGAAAGGGAGAGAGAGAGAGTAGGGGAATCAGAAGCAAAGGAGGACAAAACTGCTTCACTTTTATTTTTGTGTGTGGAAAAAGATATGCTGGGTCCTTCGCCCCCTCTCTCACTCACTCACACCCCAAGTTGCACCAGTAAACAACCCCTCTTTTGTACAGTGACCCCTTTTGAATTCCCTTTCCCGAGAATGTTTCTTCTAAAATCTTGTCAAACCCTTTTCTTAATTGATTTAATATTGGTTCATCGTGTTTCATCCAAAGTTCTTTTGCAGTTGCATTATTAGATGTTGTGTTGTACTGGCTTTGACTTGTAGAAGAAATTATATATATTGTATACACTGTTATTTTGCAAACAAGATATCCTTTCATATTTAACATAGAAATATATTAGGTATAAATTAGTGTGCATATCTAATCCTCCGAAGCTCTTTAACTTTGTCGGTCCTGGCCACTTACCACCATACAATGCACCACCGCTATCACAAATTAATATAGTATATAATATAAAATATTATATAAAATATGTTATGTAATCTAGATGTCTCATTCCTATTTTGCAAATCTTCCTTGGGGGAACCAAGGAGGAATATAAACATTTAAACACAACCTATGGAAAATATAGGAGCCCTGCCTCCCTTGGCATATTGTCCTCCCTAAGGAGAGATGGGAAAGAGGGACAAATGGGGAGTTGTGGGGTTGCCATTATTTTGAAGAAGACACATTTGCCAACTTCTACTTTTAGCTATGGATTGCTATGACGCCTCTACCCGTGAAAAAGAGGATGTGTCTTGGAAAAAGAGGGCATATGGCAACCCTAGAAGGGTGGCGACCATCCAGGGGCCAAATGTGGCCCCCGAAGCCTCTCTGTTCATCTACTGGAACTCTTCCAAGCCACACCACCTTCCCCAGGCCACACAGCTCATGATCCCTGCTTCATACTCTCCTTGAGTTGTTTTGACTGGCTGCAATGTGTCACTGAACTCTGATAGGGCTTGCCCGAGTGGAGGACAGAGAGGGTTGTGTCGGCAGGGGCGCCGACTTATAAAAAATATGGGGGGGGCAGGGGCCCATACCGACTTATAAAAAATATTGGGGGGGGCCAAGATCTCCAAACCGCTGCTGCTGGGGGAACAAAAGGGGCGAGCCCCGGGCTGCCCCGACTTTAAGTGAACCTGTGAGGGCCTGCCCTTTGCGGCAGCCGATTGGCTGCCGCCGTGGGCGGTGAATATTAATGAGCTAGGGGGAATCCCCGCTTCTCGCGGGGCTGACGCCAGCCCCGCGAGATTGTTGATGGGTCGAGAGCTCATTACTGAATGTATTTTAAAAGGTAACTATCGTCAAACAAGGAAAATAAAAAATAATTTTCTTAAATTATTGGGGGGCAGAGCCCCCCCAAACGAATTTTTGAGGGGGCTCGGGCCCCCTCAGGCCCCATGGAGTCGGCGCCTATATGTGTCGGTGTCCGTGGAAACTGGCCTTCTGCAAGATGTATACACTCCCATTTTTGCCTCTGACCACACCCCACCATAAGGGACACGGGTGGCACTGTGGGTTAAACCACAGAGCCTAGGGCTTGCTGATCAGAAGGTCGGTGGTTCGAAGCCCCGCGACGGGGTGAGCTCCCGTTGCTTGGTCCCTGCTCCTGCCAACCTAACAGTTCGAAAGCACGTCAAAGTGCAAGTAGATAAATAGGTACCACTCCAGTGGGAAGGTAAACAGTGTTTCCGTGTGCTGCTCTGGTTCACCAGAAGTGGCTTAGTCATGCTGGCCACATGACCTGTACGCCGGCTCCCTCGGTCAATAAAGTGAGATGAGCGCAGCAACCCCAGAGTTGGCCACGACTGGACCTAATGCTCAGGGGTCCCTTTACCTTTACACCCCACCATTGCTTTGCAGCTCCTGGAAGGCTGCTCAAAAGGAAATGCACCCCGCAGTAAGAAAACGGTTCCTCAACCCTGGTGTATGCCATCGTTCAGTTGGGTTCAAGGGGGGGGGGGTGTCCCTGACCTGGAGAGGCCAAAGCTTTTCTGGTCAAGTCTATCTTCCTGTTCCATATTCAGCAGTTCTTGCAAACAGTTCATAGGATCCAAACTAGAGCAGGCTGTAAGATGGGAGAGAGAGGGGAAACCACGGCAAAAGGCTCGTACAAAGTGTTTTTTAAAGCATGTTAATTGCAATTAATCACCACAGAGTGGAAGCCTTTTTTTCCCAAGCTGTGTACTGCTTTTTTTATTATTAAAAAAGAGCAATTCTATCAAGCCCATCCCAACCCAGCTTCTTCAGAACTATGTCCCACTGATTTCAAATACAATCCCAAATATAAACCCATAGAATTGCAGCCTATTCTTAGCCACCACCCTGTGAAGTCTCTTTTTCTGCCCTATCTCTGTGTATGTTGAGATAGCTCAGTCGGTAGAGTGTGGGATTCTTGATTTCAGGGTTGTAGGTTGGGCAAGAGAAGAGAGCTGAAATGGGCAGAACAATGCCGGTGTAATCTCCAATTGCTTGGAAAAAGCCCTGGAAGGAGGGGAATTTAGTCAAGTGAGGGTAGGTGGGGTCTTTCAGTCTTGGCAAACTGATTCATAGGGGCCAGATTTAGGTTCGAGGAGCCTCTAAGCTACTGAAGTTAATGAGGCCCTTTATATGTCCAGCTGTCCTTTGTCAACAATAAATTGTCGCTGTTTTTTGTGTTGAATATATGCTATGTGGTAATTTATGGACCCAGTGGCGTAGCGTGGGTTGTCAGCACCTGGGGCAAGCCAAGTAATTTGCGCCCCCTAACCCATGGATTTGCGCCCGCTAACCCGTGGATTTGCGCCCCCTAACCCTAACCCCCAGATGTTGCGCCCGGTGTGGCCGGCCCCCCCTGCACCCCCCACGCTACGCCACTGTATGGACCTAATAGGTATCTAAAGCCATTTGCACATAACAAAATATGTATTTCATCAAAGCAATTGTTACAACCAGTCCATGCAGAATGTAGGCACCCTGTATATAGAAATGAGCAAACCAGTGATATTTTAGGGAGCAGGCAAGCAGGCGGGGCCCATGACTTCCATCATAGGAGCCTACACAAACAAAACACAGTTGCTGTATGTAGGTTTTATTTTATTTGTTTTTTATCTTATATTTTGGAAATGTACATCCAGGTGTTTTTTCCTTTGAATTTTTTGGGGGCCTCCAAACTTGTTTAGATTACAGTGGTGCCTCATGTTAAGAACTTAATTCGTTCCAGAGATCCATTCTTAACCTGTAACTGTTCTTAACCTGAGGTCCCACTTTAGCTAATGGGGCCTCCCACTGCCGCCACCCCACAATTTCTGTTCTCATCCTGAAGCAAAGTTCTTAACCTGAGGTACTATTTCTGGGTTAGTGGCTTCTGTAACCTGAAGCGCCTGTAACCCGAGGTACCACTGTAGTGGCAAATCCGACACTGGCAAGACTTACCATGGATGAGTGCTCTGCTCATTATGCCTGACACACAGCCAAGTCTATGAATATTGTGTTTTTGCTAACAGAGAGTTATCTCCAACTTGGAATAGTGTGGTTTTCTACCAGCTCACTCCTTGACAAGTGGTTATTCTATGGATGGGAGGCTGTCCAACACTGAGTTGGACCATTGGTTCCTTCTAGCTCAGTAGTGTTGCTTGGCAGCAATGATATCTCAAGAATTTCTGACCAGGTGTCTTTTGCAGGTCTACCTGGTGATGCCAGGAATTGAACATGGGACCTTCTGTGCAGAAAGCAGATGCTCCACCACTGAATTTCAGCCCTTCGCCTTTCTTTCTTATGGTTACATCATGTACCATATTTTTCGCTCCTTAAGGCGCACTGGACCATAAGGTGCACCTAGTTTTTAGAGGGGGAGCCTCTGTCCGCTTCTCCCAGAGCAGCCTGTCCGCTTCTCCCAGAGCTTCTCGGGGCTGCCGGGGGAAGCCCGGGTCCCCCCCCCCAGCCCCAAAGAGCAAAGAAGCTAAGACAGCAAGCGGGATGGATCCCGCTCGCTGTCTTGGCTTCCTCTATAGCCGCACGCAACCTCTCCAGCCGGGAGAGGCTGCACACGGCTATGGCCCCATCAGTCCCTTCTCCCTCCTGGGGAAAAGCCTGCAAGAGCCATGTGGAGCTTGTGTGTGGCTCTTGGGGGCTTTTCCTGCCTGCCTTCCCCTGCATTCGCTCCATAAGACGCACACACATTTCCCCTTACTTTTTAGGAGGGGGAAAGTGCGTCTTATGGAGCGGAAAATACAGTAATTCATTTCCTGGAGTGAGAGGAGGAAAGAGAAGCAGTCGTCTCCCTTCCTGCCTCCAAAAAACCCCCACATTTCTACTGCTGTGTGGGCCATATGCCAGTGTCGTGGTACCCAGAGTGGCTTCTGTGCCACGGAAAGTGAGTTTAAGCAACTGGTGCTTGTTGAAGCTGAAAATCAAGAGAGCACCTCCATGTCTTGGCAGGCTGCAGAGCTGTTCTTATCAAGCGTTTGCACAACTGGAGCTATGATTGACTTAAATGGGAGCGGGGACTTTTTCTTTTTAATAAAAAAAGGTGATATAGTTCAATTTAAATCCTAGGGAAATGGAACTGTTGGACTTCAGATCACAGTTCACATCCCTTTGAAGTCTGTGCATTTGAAGGAGTGGGAGAGAGGTGCTTAGGAGAAGTGATACGCAGGGAGGCAGATAACAGAAACGAACGAAAAATCTGCTTCCTCTGCTAATGGCTGAAAGTCCACTCTGGAGTAGGAATTTGGGGAGGGGGTTTGAGTCAGTTCACATTTAAAGGCAAAGATACCCAATTTGCACTTTTTGAACGAACGTGCAACCCCCAAACACAGCCTTTGACATTTGCAATTACAGATAGGTAGCCGTGTTGGTCTGCCATAGTCAAAACAAAAAAAATTCCTTCCAGTAGCACCTTAAAGACCAACTAAGTTAGTTCTTGGTATGAGCTTTCATGTGCATGCACACTTCTTCAGATACACTGAAACAGAAGTTACCAGACCCTTCTATATAGTGAGAAGGTGGGGAGGGGTATTACTCAGAAGGGTGGTGGGAATGGGTGATTGGCAGATAGCTGTGATGAGCCTGTTGACGACTCTTAACGACTGCAATAGGTCTTACAGGAAAAAGCAAGGGGTGAGAAGATGAAAAATGGCTTTGTCATGTATAATGAGATAAGAATCCAATGTCTTTGTTCAGACCAGGTCTCTCCATGGTTTACCAAACTTAAAACCATGGAGAGACCTGGTCTGAACAAAAACGAAAAGCTCATACCAAGAACTAACTTAGTTGGTCTTTAAGGTGCTACTGGAAGGAATTTTTTTTGTTTTGACTTTGACATTTGCAGTTCTCCGAATTTTGCAATTCGTTTCTCCAGCCAAGGGCTAGGTATGCATGGAGGTTCCTATATTAGTGGAAATAGCATGCAAAAATTTTAGGGGGAATGTTTTGCAAAAAATGTGTGCTTTGGGCAAAACTTCATATCAAAACATGGATGTTAGGAGAGACCTGCATGAACATAGAATGGAAGGTGGCAGGGTATCCAAGGATGTGCATTATAGGATTGCTGGCTTCAGGCACCAGGCCTGTTGGCAGACCAACTCCGTGTTATAAAGTTGTCTGCAAACAAGAACCGCAATGTGTGGGAATCCTTTGCAGACAACCATAGTGCTGGGAGACAGACAGTCAGGTTCATGTATTCACAGCAATGACCAGAGGTGAAATGACCGCTGGGAGGAGCACAGAAAGAAAAAAACTAGCAAATCTGGGTGCCTTCACCTGCCACAGCTAGAGTAAAACCTCTCTCTCCCATGTCAGTCTCTACAGCCACAGGAGGTGCTATAGCTCTGACAGTTTGACTTTACCCACAATGGTGCAATCTTCCATTGTCTCCTGATGCAGACGGATGCCAGCAGTGGAGAGGTGAACTAGAGACTAGAAAAATGAGAAACTGAAATGAACAGATTCACCCATCCTTACTCGGGAGCAACTGCTTGTGAACCCGCTTGCTTGCTCTAGCAGCGAGAGCAAGGGACGGGTTTCATCTGAGGTCTTCCGGTGCCTTCTCTTCTTAATGAGGAACGTACATTAAAGCACACGCACAAAACCCCACAACTTCTGGAATGACAGCTCTGAAAGCGAAGATTGTTCAAAGTCTGTGATGCTGAGGCATGAAAGCTGTGATAACGCCAGTGAAATCCTCAGTCGCAGTGATTCATAACTTGCAAATTACTAGCTTATTTATAGCTGTTAACAAGTTTGTCATTTTAAAGGGGGTGGGCGGGGGGAATCTTTGATTCTAGTCTTTACTGGCATGGTTTATATATTAGAGGTAAAGGGGAGACTCTGTCGTTTTCAGTCTCCCCCCAATTCCGTTCTCTACATTTCCACATCAGTTAGTGAAGATTTTTTTTTTTAAGTCACTGTGAAAATTCATCAGCTTTTTAGTGCATTTTTTCTTGATATATTAATTTTTGCGTGCAGTAATGCCTAATTTGCAAATCATTTCCCCCTGAATAAAATGCACAATCACCTTTATCCACCAGTGTTGCTCAGGAAGTCTTCAGAACTACCCCCCCCCCAAAAAAAAATTGGTGCAGTTTTGAAATCGGAGGTTAATATCAGTGAAGTTTTGAAAGGTTCAGCATACCACCCGGATTCAAAATGGTATGCAAAAATAGCTGAAAACCTGCTCCCTGACCTCAGAAGCTGTCATGAAAAAAATCATTACATTAATGCATAGCAAATAGATTGACTGCTTTCTATCATAGATATTTTCAGGTAATTTTCTAATATCTGCCTTTTTATCCATTGCTTATTCAAACTACACACACGTTTGTACATAATTTTTGACTGGAGAAGTGCTCTGCAAAATTCAGAAAGGTTCATGTTCCAAAAGGCAACTGTGTTTTGGTTTGTATATTGCTTCGGAAAGTGCAAATTTGGTAGGTTTACCTGTAAATATGAAAGTAATTGATTTCCTCACCCCATCCAGAATTAGTTATAGACTTGCAGTGAAGAATACTTTGGAGCAAGGGGTTGAAGGAGCGTCTCCTCCCCCATCGTTCTGCCCGGACGCTGAGGTCCCGCGCCGAGGGCCTTCTGGTGGTTCCCTCACTGTGAGAAGTAAGCTACAGGGAACCAGGCAGAGGGCCTTCTCAGTAGTGGCACCCACCCTGTGGAACGCCCTCCCACCAGATGTCAAAGAGATAAACAACTACCTGACATTTAGAAGACATCTGAAGGCAGCCCTGTTCAGGGAAGTTTTTAATGTGTGACATTTTAATGTATTTGTAATCTTTGTTGGAAGCTGCCCAGAGTGGCTGGGGAGACCCAGCTAGATGGGCAGGGTACAAATAATAAATTATTATTATTATTATTGAATTTGACCAGCACCCACCAACCCAGTGCCCTCCAGATGTTGAAGTGCAACTTCCCTCAGTCCCAGCCAGTCAGCTTTGCTGATGGAAGTTGCAGTCCAACAACATCTGGAGGGACCCCCTTGATGAAGACTGAATTAGACTCATTGCTCACATTTTCACAATAGACTTACCTCTATTTCAATTTACTGCCATGTGGCGGGACCAAATTCTCAAGAAGCTTAAGGATTTATAGTGTTTACCACCAAGCTGGTGTGGGGTTACTGAGGAGAGTCCTGGACGAGGGCCTGAGAGGCCTGGCTTCAAACTGAACCTCAGAGGCAGGAACCATTTCATAGAATCATAGAATAGAATCATAGAATCATAGAGTTGGAATAGACCACAAGGGCCATTGAGTCCAACCCCCTGCCAAGCAGGAAACACCATCAGAGCACTCCTGACATATGGTTGTCAAGCCTCTGCTTAAAGACCTCCAAAGAAGGAGACTCCACCACACTCCTTGGCAGCAAATTCCACTGTCGAACAGCTCTTACTGTCAGGAAGTTCTTCCTAATGTTTAGGTGGAATCTTCTTTCTTGTAGTTTGGATCCATGGCTCCGTGTCCGCTTCTCTGGAGCAGCAGAAAACAACCTTTCTCCCTCCTCTATGTGGCATCCTTTTATATATTTGAACATGGCTATCATATCACCCCTTAACACCCTCTTCTCCAGGCTAAACATGCCCAGCTCCCTTAGCCGTTCCTCATAAGGCATCGTTTCCAGGCCTTTGACCATTTTGGTTGCCCTCCTCTGGACACGTTCCAGTTTGTCAGTGTCCTTCTTGAACTGTGGTACCCAGAACTGGACACAGTACTCCAGGTGAGGTCTGACCAGAGCAGAATACAGTGGCACTATTACTTCCCTTGATCTAGATGCTATACTCCTATTGATGCAGCCCAGAATTGCATTGGCTTTTTTAGCTGCCGCTTGAGTTGCCACCTTGAGCTTCCTGGAGGAAAGGCAAGATATAATTGTAATAATAAATAAAGAAATGGTCTCCGAGGATGTACTTCCTGAAGTCAGCCCTGTACAGGGAAGTTTTTAATGGTTGATGTTTCAATAAATATTTTGTTGGGAGCTGCCCAGAGTGGCTGGGGCAACCCAGTTAGATGGGCAGCATATTCATTTTAAAAAAGCAATAAATTAATGAACTGGAACATAGCAAGCTGCCATGTGGAGTCCATTGCTCCATCTTCCTTAGTATTGTCTACACTGGGGTATGGTCGGCCAATTGGTGCCAAAGAAGGATAGAACATTTTTTATGTATGCTACAACAGCAGCAAGAATACTCATCACAAAGTATTGGAAGACACAAGATCTACCCACATTGGAAGAATGGCAGATGAAGGTGATTGACTATATGGGACTGGCAGAAATGACCGGCAGAATCCGAGACCAGGGAAGAGAGACAGCGGAAGAAGATTGGAAGAAATTTAAGGACTATCTTAAGAAATACTACAAAATTAATGAATGTTAGAATGACGTTGGTTTAGAAAGTATGTGGTTTTCAGCTGTAATGGATAAGTAAAAAAGAAAACGAGAGACTAAAAATTAAATGGAAAATAAGGGAAAGGATTTTCTGAATTAATAAATTAGAAATTGGAATACAGAAAGGGGAGGTATGAGGAAGTCGGGGAAGTAAGTTATAAGAAAATAAGGGATTGAAATTATACTTGTTTTTATTTTTGTTTGTTTGCATTATTGTGTTTTTTGTTTTGTTATTATAAAATTTTTGAAACTTTAATAATTTTTTTTTTTAAAAAATAGTATTGTCTACACTGATGGCAGTGGCTGTCCAGGGTTTTCAGACAGGGGTCCTTCTCAGCCTTATCTGGAGATGCTGGTGACTGAACCCAGGATCTTCTGCATGGGAAGAAGCACATGCACTACTTTAATCATTCCTGGATAGGCACCCCTGCACATGTGTAAATTTCAAAATCCACTGATTTATCACAGGAATCCGAGTTTAAAAAGAAAAAGGTGGATCATGCAAGGCTGAAAGACCCCACTTGGTGTAAATTCTGTGCAAGTAGAAAGCTAATAAAAGCTTTCTACTCTTAGGCAGGTTATGTGATGGGACATTTCAGAGCCCACACACCTACCTTGTTTAACTGCTGCTACATTTGGCTCCGTTTCACTTAAATTCACTTAAATTAGCTCTCGGAAAAGCAGAGGTCAACAGAATCTCCCTTTCCCCCAAAGAGAGCACTCCTGAAAGATCTGCTGAAGGAGCGCCTGCGATTTCCTCGTCCCAGCGGGGAGCTGCAGAGCTGACTTCCATCTTCCAAGGGTTAACGGTAACCTATAATAATAATTTTTGCCACACGCAAGATGCTCCCGCCAAACAAAAATGCTTCCTCTTTTTTATGCATTAGCTATTTCCAGAGGCCTAATTTCGGTTTTGTATCAAAATGGATATCACAAACACTCTTGCCTCCCGCTGAGATGGAAAGTGTTACCAAAAGACCTCTCTCTCTCTCTCTTTCTCTCTCTCTCTCATTGGGAGCAGAGGAAGGAGGAGAGAGTGAGGAGGCAGGAATCTAGGGAGCAATTGTGGAGACGGCGAAGCGGGTAGGCCCAAATCACGGGCAAAGCAGTTTTTCAGGATTGTTATCTGCACGCCTGACCTTTTGCTCCCTTGTACTGAATTCCAAGGGCAGCATCTCATGTCAAGCGCGGAGACAGCGAGGGACTTGGAAGGGGTGTAATTTGCGAAGGTCACAGAATCTGTGCAGTTTTAGCAGCCACGAACATCGGAAAAGGCACAACTGAGAGACAATACAGCGAGGCTACAAGGAGCCTTCCTTAGCAAGCGGCTAGGTTTGTTGCACATCTGCCATATGGCCTCTGTGAATTTTTCAGAGGACCACATGGTTGGGGACAACACAAGAAGCTGCTTTGTACCAAGTCAGGCTCTTGGTTCATCATAGGACCAATTGCAACAGCGAAGCATAGCTGTCTTGGCTAGTAGCCATCAACAGCCCTCTTTTAAAACCCAGACCCTCCAAATGTCCCTATTTTCCAGGGATTGTCTCGGATTTACAGAAGCCATCCTGGTTTATGATCTTTGATCTTGGAATGTCCTGCTTTTTCTTAGGACATCCCTATTTTCAATGGATAAATGTTAGAGGTTATGGAGTTATGCGACCCCTGAGTCAAGGAGATAAGTAACTATACAACCTTCAGAAGACACCTGAAGGCAGCCTTGTATAGGGAAGGTTTTTTTAAAGGTTTTATTACATTTTTATATATGTTGGAAGCCGCCCAGAGTGGCTGGAGCAACCCAGTCAGATGGGTGGGGCATGAATAATAAAATTATTATTATTAAAATGGAAAAGGAGATCCCTATATTCATCAGAGAAATTGTGAAGGATATGAAAGCCATCTGTGTTGGTGGCTGTTGATACCTCCTGTGGAGATGGGATTTCATAGTTCAAAGGTGACCTGCTTTGGGGTGAGCTCCTGTTGCTCTGTCCTAGCTCCTGCCAACCTAGCAGTTTGAAAACATGCTGAATAGTGCAAATAGATAAATAGGTACCACTGCGGCGGGAAGGTAAACAGCATTTCCATGAGCTCTGTCTTCCGTCACAGTGTTCTATTGCACCAGAAGCGGTTTAGTCATGCTGGCCACTTGACACGGAAATCTGTCTGTGGACAAAAGCCAGCTCCCTCGGCCTGAAAGCGAGATGAGCGCCGCAACCCCATAGTCACCTTTGGCTTGATTTAACCGTCCAGCGGTCCTTTGCCTTTTTTTTACTGCATAAGTACCCTTTGGCCACAATACTGCTCAGCCCTGATGAATATGCACATAGCTGATCTGCAGGAGAACATCCTGTCTGTTTTCAAGGTGCATGCATGTACAGTGGTACCTCGGGTTACATACGCTTCAGGTTACAGACACTTCAGGTTACCGACTCCGCTAACCCAGAAATATTACCTCGGATTAAGAACTTTGCTTCAGGATAAGAACAGAAATCGTGCAGCAGCGGTGCAGCGGCAGCAGGAGGCCCCATTAGCTAAAGTGGTGCTTCAGGTTAAGAACAGTTTCAGGTTAAGAGCGGACCTCTGGAACGAATTAGGTACTTATTTGCGTGTAGACATTTGTGCTCATTCAGCAGAGAAAAGGATCGGAGAATTCTGTGGGGCTGCTATGGAATTGGGGGGCTTCCTTTGACTCTGTGGAATGTCAACGGACTCATTAAGATTTAGCCAAGTTGTATGCATTATTCATAATATACATTCGCAGCATGGGCCTGTCTCTTGTGAATGCTTAGTCAGAATTATTTGCATGCTGTATTGTGGATCTATAAAGTGTGTTTTGTGCATTTTTGGAGCATTATCTTCCAGGCGTATTTTCCAGTATGCTATGATCCTGGGCAGAAGGAAACTGCTTTTCAACAATAATGCACAATCATAGATTATGGGGGGTGGCTGGGTGTAGATACAGTACTGCCTGTATATATTTTTTTAATAGCAGTGGAAAAAAGATGGTCTTCCCTATGGAAAGCTGAATGGATATGGGGGTCTTTCTTACTGCTTGCTCTCAGAGCTGTTACTCGCACTACAGAATCCTTGCAAGAAGGGCGAAGGGAATTTGAGTGTTGTCTGTGGACTGTCACAATCCAGAGGCAATGGCAGCCACAGCAGTCATGGGAGACACGGCAATGGACAGCTAGGCAATGGTAGAGTCTGGACTGAGTGGCCTTCCAGGGTCTTCCCTTCTTTAGATAGTCATGTGCATTGTTTCACTTTAAGTCATGGAGGAGAAAGCTATTGATGACCACAAACCACAAGAGCTCTGCTCTTCCGCCACTACTGGAGGCAACAATGATTCTGAATATCGGTGTCTGAAAATCACAGCAGAGGAGAGGACTCTTGTACCCAAATCCTGCTTGCGGGCTTCCCATGGGCTATTGTTCAGTCACTGGGAGAACAGGATGCTAGACTAGAAAGAGACCCCCAGACATTTTCCCCAAAGACTTGCCTTCATAATGTGTGTCTGATCTGTTGTTGTTGTTGTTGTTTAGTCATGTTTGACTCTTCGTGACCCCATGGACCAGAGCATGCCAGGCACTCCTGTCTTCCACTGCCTCCCGCAGTTTGGTCAAACTCATGCTGGTAGCTTGAGAACACTGTCCAACCATCTCGTCCTCTGTTGTCCCCTTCTCTTTGTACCCCCCATCTTTCCCAACATCAGGGTCTTTTCCAGGGAGTCTTCTCTTCTCATGAGGTGCCCAAAGTATTGGAGCCTCAGCTTCAGATCTGTCCTTCCCGTGAGCACTCAGGGCTGATTTCCTTCAGAATGGAGAGGTTTGATCTTCTTGCAGTCCATGGGACTCTCAAGAGTCTCCTCCAGCACCAGAATTCAAAAGCATCACTTCTTTGGCGATCAGCCGCCTTTATGGTCCAGCGCTCACTTCCATACATCACTACTGGGAAAACCATAGCTTTAACTACATGGGTCTTTGTTTTCAAGGTGATGTCTCTGCTTTTTAAGATGCTTAACAAATCTCATGGCTAAATTTTTATCTTCATTTTGAGGTATGAGGCAAGGCCTGTCTCCCTCCTGCTTGGACCCTTGTTCCAAAGTTCGTCACAGAAATGGTAACCTCCTGCTGTTGCCAATACCCAGTAGATGGCGGTAACAGAACATGGTGTCCTCAGTTTTGTGGAGTGGGGGGCAACCTGTGATCCTGGCCTCAGTCCGGTTAGTCGTGACCAACTGGCATGGAACGCGATTGTGCCCATTTATTTCCCCAAGGAATAGCTTTCTTTGAAACAATTCTTGAGCTGTTTGAGAAGCAGCCATGTTGAAGCACCAACTGGCACTGGTAGGTGGCATCATTGGGCAGTGACAGGGTCCCTGCACTTCAGTAGGGCTTGGGTCTCCTGTGCCAGGTGACTTGAGGCTGCCATTTTAATTTCCCACAATGCACTCCACAGCAGTATGCGAAATCAAAATGGCAGATCCAAGCCATATGTTATAGATGAATGCAGTGTATACATCAAGAAAACACACTGGGCCTCACTTCCCTGTCCCTAACTCCTTGAACCTGAGGCCAGCCTTGTTACAGTGGGCTGTGCCCAACTAAGCTGTACTCGGAGTAAACCCATTGGAATTAACAAACCCAGGTTAGTCATGTCCAGTAACTTAGTGGAACCACAGTGAAGAAAACCAGAAACAACCCAGGGATTCCCATACCATTTGGGTCCCACTTGAATTGGACTCTATTCTCATTCTTGGGCAGAAGTTGTAGAGAAATTTTAAGTGGATTGTGATCTCCACATGGAATATCATTTTTAAAAACTCTTAATTTCTACCACGGTGGTCAATAATCTATGTGGCCTTATGGTGCTGTTCTCATCTTAGATCGGTGGTAGCCACCATTCTTGTGTCTGGTTGTTGTTGAATTCCCAACTCGCATGAGCCCCAGCAACCATGGCCAATAGTCAGGGATGATGGTGCCTCGAGTCCAGTGATATCTGGAGTATATCACGTTGGCTACTGATGCCTTTGAGTGAAAGCCAGAGGTCCTGGGCTTTTGCTGTTTGATTTGTCTGTTTGAAGTTTCTTGGGGGGGAAATTTGAAATCTTGATAAATTTTTTCGTGACAAATTTCCACTCATTCCCCAACACGTTCGTTTGCTCAATTAGCACCTCGGAGTCGATTGCTGGTGTTAGGTGTGAGTTCATTAGCGAAACGTCAGTGAACATCTACCCCACTGTGTCAGTGGGGAATATGCGTGAAAACATGTTGGACAGAGTTCTCAAACCATTTCCTTTAGAAGATACCCGTTGGCTTCCTACATCCTATTGTCTGCAGTCATAAAGAACCAACTGGTCTTGGGGATATATATATGGTGTACATATGATTTATGCTTATAATCTCTTCATGGAATTTAAAGGCCTGAGTGATCTCTGGGGGGTGGGGTGGGGAGAAAGGGGAAGATAAAGGAAGGGGGGAAATCATTTAAAAATACATTAAGCTGCTGGTCTAGTGCGAAGGAAATTAAGCGAATTCAGTAGTGAATTCAGATCACCTACCTAGTTGTCAGTTTTACCTGTGTATTCCATTGGTACTCACTGGGGTTTTTGCAAGATTTCATGGGAGTCCTGTGCAATCTTGCGAGAGCAGCAGCAAAATGGGATGGGCCACACCTGCCTACCTGCCTACCTGCCTTCTGTCTTGCCAATTGGTGAGTGTCTCTGCCTGTCATTGCAGCTTGCTCCACCCACTGTTGGTCTCCCTACTCTCTGCCCCACCATAATCATTAATCAAAATTTTATTATTTATACCCCAGCCACCCTGTGCTGCTTCCACCGGTCCCAGTGAGGACCCCTCTGTGGCTGAGGGACCTCTTCATGTCTTCAGCATCTTCCTTGAAAACTGCAGAAGACTCTGGGACACAATTTGTTCCAATGGGGAATTGGCTTTACCTTCTAGTTGTCCAGAGTGGTGTGCCAGTGTGGTGTAGTGGTTAAGAGCGGTGGACTGGTAATCTGGGGAACCGGGTTCGCGTCTCTGCTCCTCCACATGCAGCTGCTGGGTGACCTTGGGCCAGTCACACTTCTTTGAAGTCTCTCAGCCCCTCTCACCTCACAGAGTGTTTGTTGTGGGGCAGGAAAGGAAAGGAGATTGTGAGTCGCTTTGAGACTCCTTAAAGGGAGTGAAAGGCGGCATATAAAATCCAAACTCCTCTTCTTCTTCAGAGTGAATGGGGAGCACGCCTTAGGAGCAAGTGAGGCATAATGGTTAGAGTGCTGGACTAGGACCCGGGAGAGACCTGGGTTCAAATCCCCTCCTCGGCCATAAAGCTCACAGGGTGACCCTGAGTCAGTCGCTACCTCTCAGCCTAACCAGCCTTACATGGTTGTTGTGGGGATTAAATGAGGAGGGGAAGAACCATCTACACCTCCATCAGCTCCTTGGAGGAAATGGTGGGATGCAAAAAAGGAATAAATAAGAATATAATAATAAAGCACACCCCCAACTCCCCATTGCAGGGAATATCAGCAGTGATTGTGAGCAAACTGTCTAATGGAAAACCTGTCTCCCATTCCTCATTTTCTCCTTGAGGAACCCCTGGCAAGCTTCTGAGGAGCTCCGAGGTTCCCTGGGACACCATTTGAAAGCCGCTGCACTAGAATAATCTCAGTTCTCCAACTGTTCAATATCTGGCAACCTGCTGAGAAAGCCCACAAAGATGCTTAATGTGAGTTTTCTCTCTTTTTTTTGGTAAGTTTCCCCCTGTATTGTGCTGTGGCTTTTATGAACGCCATTTATTATGGATATGCAATGCTGGCATTGGGCTCGATATTTTGGGAGCAATTAGCGCCATCCACGCACAGCCTCTCCTTTTGTCTGTCTTCGTCCAGACTGCCGAGAGCTTTCATGGCGCAAGTCTACCTCTCTCAGACTTTGCTGCTCTTCCAACTGTTTGTCTTTTGGCTGTAACACATACACTTTAAGTAATGTAAATTGTGATAGTTTAAGTTTGCAGCAGAGCATTGGATACACTTTTTTTTTTTTGGTGCCATTCGCTTTATGATGTTGAAAAATAAAAATAACTCATTTCCTGCTGTTTGTGATTATTCCTAGGGAACCCACAGCAGTTTTATTTAATGTTCATAATAGGTAGCTTCAGGGTTTTGGGGTTTTTTCTTGTTCTTAATCGTTTTGCATCAATGTATACAGTAGAGCAGCTGCTTAAGCAGAAGCAAAATGCTCAGAAAATAAACATTGCAAATTCATAGAATCGTAGAATTGGAAGGGACCCAAGGATCATCTAGTCCAACCTCCTACAATTCAGGAATTCTTGCGAGGAATTGTGCAGGTAAAAAGATGAGCATTTTTGTCAGTTTGAAACTCAGTTAGGGCACTTCCAGGTGACACCAAAAAGCAACTTTTCAAACTCATGCTATGCTAGCATTAGTCCTGTTCAAACACAATAGAGGATGGAGGAGACATTTGTTGAGTCAACTTGTTCACATTTGAATGCAAATGTAGCTAATCCTGCTTCCGGAACCACTTGGCAAACCAAAACACAGAATTTCCTTTGAAATCCACATTGCTCAGAAATTTGAAGTGCAGTTCTCCAACAAAAAAGGGCACCAAAATGCATAGTTGGATAAAATGTTCTCATAAATGCATTTGTACCAGCCAGAGGACCTTTTTGGTAGTGGCACCAGATGGGCAGGTCATACATACATTCATACATACATACATACATAGAGAAAGACGGTATTATTATTATTTTTTATTAGGCGAGGGGGAATACAAAAATATCACAGATAATTGTTTTGTAAAAGTGTGTATTTAGGAGAAATTTGCCGTAGAATGTTGATGAATGCTCATGAAAACTGAGAGAAACTGAAATTGACCAATTTGTCCATCCCCAGTCATAACTACCTTTCCACCTCAGATGAGACAATAGAATTACAATTGCTATTTCCCTGGTCAAAATAGTGGCATTTGCTGTCCCTGTATACCAACTTAGTGTGATTTGCACAAACTCTGTACAATTGTTACATTCATTGTCTCTTTGTATTTTAATGAATTCTTTATTGGCATTGCGAACTGCTTTGATATTTTTTTTAATGAACAACGATAAAGAAATGTTTTAACGGGGGGGGGGGAGGGATAAATTATACAGTGAATTCTCACCTCAAAAGGCTGCATTGCAAATGTGGCAGATCCGCCACCTTAAAAAAAAATTCAGGCTTAGTAAGTACTTGAGCAACTTATGGGTGGCAATAGGCGCACTATGGGAATGCAACTGTTTCGGTCAAACTCCTGCTGGGAGCTTCAAGAACACTGTCCAACCATCTCGTCCTCTGTCGTCCCCTTCTCCTTGTGCCCTCCATCTTCCCCAACATCAGGGTCTTTTCCAGGGAGTCTTCTCTTCTCATGAGGTGGCCAAGGTATTGGAGCCTCAGCTTCAGGATCTGTCCTTCCAGTGAACACTCAGGGCTGATCTCCTTAAGAATGGGTAGGTTTGATCTTCTTGCAGTGCATGGGACTCTCAAGAGTTGCTTAGGCACTTTGGTTGAGTTACTTCTGCACAAGGTCCAGTTTTCTTGGAGGTGACCCCAGTGCAGCCCCTTTTGAACGCTCTGAGGTCCACCCACCGCTCCACATTCAAACCTACCTTGGAACATGCTCCAAAGGCAACGGAGATGTCTGCTGGTGCGGCAACTCATCGCAACTGCGCAGCATTCATTCACACTCGTTCACAGAGCCTGGGGAATACATACAGTAAATAAGCTGTGGAGAAATACTGTCTAGGCTGCTGCAGCCTTGTTTCCCAAATATTAATACTTGTACCACTTTAGAAAGGTAAAACAGTTTAAGGAGAGAACCAGCTTGGGGAGTGGGGGGGGGGATGCACAGGTGTAAAAAGGCAAAGCATATGGCTGAGCAGCAAGATTGCCAGTGGAAATGCCAGATGATTAACGTTCATTAAAGCTCTTAAAAAATTTACACCTCGCAAAATCCCATACAATGCCACTGCGTGTAAATAACCTGCAATGTCTCCGTGCTGGCTTCGTTCCTCCTTAGAAGAGATTTGAGGCTGAGAAGCGGGGAAGGGTAGTTTTTCATTCTTTGGCCTGGAGGGTGTTTAGGCCTCCTCTAATCTGGGAGCTGTACTATACGGGTCTGTCCACCCTGACAACAGAGGGACAAAAATCATTTACAGTGCCAACCTAACGGCAGAGAGGGAGCATGTGTGAACCAAAAGTGGTTGAACTTCCTCATTTGGTGCCCTGCAATCTCTCACCAGAACGGCTCTTTGCTATTGGTTTGTGAGTCAAGGACTTGCCACCCACTTAGGGATAAATAAGACACAAGGACACATATATTTAGGTTAATGGGCTAAATAAGGCCACAACTTTATTGGTTACAGCATGTGAGTGGTATTGGCTTAGGCAATGGATCAAACAATCTGTACATGACTCAACCCCGTCCAGTGGGAAGTCATTTTGAGGGTTGACGACTAATGGGAGGAGCCTGTTGATGCAAATACAACTGGAAGCTTCTCTCTGACATCACCGGGGGTCGTGCTATGGCCCTAGCCACCAGCAGGGCATCGGACAGGATCCACGACTGCCAGATCCCTTTAAAGGAATACCTAAAATGTGAGGGGTAGGTGATGGCCACAACCTGCCTGCTGACACACCACACATATTCCAATGCCTAACTGCCAATACCCAAAAAGTTGTGACGGTTTGCTGCGAGGTAGGTGAAAAACCAAGAGGCGGGATCCAATTAGCCAAATGGATAAAAATTGCTACCAGGCTCCTTGGACAACCAAGGCAACCAACCTTCAGCCAATCTTGATCAATTCTTCATCAGCCAGACTTGTAAGAATTAATGTGAGAAAGATGCAGTTCAATTTCTTAACAAGCCAATCTTACATGTAAGTAAATATTGGCAATCCCCCCTAAAAAAAGCTCAACAATCCTGGGCAATCCCCCTCATTTTCTTAAATTCGAGTCCCCCAAAATAGGGGGCGTCTTATACATGGGGGCTTGTTATACATGGAAATATATGCTATCCCTCCTCCTCATTTGCCCATTAATGCCCTTCGTATCTCATGGAAAGTGGGAAAGGATTCAAGGGGGGTTGCAAAGACAGTAAAGTGGTGAGATTTTCCCCCCTCTGATGCCAGTTTTACTGCTCTGGACGTTCTGTTCTGAGACCCAAAGTCCTGGAAGCAATTCTGACTTAACCTTGATCCTGACTGTTAAGCCACACATTTCACAGTCTTGCCATCTGTGAGCTGGGAGGTTTCAGCTCTAGCCAACTTGGAGTTGAGCTGAAATTTCTCAGAAAACATCCCCTCCTTGCTGAGAAAATTTCTGATGCTTTCTTTTTCTTGCCTCCCCGTGCCACTTTGCAGAGTTTTCTTGGAATATTTACCACTGTTTTGGGAAAGAGTAATAATCACATTTTCCTGTGAGGTAGCTAGAGAGGTGGCGGCCGATGCTTCTTTACATACTGGCAAGCAACAAATTTAAAATGACAAAGAAAGATGCAATGAAAGCTCAAAAAATACAACAAAACAGTTAAAAAAACGTAGAACAGCAAAATCCCCAAATATTCAGCAATAATGTTCATGAGCTGCATTCATGCTTTCAAAGCACTCCAGAATCCAACCTCCCACTTAGAAACCAGGTGAACTCACAGCTTCTCTCCCAGTGCTATCTATTCCAATCTCTCAGCTAGGAACAGGTCCTAGGTGTATTGCAGAGGACTGAACTACAATTCTATGATTCCATGAAGTCCATCTGAAAGCTATAAGCAGGGGAAGCCTGTTTTTAAATCAGTTAATCTAAACCTAGGCTTTTCCAACCTGGTGGCCTACGGAAATGGGACTCCAACTCCCATCATCCCAGGTCATTGGCCATGATGCTGCTGGCTGATGGGATGTGGAGTCCAGCCAGATTCAGAGGGCCACACATTCCCCAGCCCTGGGAATGCAGCCTTTATAAAGCTTGTAAGCTCCTCACACTTTTGTCAGATTATATCCGTCTCCAAAGTGCACCAGTTGCCCTATGTAAATAATGAATAATATTAGAGTCTTGTAGCTGCTAAAAGCAGAAAGTAACAAAAAGATACCTTTGACTTCTAAATTGAAGAAAACAGAAGGGAAATTCCAGTTTTGATGCAATAGTTTTCTGTAAAAATTAAATGGCTATTTATTTATTATAGGAGAGATGTGTTTTGTCTCTCCCTTTCTCTAAGACATCCTCTTAGGGCTGCTTTTTTTTTAAACAAAAGTCAATCTGCATTATACCTGATGTAGGAATAAATAATGGCTAAACTCATTTTTTAAAACAGTGCATTGACAATTAAGTTAAAATATTTAACACCAGTGTGGTTACATTATTATGGATGAAGAGACGTTCATTATCATGTAGGTGTACTTCATGACACTTTAATGAGCCATTGACTGAAAAGTTGGGTTGAATCTCCTCAACCTGCAAAAGGAAGTCTTCAAAGAAATGTTTTTTCCCCATCCTCAGATTTATAGAGGTTAGAAACACCTGATTTGCATGAAAGCAGTAGTCACATATTTGTGGACTCCCCTCAGATGAGTGTAACTCGCAAGTTAGGAATTAATGGAGTGCCAGCATATCCCATATAAAATTCTTGTCATAGGAACAAAGGTAGCTTTCCTAGACTGAGTCAGACGATTGGACCATCCAATGTCTACTGTGTGTGGCATCAGCTTTCTGGGGACATTCCTGGCTCTACTATCAGGGAGCAAGCCAGCAATAAATCATGCAAAGTACATGAAGTTAACTCTTTATGAGAAGAAACAAGGCCTACTCACGGGAGCCAAGGCCTAATGAACACAGTAACTCTTCTTGGTAGGTCTTGCCCCTTTGAGGCAGATGTGGAGGCTGAGGTCCCCTGCCTTCCCACAGCTGCCAAAAAGTCTTCCTCTCCCAGGTCCTTCCCAGGCAATCTGAGACTCTGCTAACGTGTCTGTCTCTGATCCTCCCTCTTCATACCTCTTCTGGTTCTGGGAGACAAGGGGTAAGGGGAGCTGGTTGCAGCAGGAGGGGAGACACCCTGGCTTCTTCACCAGCCTAACTCATCTCTGCCTCCTGGCGGCCCTCCTCTCCTGCTTCACCTTCTGATTCTGGACTTCTATCTGCCACAGATTCTCCCTGCTCACTAAGTCCTGTTACCTCTTCAGCTTTTGACACACCTTCTTCCCAGTCTTCTCCCTCTGACCACTCAGCATCACCCCACCAACAGTCTCCCAACTCTAAGCCTTCATCCCTTGGGGGGTTCCCCAGCTGGTACCTTCCACTGCTCCTTTGCATCCAACCTGGAGATGTTGGGGAGGGGATTGAACCGAGATCTTCATGCCAAGCAGATGTTCTACCCCTGCTTTAAAGGTTAGAATCAACAAGTAAAGGTAAAGGGACCCCTGACCATTAGGTCCAGTCGTGACCAAGTCTGGGGTTGCGCGTTCATCTCGCTCTATAGGCCGAGGGAGCCGGCATTTGTCCGCAGACAGCTTCCGGATCATGTGGCCAGCATGACTAAGCTGCTTCTGGTGAACCAGAGCAGTGCATGGAAATGCTGTTTACCTTCCCGCTGGAGTGGTACCTATTTATCTACTTGCACTTTGACACGCTTTTGAACTGCTAGGTTGGCAGGAGCAGGGACCAAGCAACGGGAGCTCACCCCGTCACAGGGATTTGAACTGCTGACGTTCTGATCGGCAAGTCCTAGGCTCTGTGGTTTAACCCACAGCGCCACCAGGGTCCCTTTTAGAATCAACAAGTACTCATCTTCAAAGACCGTTGTGCCAGTACTGCCTTAAGAAATCTAAATGGGAGGGGGATTCCTTGATGTCTGTGCAAAATACACAATTGTTGCATTAAAAATACAGCAGAAACAGATGAATTGTGGTACGGGTAAAAACCGAACTGGACCAGCAGAAACACCACACCCTGTCTGGACTATCCATTTAAAACAGTGTCATATCCTTTTAAACCATCATGGCTTTCCAAATGCCTCCAAGGAACTGTAGTTTGGTAAAGGGTGCTGAGGGTTGTGAGGCGGCCACTGTATTTCAGGGTATGATTGAGATTTTGCCAGGGTGGGAAAGGAGTTAGGGGAGGAAGGATGTGGTGGTAGCAACGAGGAGAGATCATCTTCCTGATTTCCTGTCAGATAATCTGCCTCCCTGGTCAGTATATAAAAAGGAGGAGAAAACAATCACAAAGAAATCCAGTCAGAAAGAGCAAAGCGTGTGGGTTCCTGCAGCGCTTAGCACACAGCCTTTTGTCTGCTGTGGGAACAGTTGGTGCTTACAAAACTTCCACTTGAATCTTGTTGAGTTTTCATCATATCAGCCATTCTGTATTGATCTCTTTCATCTCGCTGGCTCCTTTCCCCCCAGTCTTTTCTCTGTTACTATGGTGCCTCCTCCTCGTCCTCTGAAGGTTTTCCACGTTGGTGGTGGGTCGCTGTTGTTTTTTTCCTCCCTCCCCCCTCCTCTTTATACATGATACATCTTGGCCCAGTTCAGGTATTACATAACTGTGATTGAGACTAGGATCTGTGGAGAATTCTGCTTCCTCAAACTGTTGAAAACACAGCTTTTGCAAGATCAATTGGTTCTGAGTGCATTTTGTTGGGTTGGCTTCCGTTGATAAATTGAGTAACTGGTTTAAAATAAGAGGATTGTTCACATGTTACACACAAGCTGCCTCTACACATGTACAGTTGCTTGTGTGAAAGCCACTTGTTGATTTTATTTTTCATTATGACTTTTTGGTTCCTGAAATTCATTTTGATTGTGCAAATAAAATATAACAGGTAGAATTCTACAGGATGTGTTCCTAGTGTGTGAAAGCAGTCACGATCCAAGGATCCCCAGGGATGCACCTCCAGATGGTGGAGACATCAGGCACTTGGCACCTGGTGAATTTCAAACGCTGGTTGGAAGGGACCCCAAGTGTTAGCTAGTCCATCCCCCTCAGTGCAGAAATCACAGCTAAAGAGGACCATCCGACCTCTTTACAGAAACTTCAAATGAAATAGAATCTACTACCTTCTAAGATACTCTGTTCCACTGTCAAACAGCTCTTACCTTGGTGGAATCTACACACATTTGAAAAATGCTGTGAAAATGCTTTTTTGGGGGGGGAAAACGTTTTGGAAAATATATTGAATTTACCATAGCTCACTGTCACCATCTCGTGTCACATTTGTGTATTGCACTTTACAACACACTTAAAATGTTTTATTTGCAGCTGTGTAGCTGATTCCCTTCATTAAAAGGTAAAGGGACCCCTGACCATTAGGTTCAGTCGCGAATGACTCTGGGGTTGCGGCGCTCATCTTGCTTTATTGGCCAAGGGAGCCGGCGTACAGCTTCCGGGTCATGTGGCCAGCATGACCAAGCCACTTCTGGCGAATCAGAGCAGCACATGGAAACTGGAGCGGTACCTATTTTTCTACTTGTACTTTGACGTCCTTTCAAACTGCTAGGTTGACAGGAGCAGGGACCGAGTAATGGGAGCTCACCCCGTCGCGGGGATTCGAACCGCTGACCTTCTGATCGGCAAGTCCTAGGCTCTGTGGTTTAACCCACAGTGCCACCCGCGTCCCAGTTCCTTCATTAAGTTCTTCCTAATGCTTAGTCAGAATCTCCTTTCTTGAAGCCGCTGGTTTGGGTCCTACCCTGTAGAGAAGCAGAAAGGAAGCTTGTGCCATCTTCCATGTGACAGCCCTTCAGATATTCAAAGATATTTGAACATGTTGATTTGTACAGCTCAAGCATTTATTTATTTATTTTTATTTAACAAAATTGGATTGTAATAGAACTTGCAGGGAATATTAAAACTATCAAGAAAACAGTTTAGAATAACATTTAAAGATAATTAAAATTAACAATAAGATTGAGCCCTGGTGTTTGTGAACACAGGTACATAGATTATATACTTGTTAAATGTAACATGTGAGCACCCCTAAGGAGTCTTTTAAATAAAATTACAAATAAAATATTTATTTAAAATAAATTGCAGTACACTTCTATGCATGTCTACTCAGAAGTCCACACCACTGAATTCCCAGGTAAAGTGTGTATAGGATTGCAGCCAAGTAAATCAAGAAATAGGTCTGTGCTACTTCTGAGCAAATTCAAGCTTAGCATAGCCCACCAATGTATTGTCTGTGGCCTCTGTAAACCAGAGAATGTGGATCGTCAAGTGTACTAATTGTAAGTATTGCATGCATGAGAATTGAGGAGCAGAATCCCTAGTGGGATTCTGTATTGATGTATGTATTGTGCCCTGCCTGGTACTTGGCAGTGGTTGGAGAAAGTGGATAGAGAAAGGCCTTTCTCCCTCTCTCATAACCCTGGATCTTGTGAGCATCTGATGCAGCAGAATGTTGAAAGACCCAAGACAGATAAAAGAAAGCACAGCTCGTAAGCTAAGCTGTGGCATTCATTCCCACAAGAGGTGCTGATGGCCATCAACTCTGAGATGGCTTTAAAAGATGATTTGACCAATGCATGGAGGAGAAGGCTACCAATGACCTCTAGCCATGTTGGCTACACTCTGCCTTCACAGCCAGAGGCAGTATCTTCTGAATATCAGTTGCTGGAAACCACAGGAGGGAGGGCTCTTGTGCTCAGTCCTACTTGCGGTTTCCAACAGACATCTTGTCGGTCACAGTGAGAACATGATGCTGGACTACATGGGCCATTGGCCTGAAGCAGCTGGCTCTTCTTCTGTCCTTCTGTCCATCTGACAACTTGCCTGTTTTCATAATCGTGGGCAGGCGGCACAGGCAAGAATTTGACTAAGGCCATGATTAGTGGCCATACATGGCTGGTGGGCGATGTTGGGCTTGGTGGACTACAAAGTCTACAGGTATGGGCTGAAGCAGGTCAGAGTATTGTCCCATCGCAGGCAGGAGAAGATAGTTGAAGAGAGGAAGGGAGATGTGGGCTGGGGTTGGCCACAGTCTTTGCAGCTGCAGAGCTGTCTAGACTGTTCTGTGGGCTGTGTCACCTGGCAAACCTACACCAGCTTTGCCAGTCTATTTAGCAACTCGGATAGTGTGCAGACCGTTGCTCTCGTTTTGTTAATACGTTCATGCTGTTGCATGGTGCAGCTGCCAACACAGGATCTCTGCATCACTGGTTTTGAAAGCGGCAGTGCACAGCTACCTACAGGATGTTTGAGCAAAAGACAAATCTAACCATAGGTCAGGTGCCGCACTTGGTCCCATGCTTTGCTTTAGCATAAATAATTGGATGGAGTTAGATGAGCTGTAGGAACGTCCTCTCCAGAAGCAGAGGCTTTGAACCTAGAAATGCTGCTTCCTTACAGAGATGATGGGTCAGCAAAAGTGAAACAGTCAATATGATTCCTGACCAAATAGCCACTTTTCTCTGGGATAAACAACTGGATAGTATTAGAGGAGCTGAAGTAACCTTCTTCCAAGGAGTAGCGGTTTTTAATCTGGTAATGCAGAGCTGCTTTGAAAGTAAGGCACAGATGGAAAGGACAAGCATAGGAAGGAAATACATGCCCTCCCTTTTCACCTGTCTTTAGAAAGACAGCAAAAATGCAGCTATACAAACCTTGGGCAAATCAGAGAAGGCCCCAGTTCTTTGCAGAGGATGATCTAATCTCCCTAGGTGATCTTTAGTGGGACCTCATTATTAAATCTCAGTTGCTTGGGAGGGAAGCTCATTGTGCACAGATGTGCTCTTGCCCCAGATGTACATACTGAGCCACAGTCACTGGTGTGAGAGGAACTCATTGTGCCTCCTCTTTTCAGTCTTGAGGAGGTTGTGTTTCCCTCTTCTCAATCCACTTTGGAGCCCTTAGTTAGAATCACAGCCTCCCCTGCACTGTTGGTGTCAATGCCTGCTAAGGTAGGCTGGGGGCCTTTAAATGAAGAGGGTCCTCTCACAGGCGGGGGAGTTAGCTACTGAGACAGACCGAATCCGAGGATGACCGCTGCTGAAACAACATCTGAGCTCTCGGCTCTTATATGGAGTCTCAAGCATTAGCCTTCCATGGAGCTGTCCAGGGTACCATTGTAGTCTTTTCTCTGTACCACTTGAGCCCATTGCTCAAAACAGGACCAAGAACTCATTGGAAGGCCTTAGGCAGGTCACACTGTCTCACAACCCCTCCAGCTATAATATGGGAACAATAATAACGTGGTCCTACCTCTCATGTTGTTGGAAGGATAATGTATATATGAAGTTGCATACAACTGCTAAAGATTATGGGTTGTATTCCATTAAGTTCTATTAAGAGTAGACTCATCAAAATTAATGAACCTAAGTTAGTTGTGCCCATTAACATCAATGGGTCTACTACTAGCACTGAATAGCACCCTAATATAATATTGCGACCATCTAGCGTGCATTTTGCAGTGCTGCTGAGCTATAGCATTTCATCCAAGTGCGTATATTTATATGTTGCAAACAAAATCTCAAAGAGGAAAACAGCCCCTAAAATGTGGAGCCTTTCTCACAATTGGAAAACACGCCTCCCTTTTCTTTGTGAACGAAAAGGTCAGGTAACCATTGCATTATAACACTGAGAAATATTTAATGGGGCAGGGACTACCCCAACAAGATTTGGTCCTTTGGCCACCGGCTGCGAACCACTGGCTTTAAAGCTAGAAATGATCGTGAGGCATTTGATAGTGTCTTCTAAGTAAAAGGTAAAAGGAACCCTGACCATTAGGTCCAGTCATGGCCGACTCTGGGGTTGCGGCGCTCATCTTGCTTTATTGGCCGAGGGAGCCAGCGTACAGCTTCCGGGTCATGTGGCCAGCATGACTAAGCCACTTCTGGCGAATGAGAGCAGCGCACGGAAATGCCGTTTACCTTCCTGCAGGAGCAGTACCTATTTATCTACTCACACTTTGATGTGCTTTTGAACTACTAGGTTGGCAGGAGCAGGGACCGAGCAACGGGAGCTCACCCCATTGCGGGGATCCAAACCGCCGACCTTCTGATCAGCAAGTCCTAGGCTCTGTGGTTTAACCCATAGCACCACCCGTGTCCCCAGTGTCTCCTAGGAAATTAAAATAGCTTTTCAGCCCTGGGCCCACCCTCACGCCCAGTCTCTAAAGAGAACCTGTGCTCTCCCTCACTCCCAGATGCTAATGTCAAAGTCCAGTAATCCTTACCCATGCTGATTGGGATTGATGGACATCAGAGTTTAGCAAGTTCTCGAGGACCACACTTTTCCTCATTCTTCAGTAGCATGCCAGCAGGAAAGCCACCGTTTTAGATTGCCCACAAGACCCCAGGCATCTGCAAGCAAGCCCACCTGGGTGGGAGCAGCCCTATTAGGAACATTAACACAAACCGGCTGGATCAGGCCAATGGCCCATCTAGTCCAGCCTGCTGTGTAAACAGTGGTGATCCAGATGAAGGCCAACAAGCTGGACCTGAGCACAACAGCCTGTCCACCTGTTTACCTGTCCACCTGTCCACTCTGTCCACCTGTGATTCCTATCAACTGGTATTCGGCCTCAGATAGTGGAGAACATAGAAGATAGTAGAACATAGCCTTGTCCTCCATGCATCTGTTTCATTCTCTTTGAAAGTGATCCAAGCTGCCTCCTGTGGGACCGAGGTCGGTAGTTTAGCTATGTGCTGCGTATTGTCGCAGGAAACTTTTTCAGGAGCCACAGTTGGAGTCAGTCCTAAACCCAAGAGAAAGGGAGGTCTTTTGCCTCATCAAGGAGCAAGAGCCAGATCCAAATGCTGGCAACATACCCACTAACCAGGAGGCATCTAGCCATTTCCCAGACTTTCTTGTTGGAAGTTTTTGCTCGGGAGCATTTGAGAAGCAGTTCTCAGCCACCCCTGCTTCTCACCTGCACTTCACCCTCTATGCAATGCAGTTGGGAATTAAGGTGAGAGAAGCAGCTTGAAATAGATTCTCTGTGTTGTGTTTGAGTTGCTTGGGGCTCTGTTTTGCACCATTCCCCCCCCCATAATCTGTTAATCAAGATAGAGACTCCATCTGCATTATATATTTAAAGAAGTGTTTCCCAAACTTGGGTCTTCAGCTGTTTTGGGACTACAACGCCCATCATCCATAGCTAGCAGAACCAGTGGTCATGGATGATGGGAATTGTAGTCCAAGAACAGCTGGAGACCCAAGTTTAGGAAACACTGATTCAAAGCACCACCATGCCACTTTAAACAGTCATGGCTTCCAGCAAAGAATCCTGGGAGCTGTAGTTTGTCAAGGGTGCTGGGAGTTGCTAGGAGAGCCCTATTTTCCTCACAGAACTACAATTCCCCCATAGTTCCCTGGGAAGATGGATTGATTGTTAAACCACATTGGGAACTTTAGCTCTGGGAGGGCAATAGGTAGTCTCCTAAAAACTCTCAGAACCCTTAAGAAACTACAGTTCCCAGAATTCTTTGGGGGAAGCAAAGGCTGCTTAATGTGGCATGATACGGTTTTAAATGAATAGTGCAGATGGAGCCAGATGTTTCAGATGCTCAAACCCACACAGCCTACCCAGAAAGTCAGTTGCTAGTTTTTTTTGTTTGTCCAGAGCCATAGACCTGATTTCCATGAAGAATTTTGTCAGACTCATTGCACAACATGAAAATTGTAGTAGGGAATGGAGGAGAAATTTTGCCCAATCTGCATTTTAAGCAATTTGCACCTCTCGGTCTATTACACAGATCAGAATGTAATTCACACTTCTTTGAATTTTGTGATACAGATGTTGGCTAAAACAAAAGAGAGTTACAAAATGCACTTTAAAAAATAACAAAATGCACTTAAAATGTGTACTTTTTATGAAACATATTTAGAAATGCACACACAAAATACGAACGTAAATGTATTTTGTGGCAAAATAGTTAAAGATTTGATCTGATTGTTCTCCCCTCCAATTCGCATATTGATGGCAGGAACAGGACGTTACACATTTATGGATAACCCAGTGTGAAAATAGATTCAGGTAGGTAGCCGTGTTGGTCTGACGCACTCGAAATAAAAAATAAAAAACTGTCCAGTAGCACCTTCTAGACCAACTAAGTTTGTTCTGGGTATAAGCTTTCGTGTGCATGCATCGTGTGCAGGCATCTTCAATACCTAATGTGAAACTGACATATGCTGGAAGTGGACTGATCTGCCCATCTCTACTGCCTGAGAATTAAGAAGAATACCCCTGTACACTGCATATATATATATATATATATATGTTTTGGTGTCCTCGGGTGTCTTCCCGTGTAAAAGTTGGGGTGTCTAGGCGACGTTTCGACGAGGTCTCACTCGTCATCTTCAGGCTGGTGCTTTCGGCTTCTTGTTACTGGAACAGAGCAGGATCTCAGTGTTTGAGTTCCTATAAATACTGTTGAGGGGGTGTGGTGTATAGCCTCCAATGTTCTGGGCAGAGAGGAAGTTCCCAGGCTAGTGTGCCTTTTCTTCTTTTGTTCCTTAATTACTTGAGGGATATCTTGAGTGATTTCTTGAGTGATATCCTGAGTACCACTTAGGTGGGTCATTAGGTGTGGATTAGTTGCTAAAGTCTTTGTGTCTTGACCTCTTGAACTTTGTGAAGAGTTTTTCTGAGAAGATGGCTGTACTGCACATAGTTGTGCTCTGGCTTGGCTTCGTGTATAGGGGCGAGCTGTGGTTTTGTGGCCTGTGTCAGCCAGATCTGTGTAGGGATTGTAGGGGGGTGCAGCATCCGGAGGTGCCACCATGGTTTGGCTACTGGATGGTGTCTGTAATTTATCTGTGGAGAGGGTCTGGGTTTGGGTCTGGTGTGGTTGATTGGTGATGGCGTTCTGTGTGCCTCTGGATCTGGTGTCAGTTTTTGTGGGGAGGGCTAATTTCCAGATGTCTGGCAAGCGGGATGTGTCGTCACGCTTGTTCATGTTGTGAGGGTGTTTCTCTATCTCGATGGCTTCCATGATTATTCTCTTGTGGTGATGTTCCATGTTAAAGAGCAATTTGGAATCTGCAAAATTAATTTCGTGTCCTGTTTCTTTCATGTGTTGGAAAAGAGAGGAAGTTTTTTCTTCTTTTTTGACGGCATTCTTGTGTTCTGCGATACGTGCATTTATTCGTCTGTTTGTTTGTCCAATGTACGTGGCTGGGCAGACTTTGCAGGGTATTTCATAGACCCCTTGGTTTTCCAACTGGATTTTATCCTTGGGGTTTCTGAGGATATTGGCTATTTTTTGGTTGGTGCAAAAGGCTGTTTTGATATTGTGTTTATGGAGGATTTTGCTAATTTTATCTGTAGTGCCCTTGATATAAGGAAGGAGGGCCATGCCATTGTTTTCTTCTGTGTCTTGGTTTTTGGGGGGTGTTTCTTTTTGGATTAGCTTCGTAACCCTGTTTTGCTGGTATCCATTGGCAATTAACACATTTGAGAGATTCTGTAACTCAGTTGTCAAGTGGTCTTTGTCAGCCAGGCGTTTGGTTCTGGAGATGAGAGTCTTGGCTACGGAGTTTATTTGTGCAGGGTGGTGGTGTGATTGTGCATGTAAGTAGCGGTTGGTGTGTGTTTTTTTCCGGTAGATGGTGTGTCCTAGGGAGCCATCAGGTTTTTTGTAGATTAGGACGTCAAGGAAGGGAAGTTGGTTGTTGGCTTCTATTTCCATAGTGAATTGTATTTTGGGGTGTAGGCTGTTGAGATGTGTGAGGAAGCTATCCAGTTTTTCCTTCCCGTGTGGCCAAATTACAAAGGTGTCGTCAACATATCTGAGCCAAAGTTTGGGTTTGTGTTCTGACTTGTCTAAAGCATTGGTTTCAAAGTGTTCCATGTACAGGTTTGCGATGACCGGTGAGAGGGGTGATCCCATAGGTGCTCCTTCTATCTGTTTGTATCTTTGTCCATTGTGGATGAAGTACGTGTTGGTTAGGCAGTGGTTGGTCAGGTCAAGAGGTCAAGACACAAAGACTTTAGCAACTAATCCACACCTAATGACCCACCTAAGTGGTACTCAGGATATCACTCAAGAAATCACTCAAGATATCCCTCAAGTAATTAAGGAACAAAAGAAGAAAAGGCACACTAGCCTGGGAACTTCCTCTCTGCCCAGAACATTGGAGGCTATACACCACACCCCCTCAACAGTATTTATAGGAACTCAAACACTGAGATCCTGCTCTGTTCCAGTAACAAGAAGCCGAAAGCACCAGCCTGAAGATGACGAGTGAGACCTCGTCGAAACGTCGCCTAGACACCCCAACTTTTACACGGGAAGACACCCGAGGACACCAAAACCTGCATTCCTGTACCCGTGAAAATCTACGAAAGCAAATATATATATATATATATATATATATATAGCAGTTGATAATGTTTGTTAAAATGGATAAATAATAAATTAAAGGAAGATGAGGGTGCTAAGTTAGATGATCCAGCAGGGCTCTTTTTTTAAATGTTCTTAATCATTTTGACAGAAGATTTGAGCCTGCTTCCTCCTTTTTGCCTAGGCATTGTTTTTTTTTAGATGGAGTTTTAATCAGGGCTGCTTTGTTCTGTACCGGTTTTGCTTTCAGCCTTTCCTTTATTTTTCTTATTTGCTGAAGTTTGTTTGCTGAAGTATATTGCTGCGCAAATTGTTTTCACACTTTTATGCGCTGCTCTGGGATCTTCGGGTGAAGGGTAGTTAAGAAACGTTTCAAATTTTTAAAAATAATGCAAATAAAGAAGGCAGCTCTGTATGTTCTTCTGGAGGATGTGAAATCAACCCCCATGTGTGCATTGCACTTATGTTATTGTGTTGTGGCAGGGAGGCCATAGTGATGCTATAATAATAATTAATAATAATAATAATAATAATAATAATAATAATAATAATAATTTATTTGTACCCCACCCATCTGGCTTGGTTGCCCCAGCCACTCTGGGTGGCTTCCAGCATGTATGAAAACACAGTAAATGTCAGCATCGCCCTTGAGCCAGTACCACCAACTGGACTCATGCACTTCAGCCCCGAATGGGCTAGGCGAGCTGGGTAGCACTTCCAGAGACCATCTTCTGGACAGGAACAGGTCAAAGTGCTGTGGATTCACAGCTTAAAGTTGTGAGCACCGGATTCACTTCCACAAGTAGACAGTCGTCACACAGCAGAGTATAGCAGAGTCTAGCAGAGTATATAAACGACTTGGAGAGCAGCTCTGTAGAATAACTTCTTTTATTCTATCTACAACTATTATACAACTATATACAGAGCTTAATGAGGTCTAAGCATAAATGAATGCTGCACTACACTGAGTGTCTGCAGCTGCTCTTAGCAGCAACCTTATCTCTACACACGATCTGTAACACTCAGTCTCTCTCTCTCCAACACACTGACTGACTGACTGACATGGTGCTGGAGTAGAATAAGTAGAGAGCAGAACACTGCTCCTCCTCTCTGGAGAATCAGCAGAGATCTCAGGAGATTCTTGGATATGGGAGGAGTGAAATCTCCTCATTAAAACCTTAAACCTTAAAAAGCTTCCCTATAGAGGGCTCACCACCTCCTGGCAAATAGAAGGGGAAGAAATGGAGGCAGTGAGAGATTTTACTTTCTTGGGCTCCATGATCACTGCAGATAGTGACAGCAATCACGAAATTAAAAGAAGCCTGCTTCTTGGGAGAAAAGCAATGACAAACCTAGACAGCATCTTAAAAAGCAGAGACATCACCTTGCCAACAAAGGTCCGTATAGTTAAAGCTATGGTTTTCCCATTAGTGATGTATGGAAGTGAGAGCTGATTGCTGAAGAATTGATGCTTTTGAATTCTGGTGCTGGAGGAGACTCTTGAGAGTTCCATGGACTGCAAGAAGATCAAACGTATCCATTCTGAAGGAAATCAGCCCTGAGTGCTCACTGGAAGGACAGATCCTGAAGCTGAGGCTCCAATACTTTGGCCACCTCATGAGAAGAGAAGACTCCCTGGAAAAGACCCTGATGTTGGGAAAGATGGAGGGCACAAGGAGAAGGGGACGACAGAGGACGAGATGGTTGGACAGTGTTCTCGAAGTGAAACTCGCATCAGTTTGACCAAACTGCGGCAGTAGAAGACAGGCGTGCCTGGTGTGCTCTGGTCCATGGGGTCATGAAGAGTGAGACACAACTAAACGACTAAACAACAACAACATAGAGGGCTGCCTTCAGATGTTTCCTAAATGTTATATAATTACTCATCTCCTTAACATCTGATGGGAGGGTATTCCACAGGGTGGGCGCCACTACTGAGAAGGTCCAGTATTGTTGGACTTCAACTCCCATCAACCCCAGTCAGGCATTATGGGAATTGTGTTCTGGGGTGCACCATGTTGGTTTCCCTTGCTTTATGGCAACGGGGGGTTGCAGTGCAAGACCTTAAATGCTAAGAGCAATAGGTGGGTAGGTTCACGTGGCAATATATGACCCCCCAGAAATAATGGCCGCAAACCATTTATGCCTTTCAAGGCAAAGCGAGCAGCATTTTGAGTTCATTCAGAAACATGCTGGAAGGCAGCCCCAAAGGTGCGAGGCCAGAGGAACATTCTTTGAAAAGCAAATCCTAGCAATCTCTTCAGCGGCGGCATTTCACATCAGCTGAAGTTTCCGAGACTTTTTCAAAAGCAGCTCCCTGCAGAGCACATTGCAAGAATCCAGCCTTCATTAAGTTATATCACCTACTATTTCAAAGCCATGGTCCACACCTTGGTGTGCTGCTATTTTGAACCGTTCAAGAGGTCAGGTGATGTGAAGCAAAGATGCCCGTGAAGAGGATGGGAAGAGAGTCAAGTTTGGAGAAATGGTTCCAGGGGGTATGTGGGCTGCATTAGCCACATTTAACTGGACAGGTGGCCAAGTGTGTATGTCTGTGTTGGGGGGCGGTTTCTCTTGCTCTTAGCAGCTTTAAACCTTGAGTGTCTTTACAGTAGGATAGAGATCTTTGCAAGCTGGCTTCTGTGACACAGCAGGTAAAAAAGCCAATGCAATTCTGGGCTGCATCAATAGGAGTATAGCATCTAGATCAAGGGAAGTAATAGTGCCACTGTATTCTGCTCTGGTCAGACCTCACCTGGAGTACTGTGTCCAGTTCTGGGCACCACAGTTCAAGAAGGACACTGACAAACTGGAACGTGTCCAGAGGAGGGCAACCAAAATGGTCAAAGGCCTGGAAACGATGCCTTATGTGGAACGGCTAAGGGAGCTGGGCATGTTTAGCCTGGAGAAGAGGAGGTTAAGGGGTGATATGATAGCCATGTTCAAATATATAAAAGGATTTCACATAGAGGAGGGAGAAAGGTTGTTTTCTGCTGCTCCAGAGAAGCGGACACGGAGCAATGGATCCAAACTACAAGAGCATTCCACCTAAACATTAGGAAGAACTTCCTGACGGTAAGAGCTGTTCGACAGCGAAATTTGCTGCCAAGGAGTGTGGTGGAGTCTCCTTCTTTGGAGGTCTTTAAGCAGAGGCTTGACAACCATATGTCAGGAGTGCTCTGATGGTGTTTCCTGCTTGGCAGGGGGTTGGACTCGATGGCCCTTGTGGCCTCTTCCAACTCTATGATTCTATGCTTCTATGATTCTATGATTCTAGCCTGGCAAAGGTTCCTGGGACATCTTGTAACCATGTGATGTTGCATAGATATGCAGATGTTCCAGGAAAGAAGGCATGCAAGCTTAAAACTTTCCTAAAATCCTCCTGGACCCTTGCAACAGCACAGATATTTCCATAAATCAGCTACGTGCTCAGGCCATGTTAACTGTGTAACATCACGAGCGCAGGTGGGTTTCAGGGGGCTAAGAAGCAGTGAAGATCTCTGTGCCCTCAGAGGGGAAAAAAATACAGTGAACACACACACACACAAACACCTTGAAAAAGTTATCAGGTGGCCCCTAGGAAGATCGCAGAATATAGTTCCCAAATTTGCCACATGAGTAAAAAGCTCTGCGGAACTGAGGCTCTGCACAGATATTTCTTAAGTTTGATTCTTGGTATATTTGTTGACATCCATTGTGGTTTATAGCAAGCTGTTTCTTGGTGTTGATTTGCAGAGGGGAGAGGGGGAAAGAGACTGCAAAGGGTACAGTAAATGCTTGCTTTTGTTCTTCCACATTCCGCTTGGAGAGAGGGAACCACGGTGCACATTTAGAACAACTAAGGCGAACGACTGTTAACAATGGGAGCCGAAAGAGTCGCCAATAGCAGAGACATGAAAGTTGCTGAAAGGCAATATTCCTCAGTGTTGGGAAAGGTCAGGATGAAGCTCAATAGACCAAAAAGAAAAAGAAAAAGAAAAAAGGGGGGGGGATAGCCCATTATAAAAGATAGAGGAAGAAATCTTTTTTTTTTTCAAGACTTGGAACTTTGTCATTTTGTTCATGCAAGCAAAGATTTCATGTCATTTGATTTCAGTAGCTTTAATTGTGGTCACATATTTTTTATCTGACCTACATGGCTAGTAGTAAACAGGCCTTTCAGATCACATAACCTTCTTCATAAAAAAAGAAAGAAAATAGTGGGAGCCACACACACAGCTGTACATGCGCGTCTTCTGATCTGGAGCAAAAGCTGGAACACAGGAAACTGCCTTTTTTACTGGGTCAGATTATTTGTTCATCAAGCCCAGTATTGTCTGCAGTTCCCCAGGGTCTTAGAGGCAGAGATCTTTCCAGTCACCTGCTGCTGCAGCACCTGTCACTGACCACCGGTGTCCACCAGATCCCATCAGCCCCAGTCAGCCAGCCTGCAATGGTCAGATATGGTGGGAGTGGCCGAATTCTCTAATCTGGAATCTGACTGGGAGTAGCTCAGGGCAAATGTCTTTCCCATCATTCATATGAACACAAGAAGCTGCCTGAGTCAGATCATTTGTCCATCTAGTTCATTATTCCCAACACTGACTGGTAGCATCTCTCCAGAGTTTCATACTGGAGAGAATCCCAGCCTTATGTGGAGGTGGTGAGGACTGAACCTGGGACTCTTCCCTCCTATGGCTTCCAGCAACTGGGATGCGGGAGTGTTGATGCCGCCTACTGTGGAAATAGGGATGCGAGTGGCGCTGTGGGTTAAACCACAGAGCCTAGGACTTGCCAATCAGAAGGTCGGTGGTTCGAATCCCCACAATGGGGTGAGCTCCTGTTGCTTGGTCCCTGCTCCTGCCAACCTAGCAGTTCAAAAGCATGTCAAAGTGCAAGTAGATAAATAGGTACTGCTCTGGTGGGAAGGTAAACGCCATTTCCGTGCACTGTTCTGGTTCGCCAGAAGCGGCTTAGTCATGCTGGCCACATGACCCAGAAGCTGTACGCCGGCTCCCTCAGCCAATAAAGCGAGGTGAGCGCTGCAACCCCAGAGTCAGCCACGACTGGACCTAATGGTCAGGGGTCCCTTTACCTTTACCTTTTACTGTGGAAATAGAGCATAGCCATTGTGGTTACTGGCCATCAATAGCCTTTTCCATGAATTAGTCTATTCCTCTTTTAAAGCCGTCCAAGCTGATGACCATCACTGCCGCTTGTGGCAGTGAGTTTCATAGATGAACTATGCTTTGTGTGAAGATGCGCCTATCCTTAATCAGCTTCCACATGTTTGAGTGTTATGAGAGAGGGAGAAAAACTGCTCTATTTCCACTTTCTCCATGCCGTGAAATTTTTTACAAACTTTGCAATTGCTGAAAGGCCCTTGGAGCAATGTATCGGCAAGATGTCTTCATTCTAACCCGGGTGCTTAGATTGTCTCTGCCCATAATATGGCCTTGTTCCAGTGCTGCTTCTTGCTACCACTCCAGTTAAATGAAGGCTGTGGCAGTAACATCTGCCCATGTTTGCTGTGTCAGCGCAAATGTCCTGGCTCGATTTATCACTCTGACACCCACCCAAGTTGCAATGCCATGTCGGTGTAGAAGTTTATAAGACCAAGCCATTCGAAAAAGGAGAAGGAAACCTTTCAAATGCTTCCAGCTTTTTGAGCCATTTTGCTTCACAGTTTTATTCTGCTACTGATTGCAAAGAAAACAAATGCGTCTAAAGTTTGCCTCTTGGGTATTTACGTGTGTTTTGCTTCAAACAGAAAAGGATAGAAACGATCCCTTTGGGCTGAAAACAAAATGGTTATCTTTAGATCAGGGATGGGGAATCTGCGGCCCTCCAGATGTTGCCGGACTCCAACTCCCATCATCCACCCTTGGCTTGGGGCTGTTGGGAGTTGGAGTCCAAACGCATCCCAAGGAGCAAAGTTCCCTCACCCACACTCTATATTTTGCTCTAAGCTTTTTGGAGGAAGACTGGGATGTGTGTGGAAAGAATAAAATCAGGGAACATTTGGAGCTGCAGAACCCCGAACAACTTCAGCAACTCTTTTCCGTCACGTTGCTATTTTTCTCTCCTGACACCCGGAGAGTGTCACGCCAAATGAGCTTAGTGTTGGAAATTGACAACAGGAGCCATTAATGCAAGGGAGTGACGTTTGCCTTTTCAAGGTGTTTGAGAGAGCAGCCTTTTTGCGCCCAACACATTGGAAAAAATTACTTGCGTATATATCGGTTCATATTAAAGGGTAAAGGGTAAAGGGACCCCTGACCATTAGGTCCAGTCGTGGCCGAATCTGGGGTTGCGGCACTCATCTCGCTTTATTGGCCGAGGGAGCCAACGTACAGCTTCCAGGTCATGTGGCCAGCATGACTAAGCCACTTCTGGTGAACCAGAGCAGCGCACAGAAATGCTGTTTACCTTCCCACCAGAGCTGTACCTATTTATCTACTTGCACTTTGACGTGCTTTTGAACTGCTAGGTTGGCAGGAGCAGGGACCGAGCAACGGGAGCTCACCCCGTCATGGGGAATCGAACCACTGACCTTCTGATTGGCAAGTCCTAGGCTCTGCGGTTTAACCCACAGCACCACCCTTTCTGTTCATATTAAAGGTAAAGGTAAAGGTACCCCTGCCCGTACGGGCCAGTCTTGACAGACTCTGGGGTTGTGCGCCCATCTCACTTAAGAGGCCAGGGGCCAGCGCTGTCCGGAGACACTTCCGGGTCACGTGGCCAGCGTGACATCGCTGCTCTGGCGAGCCAGAGCCGCACACGGAAACGCCGTTTACCTTCCCGCTGGTAAGCGGTCCCTATTTATCTACTTGCACCCGGAGGTGCTTTCGAACTGCTAGGTTGGCAGGCGCTGGGACCGAGCAGCGGGAGCGCACCCCGCCGCAGGGATTCGAACCGCTGACCTTTCGATCGGCAAGTCCTAGGCACTGAGGCTTTAACCCACAGCGCCACCTGCGTCCCTTTCTGTTCATATTAGTCACCAGCAATTTGGGTGTACCTATTTAGAAGGCTGCAACCCTGTACTGCAGTGATGGCTTGAAGGCCATGATCCCTCACTGGAATTGCATGCTGGCTGTGGGCATAGCCAGACATACAGATGAAACTGATGTGACTCTTGCTGTTGACCAGTAGGCTATATTCGAGCCTTCTCCATTTCCCACACCCAGATGCACACACAACTTTCCATCCTTCGCCCTGATAAGCAAGAGACATTATGGCAGTTCAAAGACACCTTCCAGCCAGCAACAGTACTCAAGAAGGAGAGCTGGTGAGGGGTGTGGCCTGGGAAGAAGGGGCGTGGCCTTGGAGAGAGAGCCCCAAGGGACAGATAGAGAATCCTGGATGGCTGCATTCAGTTCCTGGGCTGGAGGTTTCATCAGCCCTGCTATACCCACTTACCTGGGAGTAAGGCCCATTCAATCCAATGGGACTCACTTCTGAGTTCACACATGCAGTGTTGCACTGTGCACACATCTTCCTCCCCCAAAGGACCTTGCAGCAGCTTAGAACCATTTTTTTAAAAAAGGCATAAAACAAAATTGCCAACCAATACGCAATAAACAAAGCCAAGAAGGAAGTTCAATAGGTGCAGCCGCATTGTGCTTCTAGATCAGGCTAAAGGCCCGTCTGATCTTGCATCCTGTTGCCACAGTGACCAACCATTCCCAGCCACAGAACCACTCTGACAGTGGTCCTCCTTAATGAATAAGGAATATTGGTCAAATATCAGCGGTCCTTCTTCCTGCATAAATATCCTTTAAGCTGCTAGCTTGGTTTTGCAGTACTTGTGTATAATTTGTTTTTGTACTTCAAGACTGCAATCCTAAAAAAGGAAAAAGCACCATGAAACACAGAGGGACATACTTTTTGCATTTGTAAGCTCAAGCACCTTCCTTCTTTGTTTGAAGCCATGGAGGTCTTTTTGTAGGAGATGTTTGGAGCCCCATAAATGGGAAATGCTATAGGAACATAGGAGTGTGGCTTATACTGAGTTAGACCACTGGTGCATCTAGCCCAGTATTGAAGACTACACGGACTGGCAGCAACACTTTGGGATTCCAGATAGAGCTCTCCCCCAGCCCTAGTTGGAACCTCCCACCCTGTTCTGTCACTGGGCTTAGAGCAGTAGTTCTCAACCTGTGGGTCCCCAGATGGTGTTGGACTACAACTCCCATCATCCCTGACCACTGGTCATGCTGGCTAGGAATGATGGGAGTTGTAGTCCAACAACATCTAGGGACACACAGGTTGAGAAATGCTGGCTTAGAGCCATGTGTGTGTGTTTTTCAGCCGCACAGCTGGATTTGATGAAGGTGCTACACTGACTGGGTCTCTTGCACTATGGTACTATGGTACTGGAAGGATTTTGGAGTGTGGGAGAAGTGCATTAACTCTGCAGTCCATTCCCTTGTCATAAAGCATTGCATACTGAATGGGGAGCTTGAAATGGGGATGGAGGGAGACCAGGGAGGAGGGAAATCTCCAAACATCACCACTTCACTCAGTAAGAGATTTAGAGCTCTCCCTCGATGCTGAAAGGTCAGTTTGGGCCCCAGGGTTCTGACATTGTTCCTTTAAGTTAGACCCTCAACATAAACTATTTTCAACACTTGCCGTGAAGAACAAATGACCTTTAGTAACTTGCCCAGGAGACAAATGGTACATTAACACGATAAATATACTGTACTGGAGTCAGGGCTTCCGCTTTATTTCGTAATTAGGATTTTCTTGCTTTCCCCACTCCGTTCACTAATAGTGTATTCTCATACTTTGGCATGACTGTAAGTGTGTGTGTCTATCTGTGTGTACATAATTCGTCTTCTGTTGGGATTAGTAATATCCACTGATAATTACCCAGCGTACAGTCAATTTCCTTGTGTTCAGGGACAATGTGTCTTGTTCTCATCTGCTCAAAGGAGGCTGGCTGAACTGTAGGAGGAGGCAGAAAGAGAGGTAAGGGAATTGTTAAGGCATTATAGTGCCCGTCTGCTCTACACACACACACACACACACACACACACACAGAAAGGGCTGTTAAATATTTTTGGGGAAGTGTTCCATCCTCCCATTCCCTTTTTTAAGCTGCAGCAGAAGGTTAAATAGGAGCAAGGCTGAATATTAAGGTCTTATTAGGGGTTAATGGTTGGGGGATTGGGCAAAAGTACCGTATTGGCCCGAATATAAGATGCACCCGCAAATAAGCCACACCTTTAAAATTCGGGTGGGGGGAGGAGAGAAAAAGACAATACCTGAATATAAGCCACTCCCTTAAATTTCCGCAGGCACTCACACCCATTCTGTTTTACTGTATGTCTGTTTCAGATATCGTAAAAGCCAATTTTTGTAAGATTGCGAATTTAAGCCGCACTTTAACTTTTCATGGTTGGAATGGGGGGGGGGGAGTGTGGCTTATATTCAGTGCCAATACGGTAGTTGAACTGAAATACCTGGTGCAGGGAACAAAAGCCAGGGAAATACACTGAATTTAACATAATGCAAAAATGATAGCCAAACCAGTTCAAAGCTGTTATTCAGAAGTAATAGGAATACTTGCAAATATGTTAAGAAATGACAACTCAATAGTGTGTATTACATACTTCTCCTACATTTGCATTTTAAGGAACAATAGAAAACATGGATGAAAACTGCTAATACAGTGGTACCTCGGGTTACAGACGCCTCAGGTTACAGAATCTGCTAACCCAGAAATAGTACTCCTATTGATGCAGCCCAGAATTGCATTGGCTTTTTTAGCTGCCGTGTCACACTGTTGGCTCATGTCAAGTTTGTGGTCAACCAAGACTCCTAGATCCTTTTCACATGTACTGCTCTCAAGCCAGGTGTCACCCATCTTGTATTTGTGCCTCTCATTTTTTTTTGAGATCCCTTCATGTTCTGTGCGGTTGATGCTGGGTTGCATGGAGCCCAGTTCACGAGGAGGCTCCAAGTTTGAAGTCTCATTTTCTGTGCCCATTGGGAATGGGGTGGGTGGGGGAAATAATGTATTCTGCCTAATGGCACTTCTGAAGAAGCCAAAAATATTCTCGGCAAGATCCAGCCAGGACACAGCCTTTCATAATCCCCAGAAAAATATCTTGGCAATTCAGGAGGTGTAATTTCATTTGTAGAAGCTGCTAGTGGTGTTCCAAATGGTCTTCCACTCTATTATACTCTCTCCAAAGGAAACAATTGGAAATTACATTAATGAGAGCAGTTCTTGTAGGAATGAAGCACCATCTCAAGCCACTTAACGATGCAAGTTGGACTCCATCTCCCAGCAGCCCTGGCCAACATGACAAATGGTCAGGTGTGATGGGAGTTGTAGTCTCATAGCATCTGGAGTGTCCCCTCATCCTGTCATCAATGAATTTGGCAGTAAATGAATACGAATATGTACAGTAAACGAGTGTGTCATAAGACAGAGAAAGACGAGCCTTTGGCCTTGCATTGGTGTATTTGGAGGGACTCAGTCTCAACATGAAAATCAGAGGGGTTCAACTTTATTATTTGCATCCATGAGATGTTGCACAGTATGGGAGTCCCTATCTGTTGCTGAATCTAGTGACCCTTTGTGTAAGATTACTTTGAAACATAATCTAGCCCGGTAATGACAGATGTAAATCTGTGTGTGTGGAGAAACAGGAAGTAGACGAGTGATGTGCTTTTATGGTGGTTTTGAAGCTTTTGCTGGTTGTCAGTCGGGACAGGCAGCATGGTTTGCAGTGGATGACATACTAAAGTACAATAATAGTTGGGAAAGCTGGTTCGTAGCAGCACCGTTAAAGCACAACAATGCCATCAGCGTTTCACCAACATAGTCGTGCTGCTGTTGTCAAACAGCTAGTTCTGCACAGAGAGAAATATATGCATTTCATACATTGTTTCTGCAATTCAGGGTTTGTTTGTTTTTTGGTAGAGGAAAAGTTGTGGGATTTATTGCTGGGTTGGCATTGTGTATAGTGTGACACAGCGCTGCTTATTACGTATTATTACATAATTATGTATTGCTTATTATCATGCATTTTATTTGTACAATTATTTATATAACCGTTAGAGGACCGTTTAAATTGTTTCTGTTTTATAGGTATTGTGTTACGTGCAGGAATCATGTTGTTCATTATGTTACCATGTTGTAAACTGCCAATTTTAATGGCAGACTACAACACTAAGATTGCGGGAAATATAGCCAGGTTCCACGCGGGAGCCATCAAAAACGAGGGCACAATTGGCAAAAGGGAAGGTAAGTTTCTAGTAAAAAGTGTCTGCATTTGAAAAACTATTTTTCCTTGTAGTGCTTGTTACAGTCTTAGTTTTAAAAGGACAGTCTGTGCACGTGTGCTATATGTGTATGTTTAAATGAAGAGTGGTCTACACATTTCTTAAATAAAATAAAGCCCCAGAGGCTTGCCAGGAGAGAGAAAAAGGGATGACATGCCTAGGGTCAGCCCTCACTTCAAAAGGAATCAATGACATGTATTAAGAGCAGAGATGTGGGGAGAAATCAACACAGTTTGGATTCAAAGGGTTGGGTCTACTTCAATTTTTTTGAAACAATATGCAAAACAAGACTTCTCTGAATTTTGCAATGCAGTTCTCAAGCCAATTTACATCTACAAAAATACCTATACTGGCGTGAAGTGTGTGTACAGCCATGTAGAATCGTAGAAAAATAGAATTGAAGAGTTGGAAGGGACTAAAGCACCCATGGCAGATAGCCATCCAAGCACTGATTAAAAACCTTCAAGGAAGGGGAGTCTACAACCTCCCGAGGTAGACCATTCTCAAACAGCTCTTACCGTCAGAAAGTTCTTCCTGATGTTTAGTCGGAATCTCCTTTCATTAGGGACAAATATATAAGCGTGAAACAAACATATGTGAATGAAACCCTATGCGGCCTAGGACCCACGTACCTACAGGACTGCCTCTCCTGGTATGCCCCGCGGAGGACCTTAAGGTCCACAAATGACAACACCTTGGAGGTCCCAGGTCGCAAGGTGGTTAGATTGGTCTCAGCTAGGGACAGGGCCTTTTCAGTACTGGCCCCGGCTTGGTGGAACTCTCTGTCACAAGAGACTAGGGCCCTGTGGGACTTGACATCTTTCCGCAGGGCCTGCAAGACAGAGCTGTTCTGCCTGGCCTTTGGTTTGAACTTAGTCTGACCCTTATGTTTCCCTCCCCTTATGGTTTTGATCTATGGGCTACTTTTAAAATGAGGTTGCATTTTAAATTGCATTTTAACATGTATTTTAAATTGGTCCCCCCCATTATGTTTTTACTGTAATTTTACTGGTGTTAGCCGCCCTGAGCCTGACTCTGGCTGGGGAGGGCGGGGTATAAATAAAATGTATTATTATTATTATAATGGTGTGCTGTGGTCCATGGGGTCATGAAGAGTCGGACACAACTAAACGACTAAACAACATTATTATTATTATTATTATTATTATTATTATTATTATTATTATTATTATTATTAAACATACTAGCATGCATTACATTCGGTGAAAAGTTGCTTTGCAAAAATGTGCAAAAATCAGGCAAAATTGCATACCGACATATTAGGAGAAAGTCACACCCAAACGCTGCTGAATATTCACGAGGCCTTTTTTAATTTTTTAAAATGCAAACTGATGTTTAAAATGTAGACAAATGAACTTCAGGTGGGGGAAATGGGGAACCTGAGAGGAGCCGAAATTGATAAGATTTTCCCATCCTGAAAGTGGGGGGTAACTGACTATTCAGGAAAACAAACAGGCCCTGCATATGAGCTCTCAAAGGATCCTGGTGAGGTGCTGCAATGACTTGGTGAGCTTCTTCTTCTTCTCCAGTCTCCACCTCAGCATGAGTGGAAGAGAAGTCTTACTCATTTCCTTTTCTGGCTTAAAATACTGCATACAGCCTGCAGCCTGGCTTTCCCCCCTGGTTAGACACGTCAACCCCACTCTGCAAGCAAGAGGAACAGAAGTGACAGCAGGGGATTCCCCACAAATGCTGGGCTTTCTTTCTTTCCTTTCTTATTTTTTTACTTTCTGCTGCTGCAGCAGCAGCCCCAGAAACAGCTGCGGCACTCAAACAGGAAGCTCGAGAGAGTCACAGAATGGCGAAAAGAATGAGTTCACCCCCATGCGAGGCCTTTGTCTTGACTGGAAGTGTGTGAGGGCTCACTAAGAGAGAAGAAGAAGAAGAAGATTGGTCGGGGAGAAGGGAGGTGGAGGGGAAAAGCAGAAGGAGGGTAACCAAAACTTCCAGTCACTACCAGGTTGGGGGAAGAGGGGGAAACAAGGCTCGTTGTTAATAAATCAGTGTCCGGGAAGTGAGAGGTACAGAGGAAGTGAGTCTTGCGAAGAGAAAGAAACGTAGGATTGTAGAGTTGGAATTGAACCCAAGGATCATCCTTGTTGTTGTTTAGTCGTTTAGTCGTGTCCGACTCTTCGTGACCCCATGGGCCAGAGCACGCCAGGCACTCCTGTCTTCCACTGCCTCCCGCAGTTTGGTCAAACTCATGTTGGTAGCTTCGAGAACACTGTCCAACCATCTCGTCCTCTGTCGTCCCCTTCTCCTTGTGCCCTCCATCTTTCCCAACATCAGGGTCTTTTCCAGGGAGACTTCTCTTCTCATGAAGTGGCCAAAGTATTGGAGCCTCAGCTTCAGGATCTGTCCTTCCAGGGAGCACTCAGGGCTGATTTCCTTCAGAATGGAAAGGTTTGATCTTCTTGCAGCCCATGGGACTCTCAAGAGTCTCCTCCAGCCCAATAATTCAAAAGCATCAATTCTTCGGTGATCAGCCTTCTTTATGGTCCAGCTCTCACTTCCATAGGATCATCCTAGTCTACAGCTAAAGAATCCCTGATAGATGGCTGTCTGACCCAATGAAGGAGAGCCCACCACCGTCTAGCTTCCAAGATAGTTTATTGTATGGTTCTTACCACGAGCAAATTGCTCCTAAAGTTTAGTTGGAAGCTCCTTCCTTGTAATTTGAATGTTGTGTGTTGCTGCGTCAGGGAGAACAGAGGAAGAAGACATCTGGGGTGAAAGGCACCCCACAACTCCCAAAAAGATGCAGCCACCCTATAGGTCTCTCTTTTTCATGGTTTGTCCTGTCTCACACCTGCCTCTTCTTCCTGCCTGAAGCCCTGTGAGTGCCAGATGACTCCAGGTTGCTCAACCTGACCTGTAGAGATCTGGGGCTCCCTCAAGCTGATTCAAACTGCCGCCTTCAAATAGGCCTGAGTTGGCTTAGGATTCAGTCCCTGGTCAAATCCTGTTCACAGCCCATATATATGTGCACACACATATTCCATACAACTTAAATTTCAGGACTGGTGACACAATTACAAAGAGAGAGTGTGCTTTTAATGACTGCTTTAAGTTTTTATGAGAAGAACCTCCCTCCTTTCAGTTTATACAGCGCAGTTTTTGTGATATGGAAGTCAAGTTTAGGGTGTTAACACAGATGCACATTATCCTTCTATTGACTCTGTTCTCTGCCTCTGCTGAGCCGTACTCCTAACTAAGGCATTTCTTTCTTCATAACGATTACAGATTACTGAGAATGAGTAAGATAGATGGTTTAGTTAAGCATCTCCTCATATATTCTGGTCTGTGCTATTGATTTGCATATTATAGGTCATCATGGCTCAATAACGATTCATCTATACTTTTGATATGAAAATAGGCTGTTCCTCACGACGCAAGCCAATGCACTAATTTATTTTTACTCCCCTGTTTGAAGTTATATTATGCTGGCTTTGCCATCAAGATGCATTTATTCAACCACAATATGAAAGCATACAGTTCAGAAATGTGCTGATGTCTTCTAGTTCAAGGCAAGGCTTTAAATGAGGGAAAGGTATTGCAGGGGGGACAATTGCAGATGAAGAAGGAGCACCTTTAGTGAAATGCATGGTGCATTTGAGGAAAGCTTGACAGATGGAATTGCTATGTGTTTCAAGAATAGCCCTGGTGGATCTGGCCAAATACCCATTTAATTCAGCATTCTCTTCTCACAGTGGACAATGAGGAGTTATATCCATGGGAAGCCCACAAAGAATTACCTGAGGTCAACAGCACTCGCCCCACTTGTGATTCCTAGCCACTGATATTCACAATAAGTATTCTACCTCTGCAGTGAAGGTAGAATATACCTGTAAGGGCTAGCAGTCATTGGTACCCTTATCCTACATGAATTAGTCTATTTTTAGGGATGCGGGTGGCACTGTGGTCTAAACCACTGAGCCTCTTGGACTTGCTGATCAGCAGCACGGCGGTTCGAATCCCCATGATGGGGTGAGCTCCCATTGCTCTGTCCCAGCTCCTGCCAACCTAATAGTTCGAAAGCACACCAGTGCAAGTAGATAAATAGGTAATGCTGTGGCGGGAAGGTAAATGGCATTTCTGTGCGCTCTGCTTTCCGTTACAGTGTTCTGTTGCGCCAGAAGCAGTTTAGTCATGCTGGCCACATGGACATGGAAAGCTGTCTGTGGACAAACGCTGGCTCTCTCGGCCTGAAGTGAGATGAGTGCTGCACCCTATAGTCACCTTTGACTGGACTTAAGCGTCCAGGGGTCCTTTACCTTTAGTCTAATTGTCTTTTAAAGCTATTCAAGTTGCTGGCCACCTCTTCTGGGGAGAATGCCATAGTTTGCTGAGTGAATCATAGAATTGTAGAGATGGAAGAGACCCTGAGGACCCAATACAGTGGTACCTCGGGTTACATACGCTTCAGGTTACAGACTCCACTAACCCAGAAATAGTACCTCGGGTTAAGAACTTTGCTTCAGGATGAGAACAAACATTGTGCTCCGGGGGTGTGGCAGCAGCAGGAGGCCCCATTAGCTAAAATGGTGCTTTAGGTTAAGAACAGTTTCAGGTTAAGAATGGACCTCCGGAATGAATTAAGTTCTTAACCAGAGGTACCACTGTACAGGAATATACAGCTGTCCCATAAGGGCATTGAACCTACGACCTTTGTATTATCAGCACCATGCTCTAACCAACTCAGTTCCGTATTCACCTCCAGCTCTGATTTGGCTGAGTTTAATGGCAACTCTGTAGACTTACAACCAAAGAGCATTCTTGAGGGATTGTGATGCTGTTGTTATAGTCTTAAAACTAAGCAGGTCTCAAGCCAGCCAGTGAGAGTCTCACCCCCCCCCCCCGTCCCACTCCAGAGCTCCTTGTAAACCATCCCTGAGTTTTCTCATGGAAGAACAGGATGCCTTTGGCAGTGACTAAACAAATATAAAACTTCTTGCTGTGCGGTTCTGCTACTGTGCTACATTAACAGCTACATTCCACCCCATAGATGGCTCTTGTGTTTAAACTCTCAGTTCTTCAAAGACAAAAGCTGCTAGACAAATGAGGGAGAGATGTTACACATTCTGGGGGTTATTCCAGCTCCTCCCATCATCATGTTCCAGTTCTGCCAGTTGTGAGAGCACATCTCCCTAATAAAAGAGTCTGTCGCTCTGAAATCTGCTTCCTGTTAACATTTGGTTACATCAACATTCTCTGTTCGGATTATCAGCAGTTCAGAAAGCGCACAAATGGGTTGCATCAAAACCCATTAAACCAGACATCTTGCATGGGCAGTTGTAGAGCATTTAAAATGTTTCACAGGCATTTTCTTAGTAAGTCTATAAGGCCAAGTGGGTCCACCGATTTTCAATTTCTACCCCACTCTTTTTGGGTTTTTAATCTCAATTTTTCTTCTTGTATTTATTTATTATAATTTATTTTTGTGTTTTCAATTTTACATACAATCAGCAAAAGAAAAATAAATAAACACAATAAAAACATGAAATAATAATAATAATAATATAATTTATTATTTATACCCGACCCATCTGGCTTCCCCAGCCACTCTGGGCAGCTTCCAACAAAATATTAAAATACAGTAATGCATCAAACATTAAAAGCTTCCCTAAACCGGGCTGCCTTCAGATGTCTTCTAAAAGTCTGGTAGTTGTTGTTCTCTTTGACATCTGGTGGGAGGGCGTTCCACAAGGTGGGTGCCACTACCGAGAAGGCAACTGTCTGGTTCCCTGTAACTTGGCTTCTCGCAGTGAGGGAACTGCCAGAAGGCCCTCGGTGCTGGACCTCAGTGTCCAGGTAGAACGATGGGGGTGGAGACGCTCTTTCAGATACAGTGGAACGTGGCCATTTAGGGCTTTAAATCATCTTTGACTCCTTCCCCCCCTTTGTGGATCCTCATATAAATGATTTTCCCTGTGCATCTCTTCTGTAACTCTACTGTTATAAATTCTTTGTCAATTCATGGTTCAAATTTTTACTACATGTTTTCTGCCAAGCCTACCAATGAATGTAATTATTTACAATAATTTTTCAAATAAATTATCAACTTTCCCCATTCTTTATTAAAACCTGCCTCTTCCTGGTTTCTAATTCTTCCTGTAAGTTTTGCCGTTTCAGCATAGTTCATCAATTTTATCTGCCATTCTTCCTTGGTCGGAACTGTGCCTTCTTTCCATCTCTGGGCTCGCAGAATCTGGGCAGCTGTGGTCGCATACATAAATAGTTTCATCTGATCCTTTGGGATCTCCACACCTAGAATTCCTAAAAGAAAAGCTTCTGGTTTCTTTGGAAAAGTTACTTTCAGCATTCCCCCCAATTCATTATATATCATTTCCCAGAAATATTTTATCACCTTACCATGACCACCACATATGATAAAAGGTGCCCTCTTTTTCTTTCCATTTCCAGCACATTTTAGACTTTGATTTGTACATCTTAGCTAATTTCCTAGGAGGTAAATACAGGGGCGCCGACTTATAAAAAATATTGGGGGGGGCCCATACCGACTTATAAAAAATATTGGGGGGGCCCAAGACCTCCAAACCGCTGCTGCTGGGGGAACGAAAGGGGCGAGCCCCGGGCTGCCCCGACCTTAAGTGAACCTGTGAGGGCCCGCCCTTTGCGGCAGCCGATTGGCTGCCGCCGTGGGCGGTGAATATTAATGAGCTAGGGGGAATCCCCGCTTCTCGCGGGGCTGACGCCAGCCCCGCGAGATTGTTGATGGGTCGAGAGCCCGCAACCCCACCCCCTCTCTAGATCGGGAGTGGCTTTGTTTTAACTCATTACTGAATGTATTTTAAAAGGTAACTATCGTCAAACAAGGAAAATAAAAAATACCAACATAATTTTGTGATTTTACAAAGCATAATATAACTAATAATTTTCTTAAATTATTGGGGGGGTGGAGCCCCCCCAAATGAATTTTTGAGGGGGCTCGGGCCCCCTCAGGCCCCATGGAGTCGGCGCCTATGGGTAAATACCAACGGTACATCATTTTAGACATCAATTTCTTTCAAAGTGTAACATGCTGTAAATTTTAAACCTGTTGTCCATGACCTCTCCCATGCTGCTAATTCCATATTATAACCAAAGTCCTTCACCCAGTGAATCATTTCTACCCCACTCTTTATCAGTTGTGATCTCAGGACAGGTTCCAACTCAAATACAACAGAAGTCACATGAAAATAAAAATTAAATGTCAGATAAATAAAGATTCTGACAATCTTTTTTTTAAAAAAAACTACAGCAATGCATCAGGTGGAGCAATACAACCCCCCCATCAACCCCCCCATGAGAAAGCATATAGAAAAGGATGTGTCATCAACTGGTGCTGCAAATTGGAAGTTGCATTCAGGCAAAGTGAATTATTCGTGCACTGTTACCCTAAATACTGCCCAGCCTTCAAATTCCTCCTCCCTCTTCTCTTGAACCGGGCCAAACCCTGCTGCAGGCTTGTACTAAGAGCCCTTCTAGAGAGCTGTATGTTGTTGTTGTTTAGTCATTTAGTCGTGTCCGACTCTTTGTGACCCCATGGACCAGAGCACGTCAGGCACTCCTGTCTTCCACTGCCTCCCACAGTTTGGTCAAACTCATGCTGGTAGCTTCAAGAACACTGTCCAACCATCTCGTCCTCTGTCGTCCCCTTCTCCTTGTGCCCTCCATCTTTCCCAACATCAGGGTCTTTTCCAGGGAGTCTTCTCTTCTCATGAGGTGGCCAAAGTATTGGAGCCTCAGCTTCAGGATCTGTCCTTCCAGTGAGCACTCAGGGCTGATTTTCTTCAGAATGGATAGGTTTGATCTTCTTGCAGTCCCTGGGACTCTCAAGAGTCTCTTCCAGTACCATAATTCAAAAGCATCAATTCTTCACCTTCTTGATGGTCCAGCTCTCATTTCCATACATCACTACTGGGAAAACCATAGCTTTAACTATACGGACCTTTGTTGGCAAGGTGATGTCTTTGCTTTTTAAGATGCTGTATAGCTTTTAAAGATGCTGCCGTGGTGAAGGAGCTTGAATAACTCTGAAGAGCTATGAGCTATGCCGTGCAGGGCCACCCAAGATGGACAGGTCGTAGTGGAGAGTTTTGACCAAACATGATCCACCTGGAGCAGGAACTGGCAAGCCACTCCAGTATCCCTGCCAAGAAAACTCCATGGACAAAGACAACAGAGAGCTGCATATAATCTTGGAAATGAATCCATTTTATTTTCGGTTTATTTGTTGGTCCTGCACCAAATCATTTCCCCTAAAACAGAGTACTCAAGTGGTTGACTGAGAACCAGGATCAGAACCCAGGGTGCCAACTTGAATAAAATATTGGGAGGAGATAAGTCCCGCCCCATATCATTGATCACAAGGTACGGCACATATACACCATTTGAATAGCAATGTCCTTCAACTTTGAGGGGTGCGCCCCGTCAATTATTTTATTGGGAGGGTGAGGGTGAAGAGACCTCAGCTCCTAGGAGTTGACTCCTATGATTAGAACCCAAATGGGGCCGCTGAGAAATACACCCAGGTGAACCCCCAATAAGTACTGATACAGAAATGCAAATACAAATAATTCCAAGTGGTTTGCAGGAGCCATGTAAAGGAAACCAGAGAACTGGAGCTGGGGCTGAACAGTCTCGCTTGAGACTAATTTGCCTAAGAAAAATTCCCAGAAAACCCACATCACTGGGGTGGGCTGGAGCTTCTGACTTTATTTCCTAGTTATGGGCTTCCTAGAAGGATTTTCCCTCTCATTACTCCAATCTAGAAGGACTGTCCTTTTGGAGTGAGGTCTCCTTTCTTTCCTCCCACCGTGCCATAAATCCAAAGAGCATCTCAAACTTCATTTGGCTTCCCGTTAGCATAGAGCTTGCTTATCAGCCTGAAAAGGCGTCTGTCTGATCTTATCCCTCCACACCACCTCCCCCTTTTATATATTTTTTGGCATGCATTCACTTTTAAGATCTTCCCTTTCTTATGTAAAAAAGGCAATTAGAGCCGTATCTGTTTATTTTAAACAAAATGGCTGTTAATTAGCGTGATCAAAAACTCTGCCATTGTACACTATGGGCTTCGCTTTGTAGTCTCACTAAATTGCGTACGGTTTGGTGCCGCCTGACATGATAGCAACACAAAGTCTGGTCTCCCCACCCCCCCCTTACTTAATGAACAAACAGATTTATGGGGGCTTTGTTATGTTCCGTTTCAGATCTGTAGGTTCTGAATGCATTATTTAGGGTTCTGGGTTATTGTTTCTTAATGACTAATGTCATGTTTTTACTTATCAAGAGTGATTTAACTTGCTGAAGAAGTGCCTCGTCTTTCTTTTCCTTGCATGGCTTCTCTTTTATTTTGATCACTTAATTGAATCAACTACTAAAAAGTCATCTTTCCATTATTTGATTTAGGTATAAAGCTGCCACCTGTTCAGCTGACCACTGTGCTGTACCCATAGAAGCCAACTCCTAGGGGCCAAGGTCCCTTCACACCTCCCCTTTATTCAAGTTGGCACTCATGGCTGTGCCTTCTATGTCAGCTGAGTGTGTTTGGACATTAGCAGATTATTACAACCCTATTCAGATGCGATACCAAAACATCCTTCCCTTCCTCAACCTTCCGTCCTTGCATGTGGTGATTAGAATTTTCTGGTCCTGGTTTAATGGCAAGCCACAGTTTACTGGTTTGCTGAAACCAAGGAAACTATGCTTTTGCAGAAACCAGAATCAATCTGTGATGGAAGAACTAGGCTCATCCTGCCAAACCATGGTTTAGCAGTGTTATCCCAAAATGTACATCAACTTACAGGGGAAAGCTGTTTTCTTTTCTGGTTCAGTTACAACCCCACGTACATACCATGTGCCTCTTATGGTAATCAGATTTAACTGGTTTGCACCAAGGTCTTTGAAGGAACAATTGCTTCCATTTGAACCTGCCCCCTCCCATTAAGATCTTTGGAGGTGACTCTGCCCTGTTTCTCAGGATGGATCAGTGGTTACATTGGACAGGGCCTTGTTAGTGGTGGTACCCAGATTCTGTCACTCAAGAGCAGGGGTCAGCAGCTTAAGGCCCATGGGCCACAAGCGGCCCAGGGGGTTCATTTAACTGGCCCTTGCTGCCCACTTGGTCAGCTCCTGTGCGCCACACTAAACCGGCATGGAGCAGAATGGGGACCGCCTTCTGCGAAGCTGGTCGACTTCCCATTGGCTGCAGGAAGGCGCTCCAGAAATAGCGTTTGCACATGCATGTGCTCACACTCCGCCCCACCGTGGCCTTCTCAGGGCCATGAACTGGCCCCAGCCACAAAAACTTTGTTGACCCCTGCTCAAGAGGCACCATATGACTCCACCCTCCCTTTTAATGGTTGCTTTCCCCTCTAGATTGGATGACTCCTATTATTACGAGGTGATTTGTAATAGCACTGGGTTGTTTTGCAAACAAAATTCTCCCAATATGTACACTGTTGCCACTAATATATTCATTTTAATGCGCCATTTCACCTTATGTGCATTTTTGTAAACACTGGTTGGTTGGAGAACTGCAGTATAAAATTTGGGTCTGCTGGAATTTCAAAGGAAGGCTGTGTTTTGGTTCTCATAGAGAGAATTGGATAGATCTGCCTCCAAACAGAAACTGAATCAAAATTTTCCTAAACCCCTAAGAAATATAGGATAGATAGATAAGGCAGACAGACAGAGCTTCTAAAAGACTGTGCCAGCAGGGGAAAGGATGTTCTCATGCTTGTATCCTGCATAAATAAAGGTTCTTCTTGTTCCTTGGGTCATGTGTAGCAATCAATGTATCCACAGGGGGGCTGGACTTGACAAGTATCATTGATCTGTTACTGCACAGTCACCAAGTGACCTGGGGTGGGAGGGAAATGGCCTGCCTTGTTCCTGTGCTTTTAGCTGCAGCTTGCGATGCAGAAATGTACAGGCAAATATTTTTCTGTAGCACAGAGATAAACATCACCTGCTGACGTCAGCTCACCAAGCTTCTGGTAAGAGCGCAGCTGCAGCAGCTAATTGGAAAGTTGGCAACCAAATGCAAGGGCAGCTTCAGCTGCAAAATCATGCTTAGGACCTGAGAAGCAGTAACTGTAGCAAAAAGAAAAGAGAAATAGGTATTTTAAAAATATATATCGGCAAAAATATAACTAGCACTAGTCAAGCATCGCTGGTGAGCAAATTGCTTCCATTAAGGCCAGCTTTCAGCGTAGTTCATTAAAGCACTTGGAAACCTTTGCATAATATTTTTCTCCATAAATGATGACTCTAGCTGGTCATCATTTTTGAATAAGAACATCTGATATTAAGGAAAGACTGTCTTTCTTGTCCAAAGGAGAATTCTTTCTCCTCAGGCTTTAGAACTGCAAACTGTTTTGATGTTGCTTTTACGCAGTTTTATTGTATGCATTTAAATTTTTGTTGTTCTTGTGAATGAAACTGATTCTAGGGAGGCTTTTAGATGCCTCAAACAAACAAACTCACAGGGTGAGTCATTCTGGACTCACAGCTGTCCAGGCAGCTGTTTATCAGCTCCATCTGGTACGCAGGCTGAGACCCTACCTGTCCGCAGACTGTCTCGCCAGAGTGGTGCATGCTCTGGTTACCTCCCGCTTGGACTACCGCAATGCACTCTACATGGGGCTACCTTTGAAGGTGATCCGGAAACTACAACTAATCCAGAATGCAGCACCTAGACTGGTGACTGGGAGCAGCTGCCAAGACCACATAACACCAGTCTTGAAAGACCTACACTGGCTCCCAGTACGTTTCCAAGCACAGTTCAAAGTGTTGGTGTTCACCTTTAAAGCCCTAAATGGCCTTGGTCCAGTATACCTGAAGGAGCGTCTCCACCCACATCGTTCTGCCCCGACACTGAGGTCCAGGGCCTTCTGGTGGTTCCCTTGCTGCAAGAAGCCAAGTTACAGGGAACCAGGCAGAGGGCCTTCTCGGTAGTGGCACCCGCCCTGTGGAACGCCCTCCCACCAGATGTCAAAGAGAAAAACAACTACCAGACTTTTAGAAGACATCTGAAAGCAGCCGTGTTTAGGGAAGGTTTAATGTTTAACTGACTATTGTATTTTAATATTCTGTTGGAAGGCGCCCAGAGTGGCCGGGGAAACCCAGCCAGATGGGTGGGGTATAAATAAATTATTATTATTATTATTATTATTATTATTATTATTATTATTATTAATTTAGTGATTTATTTTGTTCTTGTTGTTTTTATTATGTATTTCCTTTTTTTTAATCTTGCATTTTTATGTTGTGAACCGTCCTGAGATCTACAGATGAAGGGTGGTATAATCAGTGGCGTAGCGTGGGGGGTGCAGGGGGGGCCGGCCACACCGGGCACAACATCTGGGGGTTAGGGTAAGGGGGCGCAAATCCACGGGTTAGGGGGCACAAATCCACGGGTTAGGGGGTGCAAATTACTTGCCTTGCCCTGGGTGCTGACAACCCACACTACGCCACTGGGAATAATAATAATAACAACAACAACAACAACAACAATAACAATAAATTTATTAAAATTGACCTTGGGAATCATTGGCATGATGGGAGCAACTAGTTCTAGGCTTTGTGAAATCAGCTCAAAGCAACTCTGGGAGTTCAGTTATGACAAATTTGAGGGGTCCTTATGATGTCTCAAAGCACTTAATCTGGCAGGAATATGGATCCTTATACTCTGTCCCTTGAAAATGACTTATTTTAGATCTTCTAGAGTATCTCTTTGGAATATGTCATTATCGCTATTGGGATAGATTTGAGAAATGCCACCTCTCTCTCTCTCGTTTTTTGACAGTCACTTTGTTGCTTTTAAGTAGGGCACGACAGCCAGAAAACTTAACACATAAAGCAACGCTGCATCGATTGCATTCCAGTGTTCAGATGTTAGCAAATTAGGCTGCTCACTCCTCAGACTGTTGCAATGCCAGGTTAATTTCTGGGCCAGCCCACGTAGATGCTGATTCAATAAACCCTGGACCTGCGTTCTTTGCATCAGGGAAGCCTTTGAGAGGCCATGACAGAAGTTATGAAACAATCAATTTTCCATGCTCTTTTTTGTTAGGCGGCCTCGCAGACATATTTTATAAATAAATGGGGCCCTTAACCCTTAAACTGCCAATCCTTCTGCCAGCTTGACAACAGTTGTATACTCAGGGAGATGGCGGTGGGACCGAGTGAGTTATGGGGCTGAAGAGGCTGGGGTATGTTAAGTGACGCAGATTGTTTAAATAAGCGTGTCAAGTTTTCAAAGTCTCCTTTAAAAACTCTTGCTTTATTGCGCTTGCCACACTTTGCTCCTGTTTCAACCATTATTAAATCCATTGCATCTTTGTTTTCCCCAAATGTCCAACGTTTTATGGATGGTCCCTGCTGTCTATTACTGTAAAGGAAATGTGACTAACCTTGGAAGGTCCTTGGACTTCCAGTCCCACCAGCCCCAGCCAGCCTGGCCAGTGATCAGGAATTCTGGGTGTTGCAGTCCAGCAAGGTTTGGCCTGTATCAGATGAAGGAAGCCTACAGTAGAGTGTGGCTTGCTATAGTCCTGTCCACCACAAAAAACACTTGGCAGCTCATGGCCACCAAATGTAGAGATGAACTTTCTCCAGTGATAATGTTGGTAGTTGGACATGATATGAAAGGACAGCTCAGTCTATGGTGTTCTGTGTGTGAAAATTCATTCATATGTTGCCACCATGACTTAATATGAGACCTGTCTCCTTTAATGGACGTTGCTTGCCCCTCTCTTTTAAGCTTCAGGTAAGATGCTCAGAGGGACGCGGGTGGCGCTGTGGGTTAAACCACAGAGCCTAGGAATTGCTGATCAGAAGGTTGGTGGTTCGAATCCCTGCAACGGGGTTAGCTCCCATTACTCGGTCCTTGCTCCTGCCATCCCAGCAGTTTGAAAGCATGTAAAAGTGCAAGTAGATAAATAGGTACCGCTCCAGCAGAAAGGTAAACTGCGTTTCCGTGCACTGCTCTGGTTTGCCAGAAGCGGCTTAGTCATGCTGGCCACATGACCCAGAAGCTGTATGCCGGCTCACTTGGCCAATAAAGCGAGATGAGTGCCGCAACCCCAGAGTCGGCCACGACTGGACCTAATGGTCAGGGGTCCCTTTACCTTTACCTCAAGCAATAGAAAGAGCAGTTTGAAAGAAGCAAGTTTAAAGTCAAGGCAAGGTTGGAAACAAATCGTTCTGCAGCCTAATCCTCTTTTACCACAAGCTGCTTCTTTGAGCTAAGCATGCACCTCTCGTTGGCTGTATCATCATGGGCATCTTGTAACAGTGGAAGATTTAACCTGGAACTCCCCCCCCCCCCTTCTATGTCAACTGCTTTATTTTCTTTTTTGTCACTTTTTACACAAAGACACTGTTGCAAGCTTTTGTTTATGGGAGCGCAACGTATTTTGAAAGCTGCGAAGTACAGTGACGAAGAAGGAAGGAGAAGAAAAAACCCTGATCATATTCAATTGGACATGCTTTCGGCAGATTTGTTAAGGATTTGCCCGACACATTTGTAGCGTTTAGTTGCCATGGCGATGACCTCAGTGGCAAGAGGGAACAGCCTTTAGGTTGGACCACAGATTTTCCTTTCATTTCCATTTAATTTGATTTGACTGCAAAATGTCACTTCCATTGCATTGATTAAGCTTCAGCTTTGCCACCAGCCCAGTTACGAAGGTCAAAGGGCAAATTGGAAGCTGTTGGTGTGCCCCCTGTCTCCCCCCGCCCTTCATTTCTGACATCAATACAGATGAGAGTTGCGGATGGCGAGAGGGAGATGTGAATAATTACCTGTATTATTATTTTTAAGCCTAGCCAGTGCTTTCCTGCAAGTCCACAGTGTGGATGCAAGACAGTTAACAGGGGATGCCTTGGACCGTACAGAGGAAGTGTGTGTGTGCAAGGAAATATTGTTGAACAGTGGCAGCAAACAGCAGTGAGTACAGGGGGGCTAACTTGAATAAAATAGTGGGGCAGCTAAGCCCCACCTCAGGGATGCGGGTGGCGCTGTGGGTTAAACCACAGAGCCTAGGACTTACTGATCAGAAGGTTGGCAGTTCGAATCCCCGCGACGGGGTAAGCTCCCGTTGCTTGGTCCCTGCTCCTGCTAACCTAGCAGTTCGAAAGCACGTCAAAGTGCAAGTAGATAAATAGGTACCACTCTGGCGGGAAGGTAAACGGTGTTTCCGTGCGCTGCTCTGGTTAGCCAGAAGAGGCTTATTTGTGATGGCCACATGACCTGGAAGCTGTACGCTGGCTCCCTCGGCCAATAAAGCGAGATGAGCGCCGCAACCCCAGAGTCGGTCACGACTGGACCCAATGGACCCTTTACCTTTAAGGCCCACCTCACCTCACATAATCACATTTGAATGGCAATGCCCATCAACTTTCTGCGAGCCCAACCCCCTCAAATATCTTATTGGGGGAGGCTGAAGCCCCCCTTGGCTGCTGGGTGGGAAGTAGAGCTATGGAGGGGCGTGGCTTGAGGAGAGGGGCGTGGCTTGGGGAGACTGATTTAAGCCAAAAGCTTGATGGAACAAAGCAAGTATCTGTTGTAAGTGACAGTTCTTTCAGAATTCCTCCTGCTGATAGGGTTGCCAGGACACCCCAAAAATGGTTGAACTTTCTAGACAATGCCAAATTTTTTTGCTGCCTTTTGGAAATCGATCCCGCCCCCCTGGACATCACTTCCGCTTTTGAAATCCCGGGAATCCTGGAACAACTGGAAGCATGGCAGTCCTACACTTTCAGTATCTGTGTTGTGTATGTGCATGCTCACTTAGCTTCCCCCACTATTATCACCTTGCAAAAGTCAAAATAACAATGGGACCCACGTCTCAGCCCTTATATCCAGAATCTGATCATTCATTTCATTTTTTAAATAAAACAAAAACAGGACAGTCAGCTCTTTATCACAGTTCATCCACAGGGAGTATAATGACCGGCCGCCAACATTTACTAAGATTGATAGTGCAGACTCAGTGATAGGAATTCCGTTTCTAAACAGTCTGTTTTCTACTTCTTTGGGCATTTCCTGTTTGCCTGTTATATAATCAAAAGGATGCAGTATTCTCATTAATTGGGCAGGAAAGAACTGAAATGGGAGACTGAGGGAGAGACTGAGGTCTAAATGGGTCAAACAACTTCAGCAGCACTTTTTAAAACAAAGCATTACACTTTTGCGTCCTGCAGCCTGGTTATTTACTTGCAATTCCCTTCATACTTGAATCCCATCGTTCTCCCAGTGGGAATATAGAACAACTAGCACTTCGTGGCAGAACAACACTTAAAAACACACAAAGACACGGTTGGCAGCATATACAAAGTGGCAGTGTGTCAGCAAAGAAGGGTTTGTTACATTCCAAGGCTTGGGTGCACCAAAAGCTTTTTGCCTCGTGCTTCTAAGAGGCTGACGTGAGGCGCAACCAAACCTTATTTGGGAGGGAGTTCCACAACCGGGGGCTGCCACCGAGAATGCCCTGTCACACATTGCCACCCAGCGCAAGCTAAAGTGATCATAACAAGCAAGGCACCTCCAGAAGATCTTAATAAATGGGTAGGTCAGTACTGGAAGATGTTTTAGGTACTTGCAAAGAGCTGGGATGGATTTGCACCAGCAGCTGAGTTGCCATATAACCCCCTCCCTAAGTTTGGGGGTATGTCAGGAGGCTGAGTTTGTGGTTCGAGGACCCGAACCCCGCGTAGTGGAATGAAACACAAGGACACGTGATATAAGGTTAATGGGCAAGAAAAGGCCACAACTTTATTGATTACAGCAAGTGAAAAGGTATTGGCTTAGGCATTGGGTTACGTCAGCTGACTCCACCCACTTGGAGGGGGTGAGTCTAAAAAACAAACAAACAAACAAACAAACAAACAAACAAAGGGGGTTTATTCACCAGTAGGTGGAGCCTGTTGATGCTAATCCAACTATAGGCTCTCCCCTGATGTCACCGAGGGTCATGCCATGGCCTCCCGCCAAGCAGGCATCAGACAGAATACACGACCGCCGGATTCCTTTAACGAAATACCCAAAAATTGAAGGCGCAGGCGATGGCCACAGCTAGGCCTTCGACACCACAACACATTATTCCAGCAGTGAGGGCTGGAGGCTGGCGCCGCAGCAATTCAGGCTGCTGTACACGCCCCCTTGAAGGCACCTGGTTGGGTGCCTGGCCGAGGGCATGGGTGCCAGCCAGGTGAGTGGGAGGCAACTGCTTGAGGCAGAGTCCGGCTCCCGGCCACAACCACTCCCCTCTCTTGCAGGGAGGAGAGTCTTTGCTCTGCCTCCACCATGGATAAATTCTGGTGTTGTGAGAGAGGGAGAAAAAAACATATCTCTCTCCACTTTCTCCATGCCATGCCTAATTCCATAAGCTTCTGTCTGGTCGCCTCTTGCTCACCTTTTTGCTACACTAAAAAACCCCAAATGCTGTAACCTTTTCTCATAGGGAAACTGGGGGGGGGGGAGTTTGACAACAATATCCTAGATATGCAGTTGCACAGAGGAAAGAAGAACCCTACCTTGTGCTTTTCTCCAGCAAAGTGCTTCATTTGTGCCCTATTTAATCTCTTAGTGCCCTATTTAATTTTTAAATAAGGTGTGTGTTTTAGTGCCATATTTAATAGCTTCCATCTGTGAAGAAGACAAGATAACTGCATCGCTAGGAGAGTGTGCACAAACGCTCGTATTAGAATAACATGCCAGTTGTTTAGAACAAGGCAAACATTTTAATTTTCTCTCTCTCCTTTTCTTTGCCTAAGTGACAAAAAACAAGGAAGATTTCATGCCGCTTTGACTTCATGCACCAAACGCATTTGGCAATGCATGAGCTCCTCCTCAGCGTGACTTGTAGTGGGCTCGACTCAACTTACCATATTTTTTGCTCTATAAGACTCACTTTTTCCCTCCTAAAAAGTAAGGGGAAATGTGTGTGCGTCTTATGGAGCGAATGCAGGTTGCGCAGCTATCCCAGAAGCCAGAACAACAAGAGGGATTGCTGCTTTCACTGCGTAGCGATCCCTCTTGCTGTTCTGGCTTCTGAGATTCAGAATATTTTTTTCTTGTTTTCCTTCTCCAAAAACTAAGTGTGTCTTATAGAGCAAAAGAGGAAGCAATCCCTCTTGCTGTTCTGGCTTCTGGGATAGCTGTGCAGCCTGCATTCAGTCCATAAGACGCACACACATTTCCCCTTACTTTTTAGGAGGGAAAAAGTGAGTCTTATAGAGCAAAAAATACGGTAATTTGAGCTCAACTTGACTCAGGTGTGAATTAACCCATTATAATGTTGGAAACAATTTGAGGTAAGCCTGGGCAAACTCCCCAGCCTGCCAGTTCAGACCCTCCAAGTGTCCCTGGATTTACAGAAGATGCCCCAGTTTACAATTTGATCCAGAAATGTCCCGCTTTTCCTTAGGACATCCTTATTTTCAACAGAGAAATGTTGGAGTTGTTTGACTCCCGAACCAAGGAAATAAGTAACTCTATAACTATGCAACCTTAAGACGACATCTAAAGGCAGCCCTGTGTAGGGAGATGATTTAATGTTTGATGTTATATTATGCTTTTATATACAGTCATACCTCATGTTGCGTTCGCTTCAGGTTACGTGTTTTTGTGTTGCGTCCTGCGGCAACCCGGAAATACCGGAATGGGTTACTTCTGGGTTTTGCCACTTGTGCATGCGCAGAAGCGCTAAATAGCGCTGCGCACAGATGCGGCACTTTGGCTTGCATCAGTTCCATGTTACAGATGGGCCTCTGGAATGGAGCCCATCCGTAACACGAAGTTCCACTGTAGGTTAGAAGCTGCCCAGAGTTGCTAGGGTAACCCAATCAGATAGGTGGGGTATAAATAATAAAATGACAATGATGATTGAATAGGTGGCCCCTATTTTCATCAGAGAAATGTTGGAGGGTATGCCAGTATGGAGTTGTTCCCTGTCACAAATCTATCTAAAGGTTCTTCACAGGATAGAGGACCTGTTGATGGCATTTTACCATTGTATTATTGAGAGTGTATTAACTTATGGTCTCTGTGTGTGGTTTGGGAGTGTGGTCAGGGAAAAAACAATGCTGTCCAGGGTTGTAAAGACTGTGGAGAGAATAATTGGGTGCGCTCTTCCCACCTTGGATCAAATCTATGCTTCCAGGTGCCATAAGAAAGCTGCAGAGATAGTGCAGGATAGTGCGCACCCCGGAAATGATCTCTTTCAGCTTCTGTCTTCTGGAAGAAGGTACAGGGTTATAAAGACTAGGACTAGCTGCCTGAGAAACTGTTTCTATCCAAATGTGATTTTGGTTTTAAACACAGTGTAAGGTAGTTTCTGTGGGAGTATATTGTATTCAATTATGGCATATCAGAGTTTTTAGGGGCTAACCAGGCTGGGATAGTTGGGATAGCAGGCTTGTTGGCTTTTGAATGTCTGATGTAGATTTTTTCAATTTTGTTGTACTGTATGGGACAATGAAAAGAAAGATAATTGTATTGTATAAAATTTTGCATAGTGTGAGAAGTTGTGGAGAATGCCATTGCACTTGAGTCCTGCTTGCAGACAGCCACCAGGTTTGTGATTGTGCAACAGGATGTTGGACCAGGTGGGCCAATGGCCTGATCCCACAAGATTGTCTTATGTCTTGACCATATTTGATCCACAGCTGTTGATGGTGTGGTGGTTGATAGGACAGGACCGAATCCAGGTTCTGAGGTAGCAACCCTAGCAATATTGTTCAACGACTGAATCAGCAAGACCTTTGCCCTCTACAACCCATAGAATAATACATACTCTTGCAATGTAGATATGTGCTATACCTGCTGGCAGAATATATCACATTCCCTTCTAATACACTCATGATCTAACCCTGCGGTGGTGTTCCTTCATATCTGCCACTCAGATAAATAATGAAAAAGCAGGCTCTTTAGTCACTTTGGTTGTTGCTGATTCACGAAAGGGTTTACCGAGTAAGGAAACGGCATGCAAGGAAAATTAAATTTAAAATGCATTTAATCGGCAGATCCCTACATCACAAACATATGATCACCATATGGTTCTCAGCCAGACATTTGTTGCTTTCCTTGTTTAATACACTAGATGGATGTACCAGATAACATGCTGCCAGCCTAGCATTAATTCTGCCGGAGAAGAGGAACTAAAATGATTAGCCTGTCTTTCTGGTATGTTTATAAGCTATCTGGCTACTTTCTCCACTCCTTATTTTGACTCTGCCTTGCCCACTGAATTCCCATCATCCCAGGCTTCACATAAAACTGTCTTGCAATTAAACTGGCTGATAGCGGGCCCTGGAGACACTACGCAATGCCGCAGTAAATAGATAAGATGTATTGTACCATATATTTGTGCAAGAGAGAAAGACAGCTTCATCGCTTTAAACAGAGCACTAATCGGGTTAGGCCAGAGAGGAATGGCTTCACTTTATTTCCACCCACCCACCTTCCATTTTGCCTGTGAAGCTATTTGTAGGTTTGTAATATTGGAGCTGCTTTTGCCTTTGAGACTCTTGCAAAACATTTACCCTTAGATGTAGTACCAGGCAACAACAAATTTATCTCGACAGTCCTTAGGAAACAGAGAGAAGTAGCCAGGGATAGTAGCGGGATCTGAAACCTTCCTGGTTATTTCTGTAGGTATGTGACCTTGCCACAAATGTAGGGTTTTCCAAACACTTCTTTCGATGCCTAGTGTTAAGTTGTGGGTGAACATATCAGACGACACAGCGATTCTTCAAACAGCTCTTGTTTATTCACAGGCCAGGACAGAACTGAACTGAACTGAAGGGTTCAGTCAGCCTGCTTATATAGAGCTCCAGTACAATGTAACTGTAACAATTTTCTATAACTATCCAATCACTGAACGTCACTTTCGATCCCTTATTTGCATAACTATCTACAGTATCCCCCTGCTAGCCCAGGGTGAGAACTTCAGTACATAACACCTAGCATAATTGTGCATGGCTCCCCATTCAAAGATGCAGAGGCCTGTGTCTGTAGATGAAAGATCCGGCCTTGAGAAGGGTGAGAGTGGATGACTTCAAAGGTTCCCTCCAACTCTCAAATCCTATTATTCTAGAACCTGGCTTAATTGTACACTTCCCCCATTTTTGTGCTATTTGTTGTTGTTTAGTTGTTTAGTCGTGTCTGACTCTTTGTGACCCCATGGACAAGAGCACGCCAGGCACTCCTGTCTTCCACTGCCTCCCGCAGTTTGGTCAAACTCATGCTGGTAGCTTCGAGAACACTGTCCAACCATCTCGTCCTCTGTCATCCCCTTCTCCTCGTGCCCTTCATCTTTCCCAACATCAGGGTCTTTTCCAGGGAGTCTTCTCTCCTCATGAGGTGGCCAAAGTATTGGAGCCTCAGCTTCAGGATCTATCCTTCCAGTGAGCACTCAGGGCTGATTTCCTTCAGAATAGATAGGTTTGATCTTCTTGCAGTCCATGGGACTCTCAAGAGTCTCCTCCAGCACCATAATTCAAAAGCATCAATTCTTCAGTGATCAGCCTTCTTTATCGTCCAGCTCTCATATTCATACATCACTACTGGGAAAACCATAGCTTTAACTATACGTACCTTTGTTGGCAAGGTGGTGTCTCTGCTTTTTAAGATGCTGCCTAGGTTTGTCATTGCTTTTCTCCCAAGAAGCAGGCATCTTTTAATTTCATGACTGCTGCTATTACTTTTTTAAAAAACAACACCACCACAGTTGTATATTAATTACTATTTTCTAGAAGTCCACCCTCCCTCCATCAGCTGCCCAATCAGTGGGGAAATGGCACCTAGATCACAGCATTTCTACTATTTAGAACACATGGGATACTGGGTGACTAATTCTGGCATCTAGTGAAATGTGGGCATGTTTAAAGTAGGGATGTTTCAATGGTAATACTGGTGCCCATGTACACTGGGTTGGGGACCCCTGCTTCAGTGATCCATTTTCAATTTTTTTCTGTTTAAAATTGTTTTCATGTGTATCTTCTCTCAGTGAACTGCACTTAGATTTCTTTTCAATGAAAAATGACAAATATAATAGTAAATAAAATTGCAATAAAGTGAAATTCATAGTAAATTTGTGGGTTTCTCCCAAGGAGCAACGTAATGACAGGGGAAGTTAAAAGGACTCTCAATAGAAGTAGTGTAATTCCTTAGACTGGAGAGGATTCTGCCAATTTGCTAGCAAAACCTTTACCTCTTCTTTATTTTTTCTACTCTTTGCTTTTTCCGTCACTGTCCTCTTTTTAAATGTGGTTGTTTTTTTTTAAAAAAGCTACACTTTACAGAGGCAAATGTCAAACATTTGGGCGTCGTAGACCTGAGCGCTCTTAGATGCAGTTCATGTTTTATTGTTGAATGCGGTTATAATAATACCTTGTAGGCCCATAAAATGCTTTTATGTTCAAATCACTTTACAAACATTATCTTATTAATAGCTAACAATTATATCTTTAGTGGTTTGAAACTGCGGTGTGGAGAACTGCCAATTGAGAAACCTGATATTAGCTTGAGACACTTTAAAGTGATTAACATGATTCTCAGTAGACAATTACATTGTCCTCTTCTGCAAGCGGGAAGTGGTTTGTACGTCCCAGCACTGGTGGGCTGTGATGGACAAGTTTTGGAGGGTAATCTCCGCAAACTCCCAAAATTTTTGAAGCATTTTGATGGATTCCAATTTCACACATTTAGTGTGTTGCGTTAGCCAGAATATCTTGACTAACATAGATGGAGTTCTGAGAGAGAGAGAGAAAGAGAAGCAAGCTAAAAATACAGTGGTACCTCAGGTTACATAGGCTTCAGGTTACATACGCTTCAGGTTCCGCTAACCCAGAAATAGTACCTCGGCTTAAGAACTTTGCTTCAGGATGAGAACAAAAATTGTGTGGCGGCGGCGTGGCAGCAGTGGGAGGCCCCATTAGCTAAAGTGGTGCTTCAGGTTAAGAACAGTTTAGGTTAAGAACGGACCTCCAGAACGAATTGAGTACTTAACCCGAGGTACCACTGTACTTTACCGAGGGAATCTGAACAAAACAAAGTATTAGGTGAGGAGAAAGGAGCAAAGGAGTTTTGTTTTTCTTCGTTCAGGCCTTGTTCATAGGAGGAGGCTATTCAACCGCTAAATATGCAGGGCAGCTGTTTATCAGCTCCATTTGGTACGCAGGCTGAGACCCTACCTGCCCACAGACTGTCTTGCCAGAGTGGTACATGCTCTAGTTATCTCCCTCTTGGACTACTGCAATGCGCTCTATGTGGGGCTACCTTTGAAGGTGACCCAGAAACTACAACTAATCCAGAATGCGGCAGCTAGACTGGTGACTGGGAGCGGCCGCCGAGATCACATAACACCGATCTTGAAAGACCTACACTGGCTCCCAGTACGTTTCCAAGCACAATTCAAAGTGTTGGTGCTGAGTTTTAAAGCCCTAAATGGCCTCGGTCCAGTATACGTGAAGGAGAGTCTCCACCCCCATCGTTCTGCCCGAACACTGGGGTCCAGTGCCAAGGGCCTTCTGGTGGCTCCCTTGCTGTGAGAAGCCAAGTTACAGGGAACCAGGCAGAGAGCCTTCTTGGTAGTGGCACCTGCCCTGTGGAACACCCTCCCACCAGATATCAAAGAGAAAAACAAATACCAGACTTTTAGAAGACATCCAAAGTCAGCCCTGTTTAGGGAAGCTTTTAATGTTTAATGGACTATTGTATTTTAATATTCTGTTGGAAGCTGCCCAGAATGGCTGGGGAAACCGAGCCAGATGGGCGAGGTATAAATAAATAAATATAATAATAAAACTCCCTTAGAACTAAACTAATCAGAATTTAAGTAATTCCATGAAGTATCATGCCAATCTGACTGGTTACTAAGCAACACCTCCAACACCCTCTTGGGCAATTGGCTACACAGAGAACAGAGTTAACCCCTAGGTTACTAACTGAATGATCTCTGCTGTTATACTTCCAACACATTAGCAGATGAAGAGGAGACATATTGCAGTGCTGCTTTCAGCTGCGGCCGTGCGACTCCTGTGACAGCAAGTTCTGGCCTTTTGTGATTATGGCAATCTCGATACAAAGGCATTCTGAAATTTGGGCTGCCTTCCGCGTTTGCTGGCTGAAGACAAAAATCCACAAACAAGACCACCAAGAAGACAAGGTTAATTCTAGTCTTTCTCTTTCTGAGCGCATGGCATCTTCAAAGACTAACATGGTCCTTCAGTGGTGTCAGATGGAGTATAAATGAAGTATGACTTCTGTGTTGCTGTGTCTGACCTGGAAATGGAATGTCAAACACCATATAATCAGCGCTCGTTGCACAAGCGACAGAGACCAAGCGAGAGTCCTAGTTTTCTGTTTGTGTCAATTTTTGGATGGCTTAATTTTCCATCTTGTCTAATTTTCCCAGAGAGCAATAATACAGTGGCTGTCAAATTAGAGGTTGCAGACTCCTCAACTCTGTGTCAGGAGCGAAAATAACATATTGGTTGTTATTACTGTTAAGTGTGATAAAAAGTGTGTGTGTGGGGGGGGAGGCATTTAGTTTCTAATACGCTTACATTGGCCTGAAGAGCACCTTACGAGAATATCATTTAACTCATTATCAACGGATTTTGAAAAGTCATTTTGGACATGAAGTCTGACATCCCGCCTGCCCTGCAGATCCCGTTCCTTAAAAGATCAACTTGCTCCAATGCAAAATTGATTGTGGGGAGCAGGAGTTCAGCAGCTCCCTCCTGCGATCGTGTGGCATGGGAATTAATGATGCGCTGAGATTTCTTCATGTGGCAAGGGAGGCCGTTTTCAAACTATCATTGACCTAGCCAACCTCAGGGAAAGAACAAAACAAAAATGAATGCATTAAAAGAGCCACGTGTGAGATTGTAGCTTGTGGATCTCCTCTGAAGGCCCTTCAGTCTGAGGAAATGCAGCACAGAAATCCTTGATACAGGCAGAGCAGAATTGGGCACATCTGTCCATTTTGGGCTTGCAACATTTTTCACATCTGTAAGTCCATTCTATCACATTTCTGCATAAATTCGCACATTAAAATAATATTGTTAAGTTGTGGGTGAACGTATCAGACAACACAGCGATTCTTCAAACAGCTCTTGTTTATTCACAGGCCAGAACAGAACTGAACTGAAGGGTTCAGCCAGCCTGCTTATATAGAGCTCCAGTACAACGTAACTGTAACAATTTTCTAAAACTATCCAATCACTGAAAGTCACTTTCGATCCATTATTTGCATAACTATCTACAGTATCCCCCTGCTGGCCCAGGGTGAGAACTTGAGTACATAACAATTATCTGGGGCTTATGATGATGCATGAAGGAAGTATTGGGCTAAGAAAGGACTATAAGGAATAGGAGGCTAATTAGACTCCTTTCAATAGAATTTAAACAAACTAATCTTAATTTAGACCCCAAAATCCCACCCCCAATCTCCAGTATGTCTCTTTTTAAAAAAGGTAGCAACTATCACATGTACATATCAGCAAGAGATGACGATGGACTTGTAAAAGCGTAAAAGAGGATTGGGAAATGATCCATAATGAATGGAAAAAAATGTTTAAAAGAACTCCCCCCCCCAACCCTCCCCCCCGAGTCCTTTCTGTTTGGGACAATTCAGATTGAAATTCCCAGGTGTCAAAAAAGGTTATGTATGCCACTGCTGTGTCCTGTGTTTTGTTAGCCCCAAAATGGAAAACGAGTGAGGTCCCAACCAAAGAAGAATGGCAACTTAAGTTGACAGAATATGCACAACTTGCAGACTTAACACATAGAATAAGAGAACAAGAAGAACATACGTTTAAAGAAGATTGGAAAACGTTTATTGAATATATGGGAAATAAGTGTGTACAGCTGAAAACACGGGCAGCATTAAGATAAATTCAACAGTGTAAATAAGTTTTGATGGGTGCAATAATGGAATACTGGCTGGTATAGTTTTTGTAAAATATGCAGGGATTTATGATATGTAAAATGAACCCTGGAGAGAGAAGAAGGGAAGTCATTGATACCTTAAGGATGCAAAATGATTATTTTAAATTGTATAACAATTTTATAGATATAAAATAAATGTGTGTGTGTGTGAGAGAGAGAGAGAGAGAGAGACAGCAAGAGAGAGAATTGTAAAAAAGAAAATTTAATAACAATTTTATAGATATAAAATAAATGTGTGTGTGTGTGAGAGAGAGAGAGACAGAGAAAGAGAAAGAGAGAGAGAGAGAGAGAGAGAGAGAGAGAGAGAGAGAGAGAGAGAGACCAAATACTTCACGCAGATAAAATGCAGGTACATTAACCTGACAAGAACACAACATTCTCTTAAGGATGAGATGCTCTGCTGAGACTCTTAGGACATAATTAAATAGTATTATTTATAGTAAGCAAATAGCTCAGTCATGGGAAGAGAAAACTTCCCCTAAGAGAGTGAAGGAGACCAGGGTCTGCAAGGTCAAAACATATATAACCTATAGCCTGTCCATTTGACTACTTGAAAACTTTGTGGGGGTTTTTGCCGCCTTAGGGGAAAGTGGCTTCCATCAGCTTTGGCTGGTTGCTCAGCTGCATTCCTGTCTGGTCCCGACTTCTGTTGTCTATGTTCTGGCAGACATGCCCATTAATTTCAGGGAGTCTACTCGGGATATGACTAGCATTGAATGTAACCATGTGTGTGTGTGTGCACCCGCTATTTGATATTGGAGGTGACAATCTGGGCTATTTATTAGGGCAGAGGTGAAAATACCCTTATCCTCCAGGTTTTGAAAATGCTATATCTCTTGGAGAGCTTTCAGGATGGCCAATATTATTCTCCACCTGGAAGTTTTATCCTCCCTGTGGGAGGAGAGTAAAGGCTGCAGGCTCTCCGGAAAATCTTCCTCTCTCCATAAGAGAGGGAGAGAGCGCTTTGAAAACAGCCACTCCCCAACATTTTGGGGTGCATCTCTACACCCCTTTTGGTGCCATGGGTGGCGCTGTGGGTTAAACCACTGAGCATAGGGCTTGCCGATCGGAAGGTCGGTGGTTCGAATCCCCGCGATGGGGTGAGCTCCCGTTCTTTGGTCCATTCTCCTGCCAACCTAGCAGTTTGAAAGCACGTCAAAGTGCAAGTAGATAAATAGGTATCGCTCCGGCGGGAAGGTAAACAGCGTTTCCATGGGCTGCTCTGGTTTGCCAGAAGCGGCTTAGTCCTGCTGACCACATGACCCGGAAGCTGTACGCCGGCTCCCTCAGCCAGTAAAGTGAGATGAGCGCCGCAACCCCAGAGTCGGTCACGACTGGACCTAATGGTCAGGGGTCCCTTTAACTTTACCTTTTAGATGCAAAATAATTTGACAAAATGTTTTCAGTAATTTCAGCCACCACTATATTTAGGTAAGATACAGTAAAAATACAGATAGTATTTTTATTCCATTTGTTAGAACAGTGATATATAAATGTGCAAGGGTTAAAACAAGACATTAATACAAACTGGTGCAGTCAGCATTATAATGTCACAAACTTGTTTTTATCTGTAAGCTGCCTGGAGTCCCATCAGGGGAAAAGGCCGGGTATAAATAAATATATGATGATAATAATGATGATAATAACCTATCCAGATGTGACATGTAATCCTGACAAGTAATTTTAAAACACAATTTTACAATAATATGCATACTTTTTGAGACTGCTGATTTTAATTCTATTTTAAATTTGTTAAATTTAGCTTGATCTTTTGATCTTATATTTCATTTTATCAGTATTTAAAAATAAATGTTTTTTTAATACAGTGGTACCTCGGGTTACATACGCTTCAGGTTACATACGCTTCAGGTTACACACTCCGCTAACCCATAAATACTGTAGTGCTTCAGGTTAAGAACAGAAATTGTGCTCCGGTGGCGTGGCGGCAGCAGGAGGCCCCCATTAGCTAAGGTTAAGAACAGTTTCAGGTTAAGAACGGACCTCTGGAATGAATTAAGTACTTAACCCGAGGTACTATGAATTAAGTACTTAACCCGAGGTACTACTGTATTGCTTTATGCTATCCTTCTAGAGATGTAAGGATATAAATCCTATTAAGTAAATAAAATAAATATCCACACTACCCAAGCAGGAAAAGAATACCAGGGATAGATAATCAGTTGGAACAAGACCTCAAATCAACCATCCCATCTCATCAAATGCCTGGGAGGAGAGGAAGGACTTAAACTGGGGTTGAAAAGATGACAAAGTTGATGTCAAATGAGGCTGACTGTGGAGAGCTTTCCACAGATAGGGGGACACTACTGAAAAGACCCTGTCCTTTGTCACCACTCTTCAAAACTCCCTCAGAGGAGGTATCTGGAGCAGCTCCTCAGATGCTGATATAAGAGATGGGCACAGGTGTCCCATCAAGTATTGGAGAACCCAGTTACATTCCAAATATTTGGAACATCAAAAATTTCAGCATCGGCCATGCACTTCATCTCAGCCACCCACATCTGGCCTATGCATGCAAAAGAAACATGCTTCTGATGTTCAAGCCGTGTGTGTCTAGTTCAAACTAAAGAGAGTTTAATATTTAAAATGTGTCTTCGAAATATCCTGGATGTTCAGACTAGTCGGAGTTAATGTTCTGCTATTAAATATTCAGTTTTACCAAGACCTTTTAATGCACAAGCAGTTTTCCTTCCTCCTTCCTTTCTTTTTTAATCATGTCATACGCACAAAGAAGACGCGTTTGAAGAGACCACAAATACATTGCAGCGACTTGCATTTTTGTTGTTGTTGAAAAGCTGCTAAATGTTTTTTTTCCTGCTGATGCCCTTGTGAAGTTGTCACTCTGTGACTGAAGCTGTTCTATGGCTGCAAAGCCAGCCAGCCCCCCCTTTTATTTGCAGAAATAGATGAGCATTTTTGCAGAAACGTCTCCACCGCCAATGTTAGGCTGAAGCTTTGTTCATGAAACCCAAAACTTTTAACGCCTTTCAGACATGATGTGAATCATAGGTGCCAACTATGCAGGGTGCCCGGGTACCCACAAAATTTAAATGAAGGGGTTGCCCCCCTCCCCTATTCCACTTGGCAGCACACACATGCCAGGGGGCACACATCCCATCCGTCACACATGTTTTGGGACTCGATGCTGGGTTTTCTCTCAGAAAACACTGTAAAAAAACCTTCCCACCCCCGTTTTAGCAATTGACCACTTTTGAACTGTTTCTATAGCAGCCCAAATGAGGTGTATGAGACCGGGGTGGGGGTGGGGAGAGAAGTGTTTAACCACTGATATATTAGTGCTGGGAAAGCTAACAATTACCAGGAGATTTTCTTTTTTCTTGTTTTTTTTCAACCTTATTAAAGAAATTGCATTAAAGATGAATGAGCATTTATTTGGAATAATTGTGTTTTAAGGTAGGTAAGATTAAAAGATATTGAATGGAATATCGACTGTTTGGTAGGAATAGGAATAATGAGATTCCCGTTGCCTAATCTTACGATAATTGGGTTATTACTATGCAAATTAAGGTATTACCTTTAAAAAAGAAGGTAAAGGAGAGGCTGGAGACAGCCATTTATCTCTCTATCCTTAAAGCTACGCTGCCACTTGTCTTTAGGTTGAAGATCCCTTTTAAAAACAATGTGGCAATATATAGTTCATCATCATCATTAGTTTGTTATATATATTAGTAGTCTCTTCCGGAATCTTTTAGGGATAATTGACCCAACACCTAACCTTGTGATCTTCATCACCACACCCATTGGATCACATCAGAGACTTACCTCTGTCGCCATTGCTGTGCCCATGAGCACAAGTTGTGCAAATAATAATAATAATAATAATAATAATAATAATAATAATAAATTATTTATAGCCCACCCATGTGGCTGGGTTTCCTATCATATGCACCAGCTCCCAGGGGCTGAGGAAGTTTTGGGCCCCCCCATTTTTTTGAGGGGGCTGGGTGCCCTCAATGTTCAGAGTGTGTTGGGCCCTTGGCTCCTGTGACATCACATGCACAACGTCAGGACATCATGTTGTGCCCCCTCAATCAGCTTGAGAAGATGGCGCCTCGGCCTCCTGTGGCACCCAGGAAAGGTCTCAGAATACGTGCATTTCACCCAAAATACACACTGCATGAGAGACTGTTCAGTTGCTGTTTGCACTGGCTCAGCCTCTCCTACATTGAACATACCCCTCAGACATGCCCATGTTTCACTAGATCTCAGGATTGGACGCCCACCATCCCTGCTATTCTGAACAGAGGAGGGGTGAGAAAAGCTTTTATTCTTCTGTCAGAGGGTGTGGTCTATTAAGTAGTGGGTGGACATAGCAGACGAGACAGAAATTTCTCCAAGTAATTCTTTATAAGTACAGTGGTACCTCTGGTTGCGAACGGGATCCATTCCGGAGTCCCAATCGCAACATGAGCAGAACACGGCCCATGTCTGCGCGGGTCGCGATTCGCCACGTCTGCATATGTGTGTGACGTCATTTTGCACGTCTGCCCATGCATGAGTGGTGAAACATGGAAGTAACCCTTTCTGGTACTTCTGCGTCGCCGCGGGACGCAACCTGAAAAAGCGTATCATGAAGCAAACGCAACACAAGGTATGACTGTAAGCTGGAACTGAACTGAACAGCAAACAGCTCAGCCAGCCTGCTTTTATAGGCAGCCGGCTGTCAACATTGTAACAACAACAGCCCAGGGTTTCCTGCCTAAATTAATGTGGACCTGAGTGAAAACTATATACACAACACCCCCCTGGTGGCCAGGGTGAGAACTTCAATACATAACATGGTCAAATGTCAACGCCATTTTGCGGCCTTCTCTTTTTCTCTACTCTTTTAAATGCAGCGGCCATTTTGTGTTATGCAACGGGCCCACCACAGCCATTTTGTAGCTGGAACCCAAAGCACGTCCTCAATACTCCAAATGTGCCTGCTGAGCCAGAAACATTGGCGACTTCTATCTAGTCAGACATCCTGTTTCCCATGGTGGCTACCAATTGCCTCAGGGAAGCCCACAAGAAGGCAGGGCCAGATTAAGGGTGCAAACCCTCCAAGTGTCCCTGCCAATTCGCCGAGTGGAATTGCCACAGTACCAGCCATTTCCCACCCCCGCCAAGCTGCTCTTTGTCATAGAGGGGAAGGTTCCCTCAGTTTCATTGGGCAGTTGTTTTCTATAGCAAATAGCAGCTCCAGGGGGTGGGAAGGTTGATCTGGAACATGATGCAGGAAGAAAGTGCTAAAAGTCCCTCCCCCGACACGTTGGTCCTGATCCTGATGGGCAGTTAAAAAGTGATGTGCTTTTTCCACGTAGAGTTTGGTAAAAAGTATGGGCACCACTTATCCACTTTGCATTGCATTAAGTCCCAAACACATCTTTTGCTGCAAGCATTGATGCATCAATACATTTTGCATATGAGAAAGAGAGAGCACAAGAAGAACTGGCTTGCTGAAATGGGGAAAGCAGCTGAAATTAAGAAATTAGATTAGAAGGGCAGCAACTAGTTTTCGGAAACGGGAAATGTTTTTGTTGTTACGAGACTAGATAGCACAGCAAAAGGGCTTTTGAAACAACACAAGGCTTTGGAAACAGAAGCTTTTCTTCTTTTAAAACCAAGGTGGGCTGGAGGGCGAAAGCAAAACAGCAGGGTGGAGAGCACTGTAAGCTGGCTTGGTGGCGACATGCATTCAACAAGCTCTCCACGATGTTCTGTAAGTGCTGCCTCCCACATTGTACTCCACTGGAAACAGCCGCGTGACAGCCAATCCATTGGCAAATCGTGGGGGGTTCTGAATGCCCCAAGTGCTAAAAATAACTTCCGTCAACTATGCCACCCCCCCCCCCGCTTTCAGTTTCTTTCTGAGCTATATATCCACCCTCGCTGCCCAATTGTCTCTCCCTGCTGACCTCCACCCTTTGGCCAGGAAGCTGGCAAGCAGATGGATTGCGCAGCGCATGACGCTGATTGCTCCCCGGTCACTTGGAAACCGAAAAGCATTGCGGTGGGAGGACGGGTGAACTTGCCACCTGGAAAACACTCAGGCGCTCAGCCTTCCCTGGCATGAGGTCAAAGGACGTGGTTATTAGCTCACGACCCTGCATTTCCCCTGGGGAGAGACTGCAATACACTTGCCGAGAGGCTGGGGTCAGCTGTTAAAAACTGATTTTTAAGTAGCTCCGTATCTTTGCCCGGATGCAGATGCTGTTTTAAGTGGGAGTAATTTGGACATTTAATCAAACGTGCTCACGCACAATTCAGTGCCGCAGAAGCAGGCGAAGCTCTTATTATAGATTCACCGCACTGTGTTTTCATGTGTATTCAAGGATAATAATACTCGGATACATTTCAAAGGGAAAAGGGATCTGCAGAGGTAGAGATTTGGAAGAATTTAAGCCTGTGTAAATGAAACTCTGTTGTTTAAATATGGTGGCTGGCTGTGAATGCAGTCATGGGGCGCAAAACTCCCAGGTTTTGGTCTGTTTATTTGGGTGCCTTTTAAAGACACAGGAGGGCTTTGGCTGATTTTGAGAGTGGGGAAAATTGAAGTGGAAAAGGATGACAGTCAGTGCCTATCTGGGACACGCATGGCTCTGTATGTGAAGAATCTGGACCAAGGGCATTTTGCCAAAGACAAAATGGCGCCCTGGCCCCACCATTCCCCATACAGAAGCCAACCACAACTTCCACTGAATCTTTCTTCAACCCTGGAGATGAGTCTGTCCCCTTCACTGCACCTGAAGTCAGGAAGTTAGATTAAGTCCTCCTGGGCAGGCTGTGTGGCACTGTCAGCTCTGTCTTCCCGCACCTTGCTCTCACTCTCCATTTCTCGGCAGCTGCCTCACTCTGGACTTCTCTCTACTGCAACTTCCTCATTCACCTCTGTTCTTAGAAGAAGCTAGATGTTTTTGGGTGCAAATGAATGAGTACGTGCGCCAGGCTATGGGCGGACTGCTCTGGAACCGGTGTGGAGAAGTGGCTAGAGTCTTTGGACAAGGGCCAGAGACCTTCAGCAATAACGCTCAATGAGGTGACCTTGGTGTCATTGCAAATCTGATGAGCATCTCCTCAATTCCTTCATCCCAAGTCATTTATAAATACAGTACATTGAACAACAACGGGCCCAGGACAGAACCCTGCAGCACCCCACATTGGTCTGATCTAGCAGAGTTATTACATTTGCAGTGGAACCCTTGGTCTGATTTGGTATAAGGCAGCCTTCTAGGATTCCGCGGTAAGCATGAAGCTGCCTTAATGTAATAGAGGAGACCAGCAAATTCTCAAGCATCAATATGGGGAAGGGTTGTAGCTCACGTACCAGTTTCTAGGGACAAAAGCATCAGAGGGCTATTTTGCCCCCATGTCTTGCCTGTAGGCATCCCATAGACACCTAATTAGAAATGGGGTGCTGGACAGGATAGGCCTTTTTGACTCTTTGCTCATTGCTAGTATAAGCCCATTTCCCTTTCTGTGTCATGTGGTTTCATGGCTGGTGATTTTTTTCTCTGAATTCAGAATATAAGCAGACAAAACACTCAAAGCAAAACTTTCAGAAACCAGGCTATTTTGCATACTTTCCACCCCCGGACCATCCCTCGCCGCAGGAACATTCAGTCTATGTGCACATCCAAGCCTCTAAACCTTGATTTCAGTCTTAAGTTTTTGGTACATGCATATCGATACAGATGACCCTTAAGGCAACTTTGTCCCAGGCAAACCATGGACAACCCTTGATCCCCACAGGTTTTCTGCTTTTTGTTTTTGGGTGGTGCAAGGGGAGCTATTCTCCATTATGCAAGGAACTCCCCCTGGGCAGATCCTTTCCAGGAACATCACATTTTATCCATGCATTGGACCAACTTTGAAAACAGAGAGAGTGATCACACTATCCTACCTTACAATTCTGGTGCCTTTTGGGACCAGTAGGGCAGTTGGCAGGGAGACTCACAGTGGGTGGAGCCAGAGACAGGTGGAGCCAGTTAATTCTAATTTTGTCCTCTTCCTCCCACACCCTGTTGAGTTCTAGAAGGGCAACACATGAGGAAGACTGTTGGAAGTGAGAAGACAAACAGCTGGGGGTTGGCAGGCTGAGTCTGAGGCTGGGACGGGGTCAGTGCATCATCTTCACCCTAATGGACCAGCCTCCAGTACCTTACATGACCGTTGCAAGGTTCACTGTAGTAAGGAGCGTTTCCACCACTTGAAATGTACGAGACAAATAGTGAGTAATTTACCCCAGGCTAAATTGTGCCTTGCGGAGATTGCAAGTGTTTTCCCCCTTCCTCCCTCCCTCCCTCTCCTCCTCCTCCTCTTTCCGTGTATATATTTATATGCTGCATTGTATAATTATTGGACCCTATCTTGCAACATGTTGAGGGAAGCTTTTGAAGATATAATCTTAGTTTGAGCTCAGTGGCTTAGTGAGATGTGGGCTTGCGGGCCTCCCGATCTGGTGCTTTTTCATGCATAACAATGGAATGTTCTGCGGCGACTCAGCGTCTTTAGATAATACCCACCTACATGAAATCCTGAAGGCTGGTACACAGTTTTTAAAAGGTCATAACAAGAAAACTCGGTCTTGTAGCAGATTTTTTAAAGTCTCTCTCCCCCCCCCATTAATTACTATTAAATGCAAATCAGTGAGCAGTGTATTTCTCTTTGAAGAAGAAGAAAATCCTGACAAAATGTATCTGCAAAAGTATGAATTGTTCCAAGCCGTAGGAGTATCAGTATTTATGAACTCCCAGGTATCTTCTTATTTCTTTTATTTTGTTTCACCTGGTTTATTTCAGTCTCCAGCCATTACTATTAAGGAATTCATGACATTTTCCTTTGGCAATAATTCAGGAGAAGAGAGTATTAAGAGTCCAAGCTGGAACTTTTAATCTGAGCCTCTTCAAAATTCAGGGGATTTTAGGTAGGATTCCTTTGATCTGAATGGACTTTGAAGGTTTTTGACTCGGCACGAGGAGAAACCAATTTCTGCTTCTGCAGGGGTCTGTGGGCGAAGAAACTACGAATTGCTCTCTGCCCATGTAGCTCTTTCTTTTTGTGGTCAAGGGCTTAGCAAACAGGGACACTTCTGATCTTCTTCCCTACCGGAATTTCTACTGGGATTTCAGAATTCCAAATATTGCAGGCTTGTTTTTGAAGTGGAAATGATTAATCGGAAATCCTACGCTGAGCCCTCTTCCCATGCAATTGTTGTGGGGCAACTCAGGCATAGAGTTTGTTCACATCCTCCCCAATCTGTGCATTCAGGAGGGAATACTGACAACTGTAGTTCATGTGTAGGTAGCCTTAGGGCTGGACTACTGCACCAGGCTCTCTGTGGGGCCACCCTTGGCCTTGGTCTGGAAGCTCCAGCTGGTGGAGAATGCGACCGCCATATTGCTGACAACATGTGACATCACTGTTAAAACATCTACATTGGCTGCCCACTTACTACCAATCCATGGTCAAGGTCCTTGTATCAATTTACAAAGTCTTGAGCAGCTTACATTATGTCCAAGGTACCTACCTGTGGGTCCCCAGATGTTGGACTACAACTCCCATCATCCCTGAGCTCTGGCCTTGCTAGCTAGGGGTGATGGGAGTTGTAGTCCAACAACATCTGGGGACCCACAGGTTGAGAAAGGCTGCCTTAGAGACTGCCTGAACTCTTATATCCCAGCTTGATCAAAGAGATAATGTGCAGAAGCATTGTTGGTCATCCCCCGAGTTGGTGATGCTTATTTGACATCAGCACAGAGTAGAGCCCCTGATGTCATCAACACAGTCCTGTGGAAGGATCATCCAACAGAGATTCAACAGGCGCCTTCTATTTTAATATTTAAATACTTTTTGAAAACTTCTGTACGCTGTCAGGCTTGCAAAGATGGTTAAGAAACCATCTTCTAATAGTTACCCGATGACCTGGGGTTTTATGTGGGTTTATTGTACGGTACAGGTATAATTTGTTATAAACAGCTCTGATATTTTTATGAGATGGTAGTATGCAGGCATTTTAATAAATAAACGAAACAGTGCGGGAGAAGCACTCTTGATGTAGTCATAGGAATGAAATCATGCGGTTTTGATTACATGAGTATCGATTGATATATTTATACCGTATAGGAAAGTTAATTTAAATGCAATTTAATTGGTACGTACTTAACTTGCAAGCCACTTTACATTTCAAGAAATCTCGGAGTGTTTGGCATCTCAGCGAAAATCAATCTTTATTACATAAAACTGTGACTTCCGATTTCAGTACAGCTGCTCCTAAAATTCCACACTTTAAGTAACAGAGAGAATACATCTCTAAACAATATACAGTGGTACCTCAGGTTAAGTACTAAATTCGTTATGGGGGTCCATTCTTAACCTGAAACTGTTCTTAACCTGAAGCACCACTTTAGCAGGGCCTCCTGCTGCCGCTGTGCTGCTGGAGCTCGATTTCTGTTCTTATCCTGAAGCAAAGTTCTTAAGCTGAGGCAACATTTCTGGGTTTGCGGAGTCTGTAACCTGAAGCATATGTAACCTGAAGCGTATGTAACCCGAGGTACCACTGTACATTTATAATGTTCTATGGTAAATAATAATGATAATAATAATGATGATGATGGTGATGATAATGATAATATTGTTTAAAAAGGGAGGAATGCAGTTTGACTGCTCAGTAGAATTTGGGTGGAAGAGGCAAGTGAGAGACAGACACCAACAAGGGTTAACCAGCTGTGCCAGCAGTGGCACAATGGAGACAAGGGCAGCTTTAAATGAAATGAAATGAATATTTCATTCGGCCACTCGGCTGCCTGCTCCAATTGCCTCCTTTGCTTGGCCGAGATCTTAATCTAAAGTGACAACAACATCAGTTTCAATGTGCACCAGTCACACAGAACATGACTTCCTTAACATAAACACTATTTACATGGAGAGTCTGGCTAGAGCAGGGAACTGGGAGCGTGCCCGGCCGAGGAGCAAGGCTTACAATGAAGGAGAGCTAACAAGCAACGGAGAATTAGCAGAAGCAAATGAAAACCTGACCCTCAAAGGGCACATCCCTGACACGTCTGAGAGCAAGGGGGGGAGGGACTCTGCACGGCTAACCTGGCTTCCTGTAATGACTGTGTCCTTTCAAAGGAACAAAAATAAAAATAGGACCTCCGCCCCCCCCCATTTTTGACACTTAGCTGAATCCTACTTTGCATGATCTAAGAAGAAGGTTATGTGGGATATTCTCAAACACCCAACTCGCTGACCCTTGCTCTTGTTCCTCCATTAATTGTTTTCCGTTCATTTCCTCCGCATCCCTGAGCAATGGGCACTTTCAGCTGAGGTAGCTTTTCACATTTCAACTTTCCTTATAACGAGGATGTCGGGTTGCTGATTGGGACGAAGAGGAAGGAATTCAATTCGGTTCGCATTTGGAGGCGAACCTGCATCATTCACACTTTCCTAAACATTACCTGAGCCAAAACACAGCCATTCTTTGTCATGTTTAGGGAAGCTTTTAATGTTTAATAGGTTATTGTATTTTAGTGTTTTGTTGGAAGCTGCCCAGAGTGGCTGGGGAAACCCAGCCAGATGGGCGGGGTATAAATTATTTATTTATTTATTTATTTATTTATTTATTTATTTATTTGCTCTTTTCTGAATTTTGCAATGCAGTCCTCCAGCCAGGCAATGTGTCCAAAAACATGCATAGACTAGCATAGAGCATGCATAAAAATGTATATATAATTGTGGAAAATAGTATACAAAATTGCTTTATATGGGGGGGGGATTGCTTTGCAAAAATGTGCATATTGGGCAAAATTGCATGCAAAGATTTGTATATTAGGAGGAATTCACACTAAAATGCTGATGAAGTTCCATGGCGACTCCCCTCTCCTTAATTGCAAATTTATGTGGAATTGTGAACTGCATTTAAGACTGGAGAAGCTGGGAGAAACTGGAATGGACAGATTAGTCTATCACTATTTTCAAACAGCTGTAATTGATGGACCACCTTCTTCAACACCCTGGGCTTTGCCCTTGCATACTTTTTTACCCAATTCCCCCTGCTTCAGCTGGGGTAACTTGGAACACTTCAGAAAGAGAAGCCTTTGATGTCTGTGTCCCCCAAGGATGCCCCACTGTCATCCTCTTACTTTGGGCTCTCAAATTGCAGTGACATCCTGTGCAGCGCTAAAATCAACCTCTCGTGTTCCATTCTACAGCATCGTTGTGGTGCCCCTGTAGCATGACACCCAGTTCCGCTGCACTATTCATGCCACCCTAAAACCCCCTCTGCTCTGACTTGGAGGCATCCATTACAGAAGCAGTAGCTGAGCTTTCCAAACTTTTCATGTTGATGACACACTTTTTAGACATGCATCAGTTCGTGACACAGGACGTGGGTGGCGCTGTGGGTTAAACCACAGAGCCTAGGGCTTGCCCATCAGAAGGTTGACGGTTTGAATCCCCACGACGGGGTGAGCTCCCATTGTTCGGTCCCAGTTCCTGCCAACCTAGCAGTTCAAAAGCATGTCAAAGTGCAAGTAGATAAATAGGTACCACTCCAGCGGAAAGGTAAATGGCGTTTCCATGTGCTGCTCTGGTTTCTCCAGAAGCAGCTTAGTCATGCTGGCCACATGACTCGGAAGCTGTATGCTGGCTCCCTCGGCCAATAAAGTGAGATGAGTGCCGCAACCCCAGAGTCGGCCACAACTGGACCTAATGGCCAGGGGTCCCTTTACCTTTTTAATTCAGTTTTACTAGCAAAGCGGAGGTTAAACTAGCCCCTTTCCAGCTCTGGGAGGAGCTTGGGGAGCATTTTCACGACACATCTACACACTGCAGCCAACACACTACGGTGTCGTGACACACAGTTTGGAAAGCTCTGCCGAGTGAGACCAACTCTATCCGTTTATAGTCAGCCCAAGCCCTACCGAAAGCCTAGCCTAACTACAGAAAGGACACACCCATTTACAAAAGTCAGGCTTCTTTATAATGCGCAAGCTCCATTTCAAACTACTCAACAATTGATCCACCCATCCATTTGGGTAGGTGTGCCTGAGAAACATTCCAGCCAGGGGTTAGGGTTAGGGTTAGGGATGGTGTTATAGGATGGTCTAAAGAGTGCTGAGCCCTGGGTTCTTTTTGCAGAGCCCTGCGTCTCTTCCTGCCTTTCCTTCCTTTTTAAAACTTCCTGTTAAAATATTTTCATATAGACTAGGCACACTATGAAATGCTAAGCTGGTCCCCTGCTACCTTCATCCACGCCCAGAGGCATGGATACACAAAAATTAGTATATGTAAACTAGTGTTTTGGGCCTGTGTCCCAAAACAGAAGTATGTAGCAGCACCAGCCCTAAAAAAACTGTTTTAGTAATAATTTAAGCAAGCATCTCCTAAGCATTAAATATGTTTTAATATGCTTGTCCCACCAGAGGAAAAAGAACTATAGGAATGTCATCTCACTTTGCCTAGTCTCAACACTATAAGCCCCCCAGGAAAGCAGGAATTACGAGAGAAGGTTCTCTTTAGAAAATGCAGAGATCTCAGCGGCATGGCCTTCATGTTGAGACATTTGCATTCCACATTAAGTGATTTGTTGAAGCTCGTCTCAGTTTTTGCTTTTGTTATGTGAAGAGACAATTCCATGCAGGCCAATTCTGATGCGACAGTACTCACTGTTTCCTCCCGACACCCCGCTAATTCCTGTAAATGTTTCAGTCTTCCAGCATTCTGGCCCGGCATTGTGTGTTCAGGACAGTTATCTGCAAAAAAGCTGTTTTCATGACTCATATTCAAATCACTGTTGTGTATCGCCTGCACAATATTTGATCCGTTTATTCTTTCGCTGTGAGGGTGGCAGCGATGATGATGCTCTCCACTCAAAAACACATGCATTTCTCTATGAAAGCAATGTAGATCTGAATCCGTTTGAGCAGCACATGTGAAGTTGATTTAATTAAGTATTGTATTACTCATCCAATCTTAGTTTTTGGAAGTATGGATCCAGTAATCCTCTTGAGGCTACTGCACATTCTAGATGCTTTTCTGAGCACAGATATTTGCAGCAGCCTTAACATCTACATGCATCCACTGCCACACATGTGAACTTTTTGCTAAATTTTAACGGGCCGCGATACACACATTTACATCTATTTATAGCAGTAAGGTCTCACCCCCCATGAATTATGAGTCTTTTTGCCAACATTTACCTCTGCAAGTCAGAGTTGGCCATCAAGGGGCCTCTTAAACCTTCAATATGAGCACAAGTATCTAGTTATATTTATCAGTTCCATTGATCAAAGTGGCAAACGTCATCTCTGATTTGTAATTCCTGCAAAACTCCTTGTTACCTACTGGGATTTTCTTCCTCTTGAGAAACAACTCGTAAAGAGAAATATGGCTGAGGGGGACAGGAACTCTGTCCATTATAGGCAAAGCTACCTAAATATAAGCCATCCAGAAAAGTTAGAGATGGGTACAATCTTAACCAGGACTACAGGCACAGCTTCTGAGACACAACTAATAGAGCAATCGTATATGTGTCTACACAGAAGTAAGCCCCACCAAGGACAATAGAGTTTGCTCCCAGGTATGTGGATATAGGACTGCAACATAAGCAAAGCTGTTTTTTAGCAGGGATTCGTGAAGGGTGGCTAAAAAGGAAATACAGTGGACGCTCGGGCTGTGAACATGATCTGTGCGGGAGGCACGTTTGCAAACCGCAGCGCCACGTCTTGCACGCGTTGGTTGCGATTCAGTGCTTCTGTGCATGCGCAAAGCGTGATTTAGTGCTTCTGCGCATGTGCGAGCACCGAAACCCAGAAGTAACCCATTCTGGTACTTCTGGTTTCGGCTCGGTGCGCAAACCGAAAACACGCAACCTGAAGCATCTGTAACCTGAGGTATGACTGTAGTGTTCAGTTGGAGTTGTTTTATTTTATTTATTAGACTTATATACCTGTCCTTCATCCACTAGCTAAATATTCAAGGTAAAAGCACAAATAAATCGTTAAAACAAAAACAACAATAATAATAATAATAATAATAATAATAATAATAATTTATTATTTGTACCCCGCCCATCTGGCTGGGTTTCCCCAGCCACTCTGGGCGGCTTCCATAAAAACCAGAAATACACTAAAATATCACAGATTAAAAACTTCCCTGAACAGGGCTGCCTTAAGATGTCTTCTGAATGTAAGGTAGTTATTTATCACTTTGACATCTGATTGGAGGGTGTTCCACAAGGCGGGTGCCACTACCGAGAAGGCCCTCTGCCTGGTTCCCTGTAGCTTTGCTTCTCGTAATGAGGGAACCGCCAGAAGGCCCTCGGCGCTGGACCTCAGCGTCCGGGCAGAACGATGGGGGTGGAGACGCTCCTTCAGGTATACTGGGCCGAGGCCGTTTAGGGCTTTAAAGGTCAACACCAGCACTTTGAATTGTGCTCGGAAATGTACTGGGAGCCAATGTAGGTCTTTCAAGACCGGTGTTATGTGGTCTCGGCGGCTGCCCCCAGTCACCAGTCTAGCTGCCGCATTCTGGATTAGTTGTAGTTTCCGAGTCACCTTCAAAGGTAGCCCCACGTAGAGCGCATTGCAGTAGTCCAAGCGGGAGATAACTAGAGCATGCACCACTCTGGCGAGACAGTCCGCGGGCAGGTAGGGTCTCAGCCTGCGTACCAGGTGGAGTTGGTAGACAGCTGCCCTGGATACAGAATTGACCTGCGCCTCCATGGACAGCTGTGAGTCCAAAATGACTCCCAGGCTGCGCACCTGGTCCTTCAGGGGCACAGTTACCCCATTCAGGACCAGGGAGTCCCCCACACCAGCCCGCCCCCTGTCCCCCAAAAACAGTACTTCTGTCTTGTCAGGATTCAACCTCAATCCATTAGCCGCCATCCATCCTCCAACCGCCTCCAGGCACTCACACAGGACCTTCACCGCCTTCACTGGTTCTGATTTGAAAGAGAGGTAGAGCTGGGTATCATCTGCATATTGATGGACACCCAGTCCAAACCCCCTGATGATCTCTCCCAGTGGCTTCATATAGATGTTAAAAAGCATGGGGGAGAGGACGGAACCCTGAGGCACCCCACAAGTGAGGGCCCAGGGGTCTGAACACTCATCCCCCACCACCACTTTCTGAACACGGCCCAGGAGGAAGGAGCGAAACCACTGTATAACAGTGCCCCCAGCTCCCAGCCCCCCTAGACGGTCCAGAAGGATGTTATGGTCGATTGTATCAAAGGCCGCTGAGAGATCCAGCAGAACTAGGAAACAACTCTCATCCAGCAGAACAAAACAACAAACCCCCTCCCGGGGGGGGAGGAAGGGGGGCGGTGCAGGCAGACCACCCTGGGTGTCTTCGCTGAGGGGTGTGACATTTGGTGCAACGCCAGCCCATGACTCCCAAGCCTACCCTGAGCCGTCGGGGGAAGGGGGGAGCTGCACCACTTTGCTAGCAGGATTCCCCTTCCCCCTTCGTTTTGAATGCTCGGAGGAGGCTTGGGAGTTGTAGGTGGGCGGCACGCCAAATGTCCACCATCAGTGGCTTGCTCTGCCCCTGTGGGAGGCTTGCTCTGCCTCCGGCTGCAGGGCGTGCACACTGATCGGGAGTGCGCCCACCCTGGCCAGCGCGGGCATATGCTCTGCCTCTGCCCCCTCCCACAAACACATTTAAAAGGCTGTAGAATAGTAATCATTCAAAGGCCTTGTTAAAGAAGAACGTTTTTGCCCGGCGCCTAAAGGCCACTAGATGAACCTCCCTGGGAGATCATTCCACAGATGGGGAGCCACTGAAGAAAAGGCCCATTTTCATGTTGCTGCCAAGTTACAGGGAACCAGGCAGAGGGCCTTCTTGGTAGTGGTGCCCTCCCTGTGGAATGCCCTCCCATCAGATGTCAAAGAGAACAACAACTACCAGACTTTTAGAAGACATCTGAAGGCAGCCCTGTTTAGGGAAGCTTTTAATGTTTGATGTATTACAGTATTTTAATATTTTTCTGGAAGCTGCCCAGAGTGGCTAGGGAAGCCCAGCAAGATGGGTGGGGTATAAATAAATTGTGATGATGATGATGATGATGATCCAGAACTCTCACTGAGGAGGCACACAAAGAAGGGGCTCAGATGATGATCTCAGGGTCCAGACTGGTTTATATGGTGAGAGGCAGTCCTTGTGGTATAGCATATGCTATTATCTGGAAGGCTATGCAGTGTAGCGGCTAAAACATTTGGTGCCCTCCATAGATTTTGTACAACAACTCCTATCACCCCTAATAGTCAAGGAGGAATGGAGTTGAAGTCCAAGCCATCTTGAGGGACACAGGTTCCCCACCCTTGAAGCAAGCAGCTACGAATGTAAAGGTGTGCCTGTACGCCAAAGGTGTCCGATAGATGTCTGTGTTAAAGAGTTACTAGTGGCCAAACAGATTAAAACACTGAGAAGAACACATCTTTCATGTAATAACCATCATCTCACCAACATACAAAGACTAGAAATTAGATTAACTTAGACCAGCTCACTCATACTTGAAATACGAATGCCTACTACAAGTAGATTTATTGAGGATTAACAACTAATAGAACAGTATCTATTTCATGATTGTTAATCCCCAATGAGTGCTTTTTAAATAATTAATTGGCACTTAACGAAGGGATTATGTTCATTGTGGTGTTGTATGGGAAGCAATAAAAGACTTCTATGGATGATTAAATGCCAAAGGGAGTAGTCAGAAGCAGAAAGATGATAAGGGGCAGGGGAGGGGGGAAAGCCATGTAGATCTAAGTGCTTTCCTGTTACCCACCATACAGGAAATAATGCCTTTTGCTTGTCTGGATGGAGGATATAGAGGTGGCTGTGGGTGGGTGTAGAAACCAGCCTAATGCACAAAGGATTTTATTATTATTATTTGCATTTGTGGCTCCACCCACATTTGCCTCTGGCCGTGCCCACCACTGACATGTGGCCCCCCAAAACTTATCCAGATGGGAATGTGGGCCCCATGGGGGATGAAAAAGCTTCCCAACTTCTGTTCTGGATTGATTTTTTTAATTAAAAAAATTATATCACCTGTGGACAAAAGGTTGTGGAATGGATGGAATGTAACGCCTATTTCTCTTCTACCAGCTGTATGATTTCAGGAGATCTGTGGCAGAATAATCAAGCTTATTTAACACTCCTAAGTCATATGTAGATGTTCTGTTAGCAGCTTGTCATGGTCAGGGTGTGATCTGGGTGAGAATGGCTGTTCCCCCTCCCCTGGTCTCTGAAAAGTGAAGAGGAGGAAAATGTTTCATTCTGCCCTTTGCTACTCCCCTTGCAGAGGACCAGAATTTCTGGAGAAAGGAAGAACTGGGAACTTCCACTGGCATCTGATGTATTAATCTATTATAGGAGCTTCAAGTTGGCTTTTGCTGCCTGAGGTTTGTATGAGGCTGGTCTCTCTCCACTACACATATGGCTGCTAAATTCCCTATACTTTTGTTTATTTTATAAAATTCATTATAAAACCTCAGGACTTGTCATTGTAGACACTGAGAACCAGTGTTTGTTTGTTTAAAAAAGATTATATCCTGCAATTTCATTTTTTAAAAAATCAAAAAATACACACACAAAATAAGAGCCACATAAAAACAAATATCACATATCACAGCCTAGCTGTAAATAATATCCCCCCCTTTAATTAGCTACATGCACCTGGTGGCATAGAATAGTTTTTAGCAAACATTTCGAAATGCATAGGGAGGATACTTGCTGAATCTCTGTTGGAAGAAACTGAGCTGATAATACGGTTGTGTTGACATCAGATGAGCCTTAGTAACTCTGGGGACAACCATTGATGCTCCTGCAGGTGATCCCAGTGACTGAGCTGGAGTATAATGGTTTAGGTGGTCCCTGAAGTTCCTTGGAGGGACGCGGGTGGCGCTGTGGGTTAAACCATAGAGCCTAGGACTTGCCGATCAGAAGGTTGGCGGTTCGAATCCTCACGATGGGGTGAGCTCCCATTGCTCGGTCCCTGCTCCTGCCAACCTAGCAGTTCGAAAGCATGTCAAAGTGCAAGTAGATAAATAGGTACCGCTCTGGCGGGAAGGTAAACGGCGTTTCCGTGCACTGCTCTGGTTCACCAGAAGCGGCTTAGTTATGCTGGCCACATGACCCGGAAGCTGTACACCGGCTCCCTCGGCCAATAAAGCGAGATGAGCACCGCAACCCCAGAGTCGGTCACGACTGGACCTAATGGTCAGGGGTCCCTTTACCTTTACCTAAAGTTCCTTGGACTCCAGTTGTTCAGGGCTTTGAAAATTAAATCAAGAACTTTGTACCTGACCAGGTAGCAGCCAATGCAAATGCTTTACCAATGGTATCACATCCTGTCTGCTATCTGTACCTGCTGGACTTATTCTGCCATGCCAATAGAGCCCCATGCCTCCCAGCTGACTGGGGACTCCTACCCTGGGCTCCATACAAGCTCTGCACATGCCTTTCCCAAACTGATGCTCTCTGTGTGTTTTTAGACCACAACTCTCATCACCCTTGACCAATGGGCATGCTTACTGGGAGCTGTAGCCCAAACTCTTTGTAGTCCTCCTCTGGAGGGCACCAGGTTGGTGAACACTGTTTTAGAGAAAGGGTAGTTTGCTCATCTCAGTTTTGAAGGGGGTCAAGCCCTCGCCGTGTCTCCCCCTCCTGTCTTCCCGCTGGACATGTTTACACGTGCAATGTAAATAACCTCCCCAGCCTGTTAGTGTATTTTAAGAGACTTCAGAGGTTATTTACATTACAGATGTGTTTCCTTAAACCCATCCGTTCCTGAGTAGTGGTATGTTTTGACAGAAGCGTCTCTATGAAATTATAGATTGCACAAATGGAGCTGAATTCAAGTCAATCACAGGGGAGCAAGCTCCACGAATCTCGATGAGGTCACACACCTCCTGAAGGATGCAGTTTGTTAATCCGATATCGCAACCAAGGAATTCCATTAATAGACTTGCACGCACGCAACGGCTGTAGAGATCCTTGCTTCTGACAGTGAGTAATGTGTGGGTGAGAGAGAGAGAGAAGGGAGGGTGGAGAGGAGGAGGAAAGAGAGAGAGACAGAGACAGAGAGAGGCCGTAGGCAGCTGAACACAGAAAGAGTTGAAGTGAAAGGGACCACAGTTGGATGGTCAATCTACCGACAGTGTCTTTTTTAATATATATATATATAATTTTTTATTAGTTTTTTAACATATCATTTTCAACAGTAATTAAACATACTTTTACATCTTATACAATTGTTTTTTTAAAAAATAATTTTTTATTCATTTTTTAAACACATATAAACACACAAACAAAACAAAAGACAAATACATACACAACATTTAAATCATAATGTTATTCTCATACACCTTCTTTCCTCTGACTTCCCCATACCTCCCTTTCACATCTTATACAATTGTTTTGACTTCCATCAATCACATCTGAAAATTTTCCAGTCTAATCTCTTAGTATATATTTCTTACTTTCCCCATTACATTTAAATCTCATAACTAATATCTCTATTCTTTTTCTACTTTGTAACACCATAGATTTATCCTTACAAAACTTCTTGTAGTCCTACTAGTGTAATTTGTTGATTGCAATTGCTCTTCAGATAGTTCATACACTTCTTCCAGTCTTCTGCGAATCTCTGGTCCCGCAGGTTTAGAATCCTTCCTGTCATTTTGTCCAATTCTGCATAGTCCATTAATTTTGTCTGCCATTCTTCTTTCATCGGAATTTCTTCTTGCTTCCATTTCTGGGCTAACAATACTCTTGCCGCTATTCAATCTACCGACAGTGTCAAGCCAGCAGCTCAGTTGAGGGCTGTAGTGCAATGGTAGAGCGTTGAATGCAGAAGGTCCCATGTTTAATCCCTGGCATCTGCATTTAAGAGGCTTCTGTCTGAAACTCTCTGTCTCTTTCTGTCTGGAGAGCCCCTGCTGGCCATTTGTCTGGTGGACCATTTGTCTGACTAGGTACACGGCAGCATCCCATGAAACATAAGCCCTACTCAAGCCTTCTAGTTTGGAGTACAGTGGTACCTCGGCTTAAGTACTTAATTCGTTCCGGCGGTCCGTTCTTAACCTGAAACTGTTCTTAACCTGAAGCACCACTTTAGCTGGGGCCTCCTGCTGCCGCTGTGCTGCCCTCGCACAATTTCTGTTCTCATCCTGAAGCAAAGTTCTTAACCCGAGGCACTATTTCTGGGTTAGCGAGTCTGTAACCTGAAGCGTATGTAACCCGAGGTACCACTGTAAAGGCGGCATACAAGGAGGGGCATGTAAATCAGCTGCACCCTGAGGTCTGTTCCACACCAACCCTCTGTAGTGTCTGTGCATACAGTACATATGTGCTGTATCCTTGGGGATCCTTGGGGAGCAGGAAGGATCCAGGCACACAACAACACAGCACAACAACACAACACAACAACACAACACAACACAACAACAACACAACACCACAACACAACAACACACCATGGCTTCTCCACAGTGTGAAGCCTTGATTGCTAAGTGTCAGAATCCCAGCCTGACCCAGACACTGGAGAGACATCTTCAGACTCCACACAGCATCCTCACTCCTGAAGACATAGAATCATATAGTTGTAGAGTTGGAAGGGACTCTGAGGGCCATCTAGACCAACGCCCTGCAATTCAGAAATCTCAGCTAAGCATCCATGACAGATGGCCATCCAATGAAGGAGAGTCCACAACATCCCGAGGGAGACCTGTTCCACTATCCAACAGCTCTTGCTGTCAGAAAGTTCTTCCTGATGTTCAGTCAGAATCTCCTTTCTTGGAACTGAAAGCCATTGCCTCAAGTCCTGCCCTCCAGAGCAGGAGAAAACAAGCTTGCTCCATCTTCCACGCGACAACCCTTCAGATATTTGAAGATGGCTATTGTATCTCCTCTCAGTCTCCTCTTTTCCAGTCTAAACATACCCAGCTCCTTCAACCGTTCCTCATTTGACTTGGTTTCCAGACCGATGTACAATGGGTAACATATACTTGCAGTTTCACAACCCTCAGCGAAACATAGAAACACATAAAACGTTTTGCCAAACTTGATGAAAAAAATTAAATTGTGTGAAAAGTACAGTTGATAGGGATTTTTAACTTGCTGTAGCTGTAAGGTGTTTTTTTTACAGTTGCATTTGCTGATTCATTTCACATTTTTGTTTTATGGTTACTGTATATTAATAAAGGGATGACAAGTAGACCACTAGTGGTTGCGAGCCGAACATGGGGAAGCAGACTGAGACAGCAATATCACAATTTTTTTCTCAGTAGGAAGGAAACCTCATTTATTTCAAGGGGAGTTCTGTGCTTAGGCTGTGATACTATACTATATACCGGGGGCAAGCTTCATTGGAAACAATGGGTCTTACTCTGAGAAGACATTTATGCAATTGCACTTTTGTGTACTGGAAGTTGTGTGTGTGTGTGTGTGTGTGTGTGTGTGTGTGTAGGGGAGGGTATCCCCTACCAGAGCAATTTATCTAAAAGCAGTAGGGGGCTGGAGCAGAGGGAACACTCTGAACATTAAGTATAACACAGCTGCGCTCTGTTTATGCTTAGGCTACAATAAAAAAAGCTATAAAATTTGAGATGTCAGAGCGCCACTTTGCTTTATTTATACTGTTTCCTCTGAGCTCTGTCACCCAGCACATTCATCTCCTCAGCTCCAGCAAGAACGGCAAAGATTAAAATATCACAGCTCAAAATAGGAGTCAAGAGGAAGGAGATTCATCATAGCCCTATTATTATTTTTAATGTACCAAAAAATGTAAATAGGGCAATGAAGTTGGTTACAGTCATACCACTCTCCTTTGGGGTGGGTTTTAGTGTATGGAATGGGGGAGGTTTTGCAGATCTGAGACTTCCTTGGAGCGGGTGATGTATTACGCAAATAACAGGGGTCTTGGTGGGTTTTGCTATTTTTTAAAAAAAGACTCATTCATCCTTTTCTGGGGTTTCCCCTTGTAGAAGCAGAAAAGCTCAGGGTAGCATTTTTGAAAATGAGTTTTTAAATAGGACACCTACGTACCAGATCCAGACTAAGTTAGCAGATCCTGGTTTCTGCTGAAAGCAACAAGTCCCTATTGTTCCGGAGTGTGGTTGACGCTTCAATGTGTGAATAAGTGGTCCCCGGTCCCTTGAAAGAGAAACCAGTGTGGCCATTTCTAAAGAAGACGGCTTAAAACTTGTTAGTTTGGGCAAGTGCCTTCTTTTGGAGGAAGATGGTGGAGAGAGTTGCCTTTTATTGAGAGCAAGGCAACATTAGGTAAAGGTGAAGGGACCCCTGACCATTAGGTCCAGTCGTGACCGACTCTGGGGTTGCGGCGCTCATCTCGCTTTATTGGCCGAGGGAGCCGGCGTGCAGCTTCTGGGTCATGTGACCAGCATGACTAAGCCGCTTTTGGCGAACCAGAGCAGTGCACAGAAATGCCGTTTACCTTCCCGCCGGAGCGGTACCCATTTTTCTACTTGCACTTTGAGGTGCTTTCGAACTGCTAGGTTGGCAGGAGCAGGGACCGAGGAATGGGAACTCACCCCGTTGCAGGGATTTGAACCGCGACCTTCTGATCGGCAAGTCCTAGGCTCTGTGGTTTAACCCACAGCGCCACCCACATCCCCAAGGCAACATTGCTCCTTCTCAACCTTTCTGCAGCTTTTTGATATCATATGCTCTGCGGGGTGGGTATTGGATACACCATCTTCCAGTTGCTCCAGGCCTACTGATGAAGCAGAGAGTAGTATTGGGAGAACGTTGACAGTTATGCTATGTGGTGCCCCAGGCCATTGGGAGTGAGCAGTAGGGGTTTGGGGCAAGGTGCCCCCAATATGCTGATGACACCCCCGTTTGATTTCTCCACAACATCTGAGTCAGCAGAGGGTGTGTAGGGCTTAGGCTGCTGTCTGAATGCAGTGATGTGCTGGATGAGGAAAAGTTAGGTAAGCATGAATCCTGACGAGACAGAGGCTCTGTGGGTGAGTGGTACTTGTGTCAGGGAAACTGGCCAGTTGCCTACTCTGGATGAGGTTGCGTTTCCTCTGAAGTAGCACATATGCAGCACACGGCTCTATCCCTTTCCCCAACTCCCAGAAAAGCCCCCAAGAGCCGCACGGAGCATGTTTCTCCTTGGAGAAAAGCCTGCAAGCACCGCAATCTCCATGCAGCTTGTGAAAGGGAGCGCTGCGCAGAACATGGGATGCATACAGGCTCTGCTCAGCACTCCCTTTAAAGAATATTTTCCCCCTTGCATTCCCTCTCTAAAAATTAGGTGCTTCTTATGGTCAGATGCATCTTATGGGGCAAAAGGTTGGGTAAATAAATTAGCTGCAAACTTACCTGCTGGAATTTACTGAGATTTGAGGAGGGAGGTTCTATCAAATGCTGATCTCATCTGTCCTCTAATACAGAGGTTTTCAACCGTTTTGAGTCCATGGCTCCCTTGACTAACTGCATTCTATCTGCAGCATCCCTGTGGGGCTAGGGAGCCCAGTTATGTCACTCCTTGCCTGCAGAGCTGGCAACCTCTCACCCTTTTTTGAACACCCTCCCTTGTGGAGTGTTCCCTCAGCCTCCTCTATTCTCCCTTCTCCTCTGGGCAGCCACAGCTGCTGCCCTTGGTCTCCCCTCCTAGCCAGCCCCAGAGGCACCATTTGCCTGGGGAGCTTGTAGCCAGGGCTGCAGCAACAAACCTTTGGGAGGCAAAGACATGAGAGGGCATCAGAGGAGAGAGGGAAGGAAAAGGACAGAGGTCAGTGTTGCCTGCGGCACCCCTGACCATCATTCAAGGCACCCCAGGGTGCCATGGGACGCTGGTTGAGAACCACTGCTCTAATAGAATGTGGAAGTGGAAGTTAATGAAATGCTATGAAATTCTGCAAAGAATTAATGGAAAGGGAAGTCAAATTTATTATCTTCTGTAGCAAACAATCAGCTCCAGAAACGTCAAGAGGATATAACCAGTTTCTGCCGTATACGCATTTCGAATTAAAGTTTGCTAAATGACGGCTAAGCCACATCCATTCAAACGAAATATTCTGCAGCTGGACGCCTTTAAATAATAAGAGTGAAACACAGGTAATCCAGTAAATCTACTCAAGATTAATATTTACGCAAACCCCGAAGGCTTCCCGAGGTTTGCTGTGTTTCAGCGTTTAGGCAACCCTAGACAATAAAAGCAGAACAGGCCATTTGCTATCAGTTACATTTTAACCAGAGGTTTTCCTAATGCCAGTTGGCTGACACTGATGCTTTGCTGACTTAATAGCATTTGTTTAGATATATTTAGTAACAGTCTTAATGTTGTCTAGACTACACATCAAAATGACTGCTAATGCAACTCTGATCAATTTTCTGTAAAAGGACAGGCCAGCAAAAATAAGTAAGCATGGCTTGTCATGTTTGCTATATATATATATATATATATATATATATATATATATATATATATACCGTATCTTTCGCTCTATAAGACGCACCAGACCACAAGACGCACCTAGTTTTTGGAGGAGGAAAACAAGAAAAAAAATATTCTGAATCTCAGAAGCCAGAACAGCAAGAGGGATCACTGCGCAGTGAAAGCAGCAATCCCTCTTGCTGTTCTGGCTTCTGTGATAGCTGCACGGCCTGCATTCGCTCCATAAGATGCACACACATTTCCTCTTACTTTTTAGAAGGGAAAAAGTGAGTCTTATAGAGCAAAAAATACGGTATATATTGTAAAGTATCACCGAAATGGAGGTTGTCTTTGAGCTAAGCAAGATAAGATGCGCAAGAGCTCAGCTGCATCTTACTTAAACTTAGAATGCATATGTACATGAAGCATTCCTTGTGGGGTAGGGGGAGGTAGCTGAGCCCCCCCCCCCAGAATCTTATAAAAGGGGATGTCTACATCTCGCTCCATCTTGCTTCCCTCAAAGCATCATGGGAAATGTAGTTCACCCATCACAGAGTCACAACTCCCAGCACCCTTAACAAAGCACCCCAGGTTTTTTTTGGGAGAAGTCATGTGCTTTATGTGTGTGGTGTGCATGATGCCTTATATCCCATTGGACTCGGTGAGGTTTCTTACATTGCGATTAACTTGCCCTGTTTTCAGTGTGACCTAAGATCAAGCTCCATAGCTTGGCCAGAAGAGCATGAGACTCTTAATCTTAGAGTGGTGGGTTCGAGCCCCATGTTGGGTAAAAGATCCCTGCATTTCAGGGGGTTGGACTAGATTATATTTGTGGTCCCTTCCAACTCTACAATTCTATGAAGTATTGAAGTGTGGATCCAGCCCAAAGTACGTGCTTGCACACCTTCCATATTTGCTGATTTCCACTTTTGCCACTCAGGTTTTGAATTCAAATTTCAAATGTCGGCACAGGAGAGCTACACTGTATGCTTTTTCTCAAAGTGTCGATTGGCTCTATGTTCAACATCCCAGCAAGGAAGGCCTGGTTTGTAGCTCCATTAGCTGACAACCCATTACTGGCATTGGAACAAAACGTGGAGCTGGCAACCATCAGTCTGGACAGCTTTGTTGAAGGCAGAGCTTGGTAAGCAGAAAACAGAAAAATGGCAGCATTGCTGGGGCTGCTAACTTGCCCTGCTTCCAAATCATTTCCAGGATGTCCATTTTCACTCTGAGGCAAAGGTGTTCTGTTTACGGAGCTTTGTCACAGACACCTATGGCCAATCAGTGGCATGTGGCTTAGCTAGGCACACCTCGAGGTACAGAGGAACTTTCATCTCAGCCATCGTTGCCCTTAAAAGCTCATTAAGCTCACATGCAGAATCCAGCGGCAAGGTTATATTGCGCCCATTGACATTGTTTAATGTTAAAGACAAATGATTATTCTTTTCTGTATACACCGCGGGAACTTTTTAAGTGTATATTGTCCTTGGAGTAATGCGATATGTAAATGTTATTGTTAGGAATTTGGCACTTGGCAATATATTTTACGTCATATAGCTGCCTTGGCTGAACACTAGCCTTAGTTTTAGACAGTGTACCCTTGTAAGCCAGGGATGGTTGGCAGAGATCACCTGGGAGCTTTTCGTGTCGGTGAACTGACAGCTTGTATTGGTTTTCTGCACCCTGCTTTAAATCACCACATTGCATCAACACTCAACGAACTAAATTGCATTTGTTCTGGAGTTGGGAACCTGCAGCATTTCAGATGTTGTTGGACTCCAAATCCCTTCTTCCCCAGGGATGATGGGAGTTGTAGTCCAGCAACACCTGGAGAGATTCAAGTTCCCTGCTTGTGTGTTATGTCGCTGCTGCAAACTGTTCCATGCCCTGAAGAAATGGCCAGGAATTCTCAGCAAGGTGGCCAGGAAGATGATGGAGCATTGTCCCTGTTTGCTGTGGCAGCTAGAAATACTTTTTTAAGCTTAGTGTTGTTGTCTTTTAAAAAGCTAAACTAAAAGAGAGAGAGAGAGAAGTCACAGCAGGAGCCATAGCTGTCAAGTATCCCTTATTTGGCGGGAAAGTCCCTTATCCTAGCGCTGAATCCCGCTGCTGTCCCTTATTGATGATGTCCCTTAAATTTCCCGGGTTTCAAAAGAAGCAGCTCCTCTCCCTCCCTCCCTGCTAGCCAGGGAGGAGGGAGGCTCCAACTGTGTTGCTTGGCTGCATTGCTCACCCAATAAGGAGTCTAAGAACGACTGGGGGGTGGAGCTTGCATGCCTTGTGCCGATCAAATTGGCCACGTTGCCTGGGGACTCGCCTTTGCTCAGCGCTTCCCAGCAGAGAGGTGACAGTGGTTTTCCTTTCTGCATCCCCTTTGCTGGGTTGCTGTGCTGTGGGAGCCACCGCTTGAGGCTTCATTTGGCTGCTGGCTGGGCTTTCTGCCTTTGGCTTGGAGGGGCTCAGAAGTTGAACATACCTGTGCTTGGAAAATCCCTTATTTTGGCTGCTGATCCCTTATTTTCGAGGCTGCTGGTCCCTTATTTTCAAATCTGTAAGTTGACAGCTATGGCAGGAACACAGGCATTTTCCTGGCCACCTGTCAGAATGCCTGGCCCTGAGGAGAAGGTCCTGTTTGGTTCTTTTCCCACGCTTGGCAATGAGTGAGTGCCCAGTGAGTTAGGCTTCTGAGGGTCTCTTCTGAACCCTGGGGCCTTCAGTCAGGGCTGACTGATGGTGCCAGGCCTGCGCTTGGTCACAGTCTTCCCCACTATGGTGAGACATGCTATATTTGTGCTTGAAAGGAGGTAATTATTTCTAAATTTGCACCTATACAGAAAAATTAGCATATTTATTTAATTTATTTAAAATATTTATAGGCTGCCATTAAGAGTAAAACTTGCTCAAGGCAGCTTGCAAGGCGAATGCAAATTGTATGCAAATCCCTGTCTTCTTTTTTGGGTGTGTATGTGTGATGCATCTGGCAATGCAATGCAACATTGGCAATGTAAAAGTTCTGGTAATGCAGAAGTGGCTGCCCTAATGGGTCAATACAATCTGACGCACATTCTCTTGGCAATCGAATGGAGCTGCTCTCCCTGCTATGCTGCATTCCTGAGAGTGGAGGAAGTTACCATGAGTTCTTGCTGGATGTCTGTTTATGATCTGCAAACTTTGAAAAAGTCAGTATTGTGCTTAGAAAGGAATTCCCCTTTGATCCAGTAGGATCCCTTTGACTCCCTTTCTCTGCTTTTGAATATATCATCTTAAGAGATACTGCAGAACCTCCCCACCATTAAACTTTGACAGAGGAGTACCTTCATTTGATAAGCTTCCAATCGTCTCCACATTTCCCTGGCCGTAAGTTCCACCAAACACAATGGGGCTACTGCTGAGCAGATGTGCATAGGCAAGCACTGGCCATTCAGTCTGCTTGTCTCAAAGCTGACTCTTTCTCACCAGACACTGGATAACCCACCCCTCCACCCACAGGAGGAAACACCGAGGGGCCAAAGGGTCTTCAGCCCTCCCAATAAAATATTTGAGGGGGCATTGCCATTCAAATGGTGTGTGTGTGCCACACCATGCGATCGAATATGTGGTGTGGAGCTTACCTGCAACCCCCACCCCCAATATTTTATTCAAGTTGGAACCTCTGCCTCCAGTTTGACTCTTTTCAACCTTATTCTGGAGTTGCTCCTGATATTGCTATCATGGTGTGTGTGTGTGTGTGTGTGTGTGTGTGTGTGTGTAACAAGGGGGGTGCCATAGGTGCGGTACACCCCATGTGTCCCCACTGAGGGGAGTAACAAAATGGTGGGCGGCACTCACTGCAGGGCCTGCAGCCATAGCTGTCAACCTTCCCTTTTTTTTGCGGGAAATTCCCTTATTCCAGCGCTGTTTCCCGCTGCTTCCCGCTGCTATCCCGGATTGTTAGACATCCTGTAGACTGTCCCCGGGACAGGTGAGGCTGCTGATCCCTTATTTTCGAGGCTGCTGATCCCTTATTTTCAAATCTGAAAGATGACAGCTATGCCTGCAGCGTGCCCGAGCCACGCATCTCTCCTGGGAGTGGCGCAGTGGCTCAAGCGCCCACAGGCTCCGTGCTGCCACAAACAGACCTCCCGTTGCCTCCCCCTCAGCTGTAGGGTGGCTGAGTGGGAGGAGGCAGGCAGACTCCTTGGAGGCCCTGTGGTGCCTCCGCAGACAGCTGGCCCTGCCCCTGCCCCCAATCGGCTTGCTCCGCCGCTGGGGGTGAACGTGCTTCCCCATTGGGAGGAAGTCTTAAGGGGCTTTCATCCAAATGGGAGGGGAGATCACAAGATCACCTGCTTCCTTTTGCGACTGATCAGAGCAGAGTGAGCAACCTTCTTTGTTTTTTTAATATAAAATTTTATTAATTTTTTAATGTATCATTTTCAAGTAATTAAACATACTTTTACATCTTAAACAATTTTTTTTTACTTCCATCAATCACATCTGAAAATTTTCAGTCTAATCACTTAATATATATTTCTTACTTTCACTATTACATTTAAATATCATATCTAATATCTCTCTTCTTTCTCTTCTTTACAATATATTCCTCCTTACAACAAAAACTAGCGTAATTTGTTGATTACAGTTGCTCTTCAAATAGTTCGTATATTTCTTCCAATCTTCTGCAAATCTCTGGTCCCACAGGTTTCGAATCCTTCCTGTCATTTTATCCAATTCTGTGTAGTCCATTAATTTTATCTGCCATTCTTCTTTCGTCGGTATTTCTTCTTGCTTCCATTTCTGGGCGAGCAACCTTCTTTGAAAGGAGACTCCACCCACACAACCACTTCCTTCTCATTGCCGCAGCTTCCTCCAGTGGTGGTTTTAGGGTGGTGTGACAGGTTCAGCGGCGCTAGGCACCAGTGCCTCAGGGGGTGCTGCAACAATGATGCAGAACGGAGCACAAATAGGCTCCGTGTGTGTCAAATTTTAACGTCACACAGGGTACTGCTGAAATTTGAGAACCCAAACTCCTCCTCTGTTTCCTCTGTCCCATCCTTGGGCAGTGTTGGGATTAACCAGTAGGAATTTGTTGGGTGTTTCTCAGTTGGCCTTTGGTGCAGCATCCTGCATAATCTTGTGATTGTTGGGTTTGGGCTTGTGAATTTGGCAGGAAGTGGATTTGGTCATCGATAAGCACCCCCGAGGCACACTTGGGCATGGGGCCCCTTCTCCAATCTCCTTCCATGACCGACCAGCATGGGAAGCTGTGGGGTCGAGTGCTCCTAGGGACTTGGTGAGTGCCCCCTGCTGAATAGCAGAGATAGGGTGCACCGGTCATATCACAAAAACCCATGGCTCCCCTTCTTGGGCAGCTGGGAAACTTTGACTCACATATCGCTGCTAGGCTGATGTAGCACAGGTCAGGCAGTGTTACCCGGGTTGGTAGAATGAAAGTTTACCCTCCTGCCGGCATGCGTTCAACCTACTCATGTTTAGCTAATTGGGATGCATATCCCCAAGGAGTGTTGAGCAAGTATAACATTAAATCAAAGCTGGCCTCTGGAGTAACTCTGGCTCTTCCTGAGGATTTTGTATTTTTAACACAACCTCTTGACATCTATGGGACGTGGGTGGCACTGTGGGTTAAACCACAGAGCCCAGGACTTGCCGATCAGAAGGTCAGTGGTTTGAATCCCTGTGATGGGGTGAGCTCCTGTTGCTCGGTCCCTGCTCCTGCCAACCTAGCAGTTCGAAAGAATCTCAAAGTGCAAGTAGATAAATAGGTACCACTCCAGTGGGAAGGTTAACGGCGTTTCCGTGTGCTGCTCTGGTTCGCCAGAAGTGGCTTAGTCATGCTGGCCACATGACCCGGAAGCTGTACGCTGGCTCCCTTGGCCAATAAAGCGAGATGAGTGCTGCAACCCCAGAGTCGGTCACAACTGGACCTAACGGTCAGGGGTCCCTTGACATCTGCTTCAAGCCTTTGGAATGGAGTGTGTTGCACTGCTCACTAACTAAGCAAGCTAAGTGGTTAAGCCAATAAATTGGAATGCCCAAAAGCTGCTGGAGAATCTTAAGTAACGCAGATACATTGCAGCTCGCCATTTGTACGTGTTTTTACAGCACGTTTTGCTAGGCTGGAACTACTCAGAGCACACCTAGCAAAAGCTATCCCATATCACCCCAGCCTGCAGAGCTAGATATTCAGTGATATCTGTATCTTGTAATGCTAGATGATTTGTTCCTTGTCTGGATGTTTTGATTTTGGTTGAAGAAAAAAAACAAGAACCGCCAATGATATGGAGATGACCTATGGTTGTAAGCAATGAAGGATTAAGAAAGATGTCTGGGACTTTGAACTAGGAGAAAGAAAGAAGAAATCAGTGTGGAGCATGTACAGATATGATTTTAACAAGGGATGGTATTCACGTGTGTCCTTAAATACCAGAGCTAGCTATATGGTGCTCCCCAAAAGAAAGTTGGTTTTGGTTCACATCTTAATGTGCACCTACCTAATTTGCATTTTCTGAAGAAAAAAATACACTAGGGGTAGCAGATCCCCAGTTTGGAAACCAGATCTGGTGTCCCAAGGAAATTTTCGTCCCCTCTTTATTTCTGATTAGTTTCCGATTATTTTAGTGGAAGTGGCAAAAAAGCTGTGGACACAGGGTATGGGGTATGTGTGTGTGGAGTTCAGCCTGCCGACACAGGTACAAATAGCCTCTTTCTCAGTCACCAAATCATTTGATGAGTGGAGAGGCAGTGATAGACACCCCCCTTAGTTGTTCTGCATAGATCAGCTGAGGAGGGGGGGGGCTGTGTGCCAGTGTGTAGGTGCATGTGAGAGTGTGTATGAATATTTGGGGTGGGTACACTCACCTTTGGCCACACTTAGTACTTACTATGACCCCTGGAGGTTGGGTAAGGATGGATGTGGTTGTTGTTTTTAAATGGGTTAGCCCTGCAATATGTAAGCCACATTTTGGGATGATGCTGTTCTCCAACCCAAACCTGTGTACAAAAATGAATGTATTAGGGGGAAGATCATGCAAACATGCAAATTAGGGAATGTAGCTTGCAAAATAATAATAATGATAATGTGTATATTAGGAGGAAAGTGGACTTAAAATGCTGACAAATCTCTTCATGAGGACTTTTTTTTAAAAAATGCAAATTGAAATGGTGAACTGAAGACTTTCAAAAACTGAGAAAATGAAATGGACCGATTCATCTGCCCCTAGCTGTAAATATGGGTGCTGGGCTGGTCCTCCCATTGGACAGAATGAAGCAGTTGCTTCAAGCAGCAAGTTCTGGAAGGCAAAGGAGTGATGGTGGAGTGTTGGAGAACAGAGCTGTGTCCTGCAATGCTCCTGCTGTCCTGAGGTGCGCTGTCCTGTCGTAACCAGTGCTGAAGTCAGATTCCATTGCCAGGCTGTTCTGGATGTGGAATGAGGCGTCTGAGTGAGTGCTGTCTTGTCCTTCATCTCAAGCAGCTAAAGGTCTTGGTTTAGCCCAGTATGGATGAACGATCATCCTCCTGTTCAGAGGTTGACATTTGCCTGGCTGAAATGCATCCTTAAGCTCTCAAGATGGCTTGGACAGAGAAAGTGTGCATGTTGAAACTAACCTACTGCACAAATGCCAAATTCAGATGAGTTGCTGTTCTTACTCTTGCCTCTGGCTTCATCCACCATCCACAACCCTCAGAAATGCATGCCACTAGCAGTGCTAATAGACATCTACAAGATCATGGTAGTGCCTTGACAAAATGATACTTGTGTACATAATTTTGAGCCTCATTTGAGCAATAGGCTAGCGGCCAATAATCTGGAGGTGCAGATTCTGGGAAAAGTGCAATACCATCTACCTAATAACCATTGCATTAAAATATCTTGCCAGGGCTAAAAAAGTGGCAGCCCTATTCATCTTTAGGTAAACAATCTGACGCAGGTGCCAGAACTACTTTTCCAACAGATAAGAAATTGAAGCTGAGAGATGTACTCATGACTATTTATTTATTTTCTTGAATTTATATACTGCCCTATACCTGCGATGTGTTGACTACCTGATGTGTTGAACCCAAAGGTGCAACCATAGTCATAGTGACTTGGTCTATGAAGGATTAAAGTGCATCTGTTCCAGATCACACCAATGCATATTTCTAGCTAAGTAAAATTCAAAAGATTCATTCAAGGGATACAGCTGGTGCCAGCAAGTCAAAAATGAGACCTGTTCTCTCTCTGTGTGTTAAGTCCTAAGTGAGCAATAGGCTAATAGACGGTAATCCAAAGGTGCCGATTCTGGGGGGAAACACAATACCATTTAATAACTCTAATGTAATTACTAGTGAAAGCTGGATGGTATCAGGCACATGATATCAAGAAAGATCAGAATCCCCTCTCCCCCCAAATCTAATTAATACTTTGCGCCATTAATTATCCCTAGCATCAAACAAAAGTGGAGTGTCCCACCCAGTGCTTTTTTTTCTGGGGGGACGCAGGGGTACGCATACCCCTAAACATTTTGTGAATCTAAGTTTGGCCTCATTGAGGGGCAGTATTTCAGTATGAGTAGGAAAAGGAGAGTATCCCTAAACATTTTTTTTAAAGAAAAAAATGCACTGGTTCCACCTAGTTTGCATTACTCTTCAAAATACATCATTGAAAAACCCTATACAGTGGTACCTCGGGTTAAGTACTTAATTCGTTCCAGAGGTCCGTTCTTAACCTGAAACTGTTCTTAACCTGAAGCACCACTTCAGCTAATGGGCCTCCTGCTGCCGCACTGCCATAGCACGATTTCTGTTCTCATCCTGAAGCAAAGTTCTTAACCCAAGGTAATATTTCTGGGTTAGCGGAGTCTGTAACCTGAAGTGTATGTAACCTGAGGTACTACTGTAAATGTAGAGCAAAAGGTTAGCATAGCCCTCCTTCTGAATTCTTCATTTCTGTCTCCAAATTCTTCCTTTTGATTGATAGATATGCACTAAACTTTATGTTTTGCTTTCCTATGAGTCAGTCTTAAAGTGCCTAGGGTAAAGGTTAATGCAATATGACTGGTTGAGCATTGAGGCTAGGACAGGGGTCAGCAAACTTTTTCAGCAGGGGGCCAGTCCACTGTCCCTCAGACCTTGTGGGGGGCTGGACTATATTTTCTGGGGATAAATGAACAAATTCCTATGCTCCACAAATATGCAGCTGTCCCTCACGAGGATTGAACCTGCAACCTTGGCGTTATCAGCACCATGCTCTAACCAACTGAGCTATCCAGCTGATCATATCAACACCTATCAACCACAGTCACCATGATCAATGGCAAGGGGTCCAGCAGCATCTTGAAGGCCACAGGTTAGCCATCCCTGGCAGACACCTTCCTTTTGGAGCATGGAGGGCATTCTCCAATGGCTGAGCTTGGTTGACCCTAGCAGGTCCCCGTGTGCTGTTGACACAACCTGTGTTACAAGCCCATCCGAAACAAAGGACCGAGAACCGTCATAACCCAACGTAGCTCTGTTGTAGTTTATAGTGAACAGATAAGTGAGGGGGAGAGGGGTGGGGAGAGAGAGACAAAGCGACAAGATGAAAGATAATTATTGCTTTCAAGCCTGACTGTGGTGACTTCTTAATTGCTTCTATAAAGCAAATTTCCACACTGCAAAACTTATTAGAACAGTCCCTGCATTCATCTCTCCTCGCTGGTAAGCTTGTTCACAGCAACACCCACTGGAGGCAAGAAGCAGTCGCCGTTATCGCTGCAGTTCCCCCCCCCCCCCCATGGATGGGATACGGCACAATGATACAGTGCTGTTAGCCATAGAGGACCTGGCACAGATGCCTGTAACATTAGGTTCAGGGTTTGTCTTCGCTGTCCGACTGCATTGCCGAGATTACTTAAAAGCAAAAACACCTAAACTTTGTCAGCTTGAACTGATCTGTTAACTGAATTAAAGCAAGATTTTTTTTTTGATGCAAAAAAATATGTTTCTCTATTTTTAGCTGTTTAGGGCTCAATCTAGGACAGGCCTGTGGATAGCAATGGGTGGGTCTATCACTTCGGTTTCGCTCAGTTTCTCATTTTTTCCACTTTTAATGTATGTGTATCAGTTTGCTTAAAAGAAAAGTCTTCACAATAATCAGCATTTAGTGTGCATTTCACCTAACCTACACATTTTTGTATGCCTCATCGGTGTTCCCTAACGCATTTTTCTTTTGTGTTAGATCTGCTAATACGTACATTTTTTGCACACTTTCCCATAACGTATGTATTTTTGTACTTATCATTTGGTTGAAGAACTGCATTGCAAAATGAGGGGGAGTACAGATTTTGGACGGCGGCATTTTTTGTGGTGTATATTGTTTCAGGAAATGCAAATTTGGGCTGTTTGCATTAAAAGACAAACTGAATGGAACCCCCCAAATTCCTAGCTGTAGATAACAACAACAACCACTACTACAACAACAATGTAAACAACTGGAGGGTCGCAGGTTTCCAATCACTGATGTAGACATACTTCTCTATGGTTCCATCTGCACTATACATTTAAAGCAGTATCGTACCACTTAAAACAGTCATGGCTTCCTCAAGAGAAGCCTGGGACCTGTAGTCTGTTAAAGGTGCGAGAGCTGTTAGGAGACCCCCTATTCCCTTTGCAGAGTTACAATTCTCAGAGTGCTTTAACAATCAATCCCTGTTCCCTGTTCCCAGATAACTCAGGGTTTCCCAAACTTAGGTCTCCAGCTGTTTTTGGACTACAGTTCCCTTCATCCCTGACCACTGGTCCTGCTAGCTAGGGATTATGGGAGTTGTAGTCCAAAAACAGCTGGAGACCCTAATTTGGGAAACCATGTCCTAGTCCGACACTCTAACCACTGCTCCACACTGGCTTCCTAGAGCACTTCTGCTATGGGGCAGCTATATAAATTAAGTAGGTGAATAAATATGGGGAAAGCAAAAGGTTACTTAGAGAAGGAACTGGAATATTTTCCTCGAAGCTTGAGTTTGTTTTATTCTGTTTTGTTTTATTTGATGTTTTAATGAGTTGTAAACCTCTCTGCGATTTTTTTCTTTAAAATACCAAGCGGCATAGAAATGATATTAATAATCATAATAAACTTCATTGTTAAAAGAGAAAGGCACTAAGGCATTCCATTGTGGCAGCTGTAACCTAGGTGAAAGGTGTTATTTGGTGAATATTTTACAGATTTGAGTTTCTAACACTGGCTTAAAGCGGCACAATATACTGCTTCAGATGTAGGGCCCAAAAGGCAAAAACTCTTTCCCCAAAAGGCATAACTAGATCTAATAAGCTGAAGTGTAAGGCTGTATTAGCTGCGTTTTCAGAAGCAAAGCAATAAGAAACAAAAAAACAAAATAATGCACAACACCAAAGCAGAAACCATGCGAAAGTCATACGTTCGAACGCTAAGTCTATGAGGCTTCCCTGAAAACAGCCCTCCGATGAGCGTCAAATCGGGAAGACCGATCAGCCCAACATGAAAGACTCGAGTTTTGCGTTGCTATGTGAGCTTGGGGTATAATTTTGCAAGCTGACAGGAGTGAAGCATCTCCTCAATATCTGTATTTGGCAGAAGAGATGAATGCATACATCAGGAAACAATGTTTAAGTGTTTTATTTCCTTATTTCAGCCTGACAACCTGTCAGCGTAGTTAATGGCCACCAAGAGAGAGGGAGGAATGAGGGGGAGGGAAAATAAAGCGAAAGGAAACAAAGGTGCAGATTTTTTTTTAAAAAAAAGGAAAAGAAAGGGAAAAAGAACCAAAAAGGGGGGGTGGGGGTTGGAGAGAGGCAGAAGAAAATAAAATATTTGTGGGGCATCAAATCCGAATGGATATTTAGGAACATAGGATGGGCCTTCTACTCAGACTATTGGCCCACCAAGCTCAGTATTAGGTCAGTCACCCCAGAGCTGTCTGGAAGAATGAGACTCCAACTCCCATCAGCCCCAGCCAGCGTGGAGAGCAGTCAGGAAGGATGGGAGTTGTAGTGCCATGTTGACTACGTGCCGTGCCTCAACTGTGGGACTCCTCATCACTGAGTTCTGGGTCAGGCTCCACCTTGGGGCGAGGAGTCAGGATCCTGCAACAAGGCCAAGGAAGGTCTGTCTGCACCCGGGGGGATTCGGCTGCAGAGGGAGAGGTGGAGCCTTAAACACCAGATGGAAACTTGACCCATCTGGAAAAGTGCCCAATTACACTTTGCCATCAGTGTTGAAGGTCACCAGTTTAGAATTGGTAACATTTTATATATCTCTATATCTATATCTCTATCTATCTCTATCATCTCTATCATCTCTATCTCTATCTCTATCTCTATCTCTATCTCTCTCTATCATCTCTATCTCTATCTCTATCGATCTCTATCTCTATCTCTATCATCTCTATCTCTATTTCTCTATCTCTATCATCTCTATCTCTATCATCTCTATCTCTGTCTCTGTCTCTGTCTCTGTATTATCTATATCATCTATATCTACACACACACACACACACACACACACACACTGATCGGAAGGTTGGTGGTTTGAATCCCCGCAACGGAGTGAGCTCCCGTTGCTCTGTCCCAGCTCCTGTCAACCTAGCAGTTCAAAAGCACACCAGCGCAAGTAGATAAATAGGCACTGCTGTGGCGGGAAGGTAAACGGCCTCACAGTGTTCTGTTGTGCCAGAAGCGGTTTAGTCATGATGGCCACATGACCCAGAAAGCTGTCTGTGGACAAACGCCAGCTCCCTTGGCCTGAAAGTGAGATGAGCGCTGCAACCTCATAGTCGCCTTTGACTGGACTTAACCGTCCAGGGTTCCTTTACCTTTACCTCCCCCCCTCCACACACTGGTGTGTGTGTGTGTGAGGCTGCCCAATCTGAATTTTATTTTCTTGGGGGACTGCGGTAAGAATTGTAAAGTGAAAGATGGAAAGAGTTGTGATGGGAAAGGGTTCAATTAGTATGTCTTACAATTCCCTCCTACAACAGATGAAGGACAGATATAACAGATGAATAAGTTTTGAAGTCAACCTTTCAGACAGCTGTATGTTGGGAAGTATGAAAATTCAGTGGTGGCTGGTCCATTGGGACAAAGGTGGCACCCCAGAAACCGACGTCACCTGCTAGCTTCTTCCTCTTGTGTCTCAGTGTTGCCTTGTAGAATCCAGCAGGGAGAAGGTATATGGCCTAAAATAGGGAATTAGCTGGCTCTTTCTTTCATTGGCTCTGTTTCCACCTGCTGCTTGGGCTCCCTGCCTCCTGTACTGCCAGTCTCAACGAACACCAGCCACTACTGATTCTCTTCATTTATTTTTAGGATGGAATCCGTGGTTTTGCCATTCACTTTTATTTCTCACAGAAGTTTTGCCAAGTAATTTCCTGGGCATAGAACAGTAAGAACTTAAAAAGTAAAATAAAAAAGACACACATGCACAGAGAGATCAAAGGACATTAGCCTAGAGAACTATTCAAAGAACATAATGTGTACAATTGTTTTTCTTATCAAAGACACAGCGTTATCACACACCTCTATTATTCTTTCATGGGTGTTGTCCAAGCCCATTCATATGCTCCTTTGAGGTGCATCGTGCCCAAAGGACATTTCATGGCTGAGTCGAGATTTGAACCCAGGTCTCTCACGTCCAGCTCTCAAACCACATTTTACACTACTGCTATCAAGTTTACTGCTTAGCGGAAATGAACTGGGGGACCGAATGTCGGTACCAACTCTCAATTATTCTAAGAAGAAAAAAATCATTCAACATGCAACAGCAATAGCCTCTTCAAACAAACCTTAAGTTTGCTAAGTTTCTTATGACAGGAAGTCTCCCACTGTCAAGAGGAGACGGGATTTCACTGAAGGAAGTCTTCTTCTGTTGGAGAAAAGGACTCTTTGCATCCAAGCCTGTGCATACATTCTTAGTAGATCAGAATATTAAACATCCTTTGTGCTGAATGAGACAAGGTGCATGTGTGAATCCGAGGTGGCTTGACTTATCATCGCAAATCACTCCCTGGAAGTTCCTTTGTGGCTAGGGGACCATCTGCCCAAGCACAGAGCCTGGCAGAGGTGAAGGGGTTAAGTCGCATCTGACATCTTGTTTGCCCAAGTCCAGCAGCGGAGCGGCTTCTCTAGAAGGAGGAGCGTGGAGGTAAAGTAAATATCGGACAGAGTCTATGGTCTCTGCAGATGATAATAATAATAGCAAAAACAATAAACAACAACAATAAAAACCCTGCCTACTTTCTCACAGATGTAAGTCCTGGCAATTTTCCACTGAAAATTTTGGAAAGCAGATCGGCTGTCCACATTATTTCAGTGTGCTTGGCTAGGTCTCCAGCAGGAAAAAATAGGAAGTAGATCTGAAAACATTAATACTGCTTTAAAACAACTGCTAGAGATGATTGTTTCTTGGAACACGTTCTTTTCAAGCACAGCTTTGGAAATGCATAAGGCATGGCAAATGGGTTCCAAGAATAAATACCTTTATTCTTCATTTTAAAATAGGATTTCCTTTTTCAAATCTTGTCTTTGCCCCCACATTTTAACTTTATATCAGGAGCGGTGAACTGTTTTCCACCCAGGGACCACATTCCCTTCTGGGTGACCTCCTGAGGGCCACACGTTGTGGTGGGTGGAGCTAATGAGGGCAGAAAAAGTCGGTTTTACCATTGTACAGTAGTCTAGCTTACACACAAACACACCTCCCTCTGTTTTCCACCCAGGCAAAGCAAGAGGCATTGTCTAGAGCAGTGTTCTTCAAATGTGGATCTCCAACTGTTTTTGGACCACAACTCCCATCATCCCTAGCTAGCAGGACCAGTGGTCAGGGATGATGGGAATTGTAGTCCAAGAGCAGCTGGAGAACCAAGTTTGGGAAACATGGGTCTGGAGTTCAAGGACACATTCCAGCCACACAAAAATACACAAGGAGGTTACAAGCAGGGCAATATGGGTTGTAGCTGTGGAAAAAGTAGCACCTTGGAGAAATCTTCTGAATGCCCCTGGTGTGGACTTTGCCAATGAAAACTGAATTATGCACCGGATTTTTATTATAATATTTATTCGCGTTATCTTTATTTCCCTGCCTTTGGTGGCCTCAAAAGCAACTTGCTCAGGGTTTTCATGTGGTCTCCCATCCAGTCGCCAGGTGACATGGTTGCATCGTGAGCCCTCTTAAACCGTGAGGCTCTATGCGCAAAATGGTGGCGGACACATGAAATGGACACCAGCCTTGTTACACACACCCTGAAATTTTCCCAAACGGGTGCAGGCTCTATGCGCAAAACAGTGGTGGACACATGAAATGGACACCAGCCTCATTTACGCACCCTGAAATTTTCCCAAACGGGTGCAGGGTTTAATATAAAATCCCACCCTGGAGCAGCGAACCAGCAAATTCTAGCTCAAAACACCCAGAATTCCTTCAAAGGCCCCAGGAGGAGATTTTACAAGAGGGTGATGATGAATGTGGTGCCGATGGCCGCGAGCGGGTTTTATGCTACAAAAGTATAACACTGAGAGCGTTTATGCAACAATTCTGCACGCAGTCTACAAGAGGTGTTAGCTTGCTAAAACACCAGCTTAAACTGTTTTAGAATGTAACTAGATGAGTAATTTAGGTCAGGAGCCGAAACAAAAAGAGGCACTTTTGTCAATCTGTGCTCCTCTCTCAAACTTGTGGGTGAAGCATCAGGCCTGGTGATGCTGGACAGCTTTGCAGGGCACTGCCTGATGTTCCCAATGGCTCAGAAGGCCCCCTCGTGAGACTGACATGGGTGTGCTGCTATGCTTCTGAATGGCCATTTTGTCAGTGGGTGAGTGATCCATAGATGTATGAAATCTACAGATTGGAATAGATTCGTTGGATCGATAGGCCTGGTCATTGTGTTTTGGGTTGATTAAGAATGAACGAGTGCTGAGATTGGCTCCCATTCAAAAGCTGCATCACTGCTTGCCCAGTGCTAAAGCAGCTGTCATGGGGCCCAGTGGGGAATAGTACTGCTGCCATGACTTTGGTGGCAGAATTAAACAATACTTCACGGTTGAGGAGGGAGTGAATGTGAATGTGTTGGGGGCCATGCCCCCCTCCAAATCTGGTGCAAACCCTGCAAAGCACTATATAGTGGTACCTCAGGTTACAGACGCTTCAGGTTACAGACGCTTCAGGTTACAGACTCCGTTAACCCAGAAATAGTACCTCAGTTTAAGAACTTTGTTTCATGATGAGAACAGAAATTGTGCGGCTGCGGCGCAGCGGCAGCGGGAGGCCCCATTAGCTAAAGTGGTACCTCAGGTTAAGAACAGTTTCAGGTTAAGAACGGATCTCTGGAACGAATTAAGTTCTTAACCCGAGGTATTACAATGGGCGCTCTGTACAGTGGGCACACCTGTGCGGGGTGCACGTTCACAACCCACAGCGGCGTGTCTGTGCATGCGCAGGTTGCAATTCAACGTTTCTGTGCGTGCACAATGCGCAATTTAGCACTTCTGCACATGCGTGACCTCTGAAACCAGTTCTGGTACTTCCGGGTTTCAGAGTGTCCGTAACGTGAGAAAACACAACCTGAAGCGCCTGTAACCCAAGGTATGACTGTACTGTATACATAGCAACTCTAATTTTAATAAATGGTATGAGATCAGGGTCAATGGCCCATCTAGTCCAGCATCCTGTTCTCACAGCAGCCAACCAGATACCTGCAGGCATCCCACAAGCAGGATTCAAGTACAAGAACATTCTCCCCTCCTGTCGTTTTCAGCAACAACTGGTGTTCAAAAGCATTGTTGCCTCTAGCTCCTTCAGGTATACTGTGCCGAGGCCATTTAGGGCTTTAAAGGTCAGCACCAACACTTTGAATTGTGCCTGGAAACGTACTGGGAGCCAATGTTGGTCTTTCAGGACCGGAGTTATGTGGTCTCGGTGGCCGCTCCCAGTCACCAGTCTAGCTGCCGCATTCTGGATTAGCTGTAGTTTCTGGGTCACCTTCAAAGGTAACCCCATGTAGAGCACATTGTGGTAGTCCAAGCAGGAGATAACCAGAGCATGCACCACTCTGGCAAGACAGTCCATGGGCTGGTAGGGTCATAGTCTGTGTACCAGATGGAGCTGGTAGACAGCTGCCCTGGACACAGAATTGACCTGCGCCTCCATGGACAGCGGTGAGTCCAAAATGACTCCCAGGCTGTGCACCTGGTCCTTCAGAGGCACAAGTTAGCCCATTCAGGACCAGGGAGTCCTCCACACCTACCCGCCCCATGTTCCCCCAAAACAGTACTTCTGTCTTGTCAGGATACAACCTCAATCTCTTAGCCGATATCCATCCTCCAACCAATCCTCTAATCCTCTTTCGAAGCCATCCAAGTTGGTGCCGATCATGGCCACCACATGTAATAAACCCACACTCACACACCAACATCATACCCTCAAACTTGTCCAGGCCCTAAACTGGGACACATGTCTTCCAGGCCGTGCTCCCGGGTGAGTCATGTGACCTGTGTGAGATCGCGGCCTCAGAAAAAGCACTTTTGGGGGGGGTTGATCATGACGTGAGATTGCAGCACCCAAAATGGCCTCTGTGCTCTTGTGTGGAAAAAACGGGATGTCCCGGTTTTCCCGGGACAGGTGCAGGGTATGCAACATCACCATCAGTTGTTGGGACAAAGATTCTTTCAAGAAGAAGGAGAGTAAGGAAAACCCATTGGGAGCATCCAGTAGAACAGACTTTATTTTTGATTGATTTTACTTTGAAATCTGATTGGCTACGCTGACTGGCAGTGTCTCACCTGAATTTTAGAAAAGGGACATTTCTGCCGCTACCTGGATATGTCATAGGGCTAAATCTGCGGCTTACTGAGCCATAGCCATTCCCCATAACTGATTTAATTCTTACAGTCACCAGTCGTTTGTGCTGAATTTGGTAAATAATTTTGCTACTGGTTAATCTACAACTTTACTGGTGGGCAGGTGGGTAGGAACCAATTACTGTACCTAGAGCAGTACTATTTAATGAGTGTAATTTCTACTTGCTTTGACAAGTTCCAGTTGGGTTTTTCCCCACTCCTAAGAGGAAAAAAATGAACAATGAGCTAAAAATTAGAAATAATGTACTTTTAGTAAACTATATCTCAGAGGAGCCGTGTGTGTTCGTTCATGTACAGGCGGAATTAGTCTTAACCTGCCAAGCAGTAGGGGGAAAAATTACAACACCTTTCAAAGATGTAAATTGACAATTAACAAAACAATAGAATCCTCCAGCCTTCCTACACAGAGGTGCAAATTGATAATCAGGCCTCAATGAAAAATCAGTAGGTCCTGGTTAGATTTGAGTTTAAGATGAAGATTCCCAAAGAAAGGAATGAAGGAAAGGGAAAAGGCAGTGGGCAGGGGAGAAGGAGATATCTGAGAAAGACTTTGGGGGGGGGGGGTTGAATAAAACCCAACATCTTGAAGCTAGCAGCTGATCCACTTTCCATGGGCTTCTTCTGTATGTGAAAGGTGAGCTCTTTGCAACCATCCTTGTAGCAATAGATTGATTGCATTGATATATTCCTCATTTCTTCCAAGGAATGCAAGGTGGTGTTCATAGTTCTCCTTCTCCCCATTTTGGTGGGTTAAGCTTGGAGAGTGTGCCCCAGGTCACCAAGTGAACTTCGTGGCTGGGTGAGGATTTGAATTCAGGTCTCTGTGTCCGCCACTCTAACCATGGCACTATGCTGGCAGAGGTGTGACAGGGTTGGCATAGCTCGCTGTGAACAGGACCGCTATCTCATGCTTCCTTGCACCTTCTGTTCATGAAAGGAGGGGGACATCTTGAGAAAGCAACAGGAAAGGTGAGCTCTCCTATAAATGCAGAGATCATCTTTTGTCAACGGGGAATCAGACTCTTAGTTCCTTGTAGGAAAAGATGCTCCATCCATCATCCATGGGAGAACCCACTGTTGCTGCCTCTATAGCAGTCTTCCCCTTTTAGTAAGTTAGGAAGTTGCCTTCTGCAGAGTCAGACCATTGCTCCATCCAGCTCAGAAGGGTCTACGTTGACTGGAAGGAGCTCAGGGTTTCAGGTGGTGGCCTCTTCTAGGCTTACTTGATGACGCCAAGGATTGAGCAAAGCAGATTCTCTACCCCTGAGCTACAGTCCTTTCCCCCAAGGTAAGGGAGAGTTGGCTAAGGGGAAGCAGAGGAGGCAACCACACAAGTGTTTGAATGGAACAATTGAAAAGCACTGGGTGCGTTTGAGATGGGGAGTGGGACGGTTTGACAGGGACAAGGTGTTGGCACTAACATATCAGTCCCTATGTACAGGAGCAGGTTGTTCGTTGCGATAGGCGCCAGCTCCTAGGAGCCACAATAAAATATTAGAGGGGGCCATCCCCACAAAGTTGATGGGCATTGCCGTACAAATGTTGAGTGTCTGCTGTGCCTTGTGATTGATTATGTGGGGCGGGGCTTACCTGCCCCCTGTCATGGGCCAGAGTCAGCGTCACCTGCTGAACAGAAGCCTAAAGTGGGAGAAGCACTGATGAGAACCAGCTGGCTTCAGCTGTCTAGAGCTCTAACAACAACAACAACAATAACAATTTATTATTTATACCCCGCCCATCTGGCTGGGTTTCCCCAGCCACTTTGGGCGGCTTCCAACCGAATATTAAAAACACAATACAGCATTAAACATTAAAAACTTCCCTAAACAGGCTGCCTTCAGATGTCTTTTAAAGTCAGATAGTTGCTTATTGCCTTGACATCTGTTGGGAGGGTGTTCTACAGGGCAGGTGCCACTACCAAGAAGGCCCTCTGCCTGCTTCCCTGTAACCTCACTTCTTGCAGTGAGGGAACCACCAGAAAGCCCTCGGTGCTAGACCTCAAGTGTCCAGGCAGAACAATGGGGGTGGAGACACTCCTTCAGGTATACTGGGCCAAGGCCGTTTAGGGCTTTAAAGGTCAACACCAACACTTTGAATTGTGCTTGGAAACATACTGGGAGCCAATGCAGGTCTCTCAGGACCGGTGTTATATGGTTTTGGCGGCCACTCCCAGTCACCAGTCTAGCTGCCGCATTCTGGATTAATTGGCAGCAGCAGTCAGGTGCTTGAAACAAGGGCTGTGATTCCTGGCTCCACCTTGCTGCTCTCTGCTCTCCATTCGTACCCTTGGTTCTGTGATCATCTGGATTCTATGGCCTCTGGACTGCTTGACTTCTCAGGAAAGTGCTTGCTTGGCATCAAGACTCAGAGAGGGCTACAGTACCACCATCGCAATATTTTATTCAACTTGGACCCCTGGTTGTTGTTAATTTGTTCGCCCTTTTTTATTTATAGTCTGACTTTCTCCCAGTACAGGACCCAAACAGGTGGCTGTGCTGTGGGCAAAATGTGCTAGAGGCATTCCACTGTTGTACTAACCCATTTTTTGAAAGTCTGATGGGGTTCACCTGAACCCCCTTTTCACACCATACCTGGATTCAGCTATAACCTACAATGTCTCTGGGCTCGCCCTGACAAAATAAACCCAGTATACGAGAAGTCGTTTTCAGCTTCATATCTGACACCTTGGAGTTTGCCGATTATGTATTTTCTTGGTCAGGTTACCTACTTTTCCAACACTCTTTCTTGTTTGCTGCTCTGCTTGCTCATTTCCCTTCATTTACTCCCTGTGGTTTCCAATAAATCTCGGAGCACCTTCCAATCAAATCCCCCCCCCCCAATCCATCAGTAATCATATACCCTCCCCCTGACCTCCCATGGAATATAACATGTAGAATCAGCATTTTTATTTCCCTACTCTGAGCAGTTCCCATCCTGGGTGTTTTGATGTATAATGGCTTTAGATATGCCCTGTCGTCGAATGTTGGCTCCTATATCTTGTTTATTGTTAATTTCTGGAGAGAGGTTTTAGGGTTCAGCTAATTCTCCCCTTCAGGGTTCCAAGTTAAATATCTATTGGAGAAGGATCTTTTTATGCCTGGGACATTAAGTCAGCCTTCCAACATTGCTGGGAAACTACCCTATTTCTGGCATGGCCTGGTTATAATCAGAATGGAAGCAATTTGTGTACGCAGAGAAAATACAACTGGAATTTGCAGACCAGTATATTAATCTGTATGATTTTGATAGCATAAGAATGTAGGATGAGCCCTACTGAGCCAGCCTAGGTCCATCCTCTTCTCAGTTTGCAACTGGGTGCTTCTGGGAAGCTACCAGGCAGGATATGAATGAAGCCGCATCCTCCCCACTTCCAGCAGCTAGTATTCAGGGATGTAGCACCTCTTATAAAGGACCCCTGACCATTAGGTCCAGTTGTGACCAACTCTGGGGTTGCGGCGCTCATTTCACTTTATTGGCTGAGGGAGCCGGCGTATAGCTTCCGGGTCATGTGGCCAGCATAACTAAGCCGCTTCTGGCGAACCAGAGCAGCACACGGAAACGCTGTTTACCTTCCCGCTGGAGCGGTACCTATTTATCTACTTGCACTTTGATGTGCTTTCGAACTGCTAGGTTGGCAGGAGTAATAATAATAATAATAATAATTTATTATTTGTACCCCGCCCATCTGGCTGGGTTTCCCCGGCCACTCTGGGCGGCTTCCAACAGAAATGAAAAATACACTAAAATGTCACATATTAAAAACTTCCCTGAACAGGGCTGCCTTCAGATGTCTTCTGAATGTCAGGTAGTTGTCCATCCGGTGGGAGGGCATTCCACAGGGCGGGCGCCACCACCGAGAAGGCCCTCTGCCTGGTTCCCTGCAACTTGGCCTCTTGCAGGGAGGGAACCGCCAGAAGGCCCTCGGAGCTGGACCTCAGTGTCCGGGCAGAACGATGGGGGAGGAGACGCTCCTTCAGATATACTGGACCGAGGCCATTTAGGGCTTTAAAGGTCAGCACCAACACTTTGAATTGTGCTCGGAAACGTACTGGGAGCCAATGTAGGTCTTTCAAGACCGGTGTTATATGGTCTCGGCGGCCGCTCCCAGTCACCAGTCTAGCTGCCGCATTCTGGATTAGTTGTAGTTTCCGGGTCACCTTCAAAGGTAGCCCCACGTAGAGCGCATTGCAGTAGTCCAAGCGGGAGATAACCAGAGCATGTACCACTCTGGCAAGACAGTCCGCAGGCAGATAGGGTCTCAGCCTACGTACCAGATGGAGCTGGTAAACAGCTGCCCTGGATACAGATTTGACCTGTGCCTCCATGGACAGCTGTGAGTCCAAAATGACTCCCAGGCTGCGCACCTGGTCCTGCAGGGGCACAGTTACCCCATTCAGGACCAGGGAATCCTCCACACCTGCCCGCCTCCTGTCCCCCCAAAACAGTACTTCTGTCTTGTCAGGATTCAACCTCAATCTGTTAGCCGCCATCCATCCTCCAACCGCTTCCAGACACTCACACAGGACCTTTACCGCCTTCACTGGTTCTGATTTAAAAGAGAGGTAGAGCTGGGTATCATCTGTATACTGATGAACACCCAGCCCAAACCTCCTGATGATCCCTCCCAGCGGCTGCATGTAGATGTTGAAAAGCATGGGGGAGAGGACAGAACCCTGAGGCACCCCACAAGTGAGTGGCCAGGGGTCTGAACACTCATCCCCCACCACCACTTTCTGAACACGGCCCAGGAGGAAGGAGCGGAACCACTGTATGACAGTGCCCCCAGCTCCCAGCCCCTCAAGACGGTCCAGAAGGATGTCATGGTCGATGGTATCAAACGCCGCTGAGAGACCCAGCAGAACTAGGAAACAGCTCTCACCTTTGTCCCTAGCCCGCCGGAGATCATCAACCAGTGCGACCAAGGCAGTTTCAGTCCCATGATGAGGCCTGAATCCCGACTGGAAGGGATCCAAATGGTCCGCTTCTTCCAGGCGTGCCTGGAGTTGTTCAGCAACCACTCGCTCAATCACCTTGCCCAAGAATGGAAGGTTTGAGACTGGGCGATAATTGGCCATCGTGGCCGCATCTAAAGATGGTTTTTTAAGAAGCGGTTTGATAACCGCCTCTTTCAGCGGGTCTGGGAAGGCTCCCTCACGGAGGGAAGCATTCACCACCCCACGAAGCCCATCGCCCAGTCCTTCCCGGCTAGCTTTTATAAGCCAGGATGGGCAAGGATCCAGGAGACAGGTGGTTGGCTTCACTCGTCCAAGCAGCCTGTCCACAACCTCGGAGGTAACAGATTGAAATTGATCCCACACAACTTGACCAGACAGGACTCTAGCACTCTCTCGCCCCGGCCCTGCTCCCACAGTGGAGTCTACTTCTTCCCGAATCTGAGCGATTTTATCTGCAAAAAATTTTGCAAAATCATTGCAGGAGAACATGTGGCCCGTACTGGGCCCCGATGTTACAGGTGGTTCTGCTAAATTGTGAACCACCTGAAAGAGTCTCCTGCTGCTGTTTTCTGCAGATGCAATAGAGGCGGTGAAGAAAGTCTTCTTCGCCGTCGCTATCGCCACTTGGTAGGCTCGACGTTGAGCTCTAACCCGTGTCCGGTCAGATTCAGAATGAGTTATCCGCCACCGGCGCTCTAGCCGTCTCAACGATTGTTTCATTGCCCTCAGATCCGTGGAAAACCACGGGGCTCTCCGGGCTTCATGCAATCGGAGAGGGCGCTTCAGAGCCAAACAGTCAATAGCCCTGGTTAACTCCACATTCCAGCGGGCCACCAGGGAATCGGCTGAAAGGCCATCAACATGGGATAAAGCATCCCCTACCACTCTCTGGAAACCATTTGGATCCATTAAGTGGCGGGGGCGGACCATCCGAATCGGTCCCACCTCCCTGCAGAGGGGATGGGTCGCAGAGAAGTCTAGTTGCACCAGGAAGTGGTCTGACCATGGCACTTCTTTCGTTTCACTTTTACTTAGTGTCAGATCACCAACATCCGTAGAGGTAAACACCAGGTCCAAGGCATGTCCGCGGCTATGGGTTGGGCCAGACTTATTCAGGGACAGCCCCATGGAGGCCATGCTTTCCACGAAGTCCCGAGCGGCCCCTTGTAAGGTCGTGTCGGCATGGATGTTAAAATCCCCTAGGACGACCAAGCTAGGTGTCTCCAGGAGAAGAATCCGCCACGACCTGAAGCAGCTCGGGCAGGGAATCCTTGGTGCAGCGGGGAGGTCGGTACACCAAAAGGAATCCTGTACTGCCCCTATTGCCCAACTTCCAGAACATGCACTCAGAAAACTGGGTCTTCCCAATAGGACGCCTGGTGCAAACTAATGACTTCCTAAAAATCACTGCAACCCCCCCCTCCCCGCCCACATGGCCTGGGTTGCTGTGCGTAAGAGAAACCTGGTGGACAAGCAGCGGCAAGGACAGGCCCATCTGCTTCATCCAACCAAGTCTCTGTTACACATGCCAGGTCAAGTCCTCCATCCATGATCAAGTCATGGATGGCAGTGGTCTTATGAATCATTGACCTGGCATTGCACAGCAACACTTTCAGGTCATGAGGAGCCGAGACCGAGCAAAAGGAGCTCACCCCGGCACGGGGATTCAAACCGCTGACCTTCTGATCGGCAAGCCCTAGGCTCTGTGGTTTAACCCACAGCGCCACCCGCATCTTTATCACCTCTTATACTGCTCAGTTATATCTATGTTTTATAGAATTGTAGAATTGGAAGTGTCCCTGAGGAACATCTAGTCCAGCCTCCTGCATTGCACGAATATACAGCTGTCCCTTAAGGGCATCAGACCTGCAGTGCTGGTGATAATAGTAGTAGTAGTAGTAGTAGTAGTAGTAGTAGTAGTAGTTATAATAATAATAAATTATTTATACCCCAGCCACTCTGGGCGGCTTTCAACAGCACATTAAAAACAGAATAAAACTTCAAGGGCTGCCTTCAGATGTCTTCTAAAAGTCAAATAGTTGTTTATTTCTTTGACATCTGATGGGAGGGCGTTCCACAGGGTGGGCGCCACTACTGAGAAGGCCCTCTGCCTGGTTCCCTGTAGCTTACTTCTCACAGTGAGGGAACCGCCAGAAGTCCCTCAGAGCTGGACCTCAGTCTCCGGGCTGAACAATGGGGGTGGAGACGCTCCTTCAGGTATACTGGGCTGAGGCTGTTTAGGGCTTTAACGGTCAGCACCATGCTTTAACCAACTAAGCTATCAAGCTCCATGATTTCTCTTGTTTTCATGTAGACTTGGAAAACAAATTCTTATGCAAATTTTTGTTGCTTTGTAACAAATTATATTTTATGTAAACCACTTAGAGGTGTATTTTTATATCAGGGCATGTAAAATGTGGGTGATCTCCAATTAAGATAGCATCTGAGGAGACCCCTGCAAATAAATGGAGTTACTTAAACCTCTTTATTCCAATGGACCTTTTCTGAGTATGACCAACACTAGATATCACCCTTAATAAATACATTGTCCACCTTTGGTGCTGTTACAAAGGCTATTTAGTGGATTACATGCCACTATATTGGAATTTCGAAAAGTGTTGCATTGTATCACAAGTGACTGGTTGGATTGTTTATACTTGAGTTGGCTATGCAACCAACTGCATACTGAATCAATGCGATATCCCAGGAGTTGGGGTAGTGCATGTGCTTTGCATGGTCAACAGATGTGAAGGACTGAGAATCAAAGGGTTTTCACTAGTGCTGAGCTGAACATTTCTCAGATTTCGCATTTGCCTGAAAAGTAGAGAAATCCAAGAGATGTGGTAATCCATGCTCTGAAACACACACAAACCTTCTGGTCATTTTTTCACTCTTGCTTGAGTGAGACTGGAAAGTCAGGAAACACATAATGGTTGTGATGACATCCAGGTGCTTTATAGCCTGTCAGATCTAGCACTGTATACTTGAAGGAGTGTCTTCATGCCCATTGTTCAGACCAGACACTGAGACCAAGCTCTGAGGGCCTTCTGGCAGTTCCCTCACTATGAGAAGTGAGATTACAGGGAACAAGACAGCGACACCCACCCTGTAGAATGCCCTCCCATCAAATGTCGAAGAGATAAAGAACTACGCAAATTTTAGAAGACATCAGAAGGCAGCCCTGTATCGGGAAGTTTTTAATGTTTGATGTTATATTATGTTTTTATATGTCTTGGAAGCCACCCAGCCAGATGGGTGGTATATTATAACAGTCATACCTCATGTTACGTTTGCTTCATGATACGTTTTTTCAGATTGCATCCTGCGGCAATCTGGAAGTACCGGAAAGGGTTACTTCTGGGTTTCGCCACTCGCGCATGTGCAGACACGCAAAATGACGTCCCGCACATGCGCCGAAGTGGCGAATCGCAACCTGTGAGTGTGCAGATGTGCCACCATGGGTTGCATTAATTCATGTTGCGAACGGGCCTCCGGAACGGATCCTGTTCGCAACCAGAGGTACCACTGTACTGTCATTGTCATTGTCATTATTATTTAACAATTCAGACACCACAGATAATAAATGAATGGCATTAGAATGTGGACAATGCCTCATGTACTGTTTACAGGGATCACTTTAAGTATCAAGATTTCTCAGCCCTTTTATAATGACTCTCCCCAAATGGATAAAAGGCGCTTACAAAGTTTTTAACGAAACTGGCACCCCATTTTGACTCCATAGTAGTTGTGAGCGACTTATGCCTGGCACTGTCACACCAGGGCTCTCGACACGGAGACACTTAACTTTAGCGGCATAAAGCACTGATCCTGATTTAATACCTTTGGAATGACTCTGTACATTTAATGGAGTACTTCAGCCTCATGCGGCTGCATAAATAAACTAGATGAGCGTAATAACGTAACGGTATACGAGGGAGGGAATGATAAAACATATTTGCTACCTTGCTCTCTCGTTTATAATCCAGGCTGCTAGTTTACAGCTTGGGATGTTCAGTAAATCCAATTGTAATCCACAAAGATCCATTGATGCTTTAGCAGACGAAGCCCAAAAAACTAGTGCTTAACTGTAATGAGAACAAATAGGCCAACATTATGAAAATAGGACATTAAATCCTGATTTGGCTCAATGTTTATTGAGTTACAAACCCCAAACAATATCACTCTATTCTAGTGTGTAATTAGTTAAAATTTCCTTTTTTCCAACACTCCCAAACATTACAGGGAGCCACTAACTTAAATGGCTTTTGAATAAGTAATACACAAGTAATGCATGGGAGGTAGGTGGATCAATGGATATTAGCCATAGCAGTTTAAAATGCCTGGAAGCATCAGCACAAAATGATTTGACATCTCAAAAGTGGCACTTAATGCACTCATGACCTTGGATCTATACTAAAGCTGTAGTAAGGACAGAACCCTTATGAACTGGAGCAGTCCAGCTCTCTAATTCATGTAACCTGGAGCAAAGAATGGGGATGGTTTCATTGTCTTCCTCTGTTTTTGAGCTTCCCTAGAAGTCTCCTTGATTATATCATCTTTTGGTTTTAGCACATGGCTGAAGTTTTAATTAGTATGTTTTAATAATAATAATAATAATAATAATAATAATAATAATAATAATAATAATAATATTTATACCCCGCACTTCCCGGTTCAGAAAACCGGGCTCAGGGTACCTAACAACAAATTTTATTTTATTTTTAAAATATAATTTTTATTAACAGGCCAGTCAAATCACATTATTTCCAAATCACATTAGTTTCAAATTATGCAGCCAGATTTTTAAATTTTTGTTGGGGGTACCCATACTTCAAGCTCCGAAAAGGGGTCCAAACATCACTTATATTGCTGCTTTAATTAGACAGTTCTATCCAGTTCTGTCCAGATAGTCTCTTTGTTACTTTCCTCATCTTCTTGTTATCATATATTCCTTTCTTTGCGATTTCTGATAATCTTCACAAGCGGGTTAAAAACAAACATCCTCTGTGTGGGTTTTACACTCTCCAAAAATCATATCACATAAGGACAGACGCCATTTCCACACCTCCGTAAAGACCTTTCCCTCAGTCTGTCTGTTGATTTCCCCAGGTTTGCCAAACATATCTCAGAGGGCTCTGCCAGGTCTAGATCACATTCCAATAACCATTCGCATTCCAATGACCCTGGTCCTCCTTCCCCCGTCCTTCTTAGGCAAGCCTGTCTTGGCGAGACACCATTAGAAACTGTGTCATAAAACTTTCCTCCGTTCTCCAATGTTTACCAATCCTCTCTTTGATCAATAATTCACTTCACACAGTTCTTGAATTCCTGCTCGTGATTAATAAATTGCAACGATTCTTCTCTCTGGGGTGGAGGGTTATTAATACTCACATAAGGCAAAAAGAAAGAAAAGTTTTTTCCTCCACCCCCTTTCTGTTTCACTCCAAACATACCAGTCTTTTAATGGTGATTCATCACTTGATTTATTTGTCCCGCCCGTCGCTCTGCTTACAGAGATCCATTAATCAGCAGTCTTTACTCCCGATCTTTGCTTGATGTATGTGCTTTAGCTTCTTTCCAATTATGTATTTCCAATTATATACAGTGGTGCCTCGCAAGACGAAATTAATCCGTTCCGTGAGGCTCTTCGTATAGCGGTTTTTTCGTCTTGCGAAGCAAGCCCATTGACAGCTTAGCGGATTAGCGCTACAGCTGTCAAGCGGCTTCCAGCGATCAGCTGTTAAGCGGCTTATCAGCGGAACAGCTGATAAGCGGCTTAGCGGCTTAAGAAAAGGGTGAAAAAAGCGAAAAAACCCCGTGGGGGGATGCAAGATTTTTTTCGTCTTGCGAAGCAACCCCATAGGGGAATTCGTTTTACGAAGCGCCTCCAAAACGGAAAACCCTTTCGTCTAGTGGGTTTTTCGTCTTGCGAGGCGTTCATCTTGCGGGGCACCACTGTATTTCGAGCCAAAGCAAACCAGCGCGCTGATTGGAGACAGCGTCAGGAAGAGCTGACTTCACACGAGGGCTTGTGCCAAGTGTCCGTACCCCCTTCTTTTGAATCCGGGGGTGAATTATGGACACCGCTGGCAAGGCAGTCCCCCCACCCCCCTTGGGGGGCCGGGAAGGCTGCATACTTCCCATAGCAGCCTCTTAATTACCTCGGGTGGGTCGGAGAGAACAGCACTCTCCTCACTCGCAGTTCTCAGCAAATCAGAGGCTTCTTTCTTCCAACTGCCTTTCCCTGCAAACTTCAAGCAGCCCCCGGCATGAAGAGTCATAGGCTCCTGCAGGGGCAGATCTATTATGAAACTAATAGAAGTTTCAGCTTTGGGGTCGCTAATACTGGAGGGGCCCAAGAACAAGTTCAGTCCACATTACTTTTTTTTAAAAAATGAGTCTAGTAGAGCCAATTTGAGGATGGATGGCAGCTAACCGATTGAGGTTGAATCCTGACAAGACAGAAGTACTGTTTTTGGGGGACAGGAGGCGGGCAGGTGTGGAGGACTCCCTGGTCCTGAATGGGGTAACTGTGCCTCTGAAGGACCAGGTGCGCAGCCTGGGAGTCATTTTGGACTCGCAGCTGTCCATGGAGGCGCAGGTCAATTCTGTGTCCAGGGCAGCTGTTTATCAGCTCCATCTGGTAAGCAGGCTGAGACCCTACCTGCCTGCGGACTGTCTTGCCAGAGTGGTGTATGCTCTAGATATCTCTTGCTTGGACTACTGCAATGCGCTCTATGTGGGGCTACCTTTGAAGGTGACCCAGAAAATACAACTAATCCAGAATGCGGCAGCTAGACTGGTGACTGGGAGTAGCTCCAAGACCATATAACACAGATCTTCAAAGACCTACACTGGCTCCCAGTACATTTCCGAGCACAATTCAAAGTGTTGCTGCTGACCTTTAAAGCCCTAAACGGCCTCGGTCCGGTATCCCTGAAGGAGCATCTCCACCTCCATCATTCTGCCCGGACACTGAGGTCCAGCGCCAAGGGCCTTCTGGTGATTCCCTTGCTGCGAGAAGCCAAGGTACAGGGAACCAGGCAGAGGGCCTTCTCGGTAGTGACACCTGCCCTGTGGAACGCCCTCCCACCATATGTCAAAGAGAAGAACAACTACCAGACTTTTATAAGACATCTGAAGGCAGCCCTTTTTAGGGAAGCCACTACTGAGAAGGCCCTCTGCCTGGTTCCCTGTAACTTGGCTTCTCACAGCGAGGGAACCACCAGAAGGTCCTCGGCACTGGACCTCAGTGTCCGGGCAGAATGATGGAGGTGGAGACGCTCCTTCAGGTATACTGGACTGAGGCCAGTTATGAGTAACGCCTGAAGGGAGCTTGCCTCTCAGTATAATCTAGCACATGGGTTTCTTACAAGGTTGTTGGGAAAAACAATCTTTTTAAAAATGGTTTGAGGTGGTTTTGTGCATGTATCATTTGCCTATGCCTTTGGCCAAAGAGTCTCTCTCACTGAAGAGGCGGTCGTCAACCTGAAAACAAGTCCAGCTTGACTCATGCTGACCCACCAAAGCCCCCTGAAATCAGCACGTAAGCACAACTCTGAGATGAACATCGCTCCGTCCCCGTGAGAAGAATCTGCCGATAAAAAGAAATGGAAAAAAACATAGCCACTGATCCTGGAAACATTAGGTGCAACAAAGTTTAGTAAGAGGAGTTTCAGTCAAACCTGCCCTATGCCTGCTATTATGGGCTACCTTCCAGAAATGTTGCTTCTATGCCATTTTTGATTGAGGCTGGTGAGCTAATTCAACCCTGGACACTTTCATCAGCTGTTGCTTGGAGGTGTTCTGATTTCCTTATGAAATAGTCTCGTACCAGCTAAGGAGATGGAAATGAGGCATTTAAAAGCTTTCTCAGGAAGAAGGAGAAGAAGAAAAGTGCTTTCCCCATTTCCCAGCTTCGAGCATAACATTTGATATTAATGTTAAGGATTCGGGCAAAAGTCATCAGCAAGGGGGAAAGACAGAAATGTAGAACTGGTAATTTTCTGAGTCCCCCCACCCCGCCTTCCTTGGGATGCTATTTTGAGGCTTTTACAACAAAGCAGAGAGGGGGTATATTGCTGATGAAAGCAGAACTTTCCATAATAAGCAACATTGTTGATGCATGCAAACAGATTTCTTTGGTAAGGTATTGCACAAGCCAAGTATCCCCAGCAAATTTCAAGTGTGGTTTTGCTTCTCTAGATATCAGCCCTTGACTGCTGAATACGCCTATAAGCCTATAGGGCAGTGTTTCCCAAACTTCAATCTCCAGCTGTTTTCAGACTACAGTTCCCATCATCCCTGACTACTGGTCTTGCTAGCTAGGGATGATGGGGTTTGTAGTCCAAAAACAGCTGAAGACCAAAGTTTGGGAAACACTGCTATAGGGGAAGGGCCATAGCATTAGGAGTAAGAGATTCTTGGTGACCCATTGAGCTACTAGAAGATGCAGGTCCATCTTCTCCCCATCCCTAGCTTAAAGAAAAGCACACTTGCTCTAGTACAAAGACTGAGACATGTGTTCCTGTTGTCCACATTCATCGGACACAATCTGTGCTGGGGTCCCTGGGAAAAGGCCAACTTTGCTTTTTTTTGCATTTCACCTTTAATTCAACTGCTTGGTTCTCACCTCGTTTCCCACACAGTGCAATTCCCTGCACTCCAAAGGAAGTCCTACCGTGTCCCATAAAGCTTGATCCCAAGTAAGTGTACATATAAAGCCACCTTTGGACTTTCCATCTCAGTGGGCCTACGTTGCCTGGCAGGGGTTCTCCAGTAATTGAGATTGGGAACATTCCTAGTCCTACTAGGAGATCCCATGGACTGCACCTGGGACTGGACCTGCATGCTAAGCAGATGCTCTACAACTGAACCACCGCCCTATTTAGAGTGCCAAGTGAATTCCCTTATTTAAGAGCGACACACTTCTGAATATCTGATGGTGGGCCAAGAGGCAGAGAATGGCGATTTCCGCAGGGGAAGGAAGCTGGAGGAAATATGACTCTGAATATCAGTTGCTGGGAACTTCGAGTGAGGAGAGTGCTGCTGCACTCAGGTTCTGCTTGTGGCCTTCTCATAGGTTTCTGGCCGGCCACTGTGAGAACAGGATTGGACATTGGCCTGATCCAATAGGGCTCTTCTTATGTTAAGGGTTTTTGACATGTGATGATTATTGTTAACAAATGGTAGGGGAAGGAAGGGTACCATTTGTTTCAGTTCTGAGAGATGAAACTTTTTGCAACATGCCATAGTTATCCTGTTGCGGAAGCCATCTGGAGAACAATGTGATTGTCTTGGGAGTCAATCATGCATTTGTATTATCACTTATTTGTCTGGGGTTTCCCCCCACTCTGCTTATGTGTGGCATATAAGACTACCTAAACACTGTATTTAGACTCTCTATCAATGACAGCTCTGTCAGTCTGCCGTAGGATTACGGTTTCAAATGATAATAGCTCCAGAGGCTGGAATCGGGGAATAAGAAAAAAATACTTTTTTAACTCTTAGGACGGCTTGTAGTTTTGAAGTAAGGAGGTGGTGTGGGGGGACGACACCCTGCACGTTGAAATCCATTCTGCAATGAAATGCAGAGTGGTTCGGCAACTTCTAAAGACCGACTTCTTTTGAACTCTTACCCACACATGCAGTGTGGCATTGAAGCTGGAGGTTCAGAGACAAGCTATAACAATGCCGATCATTGTGTTCCTAGCCTGCCTTCTGATTTACATTCAGCTATGCCCCCAAACTGCTTCCGTACAAGCTGTCAATGTCAAAAACAAAAAAATAAAAAATAAAATCCCTCCTGCCACTCTCCCCCTTCCCCCTTTTCAGATCTTTAGCTTGAAGGCAAAAACCTTGACTGCTTCTATCGGCAAGATAACAAAAGACATGCTGTTGTAAGATCTAATTGCATGCAGGGGAAGATCTGTTTCTCAACCTGCTCTAACACTTTCACCTGTTGCTGCTCTTCATTCCGAAGCAATGCATTTATTAAATCATCACGATTGCCGTAGAAAATAAAATAATGTTGAAAAATTAAATACTGCATTCAGTTGGGTGTGAACAAGATAATCCGTTGGCCAATGGATTTGCCTTTCTCTTGGTTTAAGTGCCCGCCCTGTGTTGCGGACCATGCAGTCATAATTGCCCTCCTGTTACAGGGAGCCTAACCCTGCTAAATGAAGTCAGATCGGCTGTGGGAACATGCGTGCCAAATGTGACAATCAAACAATTTGACATTATTTCTCTTTAGCGTACCTGTCCATGCCTTTTCCTTTCTTTTTCCTCGTTCTGATTGACCTTGGGAGACCTATGCATTCATTCTTTTTTCTTTTCTTTTTGTTGGGGATCAAAGACATATTTAACAATACACCATGCTAAATGTGCCAAGAGATGTATTAACCCTCTGGAATGCTTCAGATGCTGCCATAGAAAACAGACAACAGCTTTAGCCTCTTTATAGATGAGTAACCCAGGAAGCAGGGAGGCGGGTGGCGCTGTGGGTTAAACCACAGAGCCTAGGACTTGCTGATCAGAAGGTTTGCGGTTCGAATCCCCGTAATGGGGTGAGCTCCCATTGCTCGTTCCCTGCTCCTGCCAACCTAGCAGTTCAAAAGCACATCAAAAGTGCAAGTAGATAAATAGGTACCGCTCCAGCAGGAAGGTAAACGGCGTTTCCGCGCACTGGTCTGGTTCGCCAGAAGTGGCTTAGTCATGCTGGCCACATGACCCAGAAGCTGTACACTGGCTTCCTTGGCCAATAGAGTGAGATGACAACGACTGGACCTAATGGTCAGGGGTCCCTTTACCTTTACCTAACCCAGAAAGCTCCCTTGCTCTTAGTCTGACCCATTGGACCATGTAGCACAGTGTTGTCTGCACTGACTGACAGGAGCTCTCCAGGCTTTCAGAGAGGGGACACGCCTACGTTTCCTTGGGACTTTCTGCATGCAGTGCAGATGCTCTAACCACTGAGCTAAAGCCCATATTCATCACTTTGCTATTCTCACAAGCTTCAATAGAAAGACACACAGTTGCTTTAGACTCCATGGTTAGCAATTAGTATTTGTTAAGTGCCATCGCTCTGCCGGACAGTTAGCAGAGAAGCAGCCGATACGTCGATGCTCTGAGGACTTACAAATTGTGTTGAGTTATTTTTGTTTTCTTCTGCTTTGAGTCACTTTGAACTGGAAAAATTAGAATAGAATTTTAAAACATAGTGGACTCGGATTCCATTCCCGTTAGGTCTCCAGGTCTGTGCCAAATGTTCTCTAGTTTTGATCTTTGGACAGACAATAGCAAATGGGGTAGAAAGTGTTCCTGGAAAATAATGATTAGGCGGGTTTTGTCTTTCTACTCCATCCTGTCCCATTGCTTTGCTGGCTGCTGCTGCTACTGTGGCACCGTGCCCCACCTTGTTGCTACAGCCTTCTTTTTCATGGATCAGCCAATCAGGGTTCAAGCAGTTAAGAGAATGATGTCATGACTCCACATAACCAGTCAGGGACCACGCAGTGAATGGCATATCATCTCAATGCTCTGTAGGCACTGCAGTGATATCACAAAGAACAAGTGAAGGCAGTTGAGCACGAGAGTGAATGAAGGCAATATTTTTGCAAAAAAGTACCCAAAGCTCTGAGAAACAGGCATTTTTCAACAGCATTTAACATTTGCGTGAATGCTGTGCATCCGTTTGGCACATTGTTTTTTCCTTCTAATTATTCCCCACCAGAAAGCTACAGCCAATAGGGAGATTGTTTCCTTTTTGAAAGGTTTTGGTAGCAGAATCTGTGGCTCCTCCGGGTGTCTATATATTTCAATAGAGAGAATATTGGGCTAGGAGAGTTGAGAGACTCAGCATTCTTGGTTCTCATGTCTATGGCTTTATGGAAGAATGACATAATATATGGAGATTTATTTAAGACAGATCTATTTAGAGCAGGGGGTGAAGATAATGTGACTTCAGTAGCAATCTCTTCTACTCAAAGATAGGGATATGGGATTAAAACAGTGTCTTGTGAGCACTTTGCCAATGTTATTTTTCCGATACTCTCCATTAATTGTAGCATTTGGTGAAAGCTGGGAGAGAAGCCCAGCCTTCTGAATTTTGGGAGTGGATTTCTGGACAACTTCCCATACTGCATCTGGAGTCTGGCACAAAACTATAGGCTTCACTGAGATCTAGAGAGTGAGCTAAGAGCCCTTAACACCTTAATGAAAGAACACATTAATAACAGTTAACTAATTTCATAGTGGAAGATGTTTTGAGGTGGTGTGATCTATAAAAGCTATTATCATGCAACAGAGGCACCATCTTCTCACGTGGATGGAGGCAGCCCCCACATTGTCCTGATGTCATGTGCACAACATCATGTGTGTAGTTGTGAGGAGCCTGGGGCAGAGCCGAACATCCTCTGAGGACTGAGGGGGGCCCAGTCCCCTAAAAAACAAACCATGGGGGCAGGAACTGCCTTGGCCCCTAAGAACTGACTCGTATGTCATGCAATGTTATCTATGGTTGTTTAAGTGGCGCAGCATGCATTGTTCATTTAGCTGCAAGAAGCTAAATGACTATCCTTTTGGAATTTGCAATGCTCTCTCAGTGCTTGGGTAATAATAATAATAAAATAATAAAAATTTATTTATATCCTGTCCTCCCCAGCCGAAGCCGGGCTCAGAGCGGCTAACAACAATGAAAGTAACACAGTTTACATAAAATCACAATCAATCAATTAGGGTACCTTATTAAAGGTAAAGGGAACCCTGACCATTAGGTCCAGTTGTGACCGACTCTGGGGTTGCGGCACTCATCTCGCTTTATTGGCCGAGGGAGCCGGGGTACAGCTTCCAGGTCATATGGCCAGCATGACTAAGCCGCATCTGGCGAACCAGAGCAGCACACGGAAATGGCGTTTACCTTCCCGCCAGAGCCGTACCTATTTATCTACTTGCACTTTGACGTGCTTTCAAACTGCTAGGTTGGCAGGAGCAGGGGCCGAGCAATGGGAGCTCACCCCGTCGCAGGGATTCGAACTGCCGACCTTCTGATCGGCAAGTCCTAGGCTCTGTGATTTAACCTACATGGTCTAAGACTTTCCAGAACTTGGTGGGACCCATGGCAGATTCCAATAAGTCCTCCTAGAAATCTGGGACAGGTCCTGTTCCAGAATAAGAGGAGTCCTGCTGGATCTAGTGAGGGAGGGAAATAGAGCGAGGATGAGTCCTGAGGCCCTGGGGTCTTTTTTGGCCCTCGGACTTGAGGTTTTCCACCCATTATACAGATTAATGCTGGAGCTCCTCCACTTTCAAGTGAAGCATCATCACACTCGCCTACAACTTGGGTTAGTTTGCCTAAAATGTAATGGCAAGGTGTCAAGAGCTAAGGCCCCAATAGGATGTTGCTTCAGACGTCTTGTGAATATATCATTTTGCCTTGGCTTTTCCCAGAGCCATCGCATTGGACCCTGTTATTATGGATTTACTGTTTCCAATCTGTCCCACTGCATTTTTACTTTATTTTTGTGTGACGCTGATCGATTTTAAAAAACAAACAACTTTTAAACAAGTGCATGCAGATAATCATCTCAATCAATTGCAGTAAAGTCGATTGCTTTTCAGACAGCAACTTAGTGATGCTTGGCTATATTTTCCACTTTTTTAAAAAAATGAAACACCCAGAAACAGGAATGGATCTGTGACAACTCCAGAACTGCATAAATTACCTTCAAAACTCTGTGTATGCATCCCCAACCTTTTCCTTTCCCTTTTTCTCCCTCACCCCCCCCCCTATGTGCGCTTGTGTCCTCTTTGGTGTTTATTCAACTTGTATGTATTTTTCTCCTTCCTCCATCTGGTGTCTGGTTTAATGCCAGTCTGTCTGTTACCATTTCAACAGCAATTTAGCCATTTCAGGATTTTCTTTTTCTTTCTTTCTTTCTCTTTTTTTTTAATTGTTGAAATAGGTGTAAAATTGAGAGCCGCCCATATGCAATACTCCCCCCACCCTTTCATTACGTTTGTTTGTTGCTTTTTCTCTTTCTCTTTCTTCTCTTCCTTTCAAGCAAGTTTCTTGCCATTTACCTTTGCATTAGCATTTCCTATTGATTGGCATTTTTTTTTATTTTTATTTTTTTAAAAATCAGTGTATTATTATTATTATTGTGCTCTTTTGTTTGGCCATTCAAGAGCTAAAACAAAAGCCACCCAGCCCTACCAGGGGGATGCATTTGCATGCGGTGAGCGTTGCCCGGAGAAAAAGTAATTGCTAATGCATATTTATGTGGCACAAATTTGCCATTTGTTTATGCATAAAATTATCAATAGTGCGGGGCGGCCTAGCCGTAGAAAATGGTGACCTTTTTAGCTTAATAAATAGAAATCAGCTGTTATTGTGAAGAGATCAGCCATTTATTCTGTGTTGTGGGATGCAGCCGGGAGAAAGAAAAAATGTAGATTGGTGCTGGCAATATCATTAAATGGAAGGCCAGTGACCCTTTTGGTATAGTCTATTATACTTTTATCTAATAGGGGATAAATGACTCAGGTTGGGAAATAGATTGCAATCTCCCCTCTCCCTCCTCTGCACTGAACAGCAGCAAAACTTGCTTCTACACATTTTTGGCAATTCAGAGGATGACTGCCATTTAGACGACTGCAAACTTTTATTTAACTTAGACACACATTGTAGACTAATGGGGGAAACAACACACAAAATCTGGTCCCAAGAGACCTGTGTCTTTCCTTGGCAAATGGACGAGAGGCATACCATACTTTGTCGGTGAGCAAGGGGTCTTTAAGCCCCATGCAGTGTTTGAAATTAGCCAGGCACCGGGTGCATTTAGCGCCTGGCTATCAGCCACTTGCAACCAAGTGAAGATGCCCGGGTGCCAGGATGCTGCCACCATCTGGAGGTGCATGCCTGGGCACCATTGGTTCTTAACTGTTTTAACACATTAATGCCAAATCCTGTAGAATTCTATCCTTAATATTTTATCTGCACAGTTAGAATGAATTTCAGAAACCCAAATGCTTTTCCGTGCAGCCTGAGCAGGAGCGGTGAACGTTATTGTTAATTGTTGTCGCTTGTCTTCACTTACTCCACCCCGCTGCCGTGCTCACAGTTGTGAAGAATGTTCTTATGTTATGAATGCGTCCGTGTCACCCTTAAGAAAAAGAGGTCGAAATAGGCCAATATATACCGTATTTTTCACTCTGTAAGATGCACCAGACCACAAGACACTCCTAGTTTTTGGATGAGGAAAACAAGAAAAAAAATATTCTGAATCTCAGAGGCCAGAACAGCAAGAGGGATCACTGTGCAGTGAAAGCAGCAATCCCTCTTGCTGTTCTGGCTTCTGGGATAGCTGCACAGCCTGCATTCACTCCATAAGACGCACACACATTTCCCCTTACTTTTTAGGAGGGAAAAAGTGAGTCTTATAGAGCAAAAAATACGGTATGTTGACTGTGCCTGGATCAAGTGACTTTTCCTGTTTCAGTTCTCAAAGCTCTTAACTAGGGCAAGGTTGTCTTCTGAACTAAGCAGATGTTTAACTGAGAATCAATCACAGCCAGTCTATCATTTGGGGTTGTGTGTGGATAAGACTTTAGAGTAGTGTTTCTCAACCTGTAGGTCCCCAGATGTTGTTGGACTACAACTCCCATCATTCCTAGCCAGCATGACCAGTGGTCATGGATGATGGGTGTTGTAGTCCAACAACATCTGGGGACCCACAGATTGAAAAACACTGCTTTAGAGCCAACTTGCCCCAAAATGACAACTAGACATTCCATTTTGGTGACCACAACCTTGGTTTAAGGAGACATTTGGTGCCTAGCTTATATGTCTGAGTTTCTAACACTGGCCCCATGAGTCCAGAGTTCCACCACATCAGCAAGGATCCTGACTGGGCAAGATCCCCTGTTGTGTGGAGGTTCCTGACACTCACACCCCATTTTCAGTTGGCAAACCGGGGGGGAGGGACTGCCATTTTAGTAGCACAGTAGCAGGGGTGGAATTGTGCCTGCTGCTAAATTTCCTTCCCAGAGGAAGACTTGGAATGATGGTGGACTGAAACATCCACCCTAATCCTGCCAAATACAGACGAACCCCATCATAAGAGACTCAAAAAATCTCTGTAAGTCATCTCCGAAGCAAAGGCTCTTTCCTTCAGATCCAGTGTTTATGCAGATTGTATCAGTGGCATAGTGTGGAGGGTGCAGGGGAGGCCGGCCGCACCGGGAGCAACATCTGGGGGGGCGCACTCGCAGCTCTCTGCCCCAACCTGGCTCACTCACTCTCTCAGTTAGGGGGCGCAAATTACTTGCCTTGCCCCGGGTGCTGACAACCCACGCTATGCCACTGGGTTGTATCAATTAAACCATCAATCTTTATCCTGCATAACTGGGAGTCATTTAGCAGGACTTACTTCTGAGTAGACATAGTTAGAATGGCGCTGCAACTGACTGAACTGATATGATTATTTGGCTAAGATTTGGGATGGCAAAATGTATACAAAATGCTCACAGATATGTTGTTTTTTGTTTTTTAGCCCTTCTCCTGCTAATGACTCCGTTCCCATTACCGTGCTTTGAAGACTCTGAAGAATAGGAAAACCTACAACTCAGTGCTATTGGGTAGGACATCACAAACAAACCCATTGCATATATTGTGAAGGGCGTCACATCGCAGCGGTGTCCGATATGAAAATGCAAAAGCAGAAACTGGATAAGGTGATTCCGCTTGAATAATTCCTATATGACCATGATTTGTGTTTTCCACTCTGATATAATGATACATTCTGCTTTGAGGCACGACCCTCTGTTTTATTGGGTTGGTGGTATGGAACAAACCTCTTGTTTTCTGTCACACATGACATTTGAAGGGCAGAAGGTGTAAAAGATTATGGAACAAGACTGATGGTGATAACTTGCCTTTGGATCCTGTCCTCCTTCTATCAAGGAGATCCCAGCAGTGTTACATATCTGCAACACCCTTGCAACGTACATTCACTGAGATAGGGTTGCCATATTGCAAAAATCTCAAAAGAAAAAAAAGAGTTTTTGAGCTATTTTTGATGAAATTTGCCAAAATCTACACTTCCATAATGGGCTGCCATACGTCCAGATTTTCGCAGACATTTCAGTGATTTCTGCCCGGATACTGTTTACAAGGCCCGAATACTGCCTGGGTCCAGGAAACTCCAGATGTATGGCAACCCTACCCAAGAGGTTTTGCCAAGGCCTCTCAGTGGGCTTTGTACCTGAGATGGACTTTTGAAACCCAGTTTTTGTTTATTTGAGGAACTCATCAACCACATAAGCAAAGAACCTCTAAGCAGTGTATGTGAAACAGTTTATAGCAATTAGCAATATGCAAATAAGTTCAGGAAAAAAATAAAAACAAGTATGCCAAACTTGTTTACATGCTCAGGTAAAGGTACCCCTGACAGTTAGGTCCAGTCGCGGACGACTCTGGGGTTACGGCGCTTTCCTGGCCGAGGAAGCCGACATTTGTCCGCAGACAGTTTTTCTGGGTCATGTGGCCAGCATGACTAAACTGCTTCTGGCGAACCAGAGCAGCACATGGAAATGCCGTTTACCTTCCCACTGGAGTGGTACCTATTTATCTACTTGCACTTTGACGTGCTTTCGAACTGCTAGGTGGGCAGGAGCTAGGACCGAGCAACAGGAGCTCACCCTGTCACAGGGATTTGAACCACCGACCTTCCAATAGGCAAGCCCTAGGCTCTGTGGTTTAGACCACAGCGCCACCCGCTTCTAACCCACATGCTCAGGTAGGCTTCCCAAAAAGGAATTGTTTTTACCAGGAGTCTGAAACAACAAAACGGATGTGTCTGCTGTTGGTACACTGAATGCTAAAACTCCTAACAGATGTGGAGTGAACATTGTATTGTGCAAGAGTGCAAGTTGTGCAGATCTAGGTGGTAAAGCAGACACATAAGGGACAAGGCTTGAGAGACGTTTACAGGTTCCATACTGTTAAGGGCTTTATGTACTCCTAGTGAGATTTGAAGTTGGCTCAGCAACCAGGGCAGATCTTTGAGCAGAGGTGTGATACAGTGCTGGGATCTCACTCCTGACATCAATCATGCTAAAGCATTCGACACTAACTGCTGTTTCGAAAACAACCACAAGGGAAGGCCACACAGAGTGCATTGCAGTAATCCAGCCTTGAAGTCACATCAGTGTCTCAGTGTTCCTCACTTTAAAGATACAGTGCAATGAAGAGAACTGTGTTGTGTGAATAGGTGGGGAATTTCAGAGAGTAGGTGTTGCCACACTAAAGGATTGGTTGCTTACAAGTGCAGAACGGACAATATGTGGCACTTTTGTTAAAGTTCCTGTTCTGCAGTAAGGTGATCCTTCAAGTAAAGAGGGCTGACTGAGGGCTTTATAGACCGATAATTTGCATTTGGCCTACCCATTGTCTTCCAGAGAAAGAATATTCCTCCACAGCTGGGGGCAGCAACGAAGAACACCTTTCCATGCAAGCTTTGTGTGTTGCCAGTTTGGTACCCAGATAGGAAATGTGAGAAGCATTTGTTGTTGTTGTTTAGTCATTTAGTTGTGTCAGACTCTTTGTGACCCCACGGACCAGAGAACGCCAGGCACTCCTGTCTTCCACTGCCTCCTGCAGTTTGGTCAAACTCATGCTGGTAACTTCAAGAACACTATCCAACCATCTCATCCTCTGTCGTCCCCTTCTCCTTGTGCCCTCCATCTTTCCCAACATCAGGGTCTTTTCCAGGGAGTCTTCTCTTCTCATGAGGTGGCCAAAGTATTGGAGTCTCGGCTTCGGGATCTGTCCTTCCAGTGAACACTCAGGGCTGATTTCCTTCAGAATGGAAAGGTTTGATCTTCTTGCAGTCCATGGGACTCTCAAGAGTCTCCTCCAGTGCTATAATTCAAAAGTGAGAAGCATTCTTCTCAGCTATTTTGAGTCTGAGGTGCTTTTGGCTTTTTATGACCACAACCAACTATTCTCTGTCTCTTTGTATACACTGGCAGTCTACCTGAGGCCTAATTCTTCTCAGATAACCCTGTACCTGATCTATACCACCTCAGGCAGCAAGTGGGGGCCTCATCTGACAAAATGCTATTCCACACAAGAATTGCCTTCATATAGAAATCTAGCATCTCTTTGAGTAGGTTTCTAGTTTAGCCTTCACCCTGACAGGCTAGTTTTCTGTAGGTAAGGTTGTTTTTTTAAAATAAAATAAAATAAAATAAAGGAACATTTGATCATGAGCCCTCATGAGTCCAAGGTGGTACAGTCAAGACAGGTTTACCACCCAGTGAGGGTTAGACCTTAGACTTAGCATGTGCACGGAACATGATGAGGTGGTGCAATAGATTGTTCTGCTTCAGATGGGTGGTAGGTAAGATCATTTTTGAATGCTGAGCAGTCTCCCTGCAAGTAGAAACCTCGCACTGAACCAGAGGAGACTTAGGCCTGACTTAGAACCATTTTCTTTGTAAGGTATTTTTCTTCCAGTATGGGGTTGGTTTGCTTTAGTTGGGAGAGCCTTTTGTAAATGGTGTACCTCCACATGCAATCTGAAGTCCGCTCCACCTCAGGACTCTAACACTTCATTCTGCTGCATTACAGACCAAGCCTTATGCACAGCTCATAAAGGAAAACTCCCATTTTTTAAAATTATATAATCCAAAGTGTTCAGCTTGTGGTCTGAAGGACACTGTGCCCCCATTTTATTGACAATCACAGAGTGGTATTTTACATCAGTATATATTTGAATATATCAACTTATATAAAAGGTTTCTTTTTATTTCCAGCAGCTCTCTGATTCACCTTTGACTCCTAACTGCAATTAATCAGCCTTCACTTCTAAGTGAGTTTATCAAACAAGAAATCACTTTTCACCCATCAGCGGGGGTCACGTATCTAGACAGCAAAATGCATACTTTATAGGGAGGATAAAGTATTTCTGCCAGTTGCTAAACTATTTCTGAATAATTAAGGGTCACAGAGTAATGGCTCACTTTGAGTTTGACTTTAAGGCCTTTGGTGCGACAGAGGTTGCCAGCTGTTGGGAAAGAGCCATTTCTTTCTTTTCGGTATTTTGACTGCCTAAAAACCAAATATTGTTCCTTAGAACTTGGAACTTCCAACTCCTTGCTTTCTATGGGTGAGTGGGGATTATAGCCAATATCTATTTACAAATGAACTGGTGAATGTTGACTTTTACCAGTTATTCTTAAGATTTATTTTAGGAGGCCAGCGGTAAATGTTAGAAATGCTTCATATTGTGAGGTTTGCCTTTAACATTTACTGTACATCTGTGACATGGAACATATCTGTTAGCTGTGGATGAGGACAAGATTTACAATGCAATCCTAGGCATGTCATAGATTGCATCCTTATTAGAAGCACCTAATAGCATCATAATTTCTCCCCTTGAGCTCCTAAATGCTTGGAGGATGCTTCTTAGTGCACCAAAAAAGCCAAGGCATTATAGGAAATGGAGCATCAGAACTACATTGGGCTCTCTGATGATCACACTCCCTGCTGGCACAATTCCCGTGTTGGGAAGGGTAGACACCATAAATGATGGAAAATGTCAACATTTGCTAAATTGATGACATTTACCGTAAGAAAGGGAGAGGGAAGAAGGAAGCTTTCTGAAATTTGTTGAGCAACAACCTTCACAATGTGAAAGCTAACAAGATGATTTTATGATTTTTTTGTAATTATCTGAAGATTCAGAATAGTATTGGTGAATGTTAAAATTCACCTAAATTTGACTCCTTGGTATATGTCTGAAAAATAGGGAAATACAGAAATAAATGCTGATAAACACATTTAGGAGTTAGTCAGCATTTGCAGGTGCGTCTGCGAGGTTTTGGACAATTTGAACATTTGTCTGGGATTGTCACAATTCAAGGATAAAGTGGAGGCAGGATATGATGCTATCAAGTGTGGGGGCACTACTGTCTGATTTGGGGTAGATTTCCTGTTTCTGGGGAGTTTGCTTGCATTGTGGTTTATTATTTTTGTAGGCACGTAGGTGTTTTGCCTGCTATGGGGTGCTGGCAGTGCTGTGCATTGCTATTACTAATTCTGTCTGGGCATTTTGTGGAGCCTGCTGCAGTCTCTTAGATTTCCAAATGTACTCCCAGATGATTGGATACCCTTGGAGTAAGGAGTAAGCATTCCACATGAGACCTGTGGAGTAGAAATGAATTTTCTGCATACAATCAAATATGTATACAGAGCTAGCTTACCATTGATTGGCGATTTTGAGTGATGGATATTTGAAGAATTCAGTTTCCGTGTATTCCAGAGCACCTCCTAGGATGAATATATGGATCAAACATAATTATCCTTTAGATTTCACACTTCTCCAAATTTTGTGATATAGTGCTTAGTTCAAAAAGCCTACTAAAGTGTCTTAAAATGCATGTGATAAGCTAAAATACGTGCATAGTTAAATATGAATTCTGCTGCACATTGGGTTAATGTGGATATGGGATGAAACAGATTGATGAGTGAATATGTGCAAAATTGACATTCCTGCATTGCAGGAGGCTGGACTTAGATGACCCTCGTTCACCCCTAGCCACCACCAGCTAGAATAACCAATGCCAGGTTTGATGGCCAAGAGGTCTAAAACAATATTCAGGTGCAGTGGCGTAGGGTGGGTTGTCAGCACTCGGGGCAAGGCAAGTAATTTATGCCCCCTAACCCATGGATTTGCGCCCCCTAACCCATGGATTTGCACCCCCTAACCCTAACCCCATATGTTGCACCCGGTGCGGCCGGCCCCCCCTGCACCCCCCACGCTACGCCACTGTTCAGGTGTCTTTGTATGCTGGAAGTCCCATACTGTGCAATGTATTTAGGAGCAAAAAAAAAATTCCCAGTGTTGCTATGCCCTATAGTGAACTAGATGTGCTTGCAGGGAAGAATCATGGGAGAACAAAACAGATCTTAGCTCCAGGCTTTTTCATGGAGTTATTTGTGGACAAGTTGGGGTAGGGGGAGCAAAAATGGTCATTGGAAAAATTATGAAAAATACTTTGATGGTCCTTTAAAGTCACTCAGCTGAGAGGGAGTTCCCAAATTGCAGAACATGTAAAGCATCAACTGCTTAATCCCGCGGCTGCTTTTGGGAGTAAGAAGGCATCAGCATAAATATGTATATTTTAACTAAAAGCAGCCAAAAAGTAGAAAGATGCAGATGATTGGAGTGCATGGAACACCAAGAGAGTGAGGAAGCAGCTATTTTAGCTAATGTAATGTAATGTAATAGAAGACCCAAACTGCCACAGCAGAACTTGCTGCATAATTAGATTGTAAATCTTCTCAGCTGAGGAACTTTTGCCCGGGGTCAAGTTGTCGAAGTAATAATCCATTCTACATAAATTAGAAGATTCGAGCTGCTTGGCCACATTGTTACCGTTCCCTTTGTTTTCTTCTTTGTGCCACAGCCCCCCACCCCCAATGTAATATTTTACGTGATCTCTGGGACAAAAACAGACACCCGCCCCCAAATTTTGGGAATATCTATTTAAATGCGAATTGCCCATAATTTCTCGATTGACCTCGTTAAAAAGGCTTCCAAGAAGCTCAGTTGTGATTAGGTGGAAGTCAATGAGGCTAAGAATAATGGACGTGGCAAGTCAAAAAGACATACTGCGTCTGGCATGGGAAGAAGATGGAGGAAAAAGCCAAAGTGTTTTAAGAGCTGTGATGGCTGGTGCACACTGGAACTAGTAGGGTAGAGGACAGGGAGGCCACCAGTAGGTGGCGCCAGAGCCAGTCACAGGGTAGAGTCAACTAATTCTAGTTTTGCCCTACACTTGTCCTCCTTACTGAATTATATAATACCTGAAGGAGCGTCTCCACCCCCATCGTTCTGCCTGGACGCTGAGGTCCAGCGCTGAGGGCCTTCTGGTGGTTCCCTCATTGCGAGAAGCAAAGCTACAGGGAACCAGGCAGAGGGCCTTCTTGGTAGTGGCGCCCGCCCTGTGGAACGCCTTCCCATCAGATGTCAAAGCAATAAACAACTACCTGACATTCAGAAGACATCTTAAAGCAGCCCTGTTCAGGGAAGTTTTTAATGTGTGACATTTTAGTGTATTTTTTGTCTCTGTGGAAGCCACCCAGAGTGGCTGGGGAAACCCAGCCAGATGGGTGGGGTACAAATAATAAATTATTATTATTATTATAATGATAACACTGAACTAAAGTGAAGGACCACACCAGAAATGCATGTAAGTGTCGAGGACTGACTGGATGCAGTGCTTTCCTTCTAAAAAAAACTGTTTGGGGGTACTCTCATTTTCCTACTCATATTGAAATACTGCCCCTCAATGAAGCCAAATTTAGATTCACAAAATTTTTAGGAGTATGCGTCCCCTCAGAAAAAAGCACTGGCTGGATTCAGAGGAGTGGTAGGAGACACCATCTGGGGAATCCCCAGGGGAAGAAGGTTCAGAGCCAGGGGGTTGGTGGTGGGGTGACAATGAGAGGTCAGAGGGAGAAGACTGGGAGGAGGAGGTGTTGGAGGCTGAAGGGGCAACAGGGTTTAGTGAGCAGGAAGAGGCTGTGGCAGAGAGCAGTACAGATTCAGTGGCAGGAGAGGAAGAGGGCCAGGAGACAGAGATGAGGCAGGTTGCTGAAGAAGCCAGGTAGTCTCCCCCTCCTGCTGCAACCAGCTCCCTTCATCCTTGGTCTCCCAGAACACACAGAGAAATGAGAAGGACAGGGCAATGAATAACAAGAAAGCAGAGCCTTAGGCTGCTGGGGAAGGAGCTTTACAGATTGCCTCATTGTGACAAGACCTATGGGGAAGAGTTGTTGTGATCACTAGGTCTGCATTGTTTGGTTTCTTTGAATAAAGCGTTAATTTCACTGACACCAGTTTTATTGCTGACCTGCACCAGACAGATGGCAAGCTCGGTGAATGTGCATGTGTATGTAATCGCCCCTTTCTCTGTATGTGATTGCTTCATTCCCCGTGTGTGTGTGCAAAATCACCATTTTCTCTCTCTCTCTCTGTGCCCCTTTCCTTCCATGGCTAAGATTTGCAGACTGAGATTGGTAAGGCAGTGCCCAGATGCGCTAATGGACCAACCTTTTCTGTTCAAGATCTCAAAGATAGCAAAGTCCTATTCACAGGGGGTTCTGCAGAACCACAGGGCAATGCAGGAGGGCACGGACCCATAGTTTCCCCTCTAGGTATGGGGGGCAAGGTCAGCGAAGCTGCACAACTTCCCCCATCAGCACAGTCCCCACTAGCCAGACATTGGATTGAGGAAATTGGCCGAGTCTGTCAATTATAATTTCCCTATGTTTCTCATTTTTTCCAGCTCTCCACATTTTTGCTTTTTCTCTTAATAAACACATCTTTGTTTGCAATATTGCCAAATCAACACCTTCTTGCAAGCAGTTTCCACTAATATCTGAAGAAGTGTGCATGCACACGAAAGCTTATACCAGAACAAACTTAGTTGGTCTGTAAGACTTCTTTTTTAATTTTTTTATTTCGACTGCGTCAGACCAACACGGCAACCTACCTGAATCCACTAACATGCTTTCACATTTCTATGCAAACTTTCCCCTAATATATACATATATATATATTTGGCTAAGGAACGATCTTGAAAAATTTGGGCAAATGTGTATTTTTGTTTTAGTTCTTCTTCTTTTTATTGTAACATAGTAATGGTCATTATGTTACAATGAAAAAGGAAGTACTGAAACAAAAAGTCACCCCAATGGGGCAGTTGCAGGGCACCGTACAATGTTACAGGAAAGCAAGCAAAAAAATAAGAGGAAGAAATGGTAACACACCAAGGATTCCATATATCCTGAACTGCCATGGTGAATGTTGGGCACCGAAGTCCGAAACATAAGTAATAAACTCCCAATAGATGACATTCTGAACCTCCCTCTCTCTGGAAACATGCACTTATTATTATTATTATTATTATTATTATTATTATTATTATTATTATTATTTTCTGCAACAGCTAAAGTCCCTAGGTTCTTATGCCATGAAGACACATGTATCTTTTTCAATGTTTCCCATTGCTGGGCTACTGAAGCCCTAGCTGCAGCCAACATCCAGGACAAAAATTCTTTAGAGTGGCAAGCTTTTCATGTCATCTGTCCACATATTTAGCAATGACAGTTATGGGAAGGCCTAAAGAACTGATTTAATTATTTCAGATATTTCTTGAGACCAGAATGATGAAAGAAGCATGGATTTTGAAGGGTAGTTGGGTTTTGGTTTGCAAATTGTTGTGTGAAGTGGGCTAGGTTTGTGTTAAAGCAGGGGTCAGCAACCTTTTCCAGCTGTGGGCTGGTCCACCATCCCTCAGACCATGTGGTGGGCCAGACTATATTTTGGAATAAAAATGAATGAATTCCTATGCCCCACAAACAACCCAGAGGTGCATTTTAAATAAAAGCGCACATTCTACTCATGTAAAAACATCAGGCAGGCCCCACAAACAACCCAGAGATGCATTTTAAATAAAAGGACACATTTTACTCATGTAAAAACACTCTGATTCCTGGACCGTCCATGGGCCGGATTGAGAAGGCGATTGGGCCGCATCTGGCCCCCGGGCCTTAGGTTGCCTACTCCTGTGTTAAAGCATGGCCCAAACCAAATCTAACCTGCATCCTTACCTACACATAATTAAGCATAAAGGGGACTTAGAAGAATCGGGCATCCTTGGCAGCGGAAAATAACAATGTGAGGAAAGAAGGGAGGGGTGGTCATGGGAAGAAACAATCCTAAGGAGAAAATTAAGATCTTCTTTCTCCAATTCAAAACAACCTGCTCTCATTACCACGTTTGTAACTTTAATTACCATCTCCCTATTCAGTGTTGAGGTTCCTTTCACCTTTTAAACTGCTCTGTGTTATTACTCAACAGCAAAGGAACATTGCCTTTTGTGTAGGAACTCCAAAAATAAAAAAGAAATCAAGACCTCAAGACTGCTTGTGAGGCAGAAATAATCCAACCATTATTTCTGGTGTAAAAGGTTCGTGAATTGCATCATTTGCCTAGAAGCTCTTTTCCAACCTAATAACTCCCTGGCATAATGACCTAAAAGGGTTTTTGAGAAATATTTATATATATATATACTTTGGCCCATATTACTATACGATGGGAGGGGAGCCCTTTAACATCCTGATTGGCTGGGGGATAACCACTGAGTTAAGCTATAGCTGCTTACTTGGAAAAATCACGAATGTTCTTATTCTCTTAAGTCAGAAAAGTAAAATATCAAAGTAATCCAAGAGAGTGAGAGACTGCCAGAGTTAAAAAAATTTTTTTTGAAAAAAAAATCTTATTGCTATAATGACCTTCGTGATGGTCATTTAACTAGCTTTTTAATCCCTTTGAGGAAAGCTTTCTTCCTTGGGGGAAAAAAATCCTCTTCTTTAACCTGCCTTGGGCAAAAATCATCCCTACCGAACTAAAAATATAGCAGAACTATAAATCCTCACTTAAACTTAAGCACCCTTCATTGCAGAGAGTTGGAAGTAGAAAATGATGGTGTTGTTGATGATGAGCAGGTCTGGACTTTCAAAGGCTTTCATGGCTCGGGCAGAAGCTGCACTCTGCAGTGGGATAGAGCTGTTACGCTACATTTTGAAAAGATCTTCCTTAAAGGCATTTAAATGGACAGCTCTGGGCCTCGGCCATGGCCTGTAACCCATGTTGTGCATCTTTGAGAATCCATCTCTCCTTTCCCCATTAGTAGTGTCTTATATGATTGGTAGAAGAGTGGGTTGGACCACTTTGGATTGCAGGTGCAGTGTTTTAATTACCCTACTTTTTGTATATAAATAAATAAAAACCCATAAAAAATAAATTCCAACACATCGGGAAGAAATGTTGGAGCCCAGGCCACTCCCCACTGTGCTAATTTTTCAATTTGCTCCCAAGTCTCTTATAGGGATCGAACCTGCAACTTTGGCGTTATCAGCACCACGCTCTAACCAACTGAGCTATCCAGGCAGGTGTGCATTCAAATGAGACTCCTCCCACCCGCAGCATGGAGTGGCACCACCCATCCTCTCACCAGAAGCTTCCGTTGCCTCATCCTCTGCTCAGGGTGATCCAAGTAGACCTCACTGCGGACTTACCTTCATCACCTCCATAGGTTCCTTGGACTGGTGCTTTGAGTAGGAAAACATGGACTCCTCAATCGCTTGCCCAAAGGATGGTCCCGATCCAAAGCCACTCCCTAGCAGTCACATCCCCCCCCCATCACTTCCCTTAGACAGGATTACATTCAAGGTATCTCTGTTCTATTAGCCATGGTTGTCTCTCCCATCAAAGCCCACCGGGCTCTTTTCAGGGGCCTCTCCAAACAATGAGTGCAGTGAGGCTGTTCTGTCTAATTACTCCAAGACAGGGATGCTAAAGAGGAATTAATGACAGTTGACAAGTGCAATTAATAATTATAGCAGAGCCGCGAGTCATGCAGCAGGCAGATGACAATAACAGGGTAACCGTACATGACAGCTCTTCAAATGCCTCTCTTCTCTCTTCCCCTCCTTTCTCCTCTTTCTCCCTTTTCTCCCCTTTAATGTGAATTGAGGTCCAGAAGAAATGCTGACAGCAGGGTGCGGGGCATGCAGAAGATGTAAGCCAGCCACCCTCAAAGTCCCCAGTCCCTCCCTCCCTAGAGATGACGGCCCCCATCACACTGGCCAGGAAGTCACCCTTTGGTACATGTTCTCACTCCTTCTTGCTATCAGGTGTTTGTGTGTGTGTGTGTTTTCCAAGGCTGCTTAAAATTCATCTGGGAAAGCTGGAAGGAGGAAGGGGAAAGGCAAAGGCAGCAGCAGCAGAGCCAGAGTTGAAGTGGTATTTCCATATCAAAGGCCAGGCGGTTGGCTGGGAATGGTAATTAAAGTACCCAGATTTCATCTCCTTGGTCAGCTCATGAAAGAGGAGATGGGGAGGACGGATGCAGAGAGAAATTAGAGAGAAGGTTCCCCCCCAAAAAAAATAATAATTCTCCTTCCCTTTAGTCTCCAATATTGCGAGCAGAGCATTAAATGAAAGTTGGGCTAAAAGGTAACCTACCTCTTCAGTTTTGAGGTCTAATGGTATGTATGTGTATGTATTTATTGATATGTTAATTTCACACAGAGGAATACTGTTTGTTCAGGTACGCACCTACGACTTCTCATGTTGATCTCTGAGATCATAGAATTGAAAAGTTGGAAGAAGAAGAGGAGGAGTTTGGATTTGATATCCCGCTTTATCACTACCCTAAGGAGTCTCAAAGTGGCTAACATTCTCCTTTCCCTTCCTCCCCCACAACAAACACTCTGTGAGGTGAGTGGGGCTGAGAGACTTCAGAGAAGTGTGACTAGCCCAAGGTCACCCAGCTGCTGCATGTGGACGAGCAGGGAATTGAACCCAGTTCACCAGATTACAAGTCCACCGCTCTTAACCACTACACCATACTGGCTCCATGGAAGAGACCCACGCCCAGGTTAGAGTTTGAACACTGGCTCTCTCAGATGTGGAATGAAGGGAGCTGGACCCTCCAGCTGATCTCCATATTATTATTTTTATTCTTTATTGAATTTATATACCACCCTATACCCGGGGGTTTCATGTTGCCAGTGATGTGGAGGAGCCATCAGACTGGACGTCCTCCACACCAGTGCATAGGTTTCTGACCTGCTTTCAGACCCCCTCATCTCCCCCAGGGCCACGGGAGTAGAGCTGATGGTGACCTGGGCAAGAAACTCCCTTCCGGCAGCTGCCACTAGCTGGTATTCCGAAGCCTTGCTACCTCGGACACTGGAGTCAGAGCTTAGCCATTTGGTTAGTTGCCATTGATAGCCGTCTCTGCCATGAATTAATCTGGTCCTCTTTGAAAACCATCTAGGCTGGTGGCCATCAGTCAACAAGTCAAACTGCTTTGTTAGCAGCACCAAAGTGACCTCCCCGGGGCACAAGCCTGGGCAGTATGTATGGAAGTCCTGGGCTGCCCAGGCGACAAGACCACCCACCTCCCCATCAGCTTCACTGATCCAAAGGAATGTGGCCCAAAGGAAAGCAGAGCAAGACATTTGGCACCAGCAAGGCTGCAGGAGTTGCCAGAAGGAGGTCTATAAGGCATCATTCAACTGTCTTAGGGACTCCAGTCCAGATTGTGTAGGGCTTACTCCAGACTTCCTCAATCTCGGCCCTCCAGATGTTTTTGGCCTACAACTCCCATGATCCCCAGCCAGCAGGACCAGTGGTCAGGGATGATGGGAACTGTAGTCTCAAAACATCTGGAGGGCCGAGGTTGAGGAAGCCTTAGCCTTTTTCCTCCAAAAGACAGGCAGCAGAGGTTTAGGATCAGAGTTTTCCTTCTCCTAGGTGGGTTACCTTCCCAGGTTGACAAGCCCCATCTGTCCTTCACTTCCCTATACAGCATGTGCAGAAACCAGAAGCCTCTTGACTGTTGAGAGCCAGTGTGGTGTAGTGGTTAAGAGCGGTGGACTTGTAATCTGGTGAACCGGGTTCGCTTCCCCGCTCCTCCACATGCAGCTACTGGGTGACCTTGGGCCAGTCACACTTCTTTGAAGTCTCTCAGCCCCACTCACCTCACAGAGTGTTTGTTGTGGGGGAGGAAGGGAAAGGAGAATGTTAGCCGCTTTGAGACTCCTTAAAGGGAGTGAAAGGCGGGATATCAAATCCAAACTACTTCTTCTTCTTCTTCTTCTTCTTCTTCTTCTTCTTCTTCTTCTTCTTCTTCTTCTTCTTCTTCTTCTTCTTCTTCTTCTTCTTTGACCCGCTGTTGGTCTGGTTCGCTTATTACAAAAGAAGTGAAATGCTGCATATACAGTATGTGTAATCTAGCTTGGTACTTTTAACTTAGTACTTCAAACTTAGCATCCAACTTTCCCCCCTCCTCCTTTCCTCCCACATTCATCTTGGCAGTCAACCATAAGGGTTTTGGCCCACCCCTTTTTAATAAACAAAACTGCAATCAGGAAGCTGGCTAGATCAAATAGGATCTGGTGGGTCAGGGATGCTGATCGCAGGGTCTGGGTTGGTTCATGTGGGGAGAGGTGGTCTTTGTAGAACTGGGGTCCTGAGCCCCATGAGGCTTTATAGGTGAAAACTAGTACTTTGTACTGAGCTTAGAAACTTCACTGGCAGCCAGCACAGTCATGCCAGAAATGGTGTTATTAGCCTGAACCAGCAGGGCTCTCTTTGGGTAAGTTGTCACAGGCAGGAGTGGTCCATGACATTTTGCTGCCTGAGGTGCAGCAGTAACAGCCCTCACCCAAGTCAAGATACATAGTACCCAAGGTTGGTCTAGTTATTTTGTCACCTGAGGCAGCAAAGCCTACAATCGCCTTTCCCTGGAAGCAAAACTGCTTGCTGCTCATTCATGACACTCCAGATCAGCTGCCTGAGGGGGGCTGCCTCACTCTGCCTAATGGTAGGGCTGCCTTGCTTATGGGACACCTTATGTTCTTAATTTGGGCATGCAGTGACTGTATCAAGCGGGGAAAATGGAAGATAAATTGCCATAGCATTTTCATGTGCCTGACCATCTACGAATGATGTCCATCGTGTCATTGTTTAAAAGCATTTGATATAATTTCGGCTTCCTGGAACATTTCCCACCTCCGTCCAAGTTGTATTTTGCATTTGGTTTGGAGATTAATTTAGATCAATATCAGGGATTGACCACCTCGCCCCTTGCCCACAAGATGCGCAGACTTGCAGAATCTCTTCTCTTTTCATCTTCCAGACGTTCCCCCTCTCTTTAAGTCTCTCTCTCTCTCTTAAGCTCAAATGCATCAATTTATACCTGGATGTGTGTGTTTAAAAAATAATAATACTTTGCTACGGGGGCTCTGAAACGAATAAAACTGAGATCCTCAATGTGGCCATTGTGCTTGCCTCATTTGTCTCTCCCCACCCCCACCCCCAGTATCGATTTATCAGCTGAGAGAAATTACTCGCTAGAAGAGAAGATGCCAGTCGGAATGACATTTACTTCATCGTAGAGGGAGGCTCTACGGCGGGTTTCCATGTAACCCAGATATTGGAGCTGTAAAAGGCCTTGTAACAAGGTTTAGTGCTATGATTTGATCGTGTGGTGCACCTTCGCTGTCATAATAACAGCCACTCAGCTGGAGCCAAGGCCCTTCGGTTATGGCCAACTTTTTCTGTCTTGCACTCCCCCCCCCCATCCTGCTTTTTACACAGACAAATGAACTAGTTTTACTTCCTATCTCTCTTCTCTCCCTCTCCTCACCCCGCCATCAAAATTTCTGGAACAAAAACAGGATCACAGAAGTCTATAACATACAAGGATTTGGGCTTTCATGTCATCGAATTAATTTTTTTCTTAAAAAAAAGAAAGAGAGAAAGGCAAAACGCACTCTTATTAATCATTTGAGCTTCTTTATATCTTCCCTTTTTTCTAGCGAAATAACTCTTACGATTTTTAATTCACCAAAGCGAATCTCCTTCACCAGTGATTGTAAGTTACATTTGCCTAAGGCTACAATTACCTGCAAAATGAAAGGCTTTTGTTGTTTTTTCCCAAAACTACAACGTGGAGTGGGGTTAATAATTTTATACGTGCCACACATTAAAATGCGGTTGTTTGGATTGAGGGTGAAGCTTGTGCACAGTTCTGACCTGATATCCTGGCACAACTGCACTGGCTGCCAATTAGTTGCCAGCCTCAATTCAAAGTGCAGGTTTTGACCTATAAAGCCTTAAATGGCTGACGACTGCAATACCTCAAGGACCGCCTCTCCCCATATGAACCGACCAGGACCCTGCATTCATCATCTGGGACTTTTCTTCATGTGCCTCCGCCCCAAGAGGTCTAGGGTGGTAACAAGAGGACTTTTCTGCAGTGGCTCCCTGTTTGTGGAATGCTCTCTCCAGAGACGCTCTTCTCGTGCTTTCATTGCATATATTTAGGCGCCAGGCAAAATCTTTCCTCTATAACCAAGCCTTTGGCCTTTAGCTATCTGTGGCTTTCTCGAAGTGGGTGGGATGTTTTAAATGTATTTCTTTTTCCTCTTGATTTCAAGGTATCTTATGGGCTGCGGGATTGTCTGTCTCTTTGTTTGGCTGGTTATAAATCCTTTTGGGTTGCTCTGAGCAAAATAAAGTGATTAATTAATTAATTAATTAATTTAAAAATACCCTTCAGTGGCTGATTCTCCATGTCACCATGAATTACACTTAACGGACCATTGAGCATGATGGTTTGCTTTGAATCACAGCCATCCCAAGATGCTATGAAGCAGGATTATTATACAGTGGTACCTCGGGTTAAGTACTTAATTCGTTCTGGAGGTCCGTCCTTAACCTGAAACTGTCCTTAACCTGAAGCACCACTTTAGCTAATGGGGCCTCCTGCTGCCGCTGCACCGCCAGAGCACTATTTCTGTTCTCATCCTGAAGGAAATTTCTTAACCTGAAGCACTATTTCTGGGTTAGCAGAGTCTGTAACCTGAAGTGTATGTAACCTGAAGCATATGTAACCCGAGGTACCACTGTATAAGGTCTGTTATTGGTGAAGTAGAAGCCAAACGCCTATGGTACCTTTGGTGCTGGCACTTGCCATTGGACACAAAGTGATACAGAAGCAATGCCAAGGTGTTTACAGACTCTGCCTTTCGTTGGTGATTTTATTTGCTTTATAAAATCAGGCCAGCTATTCCTTGCACTTTCTCTTGCACTCTCTGGGCTCCTCCAGACCACCTGTTCATTGAGCAGCTGTCTTGATTTGCTTCCACAAAATATATAGAAGTTAGAAAGCACCTAGTCTTTATTGCATATTTGTTCTGTTTTGTTTGCGGGGAGGTTATTCGTCAACGAGATGAACTTGTCCTGTATTCCTCCTGATTTGCTTGTATAGCATTTACACCTCTTTCTGCTAATGATTCATTCATGCCACACTTTTCAGTGCATTTCCCCATTACTTTCATAACTGGGAAAAGTCCGCTTCTTCCTGCATTGCAGCGGGTTGGACTAGATGACCCCTGGGGTCCCTTCCAACTCTACCATTCTATTCTATGATTCCCAAAAGTGAATTTGTTCTGCTTGGGTGGCAGAGTGCTTTGACCCATTTTAATTGCATAAACTACAAAGGGTGGTCGACTGCCTTTCACCAGAGGTATTTAAGCAGAGATTGCAATGCCACTTGTCAGGGTTTCTTTAGCGGCGATCCCTGCATTGCAGGGGGTTGGACTTGATGGCCCTTGGAGTCCCTCCTGACTATACAGTTCTACGATACCTACATTTCCCAATATATGCTTGAATCTCTCCTGCAAAATACTGGCCATCAGGAGGCACACTTTATTTCTTGCAATTTTTTCCTCCCACTTAGTTTCATTCAGTAAGAGGGTTTGGGAATGGACAAATAGTTGCAGAAGTAGACCTCTTCAGACATTTCTGTACAGTGGTACCTCACGTTACAGACACTTCAGGTTACAGACTCCGCTAAACCAGAAATAGTACCTTGGGTTAACAACTTTGCTTCAGGATGTGAACAGAAATCATGCAGCAGCAGCGGGAGGCCCCATTAGCTAAAGTGGTGCTTCAGGTTAAGAACAGTTTCAGTTACAGATAGGTTAAGAACAGTTTCAGGTTAAGAACTGTCCTCCAGAACGAATCAAGTTCTTAACCCGAGTTACCACTGTATTAGGTTTAAACTGGCTGCATTAAACTGAAATCACTGCACATTCTGGAACCCTGGTTTTCCACGGAGAGTGACCGAAATAGTGGAAAGGGGACAGAGACAGCGTATGCTTGCCAGCTCATGCGTTTACTTAACCCAAAGGGACGTGAGTGGTGCTGTGGTCTAAACCACTGAGCCTCTTGGGCTTGCTGATCAGGAGGTCGGCAGTTCGAATCCCCACAAGGGGGTGAGCTCCCGTTGCTCTGTCCCAGCTCCTGCCAAGCTAGGAGTTCGAACGCACGCCAGTGCAAGTAGATAAATAGGTACCACTGTGCTGGGAAGGTAAACGGTGTTTCCGTGTACTCTGGTTTCCATCACGGTGTCCTGTTGCGTCAGAAGTGGTTTATTCATGCTAGCTACATGACCCGGAAAGCTGTCTATGGACAAATGCCGGCTCCCTCAGCCTGAAAGCGAGATGAGCGCCGCAACCCCATAGTCGCCTTTGGCTGGACTTAACCATCCAGGGGTCCTTTACCTTTACCTTTACCTTTACCTTACTTAACCCTAACACAGAATGCCTGAAGAAGGCTAAACTATCTTGTGCTAACCAATCATCTCCCCCCCTCCATTTTGCTTGCATGTGAGAACTGGCAGATTAGTCTTTGAAAGTATCTTTCACAGGTGATTTCAATTTAATGCAGCCAGTTTCGTGCTTTAATAATTGTGGCTGAGGGGCTTGAGTAGATTGCAAAAGTGCTAATCCGGAAAAATATTATCCGATCATATGATGTATTTGCACGAGACATTTCTGTTTTAATAGCATCCCCTCCTGTTCCTGCCAAGGTGCCCCCATGCCCACGTGCGTCTTCTGGCATTGGTAGCCCTATCCAATAATTGATGGTCGTTTGTGCTTGAAAAGGGGCTTTCTGCAGAAATCAATGCAGTTTGCTTCCAAAATTAGGGTCAAACATTCTTGCCTAGGTCCCTAAGAAAACTCCCATAGCGTTTAGCTGGGATGCAGCCTGGAAGTTTGAGAGTAGTAGAGGAAAAGGGTTTGCTGCTTCAAATTGACATGGAAACAATGTGGGTTACCTAGGGCAAATTGGTACAATGAGAATGATCTATTAGGAATAAGGGTAGATGGGTCTGTGAATTTTGGTTTCTTTCAGTTTCTCATTTTTCCGATCTTAAATAGTTATCCACATTTCTGCAGAATTTTGTGGATTTTTTTCAAAAAAAATCCTCCGGAAAGTTATGCATGAGTTTCTCCTAATAAAACATTTTTTTTCTGTGTAGTTTAGACTAGCATTCAGATTTTGCAGTCTGTTTCCCCTAATATAAAACATTATTATATGCTACTTTCACTAATCTATGCATTTTAGTCACACTTAGTCCACAATATAGGCATTCCTCCCCCCAAAAATACACACTGAAATTTATATTGAAAAATTCAGAAAAGTGTGCCTTTCAGAGGATAGCTGTCTTTTGATTGGCATACAGTTCAAGAAGCGCGAATGAGGTGGTTTCTCATTAAAATGCGAACAAAACAAAACCTTGCCCCCATCCTTAGCAAGGAAGCAAATAAACGCCCCCTTGATGGTCACAGCAATTTGACCCGCATTACTGCAGCTTTTGCTGGAAATGTAGAGAAAGAAGGAGCCCTTGGCTGCACTTTGGGGCAGATATGGGCAGTGTTTTGAGTAGCACCATATGCTGGTGTCAGTCACCCCCTCGATTGTGCCAGCTCTGGGGCCACGAACACCCCCTTGCCGACTCCCTAGGGAGCCTTGGCTCTCAACTGTTGCCGGCCATTGCTCTTTTCTCCTTCGTGCCACCATTGTCAACTGGAGCCTCATTCAGGGAGGCAGCAGGGGGCAGCAGCTGGCAATGGGAGGAAGAGGGCGGAATCTAAATCAGCCTAATTTATGCCTCGTTGGCATTGACCCAAAGCTTCATGAATATCATAGCACTGTTAAAATGTTGCTCCTTTCTCGGAGCTGGGCACAGTTCAGCAACAGGCTGTGATGAAACTGAAGCGTCAAGCTGAGCCACAAGATAATTGAGAGACAGTGTGGTGTAGTGGTTAGAGTGCCAGGCCTAGGAGACCAGGGTTCAAATCCCCACTTGGCCATGTAGTTCTTTGCGATGCCCTGTCTCTACTGTTGGAGCCTGCTTCTCTACATATTTAAAAGAAGAATAAGACGCGGACAAATGCTGTTCTCCACATCAGGACCCCTACACCAAAGATACTTCTCCATATACTGAATGAAGCTGGACATCCTTCTGGGGACACCGGATTGGTGCTAGCCCAAATGACCCAACCAGTGTTATGCATCTGGAGACACTAAACATTAGGAAGAACTTCCTGACAGTAAGAGCTGTTTGACAGTGGAATTTGCTGCCAAGGAGTGTGGTGGAGTCTCCTTCTTTGGAGGTCTTTAAGCAGAGGCTTGACAACCATATGTCAGGAGTGCTCTGATGGTGTTTTCTGCTTGGCAGGGGGTTGGACTCGATGGCCCTTGTGGTCTCTTCCAACTCTATGATTCTATGATTCTATGACACCCTTGCCAATGTACATGTAGGAGACCCCACTGCAGCTTTTCCCAGCCTTTGGCTTCCAGGCATTCCAGGACTACAAATACCATTATCCTCAGTCAACATGCCCAATGAGAATTGTCATCCTGCAACATCTGCAGCCCCAAGGCTTGGAAAGGTTTCCCACATGGCTTCTGGTCTTCAAGAGCCACCATGCCTAATAGACTCGTGTAGATTTCTCTGTCTGTGTACTCTCCATGTGTTCTAGGGTCATGGAAGCAGCCAGTGTGGTGACTTCCAGATGTTATTGGACGATGACAGGGGCTATTGGGTTGTTGTTGTTGTTTTTGTTTTTATTATGTATTTTGTTTTATATCTTGATTTTATTCTGTGAACCTCCCTGAGCCCTCTGGGTATGGGGCGGTATATAAATTCAAATAATAATAATAATAATAATAATAATAATAATAATAGGCACCATATTGGTTCTCACTGATCTGGGACGAATGCAGTCATAGTTGCCTCCATGGGTAGAGCTCACTTGTGCAACTTGCCCCACATGAAAAATATGTTTGAGAGAATTTTTTTGGGGTAGGGGCACATGCATTATCTCCAAGACTCATTGCCAGTCATATAAATGGCAGGGGAACACATGTGACCTGAAGAATTTCATGCTCAAGTTAATTTCAAGTTAATTTGCTTTATTACGGACAACCAAAATTGGGTCTCAGGCGCTTCCTGAGTGAAACCTGGTGTGTGCCATAGAACAACTGCAGAGGCTGCTTGGTTATCTCCATATTTTGCTCAGGTCCCCAAGTTTGGTCGTAGGAAGGACTATAGCTCAGTGGAAGAGCCTCTGATTTGCATGCAGAAGGTCCCAGGTTCAAGCCCTGGTATCGCCAGGTAGGGCAGGGTATGTCCCTAGTCTGAAATCCCAGAGAACTGCTGCCCATCGGTGTAGACCAGGGGTAGGCAACCTAAGGCCCGGGGGCCAGATGCGGCCTATTCGCCGCCTCAATCTGGCCCGTGGACGGTCCAGGATTCAGCGTGTTTTTACATGAGTAGAATGTGTGCTTTTATTTAAAATGCATCTCTGCATTATTTGTGGGGCATAGGAATTTGTTCATTCCCCCCCCCCAAAAAAAGATAGTCCGGCCCACTACATGGTCTGAGGGACGGTGGACCGGCCCACGGCTGAAAAAGGTTGCTGACCCCTGGTGTAGACAGTACTGAGCCAGGTCCTATGCGAAATACTTAGTGTAAACAGCAGCTGAGTAATGTCACGAGTCAGATGTGGTCCACAGCTGCATTTTGCCGAACACCGCTGTTTGCGTCCAAGAAAATCCTTGGAGAAGCCGTGCACTTTTTTCATTGGGAAATTGGCCCCTAGGAGGCAAAGTAGGGAGTCACTGTGACCTTCTGGTCCCCTCCTTCCATTTCTTCCAAAAGCAAAACATCTCCCCTTCTCAGCTCCTGACCTCCTTCCTCCACCTCCTCCCGCCCGGCCACTTTGTTATTCCACCGAAGAGTAAACAGTAGATGTTACGCGAGGGTCTTAAAGCTGCGCTCCAAGCACACAATGCTTTTGGGCATGCTCTGTGTGCAGGTCCCTGGCAGCCATAAATTAATTAAAAGTAGAGAGGAACCGTCGTCGGGGAAAAGCAAGCGTCTTTTCCCTCCCTCCCCGCCAATCTTTGTCCCCAGCTTTCCTTTCATTCTCTGTGGGTAAATAGCTAATTCCTTTGTTCCTTGCTGCACCATTTCATTTCTGCCATCATTGTCCTCATTGTTCTCTGGAACAGGAGGGGTCTGGGCCAGGAGCAGCCAAGGTCTTGGCTAATGACGGGAAGTCTTTAAAGTTTGCGCTGCATTTCATCTTCTCTGTGGGAGTTTTAGGACGCATCCAGTGTTTGATCCCCACCGTGCAACTTTGCTTCTAGTTAATTAACAGATCCCCATTACACTCTCTCATCTGCAAGCGCATGGGAGGCCTATCAGGAGGTAATTCAAGGCCAGTCTGAATGATGGCAGGAATTAGAGAAATCGCTTGTTTCGGGGGGGTTAACGTTCAGGAAGAAAGCCTTCCCCTTTGCCGAGGTCTAATTGAAATGTTGTATTCTGCTGTAACCCATTTGGGGTCTATTATTTTTCCTCCCCCCCTCACTTTCTTGCTGCCCTTTGTGACAACTGGAAAGGTGGTGCTCAGAAGACAGTGAGATTCTCTCTCTCTCTCTCTCTCTCTCTCTCTGCACATATGTATTGATTTTTTTTTTTTTTTTGTGAGGACGTGCAGCCAAGCCAGTGGTGAGCATAGTTGACATTTACGGCCAGGTTAGAAATAAGAGTCATGGTTAAGTGTTGATGAATAAATAAAAATTAAAAAATAATAATAAAATAATAATCAGGCATATAATCCTATCCAATCCTACCCCCTGCAATGCAGGAATATGCAGCTGTCCTGTTCGAGGATCGAACCTGCAACCCTGGCATTATCAGCACCACACTCTAACCAAGTGAGCTATCCAGCTGCTTCTAAAAATATGGTTTCCTCATACTTACAACTTAATGTTGCGACACAGGAATTGCTGATCACTATATGTATCAGCAGTAAGTAAAGGTAAAGGTACCGATACCCTGATCATTAGGTCCAGTTGCGGACGACTCTAGGGTTGCGGCGCTCATCTTGCTCTATAGGCCGAGAGAGTTGGCATTTGTCCACAGACAGCTTCTGGGTCATGTGGCTAGCAGGACTAAGCTCCTTCTGGCGAACCAGAGCAGTGCACGGAAACGCCATTTACCTTCCCGCCGGAATGGTACCTATTTATCTACTTACACTTTGACGTGCTTTCAAACTGCTAGGTTGGCAGGAGCGGGGACCGAACAAGGGGAGCTCATCCCGTCATGGGGATTTGAACCGCCGACCTTCTGATCGGCAAGCCCTAGGCTCTGTGGTTTAGACCAGCATGCATATAGGGTTCAGCCTAACAGCACAATCCTATACATTTATATTCAGAAGTAAACCCAGAAAAGTGTATATAGGATTACCTTGCTTGCTTATCCCTTCACTTTTTCTTGCTTTAATGGGTATGTTTCCATCAGTGTGTTTCTTCTGGTTTAGGCTGATAGCCACAATAGCTATCTTCTCCCTCCACTGTTGGAGGCAGTATGCCTCTGAATGCCCCTCGCTAGAAATCTCAAGTGCGGAGATTTGCACCCAGGTCCCACTTGCAAGCATCCCACAGACATCTGACTGGCCAATATGCTGAATGTGATGGACCATTGCCCTGATGCAACACAGCTCTTCCTCTGTTCTTATGTACACATTTTAAAATATTTAATGTTTTTGTATTTCAAAATATTTTGCAGTGGCAAGCTGGAAAGAAGGTTGTGTCCTGCAAATTAGGGTGGGATTTCTTCTAACTGGGGTCAAAATGTTCCCCCTTCCCCTGAAACCATTCTAAAATAAGTAGGGGGAAAAGGAGAATGCAGCACATTTTCAAAAAGATCCTCAAATCCTCCCATTTTCTCATACAGCTCCTTTATGTGGGCTGCAGAAGAACCCACCTCTGTGTGTGCAAATTTCACTGCCACCTGTGGGGCTGCGCAGCTAAATATGGCAAACGGCAGGAGCCCAACCTTGTACTGACTTTGAGTCTCTCCGAGTTTCCCCTGCTATTTCCGCCCCCTCCAGTTCTTCCCTCTTTCCCTCCTTCTCCCCCACCCCACGAGCAATGACCCCCTTTAACTAATGAATTAGGAACCGCTCCTGCAATTGCAATCCTCAGTTCGACACTTGGCATTGAGAAGCAAACCAGGGCTATTTAGCTCAGCGTTAAATGGTCCGCCACATTAACCCCCTGGCACGCTGAGCTATTAGGTTGTTTTACTGTTGTTAAAGTTGCATTTGTTAGGTGGCGTCTCACTGCCCTTCTTAGCATTGTGGGAGAGCTTGCTATCTGTGGCATTTATGCCAGCTGTGGGGCGTGCAGGTGAGACCGCCATGTGGCACCCTCCTTTTGAGAGTAGAGCAACTTAAGAGCCCAACTTTTTAGTTGAACCAGGGTGGTAATTGGGGTGTGTGGTCTTTCTATCAAGAGGTGAACAAGATGGAGCTCACACGTTGCACATGACATTCCTGGCCCACTTCCGCCCTGGTCAGCTGACACACCTGATAGAATTCTCCAACCCAAATGTGTGTTCATTCTTCCTTCAAAAGGCCAGCGGAAATGATCAAGGGCCTATGAGGAAAGGTTACAGCATTTGGGACTTTTCACTTTGAAGAAAAGGCAAGCGAGTGGCAACATGATAGACGTTTATAAAATTATACACGACGCGGAGGAAGTGGACAGAAAAAAAAGCTTTACTCAGTTTCTCTCTCTCTTTTTAAAGATGATCTTTATTGAATTTTTAGTTACATACTATACATACACATACATTAAGTTTCACATTTGTTCTTGCTCTCCCGAGCTGACTTCCTTCTTCTGGCTTTTTCATGTCGCCTTTAACTTTTCGCATTGTCTTTGTCCATTATATATATATAATTGTTCTTCTTCAATTTTTTCCATAAAATGTCTGTAAACAAATAAATCTCAGGGTGATGAAACATAAAAAAGAATAGGGAGAATTTATGTTATATAGAGCAAAGACGATGTGAAATAGGGAAACCAATAGAACTAAAATAAACCTCCTAATGGGAAAACACAAAAAAATTATTGGATAATAATATCAAAATGAATTAAAAATGTATATTAGGACTATTGTTGAACAATATTTGTAAATGAATATAGACAGGCAACAAAAATTGTATATACTCAGTTTCTCATAACACTAGAATTCATGGAAGATTTGGGACAGATAAAAGAAAGTTAATCTTCACACATCATATGGAATTCACTCCCATAAGACCTGTCCTCCAACATTCTCCATTGAAAAGAAGGATGTCCTATTTAATAATAATAATAATAATAATAATAATAATAATAATAATAATAATAATTTATTGATCCTGCCCATCTGACTGGGTTGCCCCAGCCCCAGCTTCCAACATATATAAAAAAATAATAAAACTTTAAACATTAAAAAACTTCCCTATACAGGGCTGGCTTCAAATGTCTTCTGAAGGTGGCATAGTTATTTAACCTCCTTGGTTTGGGGGTCGCATAAATCCCTCCAACATTTCTCTGATGAAAATAGGGAAGTCCCAGAATTAATGTGAGACATTCCAGAATTAAATCAGAAACTGGGAGTCTTCTGTAAATCTGGGACTGTCCCTGGAAAATAGGGTTTGATAAAAGGCAGCGATGGCTGCCACCATAGATGGCTTGAAAAGTGATTTAGAGAAATAAGGGGTCACTGGCTACTAGCCACAATAGCAATGTTCTCTCTTCACTGTTGGAGGCAATTTGGCTTTGAATGCTGGTTAAAGGTAAAGGTAAAGGGATCCCTGACCATTAGGTCCAGTCGCGGATGACTCTGGGGTTGTGGCGCTCATCTTGCTTTTTTGGCTGAGGGAGCCGGCGTACAGCTTCCGGGTCATGTGGCCAGCATGACTAAGCTGCTTCTGGTGAACCAGAGCAGAGCACGGAAACGCCATTTACCTTCCCGCTGGAGCGGGACCTATTTATCTACTTGCACTTTGATGTGCTTTTGAACTGCTAGGTTGGCAGGAGCAGGGACCGAGCAACAGGAGCTCACCTCGTCGTGGGGATTCAAACTGCCGACCTTCTGATCGGCAAGCCCTAGGCTCAGTGGTTTAACCCACAGTGCCACCTGTGCTGGTTGCTGGGAATCAAAAGCAGGGAGAGCACTGTTGTGCTCAGGTCCTGCTTGAGGAGAAGGAATATTTAACACTCCCACTGAAATCACTGTCACATACACAAAGGTGGGAAACTGTGTTTCTGGAAAAGCATGGTTTGGGGATCATTCATGGACTGTGAGATCATGAGAAAAGACAATGGGAAATGGTCCGCAAGGGCAAAGAGGGTTCTGCCCCACCAAGCTCAGTCTGCCAATCGGGGGTGGCTCCACCTGCTATTGGCTGTGGCTTCACCTATCATTGGCTCTGCCTCCTATTGGCCTCCCTGCCTTCTGCCCAACCTGTCACAATGGAGACCAGCCACCACTGAAAATGCTTATGCGCGTTCCGACACAACCATTCCGCCGCTGACCAATTTATTATCCAGAACTCCGTTGCCAGATGACACGGCGTGAGCAAATGTAAACAACTAGTTCCCATTCACTTGAAAAGCCAAATTGGGATGGAAGAACACAAAGGAGCCTCAGCTCCAATGATAACGAAGAACACGACTTTGAAGTTGTAGCTAAATTGCATTCTCTCGTCCTTCTGCTGCCCCCTGTGAAAACTCGGCAAAATTGGCCCAGCAGCGATTAGTCCATAATTCTGTATGTTCAAATAGCTTTTGGTTATTACAAAGCAGGAAATTTCAAAAGGCCAATAGGCTGACATTTAAAAACTGGTCGTAGGGCAATTGTGGGAGGACCTTCATAAGAAAGCTAAATATGTGTTTCATAAGCCTGTTGTTGCTGAGCCAGGATATTTCAATAATGCAAGAAAGGGACTGATTCCTCCGTCACTCCTCAAGAATCTCTGGTCCGCTGGGTCCAGGCTGTGGCTTCGGCCTAACCATGATGGTGGGGTCTTGGTTGTCCTCCAGTGCTGCTGGAATGAGGCATCAATTTTGACATTCTAAGAACCCAGAAACCCATAATCCCTGATCCATGCTGATTGGGAATGATGGCACCTGCAGTTTAAAATGCCTGGATTTTCCCAGGTTGGGATAAAGCTCTACTACCCTTCTAGACCCAAGATATACCTCTAGCTCCTCCTTGTACATTTTATGTTCCTACCAGTAGGTTTGTACATCTGTGCTCTTCCTTTCTCCCTCCTCCCATCTCTTGTTTTTCACCTCTTCCTGAAAGATGGTTGCAGTGCTGTTCGCGTGATTCATCTTTTGGTGGGGCAAGTCATGCCCCCCCTTGTGGGTCATGGGGCCCAGCGGTTCAATACCAGGGGGCTGGAGAACCCAGTATCCTGCTCTTTTGCAACCATACAGGTTCTCTCTATATTAGTGCTCTGTAAATAAATTATGCTTAAAAGGGGTGGGGGAAGTAGCTGTGGAGTTCGGGGCGGGGGGGGAGTGGGAGATGCATTTCAGCTTCTGGATTCTTCTAAGCGAAGGCTTAGCTCTGAGTAATCAAAATTGCTTTGGTTGGGCGCGGAGGCATTAAAAGCCTTGTCCACTAATTGAGAGAAGCGGCTCCGGCGATGCAGCCTTGCCCTCTCGTTAGGCGAACTCGCAAGTTCTATTTGTCATCATTGCTTGCCCGTCTTAATCTAACAGTACTGCTGGTGCAAATTAATGGTAATTTGTTATGACACACTGTGTCCTTCGAGTGGAACAACAATATGGAACTAATACCGCTCCTCTCATAGCCCCTTGCCAGCTCCCTCCATCTCTCCCCACCCCGGATCTCGCCCACTGCTGAAGACATCATCCTGACTTAGCCTTCAAGCTGCTCTCTGCTAAAAGGGGTGTCAGGATATGTTATAGCTTGACTGACAGAGACTACCCAGTGCACTTCCACTGACACGTTCTAAAGGGATGTGCAGCTAGCTCCAGGGCTAGCCTTTTCCAAGCACCTAGTTGCTATTTCTAATATAGATATAGGGGCTTTCCCCCCAGCTGGAATGGTGTTCTGGTACCTCTCAGCTGTGTGGGTCTCCAAAGTGGGGGGAGAGACCCGACCAGCCTCTGGAAAGTCCTGCTGTGCCTCCGGCTCATGAGGAGACCCTCCCCAGAGCCGGAAGGGGACACCCTCTATGGCAGTGGTGGCCAAACTTGGCCCTCCAGCTGTTTTGGGACTACAACTCCCATCATCCCTAGCTAACAGGACCAGTGGTCAGGGGTGATGGGAATTGTAGTCCCAAAACAGCTGGAGGGCCAAGTTTGGCCACCACTGCTCTACAGGCTCTGGAGAGTGAGGGTCTCATCATGAGCCAGGGCTTTGTTGAGGCTCTTCAACCTCACAGGCAAAGCCGCACCTCAGCTGAGCAAGTCCCAGTGATGCTCCAGCTCACATGAGCTGGAGAGGCGAGGTGGTGGTGGGCTTGTTAAGCTGCTCAGATATGGGGAGGAAGGCTCCCCATACCTTAGCTGAGCAGCATCAACAAGTCTCTGGCTGGTGAAGAGACACCCCCCCCCAAGCCTGACGAAAACCTCTGGGGTGGGTGTTGTGAGGGAGGTGAATTCTGGGACCTTTTTGTCTAGGGAAAAAAAGCACCAAATACAGATAGAGATATACAGGTACAGATGTAGGCATTTGTGCACAGTTTCCATTTCTGCCTTGCAATTGCCATCACCTGACAGGTTTCCAGAACTCACCTAGTATTTGTAGATCATGGTGGTCCATATGCATGCAGAGGGCTTCTGTTGATGCATCTGGAGAGAATCCCATACATTTTCATTGCAGGACATTTCCGTACATTGATGGCCTCGAGCCAACGCAGAGCAAAGCACAGCTACTATGGCATCACATTGCAGCTATTTGGGTGGGTGCAGGGTTACTAGAATAGCTATTGTCATAACCATGGGGGCTGGGTCCAAGGAACTGCGCTTCCAGAATACATTGTGTAAATTAAGTACATTTGCATAAATGTTTGTAATTTGCAGACTTGGCAGTAGAACTGGATGGATCACTAGTTCTTGTCTGTGTCTCTTTTCCATATTTTCACCCATAAATCTGTTTCATCTTGTTTCCTCATTAAACTCTCTCTCTCTCTCTCTTTCTCTCCCCCCCCTCTCTTTCTTTTTCTCTCTCTCTCTCCCCCCTCCATAAATTACACACAAACACACAAATGCTGTTAAATACATGTTTTAAAGCATACATTTTCTCCAAATACACACTTTTTAAAGACCTCTCCTGGGGCTTTTGAGTGAATAACTGTCACAGTATTTGGAGAAGTGTGAAATCCAACAATAGCTATGTACCGATCCACAAATTATTCTGGGAGGTATAGCTCTGGCCTGCTCGTATTGGAATGGACGAATAACGAATTCCTCCAACATCCCTCCTTGGCAGTCCATATTTTATTTTATTTTTATTTATTTTTGTGTGTTCTAAGAATATATTTAATACTGTTAATTCTGTAGCCCAAAATAAAACAAAAACAAGCTATGATGATCCCCACAATAAGGCTTAAAGCATAACACATTATTGCCTGCCTGAAATTCAAATGATACTTCAATTATGTAAAAATGTTTGCACAGTGAAGACTGTCTTTTAAGTACAAGGCCACCTTTTTTTCCCCTTCTGCAAAAAATAGGTCTGCATTTCTGCTTCTTAATAGCCACTTTCCTTAGCCTAGATTGTCTATAATAATAACATCTGTATCTTACTTTTAAGTATCCGGAGGGAGTGCTCTCCACCTTTGCAGTAAGGTAAGCCAGTATTAGCCACCTCCATATTGCATATGGAGGTACCGAAACTGAATGCTTTGCCCAATGAGTTCATGGCAGAGGCAGTATTTGAACCAGGGGCTTCACGATTCACAGCTCAGTCTTTTAGCCACTATGTTCTTATCTATGTTAAGTGCTCCACTGTAAGCCCTACTGTTAGGTTGTGGGTGAACATATCAGACGACACAGTAGATTCTTCAAACAGCTCTTGTTTATTCACAGGCCCAGAACAGAACTGGGCTGAAGTGTTCAGCCAACCTGCTTATATAGAGCTCAACTACAAGGCAACAGTAACAACTTTCTGTAACTATCCAAGCACTGAACGTCTCTTTCAATTCCTTATTTGCATATGTGGACCTGAGTGAAAACTATCTACAGTATCCTCCTCCTGGCCCAGGGTTAGAACTTCAGTACATAACACCTACCATTCTATCAATCTTTGGTTCCTGTCTCCATTGGAACTCTGTGTGCCATTATTTAACCCCCGATATGGTGTTGCCTTTGCCCTGATTTGCAATTATTGCTTTAGTTGAGATTCCTGCATTGCAGTGGGGTTGGATTAGATGACCCCCAGGATCCCTTCCGACTCTACAATTTGTGGTTCTATTATTCTGTGTTTGACTTGGTTCTGCTAACGTTCACCTGGCGGTTGGCCTCTGCTCCTCCCAGGCGCCTCCGCTCTAAACTCCCTTTATACCGAGACAGCCTGACTGATGAAGGTATCACAACTCTCTCCCGACACCTCTGTGATTATTTCAGAGCACCTGAACTTTGCTGAACTTGGGTAAACACATCTTTAATTTATATTGCATGCAATTATTTTTTTATTACAGCTGGAGTGCTAAGTGTAATCAGGTGGCTATTGTATAATTTAAACTCCAGGTGATTTTTATTTAATAATAATAGCTTGCGTTCCTATAGAGCCTCGCATCCCCAAAGGGATCTCCACAGCACTTTGCCAACTTAACAATCAAAGACGTAAAAAGTAAAACACTGATTATAATTAACACAATCTAAGTAAGCCGGGGCCTGTTCCTGCTGCTGCTGCTGCTGTTTATATTCAAAGGGATGCCACTGAATTTAATGACAGGAGAGCTGGACTGATGCGATTTTACCTAGCTTGGGGGGGTGTACAGAAACCCCCAACACCCCCACCCCATTTTGCTTCTCTAATGTGTTCTTTGTGAGGAAGAACCTCACATTTTACACCAACATTTTGCCATAGATTAACTTTGGTGATAGCTCAAGTCCTGGACCATTTCAGCATCGCCCAATGTATAGTGAGGAACCTGCGACCCTCCAGATAGTATTGTTGGACTACAGCTCCCATCAGCCGCAACCAGCATGGCCGATGGTCAGGGGTGATAGGAGATGGAGTCCAATGACATTCAGAGGGCCACAGGTTTCTCTCCCCCCCCCCCCAGTTGTAAAAGGTTTTTCACCGATTCCTGGGCAAATCATGATAGTGGTGAGAGGATGGTGGTGAGAGGCAGAGCACATACATAGCATGCTTTACCTTGCCTTGCCTGCCACCACACACTGATGTATTCTCTTGGTCCTGGGAACCTGCTTGTTTATTTACTATCCTTTTATTTTTAAAGGGGCCCTGATCATGTAAAGATTTCTGCAGGTAGAACTCAAATGCAATGAGGGATCTTGGGTGAAACATGAAGTAGGTGCCCTCTTTGTAACATGATGTATGGAATTATTGCTTGGGGGGTGGTTGCTTATTTTAATTGTGTTGTGTTTTAATATGCTGTAATCTGCCCTGGTTTAGAAATATTTCTCTTCTCCTTCTTCTCATAATATTTTAATTATATTATTGTCATACCTTATGCTAAGTTTGCTTCAGGTTGAACATTTTCAGGTTGTGTCACGCGGCGACCCGGAAGTACCAGAAAGGGTTACTTCTGGGTTTCACCGCTCGTGCATGCGCAGACGCGCAAAATGACATCACACGCATGCGCAGAAGCGGCGAATCGCGACCTGCGCACGTGCAGACACGGGATGCGTTCTGCTCATGTTGTGAATGGGCCTATGGAACGGATCCCGTTCACAACCAGAGGTACCACTGTATAGTATTTTTGCAGTTGTTAGAATCAGAGAAACATAGAACTGGAAGGGGCAATTGGGGTCATCTATTCCTTTTTTAAAAAATAAATCATTTTTATTGATTTTCCAATAAAAAACATCCAATCAACATATCCAATCACAATCCAATTGAAACAAAAAACTAAAATTAAAAAGACCAAATTATAATCCAGATTGTAATGATTGATTTTTCGGGGCTCCCCATAGTCTGGACCCCCTATGGGGGGGTCGCCTATTCCAATCCCCTGCAATGCAGGAAACTTTTCCCCAACATGGGGCTTGGAGCCACGACCCTAAGATTAAAAATCTTCTCCTCAACCGACCCAGCTATCCTAGCTGCTGTTATCATCACCGTTTTCACCTGATTCAGATTGTAGTGAGTCCCATGGAAGTAACCTCCAGTAGCTCTGAAGTGGGGATACACATTTCACAGGCACCAATGTTTTCCCATTAAATGTTTCTCACCACCACCACTGGCTTTGGCCCAGCCCTGTTATTTTTCAAAAAGGCATGACTAGAACTGGAATGCCTGGTTGACCGGGCTGGCCCTACCATTAGGCAGAGCGGGGTGGCTGCCCCAGGCAACAGAATGCCATAGGCTGATGGCAGAGACAAGATGAGGAAAGGCAGAGCTGTGTGCACTGCATGGTTTATGCTGCAGCCACTAAGTTCCCATGCTGTCCTCAGGCAAGGTACAGCCTGTGACGTTAACATATGAGAGTGCTGGAGATGAAATAGTTAAACAAGTTACCCAATCAGAACCCAGGGGGTGGAGTCAGAGGGACTATAAAACTAGCTCTGGGAGGGGCGAAGGGAGGAGTTTGTTGGGAGTTGGGTGGTTGGTTGGAGTGGGAGTGAATTGAGATAGAGTCTGTGCATAGGTTGAGTTAGTGTAGCGAAAGAAGCTGAGTCAGGAACAGGAGCTAGGAAGACAAGTAAATATCTGAGAGATGGTTTAGTGAGTGAGAGCAGGTAGTGTATGTTATAGGTCTGGATAGGCACCCCAGGATTGTAATTGACCGATACCATTTATGAAACCAGATGCTTTTTAAACTGAAATAAATAAACAGAATTTTTTTGTTCCAATTTAATCCTGACTGAACTTAGTATTGTCCCAGGTAGGGCCTGGGTAGTGGCAGCGAGAAATAAAGTGGTGGTACAGGGATCAATAGATGGTGAAACGTCCGGGGACCCTGTGTGATCGCCACACTGTCAAACCTTGGTTCCCTAACGTTTCAGCTCCCGAATACTGAAAACCTGGAAGTAAATGCTCCAGTTTTCAAACTTTTTTGGAAGCCAAACATTCGACGTGACTTCCACTTGAGTGCAGGAAGTTCCTTCAACCAATTGGAAGCTGTGCCTCAGTTTCTGAACGGTTCAGAATTCGAACGGACTTCCAGAATGGATTATGTTTGACAACTGAGGTTTGACTGAGGCAGCAACTTCTGTGTATGGAAGTGGACGCATTCGTTTGTCCTGCATGTTAGGCATCAGACTGTCTTGTGCCTCAAAAACTAAGAATGGGGGAAAGAAATTTAGTTTGCATTCAAAAGCCAAGCTGCCTAACTTTCCAAAACATTAAGAGAAACAAAATATTGCCATCCTGCAAAATTCGTACTTCTTCAAATTTTGCAACGCAGTTCGCCAGCCAAGTAATGTGTACAAAAAGGCATATACTCTGGTAAAGTCTGCACAAAATGCATACATCAGTGAAAACAACATACAATAATGCATTATTTTAGGGGGAAAGGCTTTGCGAAAATGCCTGTATTAGACCAAATTGCACAAAAACAGGAGGCGTATATCAGGAGGAATTTGTACTGAATTTGTGAATTTTTATGAGGACTTCTGAAATACTGCAGATGGATGTAGAAATCAGTTTAAGATTGGGAAAGCTTGAGAAACTGAGAGAAACTGAAATTGACAGCTTCACCCATCGCTAGTGAAAAATGAATGTGAGATGTGAAGCTTAAGGGAACCAGGCAAAGGGCCTTCTCGGTAGTGGCGCCCTCCCGTCAGATGTCAAACAGATAAACAACTATTTGACTCTTAGAAGGCATTTGAAGGCAGCTGTGTTCAGGGAAGTTTTTAATGGTTGATGTTTTACTGTGTTGTTAATATTTTGTTGGGAGTTGCCCAGAGTGGGGTAAACCAGTCAGATGGGCGGCATGCTGTTGTTGTTGTTGTTGTCAACTGAGCCCTCATTAATTCTCAGATTGTGTTGCTTCGTGTCCCACACTATGCACCCCCAAACCAAGCCTGTATGGAACCCCAGCCGTCAATTTCAACCCATGAATCCCAAGCAAAGTGTTGGCAGCATCTCTTCATAGATGTCAAACATTTTCATATCCATCCTGTTCAGTTAAATAAATAAATAAATAAATAAACCCAGCAAAATCAGTACCCTAAGAAGGTAATGAGGGGTGTAGTTTTTCAAGCAGGCCAAATAATTCAATCATAAATTTGGATATGAGGCTGTATGCACCTTGCCATTTAATCCAGACTGACCTTGTCTGGGGGAAACCTGTTTGTAAGTAAAAAACCAAAACCAAAAAGACTGATGTTGGTGTGATATCTCAACAACTTGCTTAAAACTTAAGTCGCTTTCAGGAAGGAGCCTGATTTCACATGTCGGACTCTTTGTTTAAAGACTGCATAAGTGCTTTTCAGAACAGCAGTCTGAAATCAAACAAAATGGGTTATGGATCAGAGCTATCTACGTGTTAGATCTGACATGAATTATGGAATCAAGTGCCATGGTTCAGGAAGTTTCGCTCTAGACCACTGTGCATTATTTCATAGCAAGCAAAACATTCTGAAAGAAAAGGTGGCGCTTCTTCGCAGATGGGACTGTGATTCAAGCCTGTCTCTAGAGGGCAGGCAAATATAAGATAGGCATATAAGGTAGCAAGTGAATTTCCTGAACAGAGCCAGATCTCTGTAATTGCATATCAGATGTAAGTGAGTTTGTCGACTCCCAGAGTCCTGAATTACTTTACAAGGCAGTGAGGGGAAGGAGTATTTGCTGATCTGAGAGGGAGGAGGAAGCAATAGATTGTGTGTGGAGAATTTGTAACGGTATACCAGGGAGATTGCCCCTTAAAACGATAGAGTTGAATCCAGATTAAGTTAATTGAACACATTCCCGTTGAAACACATGGAACTTCAGTTAAGTCAGGACTAATTTGTCCCGTTGGTTTCAAGTGTGCAATTTAGGATGCAACGAGTCATCAGTAATCCCTAAAAGCAATCCTCTTATTTATGTTTTTGCAAGTTCTTTGTTCTAAATTGGCTGCAGTTCATTTCTGGGCCCAGACTAGTGCTTAAACCCTAAACTACAGTGGTACCTCGGATTAAGAACTTTATTCGTTCTGGAGGTCCGTTCTTAACCTGAAACTGTTCTTAACCTGAGGTACCACTTTAGCTAATGGGGCCTCCCACTGCCACCATGCCACCACCACACAATTTCTGTTCTCATCCTGAAGCAAAGTTCTTAACCCAAGGTACTATTTCCGGGTTGGCGGAGTCTGTAACCTGAAGCGTCTGTAACCTGAGGTACCACTGTACTTTATCCCCAAGTATCTGAGAGACTGCATCCCTATAGGCCCTCCCCTCAGGTGTTAAGATCAGCAGAAGGGGCACTCTGGATAGTTCTGCAAACTCAGAAATTTGGAAGTGGCCCAGGAGAGGGCATTCTCTGAGGCAACTCCTCAGTTGTGTAGTTCTTTTCCTACAGAGGTACATTTGGCACCTTTACCAACTGTTGTTGTTTTTTAGTCGCTTAGTCGTGTCCGACTCTTCATGACCCCCTGGACCAGAGCACGCCAGGCATTCCTGTCTTCCACTGCCTCCCGCAGCTTGGTCAAACTCATGCTGGTAGCTTCGAGAACACTGTCCAACCATCTCGTCCTCTGTCGTCCCCTTCTCCTTGTGCCCTCCATCTTTCCCAACATCAGGGTCTTTTCCAGGGAGTCTTCTCTTCTCATGAGGTGGCCAAAGTATTGGAGCCTCAGCTTCATGGTCTGTCCTTCCAGGGAGCACTCAGGGCTGATTTCCTTCAGAATGGATACGTTTGATCTTCTTGCAGTCCACGGGACTCTCTAGAGTCTCCTCCAGCACCACAATCCAAAAGCATCAATTCTTCAGCGATCAGCCTTCTTTATGGTCCAGCTCTCACTTCCATACATCACTACTGGGAAAACCATAGCTTTAACTATACGGACCTAGCTTTCAGCAAATGCTGAAGATGTGCCTCTTAGCTCCAGCCTTTGACACTGTGCGTTTTTAGAACTCACCCTATTCCCACGACTATGGTTTGTTTAACTACTTTTAATTCTGGATGTTAAACCCTGGCAAGAGAGAGGCCCTGGGGGTGAGTGGTTCCTGCGCCAGAGAAATGGATCAGTTGTCTGTTCTAGATGGGGTTGCACTCAGGAGTGGGTTCATGGCCTGAGGCTGCTTTTGGACTCATCTTTGTCACTCGGTGGTCGCAAGGACAAGGAGTCCCTTTTCCAGCTTCAGGAGATGAGGCAGTTACGGGTATGCCTGGATCATGATAGCTTGGCCACTGTGGTCTTAGTACCCCCAAGACTGGATTACTGCAATATGTGTTCATCAATACCAAAGACTGATACAACAGGTCCATTCCTATAGAAACAAGACCACGAGCACCTTAAATCGCCAAAGAAGATGGAGTTCAGCAGCATGGATCTCTTTTCACTGAGAACAAGTCCAGAGTTGCACTTATTAACCTAAATGTGTGGAGGAACCCACAGTCCAGTCACCTTCCAATCATTCAACATAACACATGAAAACTATTATTGTCCTTTCATTTTTTAAAAAAGAAAACTGATTTTATTTTATAAAGCAAAAGGGAAATATATCCTATGACAGTAACGACGACAATGCATTAGGAAAAAGCAACATTTCAGGAAAGGAAAGAGGCTCTATCTCTTCTTTGTTTACGAAAGCGTGACACTGTTGAAAAGAAGCTGCTAGTTTCACACTGTCATCCGCAAAACTCATGATGTGCCTACAAGCAAAGTGCAAAGAATGTCTCATTTGTTCACCCAGGGGGGGGGAGTAGTGCATGGTCAGTGGTGTATAAATGGCTTTGGGTTTAACTCTTTGGTAGTTTTGTTCCCATCCTTGCAATCTCTAGAGGCGAGAATGAAAAAACCCACCAGCGTGAATAATACAGTCAGATGGGATGCAGGTCCTCTCTGCTTATTTTTCGTTTTTTGTTTCGCCTTCCCATAAAGAGTTTGAGGCAGTTTAGCATTATGCTGTACTATCAGCCGCTGATTTGTGTGCCTGCTGAAAGATCTCTCAGCTTTCAGGCTTGCTTCTGGTCAGCCCCACTTTAATCAGCTGGCAGAGCCATTTTATGCCAATGTTGCCAGTTTATCAACTGGGAATCCATGAGTCAGGGTGTTTTCAGAGTGCCCCATCCAACACTCTCTGTGCTCAACCAGCTGCCATCTGGCGGCCTTTTTTTAACAGCCAGTCCAGGGGGTGCATCTGTATGTCTGCTTCCTCTTCCTTTGCCTCAGGGTTGCCCCTTGTAGAATTCAGCAGGCAGGAAGATGGGGACAAAACTAGACTGAGCTGAGACTGCCTGTCATTGGCTCTTCTGCCCTATCAGCCACACGGTAGAGAAACATGCAGTTGGGAGATGCTAAATTGTCCTGCATCTGTAGCTTATCTTCCTGTGGTCTGTTGCCTCCCTTTCTTCCCAGCTGGATTCCAGCATCAGGAATGAAACTTGTCAGCAAGGCAATGGAAGAATTTGTCGGACCTTACATTCTTGGCAGAGTTTTGAGTTCCATCAGATACTGGGTAATTGATGTCTCCCATGGTTACTATAGCTCCCCTTTTTGAACATTTGGAAAGCTGCTGTAGGAAGGCAGAGTAGTGGCGCCCGCCCTGTGGAACGCCCTCCCATCAGATGTCAAGGAAATAAACAACTATCTGACTTTTAGTAGACATCTGAAGGCAGCCCTGTTTAGGAAAGTTTTTAATGTTTAATGCTGTATTGTGTTTTTAGTATTTTGTTGGAAGCCACCCAGAGTAGCTGGGGAAATCCAGCAAGATGGGCAGGGTATAAATAATAAGTTGTTGTTGTTGCTGTTGTTGCTGTTGTTGTCGTCATCCAATTCTTCAGTCTAGCTTGGAGGTCTATAGCCGACATCCCCAGTAAGGTCTCTGTCATTTCCCTCTCCTAAATTTTTTACCCATATGCTCTCAATCTGCCTTCCATGCTCCAGGTCATGGATGTCTTCACAAGCCTACACATCCCTTGCATATAATACTACTATTGTGAAATTGCTTTGAGGTGCTTCTACAGGAAGTGATTCATAAATGGAAACAACAATAATAACTCTGGAGAGGCACAAGAGCCCTGCCCTCTCTTGCATCTGGCCACTCTTGATGAAGCTGATGTGCATGAGCACAGAGGGATGGAGAACCTTGCATCAAATATTCTGCCTCCCTTTCCACTTTGTGCCTCCATAGATCAACAGCCCTTAATAAGTCTTTAGTGTGTGCCTTTGTAAGGCATTTGGAGTTCATTCATTTTGTTTTCATAGAACAATTGACCATTTAACTCATGGGTAGGCAAACTAAGGCCCGGGGGCCGGATCTGGCCCAATCACCTTCTCAATCCGGCCCACAGATGGTTCGGGAATCAGCGTGCTTTTACATAAGTAGAATGTGTCCTTTTATTTAAAATGCATCTCTGGGTTATTTGTGGGGCCTGCCTGGTGTTTTTACATGAGTAGAATGTTTAAAATGCATCTTTGGGTTATTTGTGGGGCATAGAAATTCGTTCATTCCCCCCCCCCAAAAAAATATAGTCCAATCCCTCACAAGGTCTGAGGGACAGTGGATCGGCCCCCTGCTGAAAAAGTTTGCTGACCTCTGATTTAACTGGTAACATGGTGTCTCTCTCTCCCCCCTTTCTTCTTCAGTTTCAGAAGCAAATGAGGATATAAAAGACAAGAGTGGTGGAGTGGTTAAGAGACAGTGGTCAAGCTGGGAAGCTCAACAGGTAAGTCTTGGATTTTCTGCTTTCAGAAATGTACTTTAGATTAAAACTAGGCTTGGGCCTAGTGGGAAAACCCCAAATATTGGAGCACCTATCTCTTCAAGAAGAAAAACCCAGCCATTTTAAATTCCATGTGCCTTATTGAAAATTGTCCATTGCTTAACAGTGAAAATGAGAATGTGGGGGTAGATGGTTAATAGAACAAGAATGAACCAGGCAAGTGGAAGTTATAGATGTAAGATTAGGTTCCATTCTGCATGTTTTGAATGTAAGCAAGGAAGTCACAAAGGTTTGGGGCTTGATCTTGTGTGATCCTTTGTTTAGATCTTGTTGTCCGTGTTTGGTTGTGTGGCTCATGGGAACGTTTTTCTTTCCTTCCGTGGTACAGATTTCCTCTGAACTTCTTATAAGCACACACAAAAAAGGATGTTTATTAAAGGCTGAAAATGTATGCTTTGACTTCATTGACTTTCAGTTCAAGACTTTAGCATGGATCAGCTTCTTCCTTCATGCGTTGGCTGGATGTAAAAACAGCCAACTCAGTTGGCTATAATGTGGAAGGGAAATGACCTCTATTGCACCTGCTCTACCTCATTCAGATTTCCACGCATCAGTCTTGTTTTTAGTTGTCATGAGTATGTATACTACTTTTGCTTAGCTCATGGTTCCTGAAATATGGAACATAATCTACCAAGTCTGGTCTTCAGATGCAGCAAGAGATGCCTGATTTGTCTCCTGGAGCTGAGGTTCCCAGGAAATATAGAGAAACAGGGTCCTCTCAGGCTCAGGGTCCTTCCTCATTTCTGCCTTCTGTCCAGGGCACATGGGTCCTTCTTAAGCAGCTGCAGGGGAGATGGGGTAGAGAGTACCCAAGCATTTTCTCAGACCATGGATGGTTCCATCAGGAGTTGACAGTGTGCAGTATTTAGGGGACTCTGGTTCATGAAAGCTTGTGCCGCATTAGATTTGATAGTTTCTTGAGACTGAGGTGCCACAAGACTCTTTGTTCTCCTTGTTTTTACAGCGGAGGGAAAGGAGTGAGCTGTTTTGTGTGGCTGGTGGCACACAAGGAGGCAGGCAATCCAGTCTAGCAGGCACCCTTTTCAAAATGCGTTGGACAATGGTGCGAATGCCCATGAAAGTCATTTCCCAATGATAATTGAAAACTTAGCCATTTCAGAATGATTTGCCCATCAATTCTGTTTGTTTCACTGTCTGTGCCTGTGCGTGCAAATTGTGAAGAACGCTCTCAAACGTATATAATTTTCATATAATCCTGTACATCTGCAATTTAGCTTCTAATTTGTTTCTTTGTAGTATTAAGCAGAGACAGTGGTTTATTTTTTAATGACATAAAAAAAGGTTTTCTCTCCAGGGGTTTTGACCCGTGTGGCAGAAAGAGCTTGTGTTTCTTTTTCATCATCAAGACAAAGACTGAATTCTTTCTTTTTGTTAAAAAAAAAATATGAAGTGATTAAAGAGAAGAATGTTTCCCCTGAGATAAGATACATTCTTTGTTTTTTCTTCTTCCTTGTTTTCTTTCTCTCATCTGTATGTCATTTCTCTTTGTCCTCCCACCCCACCCCCAGTGTGGACGCCTTCATTTTAGGATGCTTACCACCGTGGTTATAAATATAGGAGATCAGGATCAGGACACATAGAATTAGTCATATTATTCTGCTTGCCATATAAAGACTCAGGAACTCAGAAAGAGAGCAAAATCTAAGACAGGAACACAGGAGGTTTGCAGAAACTTATCTTGCAGACAGGATTCCTCACATTTGTGTTATGCCATCAGCTGGGATGGAGAAATTGTAGCCTTCCAGATGTTGTTGGCTACAACTCCCATCATTCCTGACCATTGACCATGCTGGTTCAGGCTTTGGGCCAACTGAAAATATTTTGCTGAATGAGGTGAAGGACAATATAGTATGTGTCCTCCTGGTTCATCCGTTTCTCATACAGAGGCCTTATGTTTGTATAAGAAATGACTATCTAATGTAGCTCTTTGCTGGAGATGTGATACGGACAATGCTTCTTTGAAACATATGCTTCTAATGTGTCCCACACTTGCTAAGTTTTGGGAGAAAGTGATGGACTATAGAAACAAGACACTATGGGAAACTTAAGATTTCCAGAGGTGAATATGCTCTTGAACTATATACCTATTATATGGAAATTGACAGCAGCACGGCGAAAATGGATTCTACACACCCTAATGGTGGCCAAGAGACTGATACTGATGAATGGGAAGAATAGAGATTCGATTCTTCTTAAAGAATGGCTTGACAAAATGACAATATTGGCAACACGTATGAATGGGCAGCTTATGGACACAGACTTTCTTTGGATAAATACAATGATATTTGGAATGAGTTTATTAGGTTATTGACTTAATAAGAATATACACATCTGAGATCCAGCGCCGAGGGCCTTCTGGCGGTTCCCTCACTGCGAGAAGTGAAGTTAAAGGGAACCAGGCAGAGGGCCTTATCGGTAGTAGCACCCGCCCTGTAGAAAGCCCTCCCACCAGATGTCAAAGAGAAAAACAACTACCAGATTTTTAGAAGACATCTGAAGGCAGTCCTGTTTAGGGAAGCTTTTAATATCTGAAGGACTATTGTATTTTAATATTTTGTTGGAAGCCGCCCAGAGTGGCTGGGGAAACACAGCCAGATGGGTGAAATATAAATAATAAATAATCATATATTTATTATTTGTCCTCACTCACTTTTTCTCTTTCTCCCCCCCCTTTTCTAATAACATATTGATATACAGAAGCCAACTAGAGTGGCAGTTAGATCTTACTTCAGCCCTAGCAACTAGTTAGGCAAATCAGGCAATGTGGCACACGCTGCTCTAACTGAGGGATACAGCTGGGACTTGGGAGCAGCAGCATTTGCCATCTGATGTGGTTGCCTTCTTGTCTAATGGTAGGGCTGGCCTCCTGGAGCTGATGGGAGTTGCAAGTCCAGCAAGATCTGAAGGGCCACAAGTTCTTTGTCCTAAGCTGGAGTCATCAAGGTCATGGAGCAGATACTGCACCTCCCAAGTGTGTTGCACCCTTAACCATCCATGGACCAAACTAAAGCATTTTTGGAAGAGATACTTTAGTAATGAGGGGACCACCTGCCTTCCATAGTTGATATCAAGGGGGCAGATGGTACAGCTGTTGCACATGTTCGGATGTGGATGCACAGACACACATGGGGCCTTGGCAATATAATATAAAAACCCTCCAACTATCCACCCATCTGTTGTTAACATCCCTCCAGCATTGGCATCCACCAACATTTCCTTGCTAGCAACATAAGATACAGTTTCAGTGGCTCGTGACTAGTTCTTGTGTTCAGACGGAGCCTCGTCTCAGAAGAGATTGGCCCTATCGCTCATCTTTCTCTTGCCCGTCTCATGGGATCATGGCAACAGGCAAGGAAACATTTGCTTGCATTTTTGTTTTTTTTTGTTTTTGTTCTGCATCATGCTTACTTGTTGTAGCATTCCGAATCTCTTGGACAACGTATTCGCATCAGTGAGTTATCTTTCATTTTATTTTTTCACCGGCTTCAGCTCTAGAAATTTTTGTAGTAGAGCCATATCAATGCTTGTTGCATCAAAAGTAGAGGATTACCACTGCTGAACACTCTGTGTCAAGATGCTGTTGTGAGGATCAGAAGCAGCTGGTGCCTAGCGGATGATAGTTTTATCCACTTTAAGCCCTACCAAGGGTTTACCATATGGCTAGGCCTATGCTATAGCATACTTTGCATAATGGTTAATCCAACCTTTCCTTCTGGCCCCTGCCCTTTTTTGCAGCAAGAAATACATTGCTCCTTTATCTCTGAAGTAGACCAGCCTAAATTTCTCCTCCTTCTTTAACTCTTAAACCTCACATTCTACTCCTCATAGGAAGGGATCCAGGGGTCATCTAGTCCAACCCCCTGCAATCCAGGAATCTCAGCTATAGCATCCATGACAGATGACCATCCAACCTCCACTTAAAAACCTCCAAGGAAGGAGAGTCTACAACCTCCCAAGGGAGACTGTTCCACTGCCGAACAGTTCTTACTGCCAGAAAGTTTTTCTGTATGTTTGGTCAGAATCTCTTGAAGCCATTGGTTCGAGTCCTACCCTCCAGAGCAGGAGGAAACAGGCTTGCGCTCTTCTTCCTCCTTGATTTTTGAAAGGGAGGATGATCCCTCCACTTCTCTTTAACATGAGAGCAGCCTTGCTAGATCAGTCCAATGATCCATCTGTCACGGCTAAAAATTGGCTGCTTTTTCTTTAATGCTAAAAGAACTAAGTCAGCATGAGTCAGCGGCCTACAATGACTCGTGCAACCTTTCACCAAAATGTACCTGTATATATAGAGTGGTCAATGTTAGTGTCGGGTGTGGGTTGGTTGGATGGTAGAAAGCTGGTTGCGTTTGGTGTGTGTAAAAGCTGTCGGTCGTGGTTGGAAAAGAAGACTTCTTAAGGATAAAAGCAGCAATAGTCTGCAAGAATACTCTTTCTCAAAGGCTCTTTTGTGCCACCTAAGGTCTGAGGACTAGGCAAAGGAGTAAAAAGGAGGTCAGAAGCTTTTCTTTTTCAAACACTGTCACCATCTAGCCTGGCATCCTGTTATCACAGTGGCCAACCAGATGCCCTGGTAAACCCTCATGCAGGGCCCAGCCACAAGAGCCCTCTTCCCTAGTGTGCTCTCCAACAACTAGTATTCAGAAACATCACTGCCTCCAACCATGGAGGCAGGCGTGGCTACCAGGCTTAGTAGCCATTGATAGTTGTGTTGTATTTCCAGAGAGGAAGGAAGTCACAGGCCGTATGCACGCAAAATGTGCCACCACACTTAATGACTGTGTCAGTGCTGGGTAGGATATCTTCTTCTTCTTTGGTGATCACTCGTAGCTGAATAAGATTGTCTTCCATAAACACGTTTTTAATAGTGAGTCCGTAAGTGACTGTGGAGGCCAATTCTGGATCCCCACGCCCTTCCACAGTGGGGACATTGGTTCCTGGGTGGGAGTTGATCATGGTGTGGATTTGCCAAACGTGCCTTCCTCTTAGCACGTTTCTCCCTTGTGTCCTGAGTTTGAGTGTCTTCAAAGCACATGACACCTGTTTTCCAATTGGAGCGCTCGCAGGCCAATGTTTCCCAGTTGTCAGTGTTTCTACTACATTTTTTAAGACTTGCCTTGGGACAGTCTTTAAACCTCTTTTGTTGACCACCAGCATTACGCTTTCCATTTTTAAGTTCGGAATAGAATAGTTGCTTTGGAAGACGATCATCAGGCATCCACACAACATGACCAGTCCAATGAAGTTGATGTTGAAGAATCATTGCTTCAAAACTTGTGATCTTTGCTTCTTCCAGTACACTGATATTAGTTTGCCTGTCTTCCCAAGTGATGTATAAAATTTTCTGGAGACACCGTTGATGGAATCTTTCGAGGAGTTGGAGATGGCGTTTATAAGTGGTCCATGTTTCACAAGCATACAGTAAGGTTGGTAGTACTATAGCTTCCCTATACAGGGCTGCCTTCAGAATTCTTCTAAAGGTTGTATCTCCTTGGCTCAGGGGTCACATAACTCCATAACCCTCCAACGTTCCTCTAATAAAAATAGGGACATCCTAAGGGAAAGCGGGACATTCCAGAATGAAATCAGAAACCGGGATGGCTTCTGTAAATCTGGGACTTTCCCTCGAAAATAGGGACACTTGGAGGGTCTGTGACCTCTACCTCTTCTGAAGCCACACGGATGCTGGTGCTAGGAGGAGGTCAGATAGCCACTGCTGGCCTGATGACTGCTACTGATTACACCCCCTCCAATGCTGTGGACCAGACTAATTCCAAGCTGACCAGACTAATTCCAACCATGGAGAAAGAGCATAACCATCATTGCTAGTAGCCATTGAGAACTTTGGCCTCCATGAATGTGTTCAGTCCTCTTTCAAAGCTATCCAGGTTGGCCCCATGGAGTTTTGCATACAGAAGGTCACAGGTTCAATCCAGGCAGTGCTGAGAAAGATTCCTTATCTGCAATCCCGGAGAGCTGCTGCTGCCAGTCAGTGTTGACATTATTGAGTTAGATGGACAATGATCTGACAGTATACGGCAGTTTCTTGTGCTGGAGTGAAATGAAGTAAATTAGAAGTGGTTTGGAAGAATATCCTCCGTGTGTGTGTGTGTGTGTAAAAAACTTGGAATAACTTTTCCCTTAACTTGAATATTATAGTCTCATTGGTCATAATCTCACTTTCCATTCAAATAACTGAAGAGCCTATATATATATATATATATAATATGTTACACTGTTATTTCCTTTGAAGTTAAGGTCAGGCTGTTTCTGTCCTTTTTCCCCTGCCTCTGGCAAATCTTTGCCTGCTTAGAGGATGATCCTTCATATTTTTAATAACTTCTGATATATATATAAATAATGGCAACTCAAGAGATCAGCTTACTCTTTGGCCATGGGAAAAAAAATCCTCCTCTATTTCTTATTCCACGTCTCTCAAAAGTGGTTATCCACATTGTTAAAAGGAACAGTTTTCCCCGCCCCCCATCTGAAATCCAAAGAATGAAGTGTTAATCTTACAGTTTTGCTTTGTAAGTCATTGGGGGGTGGGGGAGATTGGAACAGAAATGTCAATTTTTTAAAATAAATAAATAAATGCCAAGACTCCTTGGATTCTAGCGCTATGAGCGCAGGGGAGAGAATAACTTTTTTTCTATCCACTTTCTCCCCTCCGTCTAACATGATTCCACTTCCCTTACTCACCATTCGTTCTCTAAAATTAAAACCCCCGAACATGGTAACATCAGGCTTGCTCCTTACTTTGTAACACAGAGTTGGTCTGCTAATGAGCCTGGAGCCTGAAGCCAGCTCCCCATAGAGCGCGTCCTTGGGGATCCTGCCACCTTCTATTCTGTTGACACGACCCAGCCAGCATAGACATTGCTGAGACAGGAATGTGAAGATGCTGGGAATGTGGGCTTGGGAGAGCACAACTTCGTTGAGACTCTGTCCTGCCACGTGATGCCCCAAATCTTCCCAATGCAATGCCTTATTTTAGGGGGACTTGCTTTAGGGAAAGAAATTTCCACAAGAACACTGGTGAGTTTTCACAAAGACTTGCTTCTTTTTCATTTCAAATACTGAATTCAGGATTGGGAAAAGGAGAAGTTGAGAGAAATTGAAATTGCCAGATTCCTCTTTCCCTACACGGGGTCGCCCTCAGCACCAGAGAGTCTGCCCATGGTAAGAGTTGGACCATGGGTAGGCAAACTAAGGCCCGGGGGCCGGATCCGTCCCAATCACCTTCTCAATCCAGCCCACGGACGGTCCGGGAATCAGCGTGTTTTTACATGAGTAGAATGTGTCCTTTTATTTAAAATGCATCTCTGGGTTATTTGTGGGGCCTGACTGGTGTTTTTACATGAGTAGAATGTGTGCTTTTATTTAAAATGCATCTCTGGGTTATTTGTGGGGCATAGGAATTTGTTCATTTTTCTTCAAAATATAGTCCGGCCCCGCACAAGGTCTGAGGGACAGTGGACCGGCTCCCTGCTGAAAAAGTTTGCTGACCTCTGAGCTTGGACCATGTAGTCTCCCTCCATTCTATGTTCTCCTTCTTGGTCTGTGGTTCCATTTCTTTTTGGACTGCAGGGAAGCCAGAGAGAGAGAGAGAGAGAGAGAGAGAGAGAGAGAGAGAGAGAGAGAGAGAGAGAGAGAGAGAGAGATATTGTCTTCATACTAACAAGAAAGAGCTGGCAGCATAATTCCCGAGGCTTTGCACAAACTGAAGAGATTTCAGTATTCTTTCTTTTCCTTCCTTCCTTTTTTCTTTTTGTAGAGAACACATCTATTGTGAACACAATTATAAGCTTTCCTGCTTAAATCTGACCCATCAGAAAGACGTGCTGCCACCAGTATCATTAGCAAGTAAAGTGTTGATAACACTAGTCAAACGCACAGCAGACTCCTGGCTCTTTCGGCGCCTGGACTAGCTCCCAATATTAGGAACGGGGCTCCGGTTGCCGTCACTTCTCCTGTGCTAACATACGCCCTGCCATTAGCAGTCTGAAGGCAATTTTAATAAAATACATAGGCCTGCCGAGTTGGCCTCAGAAGATAAATAAGCAATGCGGAAAAGAAGCTTTTGTTTAAAAGTAATTATTTAAACTATGTATTACAGGTAATTTCCCTCCACCAGTAAAGCAAAATGCTATCAGAATTTCAATAATGTTTTTGTGTGTGTGCGTGTTGCTTATCTAGATAACACGATATTGTCATTTCAGGGAGCTTAAAATGGCTGTTTTATTTCCATTTCTGTCAAATGGGAGGCTAAATAGGGCCTGAACACACATTTAAACATCATTTGTTTGTTAAATTCTGGGGTGGACGGTTCTGTTTTCCTGATCCTTTTTATGGTAATGCAATGATGGTTGTTTCATAAGCCTTTGAGTTGATTTATGAGGCCAGGGGAGAAGTGTTGGCCAAAAGAGCAGCTTTGCCCCCCCCCCTCACATCGCGCAGGCATAACACCTTCAGGTTTAATAAAAATATCATTAAAGAATTTTATCTTGTAGTAAAGTCCAGTCACGGGGGTACTTTAAAGAGTCGGTTTATATACTGGGAAGCCACAGAAACAATCATTTCTCTTGATTGCATTCCTCTCCTCTAAAGAAACAAATATTTCTTTCCAAAGTCAGGTGAAGATGTGGCTTTATGTTCCCCATTCTATCCACATGCCCTGCAGGGGCTGACAAAATTTTGCAGCTGAAGGCCCCATTTCCTTCCAGTCTACTTTTTTGGGAGGCCACATGCCTGGGCTTTGAACTTCTAGGGAGGCCTTTCTCTCAGTCCTGCCACCTTCTCAATGACTTTTGGTGAAGACATGGGAGAGGGCCTTCTTGGTGGCTGCTCCCAAATTGTGGAACTCCCTCTTATGGGGGGGGAGTGTTGGGTTAGGAGCTGGGAGACCAGGGTTCAAATTCTTGGGCCAGTCACTGTCTCTCAGCCTAAACTACCTCACAGGGTTGTTGTGAGGACACAATGGGCAGGGGAGCGTCATGTCAAGCTTTGTGGAATCGGCTTCCTCCCCCCGTGGCAGTAGAAAAGGAGATTAAATGAAAGGAACATCTTACCAGTTAGAATATTTAATAATCACAGCAAGAAAACAAAGAACCCGTCTCCTAGAAATGGCGGTGCTCCCAGTTAAGGTTCACACCCCCTCCTTCCCTATTAATCCACGTCATTCCTACGTCTTGTAATCTGAGCTTGTACCCTCTGTGCTTTCTGTTCCCAGACTTTCTGAGCTCTTTGTGACTTTGGGGAGGGCGGTGGAGGAATGCTTTCCAGAGACTGTGAATCTGTTAACCCTCTCTCTTCCAGTGTTTCTTCTCCTAGCTCTTCCCTACTCAGTATTTCCCAGCTTCTGCCTTCTAAACTATGTCCCTCTGCAAACCACTTTTCCAAATTTATACTGTCTTTCTGCTCCTGGATTCAGGATAAAGAGGAGGGGGTGGCTCTTACCATTCCTCTTCAGTCCAGCCCTCCTCACCATGGTCCCTGACAACATCACTTTGAGCTCCTTGGAGAGAACCACCCCACAATTTCCCCCCCTCCACATAAGCAAAATAGTTGCCATTTTGTTCCTATGGGATGAGGTTGGGAACAGCAACAAGTTCACCATCAGCTGGGGATGCCTTGTACCACATCTGACCATCGGTCTAGCCCATCAGTTTGTCAACACCAGCAGCAGTGAACACATGATACAGCATTGAACACATGATACAGCATGCACATACCATTTGAATGGCCATATCCATCAACGCGGACGCAGGTGGCGCTGTGCGTAAAAGCCTCAGCGCCTAGGGCTTGCCGATTGAAAGGTCGGCAGTTCGAATCCCCGCGGCGGGGTGTCTCCCGTTGCTCGGTCCCAGCGCCTGCCAACCTAGCAGTTTGAAAGCACCCCTGGGTGCAAGTAGATAAATAGGGACCGCTTACTGGCGGGAAGGTAAATGGCGTTTCTGTGTGCTGCATTGGCTCGCCAGATGCAGCTTTGTCACGCTGGCCACGTGACCCGGAAGTGTCTCTGGACAGCACTGGCCCTCGGCCTCTTAAGTGAGATGGGCGCACAACCCTAGAGTCTGTCAAGACTGGCCCGTACGGGCAGGGGTACCTTTACCTTTACCTTTTATCCATCAACTGGGGAGGAGGCCGCGTTAAATTTTTTACTGGGGGCTGAAGAGACCTCAGCTCCTCGGAGTTGGCTCCTATGGGAAGCTTCAATGTACCAAATCAAACCTTTGGTCCATCTAGTCCAGGCATAGGCAAACTCGGCTCTCCAGATGTTTTGAGACCCATCATTCCTGACCACTGGTCCTGTTAGGTAGTGATGATAGGAGTTGTAGTCCCAAAACATCTGGAGGGTCGAGTTTGCCTATGTCTGATCTAGTTCAGTATTGTCTCCAGTGAATAGCAGCAGCTCTTCAAGTCCCAGGTTTCAGACAAGAAGTTCCCCAGACTTACCTGGAGATGCTGGGGATTGAATTCAGAACTTGCAGACCAACCATGTGTTCTACAAACTGAGGGCGTCTTGCTAGTAAATAATGATGCACTCACCGGTTCAATTGTTGTTTGTGTACTGATGGAAGAGGACTTTGCCTGGAGCCCTCGACATGCAACTTATTTTACATAATTTTTATTGTTCTTGTAACAAGGCCAATGAATACAAATTTGACATCCTTCCCCCCCCCCTTTTTTACGACAACGATGCTGAACACTCAATTACATATCACATATATACCCTGCTTAGAACCTCTTTGCGACTAATAGCCTAGCTGGCCCTGTGGGAGATATTGCCAATACACATTGTATTAAATTTAATATAATCCTGCAGCATACATTACAGTTTACACTGTTACTTAAATTTAATTTGTATTAGGATGATTCATGGTTTGCAATGACCGCGGCAGAAGAATACCAATGGCGAGTTTAGTACAGTTTAGCACCGAGCGATATTTCGGGAATAGATAAATAAAAAGCATAGCTTTTCTGACAAACGCCTTTGGCGTAATCACGGACAAGTAGGAATGTGACCCGTAACAGACAATGTGAAAAGGCTTGTGTTTGAACATCCTTTTCTAAGTTCACAGTTTTCTGTGTCTACTCCAGTCCATATTAGCTTCAAGCACATGTTTTGATGGTGGAGAAAGCTCCGGGCATTTTGGATTGTTATTATTATTTTTTTGGTGTGTGTGTGAGAGAGAGGAACCGTTCTTATTTGCAACTCTGAATATGTTTAGCCGCATGGGGCCGTCGCTCAGCAATTGTGTCTGTAAGTGGCCAATTTCTACCCGACCCCCAACCCTCCCCCCCCAGCCCCGATCAAGGGCAGATGAAAGGTCATGATTAAAACAGTGATTTGCCTTCAGTTTAACGTAACAGTTAGTCACTGTTTTATGCCAAGATGTCAAAACTCTATATTTTTTTGTGTGTGTGCATGAAAAGAAAAGGAAATTATAAGTTCTTGAAAAATGTTGGCAATTTTCCCAATGGCAGTGTTGAAATTTATTTTAATTATTGTACTTGTCTCGGTTCTTAGCGGGGGGAAAAGGAGGGGGGAATAATTTGGTACAGTATTATGTAGCTAAGGATTAAACAATTAATGGTGAGACCCCCGAATCCTATTAATACATTTGGATTAATTATTTCAACCGTTTGCTTTAAAAGTCAGTGGCTGGGGGTTGCATCCATTTTATTTTGTAGTAAAAACAAAAGCAATGGCTTTCCCCGATATGGATGAGCCATAGATGCAAGGGATGAGTTTGTAGGGGGCCCATGAGTCCCACATCATAAGAACATGAGAAGATCCTGCTGGATTAGGCCAATGGCCCATCTAGCCTATAATCCTGTTCTATATAAACGTGCTCTCCCATTTTGTGACTTCCAGCAACTGGTATTCAGACGCGCTACTCACTCTTACTATGGAAGCCAGTCCAGAGCCTTCATGGCTAGTAGTGTAGAGCCTTCATGGACAGCACTCTCCTCCATGGATTTGTCCAGTTTTCTTTTAAAGACATGCAAGTTGCTGGCCATCATTGCCTCCTGTTGAAAAAGTACTTTCTTTTATCTGTCTTGAGGCTTCCAACATTTCGCTCCTGTCAGGGAACTGCCATCAGGACAGGGGCGGGAAACAGAGGGGCAGTTGTCTTACAGGGACCTCAACGTGTTGTGTGTATGGGTCAGGGGGCTTTAGAAAAATACTCTGTGCATGCTGTGGCTCCAGGCCTTCTTCCCCAGCACAGCTGTTTAAAAGCAGGTGCTCTGATAATTTGGTTTCCAAAATGTAGAAATCTACATTTCTGTATACTGAGATGGGGAACCTGTTGCTGTCCAGATGTTATAGGACTCCAATTCCCATCAGCCTAGCCTATATAACCAGTGGTCAGAGATGATGGGAGTTGTAGTCCCACAAGGTCTGGCTGGCCGTGGTTTCCCCATCCCTGCTGTAGCCAAAGAGCAAATTCATCCCCTGAGTGTGGATTTTTATGTACCCAAAGCATACACAAGATGGAAGTGTCAGCAAGCTTGTGGGAGGCCAAAAACATCCTAGTGGGGACTTAGGATGCTCAGAGGGCACAGCAAGTTGGGGTGCAGTTAGAACTGGGGGTAACGGAAAACCTTGGGGGAGAGGAAATGGAATGGAGTATTCTGGAAGGAGGCATGGCTGGCTGGAACCCAGAACAGGAATGCTACACACCATAACATGTTTATTTTTGTGGGTTCTGCTTGTTCTGTCTGAACCAGGGTTTTTGCAGAAGCCCTGTTCAAGCAACTCATGCAGAGTAGAGAAGTCATTCAGCCACCAGGCTGGCGAGTCCTTCTGAGTTCTTCGATCTTTGCTATAATTCTCTGAAAGCAAGCTAATAAAAGTTCCTATTGACTTGCACTTGTGTGTGCTTTAAGCATTTATTTATAGTCTACCATCAGCAGATTAAAAATCAATTAAGGACCACAGAAAGAACCCAACTTACATATTTCTTCTCTCTTTCTTTTTTCCTGGTAAAGATTTCTCCCCCTAAAAGATTTTACATTAAATCTTGCTGCTAAGCATTATTGAGGATAATGAGCCAAATGCACTCAAACTCTATGTGTCTTTAATGCCACAGAAGCCCATTAACGTATTGAATTGGGATGTTTTCTTCAATGGAGTCCTAATGTTATCAACAGTCCCACTGAGTGAGGTTGCTCATAGGGAGAAAGAAGGCTTATTTGCAATGAGTGCATCTATATAAGATGCAGCTATAAGCTGGACCCTTTGATTTCATTGACTACAGATACAGGTAAAGGTAAAGGGACCCCTGACCATTAGGTCCAGTTGCGGACGACTCTGGGGTTGCGGTGCTCATCTTGTTTATTGGCCGAGGAAGCCGGCGTACAGCTTCCGGGTCATGTGGCCAGCAGGACTAAGCCGCTTCTGACGAACCAGAGCAACGCATGGAAACACCATTTACCTTCCCTTCAGAGTGCTACCTATTTATCTACTTGCACTTTGACGTGCTTTCAAACTGCAGGAGCTGGGACCAAGCAACGGGAGCTCACCCCGTTGCGGGGATTTGAACCGCCAGCCTTCTGATTGGCAAGCCCTAGGCTCTGTGGTTTAATCCACAGCGCCACCCGTATCCCTGCCTGCATTATACCTTTAAGCAGCATCACACCAGAGTCTCCTGTGAAGAGGGGTTGATCATTGGGAATTGGAGCTCCATGAGAGGTCTTCCAGCGACTCTTGGCACACTAAAAAAATTGACACTTCCCAGAAGTCTTTGGGAGGGAGCTGTGACTGTTCTAAGAAGTATCATGTTGTTGTTTAGTAGTTTAGTTGTGTCCAACTCTTCGTGACCCCATGGACCAGAGCACGCCAGGCACTCCTGTCTTCCACTGCCTCCCGCAGTTTGGTCAAACTCATGCTGGTAGCTTCGAGAACACTATCCAACCATCTCGTCCTCTGTCGTCTCCTTCTCCTTGTGCCCTCCATCTTTCCCAACATCAGGGTCTTTTCCAGGGAGTCTTCTCTTCTCATGAGGTGGCCAAAGTATTGGAGCCTCAGCTTCAGGATCTGTCCTTCCAGTGAGCACTCAGGGCTGATTTCCTTCAGAATGGATACATTTGATCTTCTTGCAGTCCATGGGACTCTCAAGAGTCTCCTCCAGCACCATAATTCAAAAGCATCAATTCTTCGGCCATCAGCCTTCTTTATGGTCCAGCTCTCACTTCCATACATCACTACCGGGAAAACCATGGCTTTAACTATACAGACCTTTGTTGGCAAGGTGATGTTTCTGCTTTTTAAGATGCTGTCTAGGTTTATCATTGCTTTTCTCCCAAGAAGCAGGCGTCTTTTAATTTCGTGACTGCTGTCACCATCTGCAGTGAACATGGAGCCCAAGAAAAGTAAAAGAAAGTAAAGAAGTATCATACTAGTGCTCTAAATGTGTGGTTTGAATGTGGCTTTATACTGCAAAGTTGGAAGGACATCCACCTTCTACCATGCAGTGGTTTGAAGATCTCACTACCCTTTCTTACAGTGGCTTATAATTGTCAGTTTCATATAGATACATTATTTGGGCTGTCTGCACATTTTAATTATGATTGATGGAATATTCGTATTCATGTCAGCTGACAATGTTTTTTTTTTTAAAAAAAACATGTTTACTTTTTCTCATTATATTCATGGTTTTTTAAATGAATAAATTGATGACAAACGCAGCTCTCATCCCTTTCAGAGCATAACATTTGCCTCCACAAGTGCTAGAAACTTATTTTGGGGGGGAAAGGGAAAGGAAGTTGGGCTGTGTGCCAAACGCCATATTTTGCCCTCCTTTTAAAAACTTCTGCATGTGGACCTTCTGCATCAGAACCTCTTCTTGATGTACTTTTTCCATGCGTCTGCTCTGGCCTGGCAGCATCAGAAAGAGATGCACACAGGAAGTTCCTGGGAAGAAGCAGGGCTGGGATTTGGTAATTTCCTCTCCTGTTTTTTTTAAAATTATTATTATTATTGTTAATTCAAATTCATGGAACTCTACATCTGTTTCCTTTTATATTCAAGATAAATCATGATTATGGAGAAGCCAACTTGTGAAATGAACTAAAAAAAAGTTTCGATTTTCCTTTCTTTTGGCTATCGCCATCCAAAGAAATCATCATTTGGGCAACTAATATTCCTAAGTATCCTCCGAAAGGAACTGTGATATATTGGAGCTGTTCAGATGTCTTCACAAATCATTTTGCTTTACAGCTTTGATCCTGAAATATGTGAAATGATGTCTGATTTATGCTGCTGATCCTTCTTTTAGATAGTTAAGTGTTCTTGCTTAATGTTATTAAATAAGTTCAAAGCTTCAAATAGGCCATCCCAGTCTGAGGCCATTTGAAAAATGGTCTTCCCGGCAAGCTATACTTGGTGTACGTGTTTTAGCCAACCCTGCCATTTTGTCTAGAGAACTGCAGTTTTTTGGTCCTCTCCTGTTTTTGCATCATTTGTCCTTTGCCTTGATGTACTTTCTCATTAACGTAGCCCCTTCTTTCAACATAGCATCTCTAATATTCTTAACATGCATAGGCAAGAGGCTAGCTCAGTCTTCCCCAACCTTGTGGCCTCCAGATGTTGTTGCACTACAACGCCCATTGTTCCTTTCCATTGTCCATACTGGCTGCTGCTGATGTAAGTCCAAAACACCTGGAGGGCCACAGGTTGAGGAGGCTGGGTTAGCCACTATGAAGCACAACCTGATATGGATTTTCTGGGCTGTGGGTGCTCTGACCATTGTTGTTTAGTCGTTTAGTCGTGTCCGACTCTTCGTGACCCCATGGACCAGAGAACGCCAGGCACCTCTGTCCTCTACTGCCTCCCGCAGTTTGGTCAAACTCATGCTGGTAGCCTCGAAAACACTATCCAACCATCTCGTCCTCTGTCGCCCCCTTCTCCTTGTGCCCTCCATCTTTCCCAACATCAGGGTCTTCTCCAGGGAGTCTTCTCTTCTCATGAGGTGGCCAAAGTACTGGAGCCTCAGCTTCACAATCTGTCCTTCCAGTGAGCACTCAGGGCTGATTTCCTTCAGAATGGAGAGGTTTGATCTTCTTGCAGTCCATGGGACTCTCAAGAGTCTCCTCCAGCACCATAATTCAAAGGCATCAATTCTTCGGCGATCAGCCTTCTTTATAGTCCAGCTCTCACTTCCATACATCACTACTGGGAAAACCATAGCTTTAACTATACGGACCTTTGTTGGCAAGGTGATGTCTCTACTTCTCAAGATGCTGTCTAGGCTCTGACCATACCTGAATCTAAACCCAGGATAGTTGCTTTTCAAACCAAATATCCTTGTTGTCCATCACTGAAACTGAAGCTGGGGGAGAGGTTAACACCCTCAATCCTTGGTAGCTTACAAGGTCCACCAAGGGATGGACAAATCATTCTCTCTCTGGCTCATGTCAGTTTTGCATACATTCATCCCCAAATCTATTCCATCCTGGGTTGTTGCCAATATGAGTCATACCCAAAGCAGACTGATTCAAATTAATGCACATGACTAATTTGGGTTCATTCGTTACAGTGGATCTGCTCTGGGTAGATTTATTTTTTTTAAGCATGAAAGTCTGTATTTAACAACATCTTTTTTTCTATGTTCTCTCAAAATCTGCTTCTCTAAATGTATTTTATCTCAAAATACTTTTTTCTCACAAACATAGGCTTAAAAATCAATTTTTGTTTTTGAACCAAGAACTGTGCTGAACACCAGGAAGTGCAAAACTGGTTGGGTAACTTAAGTTCTGATGCTTGGACTAGGAGACCTAGACTAGGTCAGTCAAGCCACCTCTGAATTCCTTGTTCCAGCCTTTGAGGCTCCTCTTTCCCAGAACCACTCACCTGGTTTAAGTTTTGGGTTGTGGGAGCAAAATAGGAACTATCTTGAACGCATGACCATATTTTTCCACACTGATCAAACCCACATAAAGAAACTCCTGACTAGTTTGTCCTGCCTTATAGCAAACTTCTGCAGTGTTTTGATATTGGACTACCAATCCCATCATGTGCGAACATTGGCCATACTGGTTGGGGCTCATGGGGAAGCATCAAGGTGACGAAGATTGCTTTGCAGCTTTCTGTAGAGCAGGGATGGGTAACTTGTGGCACCCCAGATCTTATTGGGACTCGGATTCTCATCAAGCCTGGGCAGCTTGGCCAATGGGTCAAGGATGATGGGAGCTGTGGTCCAGAAAGTTCTGGTGTGCTATAGGTTTCCCTTCCCTATGATAAGAGGATTGTTGAAATAATGTAGCCATTATCTGCATAAATGCTAAATTTATTAGTGTTTACTTTATAAATGTTAAATACCGATCAGCAGATCTAACCCACTTATTTTAATGGATCTGACAGTAATTCTCCAGGCAAGCCGAAAACTTTCATGAGACATTGGCAACTTTTAGATCTTAAGCAGCACCCTGGGACCTGTTTTTTGAAGTTCATCCCATAGAAGTTCATCACTCAGTAAGAGACCTAATGTGATCAGCCCTGCCCACATGGTGATTGAGTGCAAGCCCTGATCTGCTCATGTTTTGAGTTCAGTAATTACAAGCTTCTTGCATGAACATTAAAAAACTAATCACTTTCTGTCAAACTTTTTTTGTTGTTGTTCTTAATATATTGAAGGGTGTGCATTCCCACAATGACACTTGCTGTGAGGGGAGGCAGACTAACTGTTAGGATTCTTGCTCCGTGTTTGCAGTCATGAGATTGTTTTGGTATCACATGACGGCGTATTTTTTCATTACACAGTGTGGGAAGTGATGGAGACAGGATGTTTGTGTTACTGTGTTCCATGAAGTGGGACTATTGTCCTTTGTTTCTTTTTCTCTTTGCTGTCTGGTGAGAAAGAGGAAGGAACCGAGTCAGAATGCTCCAAGTGTATTATATGTAAATAAAGTAGATTAGCCAAAATGCTGTGCTACTGAGTTCTGTTACGCAAACTGCAAATACTCTGCAGGATCGTAAGTGTGCTGATGCCTCTTGGTATCGTCACTGTGATTAAGAAAGCTTTAGAAACTCCCAAACGACCAACCAGGAGGGAGAGAACCTGCCAGTCGGGCATGTGTCTCTACCAGGTTCCTACACGAGAGTAGGACGATCATAACACTAACACTGTCAGCAGCTGCGGTGGCATTCTGAGCAGAAGCCCTTTGTGGGAGACTGTTGCAGCAGTTAACATTCCCCAATCCACTCTGCTCTGCTCCAGTCTCCTTCTCTTTGTGGAGCAGAGCCTGATGGAAGTAAATGGCCACTTACATTCCTGCCAGGAGTAGGAATCGGGGGGGACGGGACAGGATGCTGATTTAAGAATTAGTCTTGGGAACTCATCACCAACCCCCAACAATGTGCAAACTAAGAATGGACTGAAGTGCAGATATATCCAAAGATTTACATGCTGCTGTTCATAAACAATTGAAGCCGTTTACAACCATTGCACATAAAGCCATATAATGCAAACTATTAAAAAATGAATAAAATCAGAAATCAGCTAGCTGTTGCAGAAAGAGCTGTCCCTAATTGCCTGTACAAGCCTGATTGAATAGAAGAGTTTTCAGCAAGCTTTTAAAAGTAGGCACAGAAGGTGCCTGCTGAATCTCTGTTGGTAAAGCATTCCATAATACTGGACTCCGTTTTTCGCTGTCATCCAGTGATCCTCTCTAGCTCAAGGAATGACCAGTGAAGCTCCTCAGATGAGCTATATAGTGGTACCTCAGGTTACAGACGCTTCAGGTTACAGACTCCACTAACCCAGAAATATTATCTCGGGTTAAGAACTTTGCTTCAGGATGAGAACAGAAATCGTGCTCTGGCAGCACGGCGGCAGTGGGAGGCCCCATTAGCTAAAGTGGTGCTTCAGGTTAAGAACAGTTTCAGGTTAAGAACAGACCTCCAGAATGAATTAAGTTCTTAACCCGAGGTACCACTGTATGGCTGTTCGTCAAGGTTATGCAAGGGGCTAACCTTCTCAACTTCACAGCATTGGCCACCAGCAGCTTCCTGAAGCATGCAGACCATTTGGGTGCAAAATAACCAGCTCAAAATGTACCTTATTTGTGAGAGGCACAAGAGTCTCAGTGTTTGCAAATTTTGTTGGTGGTGGGCTGCATTTAAATTTGACAGAGGTGCCTTGCTCAGACCTTTTCCACGCCAAAGCCTAAAGAGGCACCATGGGTAAAATGATTGCAGGATCTTGCCATATAAATAGACAACGGAGGGTTCAGACTGTCCTGTGGCAGAGTCCAGCCTCATAATGAAAACACACCACTGCATGTGAGCACAAGGGAATGTGTAATGCACTTTCATTGGCATCAGAAGTCACTCTGTAGCTTTGCTCAAGGTTTATGACAGATTTATGTTTCCTAAACAATTTGCTGTTTACATTATTAATGTAAAAAATAGCATCAAGTGTACCAGTTGTGAATTGTGAGAAGTGTAATGGCACCATGGCTCTTCTTTATTCTTTGCTTTGGGGGGGGGGGGAGAGAAGCATTGTTACTCTTGTTTTCTTGTTAAAAAAGGAAGAACCCACCATCTACCATGTTCCACCGTTGACTGCCCAGCTGAGCTACTGGTTGAGCAATGGAGTCTCTTCTCTGGGGGAAAGTGAAAATGTTAGGATGACAGATTTTGCTGCTTCTCCTGCTTCCATGTGAAGACAGCCTTGAAGATGTAGCTAAAAGCAAGGGCTAGGGGGAATGAAAGTTTGCCAGAAAGTTTCCTAAAAGGCATATTTGAAATACAAAGGGGCCTCCAAGGATGGAGTTTGTGGAGCTGACCATGAAATTTGAGGATTTGCTTTTTCGGAGTTGACTTACGAATAACACACACATAGAACTTTTAATAAAACTTTTTTGAGAGTTCAGCTCACTAACATGTGAATCTTAGGTCCTTTGGTACATCGATACGGCATCTTGTTATATAATATGCCACAATGGAGAGGGGCTGCAATAAAACTTTGCAGTAAGGGATGTGCTGCTCAGGGTTCCAGCCAGCCAGCCTTGCCTTCTTATTTACTGTATCTCTCCCAAATTGTTGTCCAGCCCACATTTTATCAGCTTCTTGGCAAGAATTTAATGGGGGGCTTTGTCAAAAGCCTTACTAAAAACAAGGTACGCTATGTCTGCAGCAATTACCTGATCCATGAAGCCTGTAGCTCTATTTAAAAATGAAATGAGGTTTGTCTGGCATGACTTGTTGTTGAGAAACCCATGTCGGATCATAGGAATTATGGCATCCACTGGAGTCAATGGACAGGACTAGCTTAGGTCCACTAATTTAAGTGGGTCTACTCTAAGTTGAGACTTCTCTTGAGACTTCCTACTTTATGGGGCAGGCAGAATTTGCACTCAAAGGGGACTGAGAGCAATCCCAAACCCTGATTCTCTTTTGTGCTCCAGAATTTCATGAATTAGGATGGCTTAATGCAAGTTTCAGTGAACGAATGCAAGATCTCGAAGTTCATTCACGTTTGATTTTCTTTTATATCACTTAACCTTTCAACATAGATCCTAGCAGCTGGAATTGGGATAAATAACGACGTTTGTTTAGCAGTGATAAATATTTTAAAGACAAAGTGCTTGCAAATAACATGGTTCCGGAATGCCGAATGTTCAGTTTGGGAATACCTTTCCCCCTCTTGGTTTGGGCTACTTTTGAAAGCTGCCTTGTTTGCTCAAACGGCTGGAGGGGGGGACACACTCGCCTCCATCCAAATCGACTTTCAGCTGTTAGCTTTTCTCCAACTCACACTTAGGTGAAATTAAGAACCCTGGATGTTGGCTATTACCTTCTTAGACCCACTGAAATAGCTCTTCCTGCTTGCATCCTTATGGTCTCATTAAGAGGATGCTCACAGCATGCCTGACACTGGTGAATATTTCCAAAGCTCATTTGCTTACATTAGAAAGGGAGGTGGGCTACAAAACCCTGGAAAAAAATGCTTCTTGAGCCATAGGAAGTCGAGGGCGATGATTCCCATTATCTGGGTTAGTCAGTCCTTGGAGAAGTTAGCGACCAGCAGTCCCCCCCCCCACGCCTTCTCATTTCCAGGAAAACAACTTATTTTGGTGGAGATGATCAAAGCACCCCCATATTGAAGAAAAATAGGACTGGTAGAGGATTTTGAGTTTGAAAGCAGGGGGTGGGAGAAATGAAACAACGAAGAAGAGATTATTCATGTTGGTAGGCATTTGAAGATGAGTGGTTAGCAATAAATGGCAATAAATCCCCAGGATTCCCCCAAAAGGCCAGGGAAGGTTGGTCTAGGTGGGCCTTTGGCCTAATCCAGCAGGCCTCTTCTTACCTGTGTCCTTCCTGCACCTGTGTTGCTGCTCCTGAAACAGGTGATTCCAGTGTCGAAAGTGTCAGGAGCTCGTCCTACACTCGAGTAGGACCCTGGCAGAGACACATGCCCGACTGGCATGTTCTCTCCCTCCTGGTCGATCGTTCGGAAGCTTCAAAAGCTTTCTTCTGCTCGAACATCACAGCGACTGATGCCAACAGACATCGGCACACTTAGGGATCCGCAGAGTCTTCTCAGTTGCGTAACAGACCTCAGCAACTCAGCATTTTGGCTAATCTACTTTATTTACATATAAACACACAAGGAGCACTGCAACATGGCTCCCTCTCTCTCTAGCATCAGACAGCAGAGAGAAAAAGAACAAAGGACAATAGTCCCACTTCACAGAACACAGTAACACAAACATCCTGTCTCTGTCACTTCCCACTTTGTGGAGCCAAAACATATACTGTCATGTGAAAAACAACAATCCCATGACTGCAATCATGGAGCAGGAATTCTAATGGGTGATTCCAGTGTCAAAAGTACCTGTATTATTTATTTGATTTACCTGATTCCTCACTTTAGCTTTTACTGAAGTGATATGGAACTGGAGTGTGGAAATGCTGATCCCACATCACTCAGGCAATGTTAGAGATTACGACAGGCCACCCTAGAAAATGAGTGGATGATGAGATATGATAGCCACCTAAAATGCATATTTCCCATGGATATAACAGCTGGCTCAGAGCACACACACTGGAAATAAATGAGCAGATATTTCCATGCAGCTTTCCATTCACACCTGAAATATCCTTCGGGCCGGGGGATTCCCCCAGATGGCTTTTGCCAATGTTTTGCATCGCTTGTGAACTGCTCTCCTCCCACATGACAGTTCATTACATTTTACCAACCAAGGAAGGAATCTGGCTGGCTAGAGACTCTCTCATCTTATATCCCAAAGCCAGCCTGGACAGGTGTTTGAATGATGATGGTGGAACTCGTCACCAGTTTCCCTCAGAGAGGAATTCTAACTGGGTTGAGAAAAGTGCATTTTGCAGTCTTCCCCTTTCTCTCTCCCGGCAGAAAGGTGGCTTCTGCAACAGGCTGGTCAAATGATTGCCAAAAAAGATCTTAAAATGAAAAGCACTCAATTTCAGATGTTAAATAAAGTCCAAGGTGATTTACATCACAGCTCATGCTCAAACACCAGCATGTTTCAGACTGGAATTTACCGCCCAGTAGGGGTCTGAAAGAGATTGCTTGCAATAAGACATATATTTTAATAATATGGTTATGAGGAGGAAGATGGCGATAGAAAGCACCTCTGATCTTAGGTCTCTAATTTGCTGCTGTATTGTGTGGCAGGCTGGGCCCGACAAGATGCCCAAACCCCTGGCTCATATGTTCTTTCTTCTGTGCCAGCACAAACAGGTGTTTTGTCCATGGAGGGTTCTGATAAGAGAGCTGGACGCTGCAAAGCCTTCGGCTCCTGCTGTTTTAGATTTTGAGCAGTAGCAACATTTTGTCCAATCCCTAAGGGGGGAAGAAATAAGCAAGCTGACTGTAGAGTTTCTCTCTACTGCCCCTTAACGAAAATTTAGAAGCCCTCCGTTATATGTGAATTCTGTTAATTATAATTACATGGTTCTGTCTTTCCCCCCCCCTGTTTGTTTGCACGAAATCTCACACATTGTCAACCAGAAGGTCTTCATTACAATCGAGCCACATCACTTACAGAGAGGATCCGCTCTGCCACATGCTGCGGAGTGGATTGCATGTGGAGAGCTGGAGGGGTGTGCGGCTTGCAGAAGAGCAGATTGAATAGCTATTGTTGCAGAATTGCTTGTTGCTTTCATAGAATCGTAGAGTTGCGAGGGACCCTCCCCCCAAGGTCATCTAGTCCAACCCCCTGCAATGCAGGAATCTCAGCTAAAGCATCCATGACAGATAGCTATCCAGCCTCTGCTTAAAAACCCCCAAGGAAGGGGAGTCCACAATTTCCGAGGGGGAGTCCGTTCCACTGTTGAACTGCTCTCACTGTCAGAATGTTTTTCTGTATGTTCAGTCGGGTTCTCCTTTCTCATAACTTGATGCCATTGGTTCAAGTCCTACCCCCCAGAGCAAGAGAAAACAAGTTTGTTCCCGCTTCCATGGGAGTGTCCTTGTGATATTTGAAGATAGGCATCATATTTCCTCTTAGTCTCCTCTTTTCCAGGTTAAACATACCCAGCTCCTTCAACTGCTCCTCATAAGGCTTGGTCGTTTTGATCATGAATCATGGGGGGGAGAGGGGAGAGACAAATTAGTTTCAGAGTTTGCAACTTTCTGAAAGAATGCACAAAATGATTCAGACTTTCTGTAAATTGGAGCACAGCCAGCTTCTGGAATTTGTTCTCTAAATGTTGCAATTCCATTTTCCAGCCATGTTATGCGAACAAAAATGCATATACTAGGGTAAAAGGTGCACGTGAATGCAGATATTAGTGGAAATAGTATACAAAAATGCATTATATATAGGGAAACTACTTCACAAAAATAAGTATATTAGGCAAAAATGTGCACATTAGGTTAAATCCTCACTAAAATGCTGGTGAGTTTTCATGAGGATTTTAAATTAGTCAGTCAAAAACACAGCCAGTCAATGTAGAGCCAGAGCCTGATGTGCCCCAGTTGCCGCTGAACTATAATACTCATCATCTCTTGTTGGATGTTGTCACAAGAGCATGCTGGTCCATAATCACACAGTTCAAATATGGTGTTAGAGTTAACATACTTGGTTGAGTGTCAGGCCTAATGAGCAGAGCAGCTCATTCCCAGTGGTCTTCCCCCATAAAAATCAATTGCTGAGACTGAAAATCCCTGTTTCTTCACAAGAGCTTTTTCCAAGCAATCAGAGACTGTTCCTGCATGCAGCCAACCTCTCCTCTGCCCTTTTCATGCCCTTTCTGGTTCTGAGAGGAGCTTGTTGCATCAGCAGGGGTTGACACCCATTACTCTTCGCCAGCCCGATTCATCTCTGCCTCTTGGCCTCCCTCCTCTCCTGCATCAGCTTCTGCCTCCGATTCTGGACTTCTCTCTGCCACAGACTCTCCCAGCTCACTAAGCCCCATTGCCTCTCCAGCTTCTGACACACCCTCTTCCCAGTCTCCCTCTTCTCCCTGTGATCACACATTATTATCCTATGACCACTCCCCAGGCTCTGAGCCTTCTTCCCTTGGGGGTTACCCAGCTGGTTCCTCCCACCATTCCTCTCCCCCCAACCAGTTCATAACAGATGGGCTGATGGGAGTTGTAGTCCAGCAGTATTTGTAGTGCCATAGGCTCTCCCTACCCCTGGTGCTGATGATACCGAGCTAGGTGGACGAAGGGCCTGGGTCCATATAAGGCAGCTCCAATTATAAACATATATTGAGTTTGTTCGCACTGCGTCTAAGGAAATACCTTCAGTGATATGCAAAGCATTTTCTTATTCCCTCCCCCCTGCAACCCTAAAAAGACAGATGAGTAATTTTGTCTGGATTTCCAGCAGATCAAGGCCTTTTGCTCAGCCTTGCGATGATTTCACCGTTTGATCGTGTTAGTCGCCATAGAGAGCACCCACAGCCTCCTTATGTGACAAAGTTAGAATGACCTCCACGTTCATTAGTTTTAGCAAAAAAAAACAGAAACAAAAGATTTTAAGCAATTCAGCCATCTAAATGTTGTGGCTTTTGCTTCTCACTTACAGAAGAATGGGAGGGGAAAACCACATATTAATCTTGACCTCTGGTAGAAATATTCTTTTCCTTTTCAAAAAAATAATAATTCAGTCATCCCCAATTGGCCTTTTCACCTTCAGCTTCGAAAGACCCAACACTGGTTGGGTCAGCACCGGCTCTGACTTTCAGGAAAGTGATATGGGTGGGTCAATGAATACATTGGTTCCGTTAACTTGCGGTAGTGTAAAAAAGGCAGACTCGGTGTTTGGAAGGGATTGAGAATGTTGACGAAAGTATTGTTTATGTCTCTGCTGTGGCCAAATGCAGAACACCATGTACTACTCGGGTTCCCCACTTCAAAATGGGTACCGTGGAGATGGAAAATGCACAGTGAGGGGGGTTGGGTCCCCTTACGACCCCCCCCCCATTGTGGGTGGCAAATACTGATTCTCCAAGCCCTTGGGCACACCCTTCTAAAAGCATAAGGAGATATATCTACCCTGCAAGTATCCCAGTTTTCCCAGGGCACCCTGGAATTACAGAATCCATCCTGGCTTCTGATTTGATTCTGGAATATCCCACTTCCCCCTCCAGCACCACTGCCAAGTTCGGGGAGGAGAATGAGCTTGTAGCTGTCTTTTGTTGTTGTGCTCTTGCTCGAGTCCCGATTTTCATCAAAGTGATGTTCATACATTCATAGAATTTTAGGGTCATCTAGTCCAATGCAGGAATCTCAATGAAAGCATCCATGATATATGGATGTTATGAACACGCAACAAAGAGGACGTCCAAAGGGACCCTCAAATACAATCCATCCCCCCCCCGTCCTATTTCACGCAGACATCCCAATATACCTGTTTTGGTTTGGGGTGATGCCCTTGCCCAGTTCCTGAAGCTCCTTCACCATCCTCATGGGCTGCCCACTTTCCCCAGTACGTGGTGTCCCCCATGTGGAAGACTTCGCCATGGGTGAAGCTCAGCCCAGAGCAGGGTGTCCTTCTCAAAATTGAAACGGGTACTGATGTAGAGCGAGTCCCTTGTGTTGGACTTGACCATCTTCCTGTAGACTGAGATGTTGGAGAAGAAGAAGAGGAGGAGTTTGGATTTGATATCACTACCCGAAGGAGTCTCAAAGCGGCTAACAATCTCCTTTCCTTTCCTCCCCCACAACAAACACTCTGTGGGGTGAGTTGGGCTGAGAGACTTCAGAGAAGTGTGACTGGCCCAAGGTCACCCAGCAGCTGCATGTGGAGGAGCTTTGAATCAAACCCGGTCCACCAGATTACGAGTCCATCGCTCGTAGCCATTACACCACACTGGCGGGTGTTATGTGTATGGATCAGACCAATGGCTCATTCAGCCCAGCATCCTGTTCTCACAGTTGCTGATCAGGTGCCTACAGGATGCTCACAAGCATTTCTCCCCACTTGAAACAATTCTCTCCCAACTTGTGATCACCAGTGACCTCCATTAAGAGGCACACTACTTCCAATGGGGAAGGTTGAACATTGTGGCTAGTGGTAGCCGTTGAGATCCTTCCCTTCCCTGAATTTGTCTGATTACCTTTTCAAGCCACCCCAATTGGTGGCCATCACCAACTTGTGGAAACCACATTCCATAGCTTAACTATGTGCCCTTAAGGCAGGGTGGCCAATCTACGGAGCTCTTCTATCTCCTACATGCCACCAGAGTTGGACCAAAGAGAGAGAACAGTCGGTACTGGAGATAAAGAAATACTGATGTACCGAAGAAAACCGGGGGGGGGGGGAGAGAGATGTGTGAAAAGAGTCATGGAATCCATCAAGGCAACGCCTCCACACAAACTTTTAGATATTTTAACACCTTGACCTTTCTTTTTTTAAAAGAAACGAACACGTTCTCCGAAGCTCTGAATATGTTGAATCAGCAGCAGGCGACATGGCTGGGGGGTTGGGGAGGGGGAGAAGAAAGCAGATTGTGATGTAATCTTCAAGAAAACCATATTTGTAATAAGGTTAATTAAATGGTGCTGCGAGCTTCTGACAAGCCGGCTGTAGGTTTGCCAGTAAATCTGGTCTCTTGTTTTATCAAACTTAAGTGCAAAAAAAAAAAAAAAAAAAAGGAAGAAGAAGAAGAGGAAAGTGGAATAATAATAACAAAAGAGAGAAAGGCGGGTGGTAAAGACAAGCCTTCTCTCTCTCCAACCCCCCCTTCTGCCCTTCCCCTCCCTTCCCCAGCAAGTAATGTGTCTTGCCAGGGGACATGCGGTCTGGCAACAATAGTTAATATGTTATGAAAGGCTGAGCAAGTTTAAATGAGATTTGTCTCCGAACTCTGAGGCATATTGTAAAGGAAACTTCTTTTGTCTCCTTGTGATGCTGTTAAATTGAAAGCTCAATGGGAGGCTTCACCAGTAGCGACAAAGGTTGAAACGCCGGCCTGCTGTTTCTGCGGCAAGCGTCACGGATCCGCTGATAGTCTTCTCGGGCATCTGGTAAGAACAGCTACCCCTTGTCAGGTTTGCAGCCACACACTGGGCCCCCGGGAACTTTAGCACACACTGCAGAGCCAATCCCCGAATCCTCGCGCAGGCTGGTGCTCTGTGTCAAAAATGTTTATGTAATAAAGCACAGCTAATTAAGGATTTCAAAGGGAAACATTATTTTAACTCTAATTAGATATGATTACGGTTCTTCCTTATGGCTGCGCGAAATTGCGCAGGGGGAGAAAAAAAGGAAAGAGAAAAGGCTTCCCTGATTGGTTTCTCTGATGAAATTGTTTCAAAGTGTTTGTGCTTTCTCTGAGTTAATAATAGATCCTCTCCCCCTTGCTCAAAAAAAAATCTTTTTCGTTTTGTCCTTATCCTGTAAATAAACTGAAGGTGCTGTTAAGGAGATCCTTAATCAAATATCTAATTTATTGGAATCACAGATGTTCACTGTTTCCCTCTAGGAATGCAGCGGAAGCTGTATTGCTGGAATGAGGCATAATGAATGCAGATCGTATAGGAAACAAATAATAAAACTGGCAGGAAAGGAGATGAGTGTGGGGGTACCAAACCTTCCCATTGAAATTATTCTCTTAGGTCAATGATCCAAAAGGGATGTGTTAGGAGGGTAAGGAAGTATGCCTTGAAAATGTGAGACATCTCATTCACTGGAGGTTTCTGAGCAGAGGTTGGGTGGCCATCTGTCATGGATGCCTAAGCTGAGGTTCCTGCATTGGACTGGATGACCCACAGGGGGGTCTACAACTCTATGATCTTATGGGAGGCCTCCAGTGGCCCATGCCCAGGGGCTCTCTTGGAGCTGGACTAGCAGGTGTCGGTCTGTGGCTTTGTGCAACCCAGATGACCCTATGTAGCTGAGTTGGGCTGGCCCAAGACATTTTGACACCTGAGGTGAACCACAAAATGGCTACCCCTACAGCAGGTGGTGAGTGACTATCTCCATCAAGAATGAGGGAGGAATAAAGACCTCCTTTGGAAAACAAGGGTGTGAGGAGACCAACAGCGCCTCCTATTGGCCAAGAGGACTCTGTGCAGGCAGCATTGTGGGAGGGGGGCTATGACAGCAACAGATCCAGACTCCAAGGAGCAAGCCACACCCATCGCCGCAACTGCTCCAGTGGGTGGTGCATTCCTTGGAGGTGATATCTTGGCTTACCTTTACCATGTCAGTGGGCTAGTTGACTGGAAATGGGAAGGGAAATGTTAAGAGGGCAGTTTTTTACTTCCAGTATCCTCAAAAACTCACCCGCAGTGGCATCTTGTACATGTCTTCTCAGAAGTAAGGCCAATTGAGTTTAATGGGACATCTTGCCTTCTCAGGGAACTGTGTATGATCCTGTGGCAATGTGAAAACACATGCTTGTTGTGGTGTGGTGGTGTAGTGCTGGAGTAGGACTGGGGAGATCTGGGTCCAGACCAGGTCTCAAGTTGAATGGTTGACCTCTGATGAGCAACCAGGCTATCCTATCTCAAAAGGCTGTTGTGCAAATAAAATGGGCCACCTCATGAGAAGAGAAGACTCCCTGGAAAAGACCCTGATGTTGGGAAAGATGGAGGGCACAAGGAGAAGGGGACGACAGAGGACAAAATGGTTGGATAGTGTTCTCGAAGCTACCAGCATGAGTTTGAGCAGACTGCAGGAGGCAGCAGAAGACAGGAGTGCCTGGCGTGCTCTGGTCCATGGTGTCACGAAGAGTCGGACATGACTAAACAACTAAACAACAACAAAGTTTCTTGAGATGGAAGGCAGGATGAAAAATGTGACCATTTTTTCTGGGGGGGGGGGGAATAGCATACCTAATGTAATGACTAATGGATGCTTGAGTGTGTTTGTGTGTTTGTGCATATGGAAGGGAAGGTTAAAATAACGAGAAACTTATCATTTGAACTGGTTATTTGCAGTTCTAATTTAAGAAGCCTTCAATGCGATGTTCCAACTCAAGCTGAAGGGCATTGTTCTCCTGGAGAGTACATTATCTTCATTTTGTTGTTTGAGTAGTTTGTTAGAAGCTGTCTTTAAAGAAGAAGAAGAAAATGACTATTCAGTTGCCTCAGGACTTCGCTGTCACATCAAGGCTTGTTTCCTTCCTACATGCTCCCTGTGTTATATATGCCAGAAAATGATCAGGGAGCGAAAACAATAACTATTTCTTCAACATCCTTCAGAAAATAGTGCATCAAACGTGCTTTCTCCTCTATGAGCTCAGGAGTCGACCATCTACTTTGCATGCAGAAGGCCTCAGGTCTGATCGTTCTGCCTTCAACTGAGCCAGACCATTGGTCCATCCAGCTGCATATTGTCTACACTGGCTGGCAGCAACTCCTCATGGTTTTAGGCAGGGAGCGTTGCCAGCCCAACCTGAGGATACCGGGAAGTGAGCCTATTTATAAATGCCTATAAAACTAAATGAATATTATTTTTTGTTTCTTTGACAAGATTTATATACTGCTCAATCAGCAAAAGCCTCTAAGCTTTAAGTATATATATTTCGCTGAAATATGGAGAAAATCAAATGTTAAAAAGAAATTGACATGAAATTGATCATGTCAATAAAATCTGCCAGGTTAAAACAAGCATAGATAATAAAACTCCATATTAAAATTCCAAGTTATAGTTGCATGCCTGGGTAAGCTAACTTAAACAAAAAAAGCAACAGCTTTTTGCTGGCATCAGAACCAACAGAGCAAAGGCAGGTATCTGCCTAATCTTAATAGCCAGGGAGTTCAAGAGGGTAGGTATTGCTACACTAAAGGATTAGTTTAATCTTCAGTTTCACACTTTTTTGCGGCGGGTTGGACTAGATGACCTTTGGAGTCCCTTCCAACTCTGCAATTATATGAATCTATGATTCTAAGTCCCACTTGTAAAAGTGCCAGTTCCTAGGACTTTCTGCATGTGACGGAGATGCTGTACCACTGAGCTGCAGCCCTCCCTGGGCATCCCTCCCGATGTGAAAAGCTTACAAAATCTCTACCAGATTGCTGCTTTTAGGTTTGGGATGGAAAGGAATTTGATCTGGGTACATTCCTATACCAGATCCACACTTCTTGGGCTACTGTGCTGCTCATAAACTTAGCTACCCACCGAATTTTGCCCTGTCCCGAACACTGCCTTGCAGCTATTGGCAGTTTAAGCATTTCAAATATGCACCAAAAGAAGTATTTTGAGAGAGAAAACACACATGTAAATACCTTTTGAAATAAGCGCTTGGGGAATGATGTGATGATGGGGACAAAATTAGATTTAAGGGGTGCATTCAGCCACGGGGAATGCTGTGATAGTGTTCCTGAATATAATGCTAGTGGCATTGTCCTGTTCCAGCATTCCTTTCACACTTTAGCACCTGCGGCAATGACCGGTGTTGCGCTCAATTTCATTCACACCAGTGGGTGCGGCGTAACACAACAGTGAACATCACTGAACAATATCACCGCTTTCCACATTTTCTGCACATGCAAGCCTCTGTTCACCCCTTGATCCCTGCACCAAAATGCCAGGAAAGAACTGTATGCTGGTATATCACCCCAAATCTCGCCTCTTCACTCCTGCAATTTTCTGGGTCAATGGATCTTTTTCTTCTGGAAGCGATTAACCCAGAAATTAGGCTTCCACTCTATTCCGCTAGGTTTCAGGAAGTGACTTTTATGTCACATATAATGTGGAAATAAACAGGGAAATGATGGGGAAACGGAATAAACTCCCAGAGTGGTTGGGACAACCTAGTCAGATGGGTGGGGTGTAATAATAATAATAATAATAATAATAATAATAATAATAATACAGCCTGAGTTGGCTCTGCCTTTCATTGGTTAACCTAAGGTTGGGCTCCTTGTCTTCTTTTTTACCAGTGACAATGGGCAGCAGTCACAAATGAGACATGATCTGGTGCAGCTACAAATAAACCAGTTTTGCTTTTGCAAATCAATAGTTCCTGGAGTTCTCTGAGGGATGAGGGTGGCGCTGTGAGTTAAACCACAGAGCCTAGGACTTGCCGATCAGAAGGTTGGTGGTTCGAATCCCCACGACAGAGTGAGCTCCCGTTGCTCGGTCCCTGCTCCTGCCAACGGAGCAGTTCGAAAGCACGTCAAAGTGCAAGTAGATAAATAGGTACCACTCCAGCGGGAAGGTAAAAGGCGTTTCCGTGAGCTGCTCTGGTTCGCCAGAAGCGGCTTAGTCATGCTGGCCACATGACCCGGAAGCTGTACGCTGGCTCCCTCGGCCAATAAAGCGAGATGAGTGCCACAACCCCTGAGTCAGCCACGACTGGACCTAATGGTCAGGGGTCCCTTTACCCCTTTAGAGTTCTCTGGGGAGAGGGATTGATTGCTTAACTCTCTGGGAATTGTAGCTTAGTGAGTGGAATCAGGGTCTCCTAACAGCTCTCAGCGCCCTTAAGAAACTGCAGTTCCCATGATTGTGTGAAAGCCAGGACTGTTTGTAGCCTTACAAAACTGCTTTAAATGTACAATGAAAATGGAGCCTAGGACACCTTTCCCCAACCCGGTGCACTTCAGATATCTTGAATGACAATTCCCATGATCCCTGGCTGTTGGCACTGCTGTCTGGGGCTAATGGGAGTTTGAAGTCCAACAGCACCAGGGTACCAGATCAGCAAAGGCTTTCCTTAGGGACACATGGGGAGGGGGAAATCCCCTTTTAAAGAGTTTCTATAGAGTGAAAGGGTTGGGTTCCTGGCAAAGCGCTGCAGCAAATCTAAAGCTGATGAAGGTGTCATTCTATGCCTCAAATGCCACCCCCCACTTTAAATCATCCTGTTCAGTTTGCTAGCTTTCTTCTGCGGCTCACTGACATATTTAAAAAGCTGCTGCCACACTTTGGCAAATGATGCACACTTCAGCCCAGCTCCTGTGAATTCTATGCATTAGGAGCCATTCCTAGCATATGTATATATTTTTCATTGGGGTTTTTGCTGGATACTGGAAGTACATAATTATATGCATAAATCAGCAGTACAAAAGTAAAAAGTAGCAATTGGTCACTCACAAAGCAAGACACCATTGTTGAGAGGAAACACTCTAATCTCAGAGAGAGAGGTTTTTTTCTTCTAAAGCTGGTGGCAACTGGATGTTTCGAAAGTATTTTTCGCTCTATAGGACGCACCGGACCATAGGAGGGGGAGAACAGGAGGAAAAAAATTCTCCCCCTCTCTGCTCAGCGCCCCTTCAGTGAAGCGGCCGGAGAAATGGAGCCCCTTCCATTTCTCCTCCCGTTTTGCTGAAGGGGCGCTGCGCAGAGAGGGAAAACTGTGCAGCGCCTCTCCAGCGAGTGAAGCCTGGAGAGCAAGAGGGATTGGTGTGCACCGACCCTTCTCTCTCTCCAGGCTTCAGGCGGCTATCTGCAAGCCTTTGGAGCGCAGCGGGAACTCCTGCTGCACCCCGAAGGCTTGCAGATAACCGTCTGAAGCCTCCAGAGCGCAGCAGGAGTTCCCTGCGTTCCGGGGGCTTCAGGCGGCTTCAGCGAAAGCAACGTGAAGCCTCCAGAGCGTGGGGAGAGCTGTCCCTCTGCGCTACATAGGACGCACACACATTTCCCCTTCATTTTTGGAGGGGAAAAAGTGTGTCCTATAGAGTGAAAAATACGGTAATAGGGACCATTGTGCTGAACTGTAACACTGGATGCAATTGGTTCCACAAACTTTTCTTTATTAGGAAGGTGTCTTATATCAACCAACATAAATGGTCTATTTAGCTCAGCATCATCAACATTGATTTGGTTGCCGCACTCCACAGTGGCAGACAGGGGACAGGGGACATTCTCAGCTCTATCTTAAGATGGCTGAAATTGAAAGCATGTGCTCTACCACACAGCTATAACCTTCTATGGGAGTAAAAAACCTGTGGTCCTCCAAGATAATGTTGGACTGCAGCTACCATCATCCCTGGCCATTAGCAATACTGACTGAGATGGATGTGATCTGGAGTCTAACATCTGGAGTGCCACACATTCCTCATCCTTGATTTGAGCTGCTGTTAGTTTTAAGAGCTAAAGATGTGCTATGCTCTTAAATCCAGAGGATGGAGAATTTGTGGTCCTTCAGTTGTTGTTGGATTCCTGCTCACAGCAGCCCTAGCCTGAGCCAATAAGGTCAATGTTCAAGGATTATGAGAGTTGCAGTTCAACAAAATCTTGAAGGCCCCAAGTTCCCCATCCTTGGAGTTCTCCTCTGGTATTCCTGTAGTGATTATCATGCACAAGACAAGATATCTCCATGTAGAGTGTCAAGCTAGGGATGGAATGCTAGAATGCTAGAGTTGGAAGGCACCCCATGGATCAAAGCCATGACGTTGATGTTACCAACACCATGCTCTTAACAAATTGAGCTAACTGGCAAGGCTGTCAGAAGGATTCAAGTCTCAACCTCTTGGCATAGCACTGTTGTGAGCTCACATAGTTTGGTGGTTAGAATGCCATACTAGGAATTTCAGATGGGTTCAGATCACCATCCTTAGACTATAGGGCCACTGTGAGAATATAAAGAGGGTACATCATCTGGAGCAAGAAAAGTTTAGTTATGAATGCAGTAACTAAATACACTAAATAAATGAGTGATGGCCAACCAGGTCTACAGATGCTTGGATAAGGCCGGCTTTCTCTATCTATTTCAGTTGAGGTTTAGACTTGAAAAGGGCCTCACTGGTCTGTTAGGATTATCTACATTGAGAGAGGTAGGAAGAGTGAAACCCTGTTTCCTCTCCTCAAACTCTCAGAAACTGACCACAGCATCTTCCTGCCCAAGTTGGATGTGGGTTGTACTGTGCTACAGCGGTTCTGCTCATATCTGGTGAGGTCATCCAGGGCTTTGGAGTGTGATGTCATCAGTGTGTGGATGACACACACCCCTGCTTCTCTTTTTCATCTAAACCAGGTGAGGAAGTGAGTAGTGGATTGGGAAGATGACTAACAACCTGAAGCTCAGTTCAGACATGGACCTGATCCATGGTGATCCAGGACTGCCTTGACTCATTCTGGCTGAATCCT